>NC_137086.1:44072686-45330186 GCF_951640355.1 Cnephaeus nilssonii | reverse complement strand
ATAGGTCTCAGGTTGAGGTTCCTGTGGGGACTTGTAAGAAATAGGTTTTAAAAGAAAAGAAATAGGTTTAATTCAAGATAAACAAGGAATTAGGTATTTAATAAGGTCATAGGCATATACCCTATGAAAACAGAAAGAAGAACACAAAGGTTAATCAATATAGCAAATTATAAACCAGTTGAGGAGATTTATAAATGCAAAGATTTTGCTGGGAAGCAAGCAAGCAGTGACAACTTGACAGATTGTCTGTAGGTAGAATATTTCTGGTGATGTTATTACTAGTAGGTGCTGAGGTCTGTATAGCATATATAGACACAGTCTTAAGACAAAACTTTGAAGACAGTTAACTGTACTGGAGTTTATTACCTGTAATTGGGCATTGTGATTTTTATTGAAACATAATTTCTCTCCTTAATATCATCCTCGTTTTTCTCAAAGAGACTGTATTAAGTGTTAACTTGACCTGATTATTTGTATAAACACAATAAGAATAATAATTGGTTATAGAGGCTTCTTCAGATTTACTTTGCTGCAATTTCACTTACAAGGAATATGTAGAGTGAGCTTCAGCCAGCCCTCAGCGCACAGAAGCCAAGCCACACAGCTGCCATCTGACTTTGCCTGTAAGAGTTTGGGTGAATTCCTCAAGTGCTTGAGGTCCCCAGAATGTCTTGAGGTTCTTTCTGCCATCCCTCAGGAAAGCAACCTTTGTCCCTTCCCTGGAAAGATTTGCTGTGAGCCAAGTGAACAAGTAAGGTACCAGGTCGTTTCTCTAAGGCATTCTTATTGGCTTTAAAGTCAATCTTTTATTCCTTAAGGCTTTCAGTGACATCCAGAGTCCTGGCATGTCTCTCTCAGACATGGCATTTCAGTCAAAGTCTTGGTTAATAAAACTGTAATGGGAACCTGACTTTATAGAGAATAGATTCTTATTGGATTTATGCAAACAAACACATTGCCATGAAAATAATAATATTCACTCATTAAGAGCTGTTAAATCCTGGAAGAATCAGGTAGGGAGAGAAATATAAATGATTCCATTTTGATTATCTACCTAATAAAAGAGTAACATGCTAATTGACCGTACCTTCGCAACACCCACCAGCCAATCAGGAGTGAGTATGCAAATTAACCCAACAAAAATGGCAGGTTAATTTGCATATGCAGGCACCGAGCAGCCAGGGGCAGGGCGGGACGCCATGGCGATGACACAGGCTTTCCACACCACCCCAGCTGCTCCGGGCCTCTGGGCAGTGTGGGAAGGCGGAAAGGCAGCTCCAGCCAGAGCGAAGGCAGTGCTGGCAGCCAGGGGAAGGAAGGCCCATTCTTGCACAAATCTTCATGCTTTGGGCCTCTAGTGTAGATATAATTTACCAAATCATTTTAGGGAAATAAACAAGCTTTTTTATATCTGGAATAAATGATAAACTTAGAATGGCATGGTTATAGACTTGACCATAAAAAAACTGACAAAGAACCTTGCTTTTCTGTAAAATATAACATTCTAAGATAACAATTTCTTGGCAATAATAACTATTATGAAATAACATAAATTTATATTCTTAGATTTGATGTAGAGTTTTAATATGTAAAGAACAAATAGCCTGGCCATCGTGGCTCAGTGGTTGAGCGTAAACCTATGAACCAGGAGGTCATGGTTCAATTCCTGGTCAGGGCACATGCCCAGTTGCAGGTTTGATTCCCAGTGTGGGGCATGCAGAAGACAATCGATCAATGATTCTCTCTCATCATTGATGTTTCTACCTCCCTCTCCCTCTCCCTTCCTCTAACATCAATAAAAATATGACTTTAAAAATTTTTAAATAAAGAACAAACAATATGCAAGATTTTAAAATGCTGTCCATAGCTTATTGGAAGTGTACATGGAGTACTGGAAACAATTCATAAATGCCCCAATGTGTGGATCATAAACATCTGAAGTACTACTGCCAGATGCCTTCCATTGGACACTATTATTCTAGGCTTGTCCGGTGTCACTGACACCTGTTACTCCTGAGAATTTCCTGTTTGAACTTGGCTCTGGATCTTTGTAAGTTTCTTCTTAGAACAGACTGAAATTTTCAGAGCATTTATTTTAATACTAGAAGCCCAATGCATGAAGATTCATGCTAGAATGGGCTTTCCTTTCCCTGGCTGCCAGCACCACCTTCCCACTCTGGCCCAGCCCCTTTCTGCTCAGACCCCGGAGCAGCCTCTTCCCGCTCCGGCCCCTCCTTCCCATGCTGCTAGAGGCCCTGAGAGTCCGGGGGTGGGGCAGAACACCTGCGTCATCGCCATGATTATGACACAAGCATCCTGCCCCTGTCATTCGGTGGCTGAGTATGCAAATTAACAGCCATCTTTGTTGGGTTAATTTGCATATCACTCCTGATTGGCTGGTGGCATAGCGGAGGTATGGTCAATTTACATGTTTGTCTATTATTAGGTAAGATTAATATATGTATATAATTAAACATAGCTATTATTATTAATTTTTATTTGGCATAGCTTCCCATGTAATGTTCCAAGCATCTTTTGAAATTTAAACTTTGGGAAGGTTGTCAAATATACTTAACCAAAAGATTATATTATAAATCTTTTATAAATTTAGGTAAAACAAACACAGTTTTATGGTAATAACTTTAAAAGATATTAATTATACTTAAACCGGTTTTAATATTAAATATTTTGTCTAGACCATAGGATTTTGTTTAATCCTCTGTAGGCCAAAAAGATATTATACCCTAGTAGTGCCATCCGGAGGCAGAAACACATAAATATATAATATCTATATATATTACAGGTAATATATAGACAAATATATAAAGACCATATACATGATTCAAATTACTAATTTTTGTAGAGAAGACATAACATTTTTCATTTTGTTTCTGATGACTTTTAAGAAGGCTGGAAAAGGGAAGAGGCGTTCTCAAATACCAAGCTGGAAGACCTGTTGAGATTTTCAGTGAAAGTGTTAAGGGCTCTGAACGAGCAGTGGAAACAAGGTAAGTCTAGACTCTAATCAAAGTCTTGTTTCTAAGCAACAAGAAAGAGCCTGGGAGGGGGCGGGGGGCTGCTTTGGCTCACTGAAAAGTCAGAAACCTGGTGACCTAAGATGGGACATGACAAGAGTGGGGTTGTTAGAAATAGTAGGAGAGAAGGGGTCCCTTCGGATATCAGGGGGGATCAGGTCCTGACTTACTGGGCCCCATTGCCCAGGTGTCGCCTGGGGACGGTCCTGTGGGCAGGTGACTCCTGTCCAGAGGCAGGTTTACCTTTCATTTTAGCATTGCGGTGTTTTGAGAAAGGACTTACTCCGCAGCTGGACAGGCAGATTCCCCCCACGCCGTTAATAAAGGGCAGGAGAAAGTGTAATGAAAGTAACTCTAGGTCCACTAGGGAGAAATTAGGTGGAGGAAGGGGCCTGGAGCCTGACTGGTTTTTTTACAAATTTAAACTTTTACAAACTTTTGCAACCTTCACAACCTTTTACAAACCTTTCTACAGTTTGCACAAACCTTTCTATCCACTCAGAAATAACCATCATTAGAATAACTCCATTTCAATTCTTGTCCTGCAAAAATGTGTTTTTATGTGTCTAATGCCTTCTATTATTAAACCCGTATGATTTTCCAACTTAAGTTGAACTTTTAACTCTTAGAAACCTTAATTTCCAGTGACAACCAAAAAGCAAATAACCAGTATTCCTTAGATTGATGTTTATGAACACACTTTAAACATACTCTTATTTTCAGGAAAACAAACTTTCAACAAAGCACAAGACATTAAAGCAACAGTTCCAAATCCACTTTATAGACATTCTGTAATAAAAGCTAAGAGCAGGCGAATTTAAAACTTGCCTAGCAATTAATGTTTTAGTATTTTATGTTATTTTTAAAATATTTAGATGTTTAATAATATCTAGGCCATTTTTATGACACATTTTGTAACAGGGATAACATGACCTTGACAACTTTTTAGGAGACTGGAGGAAAGAAAGGCGGGCGGGGGCGGGGGGGGGGGGGGGGCGGGTAAAGAAGGTTGTAGCAGGCCCCAAGCCAGTTCTCAAGACTTCAGCCTCCAGCCACTTAGATTCAAAAGCGCCACGTTCTTTCCTTACAAGGGGAGGGGCTGTACTCCTCCCTGTAGCTTCTGAAAGGCATGACTACAAGAGAGATTCTCGAAGCTGCAGTTGAGGGTGGAGTGAAAGGGTAGTGTTGAGGATGGCCATTCACCCCAGTGACCAAACAGGTTTTGGAAGAAAGAGGCCTTGGAGAGAGAGTAAGCAGCCTCCATGTCTAGGAAAAATTTGTCTTACCTGTCACATTGAGGACCACCCTTGGCTCCATCCCTTCAATGGTGATGCTCTTAGTGGGGGCCTGTGGGAGCGGTGGGCCCCCTCAGTTCAAGGCCATCGTGTGGGTAGGTTCTGGTCCTGGGGACCTTCCAGCCCCAGGGACAGCCCCTCTTCCAGTGGCCGAACTTGTGCCAGAGAGCACATGGCCCTTGAGGTGACACATGATTAAAACTGAGCCCTTTGCTTCTATGGGATGGCTTTCCTGCTCTTCCTCTGCCCTGTCTCCGTTGTTAAAAACACTGAAAATTACTTCTGCCACCGACTCAGTGGGGGTCCAGAATCCTAAGCTGTTGGTAACTTTTTTCCTAATGCCTGGGGCTGTCTGTTGGATCAAATGCATCCCCAAAGTGGCTTTTTGTTTCTTACTTTCCTTAGAGATGACATGCTGAGGTTTGGGTGATAATGGGCTCTGCTCCTGATAGTGGCAGGACTGTTGGGTAAGTGTTCGCAGTTTTGCAAACCAGTGCCTGCAGTCTTGTAGCAAAGAAAGAGTTAAACAGCGGCTGCTCTGTGGAAGGGGTGGGGTGAGAAAGAAGGGGGTTCTGCCTTTGTGAGAGGCAAGCATTTGGGGGGGGGGGGCGGAGGGGTACTGTGAGGAAAGTTTCCTATTGTTCAAATTGTGGCAATACACTCTCTATAAGTTTTCCCTGAGTCCCTAGCTTGGTAAATGGCTAAAAGCATTCACAAAACAAACTTAATTGGAGAACAGTGCTACAATTTAGAGAGTTATTTACAGGCCAGAATTCCCTGTCCCCGAGTTGGTATTGGGGCTGAATGATCAGCTGGGTCAAAGAAAGAAAGGTTTAGAATGAAGAAGAGGAATTTGGTAAGTGGTACAGTCCTGACAGAGAGAAGGGTGACTTAGAGAAGGAAGGAGGCCTGGACGTAGGGAATCTCCCACCATTTCCCAGTGCGGTGGCAATAGTTAGTTGTCTAAGTCAGTGAGGGTACAGAAATCGAAAGTGCCATTCTCAAGCCACACGAATTCATTATCCTATTTGGGCCAAGTCGTGCTGCAGTAGGAAATGAGCCATTTGGGTCTGATGTTGGCTGTGAGGTTAAGGTGGTTAAGATTCCATGAGGCAACCCAAAGGGGTGCTAGTTCCCCATAATGGGTGGGCGTGGTGTAGAGGGGGAAAGGTGAGTAAGAAGTCTATCCCAGAGGTGAGAAGTCTGAAGGGAAGGCGTCCCCACCGTCCGAACTAAGCACCCGAGAGAAGAGGAAGACTGACGCTATGTTAGGGAGCTCCACTCACACAGGGTGGAAGAGTGGATCCTCCCGCCCCTGGTGCATGAGGACTTTGGTGAGGCAAAAGCCAGCAAATCAGAGGGCCAAGGGAAGTGACTCTTACTCACCAGAAATTTGAGTGGCTGGTGTGGTCTGGAGAAGCCTGCAGCTGGGAGTGGGGGTCCACACAGGCTTTCTAGGCGAATCCCGGGTTTCAGCACCAAAATGTTGGGTCTGCACAGACAGGAACCAGGCCAAAAGATGCTGTGAGAATTTAAGAAATTTTATTGCATTCTGTCACAGCAGGCTGAGACCAGTGTCAACCCCGAGAGGGTGGTTAGGTTCTCTTATATAGGGTAAAAGTATGCAATGTAGGGTCAGGACGTGGGTGCACCCGTGGGTCAAGGGAGGGGAGTGCACAGGTCAGTTAGGTGGAGAGTTCTTATCTTGTTTCTGCAGGTGCCGGCCATCTGCCCCAACCCATGGGGAAAGACTTATAACAACACTAGAGGCCCAATACATGAAATTCCTGCACGAGGGGGTGGGGTGGGGTGTCCCTCAGCCCAGCCTGCACCCTCTCCAATCTGGGACCCCACCGGGATCGGGCCGAAACCGGCAGTTGGACATTCCTCTCACAACCCAGGACTGCTGGCTCCCAACCATTCGCCTGCCTCTGCCTGATTGCCCCTAACCGCTTCTGCCTGCCAGCCTGATCACCCCCTAACCACTCCCCTGTCAGCCTGATCAATGCCTAACTGCTCCCCAGCCAGCCTGATTGCCCCTAACTGCCCTCCCCTGCTGACCTGGTCCCCCCCCCAACTGTCCTCCCCTGCAGACCTGGTCCCCCCCCCCCAACTGCTCTCCCCTGCTGGCCTGGTCTCCCCCAACTGCCCTCATCTGCTGGCCCGGAAACCCCTAACTGCCCTCCCCTGCAGGCCTGGGTCCACCCACAACTGTCCTCTACTGCAGGCCTAGTCTCCCCCCACAACTGCCCCCCACTGCAGGCCTGGTCCCCCCCCCCAACTTCCCTCCTCTGCCGGCCCTGTCACTCCTAACTGCCCTCCCTGCTTACCTGATCACCCACAACTGCCCTCCCCTGCAGGCCATCTTGTGGTGGCCATCTTGTGTCCACATGGAGGCAGCCATCTTTGACCACATGGGAGTGGCCATCTTATGTCTTGGAGTGACAGTCAATTTGCTTATTACTCTTTTATTAGATAGGATATATTTCAGAAAACATGTTCAAGTAGGAGAGATGAAGGGTAGTTCATCATAACATATTTCTCCCTTTATTTTTCTATCTGATCCTCACAGAAAAAGAAAGATTAGAAAACTAATTCAGCTGTGACTGTCTTATATCCCATAATCTTCCTAGAGATGGTTTTTACATTTTTTAAACAACTTTACTGAGATATAATTTATATAGAACTTAAAAGTGTACAATTTGATAAGTCTTCACATACCAATACACCTGTGACATCATTCCCACGGTCAAAATAATAAACATATCCATCACTCCCAAGTTTTCATGTGTCCTTTTGTAATCCCTCTCTTTATATCCCTGTTCCCATGCCTAGGCTACCACTGATCTTAACTTTGTCACAATAGATGACTTTGAATTTTATACAAATATATGTGTGTGTGGGTGTTAACTTATAATATGTACTCTTTTTTTGTCCAACTTCGTAGGGTTTTGAGATTCATCCATGTTGCTGCATGTATCAATACTACGTTCCTTTTCATTGCTGAGTAGTGTTCCAATGTGTAAATATGCCACAATTTATTTATCTATTCACCTATTGATGGACATTTGGATTGTTTCAAGTTTTTTATTGTTACAAATAAGGCTTCTATAAACATTCATCTAAACTCTTTGTATGGACATATATTTTCATTCCTCTTGGGTAAATATCTAGAATAGAATGATTAAATCACAAGGTAGGTATATATTTAAGTTTTTAAGATATTGTCAAACTGCTTTCCAAATAGCTATACCACTTGACATTCCCACCAGTGTGTACGAAAGTTTCAAGCGCTCCTTGTCAACTTGATATGGTCAGTGTTTCTACTTTTAGCCATTCTAATAGGTCAGAGGCATTGTTGTTTCATTTGCAATTCCCTAATGATCAATGACATTGAGCACCTTTGCTTGCACTTATTTGCCATCTACATATCTTCTTTGATAAAATGGCCTTCCAGATATTTGGCCCATTTGGTGAAGGATGTTATTTTTTTATTTATGGACTTTTTAATCATGGTTAAATCAAGAGCAGTGTGTTTAATTTATTCTATTGTGAAAACATTCCATACTTTAAGTCCTTTATGTACCCAAAGGCACAAATTGATTTTTAAAAATATGAGGAAATGAAAAACTAAGTGTTCCCTATAGAATAGCATAGAATGTTTATAAAATCATTAAACAGCTCAAAGGTAAAACTAAATGCTTATCTAGATCCAAGAATTGCCTGGGTCGGCTTCTAAAAGCTTTGTAACCTAAAAAGAAATTAAATATAGGAAAAGAAAGAGCAAGTTCAAAGCTTCAAATTTTTAAAATAAAGCAAGCTCTTGTTAAGGATTCTAGATGGAAAACACACACACACAAAAGCCAATGTTCTCACACTAGCCAGTTTGGCTCAGTGGATACAGTGTCGACCTGCGAACTCAGGGCACATACCTCAGTTGCAGGCTCAATCCCTGACCCTGGTCAGAGAACACGTGTGGAGGCAACCAATTGATGTGTCACTCTCACATCGATGTTTCTCTCTCTCTGTCTCTCCCTCTCCCTTCCACTCTCTAAAAATCAATGGGAAAATATCCTTGGGTGAGAATTAACAAACACAAAAAAAATCCAGTTTTCTCAAGAGCCAAATACTGAACCAACAATTCAAAAACTATGGGTTACACAGTGCAATTAACTGTTGCAATGAAATGCTTTATAAAGTGTGCAATCTGTGCATATAAAATTTGCTGGGTTTACAAACTAACATCTCCATTATTTTGTATTCAGATTGCTTATAAAATAACTTTTCTATCTTAAACATCAGAAAGCAGTAAAAACTGGCTATAAACGCCTGAAAATTGCATTTAGCTAAATTGTAATACTTTAATACGATTAGACAATGATAAAATCATCAAAGAGATCATAGCAGGCCACAAAGTCCCTGAGAAGCTATTGACAATCTAGCATTTTCATATCATGTAAAAATATTCATTCTGTTTACCAAAAATAGCAGCAGAAATGGTATTCATGATGATTAAGACATGTACCTGTAAAAAGTTAACTACAGCATCATAAAAATGGTTTGTATTAAATTGTAGATGAGTGGATTGACATGGAGATCTCAGTTGGATTTTCCCGAGGTCATTACCTTTGAGTATGGGCACTGGTCTTTTTATTTATTTTTTTAAATATTTTTATTGATTTCAGAAAGGAACAGAAAGTGGGGGGAGGGAGAAACATTAATAATGAAAGAGAATCATTGATTGGCTGCCTACTGTACGCCCCACAATGGGAATCAAGCCCGCAACCGGGGCATGTGCCCTGACCAGGAACTGAACCATGACCTCCTGGTTCATAGGTCGACACTCAACCACTGAGCCACACCAGCCAGGCTGGTCTTTTTAAAAGGCAGGATGCTATTCTCAAGTAGTTTCTTGGATTTTCTTCTGAGCATTGTGATGATCTTTTCAAATGGTGAACAGCTGTGGTATATTATTATTTTTCCATAGTTCTTTCTCCCTTTCTGATGTTCCAAGATACCTTTTATCCTTCTGTTTCAAGAACTTCCTTCAGCCATTCTTTTAGGGTAGAGTGGGTCAGCTGGCCACAAATTCTCTTGGTGTTTTTTTTTTTTTATCTAAAAAGATCTTGATTTCCCCTTTATTCTTTTTTTAATCTTCTGTTTCTTTTCTGAGATGTTCTACTTTTCATTTGTTGTAAGCATATATGTAACTTCTATTGAAGAATTTCTGTAATAGTTTCTTTAAAAAATGTTTGTCTACATCACACCCTGGCCAGTGTCTCTAAGTGGTTAGTGCATCTGCCCACACACCAAAGGGTCATGGGTTTCATTCCTGGGCAAGGGCACATACGTGGGTTGCAGGTTCGATCACGGTCAGGGCTCTTTGGAGAGGCAACCAATCAATATGTCTCTATCACATGGATGTTTCTCTCCACCCTCTCCCTTCTTCTCTCTCTCTCTCTCTCTCTCTCTCTCTCTCTCTCTCTCTCTCCCTGAAAAGCAATGGAAAAAATATCCTTGGGTGAGGATTAACCAAACACAAAAAAAATTTTATCTACATCTGTATCATCTCAATGTTGGCATCTATTAACTGTTTTTTCTCATTCAAGTTAAGATTTTCCTGTTTCTTGACATGATGAATAATTTTCTATTATATCCTGAACATTTTGGAATTTATGTTATATGACTCTAGATTTTATTTAACTTTTCTGTTTTATCAAGCTACTTCTGACCCATGCCATCAATAAAGGTTGTTGTGCCCTGGCCAGTGTGGCTTAGTGGTGGAGCATTGGCCCACACACCTAAGGGTCAAGGGTTCGATTCCCGGTCAAGGGCACATACCTGAGTTTCAGGTTCAAGCACCCCTGGTCAGGGCTCATTAAAGAGGCAACCAATCAATGTGTCTCTCCCACATCAATGTTTCTCTCTCTCTCCCTTTCTCTCTCTCTCTCCCTTTCTCTCTCTCTCTCCCCCCTCCCTCCCTTCCACTCTCTCTAAAAAAGTCAAAGGAAAACATATACTCCGGTGAGGACTAACTAAAAAAAAAAAGGAAGAAGAAAGAAAAAAGTTGTTGCTGACTCATTCCTGCCAGGTGGGAGTGGAAGTCCATGTTCCCCATTTGGCCTCCAATAGACACTTCGGTAGAGGAGAGGTATCTTTATTGCTGGGTGTGGGTGAGAGCTCCAGCTTCCCACATGGACTTCACTGACATCATCGCGAGAGTCGTTCCAGGGAACACCACCCTTGCAGGGAAAGAGTGAGGAGCATTCTTGCAATTTTCATTTCCTTTGCTGAAACACAATTGTGAAACTTGATTTCTAAGGATTTGATGATAAGTTCACTGCTCTAAGGATCATATGATCAGGACCAAGGACATGTTCACACCCACGTTGAACTTCACCACCTCCAAAGCAGGGAGGTTTTCCGTGGCCAGACAATGTTCTCAATAAGCCCAAATCCACAGACTGCAAAACAGCATCCGCTAAAGCCAACATGTCCACATCTAAATGACGATCTGGTGGCATTAAGTAGGGACAGATTGTTGGCAAAGGTCTTACGGGGAAGGCACTTTTTAATGAATATGATGAACTTCCTTTTGACGAAAGCCTGAATAGGCCAGGTAATAACGTGCAGCACACAGGAAGGTTTCAAACATCAAATCCTCTGGCAGGTGAAAAGTAATGCAGGGGTATTCTGGAAGCTATAAGAAGTTCAAGCAACTCCAGGAAACATATCAAGCTGTTTATTATTTTAGAAGTGTCTTAGAGGTTTTCAAAATGCCAAGAAAATAAGAAATTGTAAAAACGTCAAAAATAGTGTCAAAAGGAGTTAGGAACTGCTTTAGAATTTCTGGGGGTTTTTGTGAACATTTATATTTAAGGGCTTCTCTTTTTTTATTGATTTTTTACAGAGAGGAAGAGAGAGGGATAGAGAGTTAGAAACATCGATGAGAGAGAAACATCGATCAGCTGCCTCCTGCACACCCCCCACTGGGGATGTGCCTGCAACCAAGGCACATGCCCCAGACCGGAATCGAACCCGGGACCCTTGAGTCCACAGGCCGACGCTCTATCCACTGAGCCAAACCAGTTTCGGTTTAAGGGTTTCTTTTATTGCAACAGTAAGAGTCCAGAAGCCCTATACTACTTTATTACTTTCAGAGTAGCAATCCAGGAATTACCTAGTGTTATATTTTCTTTCGATCAGAACTATAGAAGTAATGCGAGGCACTCTGCAGCCGTGTGTGATAATAATTTTGGAGCACACCGGGTAATTTAGAATCAAAGTCAGGTGATTTTTAAAAGAATTTTAATTCTCTTTCTGTATTTCTCATTTGCATGGAACTCCGTCTCCACAGACAGTATTCTGGCTGCCCTCGCTTTGATCCCCTTTAACTGGAGGAGGGCTGTTTCTCGGACACTGCTCTTCAGACACACCGGGGTTCAGAAGTGGTAGCCAAATTGATGGGATGCTGACGTCTGCCCGGGACACCACATCTAGGCTCCCCGCTTGGCCTTTGCTGGCAAAATGAGGCCACAGTGTTTTATGTAGGTCATATTTTCTGCTTCTTTGCACACTGGTAAATGTTTCATGGACATCAGACATTGTAATCTTGACCTTGTTGGATATTAGATATTTTTGTATTTTTTAAGCTTAGTTCTGGGACACCATTAAATTATTTGGAAACAGTTTGATCCTTTTAGGTGCTGCTTTTATGATATTCTGGGAGGGTCCTGAGCAGTGCTCTGCCTATGGCTACTTACTCCTCACTACCGAAGCCAGGCCCATCTGTGCGCATGACCCAGGGCCCCATGAATGGGCACTGTTCCAGCCTCGTACTGTTACTTCCAATCCTCTCAGGTAGGTTCCTCACACGGGCTGTTCAGTACTCAGCTGAGTTCTTGACAAGAACCCTCTGCACATCTCCAGAGTTTCTCTGCACAGCTGTCCCCTCCCCAGCATGCTGTCCTGCAAACGCTGTCCTGCAAACTCTAGCTGCTTTGGTCTTCGCAGACATCCCTCTGTTTTCTCAACTCAGAGGGTTTGCCACGCTCCACCCGAGTGCTGTGGCCTAGCGCAAACGCTGGAGCAATTGTAGGACTCAGCTTGTCTGTTTCTCACCTCTTAGGAGACACTGCTTCCTCGTCCAATGTCCATGTCTTGAAAACCATTGTTTTATGTATTTATGTGGTTATTTCTTGGTGTGTGTTTTTCAATTGTTGTTTCAGGCAGAGGGATAAATCTAGACGTTGTTCCATTTTGGCCTGATCAGAAGTCTCCTAGAGAAGTTTTTAACTTTTTATTAAAAAAAAAAAATTCCAAGTTTCATAGAAATTGTGAGAATAGTACAATGAATCCTTGCTTATATACTCTTTTACCTAGATTCAGCAATGGCTAATATTTTGCCTAATTTGTTTTATTTCTCTCTAGATATGTAGATACAGATATACGTGATGCATACGTCATTATAGTTTTTGCTGAATCATTTAAGAATAGGTTGCAGACATCATGCCCTTATCACATTATTATATCCATTTTTCAGAGGAGGATACAGGCTCAGAGAGGTGAAGCAACTGGCTCAAGGCCACAGAGATGCTAATCAAGGGAGCCGGGATGAGAACCCAGGCCCATCTTTCTTCACACCTAAGATTTTAACCACAACATTTTACAAGAGCCACCATCTTTACCCAGCACGTGAGAAAAGAAAGGTAAGACTCCAATAGCAATTCCCTATGGAGAATGGAGAGAAAAATCAGGAATTCTTTCTTCCTCCATCTTCAGTCCACGCTGGTGGCTCATCTTAGGCCCCAATTATCTAAACATGTCACTTGTTTTTTGCTCCCATCTAGTTTATTAGAGAAATTCAGTGCCTGCCTCACTTAGCAGGAGTGAATTTAAAGTGCTTGACTCCTTGGAGATTTGACACTCATTTAGGCCCAAAGAACCAACCTGGTTACCTGATTCACACATCCTGACCTCTTTCTCTCCTTGCAATCCAACCTCAGAGGGGTAGCAGGAACTCACACTTTTCAGGCCCCATTTTGTCCCATCTTGTGTATGTGCTCACTGGGGCTCCTCTAACACAGAGCCATCGTGGGACCTGGCCACACCCTTAGAGAAAAGGTGCAAACTCAAAGACAGGAAAGAGACCCAGGAGGACCTCCTGCTGGCAGCTCCTGCTGGTTAACAGGGCCACCTGTGGCCCACTCACACTTTCATGCTACAGAAATCTGGATACAGAGGTGATTGAGTCTCCAGGAGCTTGGTTTCTACTGAACTCAAAGCCTGGCCTTGTGAAAGCTGTGTTCTTCCTCCAGCGCCTTCTGACTGGCCATGTCAGGGCCCTCTAAAGCCACTGTGATGGTTTTCTGTTCCTGTTACAGAGTCTTCTCATCACGGCATCTTCCTGGAAAAGGCCATGATTCATGTTTCATTTCAGCCCGTTGCATCTCAAGCTGCTTCCCGGCAGCTAACGGGAGGGAGGGAGAGCAGGGGCGAGTCCTGCTTCACTATTTCCAGCTAAATGCCACTCCCTTTGTGAGACTTTTCCAGTCTGCTTCTGCCAATGAGTCCTTGGGCCGCAGCCCTCCCCTGCTCCCCGCTTCCCTGACCTTTCAATCTAGAGTATTTCCTGTCTCCATCAGCCATTCATATCACGCATTGTTTGTTTCGTCACTCGCTGACAAGTGAATCCCACTTGTCTCCTTAACCAGACTTTGCATTTCTGGAGAACTGGGACTATATTTTTAAGATATTTTAATATCTTCCTCAACTCAGAATATAGTATTATGTGCCTTTCCTTATCACCCTATGTAAAATTCCAAATGAATAACATCCTCCCCTCCGATCTGAAATGTAACTTATTTGTTTTGTTTAATATCTGGCCCCCATTAGCAGGAGAGTTCCAGAAAGCCAGGGATTTTTGTCTGTTTGTTCACTGATTTTTTTCCCAGCATTTAGAACAATGTCTGGCATACTGTGTGTGTTCAATAAATGTGTCTGGAATTAAGGGATGAATAATGCAGAAAAACTTTGAAGTGAAGCAACAATATTTCTGGAAGATTTTTTTCCCATTTCAACTCTTCAATGAGTATTTTATGTATGGTTATTCATGAATTTCAGGAGGATTTTTTTAATTATAATTTTTTAATCCTCACCCAAAGATACATTTTTATTTATTTTTAGAAAAAGAGGAAGGGAGGGAGGGAGGGGAGAGAGAGAGAGAGAGAGAGAGAGAGAGAGAGAGAGAGAGAGAGAGAGAGAGAGAGAGAGAGAAATATTGATGTAAGAAACATCAATCAGTTGCCTCCCAACCGGGCATTGAACCTGCAACCTAGGTATGTGCCCTGACCAGGAATGAACCCACAAACTTTTTGGTGTATGGTTCAATGCTCCAACCAACTGAGCCACCTGGCCAGGCTCAGGAGAATTTCTTTAAGCTCTCAAATCAATTTCATTTTTTAAATTCTGGCTCAGGAAAGCGTAACCACCAGTAGTTAATTGAGCTTTCACTATATACAAGTAAAATGTATAAATGCTTTTTTTAAAAAAAAATATGTTTTCATTGATTGCAGAGAGGAAGGAAGAGGGAGAGAGAGATAGAAACATCAATGATGAGAGAGAGTCATTGATTGGCTGCCTCCTGCACGACCCCACTGGGGATCGAGCCCACAACCTGGGCATGTGCCTTTGACCGGAATCGAACCTGGGACCCTTCAGTCCGCAGGCCAATGCTCTATCCACTGAGCCAAACCGGGTAGGGCTATAAATGTTCATTTAATGAACACTTCTCTCCACAGGTTGATACTGTTAAAATGATAATTTTACTTTTTAAAATATATTTTATTGATTTTTTTACAGAGAGGAAGGGAGAGGGATCGAGAGTTAGAAACATCGATGAGAGAGAAACATCGATCAGCTGCCTCCTGCACACCCCCTACTGGTACATGCCCTTGACCTGAATCGGACCTGGGACCCTTCAGTCCGCAGGCCAACGCTCTATCCACTGAACCAAACTGGTTAGGGCTAAAAGGATAATTTTATTGATGAGGATCCGAATCTTCTAGAATGTAAAACCTTGCCTGGTCTCACAGTGAGTCGATGGTGAAGCTAGGACTTGAACGTAGGCTATTGTGGTTGGCCACCACACTGCTGGACCCACTTTTCCTACCTTAACTGAATCCAGGCTTCCAGGATGACCCTTGAGCTTCCTTCCCTAAGGTCTTCAGGTCCTGGCCAGCCCCGCTCAGCCTTCCCCAGGATGAGAGACTGGGTTCTGGGAATGCCCAGGAAGGACTCAACGCCTGCTACGACCCAGAGAACTGAAGAAGAGTAAATTTATGGGAGGGGAAGCAACTGAAAAATAAAAATAAAAAGTTCCTGATACCTGAGTTGCCTTCATTAGATGCTGAAGAGCAATTTAAGGTACAGCATAAACATTGACTGTGACGGAGATGACTGTAAATAAAGCACATTTCAGGCAGAGCGAAGAGTTAAGTTTGGGTCACCTTGAGCTTGAGAGAACTGTTCAATAAGGGCAGATGTTGCAAAAGCGGTTGGATACAGGAATTTGAAGTTCAAGCAAGAGGGCTAGGGATAAAATTGGGGAGTTGACAACGTCATGGAAACTTGTCAAAGCAGATGCCCTCCAGGCTGCCCGACTTTCTTCTTAGCTGTCAGAGCCCCGCCCTGAAGACGGCCAAATGGTTCTGAAAGGTTGACGAGTGCCATGTTTAGGTTTCATTGTTCCCTGCACTGCTGCAGCTGCTGCACCCCAAAGCTCAAGTTTGCCCTATTTCCCTTCTCGATGGGGTCCCACTGGGATCAACTAGTGTGCATGACCCATTGCCATTGCTCACTGACTGAAATGGTTAACCTCAGCGATTGCTGCGGGGACTCCATTTTCCTGGGCTCTCATGACTGACCAAGGTACTTATAAAAAGGATGCATTCTTTTCAGGTATGTTAAAACCATAATCCAGGCCTGGGATCAGATTGCCTCATCTCAGTGACTTTGCATGTCTCAGATCTGAAGCCAGTTTCATAGTGTGATGTGAGATCCCTCTTCTTTCCTTCCTTTTCATATTCTGGGCATAGCACGCACCGCCTTCATTAACCACTCAACCAATGTGCATCCCATCCCTGCCCCTCGCTGTGAAGGTGGAGATTGCAGAGCATGAGGGGAGAGGGGGCTCAAGGAGCTGGCTAGAGCTCGGAGCTGTTAGCATGGGGTGCCTGAAAAGTACTGACTGAAGGCGGGGGAGAGAGAGAAGGATTTTTTTTAGCAGCATTGAGAACCAGCTGATGTTGGAAATCATAAATTCATTCCAGAACCAGTCACCTGGCTGTGGAATTTTCTCTAGCTGAACTCCAGGAGAGAAAACAAATAGTGGAGGGCCACTTCACGGTTGGGAAATGGCCTGGCATGCGCATAGGGAGAGCCGGTGGTGGGTCCTTGATGAGAACGTGGCTGAAACGATTGCTAGTAGGCCCCAGGCTGGAGCAAGGGAGGGAGGCAAACCAGAAGGAACTGATACTCAGAGTGTCCCAGCTCAGGCAGGCTGTGGGTGAACCCACAAGGACTCAAGGGGAAGGAGCATGGGGGGAGCCCGGAAAAGCAAGTCCAGGACAAAAGAGACAACTGCAGCTGACAGCCCATGCTCAGTCTGCCTCAGGAACCTCCACAGCCACAGCCAGGCAGCAGGAATCCTACACAATCCCCTGTGGCCAGGCCATACCCTACCCATCAGAGGTCCCAAGGCATCAGGGCTCAACGAAGCCTCAGTTTCCCAGGAACAACTCAGCCCCTCCAGCTGAATCTCTCCAGTTTCACTTTCTATTGGAATGACACTGGGGTACCCCACAGCATTAAAGGCAGAGCTGAAGAAGTAAGTCTCGAGAATGCAGGTACCAGGAAAGCGCAGACGTCAAGGACTAGAACCAGGGACTCAAACACTATCAGGACTCTCTTTAGCTTCCTTCTTTCCTTTGCTCTGCGAGTTTTCTTCATTCTCTCTCACCGAAGAAACTTACGAGCTTGGACTCTGGAACCAGCTGCTTGAGATTGTAATCCCAACTCTGCTCTTTCATTTACCAGCTGAATGACCTTGAGCAAGTGACTTACCTTCTCTGTGTCTCAGTTTTCTCATAGATATAATAATAGTGCCTACCTCCTAGGGTTTCTTGAGGAAGCAATAATTGAATACTTTTAAAGCACTTGGAAGAGTCCCTGGCCCCCACCCAGGCTCTCTCTCATCTAAGAAAAGAGTTTGGACACCAAAGATGTTAATCAGCAATTTGCCTTGAAGGTTAAGGGTAATAAACTGGGTGGCAGAAGGCTGGCATTTTAGTTTGTACTCTTGCTGTAGGCCCTGCAAATTTCTAGAAGTACCAGGTATGAAAATGAAAGAGGGCCAGTCCATGGCCTCAGGAAACACCAAAGACACAGCAAACCAGGTTTTAAGGTGAACTTGAACTAAAGATTGTTTCTGTCTTCTTGCTTAAGCCCAGACCCTAGAGCCAGCCTTCAATATACTATGCTCACTACATGACCTGCATCTCCCCAGCTCAAAATTCTCCCATCTTAAAATGCTCTCCAGTGGAATGTGAAATCCATTGTTAAAAGTTTTGTTCTGAATAAATATTTATCTTTTGTATTGCTAAAAATCAAAATCAAAATGCTCCCCAGTTCATCAAGACCTCAATCTTACATCTGAGTTACACTCCAGAAGAGGAGAGGGCAGTAAGAGAGTGCTGTCTCACCCCTCTGTGCCCCGGTTTCTTCATCTGTCAAGTGGAAATCATGATAACTACCTCTCATCCCAAAGGATCTCTTTGAGGATAAAATTAGAACTGACCACCTGATAACCCACATCCAATGCCATTTCAAGCAATGGTGTCTCAAGAAGGGCAGGGAAGAGCTAATTTGGGGTGAGAGACACTGATACTCTGGACTGTATATCATGCACTAGCTATGCCAAGGTTTTAAGTCCCCATGTTACCTAGCATGTTAGCCTCAGGACTCATGGCCCTCAATTGATGCCATCTGGTATTTACTCAAACGATGAGAGAAAATTTAAGATCAATCTAAGAAAAATATAGTCTGGGAAGACAGCTCTGCAACAAAGACTAACTCTGTCTATGTGGAAGGCAATTTGCAATATCTAACAACTCATGTGGTGATTCTTTGACCACACAAACCCATTTCTGGGAATTTATCCCACATGTACACCTACATTCCTACGAGATGACATATATACAAGATTATATGGTAAACACAAGGATTAGAAATAACTCAAGGGTCCATAAATAGGGACTCATGAAATATACTATGGTACATCCTTACAACTCAATAGCTTAAAATGGAACAAAGAAGCTTTCTATGCATTGATGCAGGAAGATCTCCTTGACACACTGTGTTAGAAAGAGTGGGAAATAAGAATGCATTTTAGTATTTTTTATTTGCTTGTATTTTCACAAAAAGTCACTAGAAAGATACATAAGAAATTTCATAAGAGAGGTGGGAGGGAGGCTTTTCAATTATACCTTTTTATATTTTTACTTTTAAATCATGTGAATGTTTTAACTTAGCAAACAATAAATTAATAAGGGAAATTAAAAAAACTCTAGAATGCATTCCAGAGGGGCAAAGAGTGCTCACTGGGTGACTATGATCCTGGGTGGGCCTCTGACCGCCCTGAATTTCCTCAGCTGGAAGACAGGAGACAGTAGCCCTGTCAGCTCTCAGTTCCTTCCAGCCCCACTCTTCTATAAATAAGATTCTTTCCTGGATCGTGCCCTGTTTTATATCATTGCTACCTTCTGTGACCTTTCGCTTATACAAATGATTGCAAGTTGACTGTGCCTGTTCGGCACCATTGTCCAGAGAATTCCCAGAATCTTACAACCCATATTTGGTTACTTCTCATTCTTGGATTACATTTGGCGATTGTCCATGACCCTGTGCTTCTCTCTTAGGCTTTGTTCAGAAGCTTTTAAATTTGTACTTTAACTTGGATTACTCATTTTAGAAAGCAATTTGGTCATATAAAGAGTAAATACAGCATCCTGTTTCTTGGGTAATCACTTTCTATATGACAAAGTCCGGTACTGCTCCATTGATTCATTTGGCAGTACTGCTGTTAAGGGCAATGGGAACGCAATAAAAACCCGTGAGTGCGGCATATGGAAACTGAGTGAGCTGGGTTGCCCTGCTGTGTCCTGGGAGACAAGGGCAAGGCTGGGGACTGAAGAGGAGCCAAGAGGGCAGTGCACTGTGCCTGCGGCTTTTGGTGCTGCTGTCCCCTGAAGGCTGCACATTGGAGGAGAGAGTGGAGAGCGGCCTAGGCTAAAGGCTAAAGGAAGAGGGAGGAGCTCTATGAATGTAAGACACCAGCTCCAAGATTGGGTCTGGGCCCAGCTACAAGAGGAGGTGGCTCCGCGGTCCCATATGGCCAGTGCCTGATGCTGGTGTAGATAGTGTTGGCATAACCCACTGAGACACCCAGATATCCCAAGAGCGCAATTTTCTTTAAAAATCATTTTTGTCCAAAAACTTAACATTTTTAAATCTTGAAAAAAATTCTAATTACTTTCCTCCAAACACAACTAATTTCATTTTTCCATGTTTACTTCCAGGCCCTGATGATAAGAACTTACTTTTCCAGAAGTGGAATACTTGTGTGGGTCAGTTTCTGCTGTTGTTACGTAACGTGACTTTCTAAGCCTGTGGCCTTAAAGTCTTCTTAATGATAATTTTTTAATATATTTTATTGATTTTTTTTATAGAGAGGAAAGGGGAGGGATAGAGAGTTAGAAACATCAGACGAGAGAGAAACATCGATCAGCTGTCTCCTGCACACCCGCTACTGGGGATGTGCCCGCAACCAAGATATATGCCCTTGACTGGAATTGAACCTGGGACCCTTCAGTCCGAAGGCCGATGCTCTATCCACTGAGCCAAACCGGTTAGGGCCTTAATGATTATTTTCATGATTGAATACTATTTCATTGCATATATCCCCTATGGGTTAGTTGACCATTTCCCTGTTATGTTGGAGCTTCTCATACACTTAGCTTCTCTAGCCTTAAGAAGATTTTCTTTCAAATAAATTCTTAGGAGGGAGATAACTAGGCTGAAGGATATGAACATGATAGACATTTTCATTACTTTCTTACTTTTTTTTTGCTTTCTTGACCTTATCCTATCTCCAGCCATGGAGTTTACTATACCATCAGTCAGATTATCTGTTTATATTGGTGACCAGTATTTAGAGTCAAGGTATTGTTTTCTTATTATTTAAATAAGATTTTTTTAACTTGAGCTTATATTACTGTAACCATTATTTTTTATCATAAAATTAATGCTTGCTCATTGTAAAACTTTGAATGTTTCATAATGTTTTATATAATCAATTACATCAATGACATATAATCTTATTGTATTCTTATTGATGTTAATTTTTTTGAAATTTTCCAATATTATCTATCAATCTTTTTCTTTATCATTTTTGCTATAGCTTCAATTCTTATAAAGTTATTCCTCTACAATAGAAACAAATACTCTCATGTTGCTAGTCTTCCCATGACTTGATTTAGATGTTTAATGAGCTATATACTTGACATTTACTTTGGTGTGTGGTGTAGGGGTGGCAGGAAGGAGTAGAAACCAGACTTGCTTGATCGTATTGATTTTGTAAGGTATTCCCACTCCTGGGAAGTCAATTTGGCAAAATTATCGGGTTGCAGTACTTATTTTTACGGTTTACCAGTCAACTTACACGTTGTTTTTTGCAAGCAGAGGCTTCAATTTGCCCAGGTATGAGCCTTGATTTACACTTCTATATTTCCTACAGCAAGCAACTAGCCTCATGCCTTCCACATGGCAGATGTTCCATAAGCATTTGTTAAAATAGAACTAATAGCATGGAGCTGTTATTTAAAAGAACAGTCCAGAAGCTGAGGGTACTGTCTTTAACCATCAGGACATATCCCCACGGGTTACCCTTTCCCAAGTCATTATTAGCTGCAGAATGGGAATACTGGAGGGAGAAACGGATTTATCATTATTTCTAGATAACGTGATGTTAAGCAATAGAGGATTTGTTAAAATAAGAAATATCAGTCCGACTGGTGTGGCTCAGTGATTGAGAGTCGACCTAGGAACCAGGAGGTCATGGTTCGATTCCTGGTCAGGGCACATGGCCCGGTTATGGGCACTATCCCTGGTAGGAGGCATGCAGGAGGCAGCCAATCAATGATTCTCTCTCATCATTGATGTTCCCATCTCTCCCTCCCTCTCCCTTTCTCTCTGAAATCAATAAAAACATATTTTTAAAAAGAAAATAAGAAATATCAGGCAATAGGATTCTGTACAGCTACCAAAGATGATGGTGTAGAACCACATTTATTGTTGTGGGAAAGTGTCCAAGAGAGAGTACCAAAGGGAAGAAGCAGGTTACAGCCAGTATTATACCAGGATCTAACTTGAAATATACATCGTACTATGTTGAATATATACATAGAGAGAAATCAGGTAGGAAATTACCAAAATATATTTAGGGATTATATCTCTGGCCTATGGAGATCCAGGTGGTTCTTATTTTTCTATACTTTTCAGGATTTTCTGAATGCTTCATAATAAGCATCCTAAATAATAAAAGGGTAATATGCAAATTGACCCTAACAGCAGAACGACTGGGAATGACCAGTCAGTATGATGTGCACTGACCACGAGGAGGCAGATGCTCAATGTAGGAGCTGCCCCCTGGTGGTCAGTGTGCTCCCACGGGGGAACTCTGCTCAGCCACAAGCAGGGCTGATGGTTACAAGCGCAGCGGCAGTGGCGGGAGCCTCTCCCACCTCCTCCACAATGCTAAGGATGTCCGACTGCAGCTTAGGCCCGCTCCCCCTGGGAAGCGAGCCTAAGCTGGCAGGTGGATATCCCTTGAGGGCTTCCAGGCTGCCAGAGAGATGTCTGACTGCCAGCTTAGGCCCAATACTCTGGGGAGCAGGCCCAACCTGGCAGGTGGACATCCCCTGAGGGCTCCTGGGCTGTCAGAGGGCGCAGGCGGAGCTGAAGGACCTCCCCCCCCCCACACACACACACACAAGTGCACGAATTTTCGTGCACTAGGCCTCTAGTATTTATATAATTGAAAAAACAATAAATCTCTTTTACCCACAAATACACGCACATGGATGTGTATGCAAAACTCATTTCAAGTTCATTAGGAGCTGTGTTTCTCCCAAAGTGGTTAGTGTTTGTGACCTAAGGCCACTTCCCAACCCAACCCCACCTCCCTGAAAAACCAGATTGGTCTGCTCCATCTAGCCCCTTCCCCTAGAAAGGGGAGCCCTCGATCTGTGGATTCCAGAAAGGCCTAGTCTGGGCCTGATTCCCCAGGTGACCATGGGCCCTGGCGTCAGCACCCACACCCAGTCCTAGCTTCATCCTCTAAGGCTGCCCACCTTATCCAAAGTTAAGAGGGCTCTTCCTGTGGTCACACAGCGGGAGCTTTTGCCTCCCTCGTGGGTGGATTTGGAAATCACTCTGGCAGCCTCAAGCCTCCATATGCCAGGCTACTCTGCCCCACTACTGGGCTGAAGGTCATGAGCAGAGCATGCCAGTTCCAGTAACCTGACTCCAGGTCTCTTGGGGGTCTTAAATATCCCTCATCTGTGCCCCTCCTGAGGGCCTCAGCCCTGGACCTCAAATGGCTGGTTGAGCTCATTTTGCCACCTCATTCCTGTTGGCCACAATTTTATGTCTGAACCTACATCTGCCATTGCCCATCTCATTGTAGAAACATTGCCTGGCTATATGTGGTGCATTCAGTCCTCTTAATGATTGTCCATTCTGCACCCCAGAGGTTGTAAGAAGGCCCTTTGTTAGTCTCAATGTCTGCTGGAAAGAGAACTGGATTTGCCATCTCCCTGTTTCAACTTGAGTCATAATCTAGCAGCTGCTCCCTGGAGCCTCTTCTTCTGATCTCTCCTGGGCCAGAGACCACCACTCTGAGAGGATGGTCAGGTCAGCTCCATAAGGCCGGACCTCCTCGTTCCAGCCTGGAGCATTCTCTCCTAATTGCCGCTGCATTGGAGTGAGTGACCAAGTCTCAGGGTGACTCAGTAGGCTGAGATCAAGGCTGGCCTTGATTATCTTGAGACTTTTAAAAGATTGATATAGGCATTCCTCATCTCTCCAAAACCAGCTCCCTGTCAGTCTCATCTTGGTCATTTGCTTTCTAGCTCCATAACATTTGAGGAAGAACAAACAAGAAAAAAGGAAAGCAGCATCTACAAGGCAAGCACCAGGAAGTGAGATCCTGAGAATGAACACATGTAGGGATTGGAAAAGTGTGAGATCTCAGAGGGGAGAAGCAAACAGCCCTATGTGTCTGATATTACCTCAGAGTACAATAACTGATGTTTCTCATGTAACCCCACCTCCCATATAAACATGGGTCCCTATCAGCATGCTCCCCAAGAGTGCCAGGTGTTTTCAAAGAAGTCCCAGACATCTGAAGACTGCCTACCCTGCCCCAGTGGAGAGGGCTCCTTTTTGCCATGCATCCATCAGAAGCTTTCGCACAACCACACTGCACACTGGTCGGCTCTCATCATTTGAATGGCATTTCTCAGAAACTAATCCAAATGTATTTTTACTGTTGATACATTTATATAGAATATATTTAAAGCACAAATAGTATTGTTTTACTGCATAGAACTAGCCAATGAAGGGCAAAGAAAACTGGACCAACAAACTATTAATGACTTAAGTTTTCTGTTTAACTTAATTTTCCTCATCTGTAAAATTAAGTATATATATACCTGACTGAAGTACTTCAAAAGACTACTTTGAAGATAGGGTGGCTATGTGAAAGTTCTGCCTATAAAAGGAATGTGTGTTTTACTGTAGTAATAATTCCTCTTATCTAAATTGGGTTAAAATTACAAGAGGAAGGAGAGTTATAAGTACATAGTACTTATAATTACAAGTACTATGTAAAATTACAAGTACAAGTGTATAACTCAAAGATTAGAGATTAGGTATATCTTGCAGACAGGCAATTGATCTAGAGTTGGGCACAGCTCAGAGCGGGCTTCCGGCCAGCATTAGCAATATGCCATTCTCCGGGAACGAGTGACACCTATTGCACTGTACTGCAACTGACCTGGAAAATCAGAAGTCTTCAAACCAGCCATGACTTATATACAATTTTAGTCAGGCACAAGATGCCATTGCAAAAATAAAAATTAAAAACAATCATAGAGTATTTTCCTTGGAAAAATCATGATTTTCTCATATTTAAAAATAATTTTTTTCATATTCAAATGTAATGCAAATTAATTGTAGAAAATAAAGATCGTCCAATAAAATCACTATCAACACTTAGTTTAGAGCCACTTCCCCCTTCAGTGTCATCATCACTCTCAGTTCATTCTTCTCCTTTATGTTCTTTTTCTTTCTTCTCCTCTCTCTCTCCAACCATATTGTTGTTGTTTTTAAGGTAAAAATTGCCTGGCTGATGCAGCTCAGTGGTTGAGCATCTACCTATGAAGCCCTGCAAGAGGCAGCCAATCAATGATTCTCTCTCATCATCAATGTTTCTATTTTTCTCTCTCCTTCTCCCTTCTTCTCTGAAATGAATAAAAACACATATTTTTTAAAAAGGTAAAAATTATTCATCAGGGATAACCATTGCTAACAGTTCTGTGTGTATTATTCCACACGTTTTATGACTATGGAAATATATATTACAAACTCATGGGGAACTGTGGGGCGTTTCAGGAAGAGGCTATCAGAAGGAACTTAGGGCTTGCGCTAGGTGCTTGCTGGAGGCTTTAAGGAAGCAGGGCTTTGCTCTGGGTGGGGTGTTGCCAGGAAGTGGGGTAATGCTGTGACTGGGTGCCTTACTAAGTCTCATCCAGACGAAGGGACGACTAACATGATGCGGGAGCGGGTGAAGGACTGGTAAAGCAGCCGCAGCCTCTCCTCCAGCCGGAACAGGTGGATGCCTGGTCATTTTCGTGGTTTGGACAATGTTCCCGTTTGTCTGTGTGCACACATGATTATGGAGTGGTCTTGTTTCTTCTCAATCCGTCACATCCCAGCGTGGCCTTAGCGGATGCTGGTGTCCTGTGCGGTGGGAGAACGCCAGGCCAGCTCCCGGCTGGCAGGGCTGCTCTTCTTCCTTACGGTTTCCTTTTTTTTTTCACTTAAGTTTTTCTAGTCAATATGGGGTTATTTAACCAAGTTTCTCTTGTTGAATAATTAGATTTTTCTAATATTTTAGACTTACAATTAACATTAAAATGAAAACCTTTAGAAACATATTTTTGCACAATTATACTGTTATTTCCTTAAAATAAATTTCCAGAAGGTAATTACTGGGTCAAATGATATAAACATCTTAACGTTTTTAATAGATATTAAAATAGAAGGCCTTCTGTAGAGTTTGTATTAATTTCATGTCCAATAATAGAATACCCAATTCCTTCCCAAACTGTGGTCAACACAATGATCATTCACCTTTTTAAAAATCATTGCCAGTTTCATAGGCAGGAGAACATCTTGTTTCCAATAATGTTATTATGAAAAATTGGATCCAAAAAAAAAGGACAAATGAAGCATATGTCTCCCTGGGCTGCCTATCTGTCACACACCACATGAGACTGTCTCGGTAGCTGCAGGGGAGTCCAGTAGGGGGTACAGAGCCTTTGGTTGGTGTCTCAAGTCTGTTTCTCAAGCTGCCAGTTCAGAAAAGATGTCAGCAGAATGCACTGTCTTTGGGTTCCTCGGAACTTGGGACTGTACCTTGACAACAATGCTTTTCAGCTCAATCATCTGCCTCTTCACCGAGTTAGGAGCGTCAAAGGGGCAGGTATAGCATTTTATTCACTTGTTTTTTACTTATTTAAATATTATGTATATAAAATTTACCATCTCTTTTTAAGGTGATACCTTATGTCTAAAGAAGAGAAGCTTTTAAATTTTTTTAATTTATATTTTTAGAGAGAAGGAAGGGAGAAGGAGGAAAACATCGATGTGAGATCAGTACATCGGCTGCCTCTTGCACACCCCCTACAGGGGATGGAGCCCAAGACCCACAGTTTGATGCCCTGACTGGGAATCAAACTGGCAACTTTTCATTGCATGGGATGACTCCCAACCAATACCACACCAGCCAGGGCCCATCTTTACCATTTTTTAGTACTCAATTCAGTGGTTTTAAATACATTCATAATATTATGCAACCATCACCACCATCTACCTATAGCACTCTTTCCACCTTGTAAAACATGTTAAAATTCTACCCCTATTAAACAATAACCTCCCCATTCCTTTCATCCTCAGCCCCTGGCCACCACCATTCTAGCTTCTGTTTCTATGAATTTGACTACTCTAGGTACCTCATATAAGTGGAATCATGCAGTATTTGTCTTTTTGTGACTGGCTTATTTCACTTATAATGTCCTCAAGGTTCATCCATATTGTAGGATGTGTCAGGATTTCCTTCTTTTTTAAGTAGTGTGTGTAAGAAACATTTTTAAACCACTAAGAGTATGGGGTTGTTTGTTATTATATCACTAGAGGCCCGGTGCACAGATTCGTGCACCAGTGGGGGTCCCTCGGCCTGGCCTGCAGGGATCGGGCCAAAACTGGCTCTCCGACATCCCTCGAGGGGTGCCGGGTTGCGAGAGGGTGGTTCTCTGGTGAAGCACCCTGGAATTGGGCTCCCTCCTCTCTTGTTCCGAGTGCATAACCCAAGAACCACAGCTGCCAAGTCACCGCAGCTCAGCAGCTCCTGTGTTGAGCGTCTGCCCCCTGGTGGTCAGTGTGCATTAGAGCTACCAGTCGGAGCATCTGCCCCCTGATGGTCATTGCACGTCATAGCTATCGGCCAGTCAGCCAGTTGCTTAGGCTTTTATATATATAGTTAACAAAGCCTATCCTGACTAGCACAGCATAAATACCCAAAAGAATAATAACTTATCTAGCAAAGCTCCTAATGATAGCCTTGTCATAAACCTTTGTAGAGGTAGCATGCAGACACTTTGGTTTGTCAACTAGGACACCTGGGAATTGCAAGGTGATCACAATCTACAATGAGTTATAGTATTACTAGAGGCCCAGTGCACGAATTCGTGCACCAGTGGGGTCCCTCGGCCTGGCCTGCGGGATCGGGCCAAAACTGGCTCTCCGCCATCCCCTAAGGTGTCCCAAATTGCAAGAGGGTGTAGGCCAGGCCGAGGGACCCCACTGGTGCACAATCAGGGCCAGGGAAGGACACGGGAGGTTGGCCAGCCAGGGAGGGACCGCAGAAGGGCTCCAGGGCATGTCTGGCCCGTCTCACTCAATCCTGACCGGCTGGACCCCAGCAGCAAGCTCACCTACTGGTCGGAGCGTCTTCCCCCTGGTGGTCAGTGAATGTCATAGCGACTGGTCGACCGGTTGACTGTCTGCCCCTGGTAGTCAGTGCACATCAGTGAGTGGTTGAGCGGCCTTAGCATATCATTAGCATATTACGCTTTGATTGGTTGAACAGCCGACCGGACACTTAGCATATTAGGCTTTTATTATATAGGTTGATGAAATCACAGGCAAATTGCCTAAATCCAGTAAATCTGAGAGGTGATAGGTTTTAAGTGTGATAAAAGATTAATTTGGTGGTTATGTGTTGGGAGAAGCTACCTTAGGAGAAATGGCTTCTTCATTTTAGAAGCCATTCAACTCTACCCTTCTACAGCCAGTTCTGTTCTCTTGGTCTATAGGCCAGTTCATAATGCAGACATCCAGACTCAGCTAATTTTAGAAATGCTGATATTAGTTACAGTAGACATGAATGTTTCTCTACAAACTCACAGGGGCCAAAAAAAAACATTACTTTATTTCTGTGAATCAATTTAACCTGCACTCCCAGTCACTTCAGAAGGAAAATATTTTATCTCAGGCATTTTGAGGGTGGCCATCTTTCTCCCTAGAATTGAACATGAATTCATGGGACTTGTGTGGCTCCCAGCAAAGGACAGAAGAGTCTGGTTCCCATGACTTTGCTGAGAAGCTCATTCTCCAAAACCACTCAGTTAATGGACAGGCAGCTCCATCCTTTCACAACAAAGTATGGGACTCTTCCCCCTCATCCTCAAGGCCATGACTGTCTCCAGCATCCACCCCTCCACCTCACAGAGCTTGTGTCACTTCTGGAGAAACTGCGTGGAAACAGAGCACAGGTCTACGTCACTCCAAGACTAAAACAGCCATCCCCACTCTCACCTCAGGCAAGGGCCACTTCTGCCTCCTCGCTTCTTATAGCGGAAGGAATAGGAGCTTACCTATCATAAGTGAGTAAGCATGTCTTGAAAGGAGAACACTAAAAATGCATGTTGACTGTTTGCATTCCTGGGCTTGCAGGGGAGAATTCTAGGAACTCCATCTGAGGCTAATTGGAGCCCCTCAGTTGGCAGATACAATGTATGCCTATGCAGGCCTGAGCTTTCCCCAGGAGTTCTCTGCCTCAGCCTCTGACCAGAGAGATCGAACCAGCTTCCTCAACACTTACCCGTCCGAGAGTGCCTAGTGTGAACCTCAGTCCTGGAAGGACTTTATTGCCAGCCTCAACTCAAAGGACTAGCTCGAACCTGAGGGTGAGATGTTGGTCTTTGGATCCAGCATCAGTTGCTGACTCCTCCTGCCCCAATCATGGTTCCAGCTGCAGGTGGTGAAAGCTTTTAGCTTGTGGTCCAGCACTGCCAAGTCTCGGAGTGCCAAGTCTGTCATAAATGAGGAGTGCCACACCCACCAGTGGGCAGGTCCAAGATGCATCTGTAGCCCTAAACCCCAGTCCCCTGGGCTGGGAACCAAGGGGAAAGAAAAGAGAGGAAGAGTTCTTGGCTTGCACTTATTTCTCCTCAGGGCCTGGAGCAGCCCTCTTAACCGGGCCCCTGGCCCCACCTAACATCCTCAGGAAGCTGGACTCTTCTCTATTGCTTGCCGTTCCCCACCTCAACCAGGACCTGGTGTTTTCATCAGTCCAAATAGACCTGTCTGGAACCACACCTGTTGTCTACTGGTCACACAAGTTACCATGTCACAGAGAGGCCTGTCCTGGGGCCCACCAGGGAAAACTTAAAAACTGCAGAAAGATTTCTTGTACTTTTATTGCTAGTTTTTCCTCTAGTTGGTAAAAACAATCTTTCAAAATTCCAACTTTGCCTCAACAACCAAAAAAGGCAAGTCTTATCACTACGCCTTTGAGACAGGCAGGACCTGTGTATAGTCTGTTGCGGCCATGACAGAAGCAGAGAAGCCAGGATAGTCAGGGCCCAGCAGATACCAAAAGGACGTTTCCCGCCATCACTGAGGCCACCAGTGAAGTTGTGGGCTGCTGGGGAAAGGGAGGGACTGGGAAAAGATGTGAGTTGGCCTCCTGTTGGGTTAGGCCAGTGCTGTGCTAGAGCTCCCTTGGCTCAGAAGAGCCCATAATGAGCATCTCTTTCTGGCTCTATTTTCAGTAAGGGGAGGTGGGTAGCAGCAGACAATAGTAGGAGTGACAAGCTGAGGGTAACAGTTTAGGGATCAGGGACCAGAGCCAAAAACAGAGGGGAATTTAAGAGTGAGGGCCAGGAAGTGGGGCGCAAGTCCCATCTTCACCCTTCTTTAATGTGTGAAGCCAGCCAGGTCTCTAGCTGCCAGAATCCTCACAATCGTCCCTGTGGGAATCCTGCACCCTCCTTCAGCTCTCTTCCCTTCCCACACCCCAAAGATAATGCAATTACTCACACTATTTCTCTAGGGGCTGGCTTCACATTCCTGAGCTCTCACTCACTCTTGGGGCTTGAACTTTCTAAGAGGTGATTTTCCTCACTTCATGTCTATTCCCATCATTCCTCATTTTTCCTACATTCCTCATCCCATTTTCCTCCAACCAGAGCCACTGTTCAAGAACCGAATGCTCAAATCTACCATGATCTAATCCAAGCATGTCAAACTTGTGGCCAGCAGACTGTATGTGGCCCGCTGGCCATGAGTTTGACATGCTTGAATTCCTCCCCACCCTCCCACCCCGCCCTGGAAAATTCTCCTCCCCTCCTCAGAGACACCAGGCCCCTCTAACATCTCCCCATCTCCTTTCCTCCCTCAAATGGAATTAACGCATAACTTTGAGAGAGTAAAGTGAGGACAAACCCAAGAACATACACCTTCCTCCATCCCCACAAAGAAGGACTAATAAGATCACTAAGGTCAGACACCTGAGAATTACAATAAACCACAGGCCCTGCCTCCCACAGGCCTTAGACACTGGCTGCTAAGATCTGGCCAGAGATGACATCTGTGTGAGGCAATGACCCTCCTTCCATCAAATGGGGCTTAAAGTGATGCATGTGTCATGGTTACCATTTGGTTAAGGCATATGATTATGGTGTAATAGTCCAATATTTACACAACCACCTCTACTGGTATAGATAGTGCTTTATTGTTGACATGTTCTCATTTAATCCTTGTAGCAACCTTGAGGTAGGTATTATTATCCCCACTTTACAGATGAGTAAACCAATGTTCCTAGGTTACATTACTTGCTGAAGATCATACACTTATTAGGGCATAGCCACTGATAAGTCCAAACCCAAGGGGACTCTTTTGGGTGATTCACAGGCTGCCGCCAAGGAAAGTAGAGCTGAAAACTTCAACTGGGAAGGGCTGGATCATTCATTGGAGCTCAAAAGGGGTAGAGTGGGGGGGGGAATCCCTCACCAGGGATGAATGAGGCACATTTACAGGCCAAGACCAGAACCGAGCAGGAGAAGCCTAAAGCATCTGCGAGCTGTGAAGCAGGAAGAAGTCTTTAAGTTTAGTGAGAGTTGATAGTGTCTTCAAATATGCACAGAGCCCAGCTTCCAGGGTCTGGAGAAATGAGATGGCATCCAGGAGCTGCAAGTCCAGGGGCTGGCCACAGAGCAGGTGGGCCGGGGCAGAAGAGCTGCTGCTGAGTGGCACCATCTCAGCTTGGCCAACGGTGTCATGACTTGGGGGCAGTGGTCCTTTAACTTTGTTAAGGCCTTGAGAATCTGATGAAAGCCATAAAACATCCCCCCAGAAAAACACAGACACACATACACAGACAACATTTTGCATACGAGTTCAGGGAGTCCATGGACCCCCACTGGAGAACTAACTAACTGCTTTAGGGCAAGGGTGTCAACCTGAGTAAAGTCACTGATACAAACTTATCTTTACACTGCTTGCATTTCCTATGACTGTTCCCTTTTGTTGTTCCCTAATATTTAGAATGTTGTGAAATTTATTTTTAATGGGAGCCAAGGAAAGGGGGTCCAGCCTGCACTCTAGCCAGAGGAAGAGAGCATGGCAGTGATGGCAGCCAGGAGGCAAAAACAAACAGAAATATGGGGTCACATGTACTGCTACCCTTCCCACCCAGAAGGCCTCTTTGGGAGTTTTTCTCAAATCAAGAGAAGGGTTGTGAGAAGTGATTGGGGGAGTGGGGGCAGTTGTTTCTTTTCTTTTAGAAAGCCATTCCTTCACTGGCTATAGGGTCAACTCCCCCATCCCAACCTTCCCCCTCCTTACCCCCGATGAATACACCTTGGCAATGGCCCATTCATGCACATTTGGCAGGTGTCCTATGAACACTCATATATACACATGCTTTCATGGAAGAAGGAAAAGTGGGGTGGGGGGAGATCATGCACTCTCCACAGAGAATTAGACTAACTGGAAGAATCAGCAAAACCACTCCAAGGACTCAGTGCACATTAGCTTCCAATTGCCTCCATAGCTCCTCCTTCTGGCCAGGGTAAAACCAGAAGGCAAAGTCATAGCTATGTTCTATGCCCCTCTCCAAATTTATGGGCCCAAAATAATGGGCCAGGACTGAAGGGGTCACCGGGGTTCAGAGAGCAGGGGTGGGAAAAGTCCTGATTCACTGCAGAGAGAAGTTCTGATCTCTCATGGGAATCAGGAATCAGGACTCAGACAAAGGCCTGGCCTGGAGCCCATCTAGGCCCAGAGAGGGCTGACAGTGAAGTCAAGTGATCACTCAAAGGCCGAAGAGAACTCAGAGGCCATGATGGTCTTCCAGGCCCAGTGACCCCAACACCTCAATGGTCACTCCATTCCAGTGGCCACTCATGCACTAGTGGTCATTTGCCCGCCCTAGATGGATGTTTCATCACACGTGGCCAGAGGAGCCCCAGTTAACCGAATATGGGCTGGGCTCGGGCAAGGATCAAGCAGAAAAGGTGGAGGGAAGCCACCAAAGCCACTGCCCCTCTTGCCTAGAGCCAGGGGCAGCCGCTCATCTTCAGGAGAGGGAGAGGGAGGATCCTGGCTGTAGCTTGTGGTCCCAGATGGCGGCGCCCCCAGGTCCAAGCCCACCTTGTCTCTAGCCAGAAGTTCCCTCTGTCGCCGTCGCTGCTGACGTCGACCAATCAGGAGGAGAGTCAGAGATGCTGCAAGAACCCCCAGAAAGAAGCCAGCCAGTCCAGCCCCCACAGTGTGGGCCCGGCCTGAGGGGCCCTGATGGCTGCCCCATACCAAGCTATAAGCTGCTACCACGCGGGCTGCCCCACCCTCCTGACATTCACAAGCATAAGCACCCATGGCCCCTGGGGTTACCACCACCTCTAGCCCATCCCTCCGGGGGGTAAAAGCAGTCACTCCACTGGGCTGGTGCCACACACAGGATGCCCAGGCTGAGCTTGGGGAACATGGCAAGACCACATGCGCAGCTGTAGCCACAGGAACTTCAAACACTACTGGGTGTTCTGCAAAGAAACAGCAAAGGCATAAAAGGTAGTGAGGCTATAGGCTGGGGGGTAGAGGGGGGATGAAGAGAAACATAGGGGGGGTATCAGATTTGAGAAGGAACCATGGGGGCAAAGCTAAAAGGAGATTCCCAAAAAGGGTAAGGCCCAGGTCACTGGCTACCGTATCTTCCAGGATCCAAGTTTAAAAGTGGGTCCAAAATGGACAACTTTCTAGCCTCTTTCCACCCAACTCCACCCACATTTCCCTAAACCAGACAGACCTCCAGGCTCTTTAGGACACAAAGAAGAGACATCCGCTGACTCTATGTCTTGGACCAGCCTACAAAGAAGAGAATATTTGATAAATCCAGTGTCAATATTCCCTTCTATACTCCTCAGTACCACAGAATATTCACTCACTCGTTATATCTCCCATCATCTCATTAATCACTCCTAGAATTATCAGCCAACATTCTCATCATTAAAATTTCCCCCAATACTCCTCATGACGATTGACATGTCAAATTCTACATATGTTCTAGCAGACCATAGAAAATTAAATCTGCACTAGGTCTGTTGGAAAGCTGTTTGGTGGTGTGCTTTAAAAAAAAAATTTGGAATTTTCCAAGAAATATAGCTGACTGTCCACACCATAAGATTTCTCTGGAAAAAAATATTAAAACTACAGGGTGGTCTGGGTTTTTTTCTGTTAAAAGAAAGGGAAGACTTCTCTATAAAAGTTAATCAAAATTCTGTGAGGGTCAGTGAGATTACTTTGTTTCATAAAGCTGCTCATCTCTGTGCAGGAACTCTTTCTTCAACAACTGTTGGTACCTAATGGCCTCTAACAGATCTGTTTCAAATAATACAATCTTGATATTTTCAGGATTTCAATGGACTGTGTCTGAAAGAAGGACAGCCAGACAGGCTGCTCACTCTGAACTTCCTGGCACCACTAGGAGGGAGGGAGAGAGGCCAGGGAGACCTCTAGTGGGCTGTCAGTGAAGACCAGGTGAAACACACAAAAGCTTCAACCAAAAGTAGATTCTGTTTGAGTGTGAATTCCTTCAACATGAATTGGAGCCCCTGAAATAAGCTCTGAGACTGGTATGAATATATTAAAGTCTCTGGGTAAAACCAAGTTTGCTTAGTCTAGCTGACAGTGGGGAAGATGGGAAGGCCATAGGTGTGGCTATAGCCACAGGAACGTCATGGTCTGTGTTTTCTCCCTTATATGAATTGAGGTATGAAGGGTAGAGTGCATAGAAGTACCAGCTTGGTCATTTCTCATATTACTAAGAAGTATACTGGCATATATGCACACCCCACATCCTACCAACACATACATATATATGTGGAGGAGACCCCAAGGCTCAAATACACAGGATATCCAACACCAATGAAATTCTTATTTTAATGAATATTAAAGCAATAAAGAAAAGAATCAAGCACTTGTTTTCATCTGAGATGTGTCAAAGTTCTCCCAAGAGAAACTAAAATACCAGATCCAAGTTCTTAACCAAAATCAATTCCCAAAAACAAGTACTTTTACTTCTAAAATATTTGTAAGATTGGGATTAAGTAATATGCACAAATATACAGTAAATTAACTGGGCTTCAAAATAGGAAGTCATGAAGTCAGTCTGAAAAAATACCTTTCAAGCAATCAACTAAAAATTACTCATTTGAAAGGAATCTTAATTAAAGATTAAAAGACTTAAGAAACATATCAACCAATTACAACTGATGGACATTATTTTGACCCTGACTTAAGCAAACTATCTTTAAGTATATGCAATTGGGAAAATCAGACATTGATTAGATAGTTAATGACATTAAGAAAGTGAGTTTGCAGTGTGATAATGATAATATGGTTACATTTTTTTTAAAGCCTTTCTGTGTTAGAGGTACACACAGAGAGATTTATGGATGAAGTGATATGATGTCTAAGATTTGCTTTAAAATAATTGAAAGTGAGTGAAGATAGTTATCAAGACTGGTCAGTTGATGGTTGTTGAAGCTGAGTGATAGATACATGGAAATTCATTATACTATCTAGTTTTTGAATGTTTGAAATTTCCTATAATAAAATGTTTTTAAGAGAGTCCTTATCTGATACAGATATATAATGAAATATTGTAGATGAATATAATGTCAGAGATATGCTTGAATGTGGCACATGATTTTAAGTTAACTGCTGAGTGAAAAATGGATGATAGGATCCCCAAATGGACAAAACAAGACCAATTTGGAGGTTATTAGAGTAATCCAATTAATAAATGATGATGGCTAGGACAAGGGTGATAGCAATAGAGAAGGAGAGAAGTTGCTGTGGACTGAGGATATAATAGATGGAGCTAGAGTCAGTACCAACTGCAATATAGTGTGGGCAATTTCTGGCTTAAACAACTGGATTCACAGAGGTCCTTTTTTTGCGATGAGGAAAACCAAAGAACCATGTGAAAGAACGAGAAAACAACAGTGCATGCTAAGACCTGCTAAATTTGAGCAGCTTATAAAGCATCCAAGTAGGCAGTTGGATAAGGAGTTCTGTGAATAATATCAGTTGGTGTTGAAAATAATGGGAATAATATCACCTAGAAAGTGCATAGAAGTGTAAAAAGAAGGACTGAACCCTGAGAAATATCAAAATTCAGAAAATGGATGGAAAGGAATGAGTAAAGGGAGACAGGCTGGTGAGATAGGGAGGAAAACCAGGAGAATGCAGAGTCATAGAAGGCAATAGGAAAGAGTATTTCAAGGCAGGAAGGAGGGAGTGGTCAACTGTGAAAACACTCTTAAGAGCTCTTATAAAATGGAAACTGAGAAGTGTATGGCAACATGAAAGTCAGTCACATGGTCCAGGGCAGGTCCAGCAAGGTGGCAGGAACATTGATAAGGCCGCATGATGGACAAACAGATGAGTTAGTAGGGACTGACAAACACAGTGACACTAAAAGAAACACACATGGCAGCATGAACAGATCAGAAACAGGCAGATACATGGAGAGGTCAGAGCCTTGTGACAGCAGGCAAGAGGCCAGGGCAGCCACACTCACCCTCCATGCTCCCCAGCATGGGCCACACACGCATCTAGCCGGAAGCTCCAGGCACAGACAGGGTCTTGGGCCAGGATGCACTCTGAGCAGCTCTGGAGACGTCCACAGTTGGTTGTGTTCACTTGTGTTACCTCAGTACGGGACCCAACCAGGAGCCAGCTCTAGAGAAAGTGAGTAAAAAGAGGACTATGCTGCATCTCCCAGACTTTGGGGTAACAAGCTAGCTCCCCACCAGACTCCCCGAAATCTATGACTCACTTGATACAATTTCATATTCTCAACTGGCTGTGGCTCTGGGAATAAGGCCAGATCCTCAAGGACGCTGAGCTTGGCTCCAATCCGCACAGCTCTGTGGAGGTGTCCATCCTCTAGGAAGCAGGCAGAGGGCACGACATAATGACACACTGTACCTGTGCCCTGGACTCTCATACCTGTAAGTATACGACCCTCTGTTTGACAAGAGCACGGGATGGGCAATGTACGTGGTTACTAAACATACCTGTCCCCAGGTAGAGCACATCATACTCTTTTCCTGAGAGGCTGGCCACCCTGTGGGCCACAACTCTGAGATAGACTGTATCCGTAGTGACCAGCAGGGAGTGGCCATCAGCTGGAAGCACTGGCCTGTCCATGAGGGGGTGATCCCGGATGAAGGTGAGCACACGGTCAGGCAGGGAGAGTGACGAGCCAAACTGCTGGAGTTTCATGTTATTAGCGATGCACTAGAGAAAACACAGGGTAGGTGACGTTTCCCAGGGGCCAGGAGGTATCCGTGATGCTTAGTTGGGCTCTTGCTCTAATGAGGCAATTCTGGCATGGGGTGAAGAGCTGCCCCATACCCCTTACCTCTCCAGGTCTGGGCTGGGGTACATCATTGTCCATGACAGGCAGTCCCCTGTTGCAGTCATGTTTCAGCTCTCTGAAGGGACCATACAGCACTGTCCGAATGTCTTGTGGTCGGAAGGCACAGACAGCCGAGATGGCAGCGCCCTCCCTGAAAGAGACACAGGTTGGAGCCAGATATCTGAAGAGCACTAGGGGACAACTCACTCCCTGTTAAATGAGATGACCCATAAGAAATGCATAGGAGCCATGCAGCCAGCTCCTGGGAGAGGCCAACCCCACGTATCTCCCACCCTGTAACTCTCCTCCACACCAGGACCCCCTCACCACTGGGAGGAAAAGATGCCATAAAAGATGGGGGCCCCCACTCCAGTCTCAGGTCGAAGAATAGCCATGTCCTGCAGGACACTGGAGGCCCGGCCATCTTCAGGCCCTGGACACAGCAGGTCAGCCTTCAAAAAGGTCGTCCACCTCTGCTGGAGGGTCTTCCGGCCCCCAAGGTCCCCCTGAGGTGACAAGAGCATGGGCATTTCTCTTCAGAAGACCAATATTGTAGGGAGAATGTGGAGACCAATACGAGTTTCCCCCAGACAAGGACAGATGGAGAGACAGATGCATAAAAATGCAATGTAGACATACAGACAGAGTTAGCAGTAGGGAATGATACATGGGCAGACAGGGTCACAATGACAGTGACTAAGTTCATTGTTGCACTTATGAAGCACTATACTACGTGCTTTACATACCTTACTCATTTAGTCCTCAAAACAACCCTTATAGCTAGGCATCATCAACATCCTCATCTATAAGGAACCTGCCCCAAGTCACAGAGGCAGGAAGTAGTGGAGCAGGGTCTGGAGCCCAGGTCTGTCAACAGTTCCCACCTTTAACCTCTACACCTCCTGGGGACACTGTGTCACAAGGGTAGTTATGGAGTTAAAGGGGCTAGAGCCCTTTCCCCATACTCTTCGCAGAAAATAAGTCAAGACAGGGAAAATGGAGACAGAGGAGAAATGCAAAGACAGAGACCCAGAGAAGAAAAGACAGAGACCAGGCAGAGCAGGAGACAACAGACAGACAGCTGGGATCGGAGTCTCACCGCACACACACGGGCCACCCGAGGAACTTTAAGGCGCTCGTATGAGTCAAATGCTCGAGAAGTCTCCGTAAAGAAGAAGTAGATTTCCTTGTCTCCGTCTTCATCCCCCCACTCAGCTGGCCTCAAGGCCACGGCTGCGACAAAGGCTGGAGCTGGGGAGACCTGTGGTCTCAGATCCCACAGACTCAGTGCGGGGCCACCCAGCCTCCACCCACCCTCTTTGTCCCCAGAGTACCCCTTTTCCTCTCCCCACCGTTAAGCCAGGATGGCAAGGTCTCTGTCCGAATCCAATCCTCAGCACGGCCCACAGCCCGGGAGATAATTGGCTCCGTCCCCAGGTAGTTTTTCACAGTGGCAGCATAGAGAACCCCCCCTGCAGGGAGACAGGGAGGAGATGAGCTGTGAGACCTGCTGAAGGATACAAAAGGGGCCACAGGCAGAGCAGGGATAAAGCAGGGGCAGGAACTCTCAGGGGCTGAGTGCCCATTAAGTGCAGGGCACTGCTAAGCACATGAGAGGATTCCCTCATTTAAAATCATCCTAGACATAAAGTGCTCCAGGGCAGAGTGGGGAAGCAGTGTTTAGAGGAAAGTGCAGGAGTGTTAATGTATATGAAGGGAGAATGAAAGCTGCCCTTGTATCCCAAACAGTGTGGCTCAATGGATGAGCATCTACCCATGAACCAGGAGGTCACAGTTCAATTCCTGATGAGGGCACTTGCCTGGGTTGTGGGTTTGATCCCCAATAGGGGACATGCAGGAGGCAGACAATCAGTGTTTCTCTCTCATCATTGATGCTTCTAGCTCTCTCTCCCTTCCTCTCTCTGAAACCAATAAAAAAATTTATATATACATATATACATATTCATATATATCACACACACAAAGAAGAAAGCTACCGTTGTGGAAATCAGGCTGTTTGGTTGGTTTGCTTGTGTTGTCTTTGTTTTAGGGATTTCTCTACCCTGTAATATGCTAATTATACTGCGACTCTCCAGGAAGGAAGTTTGCTTTGCAGCAAGTCCCAGTCTTACTTAAGTTCTCCCCCTGTGGTAAATGTCTGAAGGAACTAGCATTCTTTCTTTCTGAACATTAGTGGGTGTACACTGCTCTGAAACTAGTCACAACTTTAGGGAATACTAGCATCATTTGGGGAACTGATTAAGATGCAGATTCCTGGGAGAGAAGGGAGTGGTACAGCTCTGGGCTGAATGTGAGAGCATTATAGCCACTCTGAGTACCACTGCCAAGGACTCAGACATGAGCCAGAGAAAATGATTTGGGGGAGTAAAAGGTCACAATCCCCTCCCCATCAGAGTTTTGTGCATCACAGAGGACAGCGGTTCTGGAGAGAACAGAGTGGCATTACTTTATCACTTACTACATACGAGGCACTGTGCCAGGTGTTAAGCACATTGATGCCCCAAGAACCCTCATCTGAGTCCGTTTAATCAGATGGATACCAAGTTGTGGGGATGCACAGATGTGTGCAGGAGCACAGAGGACGGCCCAGCCAAATCTGACTGGGTAGCAGCATCTCAGAGGTGACATTTGAGCCAGGTCTGAAGAATAAGCATTTGCCAGGTAGAAGGGCTTCAGGGAGGACAATCAACATGTGGGAAGAAGGATGCCATGTTTAGGGATGTGGGCTACTCCCCAGGCTGAAGGGCCAGTGGGATACAGGAGCTGACAGGCAAGCAAGCAGAGGTGCAGTTGGAGGTGCAGAGATAGGCACCAATTATGATGACTCTTCTCTGCCAAAACCAGGAACATGGACTTGATCCTACAGATAAGAGCAAAACTGCAGAGATTTTCTTGAAGACAGGTGACATAATCAGTTTTGGTTTTTAAGAAGATAATGCTAGTTAAGAGGCCATTCACACAGTGCAGGCAAGAGTGGAGTGCCTGAATTAAGGCAGGGGTAGAGGGAATAAAGGGACTGGACTTGGGAGATACTTCTGAAGTAGAGTCCATTAACAAGGTTTGAAAATCAATTGAGTATGAGGTGTGAAAGAATGGAATAAAATGTATCTCTAAGGTTTCCTGATTAGAAGATGGATGATAGTAGATGGTGATATTATGATCCAAGCCAGGAAATGACAGGAGAAGGCCCATAAAGGAGATGGCTGGAGAAGAAGTGAGCTTAGTTGTTGGACATGCTAAGGTTGAAGAACCTTCAGGACATCTGGTCAGAGATATTGGAAGGCAATCAAACAGAAGGAGTCAGGCAGCAGGGCCAAGTCAGGCTAATTGGGAGTCATGCTTAAGTCATGACATAAACGTCACAGACAGGAAAGGCGGGAAGAGAGCCTTAGGACACCACCCTCTAGGGGAGAAGCTACTGAAGGCAACTCAGAAGATCAAGTCAGAGAGGATGGAGAAGCAAGAGAGGCTGGTATGCCAGAAGCCGGTGCAGAAACCCCAGCAGGAGCCATGGGGCTCACCCGCTTAGGGTAGCTGTAGAGTAGGGCCACTACAGGGAAAACAGTCATGGTGGAGCAAAGCTGCATGCCTCAGGCACCAGAAAGATAACCACTATTTTAAAAACGGTATGCAGAGCAAAACAGAGTTAGGAGCCCTCAGAGGGCAACAGTGGAGGGCTAGAAACAGTGGAGGGGAGGGAAACTATACTATCTCTTATGATTTGTGTTTGTGATAAGAATCCAAACATGTTGGAGCCAGGGAGTTTTGGGTTTGAACCCTGAATACTTACTGGTAGTATGATCTTGGGCAAATTAACCTTCCTAAGCCTCAGGTTCCTCAGAGCAGTGCTGAGGCTTAAATAAGATAAACACAGAGCCCAGATAGGGCCTGGCCCATGGCTGGCATTCAATACATGTTGGTGATAGCTCCTTATGAACTCTCAAGGGGCCATGTGCTTGAATTGTTGCCTGAGGTGGAGGGATTATAAAATGGCATCCATTTCCTTGCAGTGGTTTTAGGAGGAAGAAACCAGGTTTGGGGCACAAGTCCTGGACCCAAATGGAGCAGCAAATAAGCCAGTCCTCTGTATTTCCAAGGGGAAATAAAAGTTGATAAATAAGCCAAAGTTGGAATAAAAATTTCCCTAAGAGTGTTATAAATAAAATACTCTAAAACCAAAAGTCTGGTAGAAGTTGTGTCATGGATAACCTGAGAATGCAAGGAGATGTTGTGAGTGTTATAAATAAAATACTCTAAAACCAAAAGTCTAGTAGAAGTTGTGTCATGGATAACCTGAGAATGCAAGGAGATGTTGTGGAGACAGTTATAAATATGTTGGCAGCATGGTTTGGGGTGTGTGTGTGTGTGTGTGTGTGTGTGTGTGTGTGTAGACAATCAAAAGTATTCTGCAAACAGTAAAGGACCTCTGTTAACCATGTAAGGACCCAATGATAGATAGAGGTAAAGGGTCCCAAAACTTTCTAACAGATCATCAAGGGTACTCAGCAACTCTGGAGCCTAGATTGCTGAGGAACACACTCAGGATGGAATAGCAGAGGGTCACTGACACTAAGGGACTACAAAAGGGATCAGACACTTTGGGAGGAAATAGTAGAGTTTCAGGTGTACCAAGGAACTTGCAACAGTCTTACAAACACAGAGAAAGAACAGCAGCCATCAGTTAATGAGGGCAAGAATCTACAGAGGACACAGGATCACCCCATGTCCTAGATTCTCCGGGACAGTCTCACTTCCAAGTATTTTGTTGTACTGTCCATATAATAAAATATTCCTGAATGTGCAGTTTTTGGTGGATTATTACTGAATGGATCAAGTCAGTAGACATTAAAATATACATTTGCTATTGGCAAAAGATGATGTGCAAAAGAGAAAGATGCCCACAGTGTTGAGTTCAGGGAACAAGCTGGTTAGAACAAAACACTGGGTACAATTCAACCCGATGTTTAAAGATATGTATACATGTCTGCAGATGTAGGAAAGATTGTTGAAGGAGCTACAGCTCTACAGTGTTAATGAAGTTTGCTTCTGACTAATGAAATCACAAGTGATTTTCATTTTCTCCTTATACTTCTTGTGTTCATTGAATCATTTTTATAGTTAGCATCATTTAATTTTATAACCCAAAAAATGGAGATATTTTCATTTTGGTAATACAAAAAAAAAAAAAAGATTGAAAGTTGCAAAAGATGAAGAATCACAATTATTTGTGGAAGTCAATCCACATCTCTACCTGCCCAGATGTAAGCCTGTGAGCAGAGGCTTCCCAGATGTGTTAGAACACAACACTGGTAGACTAGGGTAAGTGTCATGGCAATGAATATTTCACTCCCCTGGGGTTTCAAGTTTTCACTTTTTTATCAAAATGCTCACCTTTAAAGGTTTACAATAGAAATTATCATTCATTAGCTTTAAAATTATTTTAAACAGCCCTAGCCAGCTTAGCTCAGTGGATAGAACATCGGCCTGCAGACTGAAGAGTCCCGGGTTCAATTCCGGTCAAGGGCATATGCTCTGGTTGCAGACTCGATCCCCAGTGGGGGACGTGCAGGAAGCAGTCAGTCGATGATTCTCTCTCATCATTAATGTTTCTATCCTTCTCTCCCTCTCCCTTCCTCTCTGAAATCAATAAAAATATATTTAAAAAACAAAACGATTTTAAACATACCCTGGCTTTCCTTCCTCCACTTCCTTTTCTTCTCATGATCAGAGCTTTGCAGGATAAATAGCTGCTACCCTAATAGTCTACATTTCCTTATCTAAGGATTGGGGCAGCTAGATAATTTTCTTTAAAAACACAGTCTATTATCAGGCCATAATTAGATAGTTGGAGACGTGGCATTTATCTTTTCCTCTGTTGACCTGACCGTATAGCTGTCTTGTTTCAGTGTGTGAATGCTAGTCTTAGGGCAGATACACCTAGATTTAAGAGGTGGGCTGGCAGCACCCAGTGCATCTGGAACATTTGCAGTATTCCTTGGCAGATACAATAAAAGACGCAATGAGACCAAAAGGAAATGATACAAACCCAGGACAGGTACCTAAAGAGAAAGAGCAAAAGTTCCCTCCCTCTGTTCTTCTTGATAAAACCCCCTCTCTTTTTTAATAGGATGTGATAGGAAGACCAGAGATGACTGCTATCTCTAGCTTAGGTATCTGGGTGGGTAAGCACTCGGCGGAGGGGACACTGATGAAGGAGCAGGTTTGGTGAAGGTTAGTGAAGATGATGAGCTTTGGGACATGCTGATTTTGAGATTCCTATGGGACATTCAAATGAAGATATCTGGAAGGCAGGTGGATGTGTGGTCTGTAGCTCCAGATAAGGTCTGGGAGGCATCAGAAGGCAGTGAAAACAGAATCCACAGGGCTGGTTGAGATCATAACCACATAGAATGAGAACAGAAGAAGATCCTGCATGGAAATCTAATGAGCCCCAACATTGATGAGCAAAAGACAAAGACCCTACAAAGGAGATTGGGAAGGAACTGCTGATGTTTTAGGCTAATGTGAATGTTACTGTCAAAATATTTTAAAATATTTCCAAATCTGAACAGTGCGAATAGAGACACTGAGATAATTTTGTTAATTTTATCTAACTGCAGTACAGATAAATGTCATATTTGAGGACACGATTTTGGAGGCTTTTCCCAAAAGAAATACAAGTACCAATAAACAAATGAAAAGTTGTTCAATCTCACTAATAGAGATGCAAGTAAAAAATACATCAAATTGGTCTTTGGAGGAAGTCACTGTTTGTATGCTTTGTTACGTATATTATTTGGGACTGACAAGGATGCAGTGAGACAGGCCCTCTTATCACAGTTGGTTGGACTAAATGGAAAGGAATTTAGATAAATCCATCAAGCACCATAAAAATCTTTACACCCTTTGGCTGTGCAAGTCTACTTTTTGGATTTACTCATATGCAGTTAATGACATTTATGTGGAGAATTTATATTAAAAGATTTCTTCTACAGCATTATTCATAAAAACAATAGTTTTTTAATCTAAATGTATAATTTTATAGGAATAATTAAATTGTGCTATGCAATATTTATATGATGGAATAAATGTTATGTAGTCTCTAGAAATCATATTTTGAATAATTAATTTCTATAACAAGAAAATGTTTAGTATACAATACTAAGTGAAATATGCATAATAATTCCAATTTATTATAAATACACACACAGACACAGAAAAAGTAGTCTAAAATAATAGTAGTTACCTGGTAATGATTGAATTGCAAATAAACCTTTCACTTTCTTCTTTAACATTTCTACATTTTCTCAACTTTCTACAATGCACATTGTAATTTTTATAATTTAAAATGTTATTTTATTATATTCTATTAATAAATATTATAGTCTAATAATATTTTCATTACTAAAACTTTTTATTTCAAAATACCTCTATTATCTTTAAGGACATTTTTATATCTTGTAACTAGGAAATTTGGTTCTAGTTCCTACCTGATGTTGTCACTATTTCTATATCACTGTTTTCAAAACAGAGGATAGCAGGGCATAATGGACCAACATTGAAAGTTCTGACTAAATACTGGCACCTACTTAGATCAAGAAAAATTTTAAATTATAACCCTATAAAGTTTAGAACTTGCGAGAAAAATTTATATTGGTATTGACTATGACATGGATCTGAGACAGAAAGAGACATTGAGGTTGTATGTTAACTGTCTAAACTTAGTCATTCTAAACTGTTAGAAAGTGATTTCTGATCACTTCCATCAATTATCAGATGAAAGCCAACATCATTATCTGGAAAAAAAAGACAACTTCATTATTTGGAAAAAAAAACTTGAAATCATTTTGAAAATGTTACTCCTTTTTGAAATTTTTCTTTATCATGCAATGATCTTCTTTATGAAATCTGTGCCCTTGAACCACATGCTAATGCAAATCCACTTGCTGACTGGAACACTGAGAAATTACAAGCAGAAGGTTGAATGTACTTAAAGTTTACTGCTTGAAAAAAAGAAAACATGTTAAATGATTATCTTAGATTGTTGCAATTGAGACGTCATGTTGTTGATAAGCAATTATGTAGAATCAAGACACATTCACAGCCCTGGCTGGTGTAGCTCAGTTGATTGAGCACCATCCCATGTACCAAATGGTCTCTGGTTCGATTCCCAGTCAGGGCACATGCCCGGGGTTGCAGGCTTAATCCCAGCAGCTGATTGATGCTTTGCTCTCACGTTGATGTTTCTCTCCCTCTCCCTTTCTTTCTCTCTAAAACTCAATTTAAAATCTTTTTTTAAAAGAAATTCACAAATGGGAACTATCTATAATACTCTCAACAATAAAGTAATTTTTTTTAAAAAAGTGACATTCAATCACTATCTTTCTTAATATTCTCAATGACTGGCTCAGAATTTTGCCACATATGCTTGATAAAAAGTCAACAAAAATAAACCACCGATTAAACTATTTCATTCAAATATGTTTGAGTATAAAAAAGGTCTCATCAATATCAACTATAGATGAATGATAGAACTGACAACCCAAATGTTGTATTTAATATATATATAGATATATATATATATATACTTATGTTCACTTTCAAAACATTTATGTTATTTCTTTTCAGAAAAAAGTAAGTCCTTAATTATCTGACTAGAATTTATTTAATTTGTATAGCTTTTATGACTTTTCCTATGAAGTCCTATATAAGAAAAAAATTATTGGTAACAGACAGAGACTTGGCCAACAGCAGCTGCCCTCTCACTCCAACAAGAATTGTTTGAGTTGTCTTGTACCCATGGTGTGGGGAAGTGGGTTTATGATATCTAAATCCAGCCTACCACCAGGAATGCTCAGGACCTACTCAAGAAGGCAAATAATCCCCTCCACCAATATTTACAGGGTAAAATAAGATTGTTGTTAGAGTAATAAATTTGACAGTAAAATAGTAGTCAAGTTTTCAGGCAAATTTAAATTGGCTAGTTGAAACAAGCAAATATTCTAGAAAAATTAATTGTACTGGACAAAAAGGTGTTCCTAAAGTGTTAACTAAAATTTTTATTGGTAGTTCATCTCATGATAAAATTGCGCACCATGTAATGAACCTAAAACAGTAATATTATAGTGCAAAAAATTAAAATTTAAAAGCCATCAAGACTACATTATGAAATTTTCAAAAGCCTCCTAATATTTAAGTCAAAAAAGGGGGGGATAGTAGAAGAATATCATGTAAGGAAAAATATCCTGTAAGTAAATTACATCTAGAAAATTAATACTTTAGAAAATTAATTGTAAGGCTAAAAGCAAGACACCCATGAAAAACACACAAGGTGTCAAAACAAGCCAGAGGAAAATCATTTGGGCAAAAAATGAAATAGGATCCCAAGCCAAATTTATAGAAAATATTCCTTTATTAACTTTTGGTCGAGAATATGTTTGTATATTTTCAGAAAACAACTCCAAGACCATGTGGATTCCAGCAACAGAGAGGAATCGACAGGACTACTCCAGCCATGAAGACAGAAGAGAAGCAGTCCAGAGATGGAAGACAATGACATCGCCTTGCCATACTAGCAGTTAGCAGCTGTGCGTCATTGCAGGTTGCCCAGGACCAAACCAGAGAGAGTCGGACCTGCATTACCACCATTTGTCCACCATCCAGAACTGAAATGTCATTGCTGACATGTACACATAAGGAACTGTTTGACATTGAAATTGGGTCTCAAAAGAACTGTTGGCCCCGAAAGAAACTCACTACAGACTGATTCATTTGCCTGTCAGCATAACCATTATTGCTTGTCTCATTTTCGGTTCTTATAAGTGTATTTCTAATAGCACATGATCTCACTCATCTAGGGGAAATAATGAACAACATAGACTGATGAACAAGAACAGACCCAGAAACAAGGAGGCATGGATCAGACTGTCAGGCCTCAGAGGGAAGGTAGGGGAGGGTGGGGGTAAAGGGGAGAGATCAACCAAAGGACTTGTGTGCATGCATATGAGCCTAACCAGTGGTTAAGGACAACAGGGGGGTGGGGGCATGCGTGGGGAGGGGTATGGGATGGGAATGGGGGGATGAGGACAAATATGTGATACCTTAATCAATAAAGAAATTAATTTTTAAAAAATTAAAATTAAAATTAAAAAATAAAAATAAAATAAAAAAGTATAGCTTTGCCACTATGATTATCTTAATAAAATTTACCTAGAAAAAAAGAAGACTAAAAAAAAAAAAAAATCAAGGAAACAAAAGATGTCATCCAAACTGTGAAGGGTGTGAGGTTTTATCCTGTTACATGCTAACAAGTTAGCCTGTCACAGTTTTAAGGATGCTGGCAAAAGATCTGAGATTCCTGATTGTGGGACAAAAGACAGATTATTACTACAATAATAAAAGTACTCAAAAAAAATTTATTGTTACATCTTACATTCCAATTTTTTTCATAAAATATTACACAAAAGTATAGATAAAAATCAATTTTATAACAAAGTTCACAGCTAAAGTCAGTGAAGAAAGAAAAAACAGTATGATGAATAAGTCAACTGATTAGCTAGTTGGGAAAAATTAATTTAGGTCTCCATCTCATGTCATTCATCAAAAGAAGTTTTTAAAAAATCAAAATGTTAAGTGTTTGGGGGAACAAATTTAAGAAAAAAGTTTTTATCTGCTCTCTAACTGAAGAAGGATTTCGCTTAAAAAATGTAATTAGAAACGAAACAATGTAGATTGGAACCTTAATATCCTACCTGGTAATTGACCCAAGAAAGTAAGCAGAGGATTTATGAGAAAAGAAATAAAAATAGTACTAAAACATGAAAAATGTTCAACTTCACTAATATTCAAAGAAATACAAATTAAAACAAGGTACTATTTTTAGTCTCAACAATCTTTTTTTCCTTTTTTTTGACTAGTTTATTGGTTTTTATAGAGAGAGACAGGGAGAGAGAGAAAAAAAAACATCGATGTGAGAGCACATTGATTGACTGCCTCCAGCACAACCCCACTGGGTATCGAGCCTGCAACCAAGGCACGTGCCCTTGACCAGGAATCCAATCCATAACCTCCTGGTGCACAGGATGACACCCAACCAACTGAGCCACATCAGTCAGGACTCAGAGATCTTTTAAAGTGACAACAATATATTTTGATGAAATATATGTGAGAAAAAAAGCACTCTCACTTACTGCTGATTTAGGGTGTAAATTGGTACACTCTTTCTAAAAACCCAATTAGCAACAGATAATAAGCCATAAAATGCTCACACCCTTTGATATAGTAATCTCTTTCCAGAAATCTTAAGGAGACAATCTAAAATAAGGACAAATATTTATACATAAAAATGTTCATTACAGTGTTAATGGATAATAGCAAAAACTTAAACTAAATAAAATTAATTTATAGAAATTATTTGGAGTTGCTTAATTAAATTACTGTATGCTTACAGGATGAGTAATAGCATGATGTCATTAAAAATTCTCTTTATAAAGAATTTTTAAATTATACAGAAATGCCTATGATATAAAGTTACATAACAAAATTCAAAATTATACCCATGTAGCATGACATTTAAAAGTTTTATAATATACACACACACATAAAATTTCTACTAACCTGCTTGTTTTACACTATCATGAGAAAATGGCTAGATCCTCACTTAATTTTGAGGATGCATGTGGAGTACTCTAATCTAAAATACAGGCTGTGTAGGACACAAACAATTCACTTTGTGGCTACCCGAGAATTAAGCAGTCACTCTCCAGAAAAGATTTATACATAAACTGTGAAAGAACCACTCAACACTTGAGCAACTGTATATGGCTTGTTCAAAGGAAGTAACAGCAGGAACTTATTGAATAGTCATTACTGACTCCTCTGAGCTACAAAGGACTGGCCAGTAAAATATGCGCTTGCATACACATTACAACAGGCTAAAAGGAAGTATCCTAAAATATTAACAGTGGTTTTCTGAGTAGATACTCTAGACCTTTGCTAATATAGTAGCCACTATACACATGTGACTACTTACATTTAAACTGAAATTAAATGCAACCAAAAATCCTTTCCTTTAGTCACACTTATCATATCTCAAGAGCTCAAAAGCCACATGTAGCTAGTGGCTACTTTTGGACAGCAAAGATACAGAGCATTCCTATCATCACACAAAGTTCTTTTGAACAGTTCTGTTCTACAAGACTTCATATGTTCTTTATACTTTTTCCAAGTGTATTATAATATGCATTGTAGCAGAGTCCTCTTATGAACAGAAAAAAAATGAGGGGGGTGGGAATGAGGTCAGCAGAGGAAACACTCACATTAGAGGTGCAGAGAACACATTCTCTAGGGAGAACCCAGGGAAATAGTACTCTGGAGAAAAGCGGGACACAGGCACGCTAGGAAGAATAGGGAAGGCTAGAAAGAGACATGGGAATAATAGACATTCCTAGGAAATGAAAGAAAGGACACAGAAATTCCAACAGCAGGGGTGGGGAAGGAAGCAATTATAGCAAGAAGTCACAGGTTCTTATCTCTCCCACTCACCAGCCATTACAGCTGCTGACCGCTGAGCTGGCTCAAAAGGACATTTCCCCCGGCCACTCTCAATTCTTTCAACCTGCTGGAAACTGGACACGGCCTACAGACCAGAAGGGGGCAATTGGTTTAGGGGTCATAGGGTTCATGATGAAAATCACAAAGATGTTCAGATGAAGGAAAAGCCCAATTCCCATTCCTCTGCTACCATCCCCATATCCCCAGTCTGTTACTCCTGATTCCCCTGCCCATTCCTGCACTTCCCATCTCTGCCATCCCTTTTCATCAGTTTATTCTTCTTCCGTCAATTCCCCTAATACCCAACAACCACATGAAGGAGCACCTAAGATGGCCCTAGATGACACGGAGAGGCTGAAAGGCAGATCTTTCCTCTGAAATGCTGAACTGTAGGGTTTGCAACTGGCTGGAGAATGTGCTACAGGACAAGGAGGACAAGAGCAGGCTGAAGTCTGAAGCCCTTAGGAAGGATAAAGAAAAGTAGAGACTGATACAGGGCCATCTGAAGCCCAGGGGTCTAAAGAGAAGGGCCATCCTTTCCCCACACCCACCCCAAGGATAAAAGATAGCACCAGAGCCAAGGATACAGAGAAGGGGGAAGAGAATCTGCAAAGTCATGAAGGCCTGAAGCTCAGTCAGAATTTGCTAATTTAATGCCTTCCTCATCCAGAGACTCCAGGAGGAATGACCTGCGTGTGGGCGAAAGGTGTAAGAGCCAGCCAAAAGTTATCTTAATTAGGCATCATACACTAAGAGAGGCTTCAAGATAACTAAAAATAGAAATCAGGGATGATTTCAACCTAGGACTAACAGAAAATGTTAACTGTGGCTGATTGGGAATCAAAGTTATGGCCTGGACGTGCCAGGATATCTCTGGCTCACAAACTAGTGTGGACAGATGGTGTTGCTAGAATCTAATAACCTGGACAGTAGTTGGAGCTGCAATGCAGATATACACTGAGTGGCCAGATTATTATGATCTCTGAACGCATAATAATCTGGCCACTCAGTGTATATCCTATATAATAAAAGGCTAATATGCAAATTGTCCCCTCGACCAGGAGTTCGACCAGCAGGCAGGCCGGCCAACCGTCCATGTCCCCTCCCCCTGGCCAGGCTGGCCGAACTCCACCCATGCACGAATTCATGCACCGGGCAAATAATACACACACACACACACACACACACACGGCAAATAACACACACACACACACACACACACACATACACTGAGTGGCCAGATTATTATGCATTCAGAGATCATAATAATCTGGCCACTCAGTGTAAATAATATTAGACATGGTATCTAACTTTTCTGAACTTATGTTTCATTGCCTGTAAAGTGGAAATAAATAATACCTAAATATTATAATGGGGTGGTGAGAATTGAACTCAATCATGAATGTAAAATACCCAGTGCCAAGTCTGGGATAAAGCAGATACTCAATTGAATGTGAAGTCTTGTTGTAATGTAAGTCTAACATTTTTCTGTTATATGCTGGAGTTCCCTCAACAAAACAAATTAAAACGTTGACCTCCAAAAGCTAATGAGCTATCACTGAAGGGTAGCACTCCACATTGCTGGAACTGATAGGTCCAGTGCTTGAACTTCCTTTTGTAAGAACCTTCATTTCTCTGAGCAAGCTGTTGTGTCAGGAGCAGCTAGCTAGTCAAAGCTCTCGGAAAATAGTTATGAATAGTCTCAAAGTCATCAGTCTGGAACATGAGAGTCTCAGAACTCAGGATACGGCAAGAACTTGTTCGAGCAGATGGGCATGGGCAAATAGGATAAGACAGGCAGGTAAAGGCAGAAGAGAGCATCCAGAAAGTCTGGAGGGCAATCTTGGTATGTGGCTTGAAGGGTTAACACAGCTGATCTTTTTGTGCCCTATATTCTCCTAAAACAAGCCTTGACAAAACAACAGTCCTTCATTTCATGAGCCTGCTAGACAGAAGGTACAGAAAAAGAGCTAAAGTTGTGGGCTACAGAACACAGACCCCTGATTTTGCTCTGGGTGCTGGTGTTCCTTGAGAGTGGACAGGGGTCCAAGTCACGCCAATCCTGACAGGTCTGTCCAGAGCATTTTCTGTCTGGATACCTAACCACCATTAGGGTCCCACCTCAGAGAGCCAAGGAAGAATAGAAGGACCCTGGGAGATTACCTGGGAGTAAGTCTATTTTCTATAAGCCATGGTTGATATTCATACCCATGGGCTCCCTGAGCCTGCACAGACTAAAAAAAGGATAAATATGGCAATGACAATTCTGCTACTTTGTGAGCTTTGTGAGGACTATAGGAAAACCAGAGACTCAATATTACCTGATAAAATATAGAGATTTTCAATACCACCTGCTCTAGGAAACCTTTCCAGGATGACAAGATGAGGGAGCTATCCACACCCAGCAGGGAGCCTATCATTTGCATTATGAAAAGGACTCGGCATAAGCCAAGGGCAGCCCACAGGGACTGGCTATATATCGAGTATATGCAATTATAGCATTCTAAGCCAGAGATACGAGGATGACCTTCAACAGAGAGAGGTTTGGAGATACACACTGACTAGATCCAGGTGGCAAGGATTACTGAAGGTTGCAGAAGGGTGAAGTCAAGATTGAAGTTAAAGATCAGGGTCAGGAAAAGGAGTCATTGCACTCCCTCCTATTGCTTCATGGAGTAAGAAGGGAAGTCACTGGATGCAAAGGATGTGTGAGGCTTTCAACTCATCCTAGGGCCTTGTCACAAAGGTGTGCTACCAGAGGACCAATGACTGACTACTGGATAACTGAAGGGAAAAGATGAGGATTCAAAAACATCAAGACCCTTCCTGAGATATCACAGTCCCAGGGACTTTTGTTACCAAGACCAGCCTAGATGTGATTAAGGGTAAATATGTCCCAAACCTGCCAGGGTCTGAGGGTGGAAATGCCAGGGCTTCAGCAGCAATGAACAGGACCTGGAAGAAAACATGGTTGACAGAGCAGCCACCTTGAAGGCAAGATCGATCCAGAGTATGGTGCCAGCAGGTGCTAATTAGTGGGCAGTGACCTCAGAAGCTCATGAGAAGAGCTTCACATTCAGTGAAGTTGGCAGTGGATATGGGAGAAGGTGGTGAGAGTTACATGCCAGGGAGGAAGAAACAGGCATGTACAGTGCTGATTAAGAAATGGACTCAGGAAAAAAAAAGGACCTAGGCTGCCAGGACAAAGCATACATAGGACAAGGGAAACATGAGTTACTAGCTCTGAAGTCTCTCCTGGATTTCTCCTCTCCCCAGCTCTGCTAGCATCCCTAACTTCCTTCACTGTCCCACTACATCTCCCTTTAGACTTTGTATAACTTACCTTCTACAGACAACCTCCCTCCCCACCCTTTCGTACCTCCTCCAGTGGCAAAGGCTCCACCCAGTGAGGACATCCCTCACCCCCAATGCTTATCATGCACAAGGGTTGCCTTAAGCATGCCCCCCATCATGGTCACTCACAGAAGACCCTTCCCATCCTCCCACCCCTGTCACTCACAATAACCCCGCACTTCGGATCAAAAGCGAAGGTGCCACAAGTGAGGAGGTGAGAGGCATTGGCAATGGCGAGAATCTGGACAAAATTGTGACATTCGTCCTGGAGGTCAGAGATGGTTAGAGAGAATCAGAAGCAGCAGGTACAAGGAAAGGTAGGGTAGTGTCAGGCCAGTTAGATGCAGCTCTGGGATCAGAAATGATGGGTGATGACATGGTGTTAGAGTCCCTGCCTGGGCCCATTGGGATGGCAGCACTGCAGGGGACTGACAGAGTCAGGGCTGGGCCATTTCAATTGACACTCAGGACAGGGCCCAGATTTACACCTACCTCCTTCTTGCCTTTCTTCCTACAGTTCTGTCTGTGGGCCTCAGGCACCATCCAGTCAATCTGAGAAAGGAGAAATAACCATTTCCCTCTGATTCTCCCCAACTCCTCCCGAGTCAGGGTAGATAACACAGTTCCACAACCTCCATCAATTTGGGAACTTCAGAGACACCCCTCACCCCCAGAGCACTGTTTTTAAAACTGGAGGTCCCCAGCTATTAATGAGTAATAAAATCAATTATAAAATCACAGCCAACATTACTTTTAACAAAATATATCAGGATGTATCTCATATAGGAGTAGATACTGGTTCAAGGAAGTTTCTTTCAGTACACACTTTGTGTACGGCAGGGGTCCTCAAACTTTTTAAACAGGGGGCCAGTTCACTGTCCCTCAGACCGTTGGAGGGCCGGACTATAGTTTTAAAAAAAAACTATGAACAAATTCCTATGCATACTGCACATATCTTATTTTGAAGTAAAAAAACAAAACGGCAAAAATACTCGCATGTGGCCCGCGGGCCGTACTTTGAGGACGCCTGGTGTACGGAGTCAAAATATACCATATATTTCTTATTAAGGGGTGATCAAAAAAGTTTGAAAGCTATTGTCCTAGATTAATGTGATTCTAATGATTCCTCTGCCCACCATCACCTAAAACCTGGTCACTGTGGCCTCCTCCCCTCATCATGAACCTCCCTCACAGCCTCCCCCGTCACCATGACCCCCCAAACACCCTCAGCTGACATAATGTACTTGATGGCCTCCCCTATTCATTTTCACTAACATTTCACCTCCTATCACACACCCCTCCCTGACCTCCCATAAAGCCATGGATCTAATCACATGCTCTGGGGTCTTCCCCACTCTCATCTCTCACCCTTCGAGGTCTCTCCCCTGAGAAGGGCAGAGATAAAGCGAAGATGGCGTCCCGGGCGCCGACATAAAGTGTATGGGAAGCAGGATCCACAAGGAGAACAGAGTAATTGTATGTCTGAGGGACGGTGAACCGGGTAAGGTAAGTGTCAGCCTCTGGCAGAAAGAGAGGGAAGAGTGACATCAGCCATCGCTTCATAAGGATTAGGTCCACAAGGCCAAAAGAGCCCGTTTTTGTTTTTTTCCATTTATTTATCAGCCATCAGGGGAAAAACACAGAGCCGGCCAGCTATGTAACTTTCCCAGAGATAGATAACCGATGAGGCCAGAATATTTAGCACACAATGCAGTCAAGTATGCTTTTTCTATAAAAATAGAACACTTTATTAAAATAACAACATAAATATTAAGCCTGTAAAATCTATTCATAGCAACATGACACACAATTTGAAAATACCTATAAACGCTTCAAGTACTCTCCTCTCTAAATTTCCCTTTTTAAAAAAAAAAACAAAACACTACTTAATAATAACTTCCTTTTACTTAGAAGGGAAATGCTACACTCTTTTCACTAACACATTAGGAGACTACCTCCTCTCTCTCCCACAATCCTTGATCTCCTTCCACCTCCATTCTACCCAAAAAGCAAAGAAGTATAGAGTGTAGTGGGCAAGAGTATATGCTTTGGAAATGGATCAGCCCAAAGTTAAATCTGGCTCTTTCACTTACCAGCTGTATGATCTTGAGTAAGTTACTTGCCCTCTCTGAGCATTACTTTCCTCATCTGTAAATACCACCATCCAGGGTCGTTGAGAGAATTAAATGAAATAACATGTGGAAGCATCTGACACATAGTACAAATCGTTCCTTTCTTCCTTCCTTAAGTATGAGCTCTGTTTTGACCAAATCCAAATCTCAATTCAGCATTCAAAATTCTTACCTATTTATGTCACTCTCACATCGATGTTTCCCCGCGCTCTCCCTCTTGCTCTCTCCCCCTCCCTCCCTTCCACTCTCTCTGAAGAAGAAAAAAGGCAATGGAGAAAAAATATCCTCTTATTTATTTTAAAGATTATAACAAATAAGTTAGCATGCCTTCTTAGCTCAATGTCTGGCTCTGGGGATCCTATTCCTGCACCAATACAATTCTATTCTACCTGTTTCATCTGCTCAGCTACCCTCAAGACTGACAGAATGGCCAGCAGCCATTCATTCCTAGCTATGCTGATGTATGGGGCCCCACCCATCTTCCTACAATCATATTCATGACTGTGCTGGCTCTCTCGTGCTTAGAATAAGCCCTGGTTCCCTCAACCTCCTTTTGTATCCCCAGCTCCGCTTCACCTTGCCATTAGACCTCTCTGGATCCCTGGACATCAACCCAGCCTGGTAATCACACCTCTATGTAGCAGCTATTGCTCCAGCACAACCCGAAAGCCCAGACTCCAACCATTTGTCCTCTGGATTCAAAACGTCCTATATGTCAATGGTCTGAAGTTTAGACTACATTAATATCAACTACTAGTCGAGAGTTTTTGCCAACAGGTTGTACTCTCAGCTTCACTGGTTCTGTCTGCCCAAAGTGCTAACACTCAATGCCCACTGAGAAGAAAACAAGATCCACCGCCACACTCATGCCCACCTCAGCAGAAAGCCTTTAAAGTGTGAATCACTCCAATGACCACTTCTAACCTTGTGGCATCCCCTGGCTTCTTGCACAGCTTTTGAAAGGACCATATCTCCCTCCTCCTTTTTTCTTTCTGAAGACTTTAAAAAATCATTTAAACAGAATGTTAAGTCAACTCACTGAGTGGTTTCCCAACATTCAATAGAGGGAACGGGTAGGGAGAGCAGGCAACGTTAGGAAATCAGGGTTATGAGAGATCGGATTGTGGAAGAATGGGAGTTGGTGTCAGAGATGTAAGAGGACTGGGAAGTGGGTTAGGGAATATTAGGGCTGTGGGCAGGACAAAAGGGGGTGGGGGGGTAGAACTAATGATATGCGAATGAATTTGAGAAGTGGGCAGATGAAAATGCTGAGCTGGTCATCAAAAGAATGGGTGGATGGAACAGAATGAAAGATCTCTGGGTTTGGAAGCCAGGATGGGTACCAAACTGGCGTGACCGACACAGGTGCATGTCTGGTAGGAGGATAATAAGGGAGGGAGAACTTCGAAATAGATGACCTCTGGCAACTCCCAAACCCTCCCTGGGCCCCAGTGCCCGTGTCTGCACCGCGACGGATAAGGCTCCCGCGGTTCTGCGAATAAGGGCCCGCGGGAGCCGCCTGGGCGTGTCACGGGGGCCGAGGCGCGAGGCCCCGGCCCGGGATGCGATGGAGCAGCACCGCGTGGGAGTCCCGCCTGGTCTCGGGCGGGGATGGCCGGCGCGGAGGGGCCCAGGATGCGGCCGCCTGGGTCCGGGGAGCAGGAGGGTGTAGGCACCCGCGGGCGGCGCCTGGGAGCGGCGCAAAGCGCTGAGGGCGAGGACGCCCGCGCCTTACCGGAGATGGGAAGCGAGGTCCTGGGCACCGAGCGGGGAACGCGACCGGACACCGGGCCGCTCAGCACCGCCAACAGCATCAGCGGGAAATGCGAGCCGGGAGGCGGCCCGGGGCCCGGGCGGGGCCGCACGGCCGAGGCCGGCATCTTTGGCTCCGCCTGGCCGCCGGGTGGGGCGCACCCTACCGTTTCTGCTCGGGGCCGCGGCGCCGCGGGCCTCGGTCCCACTCGTTTCTCCTCGGCCAGGTTCGGCCTACGGCGGGCAGACCGGACGCAACCCGGCCCCGCCCCTTCAGGAGGAGGCCAATGGCAGTGCTGGTTTTCTCCTCCAGCCAATCGGGGTTGAGTGGAGCGCCGGCTGGGCTGAGATGCCCCACCCTGGTGGAGGCGGAGCTAGACCCAGGTGTGGGTGGGAGTTCTTTCTGCGAATTGGGCTGGAGTGTCCTCTCCGGCGTGAGGGCCAGGCAGAGAGAAATTCCCAGCTAACCAGGTAGAGTTGAAGACCCAGAGTAACCCACTGACGGGACCAGGGCACCCCTACCCCAACTGGATTTTGTCAAGGGGACTATAGAAGTCAACAGCAAGTAAATGAAAATGGGAGTGAGGAGAGAGGGGCAGAGCCGCGTGGAATTGTGGAGGTCTGGAAAGACTTGGGTGAGCTTCCGAAGGGAAGACTAAACTCTAACTTCCATGAGGGCAGGGACCATTGTTTGTGTGTCCACTGTACCCCCCAGTCCTAGCACAGTGCCTGGCACATAGTATGCCCTCAACAAATATTTATTGAATAAAAGAGTGACTGACTCAATGAATGAATGAATGAATGAGTGAGTGAGTGATGTAGAAGAGAAAGGTTAAAGCCAAGAGCACAATGGAAGTACCACTAGAATGTTCCATGGGGGTAGCTGACAGGAAGTGTCAGGTGTAACTATTCTCCACGGAGATCCAAAACTCTACCAAGGGCCAAAGAAGGGTTTACACACACACACACCCCTCACCCCGCGGCCTTGGAGACCGAGGTCCTGGGGTGCAGCCTGAGGTGGAGGGGGGGGCGACTCCCCCCGCGGCGAGCCGCCGGCCTGAGGGGGCGCCTTCCGCTGCGCACGCGCGCGGGGAGCCGAAGAGCGGGGTAATGGGGTCTTGGTCTTCCCACAGCAAGTGGGGGGGACACCAGCGCCTCTCCACACCTCCGGGCAGGAGAAGGGCTGAGGAGACCTGAGGGAGGAAACGGGAGGGAAACAGAAGAAGCCACCTCCAAGGTTGGGCTCCGGCCAGCTCGCGCCCTCCCCCAGGAGGTGTTCGCAGCTCGGGCCTGGGGCCAGAGGGACGCCCAGAGGCCAAAACCCACCGCGGGTCCGGCTCGGCCCTGGCAGGCGTTTCTGACCAGAGGACCGGCAGACGCCTTGTCTCCCGGGAGGGCTCTCCCAAGCCTGGGGACTGGGCCACCCATGTGACCCACGAAAATGTTCTAACTTCTTGTAAAGTCAGAAAACACACACACACAAGAATCAAAGAAAATGTTTTGATTCTTTTTCTTACGTCAGAAAAAAATGTGAAATTTTTAGGGCCCGCAAAAAAAAATCTATTCATTAATTGTTTTTATTTTTTTTAATGAGGTGAGAGTCCGGGAAGACAAAGGTGCTCAGGATCGCATGGCTCAGGGGTTGAGCTTTGACCTATGAACCAGGAGGTCACGGCTGGATTCCCGGTCAGGGCACATGCCCCAGTTGTGGTTGCGGGCTCGATACCAGTGTGGGGCGTGCAATGATCCTCTCTCATTATTGCTGTTTCTCTCTCTCTATTCCTCTCTGAAATCAATAAAGATATTTTTTTAAATAAATTTTAAAAGTGCTCAAGATCCACGAAATTTTTAATTGAGCGTTGAGGGAGGGAGAACCACTGAAAATCATTAGTCACACATAAATTGTCCTAAAGGCTATAAAAGCTTTGGGGGGGGGGGGGGGGCTTAACCTATTAAGACCTAAAGTCTGTTATTTAAAGGATGAGGAGGTTAAGGAGGGGAATGCTCAGACAGTGGGAACCACAGTGAGAGGCCCACAATTTGTGGATGTGAAAGGCGCCCGGGGGGTGGGGTAGGCTGGAAGGGGTTGGTCAGGGGGTGGCATGGCTTCGGCCAGCTCGCATACAGATGCATACAGAATTTCGGAGCCAGAGTAAGGATTTTGGATTTTGTCCCAAGTATAATTGGAAACCATTGAAAGGTTTTTAGTAAGGGAGTAACTTGATGGCTTCTGGTGGTTGGAGGCTCAGTTCCAGGTTTAACCAGTTTGCAGGGACACCAGTAAGTGGGTGTTCTTGGCAAAAGTGGAGACTATAGTACAGGGTCAGATGTAGTCAGATGCTGCTTAGTACTTTGCCCAGACACATCAAATGCATTAATTAATCATGTTTGAGGATATAGGGAAGACAACGGCCTCTTACCTCATTAAAGTCCAGTCTTGGAATTGCACACAGTGTGGGATCTAAAAATGACTGTGCAAGCTGCAATTGTCAAAGTGATCTTTTTTAAAAAAAAAATTATTTGTTTGTTAGTTTGTTTAGAGAGGAAGGGAGAGGGATAAAGAGATAGAAACATCAATGAGAGAGAAACATTGATCAGCTGCCTCCCACAAGCACCCCACTGGGGACCACGCCCACAACACAGGTATGTGCCCTGACTGGGAATCGAACCGGTGACCTCTTGGTGCATGGGTTGATGCTCAACCACTTGGCCAAACTGGCCGGCCAAAGTGATCTTAATAATCAATGGGGGAAATTACAAAATTGTTGTCAAATGTTAAAAGCTCTCCTATTGTCAGTTATAAGTGTACAAGGAAATGAAAAATAATAAAATTAGTATCTGTTTAACACACTATAATTTAAAACATTAGAAACATTGAGAATTAAAGTGTTTTATTTCTTTGTAAAAACTATCAATGATAGTTTGTGCTTGTGCTTCTCTTCTTCTCAAGACATAACTTAGGATAGAACAAGCCTCTTTTCTCTGCCTTAGCAAATTGTTATACTCCTAAGTTTGAATCAGCTTACAATATTTTATCCTTTGTGCTTTAAATTTTGTAAAGTATTTCCAAGAGTCCCTCTACTATGAAGTTTTTTGAAGTGGTACTTTGTCTAGGACATCTTCTGTCAGTTCCCTTTCACTAAGTTCCTCTGGCTGTTTTATATAGAGCATTGGTTCTCAACCTTTCTAATGCCGCGACCCTTTAATACAGTTCCTCATGTTGTGGTGACCCGCAACCATAAAATTATTTTCGTTGCTACTTCATAACTGTAATTTTGCTACTGTTATGAATCGTAATGTAAATATCTGTGTTTTCCAATGGTCTTAGGCGACCCTGATAGCGGTCAAGACCCACAGGTTGAGAACCGCTGCTGTAGAGCCTAAGACCATCGGAAAACACCGATATTTACATTACGATTCATAACAGTAGCAAAATTACAGTTATGAAGTAGCAACGAAAATAATTTTATGGTTGGGGGTCACCACAACAGGAGGAACTGTATTAAAGGGTCGCGGCATTAGAAAGGTTGAGAACCACTGATATAGAGTCATCAAATGATGCCGTCAATATTCTCAGCTCTTTCTTCTACAACTCCATTTATGTTTGACTCAACTCTCACTTTCTGTATTATATCACTTACAATTTCTGTATGTGTAACTATACCATAATTTATCCTTTCTAGCATTGATTAGCATATGTCTTGTTTGCAGTGTGGGGTAATTGCGAACAAGACTCTTATGGATACTCTTTATGCTGCTATGATCTGATTTTTGTTCATGTACCTTATGCATGTCATTATTCACCATATATGATTGTGAACAAAAATATCCAAAAGGATCTATGGCTAAATTATTAAAATTAGTAATAAAGTACAGCAAAGTTGTTGAATTTAAAAAATCAATATATAGAAATTAATTCTATTTCTATGCATTAGCAACAAACTGAAAACAAAATTTAAAAAGATGTTATGTAGCCGAAGCCGGTGTGGCTCAGTGGATAGAGCATCGGCCTGCGGACTCAAGGGTCCCGGGTTCGATTCTGGTCAAGGGCACGTACCTTGGTTGTGGGCACATCCCCAGTAGGAGGCGTGCAGGAGGCAGCTGATGGATGTTTCTCTCTCATCAATGTTTCTAACTCTCTATCCCTCTCCCTTCCTCTCTGTAAAAAAATCAATAAAATATTTTTTTAAAAAGATGTTATGTAATTAACATTAAAAAATGGCAAATCTCTAAGAATAAAATTTAATAAAATGTGAGACCTTTTGAAGAAAATGATAAAACTAAATTATTTTATATTTTCTATATACACAGCCATAGCATCTGCAAGCAATGAGTTTTATTTCTTTCATAATTCTTTTTATGTGCCATTGTTTTCTATTTGCTTATATTTTGTTTAAAATTTTTACATCTAAGTTCATGGATGAGATTATCCTATAATTTTTTCTTATAGTACTCTGATTTTTTATATCAAAGGTTATACTAACCTAGTAAAATTAATTGAGCAATGTTCCCTCTCCCATTCTCTGAAAGAAATTGAGATTGAAATTCTTAGTCTTTGAGAGTTTGATGGAACTCATCAGTGGAATCATCTTCCCTGTCATTTACTTTGTGGGAAGATATTTGACTACCAATTAAGTTTCTTAAATAGTTATAGGGCATTTGGGTTTTTAAATATTCTTTGTGATTTAGTATTAGTTAGATATATTTTTCTAGGAAGTTGACCAATAAAGCTGAAGGTCAAGTCATGAAGGGTCTTGAATGGGTCTTGAAGGAGAAAATGTGGTCATATTTTCATTTTTAATAATTACTATGTACCAAAAAAAATCAGTGTGTTAGAAGCATCGAACAGACCGTCCAACCTGGGGGGGGGGGGGGGCGGGGCGGGGGGGCCTAAGAGATCAACCAAAGGACTTGTATGCATGCAATGCATATAAGCATAACCAATAGACACAGACAATAGGGGAGTGAGGGCATGTGCTGGGGGGTGGGAGCAGCCGGGGAGAGGTCAATGGGGGAAAAAGGAGACATATGTAATACCTTAAACAATAAAGAATTTAAATTTAATTTTAAAAAGTAAATGTGTTAAGCACTGATAAATAAAGTTGACAAAACAGGTTCTCCACCCTTGGGAAATTCACAATATAGTGGGAGAGACAGTCATAGAAACAAATTACTATACAGCACAATAAATGCTAATAAAGAAAGTGAGGGTGGGCTGGGAGAGGTCAATAGGGGGAAAAGGAGATATGTAATACTTTCAACAATAAAGAATTTTTAAAAAAAGAAAGTTTATGAGGGGATATGGCTTACTCTGAGACTGAAGTTTGACTTTTGTGTAACTTTTTCATTAGTTCTACTCAGAATCTCTAAGTATTCTCAGCCTTACATTACAGGCAAATATCTAGATCCCTCGGGAGCTATTAAGATGAGATAGCCTTCCAAAACACTCATCATTTTAAGGTGTATAAATCAGTGGTTTTTACTATATTCACAAGTGTGGGCATCCATTACACTCTATAATTCCAGAATGTTCATCCTTCTAAAAGAAACACTTTATCCATTAGCAGTCATTCTCCATTTCTCTCTTCCCTTAACCTCTCCCAACCATCAATTTACTCTCCGTCTCTATGGATTTGCCTGTTCTGGACATTGCACAGAAATGGAATTATACCTTAAAAAAAAAAAAAAAAGATGGGGTAGCCTGCCTAGAAAAGCTTGAGTTAGTACCCAGTGACTTCTCTTTTTTTTTTAATATATTTTATTGATTTTTTACAGAGAGGAAGGGAGAGGGATACAGAGTTTGAAACATCAATGAGAGAAACATCGATCAGCTGCCTCTTGCACACCCCCTCTTGGGGATGTGCCCGCAACCAAGGTACATGTCCTTGACCAGAATCGAACCTGGGACCCTTCAGACCGCAGGCTGACACTCTATCCACTGAGCCAAAGCAGTTAGGGCCCCAGTGACTTCTTTTTGGACTTTCTGTTTCAACAGAGCATATAATTCAGTTTTACAAAAGCCAGTGATTTCTCTTTCTTCCCTATAGGTGTAGAGAATATCAAGGTGGTAGCTACAATTCCACCTCTGGTCTGACTGCCATGTATCATGGGCGAACTACTGGTAAAGGGCCCTCCACTCCCTCGCAGATTTACCAGCAACCTCCGAGGCTTCTCATTGTGCATATCTCTCTACCATCCTGGGCTGACATCTGCTCCAACCTCTGTGAGGCTATGCAGAACTTTTTCTCTCTAGCCTGCAGCTTGATGGGCCCCAGCCGCATGTCCCTTTTCAGCTTATACATGGTGCAAAACCAACACGAGTGCATCCTCCCATTTGTGGTGAGTATGTCTGTATTTGTTCATTTTATCCTGAAAGTAAATATGAGGTTTCTGCTGCAGAAACCTCATATCACAGTTATTATTACTTACAGCAATAGTTGTGCCTGTTCCCATGCCCAATACCCCACAAGCAACACAATGAAAGCCAGATGTCATCCTGCACATAAAGGAGTTTTATATGCAAAAGAGAAATTCCAAAATTATTAATATTGGGGTTTAAATAGTCCACATCTTTCCCCCTCTACTCCTGGGAAAAACCTTGGCATTTACAGCCCTCTGGAATATAAGCAACTGACTTCTTTTGTACCCCTTTGTAATGCAAACACAGGGAAATAGGTCTAAATTTCTTCAGATGTCTTTGGCTCTTCAAGTAAATAGCCAAGACTTATCTTTTAACCCAGGTTTCAATGTTCTTTGCTCAGACAGCCCTAACTGTGCAGAAACCTGAAAATATGTTCTCTACAGTTTCACACAAGACTCAAGTGAAACTCCCTAAGGTTTCAAAAGACAAAGGCAGCCCTAACTGGTTTGGCCCAGTGGATAGAGCATTGACCTGCAGACTGAAAGGTCCCAGGTTCGATTCCGGTCAAGGGCATGTACCTTGGTTGCGGGCACATCCCCAGTGGGGGGGGTGCAGGAGGCAGCTGATTGATGTTTCTCTCTCATCGATATTTCTAACTCTCTATTCCTCTCCCTCTCCCTTCCTCTCTGTAAAAAATCAATAAAATATATTTAAAGAAAAAAAAAAAGACAAAGGCAGGCCAGGGGCTGTGCTTTTATAAAGCTCCCTCACACATACACAACTATCTCTCCTCCTGAAACAAATCCAAATCATCACTTTCTCCCCTATACAAAGTTCACAACCACAGGGAGCAGAAAGACTTCAGAGATTCTAGTGCATCCCCTTTCTGAGACAGCTTGCTACTAGGATAATCAGAGAAGGCCTACTGGGGATTCAGGACTTTTATCCCTACTTGTTGGAAACAAGACCTCCTCCCCTAGTGTCCATGGAATTGGTGTAGGAGCCTGGACTCCCCGCCTCCTACCCAACATTAAAAAGTTATCTCTGACCCTAAGATGGTGTCAGAGGAGGCAGAGTGGAGGCATGTGGGGAGCAGTAATGAGGAACCTTTTTACTTCCAAGACAGGGTGGTATCAATGAAGGACTAGTGGAAAGGCAGGATTTGCCTGCCCACTTGATAGTAAAGAAGCTTCTCCATCCCCTGAGTGTCAGTGGGGGCCATGTAGAGAGACTGGTAACAAGGTACCTTCCCTTCTGGGTTGTAATCAGAGGCCAAATGGAGTTACATCCCACCTGGCAATAATTATCTAGAAAGCTCACTTTCCCCCTTGGCAGAGTATCAGATGAGGCCTGCTAAAGCAGATCTAAATAAGATCCAGGGTCTTACAACATAATACCCCAAATGTCCAGAATACAGTAAAAAAAAAGATCACTCATCATATCAAGAACCAGGAAAATCTCAACTTGAATGAGAAGACTACAATACTGAAATGACACAGATGTTGAAATTATCTAAAAAAAGATTTTAAAGCAGCTAACGTAAAAAATGCTTTAACAAGCAGTTATGAACATGCTTGAAACAAATGGATAAATAGTGCATCTCATCAAAATAAGAGAAGTACAGAGAAGAACCAAATAGAAATTTTAGAACCAAAAAAATTCAATAACCAAAATCTGAAAAAATAAAATCGTCAATGGATGGGCTCAACAAAGAATGGAGAGGTCAGAGGAAAGAATCAATGAACTTGAAAATAGAATCAAAATTACCCAATCTGAGTGCTCGCTTCGGCAGCACATATACTATTCTTTCCTCTTTCCAATACTCAATTGGAACGATACAGAGAAGATTAGCATGGCCCCTGCGCAAAGATGACATGCAAATTTGTGAAGCGTTCTATATTTTTAAAAAAATTATCAAATCTGAGCAACAGAGAAAAAATAGATTTTTTTTATTGTCTAAAGTTTTACATATGTCTCCTTTTTCCCTGATTGACCCTCCCCTGCCCCTCCCCAGCCATTCCCACCCTAGGCAAGCCCCCACTGCCCCAGGAAAATAGATTTTTTTAAAATGAACAAAGCCACAGGGATCTGTGATATAGAAGATCTAACATTCACATCATCCAAGAGAAAAGGGGAAGGGTAAGGCTGAAAAAATTATTCAAAGAAATAATTATTGGAAATTGCCCAAATTTGGCAAAAGTTATAAACCTAAATATTCAAGAGACTGGTAGGTTCCAAACAGATAAATACGAATAAATCTGTTCTAAGACACTTCATAATCAAACTTCTAAAGACTAAAGGCAAACTCTTGAAAGCAGAGTACTAACACCTTACATATAGGGGGGTGGGGGAGAGACAAGTAACAATAGATTTATTTTCATCAGAAATCATGGAGGCCAAAGGAAGTATAGCATTTTTCACTGTGAAAGAAAAAAAAAAAACACATTAACCTAGAACTCTGTATCCAATGAAAATATCTTTAAGGAATGAATCAGAAATAGAGATATTTTCAGATTAAGGAAATACAACTGATTTTGTATATTGCTCTATCTTATTATCTTGCTGATTCACTTGTTCTGTGAAGGCTTATTTTTGGTAGATTCTTTGGGATTTTCTATATAAACCATCATGTCCTCAACAAATTTCTCCCCTTCCAATATGTATGCCTTTTATTTCATTTTCTTATCAATACTTAAGTGCTCCTTAAGACTTCTAGTATTGTCCTATCTAATAATAGACAAATATGCAAATTGACCATACCTCCAACACACCCACCATCCAATCAGAGCGAGCATGCAAATTAACCCAAACCAAGATGGCTACGGCCACAGAGAGCAAGGTTTCCTAGGTAACAGAGGAAGCCAAGCTTTCCGCCTGCCCTTGCCAGGCCTAAGCCTCCACTCAAGCTACAAAGTTTCAATTATAGAAGGTAAACAAATTCAAACAAATGACGGCAGAATGGAGCTTGAGAGAGCAGGCCAGGGTTGCCGCCGGCAACTGGGGAAGCAAAGCTTTCCGCACACCCTGGCCGGGCCCACCCGCTTAAGGCAACAAAGTCTCAATTATAACCCCAACACAAATGGCTGCCGGCCTCGGAGGGAGCCCCAGGCTTCGCTCCATTCCAGGCTACAAAGTTTCAATTGTAGAAGAAAAATAAATTCCAGATACCAGGGCCTCCGCTTGGGTTGCCAGGGGGCGTGGTCGGCCTACAAACCACCACAGGCCCCTCGCTCAGGCCACCCCACGCCCAAAGGGAACCCCCACCTGATCAGGGACACCCTTCAGGGCAAACCAGCTGGCCCCCACCCGTGCACCAGGCCTCTATCCTATCTAATAAAAGAGTAAGATGCAGATTGATCATCACTGCAACACACAATATGTCTGCCCCCATGTGGTCAAAGATCCTGCCCCCATGTGGACACAAGATGGCCACAAGATGGCCAGCAGGAGAGGGCAGTTGGGAGGAACCCGGCCTGCAAGGGAGGGCAGTTGAGAGGGACCAAGCCTGCAAGGGAGGGCAGTTGGAGGTGATCAACCCTGCAGGAGAGGGCAGTTAGGGGTGACCAGGCCGGCAGAGGAGGGAAGTTGGGGGCAAACAGGCTGGCAGCAGAGTGGTTAGGGGGTGATCAGGCTGGCAGGCAGAAGCGGTTAGGGGCAATCAGGAAGGCAGGCAGGCGAGCAGTTGGGAGCCAGCAGTCCTGGATTGTGAGAGGGATGTCCGACTGCCCGTTTAGGGATCCGACTGTCCACCAGAATCGGGCCTAAACGGGCAGTCGGACATCCCTCGAGGGATCCCATATTGGAGAGGGTACAGGCTGGGCTAAGGGACAACCCCCCTCCGTGCACAAATTTCGTGCACCGGGCCTCTAGTCCTATATAATAAAAGGGTAATATGCAAATTGACCAAACAGCGGAACAACCGGTCACTATGATGTGCACTTACCACCAGGGGGCAGACACTCAATACAGGAGCTGCCTCCTGGTGGTCAGTGCACTCCCACAGGGGAGTACCACTCAGCCACAAGCCGGGCTGAGGGCTGGCGAGCACAGCAGCGGTGGCGGGAACCTCTCCCGCCTCTGAGGCAGCGCTAAGGATGTCTGACTGACAGCTGTAGCGGGCCTAAGCCGTCAGTCAGACATCCCCTGAGGGCTCCCGGACTGCTAAAGGGCTCAGGCCAAGCTGAGGGGACCCGCCCCTCCCCCCCAGTGCACGAATGTCATGCACCAGGCCTCTAGTGTTAAATAAGAGTGGCGAGCACAGACATCTTTGCCTCAGTCCCAATCTTAAAGATATAATATTGTCTTTTACCCATTAATATGATGTTAGCTGTTGAACTTTTTATCAAATGCTTATTCTGCTTCAGTTGATATGATCCTGTGATTTTTCTCCAGCCTTTTAATATGGTGAATTACTTTAATCATTTTCAAGTTTTGAAACAGTCTTGCATCCCTAAAATAAACCTCACTTTATTATAGTACTAGACACCTATCAGGGGGGCCGGCCAGCCAGGGGGGAGGGACTGCGGGAGGGAGGGACCATGGGAGGTTGGCTGTGGGAGCGCACTCACCACTAGGGGGCAGCTTCTATATTGAGCATCTGCCCCCTGGTGGTCAGTGCATGTCATAGCGACTGGTTGACCAGTCGTTCTGGTTGTTCCAGTCGTTTGGTTGTAACAGTTGCTTAGGCTTTTATATAGAGAGACTAGAGGCCCGGTGCACGAAATTCGTGCACAGGGGTGTGTGTCCCTCAGCCCAGCCTGTACCCTCTTCAATCTAGGACCCCTCGAGGGATGTCCGACTGCCTCTCACAATCCAGGACTGCTGGCTCCCAACTGCTCGCCTGCCTGCCTTCCTGATTGCCCCTAACCGCTTCTGCCTGCCAGCCTGATCACCCCCTAACCACTCCCCTGCCAGCCTAATTGATGCCTAACTGCTCCCCTGCCAGCCTGATTGCACCTAACTGCCCTCCCTTGCAGGCCTGGTCCCTCCCAACTGCCTTCCCCTGCTGGCCTGATCACCCACAACTGCCCTCCCTTGCAGGCCTGGTCCCTCCCAAATGCCCTCCCCTGCTGGCCATCTGTGTCCACATGGGGACAGCCATCTTTGACCACATGGGGGCAGCCATCTTGTGTGTTGCAGTGATGATCAATCTGCATATTATTCTTTTATTAGATAGGATAGAGGCCTGGTGCATGGGTGGGGGCCAGCTGGTTTGCCCTGAAGGGTGTCCCGGATTAGGGTGGGGTTCCCTTGGGGCATGGGGCGGCCTGGGTGAGGGGCCCGTGGTGGTTTGCAGGCCGGCCACGCCCCCCGGCGACCCAAGTGGAGACCCTGGTATTTGGGATTTATTTGTCTTCTATAATTGAAACTTTGTAGCCTTGAGCGGAGGCCAGGACAGGCCAGGGCTGCGGGAAGCTTGGCTTCCTCCATCGCCGGGGGCAACTCAAGCCTCCTGCTCTCTCCAGCTCGGTGGCTGCTGCCATTTTTGTTGGGATTTATTTATTTTCTATAATTGAAACTTTGTAGCCTTGAGTGGAGGCTAGGGCAGGCCAGGGCTGCGGGAAGCTTGGCTTCCTCCATTCCCGGGGAAACTCAAGCCTCCTGCTTGCTCCGTGACCGCAGCCATCTTGGTTGGGTTAATTTGCATACTCCCTCCTGATTGGCTGGTGGGTGTGGCTTGTGGGCGTAGCGGAGGTAGGTCAATTTGCATGTTTCTCTTTTATTAGTGTAGATGGTTTGTAATTCTTTATGAATTATATTTGTTAATATTGTTTTAATATTCTTTTTTTAAATCTATATTTATGAGTAATATTGGTCTTTAGTTTTCTTTCTTTATACTCTCTTTGTTTTTGGTATTAGGTTAATAACTGGCCTCATAAAATGAGTTGGTAAGAGTTTCCTTTCCTTATATTTTCTGGAAAAGATTGTATAGAATTGATACTAATTCTTCTTTAAACATTTGGTACAATTTTCCAGTAAAACCATCCAGGTCTAAAAATTACTTTTTCAGGAGTTTTAAATTTCTTTTATAGTGATAGGGCTATTTAAATTATTTATTTCATATTAGATTGTGGTACTTTGTGCTTTTCAAGAAATTAGTCCACTTCTTCTAGGTGTTCATATTTATATATGCAAACTTGTTTATAATATCCTCTTATTATCCTTCATATGTCTACTAGGTCTGTAAGAACACTCCTGGTTTCATTCCTGATATTGATGTTACATCTTCTCTCTTTATTTTCCTTTGTCTATCTTGCTAGAGGTTTGTCCATTTTATTGATCATTTCAAAGAATTAGCTTTTTGTTTCATCAATCTTCTGTTTTTAATTTCATTGACTTATACTCTTTATTATTTTCTACCTTCTGCTTGTTTTGGGTTTACTTTGCTATTCCTTTTCTAATTTCTTGAAGTAGAGAGCTTATATTACTAGTTTGAAACTTTTTCTATTCTAACTTGGTGTTATAAAATATCCTCTTATCATATAGCTACAGTAATCAAGATTGTGTTGTATTGGTGGAAGAATAGATACATAGATCAAAGTAACAAAACAGAGAACACAAAAACAGATCCAATGAAATATATAAAACTCATTTTTTATGAAGATGCCAAAGCAGTCCAATGTACAAAGAATAGCTTTTTCAACAAATGGTTGTAGCAGTGGGACACCCATGAAAAAAAATAAACCTGAACCTAAACCTCTTATTTTATTTTAAAATTAGCTCAAAATAGGTTATAGATTTAAATATAAAACTAAAACTTTTAGAAGACAACATAGGAGGAAATCTTCAGGACCTAGAGCTTGGTGACGATTCCTAGACATGACACAAAAGCACAATTCATAAAAGAAAAACTTGACAACTTGGACTTCATCAAAATTAAAAAATTTTGCTCTGCAAAAGACCCTATCAAGAGGATAAAAAGACAAGCTCCAGACTGGAAGAAAATATTTCCAAATCATGAATTTGACAAAGGACTCATATTTAGAACATACAAAGAAGTCTCAACACAACATTAAAAAGAAATCTAATTCAAAAGTGGGCAAAACACATGAAGAGAAATTTCAATGAAGAGACTATATAAGTGGCAAATGATCACATGAAAAGATATTCAACATCACTAGCCATTAGGCAAATGCAAATTAAGACCATGATGAGATAATACTACACACCTATTAGAACAGCTAAACTAAAAAAATAGTAACACTGCCCAATGCTGTCAAGGATTCAGAGAACCTGGATCTCCCATTCATTGCTGCTGGAAATATAAACTGGCACAGCTATTCTGGAAAATAGTTTGTAATATTCTTAAAAATCTAAACATACACTTACTTTATAACACCGCAATTGCACTTTGGGACATTCATCCCAGAAAAATTAAAATTTACATCTACACAAAAACACATATTTAAATATTAACAATAGCTTCATTAGTAATAGCCAGAAACTTGAAACAACCTAAGTGTCCCTTAATAGATTAATGATTAAACAAACTAATATATCCATACCATAGAATACTACTCAGCAATAAAAAGAAATGAACTATTGACACATACAACTTGGATGGATCTTGAGAGCATTATGTTGAGTGAAAAAAAAAAAAAAGCCAATCTCATATGGTCACACACATTAAATTCTATTTATATAACTCTCCCAAAATGACAAAATTATAAAGAATAAGAACAGGTTAATGGTTGCCAAAGATTATGAATGGGAGGGGCTGGAGGTGTTACCGGGAGCCCCCGCCCCCCTTGGGCTCAGATGCCTGTTGCTGTGTCCAATAACAAAGGCAGGGTTGGATCATATGGGCGTTTATTGAGAAGGCTAGCCAACCAAGAAGACAGGCGCTTACAAGCATCAAATCCTGCCTTCCAGCCAAGGTGCAGGGAACAAGATTATAAAGGGGAAGGGGCCAGGGTGAGAAATGCAGCTATGTGCAGGCCTGGGGATCCGCAGACATCAGCTATTGTAATTAGTCATCAGGCGATGAGATGATGTTTTGACTCCTGGTGGGTTGGCCTGACAATGTTTATTGGTTCTGCTTGCTGGATTCACAGCTGAGTCCCTCAATTGCTTTGCACAGGCCTTGAAAAGAAAATTTTAAGAAAACCTTAACCCCCTATTCACATATTAGAAACTTAACCCCCTATTCATATAAGTATATGTGTTCTAAGATCCTATATAATAAAAGAGTAATATGCAAATTGACCATACCTCCACTACACCCACAAGCCACGCCCACCAGCCAATCAGGAGCGAGGACGCAAATTAACCCAACCAAGATGGCTGTGGCTGCAGCCACGGAGAGAGCAGGAGGCTTGAGTTGCCCCCGGCGATGGAGGAAGCCAAGTTTCCACAGCCCTGGCCTGCCTTGGTCTCCACTTAAGGCTACAAAGTTTCAATTATAGAAGATAAATAAATCCCAACAAAAATGGCTGCAGCCATGGAGCAAGCAGGAGGTTTGGCTCCACTCAAGGCTACAAAGTTTCAATTATAGAAGATAAATAAATCCCAGATACCAGGGCCTCCTCTTGGGTCGCTGGGGGGCATGGCCGGCCTGCAAACCACCACAGGCCCCTCACCCAGGCTGCCCCACGCCCCAAGGGAACCCCCACCCTGATCCGGGACACCCTTCAGGGCAAACCAGCTGGCCCCCACCCGTGCACCAGGCCTCTATCCTATCTAATCCGCCTATCTAATAAAAGAATAATATGCAAATTGACTGTCACTCCAACACAAGATGGCTGTCCCCATGTGGTCAAAGATGACTGACCCCATGTGGACACAAGATAGCCACCACAAGATGGCCAGCAAGGGAGGGCAGGCCAGCAGAGGAGGGAAGTTGGGGGCGACCGGGCCTGAAGGGAAGGGCAGTTGGGGGAGACCCAGGCCTGCAGGGGAGAGCAGTTGGGAGGGGACCAGGCCTGCAGGGGAGGGCAGTTAAGGGTGACCAGGCCTGCAGGGGAGGGCAGTTAGGGGTGACCAGGCCTGCAAGGGAGGGCAGTTAGGGGCAAACAGGCTGGCAGGGGAGCAGTTAGGCATCAATCAGGCTGGCAGGAGAGTGGTTAGGGGGTGATCAGGCTGGCAGGCAGAAGCAGTTAGGGGCAATCAGGAAGGCAAGCAGGCGAGCAGTTGGGAGCCAGCATTCCTGGATTGTAAGAGGGATGTCCGACTGCCCGTTTAGGCCCGATCCTACCGGGATCGGGCCTAAATGGGAAGTCGGACATCCCTCCAGGGGTCCCAGATTGGAGAGGGTGCAGGCTGGGCTGAGGGACAACCTCTCCCCCTGTGCACGAATTTTGTGCACCGGGCCTCTAGTTTAAAATAATATGATTACTTTTCAGATTAATTCAGGTGCTCTATCTATTAGATTATAAGTCCCCCCTATCAGAGGTGACTATAAAAGCATAGCACAAGGGAGAGCTTTATGGTGAGGGAATAATTCTGTATCTTGACTGAGGTGGTAATTACACGAATCTACAGATGTGATAATATGATATAGAACCCTATACACACATTGTACTAAGATCAATTTCTTGGTTTTAAAATTGTGCTCTAGTTATGTAAGATGTAACCACTGGAAGAAACTGGGTGAAGGTTACACAAGTTCCCTATGTACATTTTTTTTAGTTTTGTGTAAATCTATAGTTATTTCAAAATAAAAAGTTAAAGAAAAGCAAAGTTAACATTACACACTCACTAGAATGGCAGCAATTTAAAAGACAGGCAATACTAACAGGCAATACCAAGTGTTGGTGAGAATGCGGTAAAACTTTAACCCTCACTCATTGCTGAGGGGAAGGTTAAATGATACAACCACTTTGGAAAATAGTTTGTCAATTTCTTAAAAAGTTAAATGTATACCTGCTATATAACCCAACAGTTCCACCCCAGGAATCTACCCGGCAGAAATAAAAACATGCATTCACACAAATAAATATACATGAATATTCATGGCAGCATTATTCATAATAGCCTCAAACTGGAAACAGAATGTCTGTTAACTGGTAAATGGGTAACTAAATTATATAACTCTGACTGTATATAACCCACTGATTATATATCCTACGAGTATACTGAGGACAGAGTGAAAGTGATACTGACGTTTCTGGCCATGGGGCAGATATGCTCTTCTATTGTGCCATTTTCTTTGTGCATGTCTTTCCCATGAACATACTTGCCTGTGATATCGATCTTCACTCAGGCAATAGAGGTAGAGAAAAGTAGAGAGTGACCTGGAAGGACAAAATGGAAGATATCCAGCATAAGAGGCTTTTTGAGAAATGAGCTCATGTTCCAAACAAAGGTAAAAGGATTTTTCTCCCCCTCCTCAATTGACTAAGTTATATGCATCTGGCACTCCTCAGTACATCTGGCCCTGGATGAATCCTTTGATCCCTTGCTTACTCTATTAGGAGAGGCAGACTATTCTGGACCAAAAACCTCTGACTGGTATCTCAGGAAAAATTACAAGCCACTTTTTTTTCCTAAGAAAAACAATAAACTCAAACCTGGTTAAAAGCTCAAGAAAATCACTGAACAATTGAATCTTATGTATAGAACAATTGAATCTTTGGTTAAGGAAGAATGCTACTTTAAATCCATTGCCTCTGACCTATATAAGCATCTGATGTTTTCTATCTGCAGAGTTAGCTCAAAATATAAAAGGAGAACGATATCAAGTAGGAGACTTGCCCAAACTGAAAACCTCAATATAACTCCTCATATTTAATTTATGAGTATAATCAAATAATACTGAACTTTTTATAAGGAACCATGACAGAGGAATCATAATTAAAATATTAGAATTCCTTTTATATCCATTGTGACATTAATATAAATAAATCTGACCAAAGTGATTAATCTTCTCTCAAAGCAGTTTCAGAAGAATTCCCTTACTGTGAAGATCTTACCAATTCTTTATTTTTTTATTTTTTTAAATTACAGTTTACATTCAATATTATTTTGTATTAGTTTTAGTTAGGTATGCAGCATAGTGGTTAGATAAGCATGTATTTTACAAAGTGTTCCTCCGATATTTCCAGTACCCACCTGGCACCATACATAGTTATCATGTATGACCTACAATGAGATTTTGGACTAATTTGGCTATCCTTCCCATCTACTCCCACCCCACACCTGCTATTGATGCTTGGAATTTCTTCAAGTAGTGTCACAAATTTTCATTTCACATTTATTCAAAATGCATATATCCTTAGGAGATGTAACATTGACCTAGAATCAGATTATATTAGAACACTTCCTGATAGCAAGTTTTTATAAAGGAGGGTGAGGAGAATCAAGAAGTTTATCTCTTGGCTCTTTGAGCTGACTGCAGACGAAACCAAACATCTCTTACTTACTGAAGTAGTCCTGAGGAGCAGATTAGGTAGGACCTTATCAGTTATGAAATGATCAACCACATCAAAATCCTCATTTCTGGAAAAACACCCCTCTTGAATAAAGAAGCTGCCACTGCTTAGACTGACTGAGAAATAAAGACAGTGTTTAAGAGTAGCCTTGCTAAGCCTCCAATTTGCAGGCCACCCCAAAGTAAAACTAAGTAGTAACAACTGGACCTTCCTTTCCTGTTTCTGGTAACTCCACATAATCAAAGCCCTTTGGCTGCAAATTTTCGTTCTTCTGGTATAGGGAAGATTTGAGTGTAGTGCCTAGAACGAACATAGTAGGCATTCAGTTAATGTGGATCAAATAAACAGAAGGGACTCCTGAGGAGGAATAAATGATAATGAAGGTAGACTCCCAATTAATCTGAAACCTGGGTCACTAAAGATTTGTATCTTTGATTCATTTTTCTCTGCAGCAAGTGAAAGGGAACTTTGCCAGGCTGCAGACCTGCATCTCAGAGATCCGCACATTACAGAGGGAAGGTTGTTTCAGACCACAAGGTACTTCTCTGCAGCTGGCAGTAGAAGATGGGCTCCAGCAGTTCAAACAGTACAGCAGACACGTGACCACGGGCGCGGCTCTGACCTACACTTCCCTGGAGGTAGGAGATGCTGGCTCAGGAGTCTAAGCCATCTTCCCATTTCAGTCCACTTAAATGCTTCCTTATTTATCATTCTTATATTGTTCTATGTTTCATTCACATTGAACGTCATTTTCAAGACGAGGTTTTCAGCTTCCTGCAGGCAGGAGACATGGCCCCTTTGTCCTGTAACCTGTGCAATTCTTACTACACAGCTAGGTAGAGAGAGGAGCTCTAAAAATTGGGACTACAGTGAATTATAAGGGAAAAGTGAAATCTGAATATGCCATCTGCCTTTGGATTTTTGGAACTTGTAAAGCAACCGTTAAATTGCCTAGATGGCTGTCTATATTTATACATTCTGGGTACCCTTAAGAACTTAATCAAATCTTAGCACCAAAATGAGTAACTTTTCTTGGGATTAGCAAATGTGGAAGTGTAAAAATTTCTAAAATTCTGGTGCCAGACTGAGACAATCTTAAAAATATAATTAAGTTATGACTGCATACTGCGCTGAGTGTGTGAGTGTGAGTTAAAAACATTTTCAGCCCGAGACTAGAGTCACATCTTGACAGCTATTGTCCTGGTGTGCTAGAGTTCTCGGAGAGAATCTGCTGGTCTTGATTCACTGACGTGGGCCGGAAGTGCCCCCGGTAGTGCCCAGATCAGAAACATAGGCTTCCCAGCTCCTAGATGGAATGGGTTGTCTGTCACCTTCCCTCATACCTATTAGGGAGTTGGTACCTGCCACAGTGTGTTATAACCCTTTTCTCTATAAAAAATAAGAAAATCAAAAATTAAAAAAAAAAAAACATTTTCAGTCTCTGGTAACCTCAGGCATCAAACAGATTTTTAAAAACAGTTTAAAAAATAATTGTGCTTTCATCTACATCTCTCTTCCTCAATCAAAATGTCTAAGTACAAGAAAGAATTGCCTCCCAGAATTTCAAATTTAAGACAAAACTGCTAATAAAAACAGAATATATTCATTGAGGTAGAATCAAATATTCACATTATACACAAACACCTCAATATTCCTTCAGGTCAGATATATTGATCAAGGATGAATACATTTTTTTCATTTATCTTTATTGTTGAACGTATTACAGATGTCTCCCTTTTTTCCCCCATTGACCCACTCCACGTTGAATACATTTTAGAGTTAAGAGCCAAAGAAACAGCGCAGCTGGATCCAGGTTGAACAAGGAAAGAAATCTACATGGAAGCGCCACTGTGAAAAAGTAGCATGTAGCCAAAACCGGTTTGGCTCAGTGGATAGACCCGTCAGCCTGCGGATTGAAGGGTCCCAGGTTCGATTCCGGTCAAGGGCACATACCTTGGTTGCGGACACATCCCCAGTAGGGGGCATGTGGGAGGCAGCTGATTGATGTTTCTAGTTCTCTATCTCTCTCCCTTCCTGTCTGTAAAAAATCAATAAAATATATTTTTTTTTTAAAAAAGAAAGAAAAAGTAGCATGTAGGCTCTCTGCTATTTAGTTCATATTTATTGAGTGGAATTTAAGGATCCAGTGTTCTTTATTTCCTCATAAAGTCAAGGCATTTTGAGCAGAACAGACACTAGTGCTTCAAGAAATCTGAAGAAAAAAGAAAAAAGAAACTAAAACGAGGGGGATGACCTCACTGGTTTCTGTCTAGGGTAGGCTCACCCTGTTTGGAAGGATCCTGTGATGATCCCAAAATAATATGTCAAATGAAATTTGATTTGTAGGTTACAATTAAGCCTCTTCTTTGCCCTGAAGACAATAGCCACTACCACAGATTTCTCCTGTGTTTATTCTCTAGATCTAACCTATGTTTCTCACTCTGTACACCAGGGAAGGCAGACACATTGATTTGTGGATTTATTTCCAGATTACTATTCTGACTTCCCAGCCTGGAAAAGAGGTGGTCAAACAATTGGAGAAAGGATTGAAAGATACAGACCTAGTCAGGGTCAGGAGGCTTCAGGTGGTTGAGATCACGAAGGAAGCCCTAGAATGTACGGACTCAGCATCCCCTATTGAAGAGTCCAGCAATGATGGTAAGAATTAAATGGAAAGATAAAAAGAAGGTAAGAATTTTAATGAGCAGTGTTTTACAGGTCAGGAAGGTTATTTTCCATGGTCTTTTTATGTTCTTAAGTAAAATGAAGCCAACAGATTTCACTGTGGGTCAGACATGTGTTTCTAGGTGTTAGAGTTAAATTATAATCATATTTTTAATTTCAGAAACAGTATATGTTCATGTAAAGCCTGAAATATAATAGGTATAAAAAGTAAAAATTCTTTCCTCCTCTAATCACTTTTAAGAGATTCAGGTAGTCCTCCCAACTTTCCTTTAGATCAGGGGTGGGGAACCTTTTTTCTGCCAAGGGCCATTTGGTTATTTATAATATCATTCGTGGGCCATACAAAATTATCAACTTAATAATTAGCCTGCTATATTTGATCAAACATTTAATTAACTCACTCCTAATGCCTTTGCAGGGCCAGACCAAATAATTTTGTGGGCCTTATATGGCCCACGGGCCAGATGTTCCCCACCTCTGCTTTAGATAGACATTCATGTATACACATTTGTCTCTGGGTATCTGCAGGGTATTAGTTCCAGAATCTCCACGCACACCTAAACCTGCAGATGCTTAAGTCCCTTATGTAAAGTTGTATAGAATTTGTATATAACCTATGCACATCCACCAGAATAATTTACATCATTTCTAGATTATTTATAATACCTAATACAAGGTAAATGCTATGTAAATAGTTGTTATACTGGATTGTTTATGGAATACTGATCCAAAAGAAAAGTATGGCCCTAGCCAGTTTGGCTTAGTGGGTAGAGCATTGGCCTGCAGACCGAAAGGCATGTACTTTGGTTGCAGACTCCTTCCCGGGCCCGGGCCCTGGTCCCAGCTCCTGCAGGAGGCAACCAATCGATGTGTTTCTCTCACATCAATATTTCTCTCTGTCTTTCCCTCTCTCTTCCACTCTCTCTAAAAATCAATGGAAAAATATCCTCAGTGAGGATTTTTTTAAAAAAAGAAAAGATAAGTCTATACATGTTCAGTATAGATGAAACCATAACAGGCATAACTACATAAGACGTCAAAAACAACGTACCTTTTTTTCTCATACATTTTCAATCCACTTGGTTGAATCCACTGATACAAAACCCATGGATATGGAGGGCCAACTGTATTTAACATTTTAATGGGATAGTTATATACATAATCTACTTTAGTATTTTAAGCAGCTATCTATGTTAGATATCTATGAGATGATCTGTCTCATTTTTTACTGGCTACATTATTTTTTTGCTGTGTGATTGGACCATGATTTATTTGTTAATCACTTATTAATGAACAATTTGTTTTATTACATTTTGCTATTAATCAATGCTGTATGAACAGACTTTTATGTAAGGTTGGGTTCATGGGCTTATGGCCAGCACAGCCTCACAGGGCCCTGCACTCATAAAAGCCCTATGCTTAGGATTTAATGCTCTCAGTTTGCTGTCATGGCATCCTTAATAATTTTTATCTTTGATTCATGATTTGTAAGTGAAGTTTGATAGAACAATGAAGCAGGTGCCATAGGATTAGAGTTTTGGCTCACACGCACCCTGTCTCTACGTCCCTCCCACCTCTGCAGAATGGTTCTCAGTCACCAGCTTCCCTGGTATCTGATATCCACTACCTGTCCACCCCCACTACCTGTCCACCCCCACGCAGCAACCACTGGCATCCAGGTCCCTGTCAATAAATCCTATATAAACCACCCATAATCCTACACTTCCAAAAGAAAACAAATCTTCAAACCGAGTCTTAAAGGGCAGTAGGAAGTAGCCAAGCAGAAGAAGAGGAAAGGGGCACTCAAACAGGGGACCCAGGGACATGAGAAAGCAAGATGAGTCAGACTTGCAGAGACGTGCCCATGGTTCCCTATGACGAACTTCATCGGGCAGAGGTGGAAATGAGGCTATAAAGGTAGGCAAGGATTAGATCAAGAAGGGCCATATATGCCCTAAGTCCATCTAAGACAATGGAAATTTATTAAAACATTTTAGTCAGGAAGTCAAGTAGAGATTCCCAAATTATGGAGTTTAAGAGGTTCTTAACTAGTTTTAATTAAGCTAACAGTCAAGTTATAGTTTACCCTCTAGCAGTCCTTTCTAGTTGTATTGGCCTTCTCCAAGGTTATGCACGCAGGAAGGTGCCCCCTGTTCTGATACCTTTGATCTCTTCCTGGTCCAAATGGATAATCTTACTCTGCCCTTTACCCCCTAATTAGTCAGGGGGTTGGTAACTAGATTCCTGTCAGATTCTGACACATGTGGATCCTTCCAGCATCATGAGACCACTGACATTATTCTGATCAGGGCGGGAGGGTGGGTAACCAGCCTTAGCTGTGTGGTGATTAGCTCTCCCCTACTGCACACACTCTGCTTTCCTCAAGTCAGTCTCCTCACTGACTGCCCTTCTTTCTCTCTCCATCCCTCCATTCACAGTAGCCTTTTCCTCTGAATTCCCTCTTCTTTCCTCTAAATTCCTTCCCCTATCTTCTTCTAGCCAAATCCTCCCCATCATTTAAGGCCTACTTCACGCTTGTGACTACCGTATTGATTTTCCTTTCCTTAGGACAACCACATCACTTGTGGTCTGCACCATACAATTTAGCACTTTATGCAGTATATACCATATAGAATTGTTTACCACTGTATTATAGTATGATAATTTTGCCTTCTCTCCTAAAATTGTAAAATACTTAATATCTTTTCTCTCTGCATTAATTGGAAATTTGTCTTACTCATTTTTGTGTAGCATATACGAGATTATCAGTAGATAACTGTTGAATGAATTGATGACAATGATACCTGTGGAGACTGTTCTCGGTCTGCCCAGCATCCCCTTCATCCCCTATCTCTACTCACACTTCCACCTTTCTGATCACAGAGGGAGCCATGACCCAAGTGAGGCAATCATAGTTCCCCTCCTCCATTCATAGTCCTTCCCAGTGGGTTCTCAAACTGAATTTGTGAGTAAGAAACTCCTTTTCTTTCTCTTTGGCCATGAACAGATTAGGCATGGACTATGCCCTTTTCTCCCTTCAGTGACTATACCCAGAAAGAACTTACTGTATCTCTATCAGAGCTCGGAGTACTCTGAGGCTGCCTGATGCCTTTATTTAGAATTGATAGTGGCTAGAGATGTATGGAAGAGCTTTTAAATGCAGGAAAGCAGCTTTCTACTTTGTGTCACTGCTGATGATTCTTCCAGTAACTTCCTATTTGCTTATAAATAATACAGCATCCCACAAATTGCTTGTAATTCCTCTTTGTGGGGTAAGTGTACAAATGATTTATGGCTTGAAATCTTCCTGCTTTGCCTGTACTTGCCTTATAATTAATTCCTTTATTCTGTTATGTTTTGTTTCGTCTTGGTGTCCTTATCAAGAGGCTAGCAACATTAGCTTCTCTCATTCTCAGAAGGACGCATGGTCTGGAATTAGGTTGCCTAAATCTAAATCTCAGTTCTATCACGTTCTAGCTAATGTGACTTTGCACAAGGTACTCAGCCTATCTAAGCCTTAGTTATTAATTCCTACCCCATGCAGTTGTTGTGGGGATTAAATGAGATCACACATGTATGTTAATTACTTAGTACATCATAAGTTCTCAGTAAAAGTTAGCTATTGTTATTAACATTTTCAAAGTTTTTTGTATATAGATAGTATAATATTTCTGAGATTTTTAATTTTTATTTTTAAATATATTTTTATTGATTTTGAGAGGAAAGGAGAGGGAGAGAGATAGATAGAAACATTAATAATGAGAGAGAATCATTGATCAGCTGCCTCCTTTACACCCCCTACTGGGGATCGAGCCCACAACCCAGCATGTGCCCTGACTGGGAATGGAACCATGACCTCCTGGTTCATAGGCTGATGCTCAACCACTGAGAAACACCAGCCAGCCTCTGAGATTTTTTTAATAGCTAGGTCCCAAGTGGACTATGAGTTACCTGAGGATATGACTATGTCTTAAATATCTTTGTATCACCAGCATATATCATTCTACCTGGCACATAATATACTCTCAATAAATGTTTGTTGAATAAATAAATGAATGGCTAAAAAAATCAAATGATTTGGGAAAGGCCATAGTCATTCTCTTTGACATCAACTCAAATAGTTAGGGACATATCGCAATCACCCATAGCTTCCCTTTGTAGCCCATGAACATCATGAATTGATTCAAACACTTCCTGAATCTATTACATATAATTTTTAAACTCAGATAACCATGATCATCAATTAAATAAAAATGGTCTATGCTCCACTTTTAAAAGAAAGAAAACATGTTACAAGGAAATGTTGATATTGCAGATAAATTTAAAAAGAGACTATATCCTTTGATTGGTCTAAATTCCCTCTTCTTGAGTACAGCTCTCTACAGTGAGAACTAATCATTACAGAGATGACTTACAGACTCTAAAAGACCCAGAATCATAAAAGAAAAAGTGAACTTTGAACTTAAGAAAGTAGACTCACATTTTAGAAAGTTCTTTAATAGGGTCTGAAATGAAAAGGTTAACTTTAAATCACATTTATATCTGTTAGGGTTTTCTATAAATTTTCAGCCTATGTAGTCTCTATTGCATGTTTTCTTCTAACTATGGTAAATAGTACTTTCTTTCATCTCCTCCTACTTGATCTAACTTGTTCTCTTTTTCTTTACTTTAAAATTAGCTGGAAGATTCTGCCTAGCGCTCTTTGTATTAGTAGCTTTTGTCTGGTTAGTTTATTTTTTTTAATATATTTTATTGATTTTAGAGAGGAAAGAAGAGGGAGAGAGAGATAGAAACATCAATGATGAGAGAGAATCATTGATTGGCTGCCTCCTGCACGCCCCCTACTGGGGAGCGAGCCTGCAACCCAGGCATGTGCCCTTGGCTGGAATTGAACCTGGGACCCTTCAATACGCAGGCCGACGCTCTATCCATTGAGCCAAACCAGCTAGGGCTTGTCTGGTTAGTTTAATTTGTTATGATAAGTTATACAGATTTAAACGTTATAAAAATGTAATATAGCCCTAACCGGTTTGGCTCAGTGGATAGAGCGTTGGTCTGCGGACTCAAGGGTCCCAGGTTTGATTCCGGTCAAGGGCATGTACCTTGGTTGCGGGCACATACCCAGTAGGGAGTGTGCAGAAGGTAGCTGATCGATGTTTCTCTCTCATCGATGTTTCTAACTCTCTATCCTTCTCCCTTCCTCTCTGTAAAAAATCAATAAAATATATTTTTTTAAAATATCCTCTCTAATAAAATGGCAATATGCAAATTAACCATCACTCCGCTACATAAGCCACGCCCACCAGCCAATCAGGGTGAGTATGCAAATTAACCCCATCCAAGATGGCTACAGCCACAGAGAGCAAGGTTTCCCAGGTAACAGAGCAAGCCAAGCTTTCCATAGCCGTTGCAGGCCTAAGCCTCCACTCAAGCTACAAAGTTTCAATTATAGAAGGTAAACAAATTCAAACAAATGGCGGCAGAATGGAGCTTGAGAGAGCAGGCCAGGGTTGCCAGCGGCAACAGGGGAAGCAAAGCTTTCCGCACACCCTGGCCGGGCCCACCCGCTTAAGGCAACAAAGTTTCAATTGTAGAAGGTGAATTAACTGCCACAGAAATGGCTGCCGCCCCGGAGGGAGCAGCAGGCTTGGCTCCGCTCCAGGCTACAAAGTTTCAATTGTAGAAGGAAAATAAATTCCAGATACCAGGGCCTCCACTTAGGTTGCCAGGGGGCATGGCTGGCCTGCAAACCACCACAGGCCCCTCGCTCAGGCCGCCCCACGCCCCAAGGGAACCCCACCCTGATCCGGGACACCCTTCAGGGCAAACCACCTGGCCCCCACCCCTGTACCAGGCCTCTATCCTATCTAATAAAAGAGTAATATACAGATTGATCATCACTGCAACACACAATATAGCTGCCCCCATGTGGTCAAAGATCCTGCCCCCATGTGGACACAAGATGGCCACTACAAGATGGCCAGCAGGAGAGGGCAGTTGGGAGACACCAGGCCTGCAAGGGAGGGCAGTTGAGAGGGACCAGGCTTGCAAGGGAGGGCAGTTGGAGGTGATCAACCCTGCAGGAGAGGGCAGTTAGGGGTGACCAGGCTGGCAGAGGAGGGAAGTTGGGGGCAAACAGGCTGGCAGGGGAGCAGTTAAGCATCAACCAGGCTGGCAGCGGAGTGGTTAGGGGATGATCAGGCTGGCAGGCAGAAGCGGTTAGGGCAATCAGGAAGGCAGGCAGGCAAGCAGTTGGGAGCCAGCAGTCCTGGATTGTGAGAGGGATATCCGACTGCCCGTTTAGGCCCGATCCTGGTGGGATCGGGCCTAAACGGGCAGTCGGACATCCCTCCAGGAGTCCCAGATTGGAGAGGGTACAGGCTGGGCTGAGGGACAACCCCCCACCATGCACGAATTTCGTGCACTGGGCTTCTAGTATATATATATAATATAGATAGTTTGAAATGACCCAAAATTCTACCATTCAGAGATAAGCACCATCAGCAGTATAGAACATGTTCTACTGAGTTACTTTCCCTACACATGTATGGATCTGGGCATACATGTAACATTATTATTGTTATTGATATTATCTATTTTTACACAAATGGGACTATACAGTACTCACTGCTCTGCATTTTTTTATGTTTTTCATTTAACTGCTTACCCATATTTTATCCATATTGGCACATAGAGATCTAACCCATTCCTTTTAATAGCTGTGAGGTATTCCAATGTGTAAATTCATCACCATTTAAATAACCATCCAGTGGGATTTTTACATTTTACTGAAGAACAGTGTGACCTTGAACAACTTCTTCAGTAAAATGTAAGCTCTTTATTCTACAATTTTCTCAATTATAAAGTAGGGCTAATAATAATAGCTACTTTACATGGGTTTCATGAGGATTAAATACAACTTGCATGTAAAGCACTTAGGACAGTGCCTAACACATGTAAGCAGTAAGTAAATGTTATTGGTTGATATCAATAGGGGTAGTACTTTTTTACATGTCTTTTTTTTTTTTAATCCTCACCTGAGGATATTTTTTTTCCATTGATCTTTAGAGAGAGAGTGCAAGGGAGGGAAGAGGGGGAGAGAAAGAAACATTGATGTGAAAGAGACACATTGACTGGTTGCCTCCCACATGCGCCCTGACTGGGACCGGGAATGGAACCTACAACTGAGGTATGTGCCCTTGACAGAGAATTGAACCTTAACCCTTCGGTCTATGGGCCGACACTCTAAGCACTGAGCCAAACTGGCCAGCGCTACATGTCTTTTAACTGAGAAAATATTAGGCTCTAATTTTTTTTATTGAAAAGAAGATATGACCATAAAATAATTTTTTAATTTAAAATCATTCATAGTCTCACTTTCCCATTACACTAATTTATTTTTGCACATTGTTTCTCAGGTGTCCACAATCATGTTTAGGTTACATAACTATAATTCATGTATGTAATTTTTGTTTTCATGTAACATAATATACAATTTTTCCATAATTTTGTTATTTATTTATTTCATTTCTTTTTTGCTCTTAAAAGAGGACTAGAAAGTGTTGATCTAAGAAATACAAATATGGCCCCAGATGGGTTGGCTCAGTGGATAGAGCATTGGCCTGCAGACTGAAGGGTCCTGGGTTCGATTCTGATCAAAGGCACATGCCCTGTTTGTGGGCTCAATCCCCAGTGGGGGGCTTGCAGGAGGCAGTCGATCAGTGATTCTCTCTCTCTCTCATCATTGATGTTTCTGTCTCTCCCTCCCTCTCCCTTCCTCTCCAAAATCAATAAAAATATAGTTTAAAAAAGAAATACAAATATGAAGAAGTATACCTCTCATGGGGGAAGCTGGATACCTTCTCTATCTTTCTGTGCCGTCTTTACATCTAAGCCAACTCTACACCTTAGAGCAAATCTCTAATTAGGATCTAGAAGAGCCTGACAATTCCAGCCGCCAAAGTTAACCGCATAGACGAGCCATCAATCAAGGGAATAACTAGTATTGACAACAGCAGAGTGATGGAAATTCTTATACAGTGATAGAAATAATGTAAATTGGTACGCAACTTGTCATTTTGTTGAAGTAACATTCACAATACCCTATTCCTAGCAATTTGCCAGAAAAAAACTTTTACCATATGCACCTGGAGACAAGAATGTGAATATTGACATTATTCAAAAAGCCAAAAATTAGAAACCACGCAAATGTTCATTGAATGAAGCATGAATAAATATAATTAGGTATAGTCACAAAGTGGAATGTTATACAGTTATGAAAATGAATGAACCACAGCTACATACAACAATGAGAATGAATCTTAATATTGAGAAAAAAGCAGATAACCAGATATATACAATATGGTGCCGCTTCATAAAGCTCAAGCAAAACTAAAATAATAAAGATTTTGTTTAAAATAATAAAACTACTTTCCAAAGAAAAGGAATGATAAAAAAAAATTCAGTGTGGCAGCTTCCCCTAGAGAAGATCAGGAAAAAGCATACAGATATCTTAGTATTGATGATGTTCTGCATCTTAAGTTGAATAAAGGATTCATGAGTGTTCAAGTGCTGCTATACTTCATAGCTTACATATATGTTACATGTATTCATTTGCATATAATAAAAATTTTATAATAGCTTTCTAAAGACTGCATAAGTAATAAATATGCCAAAACTTAAAAGGCCACTGTGATCAATGCACTTGAGCATCCAGAGGGCATCTGTTCAGGTTGACAAAAGTCTGAACTCGTTGGGTATGTAAGTCTTTCAAACAGTTACAAATCAACCTAATGATGCTGTCAACCAGCCTACATCTCTCAGCCTTGTACACAAGGATATCAGGTTCCTTTCTAAGTGCTCACAAACCATCTGTTTAATATTTCCTCCTAGACTTTGCCAGGGATCGATGTCAAGCTCTTTTGGAAAGGTATTTTATCCATATGTGTTCTAAGGAAACACCACATGTTAACAACCCAAACATAGAAGATAAAGATTCATTGCTTCCAAAGGATTCCAGCGGGGGCGGGGTTGGGAGCTCTTCTGTGCTTCATGCTTCAGTGCAATTGTCGAATTCCACATATTAATTTGTTTCCCCTTTTAGTGTCTTAGAAAATAGACCAGAAAATACAGCTGTTCCTTGAGTTTGCATTAAAGTCATTTCCCTATGGTGTTACAACTAAATTACAACCACTGTTGTATTTATTACCTAAATATTTTTAACACAGAGAGACATTTATTTCATTAACAGAAGCCATGGCCTCAGAAAAAGAACTCTTCCCTTTTTAAAATTGAATTAAATAATTTTTTAGAGTTTGATGGAAAATATAAAGTTATTTGAAAATTGGGATTATTAGCAATTTTCTTTGCCAATGTTATTGAGAAATAATTTACATACTATAAATTGCATACATCCGAAGTGTACAATTCAATGAGTTTTGACAGTTGAATATGCCCACAAATCATCACCACAACCAAGATATTTCTATCACTCCCAAAAGATTTCTTTTATCCTTTACATCCACTCCATTCCTCCCTTGGTTCCTGGTGCATACCACTGATCTACTATTTGTCTGCAGATTAGCTTGCATTTTATATAAATGGAATCATACAGTATATTCTTCTTTTGTGTCTGATTTTTTCCATTCGGATTTTGAGATTCATCCATGTTGTTTATATAGTAGTTCGTGTCTTTCTGTTGTATCTTTTTGTTGCTGAGTAACATTATGTGGTATGAATATGCCGCATTTTGTTTAACCATTCACCTGTTAACGGGCATTTCAGTTGTTTCCAATTTTTGCCTGTTGTGACTAAAACTGCCACAAATATTATACACAAATTTTTGTAGACATATGTTTTTATTTCTTTTAGGTCTTACTGTGTTTATGGTTCATCTTTTCCCATTTATTTGCTTTCAACCCATTTGTAACTTTCTACTTAAAGTTTATCTCATAAATGGCATATAATGGAGTTCACTTTTTATTCAGTTAATCTCTGCCTTTTATTTGGAATGTATAGTCCATTCACATTTACCGTAACTATTGATATGATTGAATTTAGCTCTTCAATTTTATTTTTATGTTTTTGTTTGTCCTCTCTGTTTTTTGTTCATCTTTTCCCTGTTTCCCTGCTTTCTTTCAGGTTATTAAATGTTTTTGGAATTCTATTTTAATTTATTGCCATTTAGCTATATTTCCTTGCATTATTTTTTAGTGGCTCTAGTGATTGTGTTATACTAGTGGCCCGGTGCACAAAATTCGTGCACGACGGGGGGGGGGGGGCCCTCAGCCAGGCCTGCACCCTTTCCAATCTGGGACTCCTCAGAGATGTCCGACTGTCCCACAGAGATCGGGCCTAAACCGGCAGTCGGACATCCCTCTTGCAATTCGGGACTGTTGGCTCCTAACTGCTCATCTGCCTGCCTGCCTGATTGCCCCTCACCACTCTGCCTGCTGGCCTGCTTGCCCCCAACTGCCCCCCTACTGGCCTGCTCGCCCCCAAATGCCCCCATGTGGCCTGCTCACCCCCAACTTCCCCCCCTGCTGGCCTGCTCACCCCCAACTGTCCCTCCCCACCAGCCTGATCACCCACAACTGCCCTCCCCTCTTGGCCCCTAACCACCTCTACCTCAGCCCCGCCACCATGGCTTTGTCCAGAAGAACATCTGGAAGGTCTCCCAGTCTAATTAGCATATTACCCTTTTATTAGTATAGATGCCTGGTGCACGGGTGGGGGCCGGCTGGTTTGCCCTGAAGGGTGTCCCGGATCAGGGTTGGGGTTCCCTTGGGGGGTGGGGCAGCCTGGGCAAGGGTCCTGTGGTGGTTTGCAGGCCCACCACATCCCCACTGGGGACAGTGCTGGCCTGGGCGAGGGGCTGGGGAAGTTTGCAGGCCAGCCACGCGCCCATGGGGTGAGGGTCCCCACTGGGGTGCCTGGCCAGCCTGGGTAAGGGGCTGATGGCTGTTTGCAGGCTGGCCACGCCCCCCAGGGGGGACCCTCACCCCATGGGGGCATGGCCAGCCTGGGTAAGGGGCTGAGGGCCGTTTGCAGGCCCCTCCCTTGGTGGCCAGCCCAGGCGACGGCTACCCAAGCCTCCCGCGCGCCCAGGACGGCTCCTTGTCTGCCACCCACAGGCCCCTCCTTCGGCGGCCAGCCCGGGCGGGCGGGAAGCTTGGCTTCCTCCCTTGCCAGGGGCAACCCAAGCCTCCCGCTCACTCTGGCTGGCTCTGTGGCCACAGCCATCTTTGTCCTGATAATTTGCATACTACTCCTGATTGGCTGGTGGGTGTCATGAAGTGATGGTCAATTTACATATTTCTCTTTTATTAGTGTAGATATCCTTAACTTTTCACAATCTACTTAAAGTCAAAATAGTCCCACTTCACATAAAATATTGAATTACAATACTTCACATAAAGTAGGGATTAAAATCTATTTTTAAACTTTTTTGCAGTCTACTTAGAATTAATATAGTACCATTTCATGTCAAATATAGAAACATTATATCTATATAGATATATATCATTTATTCCCTACACACACACACACACACACACACACACACACACTGACTTTTTGTTATAGTTGTCATGATATTGCATCTACATTATAAATTACAGGAGACAACATTATAAATTTTTTTTAAACAATTCTGTGTATTTTAAAGAAACTAAGAGAAACAATGTCTTTTATATTGACCATTTTCAATGATCTTCATTCATTCCTGAGGATCCAATTTTCTCTTGGGTATCATTTCTTTCAGTTCAAAGAACTTCAGTATTTCTTGCAGTGTGGTTTTGGTGATTACAGATTCTCTTAATTTTTATTTATATAAAGATGTATATTTCACTCTTATTCTTGAAGGATATTTTTATTGCATATAAAATTATGGATTGACAGGATCTTTTTTCTTTCAGCACATTAAAGATGTCGCTTTACTATCTTCTGGCCTTCCATAGTTTCTCATTAAAAGTCACAATTCTTAAATTACTTTCTCCTGTATATGAAGTATCATTTTTCCGACTGCTTTCAAGAATATTCTCTTTATGTTTGTCTTTCAGCAGCTTTATAATGATGTGACTAGGCCTGGATTTCTTTCTTATTTGGGGCTCATTGAACTTTTTGAATCTGTAAATTTATATCCTTAATCCAATTTGGGAACTTTCTGCCATTATTTCTTCAAGTATTTTTTGTCTTATTCCCCCTCTTCTCTCCTTCTGGGACTTGAATTACCCATATGTCAAACTAGAGCAATTACTTTGGCTGGGAGAGTAATCTTTTTAGAATCACTTTTTCTCAGGCCTGTGTATTTCTCATGGGGCAGAAGCCTGTGGCTGGTGGTGGGGCTGCCCTATGGGAGAAGCTGCACTGTATCCCCATTTGGAAAGAAACATGGCTAGCCTGTAGGTCAGGGCCTTTGTAAGACTGTGGAGGATATGCAGGACAGCCAGGAGCACCATTTTCCTGGGCCTCTACTTTAGACGTTCTATGTCAAGAGAGAAATGTAGCCATTATCTATGCATACGTGTGCCAAAGTGTTAAATGCTCCCATTTTAAAATTTACACATTTTGATTTTGTAACCCTGATTTTAGATTGACTTCTGAGAAGGACTGCTGTAGGCATTACCTTATCTTCAATGATTAGGCTTTCTTAGTTTTTCTCATAATTGTGGCCCTTCCAGAAAAGCTTAAAAAGAGCTCATGCTTATTTCTGTCTGAAATAAGACAGAAAATGTTAAGAACCATACGATTTCACTCATATATGGAATGTAAAACTGAAAGCAACAAATGAACAAACAATGCAAACAAACAAAGACTCATAGACACAGACAACTGTATAGTGTGGTGGTTACCAGGGGGAAATGGGGGAAATAGTGAAGGGTAACAGGGATCAAATATATGAAGATGGAAGGAGATTTGACTTTGGGTGGTAAACACACAATGAAATATACAGATGATATATTATACAATTGTACACTTGAAACATATGTAATTTTATTAACCAATATCACCCCAATAAATTTAATTTTAAAGATTTTTTTAAAGGAAGTTATAAAAAGCAGAGAACAAAACATCTTGCTTCTTGATGAAAATTTAAAATAAGAGAAATTTTTTTTTAAGTTTAAATGTTGAAAAATAAGATCATGGAAATCTCCCAGAAAGTACAATAAAGTAGACATCTGTAATACTGTCAACAATAAAATAAATAGATGAAAGAAAGAAAGGGGGGGAGAGAAAGAAGGAGAGAGAGACGGGAGGGGGGGGGGAGGGAAGGAGAGGGGAGGAGAGGGGAGAGGAGGGGAAGGGAGGGGAGGGGAGGGGATGGGAGGAAATTGGGAGTGAGGAGGAACCTCCGTGAAGGATGTTACTGCTTGTGGCCACAGTGGGGCAGGGTAAGTCCAAAAACTGAATGTGAATCCTGGCTGCTGTATCAGCTGCAGTGAACCAGGCCTTCCTCACTTGTCTTAATCACCCAGACACTCAGAGCTGCCTGCACCCTCACTCTGGCAACCTTTTTATTTCATACCCTCAGTAGGACCTGGTTTATCCAGTGCCCAGTGTCCTGCTCGCCAGTCAATGTGGCAGTTGCTCTTCAACATCTGAGAAGTGAGAAGTCTCCTCCCCATCCCCGGGCTCAGCACGTTTAGTTGCACCTGTGAGGGACACAGCACTGAATGTTGGTGTTCTTAGTTATGTTGGTGGTGGGGAGGAAGCAGTCACCAAGGGGAGTGATAGGAGGAAATGTCTTTAAAAGGAAAGCACATTCTTGTCCTATAAAAGCAAATCATTCTGTTGATGAGAGTAAAGGGAAAAAAATGCCATTTGTTGAACCTACTGCATGTTATTCATAGATAATCATCTCACTTCTTATGCCTCACTATCACTGAAATAGGTTGTACTATCCCCACTTTGCTCAAAGTCACAAAGCTAACAACTTTCAAGTCACAACTCAAACCCTGGTCTTTCCACTACATCCCACCATGTTTCAAAAACTCACAGGGGAAAAAAAGAAAACCCTTCAGAAGAAACCAATTAACAAGTATAGTTTGCACTGACCAAATGAAGCCCACAGATATCCAGGGGATGCTGATTAAAACTGAATAAGGAAGGATGTACTTAAGCATAGCTTCTGGGACAAAGTCAGCGCTGAGTTGACTTCTGGGGGAGGTGCAGGCCATAGATTGACAGAGTAATAAAAGCACTAAGGAAGGAAGGAAGTCATGTGGTAAGGAGACTAACTTAGCTGAAGCAGAAGAGTTACAGGAAAAATTAATGAGAGCTGAGGAGGAGGAAGCAATTGTTTAACTTATTGTTTAACTCAACAGGCATTTGCTAAGCTTCAGCTCCATGCAAACTACCTGAGTGGGATTGGAATTCGGGATCTCCCGTGGAGACGGGAGGAATCCTGTGAGCCATCATAGAAAAAGGGAAGGGCCAGGTGTTTGAGCAATAATGAGTATCACCAGTTGTATAGGTCGAGTGAGGGGAATAATGAAGATGAGAGCCGGAAGGCAGGATGTACTCTTTAGCAAAGGTGGGATCTGATGAAACCATACTTTAGAAACGTTTGCTGGTAGTAGTACGTATGGAGGAGAAGGAATGGAGCTTGATAGGACAGCGAAGTGGTTGCTGCTATGATCCAGGCACAAGGCCTGATCCACTGACAGAAAATGAAAAAGAAGCTCTCCCTCTAGGGTGTTCTGCTTTTTACACATTAGCCGTTAGCTTGGACCACGTGACTGTCTCTGAGAAGCTGCTGACTCCCTCCTGAGCCTGCAAAACTGCAGACTCAAACTTGTTGCACGGTGTCTGGGTGGAAATTACAGGAGCACATTTTCAAAGAAAGAAGTTCTGCTCTGTGGCTCTCCCAAAAAAGAACCTGTAGGTTGGGAAATTGGAAAGAACTTCAGGAATGTTGATGGGTATCTGCAGGGAAGACTGTCACCATCCTTCATAGAGATGCCATGTTTCAGGCTTGGTTCTTCAGCTTTGCAGGATCAGAAAGTTATTTTGTCAGCACCCTCTCAGAGATAGACTCACCCTATCAAACTCAAGACCAAAGTATAAACCAGAATATTTTAAAGGGAGAATCATAACCACTATCATCACCAAAGGGAGCAGAGACCTGACAAACATATCCTGCCATTGGGACACATCACTGAGCCAGCACGCCCTCTCCACGGAGCCACTCTGGGATGAATGCTGTCAGTGTGTGCCCCTGTTGCTCCATTTCTGGCCAACCCTCTCCCCTTCTAAGGGACACATTCATCCTTTGGGTAAGCCAGTGCTGTCCATAGGCTCCAGCCCAATCTTGCTCTGGTCAGTAAACCATTCTCCTTTCTTAAGATCACTGGTTGGTTTTTGTTTGTTTATTTGTTTGTTTGTTTGTTTGTTTTGTTGTTGTGGATCTCATCACTCTGTTGATTTTATGGTTTAACTACCTGAGGAAAACCCCTATTTTTATGTCCAGATTCTTGCTGGGAGTAACTTTGTGTTGTCTCCTTATACGGACCATGGGAGGAGTTTCTACTCTTGTATCCTATCCCTGGGGAGAGAAAATGAAACACTTCTTCTCTTCAAATTCCTGTTGTTTGAACTCTAAGTAATATTATCCTTTCTGTTTTCTGAGGTCCTTTGCTCAATTTCATTTCTGTAGTTCATATCGGCCTCCTTATGTTTTAATAATTATTTTGCCTCCCTGAAGAGAAGCTGTTCAGTCATTTCCATATGTCATTCAAGGTGAAGTCCAGGCTCAGAAATCTAAATTATTTCTTGTTTTGTCTGTGACAAAATAAGAGTCACATTATTTAAAAGAACCTTTCAAAAAATAAAAGAACATTTCTCTTAACTTATGATGAATATTTCTTTGACAATGACTTCATATGTATCACTGTAGTAGAGTTTAAGGAGGAATGGTCAAGAATAATGTTCCTGTGCTGGCCAGGTAGCTCAGTTGATTAGAGTGTTGTCGCAATACACTCTAACCAACTGGACACATACAGGAGACAACTGATCAGTGTTTCTCACATCAATGTTTCTTTCTCTCTCTCTAAAATCAATAAACATATCTTCAGGTGAGGATTAAAAAAAAGAATAACGTTCCTTTATAACTGCAATAAATATTCCTTTTTTAAAATATATATAATGTTGCTTTATAAACTCCAAAAGAGCACAGAGTACCATATATCTCATATATCTTTGTACACTGTATAGTATTTAATCTTCTACATTCTACATAATAAATATTACTGCTTAAATGAATGAAATAACTAATTCACTAATGAATCCTTGTAACTATCCACAGAAGATGGTGGAGTTTCTTTCACACGTGTCACAGGAGAAATGCATGTGATGCCCCTTTTCAGCCAAAGAATAAGTCATTCAATATGATGTGAAGTCATCTAGGTCTCACCACACCTCCCCTGTGTGGGTACCAACACGTTGGACTGAAGCCCTTTGTTCCCTGTGGAAAGTCTGCCACCTCTGCATACTTGTCCTCAGGAATGTCGTTCTAGAAATAAACTAGCCTTCTCCCTGGGGTCCATGAGTCATACACAGAAGTTAATTCATTGGAGCAACTGGCTTTTCTTAGGCTCTTTGTAAAAGTATTTCAGAGAGCCCCTCATAGTCAGGAAAGAAAAAAAAGGTTCTTTCCAGCTCCTGCCTCATTTCCTCTACCACCTTATATTTGGCTTTTACTGACAACCTTTACCTGCAGACCCAGATCCCAGTTCCTGAGCTAGTGTTGCCTGAAGCAGGAAGTAGACTAGCAGAGCCTCCTCACCCACCACCTGGCTCCATTCATTCATATTTGGCGTCAAATCATACTCCACTATCTTCGTCTTCTGGGCTGCTAATCACACTTGTGAGATACAGCACACCAATGACAAACTTGTATAATCTGTGTCAGAAGGTAGGGCCCGGGAGTTCATCTTTTTGTTGTTGTTGTTTTCATCCTTTTAAATTTTATTTTTTATGAAAGAAGTAATAATTGAATACATTTTCACTATGAAACAACAACATAAAGCTGAAGTTCCCCCTTGTTAACTACTTAACTTACATTGCTATATTATTTTACTGGTTTTTTCTAGAATGCATTTTAAATATAAGAAACACATGATTATAATAAAATTCAAGCAGTATAGAAATATGAATAGTAAAAAGGAATGTATTTCAGAACTGCCCCATTTCTACTCCTGTCCACTGTTAACAGTTTGATGGTAGCCTTCCAGACTTTTGTAAAATACATTTACATACACATGTATGTACTTAGGCCATTAGTTTTATTTTTATATAAATGGGCTCATACTGTACATCTGTTCTACAACTTTCTTTATTCACTTACTACCTCGTAGCTTTCCGTGTCAACACATTTAGCTTTACTTTGTTTGTTAACAGCTGCATAATACTCTATAGTTTGATTGTGCCATAATTTATTTAAATATTCCCTTATTGGTGGGCATTTGAATTGCTTCCTGTTTAAGTTTTTGATTATTGGTTATTATAACAATGCTGTGCTGAACATCTTTGCATATGTCTCTTTGTGTGCTATCCAAGAATGCCTATAGGCTAGATATCTAGAGGTAGAATTGATGGGTCAAAAAATGGTGCACTTAAAATTTTATATTTTTCAAATTTTACAATTAAAGAGTTAAACACTTTCACTACTCTTTCCCTTTATTCTGCAGAAAGCTCTTTCCTGGGAACTGACATTGACCTTCAGACTATAGACAATGATGTTGTCAGCATGGAGGTTTTCTTCAAAGCCTGGCTACATAACAGTGGAACAGACCAAGAACATATTCATCTTCTTCTTCCTTCACAGTCTTTCAGCAACATTTCCAGAGCCAGAGATAAGCCAAGTACACAATCCTAAAAAAAACATACTATATAGGCTATGATTATCCCAGTCTAAGATTAGTACTCTAGATTGGTGAGTCATCAGAATACAGAGTCCTTGAGGTTTAGGGATTAGAGGAGGATTGGATGAAGTTCTCCAGTGTAAGCAGGCAAAGCAAGAAAATTTCTAAAAAGTGACCGATTAGAAAACTGAATGTAATTAAGTCCAGATAGCAAGGGACTGCTAGTTTAGAGGCAAAGACTTAGACATCTCAATAACAGGACAGCAGCTACGCTGCATAAGAGCACAGTAAATCATGTATTTCTCAAGTTTTTCATTTTTAATGAGGTAGATATTCATATAATTTGAGGCATGCTGACACCTCAACAATATCAACAGGGCCTATGAGTAGAGGAAAAGAACCAAGACTAAACCAATATTACATAGAGGTATTCTGGCCATGGCTGGTGTGGTTCAGTTGGTTGAGCATTGTCCCGTGTACCAAAGGGTTACGGGTTCGATTCCTGGTCAGGGTGCATACCCAGATTGAGAAATCGATCCCTGGTCAGGGGTCAGGTGGTACAAGAGGCAGACGATCTCTCTCTCTCTCTCTCTCTCTCTCTCTCTCTCTCTCTGTCTCTCTCTCTCTCTCTCTCTCTCTCTCCCTCTCCCTCTCCCTTCCCCATTCCCTTCCTCTCTAAAAAAATCAAATTTTTAAAACCGTATAAATAGAGGTCTTCTAGATAGGAAGACATCATATTGGGGAACTACTAAAGCAACTATTAAGGCAGGCCCCAGAGAGGATATCTAGAGGCCCAAGACCATATTCACAAAGCACATTCGGGCAATGAAAAACAAGAGATCAGTCAGTGTTTTGAACATGCCAACATGGCCCTGGATATTGTTCAGCCTGGTAGGGATACTTCATTCCAGGTCCCAATAGATGATAGGGGTACGGCCATTTCTAGTCTCCATCCCCTTTGAAGATTGGCTCAGGACCCAGGGTGACAAGGGCCTGCAAATGGGCCCATCAGTACAGTCAGCCACAACCAGTTTGGAAAAGCTGACTCCTTAAGGCCCTACTTCAAAGGGAAAGGACCAAGGTGTGTCTTGGGGAGTTGGAGTTCAATGAAAAAAATGGGTACAGACTCCTGGCCTCAAAGGGAAAGATATACCAAGTCTATCTACCTCCAGAGCTGGAGCATGTACTTACTACTCAGCCTGCCTCGTGCTGGGTAATTCTAAACAAAGAGGCTAGTGATTCACTTTTCTTATTAAGGAGAGAAGGGGGCTCAAAGGCCAGGAACTCTTGAAACCAGCCTTTCTTCCACTGTTGCACAGCATTTGCTCATGGTACCGTTGAGAACTTCTCTATTTTGCCCTCTCTCTTTCCATGACTTTCAGCACCATGATCAGATCCCGAATGTTTGTCTTCATCTGCAACCGCTTTTCAGCAATGCACAGATCCTCATGGTGTATGGTAGAACTTAGATCCAGACTCATCAGCTCTTCTGCTGGGGAGGACTTCACTGGCATCCAGATGCTTAGATATAGTTGGGATAAGGTCTGGGGAAAGTAGACCTACTCAGCGTTAGGTATGACCCACCTAAGAGTTTATGCAACCACAATAAAGACCAGACTGTAGTTACCCATTGTTTAAAAAACTAATGCATTGCCACACACGTGGATTTCTATATATGTGGCTCATTACAAAAAAAAAAATGAAACAAAACAAAACCCTGAGCTCTCCTACTACAGAATCTTTTGAGTACTGCCCCTAAGATATTCACTTTGACTCTTCCTTATAAGGTTCTCCTCCTTTAAGGGCTCCACCCCATACCACTTTCTTCTGTAGCTACCCATGGCCCTTCACCCCACCTCAGAGGCCTCCTTGTGATGGACAGAGTGCATAATCAGTTTCAGATGAGTGTCTTTCCGCATTCCTTGGATTTGGGGTCTGCCACCTCGGCACCTAGGTTCTGTGTAGTGAGAAGCGCACCTTGGTCTAGGCCCAAGACCTACTAAAACAGCTTTGAAACACTGCTAAGACTACTGCTCCCATAGTTCTCAGCACTGGCTGCAATAAAAATCACATGAAGAACTTTTCTTAAATACCAACATCTGAGCTTCATCCCCAGAGATTCCAATTTGATTGGTGTGAAATAGGGGTCAATATCTTTTAAAAGTTCCCTGGGTGATTTTTAATTCCATCAGAGTTGAAAACCTCAGCCAGATTAACACACCTGTCCAATCCTAAAACCCAGGGACCCAACAATGAAGACAGGCACGCAGGAATGAGGGGAAGCTGGAGTCCTGGGCAAACTCCCTCCTACTGACTTCTTGGACTCTGGGACACACCAGAGGCACCTCACCCAAAATTAATGTCTAGGTCTGATGGCTGAGCCCAGGAGGTCCAGCTGGACCTGACATCTATTCTGCCACCCTATTTTTTTCTACCTTATTTCTACTTTTGTTTTTACCTCATGTTGCAGTTAGTATAGTTATTTCATAAATCACTCACATCAACTACTAGCCTTCTCACAAGGACTCCACATTTGTATATTCATAGCTTTGTTAACAGTATTCAAACCTGGTATAAATTGTATTGAAAACCTTTGTAATATCAAGGATCCAAGCTTAGTGCAACAGAACAGCGTACACTGTCAATACACCTGCTGGAGCAGAAGCTTAATGCAGATGAGCATAATACCGTGATGAATAACTCATACCTAGATGAAGCCCCCTCAGAACTGTGGTCTGGTGCCACAGTAATGCTCCAAGGCTCAGGAGGTTCCATACTTTAGTTTCTTTGGGGAATTTAACAGTAAACCTATTTCAGGAACGTATTCCTCCCCTGGTGCCAATGCCCTAGAAGAGCCCACAGAGGAACAGTGGCTGTCAGCTGACTGCCTGACTTCTGCTTTTCTGCTCTGCTTTCATCTGACCTGTAATCTTGCCAAAGTTTAGCCACAGGGAAGCAGCAGAGGCAAAGTTTCCTTGTATAGTTGCCAAAGGGTCTCTGCATACTGTAGTGTTAGCTGCCTCCTCCCCATAGGACACATGTTCCTCTCAGACTGGATCACAAGCCAGATCTCTCACTATGGGGCACAGCTCAGCCAGCCCAGATGTAAAACAAGTAAAAATCATGTCAGACCCAGAAAATGTTACCTATTGTGTAGTGCAATACTGTCGGCTCCAGACCTGCTCTGCCTTCCCAAACCAACCTCTCTTCTCTCCTGCCTTCCACTCTCCTGCCTTCTCCCAGTTCTTACTTAACTAATGGAGGTAGAATGGGTGGCAGATGTTATCACATAGCCTGAGGTAACTTGTGACAAACATCCTTCCCCAGTGCTTTTTTTTTTTTTTTTTTTTTCCTGTAGTGTGCCTGAAATGTGATCTCCAAGAGCGGCTTCTCAGCCCTTCCCTACTGCCTGGCACAGCTGATGGCTCCCTGAAAATGGATGACCCCAAAGGAGACTTCAGCACACTCTACCAGATGGCTTCCCAGTCATCGGCCTCTTATTACAAGCTCCGGGTGATCAAGTATGGATCATGGGAACCTCCCCAACCCGTGCAAATGCTGATTCTATGGGTTCCATGGCTAGAAAGTCCAGAGATAGAGGACTTCCCCAAGTTTCAGGCAGGCGGGAGTCAGGTCCAAAGCAGCAATTACAGATATGGGCATGAAAGAGCAGTCAAAGCTGCTCGGCACATGGAGACAAATGAGCAGATGGTGGAGATGTGCCTCAGTAGGACACTCTGAGGTCTGGATGAGGATTGGAAATCCAGAAAGTCTCTGAATGCAGGGCAAAACAAGATCAGCAGAAAATGTTTATTGAGTACATATTGTGTTTAGGCACCAGGACAGAGATATGACCTTCAAGGAGCAAGTGGCACGTAGGATCTTCCCCTGCCCCCCCACCCCCCGCCCCATTTCTCTAATTCAACGACTTTCAACCTTTTTCACCTCATGACACACATAAATAAATTACTAAAATTCTGCAGCACACTAAAAAATATATTCTTTTTTGCCGATCTGACAAAAAAAATAGATATAATTTTGATTCATTCACACTGGACAGCTATGTGAATGAATCAAATGGCTGTTATCATTTTTTATTTGACAATCTAAGGGAAAAGAGGTCAGTACTCCTGACTAAATAGTCAGGTATTTCATGTCTTAAAAATTCTTGCAGCACACCAGTTGAAATTCGCTGCTAAGTACTAGAATTCCTGCTTCCAGGGGAACCAAGTCCAAGGAGGAGTTAACAATGATGGTAAAGGCCACTTTTATTGCTTCCTAGTTCCTATCACAGTGCCCATGCACAGGTATCTGAGTAAGCTTGTCCATAGGTTTGTGACCATGGATGTTGCTAGGAGCCTTTTAAAATGCATGCTCTTCTTATTTTTTTAAAATATATTTTATTGATTTTTTACAGAGAGGAAGAGAGAGGGATAGAGAGTTAGAAACATCGATGAGAGAGAAACATCGATCAGCTGCCTCTTGCACACCCCCTACTGGGGATGTGCCCGCAACCAAGGTACATGCCCTTGACCGGGATCGAACCTGGGACCCTTGAGTCCGCAGGCCGACGCTCTATCCACTGAGCCAAACCGGTTTTGGCATGCATGCTCTTCTTAGATGCATCCTCTGTCACCACAAAAGAGCAGGACTGGGGAGCAGATGGTATAACCATATTGTGTTATACGATTGCTGTAGCAGAGGTATTATGGGAGTGTCTCCAGGGATGTCACTGAGAATGGAATGAGCTCAGGAGAAGAAATAGCCAACAGTGTCTGGAGCCTTCATGATGGCTGCTTCATTCATTGATTAACAGGCTTTTAGAATGTGCTATGTGCCAGATACCTTGTAGGCACTGGCCATACATAGATGAATAATTTACAGTCCCTAACCTAAAGGGTTTCACAATAGGGCCTTAGACTTACTGAATCTGAGTGGATCTGGGTCGAGGTTCTTATAATCACTGAGGAGACTTTCACTGCCATTGTCTCTTCCCAGGGCTCTAAAATCCAGTGGGATCTGCGAGTCAGTAACGTATGGACTCCCATTCATCCTTAGACCCACAAGCTGTTGGCAGCTGGACTGGGATGAGCTGGAGACAAATCAGCAGCATTTCCATGCTTTGTGTCACAGTCTGCTGGTGAGTGTTTTGTGCCCCCAGGTGAGGAAGAGGAAGAATGTTAAAAGTACCAACCATAGAAAAGCCCTTAGCTTAATCCTGCCCTGACCCCAGACCTGTCCCAGTCCTCAAGAGGACAGGGAAAAAAATGGAAATACTCTTAAATGTGGGTTAAGTGTGACTTGCCTCTGTTGATTTTATGTTGTAGAGAATAATTTCTGAATTCAGTTTTATGATATTAAATTTATAAGACCCTAATTTTTTTGCATTTAAATGGCAGCAGGGAATTTTCCATAAGTAATTATATTTTAAAACCTATTTTCTCCCTCACACTGTGCTGGACATTATGGTTCATTTAAAAGAAGAGCACCTAGTCTGTGCCAGACATTGTACTAAGCCCTAGATATTTAATGGTTAACATAATAGACATTTTCTTGGCTTCAAGAAATTTACTCTCTAATGGAAGGGACAATTGAACATATACATTGAGTGGTCAGATTATTATGATATCTGAACGCATAATAATCTGGCCACTCAGTGTATATCCTATATAATAAAGGGCTAATATGCAAATTGTCCCCTCGACCAGGAGTTCGACCAGCAGGCAGGCCGGCCAACCGCCCATGTCCCCTCCCCCTGGCCAGGCTGGCCGGACCCCACCCATGCACGAATTCATGCACCGGGCCTCTAATATATATATTGAGTGGCCAGATTATTATGCGTTCAGAGATCATAATAATCTGGCCACTCAGTGTATATTCTTAATTATGAAAAGTTTATGAAGGAGAAGAAGTATCTGCTATCAGAGAGCGTCTCTGTGAAAGTGGCACTTAAACTGAGACCTGCCAGGTAAATGGTAATGAGCCAGGTGAGGGGTGGTCGGAAGAGCACTGCAGGTGCTGGGAAAGGAATATGCAAAGAACCCAAGCCTAGAAAGAGCTGAGAGAATAATCAAGAATAAAAAGACCATTGTGACTGAAACAGAGTGAGGGAGAGAGCCACAAGGTGGGCAGGACATGTGACTAGGGGTCAAACCAGGCAAAGCTTTGTAGGCCAGATTAAGGATATGGGACTTTAAGCACAGAAAGAAAGCCTGAGGAATGAATCATCTAAGTTTTTAAACGATTACTTGGGCCTAAATTTGGAACTGGCAGAGGCAAGAATGGAAGCAAGAAAACAAGGCAGGAAGGCACTGCAGTCGCCTGAGAAAGAGATGACAGTGGTTTTGACTCCAATATTGGAAGTCAATATAAGAAAGGCAAACTAATTAAAGAAATATTTTAAAGAAAGAGTCAGAACTTGGTGAAGAATTGGATGTGGGGAGCAAGGAAAATGAAAAGATCAAATAACTGCATGGTTTCTGATTTGAACAAGTGAGTGTATGGCATTTCCTGAAATGGCAAAACTGCCACATACATGAAGCAGTAACACAACACTTACGAAGCAAAATAAAACAGCCGCCAAGATAACCCAAGGACGTGTATTACTGCTAGTGGTCACAGACTCGAGGTTTGACCCAGCAGGATGTGCGTGATCGGAACAGCGCAGCCATGCGTCTCTTTCACTATCAGAAGCAGACTTCTTTTTTTCCTGTTTCAAAGCCCACACTCCCTTTTAGGTCCACCCGCTGAGTTCCTGTTTCCGATCTGAAGAACACTCATCTCCTGTCTTTGCAGAGCAGAGACAACAGATATATTCTGACTGTTAGAGCTCAACAGCTCGGCTTACAACTTACTCCACCCAATTCCTCAGGACCTCGGAGATGCTGCATCACTCGGGAGGAATTTCTCTCAAGTGGCTTCAGTACAGTCTTACAGTACATGATAGTATTTTAAACAGACATCGACTCTTTTTTTATTTTTGAGGCTGTCATATGAAAAACTCTGAATTATTTATTCTGAAATAATTTTGTTTTGCTTTCTCTTTTATTAGTAATAAGTGATATACCGTATTTTCTGGCATATAAGACGACTTTTTAACCCAGGAAAATCTTCTATACGCCCAGTCGTCTTATACGCCGGAAAATACGGTAACTTTCAATTCTGTGTTACTGTGAATTGGAATCTGGGTGTTTCACATAGGTAATTTTTATATCCCTAACTGACTTCTGAAAAACAGGGACTATTTCCAAACAGAAAGCTCCTCTGTCTTTGACCGTGGCGGCTATCCCCTGAGGCCATCCAAAGTGTGTGTGTGTGTGTGTGTGTGTGTGTGTGTGTGTGTGTGTAATTGATTTCAGAGAGGAAGGGAGAGAGAGATAGAAACATCAATGATGAGAGAGAATCACTGATCGGCTGCCGCTGCCTCCTGCACATCCCCCGCTGGGGATCCAGCCCACAACCCGGCATGTGCCCTGACTGGGAATCAAACTGTGAGCTCCTGGTTCATAGGTTAGTGTTCAACCACTGATCCACACTGGCTGGGCCCAAAGTGCATTTTTTATAGTTTGCCTCAAACCTCATCTTTTCCAGGAATCCTTTACCAATGTACCATCCCCTACAGTAATCTCTCCTATTTTCATTTTTTTTTATCTTAAATAAGTTAAAAATACAAATAGGCATAAAGTACAAAATTTTCTAAGCTCCAAGAATTGAGAGTTGTTAGCATGTTGACATATCTGCTTTTAGCCTTTATATGTATTTCTATGTATGTAATAAAAATTTCCCCAATATTTGAAGTACCTTTGATCCCCAATGTCAGAGGTACTTTCCTACCTCTACCTAATCCCTGGCAATTACCAACCATGAGTTTGCTGTGAATCCTCCTAGTTCATTTTTCATTTCTTAGTTCTTCATTTTGTATCATGAATGTTTTTCTTTCTTTTTTTGTATGGAGTTCTTGGTGGCGGCTCTACAACAGGAACTTTTCCCTGCTAGATGGGATGAACCAGGTGGTGTTGGTCTGCGAATCCTCTCTAGCCACCAGATTTGGTGAGGAGTATGTCTTGCCTCTCTCCCAAGTATGTCTTGTCTCCTCCCTACTACAATTCAGCATCTTAACCCTTGGTAACAGATTCATAGAAAAGCTCAAGTAAATTTATAATGCTGCACCCAACAACATCTGGGCCCTGTTTCGGGGGAACTCTGTGACTAGAACTCCCAGCTTGGCTTTCAATTTTCTAACCAATCTAGTTTTACTCTTGTTTGGCTCAAAACAAAATACATTTTAATACACAGCTAGAGGGAGTATACATGTTCTGGAGAGTGGTACCCTTCCACACTTTAATGCCATTGCTGGGCCCAAGAAAACAATCAGAAAAGGAGCAAAGATATATGTACCAGCATGTTCATCTTCCTAAGTGCCTGTCACTTAACCCAGGTTCTGCATGCTTTACCTCATTTAATCTTCACGGCAACTCTGTGAGAATAAGGATTGTTGATCTTGTTTTCACAAATGGGGAAGACTGACATCTGAAGAGATCAAGTGACTTACCAAAGTTCACACAGCTACCAAAGTGGCTACCTCAGAATTTGAATCTAGTTCTGTGGGTTGCAAAGCCAATGCTTTTTACTTCTTGTTAAATTCCTACTCCTACTCAGGATGTAGCCAGATAAATAGACTACAGCACTGAGGCTAATTCTCCCTTCACTGAACACCCCCCAAGCTTCTGTGCGTCACTGGACATGAATTAAAGCAGGGGTCCTCAAACTTTTTAAACAGAGGGCCAGTTCACTGTCCCTCAGACCGTTGGAGGGCCGGACTATAGTTTAAAAAAAAACCTATGAACAAATTCCTATGCACATGCACATATCTTATTTTGAAGTAAAAAAACAAAATGGCAAAAACACCCGCATGTGGCCCGCGGGCCGTAGTTTGAGGACGCCTGAATTAAAGGGACTGGGTACTTGTCCAGCTCCTCTCCCATCTTACACTACTGTTGTTCCCTCTACTCTATGTTTGCTTCACCTCATCCAGATTAAAGATCACTCTTTTTCTGGAAAAGAGAGAAGCAAAGTAGCATTTGAATGGCTCTTCCTTCTTGCTTTTCACATGACATCTTCTCCAAGCAACAAAAAGCCTGAAGATCAGTGTGTTATAGAGAGAAGAATTTTCCACAAGCCTCAGCTCATTCACTCAACAACAAAATTTTTTTTGAGTGCCTACTACTATGTGACAAGACTATTAACTTTCCTGGTTCTATTTGTACAAGTTTTTAGCACTTCTTTAACTCAATCCTTAGTTTTGCATTCTTTCTTACACCTTTTTCATATGTTCTTTTAAACTCTGATGTTGTCAGCTCCCCATGTAACAAACATTCTTGCCTTCTCTTTCTCACTGTGATGTTTCCCCTCCAGCGAACTTCTCATTCTAACTTCTGTCTTTCTTTTAATAGCTACTCACTCAGGCTTGAAACTTCAGTCACTTCCAGCCTTCTCACCCTTCACACCCGCTTTGTCACTAAGTCGTATCAGTTTTCTTCTCATAACATGAATTGTAACTGTCCTTCCTTTTCCCACTGCTTGTTCGAACCAAGACATCAGTAAACTCCTAACTAGCTTCCTTACCTCCAATCTCTCCCTCTTCTAATTTGCCCAGCTCATTGAACTAGATGAATCTTCTTGAAGCATTCTCTTGACTATCACATGTTTTCCCATGGTGCCAGTACTCAGTGACTTTAGCCTTGTCTATTCTATCCCATAGTATCTATCGGTATTGCATCTATCTTCTCCTCTCTCTTCTATTTATCACTATCCTAGTTCAGTCCCAATTTACCTCCTTCCTTTAATGTTGGAAAAATATCTTACCTTGTCTAAATGCCTTGCACATTTTCCCTTCCCAATCCATATTACATGCTGCCACCAGATGAATCTTCTTGAAACACAGCATTGATCCTGCCTTTTCAACTCAAAGATATTTTGTGAGTGTTCATTATATTTTAAAATCCATATTCCTTAACCAAGTATTCACACTCCAGTCTTGTCTCCCATTATTCCCTTCATGTACTACACACAGCAACCAAATTAATGTACAGACTTTAAATTACCCCACCTTTCAACCTTTGCTCATGTTGTCCCTTCTGTCTCCATGTATTCAAATCCTATCCCATCCTGAAAGACTCAGCTCAAATGGTCCTTTGCACTGAAGCCTTTCTTGATCCCTATATTTATCCTTAGACCTTTGTGTGCTCTACCTATTTTTAGAGAAAAGTATATTTCAATCCATTTTAAATATATGATCCTGCAAGATATGGATTAAAATCTAGGAGATAAATTTGACTACCCAGACTCCAGGATAACATGATTGCCTTTCCCTGACATTTCTACCACTTCTCTCTTTTACCAACTAATTTCTCAACCTTAGTCAAATTTAGGTTCAGAGTAGAAATTGTTACCTCTATTTTTTTGGGGGGGTGGGGAGGGGGTCAAGGCAAGGCAGTTACTAATCTGTTGAGGTAAAATATAATTTGTGTTGTCCATGAAAAGCATGGACGTTAGAGTCAGATGGCCCTAATGACAGCTTCAGTATTTCCCCACTGTGTGAACTTAGGCAGCATACTTACCCTCTCGAAGCATCAGTGTATTCATCTATTCGTAACCCTAACAAATCTAGTGGCCCTATGTGGTTTAGTCCCTGCATAAGTGGTAGATAAAGAAGCACTCTCCAGAGGCCAAAAGGTATTTTTTAATTAATTTATTTGTGCTTTCAAAGAACACCCCCCAAAAAATAGTGCATAACCTACAATGACATTTCTCAAATTTTCTTGCTCTGTCCCGCTATTATATCTAACCTGTTTATTTTTTCCAAGACCCTTTCACACACACAAACATACACACACACAATAAATAAACAAACATGAAAACACTGTCTACATCCCAACTCCCTGTTCCTGTATCATCTTCCTCTTTCTCTCTCTCTCTCTCTCTCTCTCTCTCTCTCTCTCTCTCTCTCTCTCTCTCTCTCATATATACATTCTGTAGATCGACAGCCTCTCTGACATCGTCCCCTCCCTCTCAGATCCTGTCTCTCTCTACCTATTTAAAATATCCAGGAATAGCTCTAACCGGTTTGGTTCAGTGGATAGAGCGTGGGCCTGCGGACTGAAGGGTCCCAGGTTCAATTCCGGTCAAGGGCATGAACCTTGGTTGCAGACACATCCCCAGTAGGAGGTGTGCAGGAGGCAGCTGATCAATGTTTCTCTCCCATCGATGTTTCTAACTCTCTAGCCCTCTCCCTTCCTCTCTGTAAAAAATCAATAAAATATATTTTTTTAAAATAAAAATAAAATAAAATATCCAGGAATAGAACCCACAATGCTTCTTTTTTGAGTAGAAGTGAGGTGGTAGAGAAGGAAAAAAGGGGGGAAGGTGCATGACAGATACACATTATCAACTCTTGTCCCTGTCAAATGTGAAATAGAGACAATAAAAATATACCTCGTATAGTTTTTAAGATGAGTAAGTAATGGTGGGTGTGTAAAGCACGTAGCATATATCTGGCATACAATTTGCACATCATGGTTGGTTAGTAGCCCTATGATTTCCATTTGTTCCTTTATTATTCTAATTTTCTGTAGAAATTCTCCATATTTTCACCTATAGTCTTTTTTTTTTAATATATTTTATTGATTTTTTACAGAGAGGAAGGGAGATAGAGAGTTAGAAACATCGATGAGAGAGAAACATCGATCAGCTGCACACCCTCTACTGGGGATGTACCCGCAACCAAGATACATGCCCCTGACCGGAATCGAACCTGGGACCCTTGAGTCCTCAGGCCGAGGCTCCATCCACTGAGCCAAACCGGTTTCGGCTCACCTATAGTCTTAAACACACTAATTAATCATAGCTATTTTAAGGTTCTTATCCACTAATCCCAATACCTGGATCACCTGTGGCTTTTTTTTCTATTGTCCCTTTTTTCTTGTGGTTTTCAGACATGTGGTCTTGAATTTAGGTGCACCTAATAATATTACAATGAAACATGCTCATTGCGTGTAAAAAATTGTAGAGGCTCCAGCTGGTGTTGGCTTCCTCTAGAGAGGGCCCATCCTGCCCTGCACTAAGCAGATAGCGTGGTGGCAGATCATCTCATTCTCCTCAGTTCTGCTGAGTCAAGGCTGGGCTACAGTCCTGCTACGGCTCCACGTTTGCCCCTAGCCCTCCAGGATTTTCCTCTGAAAACCTGGTGTATAGTGAGTGTGTCCCCTCCCCTTGGCTGCTGCAATGTTCTGCATCTAGAGGCTTTCTCCTTAGGTGCAGCCCCAGGATTTGGCACATGTGCTGAGTGAAAAACTGGCTTTATCAGCTACCCTACCCCTGTCAAGTCTCTACCAAAAGATCTGCTGGTTTCTCTGTTCCCTTGCAGGTGCTTCAGCAGGTGCAAATCCTAGATTCTCAGCCCCCACCCTGATTCTCTCCAACTCAAAACCAACATATGCCCTCATGGTGAAAGCAGTTCCAATAATTCCCTCATCTCTCTGGATTCTTTCCTCTCCAGAGACTTAGCCGCCTCTCATTTTCATTGTCACAGCACCTCCTCACTGCTTTCAAACCAACAGTTTCTGTGTATTATCCAGCTTTCCTAATTGTTCTGGGCAGGAGAACCAGTCTGCCTCTGGCCATTTCGACCCACTCAGATGCAGAAGTAGATGCTTATTAAATCCTCATTTGTTCCCTCTCTTCACCCCTTCTCTGGCTAGACACCCCATAATACATTTTCTGGTTTACTCTCAAACAGCTGGCACCCTATTGTGTTATCATTGTCAGCTCCCTGGGTTTCCCTACAATTATAAGCACAGCTCAGTTCATTCAATGGTGTCTGTTCCTCCTTTCTGAGCAGTTCTTCTGAACAAAGTCCACACTGGCATAATCTAATTCTGTTATTACTGCCAGCCACCAGGCCTCAACTGTAAAAGCTGTGTAGCTTTTCAAATTACATTTTATACATACTCTAAAACCTTAGTCAACAGCAGCCTTAAGTGTTATTCCATTCCCTCACTTATTTTTTACTTGACAGTTGGGTGGAGTTGTATCTTTCTGTCCTCCTCCTAGATTATTTTGTTTTATTTTAGTATTTTACTTCCTTTTCCTCAGAATATCCCTTCAATCAGATAGGCAAGGTTCTTGATACATCCATCTCCCAGCCCTTTCTGAAAGATATGTGCCATCCACCATACCCATAAATTTCACCCCAGACCACAACAAAGCTATGTGGGTTTTTTTAAAAATACATTTGTATTGATTTCAGAAAGGAAGGGAGTGGGAGAGAGAGAGAGAAACATCAATGATGATAGAGAATCATTGATTGGCTGCCTCCTACATGCTCCACACTGGGGATCAAGCTCACAACCTGGGCACATGCCCTGGTGAAAGCAGTTCCAATAATTGAACCATGACCTCCTGGTTCATAGGTTGATGCTCAACCACTCAGCCAGGCCAGCTGGGCGCTATGTGAATTTTCTTGTTTTGTTTTGTTTTATAATCCTCACCTGAGGATATTTTATACACACACACACACACACACACACACACACACACACACACACTGAGTGGCCCGATTATTATGATCTCTGAATGCATAATAATCTGGCCACTCAGACCTTAACTGGTTTGGCTCAGTGGATAGAGTGTAGGCCTGTGGACTGAAAGGTCCCAGGTTCGATTCCAGTCAAGGGCATGTACTTTGGTTGTGGGCACATCCCCAGTAGGGGGTGTGCAGGAGGCAGCTGATCGATGTTTCTAACTCTCTATCCCTCTCTCTTCCTCTCTGTAAAATATCAATAAAATATATATTTAAAAAATAAAAATAAATAAAAAATAATCTGGCCACTCAGTATATATATATTAGAGGCCCGGTGCATGAATTCGTGCATGGGTGGGGTCCGGCCAGCCTGGCCAGGGGGAGCGGACATGGGCGGTTGGCCGGCCTGCCTGCTGGTTGAACTCCTGGTCGAGGGGACAATTTGCATATTAGCCTTTTATTATATAGGATATACACTGAGTGGCCAGATTATTATGCGTTCAGAGATCATAATAATCTGACCACTCAGTGTGTGTGTATGTATGTATGTGTGTGTATATTTTTTTTTTTTTTTTTACTGGTTTCATAGATGAAGGGGGAGAGGGAGAGAGAGATAGAAACATCAATGATGAGAGAGAATCATTGATCGGCTGCCTCCTGCATGCCCCACACTGGGGATCCTGGGGATCGAGCCCACAACCCAGGCATATGTCCTGACTAGAAATCGAACCAGGACCTCCTGGTTCATAGGTATACACTCAATGACTGAGGCATGCTGGCTGGGCTCAGGATATTTTTTCCATTGACTTCTAGAGAGAGTAGGAGGGAGGGAGGGGGGGAGAGAGAGAGAGAGAAACATCGACATGAAAGAGACACATCGATTGGTTGCCTCCCGCACTCACCCCTACCGGGACTGGGGAACTTGCAACCTAGATATGTGCCCTGGAATAGGAATCAAACCCAGCACCCTTCAGTCTGCAGGCCAATGCTCTAACCACTGAGAAAACTGGCCAGGGCAGGAGCTATATGTTTTGACTTCATTCTTTAATATTTATAGATCTACTAGAGGCCCGGTGCATGAAATTTGTGCACGGAGGGGGGTTGTCCCTCAGCCCAGCCTGTACCCTCTCCAATATGGGACCCCTTGAGGGATATCCGACTGCCCGTTTAGGCCCGATCCCGGTGGGACATCCCTCTCACAATCCAGGACTGCTGGCTCCCAACTGCTTGCCTGCCTGCCTTCCTGATTGCCCCTAACCGCTTCTGCCTGCCAGCCTGATCACCCCCTAACCACTCTGCTGCCAGCCTGTTTGCCCCCAACTTCCCTCCTCTGCCGGTCTGGTCACCCCTAACTGCCCTCTCCTGCAGGGTTGATCACCTCCAACTGACCTCCCTTGTAGGCCTGGTCTCTCTCAACTGCCCTCCCTTGCAGGGGTCCTTCTCAACTGCCCTCCCTTGCAGGCCGGGTGCCTCCCAACTGCCCTCTCCTGCTGGCCATCTTGTGGTGGCCATCTTGTGGTGGCCATCTTGTGTCCACATGGGGGCAGGATCTTTGACCACATGGGGGCAGCTATATTGTGTGTTGCAGTGATGATCAATCTGCATATTACTCTTTTATTAGATAGGATAGAGGCCTGGTGCAGGGGTGGGGGCCAGCTGGTTTGCCATGAAGGGCGTCCCAGATCAGGTGGGGGTTCCCTTGGGGTGTGGGGCAGCCTGAGCGAGGGGCCTGTGGTGGTTTGCAGGCCAACCACGCCCCCTGGCAACCCAAGCAGAGGCCCTGGTATCTGGAATTTATTTTCCTTCTACAATTGAAACTTTGTAGCCTGGAGTGGAGCCAAGCCTGGGGCTCCCTCCAAGGCCAGCAGCCATTTCTGTTGGGGTTATAATTGAAACTTTGTTGCCTTAAGCGGGTGGGCCCGGCCAGGGTGTGCAGAAAGCTTTGCTTCCCCTGTTGCCGGGGGCAACCCTGGCCTGCTCTCTCAAGCTCCATTTTGCCGCCATTTCTGTTTGAATTTGTTTACCTTCTATAATTGAAACTTTGTAGCTTGAGTGGAGGCTTAGGCCTGGCAAGGGCAGGCGGAAAGCTTGGCTTCCTCTGTTACCTAGGAAACCTTGCTCTCTGTGGCTGTAGCCATCTTGGTTTGGATTAATTTGCATACTCGCTCTGATTGGATGGTGGGCATGGCTTGTGGGCATGGCTTGTGGGTGTGTTAGAGATATGGTCAATTTGCATATTTGTCTATTATTAGATAGGATAGCTAAGAATTATTAAATTATTTTTAAACTAAACATTTTTAAAACATTATCTAATAATTATTAAATGTATTTTTTTAATCTGAGGATATGTGTGTTTTTTATTGATTTTCAAAGGAGAGGAAGAGAGAAAGAAACATCAATTGGTTGCCTACTATATGCTTCCTGGCTGGGGCTCAAACCCACCTGAAACAGTTCTAAACATTTCACAAATATTAATTTATATTATATCCATAACCAAACTATAAAGTAACAATTATTATCCCTGTTTCACAGATGAGAAATTGAGGCCCAGAGAGGCTAAGTATTTTCCCAAGATTATACCATTAGTAAATGGTAGAGCAGAAAGGTTGACTACAGGACCCAAACACTTAACCACTCTATAACCATGTGGAAATTCAGTCCTCTGAAACACATTCACTACTCAATAAGAATCCACAGAATAGCTTCTCCCAGGCTTTATTTGTATCAGGAAAAGCTGTTAGGCTCCCTTCTAGTAAAAGTGGGTGGCTTGCATTTCTGTGAGCTTATCTAATCTTGGCTCTGTTATTGCCCTACCCTTATTTTTCCTTTGCCCAACCCCCTTATTTGTTTATTTTACTTTTCTAAACTGGCATAAATGCTTTGTGGAATGTGGTAGGGAATATATATATATATATATATATATATATATATATATATATATATTTAATTTTTCCCAAGTATTTATGAGATGAATCTACCCATCACCAGGAAAACATAATTTCAGTTACCAAATCCTACTATGTAGTCCCAGTTATGTAGTTAGTGACTCATTTTCCACATCCTCATTTCTCTTACAAAGTCATGTCTGTGTGAACTAGAAAGAGAAATGAAAATACCACCTAGGTCTTTCAGTTTCCTACTTAAAATGTCGGCGTCTCTGGAGATGCATTCCAGAGTTTTACTGGCCATGTCTGCCCTAATTGGCCACAGAAGTGACAGAATTCAAGCCAGGATGTGTCCAGCAGGAGTCTAAGTACACAGGCGATGACCTGGTTGGGCTGTAAATGGGTGGGGAAATGGAAAGTCCTTGGTTATATTAGGCAAAGAGTCAAGAGCAAGAAACTAAGCTGAGAGTGGGGTGATGGCAGGTCAGAAGCCATTTTTTTTGGGCGGGGGGGGGGGGGGGAACTATCAGAATGAGTTTAAAGTATAGCATGTGCATGGAAACAGATGTGCCAGGAGAGCAGGCTAACTAGAGTCAGTGGGTTCCCTCAAATATGCTAAACTGTTTGCACCTTCATCTTTTTTTTCATGCTGCTCCTTCCCCTTGCCTCTGTCCACCTGACAAATAACTACTTATTTTTTTCCAGATTTTGCTCATATACCTTCACTACGAAGCCTTTCCTGTACTCCGCCAGCCCCCACTTATTCTTTTTTTTTTAATTTCTTTATTGATTAAGGTATCACATATTTGTCCTCATCCCCCCATTCCCATCCCACACCCCTCCCCACACATGCCCCCACCCCCGCTGTTGTCCTTAACCGCTGGTTAGGCTCATATGCTTGCACACAAGTCCTTTGGTTGATCTCTCCCCTTTACCCCACCCTTCCCTACCCTCCCTCTGAGGCCCGACAGTCTGATCCATGCCTCCTTGTTTCTGGGTCTGTTCTTGTTCATCAGCCTATGTTGTTCATTATTTCCCCTAGATGAGTGAGATCATGTGCTATTAGAAATACACTTATAAGAACCGAAAATGAGACAAGCAATAATGGTTATGCTGACAGGCAAATGAATCAGTCTGTAGTGAGTTTCTTTCTGGGCCAACAGTTCTTTTGAGACCCAATTTCAATGCCCAACAGTTCCTTATGTGTACATGTCAGCAATGACATTACAGGTCTGGATGGTGGACAAATGGTGGTAATGCAGGTCCGACTCTCTCTGGTTTGGTCCTGGGCAACCTGCAGTGATGCACAGCTGCTAACTGCTAGTATGGGAAGGCCACATCAGCGTCTTCCATCTCTGGACTGCTTCTCTTCTGTCTTCATGGCTGGAGTAGTCCTGTCAATTCCTCTCTGTTGCTGGAATCCACATGGTCTCAGAGTTGTTTTCTGAAAATATACAAACATATTCTCGACCAAAAGTTAATAAAGGAATATTTTCTATAAATTTGACTTGGGATCCTATTTCATTTTTTGCCCAAATGATTTTCCTCTGGCTTGTTTTGTCACCTTGTGTGTTTTTCATGGGTGTCTTGCTTTTAGCCTTACAATTAATTTTCTAAAGTACAAATTTTCTAGATGTAACTTACTTACAGGATATTTTTCCTTACATGATATTCCTCTACTATCCCCTCCTTTTTTGATTTAAATGTTAGGAGGCTTTTGAAAATTTTATAATGTAGTCTTGATGGCTTTTAAATTTTAATTTTTTGCACTATAATATTACTGTTTTAAGTTCATTACATGGTGCACAATTTTATCATGAGATGAAGTACCAATAAAAATTTTAGTTAACACTTTAGGAACACCTTTTTGTCCAGTACAATTAATTTTTCTAGAATATTCGCTTGTTTCAACTAGCCAATTTAAATTTGCCTGAAAACTTGACTACTATTTTACTGTCAAATTTATTACTCTAACAACAATCTTATTTTACCCTGTAAATATTGGTGGAGGGAATTATTTGCCTTCTTGAGTAGGTCCTGAGCATTCCTGGTCCCACTTATTCTTTTTTGTCCCTTCCCCAACCATGAACCTGTTGCCACATCTCTCTGGAGCTTCACAGCGCTGATAAGTGGTGTAAATTTTTATCTTAGCTCTCTGATTTGAGAAATGTCACATTGCTGTATTTTCCTAAATGAAATTTATAAAATATTAGTCCCCAAGTGCCAGGATATTGACACACTCAATATCTCTCTGAGTGTCTCTCCCACTCCCTCAGAATCCCCGGGGGCTAATAGTCCAGAAAATATGGGAAATGGCCCTTTGGTCTTCAATACACCTCCAGTACATTGTTGAATAGAAATGGCAAGAGCAGACATCTTTGTCTTGTTCCTGATCTTAAGGGCAAAGCATCCAGTCTTTCATCACCACCTCTGATATTAGCTGTGGGTTTTTACAACTTGAGGCAGTTCCATTCTAATCCTAGTTTGTTGAATGTTTTTATTGCGAAAGGGTTTTGGATTTTATCAAATGCTTTTTCTGCATCTATTGAGATGATTATGTAGGTTTTATCCTTTGTCCTATTAACATGGTGTATTACATTGTTTGATTTTTTTTTTATGTTAAACCAACTTTGCATCCCTAGGATAAATCCCATTCCGTTGTGGTGTATAATCCTTTTATATGTTGCTGCATTTGGTTGGCTAGGATGTTGTTGAGGATTTTTGCATCTATATTCATAAGGGATATTGGTCTGTCATTTTCTTTTCTTGTGATGTCTTTGTCTGGTTTTAGTATCAGGGTAATATTGGACTCATAGAATGATTTGGGAAGTGTTCCTTCATCTTCTATTTTTTGGAAGAATTTGTGAAGAATTAATATTATTTTCTTAAAGGTTTGGTACAATTACCAGTGAAGCTATCTAAGGCCTTGGCTTTTACTAATTACTAATTCTTTATCTTTACTTGTGTTAGGTTGTACCAAAAAAAGTTAATATAGCAGGCCTAAGACTCCTATCGTTAGATAGTCCTACTTGCAAGATTGACTCTTGGATGGCATCTGGAAACTTGGACTTGGGGAGCATTCCCACCATTCCCTAAATAATAAGAGTGGCACCCTGTGCCTAAACTGTGCAAAAAATATATGGTTTATGCTAAACATCTGCTTTTCTTCTAGGAGTCTAGAATTTTCATATGTGCTAGGTACAGAGTGTTTATGTGACCAATCCCCAATAAAAATGTTGGACAACACACTGTCATGGCCAGTGTTGCTAAGTGGTTAGAGTGTCAGCCCATGCACCAGAGAGTCACAGGTTCAATCCCCAGTCAAGGGCATGTACCCAGGTTGTGGGTTCAATTCCCATCTCCACTCGGGGCATATGCGGTAGGCAACCAGTCTATATGTCTCTCTCACATCAATGTTTCTCTCTCTCTCCTTCTCCCTCCCTCCCTTCCACTCTCTCTGAAAAGCAATGGAAAAAATATCCTCATGTGAAAATTAACAAAACAAAATATGTTGGACACTAAATGTCTGACGACTTCTCCTGGTGGACAACATTTTACACATGTTGTCACAGTACAGTGCTGGAGGAAAAAAGTGCATTCTGTGTCACTTCATAGGTAGAGGACTCTTGGAAGCTTGTACCTGGCTTCCTCTGAACTTCACCCCATGAGTCTTTTCCTTTGCTGATTTTGCTTTGTATCTTTTTGCTGTAATAAGTCATAGCCATGAGTATGACTAAATACTGAATCCTGTGAGTTCTCTTAGTGAATTATGGAAACTGGGAGTGGTCTTGGAGACCCATGACACAGATTTATTCAGATTTTGTATTTCTTCTTGAGTAAGTCTCAGTAGTTTGTATCTTTCTAGGAAGTTATATATATTTTTTGGGCATACAGTTATTTATAATATTTTCTTATAATCTTTCCAATTTCTGTAAGGTCAGTAATGATGTCCTTCTTTTATTTTTTATTTTGGTAACTTGGGTATTTTCTCTTTTCTCCTTGACTAGTCTAGCTAAATATTTGTCAATTTTTCAAAGAACAAGCTATTATTTCCATTGATTTTTGCTATTATTTTTCTATTCTTTTATTTTGTTTTTTTCTGCTTTAGTATTTTGTTGTTGTTGTTGTTGTTGTTGTTGTTTCTTCCTTCTGCTTGCTTTAGTTTTGTCTCCTTTTTCTCATTTCTTAGGGTGAAAGGTTAGGTTATTGATTTGAGATCAGTGGGGTTTTTTTAGGGGTTTTCAGCTATAAATTTCTCTGTAAGCACTGCATTAACTGTATTTCATAAGTTTTGGTATTTTCTAATTTCCCTGGTGATTTTTTCTGTGAACCATTGATTATTTAGGAATATGTTATTTAATTTTCATATATTCATGAATTTCCCCCAAAAAAGTTATTGTTATTGATTTCTAATTGCATTCCACTGTGGTTAGAGAAGAGACTTTTGATGATTTTAATATTTTTAAATTTATTGTACCTTGACTTATGGCCTATTATATGGTCTAGCCTGGAAATGTTCCATGCTCACTTGAGAAGAATGTATAACCTGCTTTTTGGGGGTTGCAATGTCTTTTACTATCTCCCCTGGTCTCCTTTTTGGAAGCCAGTATGAGAGTAGCAGAGTCGTGGATATTGCAGCTTCATTTTCTTCCCCTCCTTCTGGTGTGAGAAAATAAGCAAATAATCTCAAATTAACCTCATTTCCTCCTGATGCCCTTCCAGATTCCAAAAAATCCCAGGTATGCACGGCTTTTCCATAACTAGCTCTGATTTCTCTTCCGGGATGCATGAGGACGAGGAAATGTGTCTCTGCCCACAAGCAAAGCAAAATGAGTGCTCTTGCTCTTCCATACTCTCAGTGGCTGCTTCAGAAACACTCCTACTCAGGAATTGGTCAGTCGGTTCTTCTTTAATCACTGAATTTGGTCCCAGACCATCATACTATTGGCAGACAAAGGGAGCTCTGGTTAGGTGAATTCGAACTTTTACCTGCTATAATAAACTAGAGGCCCGGTGCACAAAATTCGTGCACTGCGGGGGGGTTGTCCCTCAGCCCAGCCTGCACCCTCTCCAATCTGGGACCCCTCGAGGGATGTCTGACTGCCGGTTTAGGCCTGATCTCTGTGGTGAGATCAGGCCTAAACCGGCAGTCAGACATCCCTCTCACAATCCGGGACTGCTGGCTCCTAACCACTCACCTGTCTGCCTGCCTGATTGCCCCTAACCACTTCTGCCTGCCAGCCTGATCACCCCCTAACTGCTCCCCTGCCGGCCTGATTGACACCTAACTGCTTTTCAACTGGCCTGATTGCCCCCAACTGCCCTCCCCTGCAGGCCTAGTCCCCCCCCAACTGCCCTCCCCTGCTGGCCATCTTGTGATGACATGGGGCGACCATCTTGTGGTGGCCATCTTGTGACAATGTGGGGGTGGCCATCTTGTGGTGGCAATCTTGTAATGACATGGGGGCGGCCATCTTGTGATGGTGCGAGGATGTGAGGGTCAATTTGCATATTACCTCTTTATTATATAGGATTCCCACTGGCCCTTTGGCAAGGCCTAAAATTGTCCCTTCTATTCCTGTTTTCCAAGATATCAGAAGTGAATAACCACATCCTCTTCTTTCCCTTTGGTATCTATAAAGGATCAATTTGGCTGCAACTAACAGAAAACCAATCTAAGTCTAACTTGAGTAATTAAGAGTTTATTTTTCTCATTAACAAGAAGTGTGGGGGCAGACAATTACGAGTTAGTACAATTGATCAATGATACCGTCAAAGACCCAGGCTCTTTCCATTTTTCCACTGCAGCAACCATAGCAGGTGTACTTCATCCTTATACCAATTGTCTCATGGTCACAAGATGGCTATTGCAACTTAAGACTAAGTCCTGTCCTAGGGGGAAAGAAGAGGTAGGTACAGAGACAAAAAGCTTGCCAGCATATTACAAAGCTTTTCTAGAATATTACCCAGCAACTTCTATGTCTCATTATTTAAATCTAGGTCACAAACCACCCCTAGACCAATCACTGAAAGGCTGAAAAATGGGTAGAGAGAAGGGGAAAGGAAAGAGGGAGGAAAGCAGTGTCCAGTCAACCAAAAATTGGCTGCCACGCCTTCCTTCATAACCTTAGTAAAGAAGTTAGGACAAGGGTAGGGGAGGATGACTTTAGTCAGGCTGAGGTTGGAGTATGGCACGCCATTCAGCTGTGCCACTGTCCACACCTGTTCTAAACAGAATCAGTCCCACTTTCTAAAAATCTAAGTTCCTTGGCCCTTTCTATAGCAAAGTCTCTAAACACAACATAAATAGATAACTTTTCACCTTCTTTCTGGTAAATTCAGCATCTAACTCATTTTCCTTTCTTTAGAATTAGCAAAAGCATATTCTAAGTACTCCGCAGTCATCTAGTCATTAAACATTGTTCGATTTGAGGGCCTCAAAGGCTGGTCTGGGACATCCCAAAGACATCCCCATGCCCCTGCCTTTTCTCAGTCTCAGATACCTGCTATGGCAGTTAACCATTTCCAACACAGCTACAACTGCCTGTACTAACAGGCCAACCCATGACTTAGGTAACATGTTCAAGTTTGGATTTCAAGTCTCCAAAGAGGTTAGAAATTTAGAGTCTGAAATAGGCGCCTTAAAGTTCAGCTACCTTACCTCTCACTTTCTCCGAATACTCCTGGAAATTACAGATAAATTAATATCTTTATCAAACTCTAATAAGGATTGATTTATCTCTCTTCCTTCCAGAACCTTCTGCCAACCTCTCTTTAAAAATCAGCCCAAATGTTTTAAAGCATTTTGTAAAATCCTTTCAACTCACTCTTCCCAGCCCTATGATAATCCCCACATCAGGAGTTACTTTGGAGAGACTTCATTTGTTTCTGCATACCAATTCTCTAACAAAATCTTAGCTAGCTAGTCTCAAAATCAGTTGACTACAATCCTTAGGTCATGATTTTTTTTGTGTCCAACATTCAAAGATTCCTAGTAATCACTGGACGTAGCAGGTGTGACTTTTTTCCCATAGCACTGAGGTGCAAGAAATGTCTCATGACGATAGTTAACCCCGTTCCATTCTCCATGGAGTCTTGGAAGGGTGACCAACCACCCCAGTTTTCTCAGGAGCCAGGGGTTTTCTGGGACACAGGACTTTCAGTGCTAAAAACGGGCAAACTGAAACAGTTGGCCACCTAAGTCTGGACAAACATCCGTTTGCAATCCTTTCCCTTACTATAGTATAAGCTCTAAGAAGGTTCAGTGGATAGAGTGTCGGTCTGTGGACTGAAGGGTCCCGGTTCGATTCCAGTCAAGAGCACATGCCTGAGTTGTGGGCTCAATCCCCAGTTGGGGGCGTGCAGAAGGCAGCCAATCAATGATTCTCTCTCATTATTGAAGTTTCTATCTCTCTCTCCCTTTCTCTTCCTCTCTGAAATCATATATATATATATATATATATATATATATATATATACACACACACATATATGTATATGTATGTATATATTTTTTTAAAATGTAGAGAGAATTATAATTCTTAAAACGCTACATTTACCATTGAGTAAGACATTAGGCCTCTCTAGGGTGAACATCTACTTCAAGGAATTTCTTAACTTGTCTCTGTATTATCAACACTTTTTAAAAAAATATATTTTATTGATTTTAGAGAGAGGAAGGGAGAGGGGTAGAGAGATAGAAACATTGAATCAGCTGCCTCCTGCACGACCCCCACTGAGGGATGAACTCACAACTGCGACTGGGGCATGTGCCCTGACTGGGAATCAAACCATGACTTCCTGGTTCATGGGCCTATGCTCAACCACTGAGCCACACCAGCCGGACATGTCAACACTTTTGTGTACATCCACAGGGGAGGAAGAGGAGTACTGTATCTAAGGGCACGGGTGATTCAGGCAGGAAGTCCCTCCCTCGGGGAAACCTCGGTTGGGATTGATCTTCAAACCGTTCCAAAGACTGAAGATGAACCAGAGTGTATGTATGTCCTTGTTTCAGAAAAGAGAATGGCTGCTGTTGGCCAAAGGGGAGCCCCCAAGCCGAGGCCACAGCCTGAGAGAGGCTGCCACCACCTTCTATGTGATCATGCCATCACGCTCCCCCACTCTGCTGGTGAAGGCAGTGGCCACGCGGGAACTGATGCTGCCCAGCCCCTTCCCCCCGCTGCCCGAGAACCCGCCTGATGACAGCCTTAGGATTGTGGAGGCAAGTGGAGCCCAGGTCTCCTGAGACAGATAGAGGGGCGAGAAGAGAAGGGGATCCCAGAAAGGGATGAGGGGGAGGAATGAGCCAGTGAACTGAAGGACAGGGAGCTGATGAAGAAGTGGCCCCAAGGGTGTGGTGAGAGAGTCGGAGAAGCACGGGTAGGAACTGAGGCCGAGCAGGGGGAAGAAAGCAGTATGGTGTGTTCCCACAGGTCTCTCTCTGCATTGTAAGTGTGCATGTGTGCGCACCTGTGTTTGTGTGCATCTATTTCTGTCTGTTGAGGGAAAGAGAAAAGGCAGACAATGTAGGCGCCCAGAATAGGAAGGGCTTCAAAATCAGACTGGGGTGCAAAGGGGGAACACTCTGAAGGCCATTTCCTCCTCCTCCTCTTCCTTGGATCCGGATTCTGGATTTCCTCCGCCAGCCTCCCCAGTCGGAGGACAGGAGGGCGGCTCTGGGTGGGAGAACTGGAACCACCTCGCTGCTGGATCACTGGCTTATGTGCAGAGAGGACAGAGCCTGGGATTGTGCTCTCGGCTTGACGGCCACAGGGATGCAGAGAGAGGTGGGCACAGCGGCGGTGGCTCACTCAGCGTCTCACTTCAGGGCCAATGGTTCCTGGCACAGGATGTTGTGGCCGGAAAACCTGACTGCTCAGGAATGCTGTGCTCGCGTGTCCTTTAGTTCTGCTCGCCTCACCTCGCAGGCAGGCCAGAACTCTGTGTACTCGCCTTGCAGACTGCAGGCACCCCCAGGCGGGGGGCACACCCTCCCTCACAGCCTTGCACACTGGATCCCTTATAACCCTCATGACGCTCCGGAATCCCATGACACACCTCTCGGGGCCAGAGTGTTCAGTGTCCCTGACCAGTCAGGGTTCTCAGACTTCTTGTACCTGTGCCTGACACACGCGTGCCTCACAGTCAGAGCTGGGGGCCAGAACACCCTGTGGGACACTCATCTATCTCACAGTCTTCAGAGACACCCGAGTGTTCACACCTCCTCCAGCCTCTTACACCCAAAGGGCTCTGCCTGACATCTTGTGTTCTGTGATCTCAAGTTCCTCCTCCTCTCTTCCTCAGAGCTTGCTGGACGGCCTGGAGCTAGAGCCCACCTACAACCCCTTGCAGGTTTGGAGTCACCTGTATTCACACCTGAGCAGCACCTTGGCCAAGCCCCAGGGCCGACTCCACCCGAGCTGGGAGAGCCGGGCCCTGAGAAAGGTACAGCTCCCTATCTCCCCCTTTATGCCCAGAATCCAAGTGACCCCCCGCCCCGCCATCTCCTGTTACTAATACCCACCCCACCCCATCCCAGGGAGTAGCCCTCTTCTCTGGTCCTTCTCTGGACCAGGCCAATAGGGAAGAAAGAGAACATCCCTTTGCCCAGACAGAGGAAATTACAACCCCTCCCCACTGAGGGAGCTCTTCTGCTGGGGCTGTGACATGATAACGTTCAGGTATCTTAATTCCTGTTTAGTCATTGTTCCACTAAGCAAACCGGCTGCACTGGAACTACAGCCATAGGCCTTCATTGAGAGGAGGCTGAGGGAAGGTAGGAAAAGAAATGCCCCAGGGAAGGGAAATTAGCCTTTACTGAGCATCAGTCACTTATGTGCCAGGTTGTGTGACAAGTGCTTTCGCATATAATTTTCTCATTTACTCCTCACAGCATCCCTGCAAGGTAAGTGTCATTTCACAGAAAAACAGAGGGAGGCTGACCAAGGTTAGTAGCTTGTAGAGAGGGCTCTGGTGACAAAGGTTAAAGAGAGAAAAGTAATTGAATGTGGAGAGTTATTTTTATGAAATCCGTATTTTATATTTGAGCTTTCTTTTGCCCTTACCTTTTTCTAGTTCTGCAGTAATAGAGCCTTTAGAACAAACCCGCCAGCCGCGAGTTTGACACGCTCGCAAACCGCGCTTTCCCTTAGCTGAAGTTACAAGAGATGTTTCAGACTAGGAGGAACAGAACTCACCATAAGTTAGCTGGTGGGCAGGCTAGCAGAGGAGGGTCACAGCCAGGGCCTGTGCCCTGTGGAGGCCAGAGTCCAGGGGGCTCCTCAGCCCTGAGCCTTGAGGCTGCCATTCGGGTGGGACAAGGGAAGGAGTGGGGGCAGCAGACCCGGAAGGGAATGGAAGAGGTCAGGAGCTCAGGTCTTCAGAGATGGCTCTGCTCACTTTCTTTTCAGCCTGGGCAGTTGCAGACAAATCGAGTTCGAGCCACAGTGGCCCCTCTACCGATGACTTCAGCCCCTGGCAGAGCCCCCAAGATACCAGCGGCCAGCAAAGCCTCCGCAGAAGCCTTCTTGCAGCTTTCTGAGGAGGAGGAGGAAACGGAGGGGGAGGGGGAGGAGGATCCCTCAGGGCTTAAGTAACCAGCACCAGACCCTGGCTGCCCTGCTCAACCACATCCATGCTAGGGCTCACGTGCCGGTGTTCTGAGGTCAGACTTGCCTTCCATCCACCTGAGCCTCTGTGAGCTCCAGGTGACTGAGAAACCGCCCTCCCTCTGTTCTCAGTGCTGCCCCCACCCCACTCCTCAGCCTGGGGCGGGCACACCCAAGCCTCTCACTTCTCCAAGTAGGCACTCATTTTCCTTCTTTTTTTTCTTTTTTTGTCGTTTTCTTTTGGGTCATTTGTTTCTGTTAACACAGATGAAGATTAAACCCAGTAACCCAACACCATTGTTAGGAGCACATTTCAGGCCCCGAATTTCTCCTTGTAGCTCTGTGTAAGCCGGTGGATATCAGATCACCTTCGGGAAGTGGCCTCAGAAGACAAGGATGAGGTTTTCAAAGCTCGTGGAAAACAAGTAGGATTGAAACCCAAGCATGACTTCGTAGCCCGTGCCCCTTCCACTACACCTACCCCACTGTAGTTCCCTTTAGGCTCCAAACAGAAAAGTGGTTGGTACTCAGTACCTACATGCAAAGTGTGTATGGATGGGATGGGTGGTGGGGAAGGCATGAAAAAGACCGATTCCTATCCTATTCTCTCCTCACACCTGTCTACCTTCCCATCTGCCCTCTCCATCCACAGAATAACTATAAAATGTTCACCTTCTATGTACTTCAAGTTGCACTAAGTACTTGAGAAATTTAACTCCTTCCCTATAAACAACTCCATGAAGTAGAAATGGTTAACGGTTAAGTTTTCCCAGTTTACAAAGGAGCAGCAGGGGTAACTAAGGGTTGCAGGTTGCAGATGTTATCAAACTCAACCAGGGTCACAGAGATGGGGTCAAGCCCAGATGGGCTGGATGGACCACCCAACACACCCCTGGTTTCTCCTCCTGATCCCCTCCGCACCCACCCAGCACACCCTGCTTGTGTCCCCTCTGTGACTATTCACACACATAGACCTCTTAAACTCTCTGACTTTAATGAGAATAAAACTTTTTTTAAATAAATCTCGGGGGGGGGGGAGGAGGAGGTGAGGAATACAGGGGAAAGGATCCAGGCAGTCCAGCATCTTCCTACAGCCTCCATGCAGGCCCCTCCAACTGTACCCACTCTAATCCATAGACCTGGTCCAGCAACTGTCCATTCTTTTGGGGGGATGACTTAGAGATGCTGGCCTCCCCAGGTACATCCCTGAGCCCCTGTCATCTGTCTCACTTCCAGGACTTCTGGGGATTAATCATTCTTCCCTTGACTCCCCTGATTTGTCTGGTCCTCTAGTCTCACACAGGCCCCTCCAGTCCTCTGGGTCCCACTGGTGCTAACAGGTTTCTTTGATGCCCCAATGCCACCTCTCCATTCTCCTCCCATCAGCTACCCCACCCAGCCTCACCCTACTTCTCATGTGGAGCCCTCTGACTTGACCCCAGTCCTGTCAGCCCCTACGCTAGAGAGCCCACAGTCCCAGTTCCCGGAGGCCCGGCTCTTCTGGACCTGGCTGTACAGGGCAGTGTCTGAGCTGTGGCCTTTGCTGCCACTGCCAGTTGTACCAGGTTCAGGGAAGGCCAGGCGCTGGGGCTTGGGAGCTGGGATGGGCTTTGTGCTCCGAGGGGGAGGCACGGCGTAGTCATCGGTGGCAGGGTTGTAGGGGAGCTCATAGCCCTCCTCCTTCGCTCGAGCCTGGCACCACCATGCATCCTTGGGCTCCTGCGGCAGGTCATAAAGGCCCCGGACAGGAGCTGGTCCCAGGCCCTCTGGTTCATCATAGATGGGGTCCTCCTTGGGGTCCGTCAGCTTGGCCTTCATCAACTGCTGCTGCACATGCTCATACAAGTCACAATAGAGAGTTTTCTTTAACTGTACCTTCTCCCCTGCCTGAGCAGGGGTGCTGTCCAAAGGGTCTGAGTATAGGGAGTCCTGGGAAGGACCTGGAGGAATGCGCAGAGAGTCTAAGGGTTCAGCATACAGAGCCGGAGGGCTGTCGGGGAGCTCCTGGGCCCCAGGGTGGGAAGCCAGCTTCCCCTCCGCCACTTCTTCACGGGAATCAGCTCTAAGAACATCCTGCCCCTGACCAGCCTTGCCCTGGGCCTTCTGCCGGTGGATAGCAGTCTCGACTGCCTGGAAAATGTCATTTCCCTGTGCCGTCTGGAAGGTGAAGTTTCCAGGGCCAGAGGGGCAGCGCCGACCAGCCTCAAAGGAGAACATGACCTGAAAGAGAGTGAAGGGAAACACATTCCCAGGAGTCCACAGGAGAGGTGAGGCACAGGGCGTCTACAAAGAAAAGACTAGCTGGCGAGGGAGGTGGGCTCCTGGGCTAGGCAAAGACGGGTTATCCAGAAGGCTTTCCACCTTCCTCCCTGCCCACCCAGCCCTCAGCCCCAGCCCCAGACAGCCCGCAGCCCTACCTTGTCTCTGCCATAGCGACGCAACAGAGTGTAGGGCCAGGAAAGGACTGGCTCGAGTATCTGACTCTGAGTCCCCACAGTCAGGAGAGTCAGCTTCTCAGCCTCCACCCGCAGCACATAGGAGCCATGCAGGCCGCAGCGCTCAGCGGCTTCCGTCCTCTGCACGGCGACCCAGAACTGGGATCCTGGAAGGAATTCACAGTTACACTGGCACCTGGCTGCGAGGGGGGACAGGTGGTCCCAGCGCTCACTGGTAAGCCAGCTCTCAGTAACTTCCTACTTCCCCATGGAACCCCTAGTCGGTCCCTTCCCAGGGGGCACCCTTCCTTTCCCCCTCCTCCCTGCACAGCTTTCCAGGCGGCTACCTTCCCAGGTGGGGCTATACAGCGAGTTCTCCAGCATCTCCAGGGCAGAAAGCTTGGGTGGGTTCTCGGCAGGCGCCAGACCCCAGCTGCCTTTCTGGGGTAAAGAGAAAGAGCGTATCCAGAACCCTGTCATTCCCTCAGCGCGGTCCCGAGGGTCTGAGCCAGCCCCATTCCTCTGCCCAGTTCCTACCCCCATCCCGCATCGCCTCTAGGACCCCGTTCGGCTCGCCCCAGCCCCTCGCGAGCAGCCCTGGCCCCCTCACCGGAAAGGCATTTAGGCACAGCGTTTGCACCCAGGCGGCGCTGGACGGCGCGTCGGCCGCCAGCAGGTGCGAGCGCTGCGCGGTGTCCAGGCGGAAGGCGGCGGCTCCCGGCTCAGGGGGGCTCTCCACGGCCACGGGCACCACGCTCACACACTCGGCCAGACGGATCACCTTGCAGTCCAGGCGGCGCGAGCTCCCTCGGCCCCCTCCAGAGCTCGACCCCTTGTGATCGAAGAACTCGAGGCGCGCTACGCCGTGGGGGCTGGCCGGGTAGAGCACGGCCCAGGTCTTCCTCCACCTCTGCGGAAAGAGCGCGAGAGGCGCTGGGGAGGCCGCGGGCGAGCGCCCGCCCGACGGGGAAGGAAGGACCCGCGCAGGCCGCTTCCGAGTCGGAGGCTTCCGACGGGGCCGGCGAGCGCGCACCCCAGGCCGGCAGACGCACCTCCGCAGTGCGCGGAGGGACTTGGTGGGGACTCCACCGGCTCTCGGCTCCCCGCGCCGCGCTCCCACCCGCTGCCTGCCCCTCCCCCTCCCCCTTCCCGGGCCCTGTCGCCCACCCCTGGCTCTGGTGGGGTTCGGGACCCCTGCCCCGGTCTACCTTGGTACCGAAACGCTGACTCTGCAAAAAGAGCGGCCCCTCCATCACGGCCCCGTCCATCGCCCCGTCCATGGCCCCCGGCGGTTCCTTCTTTGCTTCCTGGCCTTGCAGGCAGGAGGCGGGGCGGGGGCGGGGCGGGGGCGGGGCCGGGCCCACCCGAGGCGTTCCCGCCCCCGCCCCGGACCCCGCGGACCGCGAACCCGGAGGACAGAGAAGAACGAGAAGGGAAGAGGGTCCCCGGATAAGCTGGACGGCGCACGCCCTCCTGGCCCCTACCCTACCCACAGCCCCGGGACGCGCACGAGTGGCTCCACCAAGAGACACCTCGCGGCTTCGGCCAGAGCGCTCGGGCGCCCGGGCTTGGGAGCTGTGTGCGATGTCATATGCTCAACGTGACGTAGGAGTGAAGGCTGTGACATCACCTGGAAAATGCCGACCGGCACCCTGGGGACCCGGAGGGGCCCCGTGGGCCCTCTTAGCCTCAGTTCCCCACCACCACCACCACCACCAGACCCGCCCCCGGCCTGGCAGCTGACTCCCCACGGAGCCGGGGACCTGGAGGAAGGGCTGGGGGACTGGAAGGCTTCCTGCAGCCCGGAGCGGAGCCGCGGTTTCCCGCCGCCGCAGGGGCCGCCGCCTGGGCCGCCCCACAGCCCCGTGGCCTCTTGCGTGTCTGCATCCCTGACCGCAGCGGCCCGGCCTCCAGCCCGAGGGAAAAGAAAGCTCCATTGAGCCGGCCGGGAGGGGCGGGGCAGGGGGGGGAGGCGGAGCGGCAGCGGCCAGCTAGCTCCCCGGGGGAGGGGCGGACCTAGAGGAGGGACCTGGCCCGGGAGGAATTCAGGGAGAAGGCGGAATGTGGGAGGGCTCGAGGGGACGTGGGAGGGACGAACAGAGAGGGGGGAGAGAGGGCGGGGGTCCAGTCTCCCCTGGCCAAGCACTTTTTTGGGGAAGTCCTAGGACTGATCTCCAGGACCAGGACTCTTCTCCCCGCGTCCAGGGCCCCCGCTCAGCCTAAGGTAGGGGGGTCACGCTGCCGGCAGGAGGAAGGGGAGTTGCGGATGGAGATGATGGTGGAGGGTCCAGGGCAAAGGGGTGATGTGGGAAGGAGTCCGAGGGGAAGCCAACTAGCTGGAGGTTTTATTATTGTCCAAGAGTGAGACAAGAAGATTGGAGAGAGAGGCAGATATTCGGGGACGGGGGGGGGGGGGGGGGGGGGGGGGAGAGAGAGAGGAAGGGGGCAGGGTTTTCCAAATAGGGCAGCTGGGAGGGTCCTAAGGCTGGGGACACCTCTGTGAGGCCCTACCCCTGGGCCCCCAAGCCTAAATGTGCCCAGAAAAAGAGCTGTCCTGTTGGGTTGTCTGAGTCTGGGGAAGCATGTTGGGCGCCCCCAGCCGCCCCCCCCCCTCCTCGCAGTCCAGGAGCTGTGCTCAGCCCCAGACAGAGGGAAGGCCTTGGCTGAGAAGATGAATGGTGCCCCAGCCTCCGGTTGCCCGGTGACAGTGGTGGGGGTGGCGATGTTGGCAGGAGACTTGGACAACCCCCCCCCCCCCCCCCCCCCCACAGCTTGAGGCCTGGCCCTCCTGGGCCCCTTGACCCTGCAGGGCACTTGAGAGCCTGTGTGCTGAGTAGGGCGTGCAGTGGGGTCTCCGTGGACTCCAGCTTCTGCCCACTCTGCCTCAGAATCTGCCCAGATGGGACCCTGGGCTTGGCCTCAATTCATGGGACCCTAGGTCCGAGGATCTCCTACGCCCCCTTGCCTGCTTCTCTCTCAGTAGCTGTCTGTCCTCTGTCTGACTGGCTGAACAGGTCATCTGGGTCCCTCCAGCCTCTGCTTCTTGGCTCCTGTCAGTCCCTCTCCTCCTCACCTGCTGCCTGCCTCTCTCAGCCACTCCCCAATTCTGTGTGCCTGGCTGTCTCCCATCTCTCTCTCTCCCTCTCCTGTCTCTCTCTGCTGGCCCCCTTTCATTCCCACCATTTCCCTTCCTCTCACATCCTGTCTGTCTGGGTCTTCCTCTTTGTGTCTCTTGCTCGGTCTCTATCTCTTTATTTCGACAGACTCTTGGTCTCTAATCACTGTCATTTGATCTCTGGGTCTCTTGTATTGTGAGTGGCTAATGAAGGTGATAATTATAAAACTAGGGGAGGTCGATGTGACACATTAACAACTAATAGTGAGAGTTCTACTCTTTACAAAAAGAGAGCCAGTCTCTCTCCCTCTCTCCCCCCACTTCTGTTTCCATCCCCCACTTCTCTCTCCCTCTCCCCATCTGAGTCTCTCAGTCTCTTTGACTCTGTGTTTCAGCCCCTATTCTGTGTGTGTTTCTCCCTCACTATCTTAGTTCCTGTCCTTCTCTCCCCCTGTGTCTCTGGTCTTGCTAAGTGTCTTTTTTCCTCTCTTGACCTCTCTCTCAGACCTGGACCTGCCTCAATATCTCTCTCTCTCTCTCTCTCTCTCTCTCTCTCTCTCTCTCTCTCTCTCTCCCAGGCCTTCCTTCTCTGCCATGCGACCTGTCAGTGTCTGGAGGTGGAGCCCGTGGGGACTGCTGCTGAGCCTGCTGTGCAGCTCGTGCCTGGGATCTCCGTCCCCATCCCCGGCCCCTGAGAAGAGGGCCGGGAGCCAGGGGCTGCGGTTCCGGCTGGCCGGCTTCCCCAGGAAGCCCTTCGAAGGCCGCGTGGAGATACAGCGAGCTGGCGAATGGGGCACCATCTGTGATGATGACTTCACGCTACAGGCAGCCCATGTCCTCTGCCGGGAGCTGGGCTTCACGGAGGCCACAGGCTGGACCCACAGCGCCAAGTATGGCCCTGGAACAGGTGAGCTCCAGGTAGAGCCTCGGTATTGCCCAAGTGTGGCCTAAGAGCAGGGGGAGGGAACATCAGGATGGCACAGCCGCAGGACCACAGGACACTGAGAATAAATAGTCAGGTTAAGCCATGGGTGACAAACCAGCCAACACAGTCACCTCTCCGAGCTGTGTGATCTTAGGCTGGTCGGTGCCTTCTCTGAGCCTCTGGTGTCCCACGTGCAACAAGACTAGATGATACCCAAGTTCCTTTCAAGTATGATTCTCCAAAGCCATGTACGAGCACAGCCCTGATCAAATGAGCCCTGTACGGTTCAAGTACGGTTGCTTCGTGGGAAGCTGAGAGCAGATACATGGTGTCTGGATGCCCCAAAGCCAGTCAGGATCATAGATACTGCAACTGACAAAGTCATGTGATAGGCCAGAGCTGAAATCAAGCTGGAACTGACTAGGGCAAGTATGAATGTTTAGTTAGGAGCAATTCCAACTGAGGCCTGCGGGTGCTTGCACTGTATGAGCCCACGGTTGGAGTGATAGAAGCTGGTGGAGTCTGCAGCTGATACCCCGATTCCCACCAGCTAGGCCACTCCTGGAATAAAGTGTCACTTGTAAGTGCCACATTTTAAGAGAGACGGTAGAAAATAGAAATATTTTGAGAGGATAGCTGCCCAGATGTGAAAGATTTGAAGCCAACTTTCAAGGAGTAGTAGCTGAAGAAACCAGGGATTTTTGATCTGAAGAAAAAATTTGGATAGCAACTACATGACGGACGTCTTCAAATATGAGGACAGTCATGTGGCTGTCAGGAGGGATTTTTTGGGATGGCATCAAAGGACTGAGTCAGACCTGGCAGGGGAAAGCCATAAAGAGTCATGAAAACTGTGTAACGGCTCCGGCAGCCTGGTCGGGCAGGAGATAGGTGTCCCAGCAGAAGCTGGGAAGTCCTGTCAGAATATGCATCAAGGATCCCTGCACAATGGCTGGGACAGACAACCTTTGGGGGCCCGCCCAATTCTGAGAGGAAGGCAGTGACACCCGTTTCAGTAAGGTCCAGGCAGAGAACAGGACAGGGGGCAACGTGGAAGCACAGGCAGGGTGGGCACATGGGAGGCTCAGGTGAAAGATCTTAGATGTCCAAGTCCCGCAAATGGCTCCAACTCCTTAGACTCCTTTGGCTATGTGGTCTCGGGCAAGTTACTTCACTTTTCTGAACCCCCATTGACTTTTAATATAAAGTGGTGATAATACTTCTGGCAGCTCTGTTCTAAGAATGATCATGTATGTACACACCATGGCAGCGTGCCTAACACAATAGGTACTTGGTGAACCATAGCTGCCGTTGAGTGGGTAAGAACTAAGCAGAATTTCAAGGTTGACTCTTGGTTTTTTATCCACCGTACCAAATTCCTGAGTAGCCCAAGACCACCACCAGCCCCTCCATCGATCCTATGCCTCTTTTTTTATTCCCTCCAGGGCCCCTTCCCCACCCGTTATCTTACCAGAAAAATGGGATCATGATAGCCACGTGTGAGGCCTCCGTGTTCGCTCCCCCTCCCCTGCGTCCCCACACTTCTCTGTCCCCCGTCTCTCCCTCCACAGGCCGCATCTGGCTGGACAACCTGAGCTGTAGTGGGACTGAGCGGAGTGTGACCGAATGCACCTCGAGGGGCTGGGGGAACAGTGACTGCACCCACGATGAGGACGCTGGGGTCATCTGCAAGGACCAGCGCCTCCCTGGCTTCTCCGACTCCAACGTCATCGAGGTCTGCAGTACACACACACACACACACACACACACACACACCAGCCAGGCTGGCCAGACAGGGAGGGCTGTGGGGTGTTGTATGTGGTTAGAGGAGCTATTAGAAGGTAGGGGATTCCGTATGCCCCATGGGGTCATTTGGGCTGTTAGGAAGCTGGGGGCTGGTGGGGGTGGGGGCAAGTGGTAGAGCTCCTAGATGTAAGTTCCAGATTTGTTCCAGCCTTAAACCCGGCAGGAACCTCTCCGGCCTCCTCCCTGGTCCCCAGGGAAACCTGTCCTCTCCTAGAACATCTCACTCCTTACTTCCCCCTCCTTCAAGGCCACTTCCTCATGAAGTGCTCCCTCTTGCTCCTGCAGGTGCTCCTTCCTCAGCTTCCTGGACACCCTTGATCATCACAGCATGTCCCTCCACCCCCACACACCCCTCAGCACCCCACTGAGGGAGGCCTGGCATCTCCCTCAGCCCCTGCTCCCCATTGGGTTGGCAGGAAGCACACTCAGTCGGGGTTCCTTCGAGGTGGCAGGACATGTGCAAGGTGCTACTGGGGTGCCTTCCTTGCTTGTGGTCCCATCCTCAGGTTGAGCATCACCTGCAAGTGGAGGAGGTGCGACTTCAACCAGCCGTGGGGCGGGGCAGGCGGCCCCTGCCCGTGACGGAGGGGCTGGTGGAAGTGCGGCTTCCCGGCGGCTGGTCCAAAGTGTGCGACAAAGGCTGGAGCGCCCACAACAGCCACGTGGTCTGCGGGATGCTGGGCTTCCCGGGCGAGAAGAGGGTCAACGCGGCTTTCTACAGGTGAAGGGACGTGGGCGCTGGTGGAGCAGACTGGGGTGGAGGGGTGCTCCTTAAAGAAAGGGGTTGGGAGACGGGGTTCTGGGGCAGTGGCGGGGGCGGGCGGGGGGGGGGGGGGGAGGGAGGCCGCTGGGAGGCCGGGAGGTGAGGAATCCGGAGGGACCGTGGCGGGCTCCCCCGGCGGGTCTGCCGTCCGAAGCCGGGGCGGGGCGAGTGGCGGCGGGCGGGCGGGCGGCGCGTCGGTGCCGTGACGCCGGCGGTGGGCGGGCAGAGTCCCCGCCCCGGGCGCGCGCCGGGCCCAGGCCACGCCCCGCAGCGGCGGCCCCGGGCGGTCACCGCCACCGCGCCGGCGCGGCCGGGGCCCGGGGCCGCGTTCCGAGAGGGCGAGGGCGCGCCCTGCCGAGGTGGCGCCGGGCGTGTGCGGCGCGGGCCGGGCGCCGGGAGCCCGAGGACTGGGACTGCCGGCGTCGCCCGCGGGACGCACGGGGCGGCGTGTCCCCGCCTGGGGGGCGAAGTCCCCACCGGGGCGCGTCTGTGAGCGCGGAGCCCCCGGGACTCCTAGGAACGTTTGCTAGGATGCTCCGCGGCGGAGGCGCCGTCCGCTCCGCCTGCCGGAGAGCCGGCTTCCAGGAAAGCGAACCGAATCGCACTGGTGACCGGCTCAGTGCTCACAGCGTCTCGCTTCCCTGGAGCATCTCACTTGGTCATCCTGAGAAATTTGGAAATCTTGGCGCTCGCTTGGGCAGCACATATACTAGAATTGGGAATCTTCAGTCTCCCTGTAATCTCCTCTTGTAGGCTAAAACTGCTTATGTTTTCTTCAGCCTTTCCTTAGATCGGTTTTGCAGAAAGAACTCTTGACATCTATAGGTGACCTTCCGCTGGGCACACTACTTCCGACGTGGTCTGCCATGGCCTGGTCAGAGGGGGGAAAAGGAGAAATGCTCAACTTTGATTAAAGCCGGCCTAGATTTTGCATCGCCTTTCTGTTGAGGCAGCAGCCCTCTGCTCATCCTGAACTTGTAACCACCTAAAACCAATTCAGATCTTCCCTTATCTCTGCGCCTGTTTGAATCTACATCTCTGTGGAGTTTACCCTATAAGTTTGTCACATCACTTTAAAACCATTTGAGCCCTAACCGGTTTGGCTTGGTGGATAGAGCATTTGCCTGCAGACTGAAGGGTCCCAGGTTCGATTCCGGTCAAGGGCATGTACCTTGGTTGTGGGCACATCCCCAGTGGGAGGTGTGCAGGAGGCAGCTGATCGATGTTTCTCTCCCATCGATGTTTCTAACTCTCTATCCCTCTCCCTTCCTCTCTGTAAAAAATCAATATATATATATTTTGACATTTTATATATGACATTTTAAAAGTCATGATGACCGCATGAGATTATCTTGAATCTTGACATTATATTCCGTGTCATCCCTCCCAGCTTCCTCTGGTAGACAAACACGATTAGCTATGCCTCTGGCTTCATCAGAGTGACTGTGAAAATTGTGGAAGTGTTTAAAACCAACGCCTGACTCTTCTTATGAAAGTTCCCTCCAGGTTTACATCAACCCTTTAATCATTAGTTGTGAAATGTTTTTTCAAACAATTTGGAACAAACTGAACACTACAATGATGTAACATTTCACCATCTTATCTATAATGAAATCACGGGAGATTTTGTTAGTTTTTGCTAACATCCAGATACATTATGTTCACCATTCTCCAGCCTTCTGATTTAGTAATCGTTCAAAAAAAGAAAATCATGGTGGTTTGACTGAGCTAATTTTTCTTGAAAGCCCTTTAGGTCTCTAAGAATTACCATAATTGTTCCTCAATGTTCACAAACTTTCTATTTCATAACTTACTCTAGAATATTATTTATCCGTAGATTGAGGAATCCTTTTCCTTTTTGAAAGTCAATACATTATCCAACCACCAGTCTTTTCCATTCTTGCTCAAATTTTCCTTGTCTTGGCTCTGAGACACATCTGAAAGTTCTTTCATTCCCCAGAAATATACTTTATCTGCTCTAGTGACACAACTGTTGTAAGCCATCTATGTGCTGTGCTCCTCTACTATTATTATCTATCTTGGGTTTGTTCTTTGTCTTTCCTAATTCAAAACCAGGTCTGAAAGATGAGTATGAGTTAAATAGCAGGCATTTCAAGTGAAAAGGATAGCATGAACAAAGGTGTAGAGATTTGTTCATTCAGCATTTATTTATTGAGTGCCTACTGTGTGCCAGGGATTGTTGGGATTCAACAGTGAACAAAACAGACAAAAATCCCTGATCTCATGGACTACAGAAGATTTGGAAAATAAGTAACATTACAAAATGTTAGAATGGCAAAAGATGTGATCATCAAAAGCAAAGCAGGAAAAGGGTTATAAAGTGGTAGTGGGACAGCAGTTTTAAATAGAGTGGTCAATAAAGGCCTCTTTGAAAAAGGCATCATTTGAGAAAAGATCTAAAGGAGGTAAGAGCATAAGCTATGCAGATATCCAGACCAGCATTTTCAGGAACAGGGATCATAAATGAAAAAAATCCTGGGAGTGTGTATCGGGGCAGGGGAGCATTCTTGGCATGCTCCAGGAGACCCCTGGGGCTGGAGCTGAGTGAACAAGGAGGAAAATTATAGGTGTGATGTAGAAGAAGGTAGTGAAAGAATTTAGGAGGCTTTCACTTTTACTTGGTGTGAGTTAAGGTTTTGCGCAGAAGTGTAACATCTGACTTCCATTTTTAAAGATTATTTTCTGCTTAATTAAGAATAGATTGTTAAAAAAAAAAGAAGAAGAAGAATAGATTGTGATGGATACAGTAGAATAAACAAGGCAGAGAGACTAGTTAGGAGGTTATGGTCTCCTCAAAGTCTAGTAAAGAAAGTCAACCAGTGAACATGATGAAAAAATTATCAAATTCTGTCTATAGTTGAAGGTAAAGCCAATACAATTTGATGTGATGTGAGAAAAAGAATGGGATTAAGGATCATTCCAAGGTTTTTGGCGTAAACTAAGTATGCAGTTGGCCTCACTTGATAAGGAAGACAGTGGGTGGAGCATGCGGAAAAGGGTTATATATAACTTTTTATTGGATCTGTTACATGTGAAGTTCTTTAAGGCATTGAAATGGTGAGGCTGGGTAGGCAATTGGGTATATGACTCTAGAGTTCAGTTGATGAAAGTATTTTAAATCCTGAAACTGGACAACATCACCAAGGGAGTGATTGTTTAAAAAAATAAAAGAGGTTCGAGGACTCAATCTTGAGAACTTTAAACATTATGAGGTCAGGAAGATAAGGTGAAATGCAAACAGTGAGGAGGATAGAAAGAAAACCAGATAAGTATGGTGGCCTGGAAGCCAAGTGCTTCAAGGAAGGAGAGTGATCACCTGAGTCAGTGCGGCAGAGATATTTCTAAAAACATAAGGGCTGAGAAGCAAACACTGGACTTAGCATTGGGAAAGCCATTGTTAATCACTCAATTGTTACAGTATCACAGTGCTTGTGTTCAATTCACCCTTTTTTAATTTAATATTGTCCCCAAAGCCATTCACATAACTTTTATTACAGTATATTGTTGCAACTGTTCTGTTTTATTATTAGTTGTTATTGTTAATCTTTTACTGTATCTTATTTATAAACTAGTAGCCCTGCGCACGAATCCGTGCACCAGTAGCTCACCAGTAGCTTGCTGCTGCCCTCCAGTAGCTCTCCGCCCGCTGCCCCACCCTCCTGTAGCTCCCCTTGCCCCTCCTCTTCTCCTCATAGCTTGCTACCCTACTCCCTCCGGTAGCTCTTCACCACCTGCTTGTAGCCAGTAGCTCACTGCTGCCATCCTATAGTCTCTGCCACCCGCTTGTAGCTCACTGCCCCACCCTCCTGCTGATCCGTGATCCGGTCGTTATGTGGTCAGTCGTTACACTTCACGGTGTAATGACCATTTGCATATTACATCTTTATTATATAGGATTAAACTTGTTCAATATATATTTTTATTGATTTCAGAGAGGAAGGGAGAGGGAGAGAGAGAGAGAAACATCAATGATAAGACAGAATCACCAATTGGCTGCCTCCTGCATGCTCCCCACTGGGGGTCAAGCCTATAACCCGGCATGTGCCCTTGACAAGAATCAAACCCGGATCCTTCAATATGCAGGCTGATGCTCTATCCACTGAGCCAAACCAGGTAGGGCTTTGCTGTGTCTCTTGAGAAGTCATATTTGGATATAGTCTACAGTGTGCAGAGGCACTAAGATTTTAATATATAGATTCTAAACAAGGCTGAAGCTGGTGGGTACTTCCTGCCCTGGCTTCTCCCTGAGGATGTACTTAGTTGGTGTTTTTGCCAAAACATCTCATATGTCCAGCATTGCTAGCCAAGGGTCTACAGTAGCTCTCAGGTCTCTTTCTTGAGACATTACTAAGAGTTTAGAACCTTTCATCATATAACTATAGTGTGAAACGTTTTCTCCAAATGTCTTTTTCTCAAACATGTCTAAAATAAAATATACTTGGCACTTCCTTTGGCCAGTAACTCAGAGAGAGCATCTTGAACTCCAGAGTAGTACTCAGAAAGATATAGTATTATCTAGAAATTTAGAAATACAGTAGTTTCCCCTTATCCACAGGGGATACATTCTAAGACCCCCAATGGATGCCTGAAACTGTGGATAGTACTGTACTCTATATATACACTATTTTCCCTGTACATACATACCTACAATAACGTTTAGTTTATAGTCCTAGCTGGTTTGGCTCAGTGAATAGAGCATTGGCCTGCATACTGAGAGGTCCTGGGTTCACTTTCAGTTAAGGGCACATGCCTGGGTTTCGGGCTCGATCCCCAATAGGGGGCATGCAGGAGGCAGCCGATCAATGATTCTCTCTCATCATTGATGTTAGGGTTAGGGTTAGGGTTAGGGTTAGGGTTAGGGTTAGGGTCAGTATATATATATTAGAGGCCCAGTGCATGAATTTGTGCATGGGTGGGGTCCAGCCAGCCTGGCCAGGGGGAGGGGACATGGGCAGTTGGCCGGCCTGCCTGCTGGTCGAACTCCTGGTCCAGGGGACAATTTGCATATTAGCCTTTTATTATATAGGATATACACTGAGTGGCCAGATTATTATGCGTTCCGAGATCATAATAATCTGGCCACTCAGTGTAGTTGGACAGTACAAAAGGGGGTGGGGAATTAAAGTCTTTGAAATCAAAGGGAGAATGAGAGGAGAAACAGACCTAGTTTCCTGACATTAGACTTAAGGTAACCTTTTGAAGAATAAAATAGGTCAATATTTAGGCCAATTAAAAAGAAGTAAGGTTTTAGAATTCATTTCCCTGGAAGTAAGTTTGGGAGATGAGCTGAGTTTGTGAATGACGAAAGCATGTGAGATTTAATGTGGGCAGGAAAGGGGCTGTCATCCTAAGCAGCCTGGCCTCATATTCCCTAGTCCAGTGGTCGGCAAACTGCGGCTCGCGAGCCACATGCGGCCCTTTGGCCCCTTGAGTGTGGCTCTTCCACAAAATACCACGTGCGGGCGCGCACGTACAGTGCGATTGAAACTTTGTGGCCCATGTGCAGAAGTCGGTTTTCGGCTCTCAAAAGGAATTTCAATCGTTGTACTGTTGATATTTGGCTCTGTTGACTAATGAGTTTGCCGACCACTGCCCAACTTAATGTTCTCAGACATCCCTACCGAGGTCCTTGATCCTGGTTCACTAGCCTCAGGCCTGGAAATGCCAGAAGCCAGAGAACAGCCAAGAATAAAAAGACAGTTCACCTCCCTAGACGTGACCAGGCCAGTTCTCTTTCCTCACCTGGTCAGTCTGGCAAGCCTAACAGTCCTAACACCTTTCTACTTACACCTTTTCCCTTAGCCCTTCCTCGGGTTTCTATCCAAGAGTTCTTATCCCTCATCTACCTTAACCTCATGTCTGTGGGTCCTGGTATAGGGGCTCTGTCAGTCCTGAATCCATGTCCTTCACTACTGCTCACCCACCTTGTCATGTGCCTATGAGGTCAAGCAGCTGTGAAGGGTGGAGCCTCGGAAATACCTGATGCTCTAACATCCTGCCTCCAGGAACCCCTTGATTCTTGGGAAAGAAACCTTGCCCCTGGTCCCAGCTGCACCAGCCTTTCCCACTTGGTTCTAGCCTGACCCTGACTCTGCTGTTGTCTTATCCTCACAGAAAGTTGAGGAAGCGAGCGGCCAAAGCCTCGGCCCGACGCCCCAAGCCCCTTGGCAGGTAATGGGGCGAGAGCCCTGGGACCTCCTGCACGCCTCGGTGGCCCAGGAGGTGGATGGATGGAAGGCAGCCTATCCATGTCCATCCCCAAACCCAAACGGAGTGACTAAGGATATGACTGGGGGTGGGGGTAAGGAGGGAGGCAGACATGGGAATGGGCAAGCCTTGACCTCAGGAAGCACAAGGAGGAATAACAGGAATGAATGGCTGAGGGAAAGCCTCCTCATCCTTATATTTCCCCCAAATAGCTGAGCCACCTGCATGCTGTCTCACCTTCCCCCAATCTTTACCTCCCTTAATTCACCCACATTCCCATTCTCTCTTCTGCCTTTCACTTTCCTCTTATCTCCTCCCCGCCCCAACCTGGACTGACATCATTCGATTTCTCCTCACTGTTGCTGAATCCAGAGAGCAACATGAGATCCTGAAATACAGTTCGGGGTACACAGCAGTCAGTGTATGTAGCACACTGGGCCACCTTCATTCCACCCCTTCCCACACATAAAGGGTTCTTCCCAGAAACGGGAAAAAAATCACCCTCTGCCTTTCCTGGGCCATGTACCTAACCACTACTTCCACTAACTTATTTCTCCTTTTTTCAGACCAATCACCAAGCGTAAAGTCAAACCCAAACCCCGAGTGGGCAGGGGGCCGATCAAGAGGTAAATAAAGTTCAGGCTGGGTGGACAGGAGAGGGACTGCCTAGTGATGAGCCCTGTGATTGGGCTTTGGTCAGGAAGGGGTCCAAGAGAGCCCCCCACCACGAGGGGGAGGAGCAGCAGCTAATACAGACCCCCTTCCAGATGATTCACTGAAACGAAAAGTAAGGCTGGCTCTTATGTTGGTCTCTGGGGAATTATGCTTGTCACGGGATTTTTGGAAATCTCTATAGGGGTTCATTCACTGACTACCTTGTTCCACATGCTCATTTATTCCCTCAGTGAATTCTAGTAGAAACTCTGGCACTTTTGTCCTTCAGAGGCCAATGCTTGCCTCTCCCCTAAGAAGTTGTCTGAGGGATCGGTGTTCCCATCCTACCTTTATTTGATTCATTTTTTAAAATATATTTTTATTGACTTCAGAGAGGAAGGGAGAGGGAGAGAGAGATGGAAATATCAATATGAGAGAGAATCATTGATCAGCTGTCTCCTCCACACCGCGCACTGGGGATCAAGCCTACAACCCGGGCACGTGCCCTGATTGGGAATCGAACCCGTGACCCTCTGGTTCATAGGTGGACGCTCAACCACTGAGCCATACCAGCTGGGCTTGGTTCGCTTTTTAAAATAAGTGCTACTGGCCTGGACGTAAGACTCAGTGTTCCCTCTGGAACCTTTACCAAGGATGGGATCCTCTGTGGCCCCATTGACACAATTAGGCTCCCAGTTCCCTAATTTTCCTCCTGGGTTTCTTCAAAGAGAACACGAGGGCGTGGAAAAGTTCCAAGCCGTGATTACATCTCACTAGGCTTCCCAAGGCCATTTGCACACGCAAAGTCTCCCTGATAACTTCTTCGGCCGTGCCTGAGGTACAGAGAATCCATCCCTTCCTGTTGTGCCCTCCTCTCTTCGGTGCATTCTGAGACCACCCACTGGTCTCCTGGTACCCCTCCTTCTCCAGCTCCTCCTCTGGTGGCTTCAAAGGGTGTACTTGTAGTGCTTTTAGCTTTGGGTCATCTTTGCCCAGCATAACCATACTCTAGCCTACCCTGACCCCTCATTAAAGTGCACATCGCCATTTTTACTTGGTTAGTTGTGGGGGAAGGGGAGGAGGGAGTTCAGAAGAGAGGTGTCTTTTTCCTGTGATGGCCTCTTTGACTTTTATTTTCAGCCAAACAGGACTTTGGGAGAGTACCTGATCTCTCTGAGCTTCAGAATCCACTGATCCTGAGCTTCCAAAGGTATTCTGTCGAGTCTGCAGGCTTCCTTTGCTGTGTTTATAACCGTTTCCTCCTCTGTGTCTTCCTAGCCAATGTCTTCAAGTCGTCATGTTCCTTTTTTCCTCTGACATCAAGTGATGAGGCCTTACTGCAATAATTCACTGTCAAACCAGCCTCACAGGCCCTCTCCACCAATACCAGGCCTCAGCTGGTCCTCTTCCCCTCTGGGCTCGAACCAGCTGTCCTGGGAAGAATGTACTTCTGTTGTCACATGCCTAGCTGCAATCTCTTCTTTCATTGGCGTCAATAAATAAATCTCTTCACTCTCTCAAGCATCTCTCCGCAGTAATTCCAAATTTTAACATCCCTAGTTTAGTCCCATTTTCCTGTCTGGCGGCTATGGAACATTCTTTCTGATAGGTTTAAATTGCAAAAGCACAGGCTATCTCATTAAAGACACAGCCAGCTCCGGTCTGGGGGTGGGGATGTCTTTACCATTGTTGTTCATGTTCACTCTCCTTCTCTGGCCATGTGGTCCCTCTAACTCCTGTTTGTCTTGCATTCATACACCGTCCCTACATCTGCCAGCTCCAGTCTTTCGTGTGCCCACCATCTGGTCTGTTTCTCCCATAACTGCCTGCCATACTCTGGCCTATAGAGCCTCTGGCCTGAAAGTCCCTCTGGCCTCTACGGAGCCATTTAGACCCGACTTACTCACTTGTTTGCATTCTGACTCATTTGGTTAGTCCAGTCTCAGCACAATAGAAGGATCTGCTCACTCTGGCTGTTCAGGCTTCCTGTTCACATCGACCGCCCCTCCTGCCCATCTCTTCCCACTGGGAAGTCCTAGCTTCCCATTCTCTTTGCACAGCAGCCTCAGCCTCAGCCTCCGTTAGGCTCAGCAGCCTGAAACCATTTGGAACAAGGTCTCTGTCAGGCAAGTCAAGACTAGCCGCCCTCTCATAGGGTTCTTCTGCTGCAGAAGGTCCCCCAAAGACCCTGCTGTCTGGGTAACTTGGGCCCTTTCAGCGTGGAAATTGCCATTCCCTTTGTCCTTTGGAGGGCAGCATTGCAGAGCAAAGGGGAAGAAGAGGGATAAAGTGGTCGTGAAAAGTCAGGGGATGGTGGCGGCATGGAATAGGAGGAGGGTTGTGAGCAAAGAGGCAGGAGCGTTGTTTTACCCTACTGCTCCCCACTCCTGTCCCCACAGGCTGCTGGCCCAGCGGCAGCAACACTCCTTCGGTCTGCATGGGGTGGCATGCGTGGGTACGGAGGCCCACCTCTCCCTCTGTTCCTTGGAGTTCTATCGTGCCAATGACACCGCCAGGTGCCCTGGAGGTGCCCCTGTGGTGGTGAGCTGTGTGCCAGGTCCTCTCTATGCAGCATCCAATGGCCAGAAGAAGCAACAACAGTTGAAACTTCAGGAGGAGGTTTGTGAGACAGTGACCATGACCTTTCCCGCCCCAGGTGGAGAACGCCCCTAGCCTGGCCACCCATGACTAAGCACAGCCCTGACCTTTAAGGACAGAGAGGAACCTTCTAGCGGGTGGGCCACCTGAGACCATCCCCCCATCCCTTCCACCATTCACCTCCAGCTCTGCTCAGCCCTCTCTGTGCTGACGTTCCCATTCACTGCCACCGGACTGTCTCTCTTCTCTACAGGCCCCAGTGCGTCTAAAGGGCGGGGCCCGCCCTGGAGAGGGCCGGGTGGAAGTCCTGAAGGCTGGCACGTGGGGCACAGTCTGTGACCGCAAGTGGGACCTACAGGCAGCCAGCGTGGTGTGTCGGGAGCTGGGCTTCGGGAGCGCTCGAGAGGCTCTCAGTGGTGCCCGCATGGGGCAGGGTGAGGGGGATGAAGGTGGGAGGGAAGGGGAATGAAGAGGTACACACTCCTGGGGGAGTATAATCCTTGGGAAGGCAACCCCTGGACAATGAAAGCCCAATTACAACCTCTTGATGTTTGGTCTTTGACCCTAGGCATGGGTGCCATCCACCTGAGTGAAGTCCGATGCTCTGGACAGGAACCCTCCCTCTGGAAGTGCCCTCACAAGAACATCACAGCTGAGGACTGTTCCCATGGCCAGGATGCTGGAGTCCGATGCAACCTGCCCTACACTGGGGTAGAGACCAGGGTCAGTCATACTTTCCCCCCGGGTTCAGGTGCCTCATATCCTATCCAGTTGTTGTCATGCTCTGAAGTGTGACCACTGCCCTAAGCCCCTGCAGTACTGCAGCTCCCACCTGACACCATCGCTGTCCACCCTTTACGTGCCTCTGAATCACCCTTCGGCCACATGCCCGCTACGAACTCTCACTACCCACCCCAAAAGCTTCCCCAGCTCTTCTGTTCTGTCACTACAGATCCGACTCAGTGGGGGCCGCAGCCGACACGAAGGGCGAGTTGAGGTGCAAATAGGGGGGCCTGGGCCCCTTCGCTGGGGCCTCATCTGTGGGGATGACTGGGGAACCCTGGAGGCCATGGTGGTCTGTAGGCAACTCGGACTGGGCTATGCCAACCATGGCCTGCAGGTGAGTAGGAAGGAGAGGAACCTCGACTATTGCCTCCAAAGCCTGTGTTTGGGGCAGGGGACGTGGAAATGAGTCCTTTGGCCCAGGAGGCTGGATGGTGGGGCCTCACAGAAACGCCTACACGTGTCCCCAGGAGACCTGGTACTGGGACTCAGGGAATGTGACAGAGGTGGTGATGAGTGGAGTGCGCTGCACTGGCACTGAGCTGTCCCTGGACCAGTGTGCTCATCACGGCACCCACATCGCCTGCAAGAGGACAGGAACCCGTTTCACTGCTGGAGTCATCTGTTCAGAGAGTGAGTGGAGAGCCAGCCCGGGAAGGGAGATTCTGGGCCACCCCTTTTGGAGAAAGAGGGCTTTAATCTGGAGGGATGCTCCTTCCCCGTGGAAAACCAGCCTCACACACATAGGTGGGGGGGAAGGAAGCACCCCCACCTGTCCTCGCCCTTCAGCAGTGACTTCTAACACTCCCCTTCCTTCCTGGGCGCAGCTGCATCAGATCTGCTGCTGCACTCAGCACTGGTGCAGGAGACCGCCTACATCGAGGACCGGCCCCTGCACATGCTGTACTGTGCTGCCGAAGAGAACTGTCTGTCCCACTCGGCCCGCTCGGCCAACTGGCCTTACGGCCACCGCCGTCTACTCCGCTTCTCCTCCCAGATTCACAACCTGGGAAGAGCTGACTTCAGGCCCAAGGCTGGGCGCCACTCCTGGGTGTGGCACGAGTGTCATGGGTGAGAGGGTCAAGTAGAAGGGCAGAGCCACTGGGGATAGAGTGAACCTGCTGGGGCAGGGAAGGAAACAGGGTTCCCTTGTCTCTCGTCCCCACAGGCATTACCACAGTATGGACATCTTCACTCACTACGATATCCTGACCCCCAATGGCACCAAGGTGGCCGAAGGCCACAAAGCTAGTTTCTGTCTCGAAGACACCGAGTGTCAGGAGGGTGAGTTGGTGCCTAGAATGAGCTACAATATCTCCATCCCATAAGCTTGCCTCACACTGACATATGCCATGTCAATCCCTTCAGATGTCTCCAAGAGGTATGAGTGTGCCAACTTCGGAGAGCAGGGCATCACTGTGGGTTGCTGGGATCTCTACCGACATGACATTGACTGTCAGTGGATCGACATCACAGATGTGAAGCCAGGAAACTACATTCTACAGGTGCCTGGGGTCTGAGATTTCCAGCTGGTGAGGGGGAGCAGTGTTTATTCAAGACACCTTTGAATTATGTTGCCTTTCTCCCACTCATAGGTGGTCATCAACCCCAATTATGAAGTAGCAGAGAGTGACTTCACCAACAACGCAATGAAATGTAACTGCAAATACGATGGACATCGCATCTGGGTGCACAACTGCCACATTGGTATTTGGTGGGAAAAGCGGCCCAGGAAGACGGGATGGGAGGGAAAGCCCTTCATTCTCTTCTCCCGAAGTTGTTTCTGTCTTCCCACCCACCTCTGGATCTCCCAGCCTCTTCACTTCCCCCCACCCTTCCCCACAAAGGGTCTGTTTTCCTGTCCAAACCACCCATTCACTTTACAGGTGATGCCTTCAGTGAAGAGGCCAATAAGAGGTTCGAGCGCTACCCTGGCCAGACCAGCAACCAAATCATCTAAGGTGCCAACACCCACCTCTTCAAACCACCACTGGCCCCTAATGGCAGGGGTCTGAGGCTGCCATTACCTCAGGAGCTTACCAAGGAACCCCTGATGTCAGCAGGCCCACTGCAATCATCCAACGTGTACTGAGGATGTGGAACTGCCAAGCATAAGTTATCAACCTCCTCCAAGGCCAGCAGTACGGATCTGTGGCCAAGCACGGGGAATCCTGGCTCTCAGGCCCAGCAGTGAGCTGCGCTCGAGACAGAGCAGCACCTGATTAACTGGCCAGAACAACAGACAGCAGCAACTCGTTTTCTCAAATAGCGAGGTCAGGATGGTCAGCTCCGGTATATCCTCTCAGTTCAGGGGAAATACAGCTTTACCTCTAGCCTTTTAATGGGGGAAAAGATCAGTGCCCCCTCCTTCATTTTTGACTATAACATGTTGCTAGGTATAATTTTATTTTATATAAAAAATGTTTTTGTGATTCCTCAGAGCCCAGGGATTGGTGCTGGTGGTTGGAGGGACCTGCCCCCCACAGGTTCATTTAATCCTCTGCCCAGGTGCCCTCAGAGCCTAGGCCAGGAAAGCAAGGTGGAAATCAGAGCAGGAGCCTCATTCTCCTGTTGATCCATTCATTCTGTGATTTCAGGGGTCACATATAAAGTCAGTTTTTCTGGTCCCCGCCGGATCCGCACTGCCAGCTGGGATTGGGTTCGAACAGCTTCATAAATATCTTCAGCATTTTGTACCACCTGCTCCCCAATGGCCAAGATCACATCTCCTGGCCGCAGACCAGCCCTAAGGCAAAAGATGGGCAGAGAGAAAGAAGGGAGTAGATAGCCCAGTTCAAGGGCACATGCACACCTCACCCATCCCCACCGCATGGTGCAGTCTCTCTCACCGGTGTGCAGGGGAGTCCAGGATGACTTTATGGATGAGCACACCATGCTGAACATCAGGAAAGCTTGGTTCTCGAAGCTGTAGTTCAGCAAGGATGCTGAAAGGATATAAACCATGCTGTTAAGCACTCCGAGGTACTCTTTCCCCATTTGAGGTTCACCTTAAATTACTCAATACACTGGCAACTGTATGAACAGGGAATGCACTACGTACTCCAGATACAAAGGTCTTCTAGTAGCTAGGAAATGGGACATGTATAGAAAAGATACCTAATTCCATGTAACACATAATGTTAAGTCAATAGCACTAATCTCATTCTAGAATCGTAAAAGAAGCTTTAAGGGAGAATTTAAGCTGAGCCTAGCCCTAGAGGGATAGATGGGCCTGATATTTAAGTATATAAAACAAGAACAACATAGAGACCTGGAGTAAGAAATCAGGTTGACTGGAACAGAATATATTCACATAGGAAGCCAGGTCTGGAAAATGGCCCCTAAACACTAAATTAACAGATTGTAAATCAAAGCAGTAATGGGATGAAATCAATCTGGTGGCAGTTGTGCAAAATGGAGTGGGGTGAAAAAGTCAAGAGGACAGCTCTTCTGATATCTCCAGGTATGAGGTAACTCATTATAAAGACAGAATTGAGAACAAAGCTCGGTAGAAATGCCATTTGCCCACCAATGTAGGTGGTCCTACATATCGCACTACCCCTAAAGCTCATACCTGGGAGTCAGGGTCAACATCATCACCCCAATGTAGCGGCGCTGGGACCCACTGGTTCCAAACCAGGAATCTGTGATAAAAAGACAAATGAGCCTCACCTAGCTACATCCTTCCTTCCCTTCTCTCTAATCCCAATAGACCCTTCTCCAACAAGGCCCAATGAATGCCCCACCCACCACTTAAAGGACCCCACCCCACACACTAAGTCAGGCTCACTCTTCTTTTCCCCACGATGCAGAAACTCTCGAAGGCGATCAGAAGGGATGGCAAAGGAGATTCCAGCTGTGACCTTCATGGTATTCACTCCGATCACCTCCCCATCCTGCAGGGACAGAGCCCACTATTCCTTAGCCCAAACAAATAGCGGGAGATGGGGGTACCTGAACAAGAGTAGCAGGGAGTGTTGGGGAGTTGGGGAGATCTGGTTGGATTCTGGACGATAGCTCACAAGGGGCTGTTCAGAAACTTGACCAAACCTCATTGAATTAGGGAAAAACCCACCCCTTCCCACACTGACCTGGGGCAGGGATTCTTGGAAAGAAGGATGTCCCACTCACCAGGTTAACCAGGGGACCTCCAGAATTTCCAAACTGCAGGACAAGGAGAAAACATGGAAGAGATCCAGGGACTCTATGCCTGGGGGCATACCAGGATGTAGGCCTTTTCTCCAAATTATCTCCTTTCCCAGCCCTTGAACTGGGGCCACATTTTTGTAGCCCAACTTCGATACACAGGGGGAAGCAAAAGTAGCTTTACAGTTGTAATACAATAACACAATATTAAGGAATATTACAAGAATAAACTGTGTTTCGTGTACTCACAACTATGGATACTTTTGCCCACCCCTTTATAGGCTCACCCCACCATCTATCACACTTGGTGCCTGCACCACACAGCCTCGCCCCTTCTCCCACCCTAGATTGCCATTTCTCCCACATCAGTACGCACATCAATAGCTGCATCAGTCTGGATGTATTCCACATTGTTTTGGGGGAGGCCTAGTTCTTTGGCTGGACGCTGAACAGAGCTGACGATGCCGGACGTGATGGTGTTCTGCAGTGCAAAGGGGCTTCCCATGGCAACAACAAACTCCCCTTGCCTGACATCAGCTGAGCGTCCCAGGGGCAGCGTGGGGAGAGGTTCCTAAAAGGGAATGGGTAAAAGGGGCCTGTCATCTGGGGATGCCAGCAACTTCACAGCCCCAAGCAGACCCGGCTCGCCCGGACCCCCACCTTGGTCTGAATCCTCAGCGTGGCGATGTCTGCCACCGGATCCACAGCTGTGACCGTGGCTTCATATGTGTCGCCGCTAGGCAGCCTCACACGAACTCGGCGCCGATCAGCCACCACGTGGGCGTTGGTAACAATGAGCCCGTCCGCGGCCACCACGAATCCTGAGCCATTCGAGATGGGGACCTCGCGGCCAGAAAAGGGGTGTCTGGAATGGGGGGGAAGCACGGATGTGAGGAGGACGGACTCCTCCGGCTCGCCCGCCCTCTAGCCCGCGACTTCGGTGCCCCTGGTCTACCCCACCGTTACCGGCCCAGGATCTCGATATAAACGACCGCAGGTGCGGTCTTCTCCACCACGTCGGCGATGAAGTTGTATTGGCTCCGGGGAGAGTTGGGCGGCGGGCCACGGACAGAGGCAAAGACGGCCGGGGGACCCCGCCCCCCGCCCCACAACAACAGTAGCACTGCCCCCCCAGCGCCCAGGGCCACAGCCAGCCACGCGCGCGGAGGGGGCCCAGGGGTCCCTGAGTCCTCCCGGGTCTGACGATCCGGGGCCCCCGCAGTCAGCCGTGCTCGGGAATCCGGAGTCCCCGACGTCAGACACGTTCGTGGTCCAGGGACCCCCACAGAGAACCGGGCCCGGAGACTGGGGGTCCCAGAAGTCACCCGGGCCCGAGGAGTTCCTGACGTCAGCAGTGCCCGGAGGTCAGGGGTCAACAGGGGCGCCTTCCCCCAGCGAAATCCCCCCAAAGCCCGCCATCCCTGAAGGCTCCAGCCTGCACCCCGCCCCGCCCTCAGTGCAGCCATCAGCTCCGCCTCGGCGGCCTCCTCGCCCGCCCTACACAGAGGCGGCGCCCGGGACGTGAGCAGGTGACCGCGGGACGCGGGGCACGCCGGTACCTGAAGTCCTGCAGAGGCGCACCCGGACCCGGATTCCGGGAGGCCGGCTCCGCCCCCGCCCCGAGAATGCCGGGAATTGTGGTCCCCGCGGCACGCGAGCGCTGGGCCCGCGAGGCATGCTGGGGCGGCTAGCCCTTCCGGGGCGCAGGAGGATTTCGGGTCCCGGCACCCAGGGCCTACGCCCGGAGACTCCGCCTTCCCAGGAGCCCCTGCGGCGGGTCGCGAAGATGGCGGCGGCGGCGGCGGCGGCGGCCGGACACCCCTAAAGCAACCGCGATGGAGCCTCCCCAGGCGCCGGGGCCGGAGCGACTCTTTGACTCGCACCGGTAAGAACGCCTGAGGGGAGACACCGGCGCCCGCACTCACCCGGCCCTCGGCGCCCGATCATCCCGCCTCTCGCCCCCAGGCTCCCGGGTGACGGCTTCCTGCTCCTCGCGCTGCTGCTCTACGCGCCCGTCGGGTTCTGCCTCCTCGTCCTGCGCCTCTTCCTTGGGATCCACGTCTTCCTAGTCAGCTGCGCGCTGCCGGACAGCGTCCTTCGCAGGTTCCGACCCGGGCGCTCGGGGAGGGTCTGGGCCGGGTTCGACCCGAGCAGTGCCGTCACGATCGCCTGCGTCCGCAGGTTCGTGGTGCGGACCATGTGTGCCGTGCTGGGGCTCGTGGCCCGGCAGGAGGACTCGGGACTCCGGGATCACCGCGTCAGGGTCCTCGTTTCCAACCACGTGACACCTTTCGATCACAACATAGTCAACCTGCTCACCAGTTGTAGCACCGTGAGTGGGGGCGAAGCCAGAACTCTAGGGCCGTTCCCTGGGGCCCAGCTCGTGGCTACCCTCTGCCCGCCCGGTTTCGCCTTGGAGACCACGAGATACTGAGCCGTACCCCAAACCCCGTTTCTACCCCCCATTTGTCAGTTTTGTCACTTTACAGCATTCTTCTTGCTTTCTCTCTTCCCTGTTCCCAGCCTCTACTCAATAGTCCCCCCAGCTTTGTGTGCTGGTCTCGGGGCTTCATGGAGATGGATGGGCGGGGGGAGTTGGTGGAGTCACTCAAGAGATTCTGTGCTTCCACGAGGCTTCCCCCAACCCCTCTGCTGCTATTCCCCGAGGAAGAGGCCACCAATGGCCGGGAGGGGCTCCTGCGCTTCAGGTGGGTGAGCACAGGTATTGGCCTCCAAATGCCTTGGTAGTCAAGCTTGAGGGCCCTTAGGTTTTCACAACCTTCTTCAGCCCCAACCCCCTCCATTCTTAGTTCATTTCCTTTCTGTCCACTTTTGGCTCTTACCCCTGAGTCCCTGTAGTCCCCATTTATCTACTTGGGCAGTTTGACAGTTTCCTGTGTTAAGTCAGGTATGAGCTGCTGACCGGGCTGGCTGGAATCCCCTTCTATTCTCTCTTCCTTCTAGTTCCTGGCCATTTTCTATCCAGGATGTGGTACAGCCTCTTACTCTTCGAGTCCAGAGACCCCTAGTCTCTGTGGTGAGTGCATGTTGGATAGGGAATCTTTGGGGCTTGGGGAGAGTTTCCCACTCCTGGCCCTGACTTAGATCTTACTTCATGCCTTCCTCTCAGACGGTGTCAGATGCCTCCTGGGTGTCAGAACTGTTGTGGTCACTTTTTGTCCCTTTCACGGTGTATCAAGTAAGGTATTGTCCTCATTTTTTGGTGGCTGGGAAAAGTTCACCTCAAGGTCAAGAAAGTAGTGGCCTCTGCCCTGTCCATTTGCAGATCTTTTAATAGCAAGGTTCCACCACAGAGGCGATACAAAGTATTTACTCTCTCCCCACCCTCACCACCACTATCCCATGAAAAGAGGTATCAGCAGCTGCCCCCCAACATGGCCCTGGATTGTTTTTTGCAGGTGGCTCCGTCCTGTTCATCGCCAGCTGGGGGAGGGGAATGAGGAGTTTGCCCTCCGCGTACAGCAGGTGGTAGGGTACACAGGCAGGGTGGAGGTGGGGTCTTTCCTTAGGTAGAGAGGGAGGAAGGCTTGAGACCTTGACACTCCCAACCTTCCGATATTCCCTAGCTGGTGGCCAAAGAACTGGGCCAGACAGGGACACGACTCACTCCCGCAGACAAAGCAGAGCACATGAAGCGACAAAGACACCGCAGGTTGCACCCCCAGTCAGGTGTGTGGTCTCCGTACACCCAGCTTTTTGTTTTCCTTCAGCTTATTGTGATGTCCTCCCTGTTCCTGTGCTAGTCTTTCCTTCCTCCTCGTCTCCACTCACCATATTTTGGATTTCTTTTTTGCAGCCCAGTCTTCTTTTCCTCCCTCCCCTGGCCCTTCTCCTGATGTGCAGCTGGCAACTCTGGCTCAGAGAGTCAAGGAGGTGTTACCCCATGTGCCACTGGGCGTCATCCAGAGAGACCTCGGTATGGGAAAGGGTAGCCACACACAGGAAGACACAGAGGAAAAGTGGGTGATGAGGGGGAAAGGTGAGCAGGGAAACAGGCCCCTTCTCCTCTCTTCCCTTCTCCCCAGCCAGGACTGGATGTGTAGACTTGACCATCACCAATTTACTTGAGGGAGCTGTAGCTTTCATACCTGAAGACATCACTGAGGGCACCCAGGCCCTTCCCACAGCCTCTGCCCCCAAGGTGAGACCCAGGAAATGGTCAGATCCAAGACCTGGGGTGGGATGGGGCAGTCTACATACTCCCTTCCCTGGTGTCTCTTTTTTGATCCTGAGACCCTAGCACAGTGCCTCTCTTGCAAAGTAGGCATTCGATGCAGGTTTAATGATGATGACTTCGCAAGCCCTCTGACATTGTGATCACCTCAGTTCCCCAGCTCTGGCCCGGTGACCCCTCAGCCCACAGCCCTAACATTTGCCAAGTCCTCCTGGGCCCGGCAAGAAAGCCTACAGGAGCGCAAGCAAGCACTATATGAATATGCAAGAAGGTGAGGGGCTTAGAGAATAATGGGTAGGAAGGGGCAGGTTGAAGAAGGGAGCTAATTATGGAGTTAATATGGCAAAGCCCACCCGATGTCTCCCCCCTATGTCCCACAGGAGATTCACAGAAAGACAGGCCCAGGAGGCTGACTGAGCACAGATGGCACCCAGAGCCGCAGGACGGAGACTGGGGGAAGCCCTCACCCAACTCAACAGGCCGGATGGGTGGGTGGTAGAAAGGGAGAGATGGGGCTTCCCGCCAGTATCACATTAAATTCAGGGTTTTCACTCAAGGTCTCTGTTGCCTCTCTGGGTCTAAAAAGCCCCCTGAACAGGTTCCTTTTTCCTCGTTTGGGTGGAATGGGGATGAGGTCCTCTTTAGGTTTGTGGGGGGTGGTCAGAATCCAACTGTCTGAAATCGCCTCCTCATGTCAAGAAATGAATGATATTAAGGAAGTGTAACTGAACTGAAGACCCAACAGCAACTGAACATAGCTAGGATGTTCAGCCCAGGTTTGTGAAGAAATGGCTGCAAAACTACAAGTCCCAAGATGCCTTTCACAGAACATGGTGTTTTATAGAGTTCATACACGCTCAGTGTGATGGCTGGAGCCTGTTCTCCATAGGCTCCTGACTAGGTTAAATAAGGCGGAGCAAATGGCTCCACCCCAAAAGTGTCTAGAATTGTATTTGAGCCAAGCCCCAGGGTGGAGCCGGAACTGACCTTTGTACTTCATGCTGGTCAAGGTTGGTGGTAACTGGCTGTGTGGTTCTGGAACTGGCTGCCGTCCTGACACGTCTCAGAGCTGCAAGCAGGTTTGATTCCAGGATCCTTGTGGCCTTACTCCCCTCCTTTTATTCTTTATCCTTTTCCCTCGGGGTCCTTCCCATAGGTCTCACATAAGTCCTACTGCCCCTGAGGACTCCTGTGTTAGTCACAGGATTTTTACTACCTGCTACAGGATAACCCATTTCTGATAGTCCTTTATTTAGAGACGTAAGTCTCCACTATTTCCTGGCAGCCAAGAAGTGCTGGGAAGGCCCTGGCTGGGAGGTTCAGTTGGTTGGAGCATTACCCTGTATACCTCCATATACGGGTAGGTGGAGGGTTCAATTCCTGGTCAGGGTACATATCTAGATTGCAGGTTCGATCCACCCAGTTGTGGTGCATATGGGAGGCAACTGACGGATCTCTCTCCCTTTCCCAACCCCTCCCCCCCGCCAGCCCCAATCAATAAACATCCTCAGGTGAGGATTAAAAACAGCCCTGGCAGGTGTCTCATTGGTTAGAGCGAGGGCCCTGGGCACCAAAGAACCTCGGGTTTGATTCCTGATCAAAGGCACCTGGGTTGCAAATTCAACAGCCAATCAATATGGCTCTCACATCAATGTTTCTCAAAAAATCAGTGGAAAAAATATCCTCAGGTGAGGATTACAAAATAAAAAATCCACAAGTGATGATTTTTTTTTTTAAAGTGCTTGGAAGGATGGACCTCAGTGCATTACCAGCTGAGGGTAACCGGTTGGGGATCGGGGCTGAGGTGCAAAGGTGGTATGAGGCTTAATGACTGCCCTGCCTTCCGTAGGTACTGCCGGTGAGCTATGGCCTCTCTGCTCCTTGGCCTGACAGAAGAGTCTGGCCTGAGCCCTGGGGAGTCTGAACTGGCTGTGAACCCCTTTGACGGGCTTCCCTTCTCCTCCCACTACTACGAACTGCTTGAGCAGCGCCGAGCCTTGCCCATCTGGGCTGCTCGCTTTACCTTCTTGGAGGAGTTGGAGAGTAGCCCCAGTGGAGTGGTGATTGTGTCTGGAGAGCCTGGCTCTGGCAAGAGCACCCAGGTGGGGGTAGATTCTGGGAGAGACAAGGTGTGTGTGTGGGGGGGAGCCCTAGAGAATTGGCCCTTCCCTGGGCAGAGGGGGATTGGACTGCCAGGGGTTATGGGGGAGGTAAGCAAAGAGAGTCAGGTTAAGCTGGCCCCTGGGTGGTAAAGGACCAGTGTATGCCCCAAATAAGGCCATAGCTCCCCTAGCCCTTCTCACTGAAGTCCTGTGTCTTGCTGACGGGTTGTCCTTCCTTACCCCTGTCCCAGATCCCTCAGTGGTGTGCAGAGTTTGCACTGGCCAGGGGATTCCAGGAAAGCCGGGTAACTGTCACTCAGCCCTACCCGCTGGCAGCCCTGAGCCTGGCCCTGCAGGTTGCTGATGAGATGGACCTGACCCTGGGTCATGAGGTTGGATACAGCATCCCCCAGGAGGATTGCACTGGGCCCCAAACCCTGCTCAGGTGAGGCTTCCTGCGGGCCTGATTCAAATCTAATTCCCCTCATAATAGGAACAAGCCCAGCCCTCTGACACCTCACCATAACCTCTCAGCCCAGCTCACCCTTTAAAGCATGCATTATAGCCCTGGCTGGTTTGGCTCAGCGGATAGAGCGCATGCCTGGGGACTGAAGGGTCCCAGGTTCAATTCTAGTCAAGGGCACATGCCCAGGTGTGGGTTTGATCCCCAGTGGGGGGCGTGCAGGAGGCAGCCAATCCATGATTCTCTCTCATCATTGATGTTTCTCTCTCTCCCTTCCTCTCTGAAGTCAATAAAAATATTTTTTTTAAAAAATAAAGCATGCATTATGCATTGCTGAATTAGGTTCTTTAATCCTAGCCTGGACCTCACATTCGTCCTTACCCTCATTACAAAAGTCTTACTTTCCCAGCTGGGGTACAGCTTCTGAACAAAGTGTCACCAGTCAGTAAGGTCACTGTTAAGGAATTCAGTCACAGTCTTTTTCTGACCTTAACTATCAAAATCTAGGCTCCCTGGGTAGAAGCTCCCCTGAACTGGGGCTGGCCAATATCCACACTGACTCCTGCCCACTGCCAATGTCAACAGGTTTTGCTGGGACAGGCTGCTTCTTCAGGAGGTGGCCTCGACCCGGGGCACTGGAGCCTGGGATGTGCTGGTACTGGACGAGGCTCAAGAGCGGTCAGTGGCCTCAGACTTACTCCAGGGGCTGCTGCGAGATGCCAGGCTGGGAAACCTCCCAGGCGACCCCAAAGTGGTTGTGGTCACTGACCCAGCCCTTGAACCTAAGCTCCAAGCCTTCTGGGGCAATCCTCCCATTGTACGTGTACCCAGAGGGCCTGGCAGGTGTCCCACTCCCATCTACAGGGACACTGTCCCTACTGATCGAGTGGAAGCTGCCTGCCAAGCTGTGCTTGAATTGTGTCGAAAGGAGGCTCCGGGAGACGTGCTAGTGTACCTGCCCAGCGAGGAGGTAAAAAAACGGGCTGCAAAAGGAGGTGCTCCTTGTGCCACCTTCCTGTCCTGGAGAAGGGAGCACTGCTTGTTGGGAACACGGGCATTGTAGTATTCACTCTCTGTTGGGGTCCTGGGGAAACACTCAAGGATTTCAGAGTAAAGATGTCTACTACCCTCTTTTTTATTCCATCAAATGCAGAGATTTGTGGTTCAATGAATTCCTGAAATTATAACACTCCCCAACTTTTATGAGTATGTGCATTTTTTCAGAGTGAAGGGCCATAGCTTTCATCAGTTTTTCAAAGAGGTCTGTGACCCAAAAAAGGTGAGAAGTGCCCTAACACCCCAACCCTCTCCTCAGGAAATTTCCCTGTGCTGTGAATCCTTGTCCAGGGAGGTAGGGACCTTGGCAATCCAAGGACCTCCACCACGGGTGCTGCCCCTTCACCCAGGCCATGGTCAAGCTGCTCAGGCTGTGTATGAAGACACAGACTCAGGTGCCCGAAAGATTGTGGTCACTCACTGGCTGGCTGACTTCTCCTTCTCCCTCCCTTCCATTCGACATGTCATTGACTCAGGACTGGAGCTTCGAAATGTGAGTGACAAAGATGAGGGTTTTGGAGGCTAAAGATAGAAATGGCCCACTCTAATCTGTCTTGACCTTGGTTGGCGGGCGGTGACAGGTGTACAATCCTCAGATCCGAGCAGAATCCCAAGTGTTGAGACCAATCAGCAAGTGTCAGGCAGAGGCAAGACAACTACGGGCAAGAGGGGCGCCTCCAGATAAGAGCCTTTGCCCGCCCTGACATGGCCCATGGAAGTCACTGACACGCAAGCCCCGAGAAATCTACAGTGGTCTTCTTTCCCAGGTCTTTTTCCCCTCAGGATCCTGCCTCTGCCTGTATCCTAAGTCCTTCCAAGAACTAGAAGCTCCCCCATTGCCCCAACCCAGGGTGTGTGAGGAAAATCTGAGCCCGCTGGTGTTACTGCTGAAGAGGAGACAGATTGCAGAGCCAGGGGAGTGTCACTTCCTGGACCGGCCTGGTGAGCACTCCTGCCCAAGTCCTGCTGTCTGACCGCAGGGCTCTGAGATCCTCTGCACTATGAGCCCTGTTTCCTCCCCAGCTCCAGAAGCCCTGATGCAGGCCCTGGAAGACTTAGACTACCTGGCAGCCCTGGATGACAACGGACACCTGTCAGACTTAGGTGTCATCCTATCAGAGTTCCCCCTGCCCCCCGAGTTGGCCAAAGCCCTGCTGGCTTCGTGCGAGTTTGAATGTGTGGATGAGATGCTCACCCTTGCTGCCATGCTCACTGGTATAACTCACCTCTCTCCCTGGCTCCTTTGGCTACTTCAGGCCTTCCCTTGGTGTTTTGGTGCTCCAAAGGCTAGCCCTTTCCCCCGAGCTCCAGTTTCCACCGCACGATGCCTGCAGAACCAGGTTTCATCAGTTATCCCTCTTCTGTCTCTTTAGCCTTTTTCTTCTGCTGGTTCTTCCTCTCACCATGCTCGAATCTCTTCTATCTCTTATTACTAAAACTCTTCACCCCTCTTCTTCAACCCTATACGCCTCTTCAGCTAGATGGTATAATCTCTACCCTATTCCAGCTAGTGTATTCCTCACCCACCACACTCCAGATCCAGGTCCACCACCACACTAAGACAGCTTTCAGCTCACCAGTGACCTCTTGAAGACCTAACCTAGTGAACACTTTTGAGCTCTCCTTCATGACCTTTTTTTATTTTTTTAATATATTTTTATTGATTTCAGAGAGAAAGGGAAAGAGAGAGAGAGAGAGAGAGAAACATCAATGATAGAGAATCATTGATCGGCTGCCTCCTGCACGCCCCCTACTCGGGACCGAGCCTGCAACCCGGGCATGTGCCCTTGACCGGAAGCGAACCTGGGACCCTTCCGACCCTAGGCCGACTCTATGCACTGAGCCAAACCGGCTAGGGCTCATTCATGACCTTTTGACACTTCAGAATGTTGGCCACTCCCACCTTGAAACTGCCCCACTAAACTTCTGTGACCACTCCTCATGGTTCTCATCCTACCTCCCTACTGTTCCCTTAATGTCTTACTTAGACGCTTCATCTTCTGCTCCTCCACTGTAAGTTGGACCTCAGGGTTTTGTATTCTTGCCATTTGTGTCTTCTCATTCCCTGAACTCTCTCAGCAAGTTCATCCACACCCATGCTCTGAAGGGATACCCTCACACTTAAAATATACAAACCTTGTATCTCCCTGTCAATGCCATTCTTCTGAATCTTAGATTTATATGTTTAACTCCTGATGGACATTTCTACCAGAACAGTCCACAGTACTTCAAGCCAGAACTAAACTTGAACACTTTCTTAAATGACCTTCTCACCACCACCACAAAATGATACCATCATCTCCGCAGCTCCATTACCATCATTTTAGACTAATCTTTCTCTGGTTTCTTTCATTTTTATCTCTTAAGTATTATTTTAATTAATCTGCTCTTCTCCATACTCACTGTCAGGTTCTGTCACTGCTCAGCTGGACTCCTTCAGTAGCCTCCTAATTAGTCATGTGAATTTTGAACTTCTTCAAACACAGGGACTCTCTTAAAAACTCTTCAACAGCTATTTTTTTTTAACCTTTTAGACAGACTGTAAACTCATTTACCCAGCACGTCCAGCCTCTCAGGACCTGGCCCATACCTACCTCCCCAGCTTTATCCCCTGTAACTCTGCCATGCACGCCATTCCATCCACCCATACTAGGCACTTGCAGTTCTCCAAACATGCCATGCTACTAACTTGCTGTGCCCACAGTCCAGAATCCTCTCTCCACCCCTTGCCACTGAGCTAATTCCTACTCAAACTTCAAATATTGGCCCACACAACTATCATGCTCATCAAGTTTGCTCACTTGTTTGTCTCTCCCACCAGACTCCTTGAGGACAGAGACTGTCTTTCATTTACCTTCAATGTCTAATAAAGTACATAGCGCTTAGAAGTTATCGATGTCTTTTGAATTAAGTTCCCAAAGTGACATTTCTGCCTTTTTACCATTCCACCTGTTCTGCTATCCTTTCTCATTCCCCCAAACATCCTTCCTCTCTCCTGCCTGCAGCTGCCCCTGGGTTTACCCGTCCTCCACTCTGTGCAGAGGAAGCTGCTTTACGCCGGGCCCTGGAGCATGCGGACGGTGACCACAGTTCTCTGATCCAGGTGTATGAAGCCTTTCTACAGAGTGAGTGGCCCACTCTGCATCGTCTTACAGAATCCCAGGTTTTCCACAAGTGGTGTGCAACCAGCGGACAGATCTCTATGCCAGGAAGAGGAGGCCCTTTGGACAAGGGTTTGGTTCTTTCGGGGGTCTTAAGGGCTTTAGTTGTAGCTGGTCCCTTTCTTCTCCTAGGTGGAGCAGACAAGGCTTGGTGCCAGGCTCGGGGTCTAAACTGGGCAGCACTGTGTCAAGCCCAGAAACTTCGAGGAGAACTCCTAGAACTTATGCAACGAATTGAACTTCCCTTGTCCCAACCAGCCTTTGGCTCTGAGAAGAATCGCAGAGACCTTCAGAAAGCACTGGTGTCTGGATACTTCCTTAAGGTTAGGGAAAAGAGTTGGAGTCATAAAAGGATTGGAAGTCAGAGAGACCAAAGATTGGTATGCCATCTCTGAAAATTGGGGTCCAGATGGCCATTCAGAAGACTCTATAGAACCACCACTAACTTCCTTTGGGGTACAAGGAGCTTTTGGTGTGGAGGAACTATAACATCTAGAGGAAATGCTTTACTTTTAATACTCTCACCACCCTTACTAATTCCTTCTCATCTCCCTTACCTTTTCCTACTGTCTGCCTCTTCTCTATAACTTATTCCTTCAATGTCTTTGCCTTTCATTGAGGTGGCCCGAGACACGGATGGGAGTGGAAATTACCTGCTCCTAACCCATAAGCATGTGGCCCAGCTCTCCCCATACTGCTGCTACCGAAGCCGCCGGGCTCCAGCCAGGCCCCCACCGTGGGTGCTTTACCACAGTTTCTCCATTTCCAAAGACAACTGCCTTTCCATTGTTTCTGAGATTCAACCACAGATGTGAGTCCCATGACACCCCTCCTACACTGCCCATTCCTCTTCCTGGGGCCAAAAATATGGCTGGGGAGTTAGAGAGCCTTAAGAAGAAGAGGGAATCATAGTGGTCTGTAGTAACATGATTTGAGAAGACAGGGTTTGTGGAAGGGATAGTAAGAAGTTTAAAAATACGCTTTATGAGAGAGTATATGAAATCATCTAATTATGACTCTCTGTGTCAGGCTGGTGGAGTTGGCCCCTCCATACTTCCTGAGTAACCTGCCGCCCAGTGAAAGCAGAGACTTCCTGAACCAGCTGAGGGAAGAAATGGCAGATTCTTCAACAGAGAGTGAATCCTCCTCCACCAAAGAGTTTGGAGATGCCTGTGCCCTGCAGTGACCTGCCTAAGGAATGGAGCAGAACTCATCTCATTGTATTGAGTCCTTCCTCACTCTGGCACCAAGGCAGCCAGCCAGATTTAAAAGCTGAAAGTTGCCCTGCGGGTGTGGCTCAGAGGTTGAGCATAGACCTATGAACCAGGAGGTCTAAGTTTGATTTCCAGTCAGGGTATGTGCCCGGGTTGCAGACTTGGTCCCCAGTAGGGGGCATGCAGGAGGGAGCCAATCAGTGATTCTCATCATTGATGTTTCTATCTCTCCCTCTCCCTTCCTCTCTGAAATCAATTAAAAAAATTTTAAAAATAAAATAAATCTTAAAAAAAAAAAAAAAAAAAAAAAAAAGCCGAGCCCTGGCTGGTTTTGCTCAGTGGATAGAGTGTCAGCCTGCAGACTGAAAGGTCCTAGGTTCGATTCCCATCAAGGGCATATGCCTGGGTTGTGGGCTTGGTCCCCAGTAGGGGGTGTGCAGGAGGTAGCCGGTCCATGTTTCTCTCTCATCATTGATGTTTCTATCTCTCCCTCTCCCTTCCTCTCTGAAATCAATTTAAAAAATATATATTTTTTAAAAAGCCGAAAGTTTAGGATCAAATATAAATCTTGGAATCTGAGTCTCAAGAATTGGTAGGCTGGGGCCATGGCCACATAGCTCAAGTGGTTAGAGTATCATCCTGATATGCCAAGTTTGTGGGTTTGATCCCTGGTCAGGGCACATACAAGAATCAACCAGTGAATGTACACACAAATAAGTGGAACAACAAATTGGTCTCTCTCTCTCCCTCTCTCTGTCTTAAATCAATAATACATTTTTTAAAAAACATTTTTAAAGAAGTGTTGGGCTGGGAGTAAAAGGAATCATGTTAGCCACAATCTACACAGGGTAGGACCCTTTCTTTAGCCTTCTTCTATTTATTGGAGAGGGACTGATGCCCCCATATCCTCAACTTAAGCTAAACCTATTCTTGTGCTTCCTTTTGAGCTACAAAAGTTCTTTTTCTATAGTGCCAAATTTGAGCTTGGTTCTGCAGCAGCATTTACAACCTGAGGTACTCTGGCTAGTATGGCTAAGCCTTTGAGCATCGACCCAGGAAACAAGAGGTTATTGGTTCAATTCCCAGTCAGGGTACATGCCCAGGTTGCAGGCTTGATCCTCCCCCAGTAGGGACCATGCAAGAGGCAGTTGATCAATGATGTTCTTCTGTCATTTATGTTTCTATCTATCCCTCTCCCTTCCTCTCTCTCTAAAAGTCCATAAAAACAAAGAGTTAAAGATGACACAATATCAAAGACTCAGGGCCAACTCCTCAAGCAATATCCCCTTGCCATGCTCCCACTTCCGGTCAAGACTTTGTGCTATGGCTGACCTAGCTGTCACTAATGCAGAACATGAGTAGTTTGACTACAGTTGGCCTCACCCTGCCTAAAGCTTACTTCCCTCTATTATACTGCTCCTTCCTCCAGGAAAGAATTGGGGTGCCATAGGAATCAGACAAAATCTTCTCTTTTGTCCTCATACAACTTAAATCCTGCTCCTTCTTAACCCTCAAGGCTATTGCAACTTTCCATCTAAAAGCTTCCCAGCAGCGCCTGGCCCACCTACAAGCTAAAGTCTTTAACAACTTCAGGGACATCATGCTTTCCTTTCTTTCCAGCTGGCTACTCCTTTCCCTTTCCTTCCCTTGGACCACTAACTTTGATGACCTCCATTACCTTGCACATTGTAAATGTGGTTGTAGAATTCGGAGGGAAAAAAAGACAATCCTTAGAACTCTGCCTTCTCTTAATAGTGTCCCCTTTTGGAGTTCCTGTCATCACTCTGTCTCTACTTCTATGTGGATGTCAACTGACTTCCCCCAAAGGCACTTGGTCAGAATTTATTCTTTCTAGGTCTAGCATTTAGTTTTTCCTGTAGAGTTCATCTTGGTCCTGTCTTCGCAATTTCTCCTTCATCATCCACAGCACCATTGATATCCTGATTCTCTACATTTCCAACCTTGGAGTTATCTGTGATTCTTCTTAGATCTAGCACTTCCTAATTATTTGCGAACTTCTGCTCATCCTAACTCCACTGGGTCCATTAACTTTGTCCCCTTCTTCCTCCTCTCTCCGCTCTGTCCCAATGGGATTAGTGTTCCTAGATTTTCTCTTTCATCAAGTGAAAGATGAAAGAAGTTATCTGTCTCCCCTGCCACCCAAGCGCCTTGTGGGGGAATGTAGTCAGCAGTTTGAACACACACGGACAACATGAGGCTCAACAAGAAGAATCCTTAGCGATTATTTTACAGTAGAAAGATGTGATGCCCAACATGGATAACCCTCTGGTTCCTGTCACCGTCAGACTCCTTCTCCAGCACCTCTTCCATTACTCTGCTGTCATTGGCATCTTCCTTCCATCACACCTTTGGTACCCACCCGGCCAGTGCGGGCTGCCCCATCGCAGCATCACCTTTTACCTGCTCTGGCTCCGCGGAACCGCAAGTCCGACCCACCTGCAGAAGACCCCCGGAGTCCCTAGGGGAAGCAACTCCCATTGGCCAGCCCGCCCCCTCTCCGCACCTCATTGGCTACTGTACTGAAGGTCCCGCCCAGTCGGCCCCTCAGGTTCCAGCGGCCGTGGGACAATCCAAGCGGAAAACGGCGGGAAAGGTCGAGTCTCTGCTGGCGGGGCAAGCACGCCACGTTGGCCTGGGAGCCGGCAGTGGCCGAGGAGCCCTCGAGGAGAGCTCAAGGCCGGCTCCTCCTCACGCGCTGCGCTGCTGCAGGACCACGGCGGGGGCGGCCGCGCCACCCACAGCCCCGGGCCCCGCGCTCCACGCAGCGCCTCGGTCCGGAAAAGCTTTCGGCCCGCCGGGCAGGCGTAGCTCACACCACCGAAGCGAGCCCGGACACGGAAGCCACCTTGTTGTCCTCGGCCCAGGGCTGCAAGTTCTGCAGCGCGAAGAGGGACGAGTTGTGCAGGCAGAGCGGGTCCGGGGGCAGCGGCGGCCGCAGCGGCCGTGGCAGCGCGTCCTGCTGCAGGTGCAGGAGCAGTCGGCCGGCGCGGTGCCGCTCCGCCTCGCGCTCCTCCGCCGTCTGGCGCCTGGACGGGCGGAGATGCGGAGTCAGCGAGGCCGGCCCTCGCCCGCCCCGAGCCTCACCGCCAGTTGGTCCGGCCCCGCGGTCCCTCCCCGCCCCGCGCCTCACCGCCACTTGGTGCGCCGGTTCTGGAACCACGTCTTGACCTGAGCGTCCGTCATGCGCAGGGCCTTGGCCAGCGCCGCCCTCTCCGCCGAGGCCAGGTATTTCTGGCGCAGGAAGCGCCGCTCCAGCTCGAGCACCTGGGAACGCGAGAAGGACGTGCGCGGCTTCTTTCGCTTCGGCGGGGTCCGGTTTTGGTAAGGATGGCCGATGCGGCGCGTCCCGGAGAAGGGGGAGAGCGCGGCTGCAGGGAGGAAGAGAGAGCGGGGCCGGGTTTGCGGGGCGGCCAGGGGGTCCCTGAGAAGAGAGCGCGGCTGTCCAGTCCGCAGAGCTCCGCGCGCGGTCCTGACTGGCGCCCCCAGTTCGCCCCCGCACCCGTGGAGGCCTCTGGGCAGGAAAGGGCTCGGAAGGAACGGCCCTGGGTGAGGGGGACTGGTCCCCATGACTTCACCCCGCTCTCCCCGCGGCGTGGACAGTGGCCTTCAGAGAAGGGCGCGGGCATCGACGGGAGCTCACCTCCCACGCCCTCTCAGCGGCGGGACCAAGACACCTAAGTTGGGAGGGGATCCCCTGACCTGACCTGAGGGAGGAGTGTGAAAGGCGACCTGCATGTGGATCCCGAGGATCCAAGATGAGGGAACCCCGTCATTGTGGGACAAAACGGTGGAGGGGGTGGGCATCCTCACCCGTAAGCCGGTCCTTGGCAAAGCGGCGGCCGCTGTCCATCCACGGGAAGGTGAGTCCCGCTAGGCCCCCGGTGCCGCCCAAGCCCGAGGGGCCCGGCACCGCGGGCGCGCTTCCCGCGGGCGGCGGCACCGGCAGCGGGCGGTGCGCGGGGACGCGGATCACGCCGCCGGGGCCCAGGCCGGAGCTGCTGGGGAGCGGGCCCAGCGCGCCAGAGGGACCGTAGCTCGAGGCTCCGTGAAATCCACCTGAGAACGCCGCGCTGTCCCCAGGGCCCTGGCCCGCGCGACCCGGGCCTAGGCCGCTCCCGGTGGACTCCGGGCAGCTCAGGATCTGATCGATGCCGAAGCTGATTGGCTCGTGGTGCGGGAGGCTGTGCGAGGCCAGCACCGCCGGCTCCATGGGTCCGGGTTAGGGGGGGCCCGCAGGAGGTTCGGCGGGTTGGAGGGCGCCCCAGGCAGCTCTGGGAGCCCAGCCGCGGAGCGCGCAGGGCGGCGGCCTCAGGGGCCCGCGGAGCTGGCCGCGGCTGGGCGCCGGGGCCCCCGGGACAGCTTCATCCCAGTGCACGGGCAGTAGCCGCGCCCATGCCGGCCTCTGCGGGGCGTCGGTGCAGGAACTCGCATCCCGGGGGAGCGCGACCGACCAGGGTCCCAGGAGCGCCCTTCCGTCTCAAGCGCAGATGGACGCGGGGCTGCCGGGCTTCTGCCCGAGTCCGGGGTGGAGAGGGTGGCCGGCTCGGGCTGGGGCAGTGACTGACAGATCTGCCTCCGGTGGGCAGCGGGGGCTGGGGGTAGGGCAGGGGCGGGGCCCGGCCCGTTAAAGGGGAAGAGGCGCCGATTTGCGCCCAGCGTGGGGAAGACTGGTCGATAGGGATGGCGGGGGTGGGGTGAGGGGGTGGCCAGGGTGTAAGGAACCCAGCTCCGTCCGGGAGGGGCGAGAGCCGGGGCGGCTGCGCGCTGAGTCAGCCGAGATGCGCACGGCGACTGCATCCCCGCCGGCCTCCGCCTTGGGGCTTCCTCGTGGGCGTCTCTTCCCACACCCCCCACTCTTCGCCTCCCGATGGGTCCTGCCTGCGGACTCCCGGATTCGTTGTGCCCCCCGCCTACGTGCCCTCGAAGACCAAATCTCGTTGTGGCTTCCAGGATGCGATGGGTAGCAGCGGGGGACCGGCGCGGCCCGGGAAGGCCCGGGAAGGAACAGGTGTGGGCAGCGGTGGCAGGGCGCAGCTGGCGGGCCGGGGCGGGGGGCAGCCACTCTGGGCCAGTGTCCTGGGGCACCTCCGGGCCTCTTCCGTAGGGCCCCCAGCTCCTTTCGGGAGCGCCAGCAATTGGTGCCCTTGTGTTCCTTAGAATTTCGATTTTCTGAAATCGGTGTAAAGCGGACTCGTGGCTGAACGCGGGCCCACTCAGGCCGGTGTGAGTTTGGGGTTGCCTGTTCTGCCCCCCGACAGAGGACCACCCAAGAGGGACTCTGCGCCTCCACTCTGCGCCTAGGGAGTGGATTCTCACACACTCTCCCCCACCCCCCCCCCCCCACCCCCCAGGCGGAGACCCTGAAGCCTTCCGAGGAGGACCAGCCGCCTCATTTCCCATAGACGCTCCACCCTGCCCAAGCGCAGGAAACTGTGCCTGGAGCGTGTGTCCGAGAAGCGAGGTGGGGAGAGACCAAAGCGGTTTGGTGACCTTATGACCTCTGGCCAAGGACCCGGGAGCTGGGAGTGTGTGAACTCGGCGTCCTTCCCCAGGATGGGACCCCTGGCCGGGCGGGCCCCTTCGCCTTAGACCCGCCCCTGCCGCCGCCCGGCCCGGTGCAGGCCGCCATAATCGGGTTAGCTGGGTCGGAATTACATTACCTTCCCCGGCCCGACCCGGCCCCGGGGGGGCCCTGGCGCCTCCAAGCCGGTGAGACTGGGCGCAGGGAGGGGGGTGTTCTTCACATCCCGCGGGCGGGCGGGTTGGCACCGAGGAGCAGCTTGGCCCGCCTCGGACACGTGGTGGCCAAAGGGCCCCACCCCGATGTGCCAACCCCTAGCTCCTCCACCCCAGCCCACTCCGTGCTCAGCCCCAGGCAGCCGGTTACCCCATGGGGGCCAGCGTGCCTTCTCCTTCTAAGTCTAGTAGATGGGTCTCCCTAGGAGCACGGAATCTTCCAGTTGATTCTTCAGGATCTCCTGGGAAAGGCGCTGACTCTTTTCTCCCCAGCAGATGGGCTGGCAGTCTGGCGCCTGGGGCAGGGTGGTGGGTCTTTTCTCTCCAGGGAATGGAGGAATGATATTTGGGCATCTGGGCAGGGAAATAAAGAGGAGAAACAGGGAGTGGGCTCCCTCCCCACCAAAGCCACCAGCCCCTCGGTTCTCAGAAGCCTCAGTTTGAAGGCTGGGGGAGGGAGACAGTGGGCATCAATACCTAACATCCTTCCCCAGCCTTGTTCACACCCATCATCCAATTCTTCCAGCCCTTACCGCACCCTGTCAACCACCTCTTCTGAAAGGGGGCTGGGGCGGGGGTCTGCAAATTTGGCAGGTGTGTTCTGTTCTTGGTGAAAAAGACGGGCATTATCACCTCCCCTAGCCCTTCACAAAAACCCGAGCTCCCTTTCTCAACAATAGAGGGACGGGGCTACTAGGGCACGTGAAACCCGCTATTCAGGCAAAACCTTCTGAAATAGCATGGCTGGATCCCCCCAGATGTGAACAGAGAGGCTAAGGAGACAGCAAACTAACTAAGCCTTTGGCTCTGGCTGGGTAGCTCAGTTGGTTATTCTCATTCATTCTCTCTCTCCCTCCCTCTTCCCCTCCCTCCCTCCCTCCTTACCTTCCTCTCTCCTTCCTTCCCTCCTCCTCTCCCTCTCTTCCTCTAAAATCAATAAATAAAAAAATTAAAAATACATAAATAAAGCCTCTGAGGGGGACTGACCTGCACGTTAGGAGTTTGTCAGTCCCTTTCCCACTCTAGGGGGTGCGCCTCTGAGAAGAGTGTGGCATTAGTGTATCTCCAAACAAGCTGAATAAACCCTGGAATGCATCAATGAGTGAATCAATGAAAAAGACAAGGTCAGCATAGTATAGACCTGTATACCTGCTTATTATACATCCTGCCTTTTCAGGTCAGCACAGATGGCACTGCCACCCAGAGATTGCCTAACTCCGCGGTTGGCAAACTGTGGCTCGCGAGCCACATGCTGCTCTTTGGCCCCTTGAGTGTGGCTCTTCCACAAAATACCATGGCCTGGGGGAGTCTATTTTGAAGAAGTGGTGTTAGAAGAAGTTTTTAAAAAATTGGCTCTCAAAAGAAATTTCAATCATTGTACTGTTGATATTTGGCTCTGTTGACTAATGAGTTTGCCAACCACTGGCCTAACTGATCCTTTGAGCAGAATGGCCACAAACGAGTAGTACATACTCACCTTCTACAGAGTTAAAACTTTTTTTTTCAGTGCCCCATTTCAAGAACAAGGACTTTCAGTCTGTCAGCCACAGTCCTAGGAATTCCTCTGCTTGCCTTCACTTTGCTGATTCCCTGATTCTCTGGGAAGGGTGGTTCCTGCTAGTTTATGTGGAAGATGGAGACTCTGTGGTCAGCACCTCCACCTCCCATACACACTGCTTTGGGTTCATCTCACCATATTCTACATGCATGTGGCCCCCAACTCTTCAAGTTTTCAAGCCTGCACCTTCACAAGAAGAGGCCATATACCCAGCCTGTGCTTCTGTGCCTTCCCTTCCTTCCTGCTATTAGTATAGTATCCTTCCCCTGAGATGGTCCCCCCACTCCTGTATCATCATTTCTCTCATTTACTTAGTTCTTCCTACCCTAACAGTCTTAGATCACTGTTATCTAAGCAAAGTCTTTACCTGGCTCTTCATGAAAGATTGTTTTCTTTTCCCATTTCGTGCTGACACCCACTGCCTCCATTTCCTCATTATTTATTCTTTTAACCCACTGCAAGCTGGCTTCACTACACCAACCTTCTCAGGAAGCATCAGGATCCAGTGTCCATTATCCAGAAATCTCTGACATGTTTTACTTTGTTGATCACCAACTATTTCTTGTAATGTCCCTTTTTTTTGGCTTCCTTATATAATAGTGTCTTCTTCTATATCTTTGGACTTTCATAGTGACTGCTTATGTTTTTTTCCTCCACTGTCTTTTCTTCTTCCATATAGACTGTGAGCATTCTTTAGATTCCAGACTTCAGTTTTCTCTCTCTCTCCATCTGCTCAGGTTTCATCCATTTCAATAGCTCCATCTACTACATCCACCCAGAAAACTCTGAGACCTTCCTCCCTGGTTCTGACTGTGGTGCTCCAGCCCCACCATTCCAGCCTCCTGGGCAACTCCACTTGCCTTTGCTGCAGCCACCTTAAGTCCACCAGGCTGGGAGACAGGCTCTCCTCCCAAGCTCCTTACTCCCTCCTATCGTGCTTTCCTTTGAAATACTTCATATACAGCCCTTCCTTTCCATGCTCACTGATAAAAGCCTAATCTAGGCCATCATCACTACCACCTACATTCATTCATTTGTTCATCCAGGAAAAAAATGTTTTTAATCCTCATCTGAGGGTAATTTTCCATTGATTTTTAGAGAGTGGAAGAGAGAGGGAAAGACAGAGAGAAACATTGATTGGTTGCCTCCTGCACCAGCCCTGACCAGGACCCAGGCTGGGGAGGAGCCTGCAACCGTAGTACATGCCCTTGACTGGAATCAAACCCGGGACCCTTTGGTCTACAGGCCTACACTCTATCCACTGAGTCAAACCAGCTAGGGCCATCCAGAAAATTTTGATTGAACATGGCACTCTTAGTCCTCTGTACCTGGCACTGGAGATATAGATGTATAAACACAACAGGGGGGGAATGTCTATGACACTGAGAAGCTTACATTTTAGTGGGGGAGGCAGATGTAAAATAAGAAAAATATACAATACATTGAATAATAATTGCTAAAAAAGTAAAAATAAAGCAAGGGAGGGGGAGAAGTAAAAGGGTAGGGAGCTGTGATTTATCTAGAATGATCAAAAAAAAGGCCTTGTGGAGTGCCAGGCTGGTGTGGCTCAGTGGTTGAGCATCAACTTATGAACCAGGAGCTCAGGGCACATGCCCAGGTTGTATTCAGGGGCTCTGCTCCCAGTAGGGGACCTGCAGGAGGCAGCTGATCAATGATTCTCTCTCTCATCATTGATGTTTCTCTCCCTCTCCCTTCCTCTCTGAAATCAATTAAAAAAAAAGGGGGGGGGGGCCTTGTGGAGTAAAGACCTGAAGGAAGAAAGGTACCATTTTTACATCTGAACATTTCAAGTTGGTGACACAGTGAGAGTACATTCTGGTGTATCTGTGGAACAAACGGTGAGGGATCCAGTGTGGCTAGAGAGATTGAGTGACTGAGAGACCATGCAAAGCCTTGAAGACCACTGTAAGGCCTTGGCCTTTTATTCTGATTAAAAAGGGAAGCTGCCCCAGCTGGTTTGGCTCAGTGGATAGAGTGTTGGCCTGCGGACTGAAGGGTCCCTGGCTGGATTCCAGTCAAGGGCGCATGCCCTGGTGGCAGGCTCGTCCCAAGTAGGGGGCGTGCAGGAGGCAGCTGATCAATGATCCTCTCTCATCATTGATGTTTCTATCTCTCTATCTCTCTCCCTTCCTCTCTGAAATCAATAAAAATATTTTTTAAAAAGAGGAAGATTGGAAGATTATAAAAAAGTAAGGCACCCACTTTTAAATTTTATTTTAACAGCTTTCTTTTTTAAAAAATATATTTTATTGATTTTTTACAGAGAGGAAGAGAGAGGGATAGAGAGTTAGAAACATCGATCAGCTGCCTCTTGCACAACCCCCACTGGGGATGTGCCCGCAACCAAGGTACATGCCCTTGACCGGAATCGAACCCAGGACCCTTGAGTCGACAGGCTGACGCTCTATCCATTGAGCCAAACTGGTTTCGGCAATTTTTAACAGCTTTCTTAAGGTAAACCTGACATACAGTAAACTGCACATATTTAAAGGGTACAATGTGAAAAAAAATAAAGTGTACAATGTGATAAGTTTTGACATATGCATACACCCATGAAGCCACCAACACAAACAGGATAATGAACATATCCATCAACTCAAAATTTTTTCCTTATATTCTTTTTTATTCATATTTTACCAGAATTACTCTGAGCTGCTGTATTGGGAATAGCTTAAAGAGGGGCAACGTGGAAACAAGAAAAGCAGGGGGAAAAACACTCCTCATCCAGAGGACAGCTGATGGCATCTTGGACCAAAGAGGTAAGCAGTGGCTCTAGTAAGTAGGTGATTACAACATCACCACTCCCAAAACTTCTTGTCGCTTATCCACTCCAGTTCACTCTGAACAAAAATGTCTCTCTCCTAGGGTCACTCCCCTCTTCAAAAGAGCCAGCTAGCTCTCTATGGCCCACGGGCTAAACGTCCCAGCTCCGTCAAGTCCTGCTTCTTCTTCCACTGCCCTCAGATGCACACCTTGGCCTCCTTCCTGCCCCTCTCCGGTCCCTCCCCGCCGCACAGCCTTCCTCTTCTGTTTCCACCGCACTTCTCCCCCACCCCAGCTCTAAACTGTGCCCACACAGAGTCCCACTTCCTTCAGAAAGCCTCTCGAGGTCTCCGTTGGGATCCCTCCCTTCTTTCATCTCCAGCTGCCCTCGGTGTCGGTACTTCACAGTAAACTTACACTTGGCTTTAGTGCTACTGTGAGCACCTAGGGACGGCGGCGTGCAAGCCTGCGGGACCCCTGCGTCTCCCCCAAATGCAGGTCCCTGAGCTCGTGCTGCTGCAGGGACTCGCCGCGCGCGCGCGTCGGTGTGTGGCAGTGTCCTCGTCGTCCTCCCCTCCTCCTTCGGCATCTGCTCCGCATTAGTCTGTCCCAGGCCTCCGCAGGCGCCGATGATTGAATCATCATCATTAACGAGGGCCTGCCCCCCTCATCCCGGCGGCAGGGGGAGGGCGGTGCGGGGGCTGTAAGATCACTACCAAGTCTCTAGGGGCTCCTCCGCCCCGTCGCCCTCCCCGAGCCTCCGCACAGCCCCGAGACACTCCCGCTCTGGAGCCGGGAGGAGGCCCGCGATCGGGAGGTAGCTTCGCGTTGTCCAGCGTCGGCCGGCGAGGGCGACCTAACCTAGAGAGCGCGGGAGGGGCTTCAGCGTGGTTGTCACAAGAGCGGGGCGGCCCGGAGCGGGGGCGGGCGGAGACGCCCGGCCTTTGCGGGTAGGAGGAAGCAGGCTTTTGCAGGCTCCAAAAGTTCGTCCCGACGTCCGGTAGGGTCTATTACGATTATTACCACAGGAGGTCAGTGAGATAGGACCCCTCCCCACACACACCCCCCGCTCCCTAATTGCGAACTGAGGAGGGGGAGGGGCCACTGGGGCTCAGGTGAGCACACGGGGGAGAAAGGACATGGGCGGGGCCTCACGGAGAGTCAGCGAATCCGAAAAGACCTAAGCCCTCGTTGCTCGGCGACAAGTCCCGCCCCGCAGGCGGCACCGGAAGTGGCAGGCCGGGATCAGCCTTTAAGATGGCGTCTCCTCAGGGGGGCCAGATTGCGATCGCGATGAGGCTTCGGAACCAGCTCCAGTCAGTGTACAAGATGGACCCGCTACGGAACGAGGTGCAGGGGCGGCAGGGTTACTGCTGTGGTCGGCTAGCGGGGCTGACTGGGGCCGACGAGAGGACAGGCCGGGACCGGCCAGGCGCCCAGTGCGCCTGCGCAGAGGCAGGGGGCACAGTGCGCCTGCGCGGTTGCGGTCGAGTTGCCAAACTCTAGGCTGAGACGCCTGCGTATTGTGCCTCCGTCGTCGTGTAGCCTCCCCCGGGAAAGGAAGGTCGGGCCAGTCCACGTGAAGGGAGCCCCCGCTATGCGCGGAGACCTCTGCTGGGCGAAGGGGTAGTGTCAGCCCCCGGGAGCTAAGCCCTTGCTGACCGACCATGCAAGGTGCGGGGCTCGGCTGTGAGATGTGATGAAAGAGGGAACTCCCAGGCTGGGAAGGCTCCAGGGTTGGGATTGGGAAGGGTGATCGGTGACGGAGGGTGTGTCCGCAGGAGGAGGTCCGAGTAAAAATCAAAGACTTGAATGAACACATCGTCTGCTGCCTGTGCGCTGGCTACTTCGTGGATGCCACCACCATCACAGAGTGTCTCCATACTTGTGAGTTCCCTGCACCCTGGCTGGTTCTTCCAGGCCCTGGTTCCCACCCAGCTGGCTGTTAGCCTCTGCACCGCCTGCCCCAAACACCCAGGCACCCCATCCAGCCCTGATTCCCAGAGGGCCTGAGAGTCTGTTTTTCTTTTCCTACAGTCTGCAAGAGTTGTATTGTGAAGTACCTCCAAACCAGCAAGTACTGCCCCATGTGCAACATCAAGATCCACGAGACACAGCCACTGCTCAACCTCAAACTGGACCGGGTCATGCAGGACATCGTGTACAAGCTGGTGCCTGGCTTGCAAGACAGTGAGTGACCAACCTGACCCTGAGGGGCTTCTAGAGGACTGATGCTGGGTAGCAGCTTGAGGTGACAAGGGCTTTGGTGGGCATCATGTAGGTAAAGAGGTTGACAGCCAGAGGGACAGTTAATACTTTACTCCCATACTCCACTCCCTTCTAGGTGAAGAGAAACGGATTAGAGAATTCTACCAGTCCCGAGGCTTGGACCGAGTCACCCAGCCCGGCGGGGAAGGTATGTCCCTTGGCAGCAGGAGGGTAAGGTAAAGCCCCCAGAGCATTCCTCCTGCCCAGTTTTGCTCTCTGGGGGAAGAGGAGTATGGAATCTGTGCTACTCGCCTCACTACTCTGTCTTGCTCAGAGCCAGCCCTGAGCAACCTCGGCCTGCCCTTCAGCAGCTTTGACCATTCTAAAGCCCACTACTATCGCTATGATGAGCAGCTGAGCCTGTGCCTGGAGCGGCTGAGGTGAGAGCGTCAGCGACCCAGAGCCAGGGCGGGGCTCAGGGAGAGGGCTCGCAGTAAGGGAGTGTCTGTTCCCTTGAAGAGATTATATCATGGCTCTGGATGGGGATGGGGGGAGAGGGATGATAGTACTCCCTAACCTGTGTCTGTTTCCCCCCCAGTTCTGGCAAAGACAAGAATAAAAGCGTCTTGCAGGTGAGAGGGGCTATGGGAGGGCCTCTCTCAGGAGACTCGCCTCCTGGGGCCCTTCTCTCACACACCTCGTCTTCCTTTCCCTCCCCACCCTCAGAACAAATACGTCCGATGTTCTGTTAGAGCTGAGGTTCGTCATCTCCGGAGGGTCCTCTGTCATCGCCTGATGCTAAACCCCCAGCATGTGAGTATTCCCACGGTAGGTTTCTTTGGGAGGAGAAGGGGCTACAAAGGGAGGGAGAGTTTAGAGTAGACCAGGTGAGTTCCTAAAACTGTGCTCCCATCTCCCTGCTAGGTGCAGCTCCTTTTTGACAATGAAGTTCTCCCTGATCACATGACCATGAAGCAGATATGGCTTTCCCGGTGGTTCGGCAAGGTGAGCCAGGTCCAAGGCAGTCCCAGGGCAGGGGTGGGCCGAGGGGGCCTTTTCCGCAGGAACTCTCCCACTGACTACTTCCTCCCCTTGTTCTCCCCTCAGCCCGCCCCTTTGCTTTTACAGTACAGCGTGAAAGAGAAGAGGAGGTAGGGGCCAAGCCCCTGCCCCATCCCTCTCCCTGCCCCTCCCCAGATATTTATGTGAAATTAATTGTGGCTTTATTTTTTGAAATAAAAACTTTTAAAAAGCACCTCTCTTCTTCCTTCTTATCCCTACCACACACTCATACTTTGTCCTGTGTCCTGCTTCCCTCAGAAATCCTCTGAGTGTCATCAAGAAGGATGCCCCTCAGGAAATCACCAAAGGAGCGGGGTAGAGGACCCTACTTATGTAAAACCCAGAAGGTGAGCTGAGTGAAGTCAGGCCCCCACACCAGCTCATTTTGGTGAAGGGAAGTTTTTCTGGAGGGGAACTTTCTCTGTCCTTGAATGTTGCACCATGTGACAAAGGCCTGAGCGGAGGTGTCCTAATTCAAGCGTGGTGAGAGTAGGGCTTGGGTTGGACAGTGGTCACTGCAGGACTGGAGAAGAGTGATATTTTATTTTATTTTTTTTAATTTATTTATTGATTAAAGTATCACATATTTGTCCTCATCCCCCCCATTCCCATCCCAAACCCCTCCCCATGCATTCCCCCACCCCCCTGTTGTCCATGACCACTGGTTAGGCTTATATGCATGCATACAAGTCCTTTGGTTGATCTCAAGAATGATATTTTAAAGAAAAATCCGAAGATTTGCATAATCGGAGGAGGCCAGAAAAAATGGGGGCATGGGACACTCACAGGGATAGAATTGGAGACTTGGCTGTCTATACAAGCTTCCGCAGGCCTTCGGGTACCTGGGCTAGGTGAAGCCAGCTCGTAGAGAGAGTCATTGAGGGGGAGAGGGAGCCGGTGCCCAGGAGGGCAAAGGCAGCTCCAAGGAACAAGAGGGAAGCAGCAAGGCTACCCTCCACCGAGTAAGTCAGCAAGCTTCCTGGTCTGTGCGAGCCTGGCCATGAGCGCTGGGCTCTGAAAATAAACCAGGCCGGTGTTCCTGTTCTGTGGGTCTCTAACTGGGGTGGCCAGAAACTTGCAGTCTGTGTGTGAAAGGGTGGTTCTGAGGAGTGACGAGGGAGAGGTGTGGGCTAGGGGGAAAGACACCCCTGGGGACTTGGGTGGCTCAAGCAGCTGCAGGAATTGGGGCGTGTCTGGTTGGGGCTAGGCTTGGGTCAGGAATGCCCAGCTAGCCCTGGCTGGTGGTTCAGTGGTTAGAGCGTCCACTGGTGCACCAGAGGGTCGTGGGTTCGATTCCCTGCCAAGGGCATGTCCCTGTGTTGCAGGTTCATTCCTGTTCGGCCTCCCCTGTTGGCGTGGGGGAAGCAACCAGTCTTGGGTGTCTCTCACTAGATCAGTGATGGCGAACCTATGACACACGTGTCAGCACTGACACGCGTAGCCATTTCTGATGACACGCGGCTGCATGCCGAGGACGAAACATTTGCTGCTCCTGAGGATGAAACATTTGCGACTAGAGTCATGGAGTTAGTTTTTTCCTCAGTGACACACTACCCGAGTTATGCTCAGTTTTTTGGCGAAGTTTGACACACCAAGCTCAAAAGGTTGCCCATCACTGCCCTAGATGTTTCTCCCCCTCCCTCCCTTCCACTCTGAAAAACAATGGAAAAAAATATCCTCAGTTGAAGATTAACAAAACCAAACAAAAATAAACAAAAAGAATGGCTGGCTAAAAGAGGAGGCTGCCTGAGGGGCCCCAGGCCTGAAGACCAAACTTGGGGGTGAGGCCTTTGATGACACCTGCCTTGGGGCCAAGGAGCAGCCCAGGGGCATTCAGGCGGGATCTGGGTGGAGCAGCTGCCCCGCCCCACCCCCAGCTCAAGGCAGCCTTATTTCCGTCTGTCGGCGGCTGTGGTGGCGGCTGTACAGCCGACCACTTCCCCAGGTTGCTGACGCAGGCCAGCTGCGGGCTCCGCATCTCTCTCCCTCATCTATGGGCTCCTCCCCCGCTCCCTGGCCTGCTCCAAGCAGCAGACCCTAAGGGGCGGAGGGATCACGCCCGCGGTTCTCTAGGGCTCTGACACAGCCCGCCCCGGCACCGGCCCTCTCCCCGGCGCCCGTGACCTGCAGCGCTTCCAGGTGAAGGTGTCAGTCCTCACCCGCAGGCCCTCGCCCGCCGTGCCTCTGCCGCCCTTTCTCACTTAGTCGCTTCCACCTGGGAGAAGGGACCCTGAGATTTGCCCCAGCCTTTGGCATAGAGGGGGACCCGTCCCTCTCAGCCTGGCCAGTCTCTCCCTCCCAAGACTTGGGGCGGGGGGGGGGGGGGGGGGGGGGGAGAAGGAGAGGGGAAGGCTGGGAGAGGATGTAGGGACAAGGGTCCCAGGGTGTAAGTTTGTGTAGAGGAGGGAGGCGTCTGAGTATCCGCAGCTCCCCATCCCGGCCGCAGGCGGCGGTTACGAAGAGCTCTGTGTGAACCAGGGTAAAGGGCTGGAAAGAACTTACAAACCCGAGTCCTAGAAAGAACGAAACTGAAACTTGGGTGTCCAAATCCGTTCACTCTGCAGTAATGTTTTCACAAGAGAAAATCCCAGAAGTGTGCGAGATGGATGGATCCCCCGCGCCAAGCTCCTCTGCTTGGAGTTTCCCCCATAAACTCCCACTTACCTCTCACGCTGGCTAAAGGAATTGGGGCAAGCGGGGGAGAGAGATGTGGAGCCCGCAGCTGGCAAGCACATCTCCCAGACTGTCCTTTGCATCGTCCCAGGGGAGTTATTCTGAGGATTCCCCCAATACCCCCCCCACCACACACACACACACACACACACACACACACACACACACACACTCACACAAAATTCAGAGGATTGCCCAGGGTGCAAAACCTGAAGATTAAAAGTAGTTTATTGAGCAGATTCCTGTACCAAGAAGAGGGGTCAATCTGGGGCAGGCCTGGGTGGGATTGAAGGGACTCACCAGATGAGAGGCTGAGGATGGCTGGGTGAGTGAGAGGCGTGATGTCTGGGAATGAGAGAAAAGGTGGGGATCGAGCCCGCAACCCCGGGCATGTGCCCTTGGTCCGAATGGAACCCGGGACCCTGCAGTCCGAAGGCTGACGCTCTATCCACTGAGCCAAACCAGCTAGGGCAACATTTTTTTTTTTAAAGAGGGAATTGAGGCACCTTCCTGAGGGAGTGAAAGTCGGCATGTGGAGATCTTTATGAAGGGAGGGAGTGGAGGACCCTGAAGTTTCTGAAAAGAACAGTGAGGGGAATCTGAGGGAGACGTGAGGGATTGCTTGAGAATGCTGGGAGAGGAAAACTGTCGTGGTGGGAGGGGTTGGGGTGTGCAGTGGTGAATGATTATGTCTGTGGATTGCTCTAGGAAGGACCCAAGGCAGGGAGGGTTAGACCATGGGAGGGGGAAGGAAGAGGTTCACATCGGGGAGCACTGGGGCCTGTCAGCCCCCCAAACTGGAGTGGGGGAAGTCTATGAGTCAACTGAGTGCCCCCCAAGCCTAGAAGGTAGGTTTAATCTTTTAATCTTCCTCATTAATCACTCACCCTCCTCCTACCCCCTCCAGGGATCTGAGGATCCGGTTTCTCCCCGGCTCAGGTTCCAGAGGCTTCACTGGGAAAAGTCCCCTCCTGTGGCCCCACAATAGGCTGGACAAGTCGCTGGCTGCTGGGGAGACCTTAGTTGGGCTCTGCTGTCAGCAGCCTCCTCCCATTACTAGTCTCTCCTTCCCTCTCCTCCCCCAAACGCACATCTGGGGATTGCCTAACCCCCCCCCCCCCCCCCCCCGTTGTCCAACCCCATTACCTGAGCCCAGTTGCATAGCAGAGAAGGTAGGCAGGGGAGGAAGGCAAGGGCCCTTTCGGAGAGCCCCACACTCCCCACAGACACACACTAGATATGGAGAGCAAAAGGTGACAAATGCAACACAGATGACGCATGAGTGAAAGCTGTAGTGTCTGGTGACTGGCCTGGTACGCGAGCTAGCCAGTTCCTGCATCCTCCCGGGACCCTCTTTAATTTCAGATTAAGTGAAACCACCAGGATGGTTCCCAGGGCTAAGGCCTCCAGCTAGGAGGATCTCTCCTGACCCTCCTCTGCCCCCCACCATTAATAACCCATTAACAAGGTCCTGACGCATCTCAGCTTTCTGCTGTGGCCTGGCCATGCTCTCTGACCCACTGGGCTGTGTTGCTCAGGCTGCCACAAGAGCACTGTGTGAGTATCTGTGGGTATAGGGGGAAGGGGTGGTCACTGAAGGGAGTCTTTACCAAGAAGACTCTGTGTTTCTCTACTTCCGTTGGGTGGGCGAGGTCAGTATCGCACCCTGTGAGGTTCCCTAACCCCCGTGATCAAAGTGTCTTCCTGTCTTTGAAAAGTCTTTGGCCCACATGCCTCAGATCTCCCAAGCTCTGATTGGGGCACCCCAACTACAGGCTCCACTTGCCCCAGGGAATAGACAGGTGGACCCAGAAGATCACTGCACAGATGGTGGGAGGTGCAGAGGTTTACAGAGAAGGTGACAGAATGGACAGTCCAGGAGGGACGACCCACTTCTTCATGGCACTGTTAGAAAAAAACTAGAAGAAACCCGTAGCAGAGAGTTCCTCAGGAGTGGTGGGGCATCTGTCCTTGGGCTGTAAGCCCACCGGCGATTTGGGATGTGATATGCGAACAAAAGCCTTGCCTTGTTGGGCTCCCCTGGTGGAGCAGCTGTCCCAGAAGAGCCTTATTCCTACAAAGGAGGGCCGTGGAGGTGCTCACCTGGTGTGAGCCCTGGGTTCGTTGAGCCGTGGGAGGGAAGAGAAGAGTGAATGACACCTGGATGCAGATAAAATAGGAATGACCATCCCCGTCCTCCGAGTTTGTCCCTGGCTTGGCAGGGGTTTCTGTCCCAGAATCTGGTTGGATGGATCCAGAGTGACTGGATCCATCTGGTTGGATAGGACCCAGAGTCACTCTGGATCCATCTGGTTGGATAGGACCCAGAGTCACTCTGGATCCATCTGGTTGGATAGGACCCCTCTCACCACTGCTCCCAGGCTGGGGAACCCCAACTGGGACGACTGGAGCTTAATGAGGAGACAAAGACATCAACTGATAGACGCGTGTGTAACCAGAAGGCCCTCTGTGGAGGCCAGTCTTTCCTGGCAAAGACCCCTCCTGAGCAATAACCCTAGCCCTGGGTTTGCTGTGTCTTCTCTCCTGAGGGCCAGGTCTCTGCGCTTCTCCGTGTTTTGTTTTGTTTTTCAATTGATTTCAGAGAGCAAGGGAGAGGGAAAGAGAGATAGAAGCATCAGTGATGAGAGAGAATTGATCGGCTGCCTCCTGCCCACAATCCGGGCATGTGCCCTTGACCAGAATGGAACCCGGGACCCTTCATTCTGCAAGCCAAGGCTCTATCCACTGAGCAAACCGGCTAGGGCTCCCTGTGTTTTGACTTCCTCAGAGCCTCTGAGCCCTGCTGGGAGAGCCTGGGGTCCAGCCGCAGAGCCGGCTGGAGTCCACTCACCTGCGCGGACTTGCACCTCGCATTCCCACTGTACCCAGTTGCATTCCCACTGTACCCAGTTGCATTCCCACTGTACCCAGCTGCAGTCGCTCTGCCGGGCCGGGTTCTTCCAAGGCTTGAGTCCCCCCGGGCCCAGTGCCTTGCTAATAACTTCCAGGCGCCGGGACCGACTTTAAGAGCTCTCAGCAGGAGTGGGGCGGGGAGGAGGGGGCCAGGTCAGGAGACTGAGGTCCTTCCTAGGTGGGATGGGGATCTTGGCACAGTCAACTCTGAGCGCCTCGGCATTTTGCAAATCTCCGGCGCTGCGACCAGGGAAAGCACTTTTATTGCCTACGAGAGAGTTTATGAGCCGGAGCGGCGGCTGGGCGGGAGGGGGCCGCCCAGGAAGGGTCCAGCCAGAGTGAGCACAGGGCCGCGCCCCGCAGCGCGGAGCAGCCAGGGGGCCAGTTCTGGCGAGTTGTTCCGCCGGCTTCCCTGCGCGCCCCCATAGCCTGTAGAAGAAATACCGCTGCCAGGACGTCTACCAGCTCCAGATCGACGGCGGCCCGGGGTTAGGGAGCGGGGGCGCCGGAGGAGGGGCACTCGGGGCTCGGGCCCAGCGTGGGGGGCGGGTCTGAGACGGGGGCCCAGATCGGGAGCCGCGCGCTGGGGCCCAGGCAGCTGCGGAGCCGAGCACATTGGGCGGCAGGACCGCCACCGCCCGGCCGGCCGGCCATGAGCTCGGGCCCCGAGCCCCGGACAGCCCGGACACCCTTCAGCATCGCGGATATCCTCGGCCCCAGCACGGTCCCTCGAGGACCCTCGGCGCCGCAGCTCCCAGAGTCGAGCCCAGGTCCCACGTCGCCGCTGTGCGCGCTGGAGGAGCTGACTAGCAACGCCTTCCGCGGACTTGACGGGCTCGCTCTGCAGCCCTCTGAAGGTACCGCGCCGGCCGGCCTTCTCCCCATCTCTCTCCTCCAAGTCCCCCGGCTCCACCTTTGTGCATCCTGGCCGCCACCCCAACCTGCCCCCTGCCCCCTGCCCTCAGCCCACGTGCCGGGTCTTGCAACTCCCGCGGCTCACCTCCCCTCGGTTAGTTCCCAGGCTCCCCGGCTGCCGGCGCCCGCCGAGGGGAAGGGCCGGGCTGTCTACAATTGAGCGACCCCTTAGTCCTTTCGCTGTAGGCGGCGCAATCGCGACCGAAAGGCCGGAGAGAGGAGACAAAAGGCCTGAGCCGGAGGCTGTAAACCAGTGGGCTGGGGCACGGCAGGCGTAGAAAGTGCTGGGGGGCGAGGCTCCGGCTCTCCGGGTCATCACGCTCCGCTCCGAGTCCCTCTCCTCCCGAGAGGGCGCCAGGGCCTCGGGCTCGAACTCCGCCTTTCCTTGCCCTCTACACACCCACCACCTCCCTCCCTTCTGTGCTGGGGGGGAAGAGTGTGCCCTGAACCGAGAGTGCCCGACACGACCCACGAGTCTAAAGAAGGGCCGGGTCGGGGTCCTGTTACACTCACCAGGCCGGTCAGCTGCCCCTCCTCTGACCACGGTTGGTCCCCACCTCTGGTGCGGGCCCCAACCTGCAAGCCGGCTCCATCGGAGCCTCCGGGAGGCCTCACCGGCGCGCGCCGGACGTCCCGACCCTGCGGCTTGCCTCCCCTGGCCCGGCCCGCCTTCCTCCCGCCCCTCTCGCCAGATGCCCCCATCCCGCTGCCTCCCGCATCCCAGGGGCGGGTTCCACTTCGTGCCCCCACGCCCTTCCTCGGCCTCGCGCATTTCGCTAAGGGACCGCGGTCTAGCTCCCGCACCTTCACCCCCACCCTGGAACTCTGGCAGCGGCGGGATTTCCCTCCAGGACTGACGCCCATGCCCGCAGCCTGGAGACTGACTCCCACCCCCTCTCCGCAGGCCGCGCGGCCCCGGGCGCTCTGGGCCACGGCCCGGCGGGCCGCCGACGGCGGAAGTCCCGCACGGCGTTCACGGCGCAGCAGGTGCTGGAGCTGGAGCGGCGCTTCGTGCTCCAGAAGTACCTGGCGCCCTCCGAGCGGGACGGGCTGGCGGCCAGGCTCGGCCTGGCCAACGCGCAGGTCGTCACGTGGTTCCAGAACCGGCGCGCCAAGCTCAAGCGCGACGTGGAGGAGATGCGCGCCGACGTGGCCTCGCTGCGCGCGTGGAACCCCCAAGTCCAGGGCCGCCTCGCGCTGCCAGACAGCGCCCGCGGCCGCGGTCTGGGCCCGGCGCGGCCGGACTCCGGGCCCCACCTGTCGGACGAGGAGATACAGGTGGACGATTGAAGGCAAAGCCACCGCCCTCGCTCTGGGGCGCTAGCCTTCTAGCCCCCTCGCCTCGGCGCCCCGCACCCTGTCCGGGTTGCGGATGGAGGGTGGCTGTCGACCTCGGCCTCTTCCGGCTCACAGGGCAGACGCCCACCTTTCCTAGTTATTGAGAATAAAGTGGAGACTCCATCGCATCACGCCTCAATCCCGCCCCGAGCAATGAGAGCAAAATCTGCTGGTTATTTCGGGTATCCCTTGCTTGGCATGTGCGGAGCGGTTTTCTTTAACCCTCATAGCAAGCAACCCTACAAGGTAGGTGATATAATCATGGCCATTGTACAAAGGAAGAGCCCCTGGGTCAGGATTTGGTCCCTGGCGTCTAGCCAGCCTTCAGAGCCCAGGAGACTGGGGGCTGAGCGGAGGAGGATGAACTCCAGTAGCTGCGGGAGGACCTCCCCTACGAGCGGAGGAGGATGAACTCCAGTAGCTGCGGGAGGACCTCCCCTACGAGCGGCGTGGGTCGCAGTTCCCCGAGCCTTTGATCCCCCTGAAACCTCTGAGACCTTGCTCCTAACCTCAAGCCGGGCCCCAAATTGAGGTCGTTTTGCCGGACTTGCTTTTCCCACCTGAGGTCATTTGTGAATGGAGCCCCGCCCCTTCTCCCCACCCCACCTGAAAGAACCCTAAGCTGAGTCACAAAGTGATGCAAGCTGGGAGAGGGGGGAACACCCCTACTTCCGGGACCTCCACTCCACGGTGGGGCGGAAAATGTTCCCACTAGGATGGCAGAGGCAGTGGCGACAGGATAGGATGGCCCCGCCCACCGAGGCGGAGGTTGGAGTAACTGCCAGCCTACCTCCAGGGGCAGACATTTCTGAGATTAATGTATCCCACTGGTGACGAATCACCCTGGTGCAGTGTGATGGGGAGGGAAGAGGAGCTCTCAGTAGCTACAGACCTCTATGCACGTCCCTCCCAGATAATCAGCGGAAGACTATACTTAGGTGTCTTTCCTGCTTCCCCTCTCTCCCAGTCAGTCCCTCCTCAGATCTTCCCATTCATCTGCCCAGGAACCACAGGCTCGCTCGCAAGGGTTCAGGAGGCTCAGCTAGGGTCTCAGTTGCAGAGAGAGGTCCCAGGAGAGGATATTTCAGGGAGAGTGAACAGGGCTGGAAGGCAGAGGGAACCTGGCCTTTTCAGACAATAGCTACCACTCACTGAGCAGTTCCGGGTGCCTCGCATGGATTAATCTTCACAATAACCCCAGGAGATAATGAGGCTTTAATTTCATTTTAAGGATAAGGAAACTGGATGGATCACAGAAGCCCAAGGGAACTTGGTCATGTCATGAGGCTTCTAAGTGGTGGGGCTGGGACTCACCTGCTTGTCTGACTCATGCTCATGCTGTTGGCCACGGTAGGTTCTGTCCCTGTAAGTGTGACTGGGCCTCACTGAAAGAAGAGATTACAGAGAGAGGAGAGGAGAAGGGCCAAGGGTAGAAATGTAGGCACTGTACTGTAGACAGAACCTGGTCCTTGGGGGTTTTAGAGGAGAGGCATGAGAGCAATGCTTAGGGGAGACTGAGGAAGTAGTGTATTTCTGGCTACTGCAAAAGGTAAGAGCAGAGAGAATTCAGGGCCAGACTTGGAGCGGGGAAAGAGGGAGGTTGTCAGCAAAGATGAATCAGTGTGATTCCCCCGTGACGAAAAATTGCATGAGTCAGTGACAACCTTGCAAACCTGGGCAACTGGGAAATGGCATCATGGACATAAACAATGATAACTAGGATAGAGCTACGAATCTGTCAGCCATCATATACAAAAGGTATTCTTTGTAACTGTGTTGTCCCTTCAACTACACTTACACACACACACACACACATACCTCCCCTGGTTCATGTTCAAGGCCCCCTGCTGATTTCCTTTCTCCCCTTCTAAAGGCCTCTCTGGAACCTTTAGAGTAGGGTGATCAACTTATTCCTGTGTATCCAGGACTTCCTTCCAGTTTTAGCACTGAAAGTCCCACACCTAGGGGATCCCTCAGTCCCAGGAAAATCAGGATGGCTTAGCACTCTGCTTTCCAGCCCTGGGGGCTCAGGACTCAGGCTGCTTTGTCACAACCCTACTGGTTAGCAGTGTGAGTATGGGGACAAAATGTCAGGAGTCCTGTGGCTCTCGGAGAAGATTCAAGTCTAGGACAAGAGGAAATATGTCTTTGAGAGGCTGGAAGAGCAAGGAGCCAGCTCAGCCTGAAAGCAAAGATACCACATAGTAGTGGTAATCAGCTATTCTTAGAGATGCCAGGAGCCTCAGTGGGGTCCCCAAAGCAGAGAGTTCCCCCCAGAACAAGGCCAGATGGGCAGGGCTCTGGTGGAGTCATCCCTAAAAATAACCACCTCCTCTCCCCAACACCACGCCCCAACCAGGCATAAGCGAAGAACTTCCAGGGCAAATAATTCTACTTAGGAAGGTAGGGGCCAGTCAAGTTAGTTGGTTCTGAGCCATAAACCTCCTCCACTTGAGGTTTCGTAAATTCTAGCCCAGCGCTGCCATCTCTTATGATCAAGCCTTGAACAAACAAAACTCAAACCTGTCCTTCAAAATGGCCTCTGGATGGGAACACCAGGGTCACCTGGGGGACTACTGAAACACCAATTGCTGGGCTCCTGCCCTGCAGGTTCTGATTTAGAAGGTCTCCGGGGGCCTGAGAACTCGCATTTGTAACAAGTTCCCAGGTGACACTGATGCTGCTGGTCCAGGGACCACACTGTGAGAACCACCGTCCCAGGAACTCTGTATTTTGTGAAATAAGCAGCAATTCACCCATACTCCTCTCTTCCCACCATGGGAATCATGAATATGTAGGAGAGTTGCAGATAAAAATTGGTTTATTTAACAGTCACTATGTACCAGGCACTTCGTAGGTATTTTTTCACTTTCTCTTTCAGTCCTCGCAACAGCCCTGTGAGGTAGGGATTGCACCATTTTACAAATGAGGGAACTGAGGCACAGATGTTGAGAGACCTGTCCAAGGTGACCCAACTAGTAATGGCAGATTTTATCGAACTGTACAGTTTCAACACCTCCTATCTCTAGGTATGAACGGTATTGAGCAAGACCCATAAAAGGCAGCAGGAATCACTTAGCCTGATGAATGGTTCCCCTTGGGAGGGCATTCTGGGAGGCCTAAAAATCCCCTGAAGATCCACATTTAAATGAGCTGAGAGTCCCAGGCAACGCTAGGTAGGAACCGGCCAGGGGCAGCTGCCAGAATCAGAGAAACCAAAAAGAACTCGTGATTCTTACATAGGAAGTAGAGACTTCTATCCATCTCTTGGGGCAGCGACCCTTGGTGGGGAAACTGAGTAAATGCACAAAGGTAGAGACTAGTTACAATGCCTAGTGCTGAAGTGGAGAAAGAACATGGCCAAGGCAGTCTGGGGCCTGCTGAGGCCCATCAGCAGGAGAGCCAGCAGTGGGAAGTGTGGACACGTATGGGCTCTGCCAGCCCCAGGCAGGAACTGGGTAAGGGAATTCCCAAATGCAAACCCTTGGTGAATCTTCTGGCAGTCAGAGAAGTGAGCATCAGACCACTGGGCAAAGGATAGGTCACATGTGCACAAAAATATGGACGGGAAACAAGTCATGAGGGGCTGGGGCTGGAGAAAACAGGGCAAGGACTGGGGTTAAGATGAGGTGAGCACCCACAAGGTGAAGAGCGGGACTCAGCCTTATCCATCACTGTGCCCCATTCCCAGGCACAGAGCTCTGGCTAGTGAATGAGTTCCCTGGGGCCAGGAGCAGAGCAAGCCTCAAATGCCCCCTACAGTCTTAACACCTAAACTGTTGTACTTGTAAGGTTCCCTTCTTGAGCCTTGGTGGATTTTATTTTTCCTTATTGCCCAGAACAGTGGTCGGCAAACTCATTAGTCAACAGAGCGGCAAACCGCAGCGGCTCGAGAGCCGCAGTTTGCCGACCACTGGCCCAGAAGAAGCCATCTGCTTGAGAACAAAAGATAGGCCGTTTTAGCGGTCATGGGCCTCTTTCTCTCATCAGAAGGTCTCTGTGGCAAGAGGAATGACTATCAGGGGTGTCTCTAACTATGGTTTTGAAATACAAGGTCTCAAAATATTCAGGGAACAGCCACCGCACAGTGTCCCTCATCCTTGTGGGATATACACATGGCCTTGTCCTACGAGGGACAGGTCTTCCCTCATCTGGCCTGAGGTAGATGCGGGGGCCCAAGTCCCAGGGTGCTCCAGCTCTTTGAGGGGTTCTGGAGATGGAGAGGAGGTCTTCTACTCTGAGTCTGGGGGTGGGGCCGGCTGGAGAGGCTCGGGTGATGAGGTGGATAATGCAGGGGTGGAGACAGAAGGCCAGGGGCCCTCGGAGCAGTGCTTGGAGGGTGACTGAGGGAGAGAAGGCCCCCGGCCACGGGTGCAGTGTGGGGAAACGGCTGGGGGAACCCAGTTGGCGGAGGTGGTGCAGGGTATCCTCCTCGCTGATCCTGCTGAGAAGGGAAAGGGATGGCCATCTGATGTACTCCTTTCTAGCAGCACAGCTCCTGCCCCTCATCCCACTCATTCTGCCCCCGCCCCCGGCCCCACTGAGGCAGAAGGCAGCACTGCTTGGTGTTGCAACCACAGCCAATTCTCCCTGCTGCCCCTCAGCAAGAGCACGCCTGGTTCCCTTACCATAGCAAGCCGCAGAAGACAAGTGTGGAGCTCCCGAGCGGCATCAGGCTGGGACCCACCTCTCAGAGTCTCCTGGAACACAGCAGCGGCCTCCTCGAAACGCTTTGGTCCCAGATTAGAAAGAGGAAAGTTTAGGTACTGGGGGAAGGGGAGTGGTCAAGGAACTTCAAAGTGCCCTCTTTCTCAAGCTGGCCCCCAGCTCCTAATATCATTGACATTGTGGTATTGCGGTACATTGAGCTTACCTAGAAAATGTCAATGTAAACCCAATCCCCACCATCCCACCCAAATTCCTCCTCTGCCTCCAATGTTGGACCCAGTACCTGCAGTCCCATCAAGGCCTTGCCCAGGCGGAAGAGGCCCCGGGGCCAGCCAGGCCGCAGGGTAAGGGCCACCTGAGCATCAGCCAGGGCCCACGCCGGCTGACCCAGCCTCTCGTGGCAGAAAGAGCGATTTCCAAATAACCTGATGAAGACAAAGGGACCCAAAGTCCAGGTCCTCAACACCTTGCCTTGCCCTGACCTCCCAGCACAATGGCCAAGCCCCCACCTACCTGTGGTCCCGGGGGTTGAGCTTCAAAGCCTGGGTGAAGAAGACCACGGCCTCATGGTAGAAACCTTTTTGGGCAAAGCCAGTACCCAACTCTGGCAAGGAGGGAGGGTGGGAAGGTTCAGATGGAGCTACCTCAGATGGGGCTAGCCCAGGGAGGGTGGAGAGAGGAGGGAGAGAGGGTCTTACTTGCCAGCTCCTGGCTCTGCTGTACGGCAGCCGCCAGCAGTCCTGGAGATGCCTAGGGATGGTGAGGGGAGAAGAGTCAAGCAGGACTTGGGCCTCAACCTCCCCAAATTCTTCTCCTTTGTTCACACAATTAACATTACAATTGGCATCAACTAGCTCAAGTAATTCTCCTAACAGCTCTGCAAGACGCTACCAGCCCTACTTCCCTGCAGAGGAAACTAGCCAGGGCCAGGGTGTCAGTGATGGAGCTTGACCCCAAGTCTCTTAAACAGGAGGCCAGAGAACTCCTTCTCTTGGTCACTGCCCTCGACCCTTAGGTCATCTGACTTCGTGGAATTTTCCACTAGTTCCAACGGAGGTTCTTCTGTTCACCTCACCTCTGCCTTAGGGCTCTGCCTGGGGCTCTCTTCTCTTGGCGAGCTTCCTTCCTCCTGGCTCATCTTCTTCGGAGGGCCCAGGCTCTTGCCTTGGGGCTCCTGGCTCAGTTCCTTCTCTCGGAGAGAGCTAGGGGGCCAGTCCCCAACCTTGCGCAGAGCCAAAGACACGAAAGTGCTAGACAGATCCAGTACGTCCTGTGAGCAGAAAGGAAAGGGAGGGCGGGGGTGGGGATGAAGTATGTCCTAGAGTAGGAGGAAGTAGGGGGTAAGCAGAGGCCAAGAGGGGAATAAAGGGGGCTCTCACCTCTTCCTCACCACACTGTCCCTGAGCTGGGTTCCCAGGGCTGGACGGGGGGCTCCCATTCCCATCAGGGGTGGCCTCGACCTGGAGGGAAGGTAAGCAGGTACAGAGTTGGGAATGCCTGGAGCCACAGGCCTTTGATTCCCCATCTCCCTGGCACGTGGTACTCTTAGTACCTGCCTGTGGACACTCACCTTGGGCACCCCACTGTCCTGCTCCAGGCGCTCCTGTCGCTTCCGGTCCTTTTGGCGCTGAAATGATGATGATGTATTCTGAGCACTATACTTAAATTACACCGATACAGTTTGTATCCTGAGATCAGTTCTTCATGTGTAGAATATATACTATATGCCATGTATGTACTGGTGAAGAGTTTTGCATATACTATCTCACTTAACCCTTGGAACTCTTTGAGGGAGGCGTTGTTACCCTCATTTTACAGGTGGGAAAGCAGACAAGGGTTACCAGGCAGACATCTCGCAGCAAGCAGGAGGCGGAGCCCAGCCCAGGCAGTACGAGGTGGCCCCAGAAGGGCTGCACCACATGGCCTCGGGGAGGCCCTACCGTCCCTGGGCCCCTTGGGCCCCCTGGCAAGAGGATCCTGCAGGCCACCTCGAGTTCTCTCGAAGCTTTCCCTCCCCCCAATCCCTCTGAGCTCCCGCCCCCGGCCCTCTAGCTACCTTCTTCTTGAGTCGCTTCTTCTCTGCTTTCTGCTTCACGCGCTCCTCCTCGGCCACCAGCTCCTCAGCCAGACGGTTGGCTTCCTGGAGGAGGAAGGGCAGGTGGCAGGAAAAGAGAGAGAGAGCAACAAAGAGGCAAGTATGGAAGGATCTTGAAAGGTCCAGATTAGGGGGGGATATAGATATGGGAATATGGGGTTTCGAAGACCCCTGGGGGAAGGTGAAGCCCATGCAGACAGTCTCACCTCCTCAGTCAGCAGGAGCTTCTGGGGCATGGGCACCTGAAGCAGGCTGTCCGAGCCGCTGGGCAAGGATGCCGAGGCAGAGGGTCTTTGAGGGCAGGGCTTAGACCCTTGGGGAGGGTACAGGAAGGACTTTTGGAGACCACAGTAGGTACCCGGTCCCGCAGCCCCCTTGCCCCTATCACTCTGTCTAGTCGTTTCTTCCTCATCATGGAAATGGTCCAGGAGGTGATCTGTCAGGAGGGAGAAAGAGAAGGGAAAGGAAGAACATGAGAGAGAGGAGCATCTGAGGGCCAGCCCTCCCCAGGGTACCAGCCTTGATCCCTGGGCCCGGCCCCTTCACTCCCCACCATGGTGCCACAGCTGCAGCCGCCCGCTGCTCCCATCCACACGGATCCGGTGTAGGCCCTGGGTATCACTCTCCACCAGCCGTCGAAGAAAATCCACTATGTCCTGGGAGAGGAGGGGAGGTAGGCTGGTGTTGGGGGGAGCTCTGGGAGAGAGCTAGGGGCTTGGCTAGGTTGACCCCTCCACCATGGAAATCACAAAGTAGCCACCCAGCCTGGAGAACCTAACTGGCCCACCTCTCCCAGCTCAGCACCTCAAAACACACTGCTCTCAGCTTTCATGGTGTATCACCTCACTTCACTATTGTCCTGCCTTCCCAAGGGGTGAGTGTGGCTTTCAGCCTGGCCTTCTCAACCATCCAGTATCTCCTCCCCTGATTTGCCACTAGGTCAGCCACTAAAACGAAGTCCTCTTACCTGCTCATCCAGTTATGCCCCCTTTCATATCTTTGAATATGAACAGCCCCCATATAACCCACCTGGAGCTACCTCACGCTTAACTGAATGCAGCAATTCCTGGCTGGCCTCTCCCCTGCACTTCATGTCTCTCCCCACAGCCAAGCTCTCAACAATTACTCCCTTACTGAGACGCTTCCAGTAACCCCCCACTGCCAAGGCCACACATTGGCATCTAGCTGCTCAGCCTGGGATCTGGAACCTTCCAAAAAGTTCCTTGGCCAACCTTTCTAATCCTCCCTTTGCCATCCTCCCTCTGCCACCAGGCTCTTTCTAGCCTTAGGGTTTTCCCCCAGTGGTCCTCAAATCCCTCCTGGCTCTGACCTGCTTTCTTACCACATCTTGTCTCAACTTCAAGGTCCAGTTCAAATTCTATCTCCCCTGAACGACATGCCAGACCCTTTCATCTCCAATGATCTCTACCCTCTCTCAACCAAGCTGCGCTCACACAGACTGTGTTATACAATATAGAGCCTTACTACTCACTGCTTTTCTTAAAATATATTTTTATTGATTTCAGAGAGGAAGGGAGAGGAGGAGAGAGATAGAAACATCAATGATGAGAGAAAATCATTGATTGGCTGCCTCCTGTACACCCCCTACTGGAGCCTGCAACCCAGGCATGTGCCTTGACCGGAATCAAACCTTCCTCTCTGAAATCAATAAAATATATATAAAAAAATAAAAATTAAACTAAGAAGGACAGGAATCATCACGTCCCAATGTGGCTAATCAGGCCTAAACAGAGCAGACCCTGTTTAGGTGGTAGCCTGCTGACTGAGAAACTTAGAAGCCACATGAAACTCCAGAGTGCTAAAATAATGTGTAGGCAGGACTTCAGATCACTGAGGCATAGTCAACCTCTAAACAATGTTAGATGCAGGGCTCCCCTCAGTAGACAGTCTGGACTCAACAGCATCGTCATTTACATTGCTGGGCACTTCCATCAAGCTTTATTCTCAAACTTGAATTGTTGATGGGTTTATTTCAACTTCCAAAACTGAAACTTAGACACAAATAATGCATGCTCTGGACCCATTTGAGGCAGCCTCCCCAGGATGTACCTGCCATTCAAATCCTAGTATATATCATTCCCTATGTCTTCAACCTCCCTTTTCCTCCTCAGCCCAAACAAACAAACAAACAAACAAACAAAAAAGACTTCTTTGACCTTCCACCTCTCCTCCAAACACATTCCATGCTATTGTCTTAATTCACAACCTGGCCACACATGACATGGCCCCCCAATACCTTCATGAATCACCTCCTACCATCTTATCACCCTCCTCCAGCCACAGTGACCTCCTCTTAAGTCCCTACAACACCAAGTGCACTGAGAAGTTTCACTTTTAACATCTCAGGGCTTTTGTACTTAGTTCCTCTGTCAGGAATGCTCTTTCCCCAGTGAATGGCTCAGTCTTCTGCCCCCTTCAACTCTCTGCTTAAACCTTTGTAGAGAAACCTTCTCTGGCCATTCCTTTTAAAGCAACAAGTCTCTGAACTCCACTCAGTGGTCCCTAGCCTCCTCCTTGCTTTATTTCTCTTCGCACTTCTTGCATTTGACATCTATTTATTAATTGGCTGCTTCCACTAGATACTTCTAATCCATTTAATAAAGGGATTTTTATCTGTTTGATAGACCTGTCTTCCCAGCATAAAACAGTGCCTGTGTTAGGTGCACAGCTGGTGCTCAGTGAGTGTGTGCTGAGTGGGTAATGGCGGACAGATTGGGGAGGAGACTATTCTAATAGAGATGCTGCCGGGAGCTATATCTGAAGAACTCCGTGTGACCCACCCAGTGAGTTAGAACTTTGTCCCCTCAGTGACGGGAGTGGACCTGACGTGGGAAGTGAAACACTCAGATAAAATACTCCTGGTGGAATGTTTAGTGACAAGGCCATTACCACGGTCCAGGCCAGAGAGAATGAGTTCTTGAACTAAGGCAGAGGCAGCAGGAGCAGGAATGGAAATGATGGGTTCGATTGGAGAGACACTTCAGAAGTAGTGACTAACTGCATGTGTGACGTACAGGAAAGGGAGGACTACACAGAATGGCTTTCAGATTTCTGGATGGAAGTTTGTGTTATCCACCAAAACTAAGATTAGAGGAAAAGCAATCCATTTGCAAAGGTGATGAACTTCTGGACTTGTGAGTTTGAGGTTTTTAGAGATAACCATGAAGCCGTTGGAAGTACAGCTTCTCAGTGTTCCCAAATCTGATCCTGTCCCTCCCACAATAACCAGATCACCTACCTGAGGACATCCAAACCCCGGGTTGGGCAAGGCCTTTCAAGTGCCTTCGTTCCCTCCTCCTCTCCTACAGTTTAAAACAAACCCTCCGCTCAGGTTTCATTTCAATGAAGTTCTTTTAACTTTTCCTTGCTTTGGTGTCTTTGCTCCCACTGCTCCCTCTTGTCAGAACACCGTTCCCAGGGAGCGCCTACTCCCTTCCCAATCCTCAACCCACAGACTCTAATCTGCCCCACCCCGCGCACCTCTCGGCAGCGTCCTCCGGGGTCGACGCCTCCCCCGCCCCGCGCCCCAGGTCAGGGCCCGAGGCCACGCCTCTCCAAGCCCGCAGCCCAGCGGGGCTCCCGGCCCGGGCGAGACTCAGCACCGCGGGGTGCAAAGAGGCGTGATCGACCGAAACAGGGCGCGGGGGGAGCTAGGAGTCCCTTTACCTCGTCGCCGTAGTCCTCGGGACCGAATTCCTTGCAGAGTCTGGGGACAGCAGCGCCCCCCAGCGGGCAGCCGGGCCGCAGAGGACAGTCTACACCGGAAAAGAAAGCCGCCGGTCAGGGAGAGGGATTGGCCGGAGGAGACCTCAACCACCGCAGGAGACTCGAAACCCGACAGAAAACAGACAGACCCGAGGCAGGCGGCCCCTGCCCGCCTGGATGCCCCCGGTTCTGTCCCACCTGCTCACCTAGCTCGATCCGCCCCGCTGCCTTCGGAACCAGCGGCATCGCGCGTCCACAGTAACCCGAAAGTGAAAGACAGTCGCGTATTTGATGTGGGCCGAAGGGATAGGGGCGGAGGGGTGAGGGGGCAACGTGGGCGGCCATCTTTGTTAGGGGCGGAAGCCTCCGACTACGGGGCGCGAGAGGGCTCAGGACGGCCCCGCGGCCGCAGAGCCAGAAATGACGGCTCCGCGGGTGGGGCGGAGTCCAGGCTCCGGCGGACGTTGGGCGGTGCGGGCCAGTGGGAATCGTTAGGTACGTTCCGGGCCCGCCGACCCATGGCCCGGGCGTCCCGCTCGGATGGCCTGCCTCCGCTCGCTCCGGGGCCGCCGCCGTGGGCGCAGGCGGGGGCCGCGGGGGAGGAGCCCTGGGAGAGAAGGCGAGCGGGCGCCATCGGCGGGGATGTTCGCGGCGAGCCGGGGCTGCCGGTGGCCGGGAGCATCCCCTGCTTGGACCAGCGGCCCGGCGGAGCTGCCAGAGGGCAGCCGTGGTGGGCGGCGCCGCCGGACAAGGGAGGGCACCCTGAGGCTGGCGCCGCAGACCCGAGGCAGGAGGCTGCCGCCGACGGGCCGGTCCCTCCCGCGCTGCAGCGTCTCCTGGCGGTGTTGCTGCGGCTGCACCGCGAGCGGGAGCGGCTCCTCCAAGTGCGGGACTGCGCCCGCCACCTGCAGGCGGCCGTGCGCCTCCTGAGGATGCTGGACCCCGGCGCGCCGTTCCCGGGCCCGGACCCCTGGCCTCAGCTGTGCCGCGACCTGCTGCCGCCGCTTCCCCGAAAGGCAGTCTTGCGAACCGGCCTTAGGGAGACTCCCGAGCCGCTACTTCTGGCGCGCCCCGTCGGACTAGCTGCCCAACGCCTGGAGGCCGTCATCGAGACGCAGCTTCGTGCTCTGGGCCGGGCGCCCGCCAGCCCCGTCCTGTCATCGCAACTGGCTGACCTGCTGCTGGCGCTTCCCACCTACCACCAGCTGCAGGGAAAAGCCTTAGACCACGTCCCAGGGGCAGCGCGCCCTTTCCCCCCGGGCCGAGTGCTCTGCCTCCTGGCGGAAGAGCGGGGTTACCTGGTGGCTGGTCGGCTGAATGAGGCGCTCAGGGGATCGGGCTTGTGGGACCCGCTCCGCGCGTGGTGGTGTGAGGAGCGGGAGCTGCTGCTAGGTCTCTCGGGCTTGATTGGGGGCGTGGCAGGTCCAGCCAGCGGTGGCCTGGGGCTTGGTGGGGCTGGAGCCCTGTGGAGCCAGTACTGGACCCTGCTATGGGCAGCCTGCGCTCAGAGTCTGGACCTACGTCTAGGACCCTGGAGGGACCCCAGAGCCGCGGCACCACAGCTGAGTCAGGGTGAGTGGTGGGCTTGGGTGGGCGTTTGGGAAGGCTGGGGAGTCCCTTCTCCGTTAGTCACCTCACTCACCTGCCAGCCTGACTACAAAAGCAGGCCCTTTAAAACGAACACCCCCTTGCTCTCCTCTGCAACCCCGGGATTCAGGCTATACCTTCTGAGCTTTCTAGGCAAAGTATTGCTTTTCACCCTAGTCTTGAGTTTGGGGGGGCGCGGGGGGTGGGGTGGGGAATGCCTCCTCTCTTCCCCCATCATTGAGTGGGCAGTGATTGTAGAAAATTGAGGCCTTGTTTGCAGGCTCGAGTCATTTCTCCCATTAGCATCCCTGCCTCAGGAGTGTGAGAAGGAGCTGGCTTCTTTGTGTCACAGCCTGTCTCATCAGTCTCTTATCCGGAGCTGGGACCAAGGTGAGAAGAAAGGGGCCCTGGGAGTGACACAAACCCCAGGTGACCTTTCCCTATCAAACCGTACCCCCCTCATCTTCAGTCTTCTGCCAAGCCTTGGGGTCTGCTGGTGACCAGAGCAGCCTTTCCTCATCCTCTCACACCACTGAACTTCTGCAGCGGCTCTTCCCTCCTCTCTTGGACGCCCTTCGAGAGCCCCAGTCAGGGCTGCTCCTCTGTCAGCCTCCAGGTGAGACAGGCAGCTGGGGCTGGGGAAGCAGGAGCACCGTGAGGATATCTCCTTTGTTCTTTCCCTCTGTTCGGAAGGCTGGCTCCTCCCAGAGGTGCTCCATGACCCCTCAGATACTTGTCCCTCCCCTCCCCAGGCCCTGCACCCCTTGCCCTGGGGCTCTGCACCTTGCAGACAACCTTGCTCTGGTTTTGGGGCAGAGCTCAGCAGCATCTGGCAGCCTGGGCCCCAGGTTCCTTCCTGCTCCTGATCCAGAAGGACTTACCTGTAAGTAGCTGGGGATGGGGAGGGGAACCGCCTAGGCGGGGCTCACACCTCACTCCCCGTTTCTGCCAAAGCCTCTGCTACATCAGGCAGAAGTTCTCTCTAGCCTGGCCTCAGAGGAAAGCTTGGCCCTGGAGGTGGAGCAGCAGCTGGGCCTGGAAATCCGGAAGCTGACAATACAGATCCAGGTGAGGAGAGCAGGGACCCCGACAGTGGCGAGCTTTTGTGTTGGGGGTGGGAGTGGGGCACAGAACATCTCAGAGACTTGGAGTCTTCTTGGAGTCTCTGCTAAATTTTATCGTTTTTGCTTTGTTCATTTTTTGTTCTACTTAACTTTTTATTATGGAAAATTACAAACATACACAAGTAGAGAGAAGGGTATAATGGAGTCCCATATTCCTACCACAGAGGCTTTAACAATGATCAACTCCTGGTCAATTTTGTTTTATCTATGTATCCCTTCCCCCATGTCAGGCTCTCATTTGGTCATGTGAATGGCCACTGATGATGATTGCCTAGATCCATGATTTCTTTTCTTTTTTTGTGTGTGTGTTAATCCACACCCGAGGATATTTTTTCCATTGATTTTTAGGAAGTGGAAGGGAGAGGGAGATACAGAGAGAGAGAGAGAGAGAAACATTGATTGGTTGCCTCCTGCTTGTGCCCCCATGCATTCAATACCCCAGCCTTCAGTCTGAGGGCCAATGCTCTAACCACTGAGCAAACTAGCTAGGGCTAGATCCATGATTTCATTAGGGGGTGCAAAGTGGTGATATTCCAATTCTATCATTTCTTTTTCTTTCATTATTTGGATTACTCCTATAAAATGAAACTTGCCCTCATTAATTATTCGATTACTCTGAGGTCTATTTTGTAGAGAAAAAGCAAGATAAATGGTTGAGTTCTTTTATTTACTAGTTTTTAATACAATGTTTCTCCTCTTTTTAAAACATAGAATTTGTACTTTTATTAAAGTAATCCATGTCCAGCCCAGCTGGTGTGGCTCAGTTGAGCATCAACCCATGAACCACGAGGTCATTGGTTCCATTCCCGGTCAGGGCACATGCTCAGATTTCGGGCTCAATCCCCAGTGGGGGCGTGTACAGGAGGCAGCTGATCGATAACTCTCTCATTGATGTTTCTGTCTCTCTATCCCACCCTCTCTCTCTCAAATCAATAAAAACATATTTTTAAAAAAGTAATACATGTCCATAGTTTAAAAGTGAAATAGATACAATTTTAGAAGGTTTCTAATGTCCACTCCCACCTCTGATTCCTGTTCCACAGTGGTAACTTTCATCCACTCTTGGCTGTTTCTTCTTCTTTTTAAATATATTTTTATTGGTTTCAGAGAGGAAGGGAGAGGGAGCAATAGAAACATCAATGATGAGAGAGAATCATTGAATGGCTGCCTCCTGCATGCCCCCTACTGGAGATGAGCCCACAACCCGGGCATGTGCCCGACTGGGAATCGAACCATGACTTGCTGGTTCATAGGGCGAAACTCAACCACTGAGCCTCGCAGGTTGGGCGTGGCTATTTCTTCTAACATTTCTTATTTTCTTCTAAATTTATGAATAAAACTATTATGCTTCCATTTTTCAATTTTTCACATTATCTATTCCTACTATGGAAGATGTCTGTATCTTTTGTTTTCTCTTCCTACCCAAATTTCTCCTCTTCGCCCTGAATAAGGGCAAAGCTGTAGAGTTCAGTCCTTGTCTCCCTGCTCTTTTCTCTCTGCCTTCCTGCTACTCACAGTGCCTTGGTGCTATGTACCCCCACTCCAACCCCAGTTTAGCCCTAATCTAGCATCTGCATCTGCCTCTTGGACATTTCCACCTTCACTTACTGCTGCCTTCTTCAACTCAACATGCCCCAAAGAAGGCCCCTTATGATTAGGGTGGATAGTGATGGTCATGGGAGCTCTGAGGACAGAGACAGTGGCGGGCATGTGGTGACAGAAGCTCCATACAAGGCCTATGGCTCACGGGTGGCTTGGCAGCCTTAGAGGAGTGGCAGGAAGTGGACAGTTCATAGTTCCTTGGGAGAGTAGTGGAGAGACGGCCTGACCAAAGCAGAAACTCCCTTTGTATGTAGTGGGTTTGTGTGTGTTTGGGGTGGGGTGGGGGACTGGGGAGGAGTAAGCAGATGGAGGGCATTGAACACTAGTGCACAGAATCCAGACTTTATCTAATGAGTGATAGGGAGCCACTGTAAGAGTGGGAGGGGAACAGTGAAGGCAGTGATGGTGTTTGATCCAGCTACAGTGGTCAGGATGGAAGGGAGGTGAGGAGACATACCGTCCAGCTCTTGGTAGTAGTGGTGAGAACAGAGCAAAAGGAACAGAGATAGTGTGCTCACTGTATGAACCAAACACTGTATAAAGCACTCTGATGCCTTGTTCCTCTAGCTGGGCATCCCACCACATACAGTACTGGGATGAGAAAGAAGAATTGATGTTGTGAGTTTTCTCCCCAACTGGACTGTAATGTCCCAGAGAGAGAGAGAGAGAGTCTCATCATGTGATCTTGTATTTACTGAGTATTGAGTGCAGAGGTTCCCTACCAATATCAATTGACAGAGGGGTCATTTCCTTGGCATACATAAGGAAGGAGGGGAGAAGAGGTTGGTTTAGAGAGGCTATTGTCAGGATATGTACCAGGAACCGCATGGGCTCCAGCCTCACCCCCATGTCCAGCCCCCCAGGCTCCTTCCGCTCTTCAGGCTTGCTGGCATTTAGTCACCTTTTCTTTACAGACCTGCTACTACATACCCTATTTCTTGGGGTTCTTATCCTCCAAGATGGGCTGTAGAGACCCTCTCTTTTTTGCCATCTCCCCCTTCAAAAACAAAACCTAGCCGTAGCTGGTTTGGCTCAGTGGATAGAGCATTGGCCTGTGGACTGAAGGGTCCCGGGTTCGATTCCGGTCAAGGCACATGCCTAGGTTGCAGGCTCGATCCCCAGTGGGGTTCGTGCAGAAGGCAGCCGATCAATGATTCTCTCTCATCATTGATGTTTCCCTCCCTCCCTCCCTCCCTCCCTCCCTCCCTCTCTGAAATCAATAAAAAACAAAACCTATCAAACGGAAGAAACCAAACCAGGGCCTTTTCTTACTTTATGGGTTGCACTCTGCTCTGGAGAAATGCAAGTAGGCTGTCAGAATACTCGGTGTAAGGACTTCCCAAAGGTTCTTGAATCTCAGAAAGTTATAGTCATTGCTCCTGATCTACACACAGTTCCTGCCTTCCTTTCATAAACGATAGCCAGATATTGTACAACTCCCTTTTCTTCAGCCTCTCCCTAGCATTTGCTTTTGAACATTGGTTGTGGTGAGGGTCTCTCTCTCTTTTTCCTACTAATGTTCCTCTAGGAGTAAAGTAATCTGGAGGATTTCTATCCTCTGAACCAAGCTGGGAAGAGCAGGATAATCTTAGGGCCATTATCCATATTCTTTTCTGGGTTCAGACCTTTTGGAAAATGCAGTAAAAGCGATGGCATCTGTCCTCAGAAAATGCCTGAGCCCACACAATTATGTATACAATTCTGTTCTTGGGTTTTATGGATGCCAGGTTAAACAGCTCAGATTTAGAAAAGCATCAGAACTTGACAAGCCCCTAACAGACAACCCCCTTTTACTTTGTCACTATGCCCACAGCTCCTGCCTGAAGAGTCGCTGAGTCTCTTTTTTCAAGAATGCTATAAACAAGCTACACAGGGCTTCGAACTTCACATGCCACGGGGTCGGTACTGGCGGCATCGTCTTTGTCCTGGTAACTCCTCATTCCAGCATCCTCAGGGTTCCCAGGGGGTAAGAGTATCCAGACCCCTCCAAATCCTACCCCCACACTGGAAATCCTACTGTCTTCCCCCAATCACTTCATTAGGTGCTCAATGGATCCCAGTAACCTTATATCCTGTCCTTTCTTTTCTCTTACCCCAGAACTTCCCAGCATTCCTAGTGAGTATGCTGGGTTGGTGGTCCGCACCGTACTGGAGCCTGTATTGCAAGGATTGCAGGGTTTGCTACCTCCAGCCCAGGCCCCTGCCCTTGTCCAGGCATTGACAGCCATCCTGAGTGCCTGGCTGGACCACATCCTCACCCATGGGATCCGGTTCAGGTGGGGAGAAAAGGAAGTAGTGGCAGGGGGATGAATGGAACTGGAAAAGGGGAGGGGATAAGTGGGCAGAGCAGTTTAGGGAGACCAGAGGGTCAGGTGGTCACATTGTACCTCGGCCTTCAGCCTGCAGGGGACACTGCAGCTTAGACAAGATTTTGGAGTGGTCCGGGAGCTGTTGGAAGAAGAGCGGTGGGGCCTGTCCCCTGAACTTCGCCAGAATCTGCTCATGCTCAGCATCTTCCAGCAGCTGGATGGGGCCCTGCTGTGTCTACTGCAGCAGCCCCTGCCCAAGACTCAAGTCCACAGAAGGCCTCCCTGTTGCTGTGAGTCACTCCCCCTTCTCAACTCCAGGCTCTTTGGGCCCTCACTTACTACTTTAAAGGCCCCATCCCCCAAGCTCATCATTGATCTGGCTTCAGCAACTCCCCAGCAGCCATCTCCTTTCCACTCCTGCCTTACCAGGTGCGTGTAAGGAGGTCCAAACCTCGGAATTGCCCAGCAGCAGCCTCAACAGCCTGGAGAGCTTGGAGCCCCCTCTTCGGCCTGGAGCACCCCCAGCACAGACAGCTCAGCTGCTGAGCATGCTGTGGGGTGGGGGACCTAGCCCTGAGGCTTACCTGGTGGGAAATCAGCAGGCCTGGCTTGCCCTAAGGCAGCACCAGCGCCGCCCCTGGTGGCAACTGCCTTTTCTTTCCTGCCTGGAGACCAGTCCTGAACCCTAAGGAGTCTAATCAGCAGCCAGAACGTCAATGCTCTGCATTTCTGGCTGGGAAAGCCCAGACATTGGAACTGCCTGTTAAAGAAGCCTACACCTGGAAGCTTGGAAGAAAACATATGTGAGAACAAACTACACAGCCTGGGCTTACCAGCTAAGAATCCAGGGTCACTCCAGTATCTGGAATCCAGAGTAAATGGCAATACCACAGCCTGGAGCCAGGAGGCTCAGGCCTAATTCCCCATCAGTGAAGACACTGGGAGGAGGGCCACAGGGTTGTATCCCAGAGGAAAGGGAAGGAGAAAAAGCTGTAGGAAACAGAGAGCCTAGATGCCACTTCTTAAGTCCCCAGAGTCAGACCAAACATAAAGTTAGTACATCAGGAACCACAGAGGTTAAACAGTCATAGCTGGGTCTGTCCCAAGGGTTGGATTACCCTGTCCTCCCCATTACTACTTTCAGCCGTTGAACCTTATTGGGCTGTAGGACCTTCCCGGTTAAGTTTTGGTTACTGAGAGTTCAACATGTTTAATTTTCTTTTTTTAAAAAATATATATATTATTGCTTTTTTTACAGAGTGGAAGAGAGAGGGATAGAGAGTTAGAAACATCGATGAGAGAAAAACACCGATCAGCTGCCTCCTGCACACCTCCCTACTGGGTATGTGCCCGCAACCAAGGTACATGCCCTTGACCGGAATCGAACCCGGGACCCTTCAGTTTGCAGGCTAATGCTCTAGCCAGTGAGCCAAACCGGTCAGGGCTCAACATGTTTAATTTTCAATGACCTGGGTGGGGTTTACTCCCTGGTAAGTGATGATCCCTGCCGTGGTGATGGTGTCCTCCTTGTAAGGGACAGCACCTAAGCTGGTGTTAACCTAGATCGGCCCAGCAGGGAACGTGAGGGGAAATGGTGCAGACGGCTCTTACACAGCCTTACTGAGGCACAACAGGGCTATGAATGGTAGTATTCGCTGACCAGTTACTTTGGGCCCCTCTCTAATCTGTGCCGAAACCATCTCTCCTCGCCTGGGGCTGGGGAGCCCAGGCCAGCCGTCCCACGCGACCCGCGGCAGGGAGCCTGGACTCGGCGGCGGCCGGGGGCGGGGCCTGCGGCAGCGCAGCCACTCAAAATCTTCCCTGACGACACGTCCGGCCGGGCGAGTGCTTCCGGGGCGGAGGTTACCATGGCGGCGGCCACCGTGGCTCGGCTAGGACTCCGGGCAGTCAAGGAGGTTCGGGTTCAGTTCTGCCCCTTCGAGAACAACGTGGAGTCTACGAGGTACTAGGGGAAGGGGGAGGGAACGGGGAAGGACGCACTCCTCTCCCGCCGGGGGTCTCACGCTCTTCGGCCCGGCGCTCGCGCCGCTCTCCCACCGCAGGACCTTCCTCCAGGCGGTGAGCCGCGACAAGGTCCGCTCCACCAACTTGAAATGCTCAGTGATTGTGGATGTGAGGCACGACGGCTCCGAGCCCTGCGTGGATGTGCTTTTCGGTGGGCTCGCTTGGGGAGTCGGGCGGGAAGGGCGGCAGGCAGCCCGCGCCCCCTTGGCCCTGTTGTCCTTCTCGTACCTGATTCATTCGCTTCTTCCCCAGGAGACGGGCATCGCCTGATTATGCGCGGCGCCCACCTCACCGCCCAAGAAATGCTCACTGCCTTCGCCTCCCACATCCTGGCCCGGAGCGCGGCGGGGAGCGGGGACAGCCCTGGCGCTGATGCGGGCCGCTGACAGCGCGTAAGAGACCAACAAGCAGATGTTCGCCTGGGACTTACAGAACACTTATCCACGAAAAGCTTGACTTAATCATTCAAATCACCATCCCCACCCCTCAAAAGAGCCCTGTGACTACAAATCTAACCAATGCTTCTGGGATGAGACAGGGTTCGGGAGGGGTCTAGATAAACTTGAATTTATTTCGTTTTCTAACCATCACTCACTGCTTAACCGTTTTGAATTTGGCTCCCCCCACCACTCTCTCAAGTATGATACCTCTTACTCTTATTAGCTAAATCCAGTACTGTTTTCTCAGTCCTGATCTCTCCACCTAAGTAGCATTTGCCACTTTTAATTCATTCCCTATGGAACTTCTCTTCCTTTTTCTCTCTTAAAGATAAAGGTAAACTCCACCCTCACCCCCCCCCCCCCTCTTTATTTTTGAGCTATCTCATCTTCTGTTATAACTTGAACTACCATTTTGGGTTAAACCCTGCATTTCTGTTTGGGTCTAATCTTAATTTCTGTGCTACAGTCAGGTTACCTACTACCGATTTTCTCCGAATCTTACAAACATTCTTTGTTCAAACTAAAATTCATAATCTTACATACACTTATACTTGCCTCTCCCTGACGTCCCCATTCCTTTTAAAGGCACTTCATGTGCTCAGCCACGTGGGCTGGAAATCACAGCATTGTCTCGGGCTCTGCTGTCTCTGTTTCCTTGCAAACCCAGTCAGTAAGTTCATGTTATTCTATGTTAAACAAAAGCCCCTGAAATGTTCTCTTCATTCTCATTCACTCTCCTGTATTATTGTTACATTCTCCTTTTTTTCTCATCATTTTTGCTGCTGCTTAATTTTATCTTTCCAAAGCACATCACTGGTTATGTCTCACTACTACTTGTTTTGGAGAACAGCACCTAAAGTACTTTTCATACAGAGTTACCACCCATTAGTGTGGATCATGAATCAATTTAGGAGGTTAAATCAGCCTTTAATAAAAAAAGTAAAATATGTTCCCTGAGTCTGCTGGCGTATTAAACAGTGTCCCTCCTTTTTCCTCAGGAAAAAAAAAAAAAGTAAAGTATCAGTACATGCATGGCACATGGAATGAGAAGTATTCTCTTAAGAAAGTTAAGTTTAAAAAAAAAAAGTAAGTTTTAAGTATATAATTATCTATATACAAGGTATCCCCCCAGAATGTACACACACTTTAATAGCTGATAGCTCAATTTTGAAAATGAAATGTATTTTAATAAACACTGCCTTTATTCAAAGTGTGTGTATACATTTTTTGGGGGACACTATATGTGTGTGTATAGATATATAAAGTACGTGTGCATGTGTATATCTGAATGTACTTGGTTACAATGTAGATACTTCTTTTACTATGGCTTATAGGAAAAGATGGTTGCTAGCCACCAGAACTTCAAAATGCTCAGCTAGGCAATCAAGGATCTCTAGACACTGCTTGCTGGGTGCTTTGCCAAATACATTTTCCATGAGTCTCCTACAGCATTACTGTACTGCTTCTCTGCTTAAAAGGGTGCTATCTCGCCCTAGCTGGTTTAGCTTAGTGGATAGAGCGTCAGCCTGTGGTCTAAAGGGTCCCTCCCAGGTTGGATTCCAGTCAAGGACACATGCCCAGGCTTGATCTGCAGTAGGGGACGTGTAAGAGGCAGCCAGTCAATGATTCTCTCTCATCATTGATGTTTCTATCTCTCCTCCTTTTCTCTCTGAAATCAATATATATATATATTTTTTAAAAAGGGTGCTATCTACAAAGGGCTGGTTTTTCCCCTCCCCCTTTAAAAAAAAACTACCACAAGACAGTACAGTGTAGTAAAGATCCTGAATGCCTGAGCTGGAACTCCAGCTTTGCCCTTAAGTAGCTGTGTAACTTTTGGACAAATTACTCTCAGTGCCTCTTTCCTCTTTTGTAAAATGGGGATAATAGTGCCTACCTCCTAAGACTGTTGAGAGGATTAAATGAATTGGCATCTGTTAACACTTAGAACATTTTTGGGAATGAATTAAGTGTTATGTAAGAGTCCTTATTGTCCTACTTTATGTATACCATGAGAAGGCAGGGTTCTTTGGAAAAGACATTAATGCCGGGGAAAATAGAAGACAGCAGGAAAAGAGGAAGACCAAAAATAATTGACTCCATAAAAGAAGCCATAGGCATGAGTTTACAGGAGTTGAGCAGGGCTGTTGAGGATAGGACATTGGGGACAAAAATCATTATGGCTTGCCAGGAGTCTGAGCAGACTCAATGACATGTGACACACAAGAAGCTTTACACTACAGTCAAAGTTACAGCTTGGATTTGAATTTCCCAGCTCTGGTTAAATGGCTATTATCTTTGGCCAGACTTAAGCACTCCTTATTTTTTAAATGGGATGGTTCAAACATTGCTGTAAACATGTGAACTTGAGGTTAGGGCTGTTTTCTCTGTCCCCAGCACCTTGCATAATGCCTGATATAGTGTGTACAATAAACATTTGTTGAATTTACAAATATTTAGCATGTACCTTGTGCCTATAACTTCCATTGGTACTAAGATACAAAGATGAATAATAAAAACTCGGGTATGTAATAAATGCTACAATAGAGATGTGGACCAGGTGCATTGGTAGTAAGAAAGACAGGACTGACCATTGGGTTTGGTTTGAAGGTGATTTTTTGTTGTTGTTAATCCTCACCTAAAGATTTTTTTTTTTCCATTGATTCTGAGAGAGAGTGGAAGGGAGGGGGAGAGCCCGAGAGAGAAACATCAATATGAGAAAGACACATCTATTGGTTGCTTCTTGCACCAATGGGCCCTGACTGGGCCTGGGAATCGAGCCTGCAACCGAGGTACATGCCCTTGACGGAAATGAACCCGAAACCCTTCAGTCTGAGGGCCAACCCCCTAACTCAGCAGTTGCCAACTGGTGGGCCACAGACCACACTGGTGGTTCATCAAAAGATTGGTGACCGCTACTCTAACTACTGAGCCAAACTGGCTAGGGCAGAAGGTGATTTTGAATGAGCAAAAAGTCTACCAATGTAGGGTGGGGCCAGAAATCAGATTATAGTGAAATTGGAGTAGACATGCAACAAAGTATTTTATATAATGAAGTTTCGATGAGAGGTGTGATAATAGAGTAGCATAAGGGTGTGGAGTAGGGTTTTTAAATGACAGGGATTTGTACTTTATGAAAATAACTTTTGTGGAGGAGAAACTATTCCATGAGTGAGTATTGCCCCACTGGCCAGCTAGATCCTGGTCAAAACATACTACTTCCTGAAAAGCCTACCTGTTCCCTATGCCCCAGACATGCTGGTTCCTAGAAAGCATTGTTGTCCTGCTCCAGGCAAGTATACAAGGCATTTCCCCCTTATTTGGGGTGGGTTACACCCCTTATCGCCTGCCAAGTGGCATGGAGGATATTCCATGTTGTCTTTGCCACAAGGCACACCTCATATGTAAATTCCCTTGATAAATTCTTTTTTTAAAAAAATATATTTCTTTATTGATTTCAGAGAGGAAGGGAGAGGGAAAGAGAGAAACATCAATGATGAGAGAGAATCATTGATCGGCTGCCTCCCGCACGCCTCCCACAGGGGATCGAGTCCGCAACCCAGGCATGTGCCCTTGGCTGGAATCGAACCTGGGACCCTTTAGTCCACAGGCTGACGCTCTATCCACTGAGCCAAACCGGCTAGGGCTCCCTTGATAAATTCTTAATGTATACTTACCTGGCAGGGGAGATACCGTGATCATGAAGGTGGTGAAGGTTTTCCCAGGGTGAGGCTTATCCATTGCATTCCAGATGTGCTGACCCCTGAGATTTCCTCAAATGTGGGAAATTCAACTGCAAAGGTTTTGGTAGTGGGAGCCTAAAAATTAAATTCAATGAAATGATGGAGTTTCCCATCTATCAGCCCCAAGAAATTTTAACACCTTTTATGCTGAGCTGTTGGTTACAAATAAGTAACTGAATTTAAGTTGCATTCTGAACCACCATCAAATGTAATATTGACTCTTCTAGGTCAAACTGAAGTGCTCCTACCTACAGCTTTCCCTAATCTGGACATAGGCAATCTTTTCCTTAAGCTTCTTTGCTTCCTGGGTTGTAGGAAAGGAAAATAAAAAATAATTCTCTAAGTGCATGCATCACCATTATGGTCCTTTTAGGGTTCCTCTAGATTACAGTGGTTCTCAACTTTTCTAATGCCACGACCCTTTAATACAGTTCCTCATGTTGTGGTGCCCCAACCATAAAATTATTTTCGTTGCTACTTCATTACTGTAATTTTGCTACTGTTATGAATCATAATGTAAATATCTGTGTTTTCTGATGGTCTTAGGTGACCCTGCTAGCGGTTCTCAACCTGTGGATCGCTGCTGTAGAGCCTAAGACCATCGGAAAACACAGATATTTACATTACGATTCATAACAGTAGCAAAATTACAGTTATGAAGTAGCAACGAAAATAATTTTATGGTTGGGGGTCACCACAACATGAGGAACTGTATTAAAGGGTCTCGGCATTAGAAAGATTGAGAACCACTGCTCTAGGAAGATAAGGAATCCCAGACTGAGTGGAGATATAACTTGACTAAAGTCACAAGGTCGCTGAAAGACACTGCTGGAACAGATCTCAGGCTTCCTCTTAGGTCCACTCTAGCCCCCTCCTACTAGGAAAGTGGGCAAAATGATCCAGTTTGATTCAGATACACCTGGGTTCCAAGCTAGCCACTTGCTATCTCTGTGACCAGGGCCAAATTATTTGAACTTTCTAAGCCACAGCTTTCAGCCACCAGATTGGGTCATGATGATGAAACCTAGGGTCCTTACAACTTTGATTAAATTTAGTTTTAAATCCTAGCCCTAGAAATAATACCAATCTCTCTATATACAGGGGTGGGCAAAAGTAGGTTTACAGTTGTACAAATGGAAAATAATACAATAATTAAATAATATAAGAATAAAAAAATAAACTTTCACATATCACAATTGTAAATATCCCTCAGAGACCTAGCCTGTTCCCCATTATCAGCATCCCCCTCTGCTCCCCCCACCCCGCAAGGCAGCAAAAGACAGTAGCCCAAATGACTAATAGTCACATGGTCCAGACCTCTGGCAGGCTAGATAACATTGATAGACATTTATTTTTTAATTTAAATTTTTATTTTATTTTTAAAATAATTCTTTATTGTTAAAAGTATTACATATGTCCCCTTTTCCCCCCATCTACCCTCCCCGCTAAATTTTTATTTTAGAGAGAGGAAGGGAGAAACATTGACCTGTGAGAGAAACATCAATGGGTTGCCTCACACACACACCCCCATCAGGAATGGAACCCACAACCTGGGTTTATGTCCTGACCGAGAATTGAACCTGCCACCTTTTGGTGTATGGGACAACACTCCAACCAACAGAGCCACATCAGCCAGGGCAAGATAACATCTTGACCTAAGTTATGTTTCAGCAGCTGAGTCCTAAGGTGGAGCACTCTGACTACTTTTCCATGAAACCAGACAGAGGGACCTGGCAACACACCTCAGCTGCCCTCAAGACCTGCAGAAATGATTCATTATGCTTACCTCCAACCAATAAACTCCCAGCAGAACCCAGAACCCTTAACCCATGGTGCTTTGTGGTTTTGCCCTACATAATTTGTAACCAACAGCCCACACCAATGGTTGTTTGTAGCTTGGTGTTATTTTGTTGTGTGTGGTTTTTTTTAAAAAAAAAATTTAATTGAATTCAGAGAGGGAGAGGAAGAGAGAGATAGAAACATCAGTGATGAGAATCATTGATCCGCTGTAAATACCTAGAGATAAAGCCTGCAACGAGGGCATGTGCCCTTGATGGGAATCGAACCTGGGACCCTTCAGTCCGCAGGCCCACGCTCTATCCACTGAGCCAAACCAGCAGGGGCTGTTCCTATTCCTAGTTTTGAATAATAACTTCCCAGTTCTCTCCAGCAGTGTGGGAGTCTTCCCATGCACCAGAAGGTCAGCAGTTGGATTCCTGGTCAGAGCACATGCTAACCCTTGGGATAGCATCTCATATATACATATATATATGTATATATATATAATAAATATATTTAGGAGAGCCTAATGGGAGTTTTTTTGTTGTTGTTGTTTTCTACTAGCCTGTGGACTTCGTGAGGATACCAAATAAACGTCGACCCAGTAGACACGGTCAAGGAGAGGCAATGCGGATAACAGCCTATGCCACACCAACACGCCAGTTCCGGGCTAGGGAACTTAACCTGACGCAGTGGGGCGGGACTTCCGCCGAGAGGCGGGAGCGGAACCGGAGGTGCACGTACAGATTAGTGGCCGCCTGAGCGCTGCGCTGGAGCTGGGCAGGAGAGGCAGGACGCGGGTTCTCGGCCGCCCCCAGAATGGCTCGGGGCGAGCGGCGGCGCCGCGGCGCGCCGACAGATGGAGCGCGGGTGGCTGAGGGGGCGGCTCGGGGCGGCCCCGCGCGACGGGAAAGCCGGGGCGGCGTGGCCCGCGGCACGGTCGGGGCAGCAGTTTTAGTCATCGTGGTCCTGCCTCTGGCCCTGACCCTGTCGGGAAGCTGGCTGCTGGCGTGGCACCGTGCGCGGCGGGCGGTCACGCTGCACTCCGCGCCCCCGGCGCTGCCCCCCGGCTCTTCTAGCCCCGCCGTGACCTCCGACCTCTTCTGGGGCACCTACCGCCCTCACGTCTACTTCGGCATGAAGACCCGCAGCCCGCAGCCCCTCCTCACCGGTAACCGGGCCCCGGCGGGCAGGCAAGCGAAGTCTTCATCTGGGCGCCCCAGCTTTCCTCTAGAGCAGGGGTGGGGAGGAGCGGATCAGGAGAGTGAGGAGGAGGGATGACCCTGGAGTTCTCGTGGACACAGAGGGACAGGGTTGCTGCTCTCTGACTTACGTGGCCATTCTACCCCCAGGACTGATGTGGGCACAGCATGGCACCACCCCTAAGCTCAGGCACACGTGTGAGCAGGGGGACGGCGTGGGTCCCTATGGCTGGGAGTTCCACGACGGCCTCTCCTTCGGGCGGCAACACATCCAGGATGGGGCATTAAGGCTCACCACTGAATTCGTCAAGAGACCTGGGGGTCAGCACGGAGGGGACTGGAGCTGGAGAGTGACTGTAGAGCCTCAGGTCAGGGCCTCAGGACACCCTTCCCCTAGCCCAGACTCCCTCCATTCTTCCTTTGCTGCCAGCAAACGCAGTCTGAAGTGGGGGGTAACAGCTGGAGCTCTTAGTCTGGCCATCTGGTTTGAATCTGGTTGCCTGCCTGAAACACTTGCCTAGAAGACCACCTGTATTTACAATTCCTAAGTCTTGGTTTCCTTTCTGTAAAATGGGGATGAAAATTGCACCTAACACAGGATTGTAAGAATTAAAGGAAATAATATGTAGAGTTCTTAGCATAATACATGGCACAGAAATACTCATTATTTCCCAGAGAACTCTGTGCAGGGATATTTAACTCATCCCACTGGGTGTTTACCCTCAGTGACCCTCAACACTGCCAGATAAGTCAAACCTCGTTTCTCCAACAACTTCCATCTCGAACAATTCAGTTCTCAACCAAGTTGTTTACAGAAAAAAATGTCTTGGTTGTCAAACCAAACTTTGGTTTTGGAACCCTTTCATGCTGATATCTCAGCCTGACAAAAAGCGTCTCTCAGGCAACAGAGAGAATGCTTTTGTTACTGATGAAATTAATGATTAGCACAATTTTAAAACAGAGAGACCATCAAGAGTGCTAATGTTGCTAAGGGTGTGAAAGAAACGATGATCATAGGCAATTGAAGAGGTAGAAAAACTGTTGATTTAGCTAAAGGAAAAGCAGTTGGCCAGTGACAGCCATTTTCGGAGATGGTGTTGTATGAAGATGCTGCATGCTGACCTGAAAGACATCCCTGGACCGAATGCTAAAAGTGATTCATTTACGGCTGGTGGGGGTAAAATTAAGAAGTGTTTGTTTATATATTAAACAGTACATTAGACATGTACTGTACATAAGAAAGGTTAAAACGGGATCATTTGGGGGTCTGGATTAATTCAATTTACATGATTTCTACTGGGTAAAATGATTCGGTTTTCCAACAAATCGTTTTCGAACAGCCTTCCAGAACGAATTAAGTTCGAGAACCAAGGTTCCACTGTTACTTGTTGTTTCTCATGTTGCTCTGACCTGATGCCCCTTTCCCTCACTAAGTGTGATTCTCAAGAGAGAATGTAAATCTAATGCAATGTTTTTTCTGTCCTCCTTGTTCACCTAGGCCTTGGGTACCTCTGCCCTCCCTTTGGTGTCCCTGTTCTTCTATGTGGTGACAGATGGCAAGGACGTCCTAGTGCCAGAGGTTGGGGCTAAGGGGCAGTTGAAGTTCATCAGTGGGCACTCCAGTGAACTTGGTGACTTCCGTTTTACACTTCTGGCACCAACCAGTCCAGGGGATACTACTCCCAAGTATGGCAGGTAACTGCGGTGGGGGAGAGTGTGGGGTGGTGGTAGGGGTGGTACGATGCTAACTTAGCTTGGTTTCCATCTCCTCTACTCTACCCTCTTTCCACCAGTTATTTCCCTTCGCACCAGTCTCCATGCTCCCTACATTGTCAAGACCTTTCCATCCTAACTCCTGATCACCTCATATTTCTCTTTATAATCCCTTCTACTTCCTACCCTCCTGAATAATATTTCCTATTTGTCTTCTTCCCTTCAAGCTACAATGTCTTCTGGTCCTCCAACCCAGGACTTCCCTTGCTGACAGAGATGGTGAAGAGTCGCCTAAATAGCTGGTTTCAGCATCGGCCCCCAGGCGCTTCCCCTGAACGCTACCTTGGCTTGCCAGGATCTCTAAAGTGGGAGGACAGAGACCCAAGTGGGCAAGGACAGGGACAAGGGCAGTTCTTGATACAACAGGTGACCGTGAAAGTCCCCTTTTCTGTGGAGCTGGTGTTTGAATCTGGCAGTGCCCAGGCGGGAGGAAACCAAGCCCGGGGGCAGCTGGCAGGCAGCCTGCTGACCCAGGCCCTGGAGAGCCATGCTGAAGCCTTTAGAGAGCGCTTTGAGAAGACCTTCCAGTTACAGAAGAAGGGCCTGAGCCCTGAGGAGCAAGCTTTGGGTCAGGCTGCCCTCAGCGGTCTCCTTGGTGGGATTGGCTACTTCTATGGACAGGGTCTTGTGTTGCCAGACATGAAGGTGGAGGAGTCTGAGCAGAAGGTGGCCCCGGCCCTCTTTCCACCTGTCCCTCTTTTCACAGCAGTGCCCTCCCGGTCATTCTTCCCACGGGGCTTTCTTTGGGATGAAGGCTTTCACCAGCTAGTGGTCCAGCGGTGGGATCCCCGTCTCACCCGGGAGGCCCTAGGCCACTGGCTGGGGCTACTCAATGCTGATGGCTGGATTGGGCGGGAGCAGGTGCTGGGGGATGAGGCCCGAGTCCGGGTACCCCCAGAATTCCTGGTGCAACGGGCAGCCCATGCCAACCCCCCAACCCTGCTTTTGCCTGTAGCCCACATGCTAGAGGGTCACGATCCTGCCGACTTAGCCTTCCTCCGCAGGGCCTTCCCCCGCCTGCATGCCTGGTTCTCCTGGCTTCATCAGAGCCAGGCAGGGCCAGTGCCACTATCGTACCGCTGGCGGGGTCGGGACTCAGCCTTGCCAACCCTGTTGAATCCCAAGACACTGCCTTCAGGGCTGGATGATTATCCCCGTGCTTCGCACCCTTCGGCCACTGAACGGCACCTGGACCTGCGGTGCTGGGTGGCACTGGGCGCCCGTGTGCTGGCGCAGCTAGCAGAGCAGCTGGGAGAGGCGGAGGCGGTTGCAGAGCTGGGCCCGCTGGCTGCCTCACTGGGGGCAGAGAAGATCCTGGATGAGCTACACTGGGCCCCAGAGCTAGGAGTCTTTGCAGACTTTGGGAACCACACAAAAGCAGTGCAGCTGAAGCCTCGTCCCCCTCACGGGCTGGTTCGGGTGGTGGGCCGGCCCCACCCTCGCTTGCAATATGTGGATGCCTTGGGCTATGTCAGTCTTTTCCCCTTGCTGCTACAGCTGCTGGACCCCCACTCGTCCCGCCTTGGGCCACTGCTGGATGTTCTAGCTGACAGGCGCCATCTCTGGAGCCCCTTTGGTTTACGCTCCCTTGCAGCCTCCAGCCCCTTTTATGGCCAGCGCAATTCAGAGCATGATCCTCCCTACTGGCGGGGAGCTGTGTGGCTCAATGTCAACTACCTGGCCTTAGGGGCACTCCACCACTATGGGCATCTCAAGGGTCCTCACCAAGCCCGTGCTGCCAGGCTCCACAGTGAGCTCCGTGCCAATGTGGTGGGCAATGTGTTGAGGCAGTACCAGGCCACAGGTTTCCTGTGGGAGCAGTACAGTGACCGGGATGGGCGGGGCATGGGCTGCCGCCCTTTCCAGGGTTGGACCAGCCTTGTTCTACTGGCCATGGCCGAAGACTACTAAAGGGAGAGTGTGGGAGGGGAGTGAGGTCCCTGTAACACTCTGGACTAGAGGGACCAGGTCTCTAACTTCTGCCCCTAACCCTCAGATACCAGTGCTTTGAATCCTCATGTCAGGTGTTTCATTATCATCCCACACAACCCTGGGGTGAATGTGAATTCAGAGTCTATTTTTCTAAATAAATTGAAAAACCATGCCAAATTACTGTTTTTGCCAGCTTTGCCTCACCAAGAGGCCTTAGCTCAGTCCAGGCCTTAGGGCTGCCTCCTATCCTTCAGAGAAGCTAGGAAAGGTGGCCATTACCTGTCCCCTCCAAGGCCATTCAGGTACAATGAAGTGAGTTGAGCACTAGACCACCCAAGTCCACAAGCAGCTGGTTCACATCTCTTTAATGAGATCAAAGGCTCCTGTGTATGTCATGGGGGTAGAGCTAGCACAGTCCCCCAAACATGGCCCCTGTCCTCAGCCCTTTCAGGCAGATTCTAGGAAGGCAGGGAGAGGCTGAGGAAAACTCAAGGAGTTGGAACCAGGGCTGTTTCTAGTGGGCAAGCAACCAACCCACCCTCCTGAAACTGCTTATGGGATGCCCCCTTCACTGGTAGCCAGCCCCATAGAAGGAACTTGGGGTATGGGGTCTAGGGACAGTGTACAGGGGGAGCAGTCCCCAAGATCTGGCTGAATAGCACTAGCCTTAGCCTCCTTGACTGGCTCACGCTCGCTGGAGTCAGGGCAAGGGCAGAGCTCGATACCCGAGTCACCAGTCAGGCGGCGATAACGGCAGGAGGGGGGTGTGGGGGCAGGGCTCACCCCTGCCCCAGGCTCACCCTCCTGATGAGGGGGGGCACTCTGGTGGGAGGAAACACCTTCCACATTTGTTCCCTCGAAGTGGGCAGGGCAGCTAGAAGTGGAGGAGCAGCAGGTACATTCCCTGGAAGCAGTCAAGGGGCAGCCTGGGACCGCAGTGTAAGGAGGTGGTGGTGTGCCCGGGCGGTGAACCACATCCTCATAGGCTGGGGGTTTGAAGGCGCTGAGGAGGCCTGCAGGAAAGAACGGCATGGTTGGTTGAAGGCAACCAGGGGTGAGGTGGTGGTCTCTTTACTGTTAGGGAAAAGTGTGCTTTGAAATGTCTGCGAACAAAATGTGGGGATGATTCAGGGTCCTCACTGGGGAGGAGCCACTGGTAGTGAGCCCAGAGCCTCAAGTCACTCACGAAGGTCAAGCAGTGAACTGGTAGGAACAGGGCCAGCCCCATGGCATGCCCCGTGGTAGGCCAACAAGTTGATCTCACGCTGCCGCTGCTGTTGCTGCAGCCGGAGTTTAGCTCGTCGATGACGGAAGGCGCAACAGCAGCTAAAGAGGATGAGGACAGTCCAGAGCAGCCAGAACCCTGCAGGGGGGTGAAGAGGAAGAGTCTCAGATACCTCCCATGCAAAGAAGGGTCCTTGAAGGCTAGAATTCTGAGGTCCAAGGGAGGGTGGGCAGAAGGACCCGAGAACAGCCCCCATAGAGACTCACACCAGAGCTCATAGTAGTAGGTGCAGCAGCCAGTCTCCCCGCAGCAGTGACCACTCTCACAGAGGTAGGGCTGGTTGTTCACTCCTGGGCAAACCTCTCGAAGCTGGGAGCAAGGAGGCACTTAGCACCAAGGGAGATTCCAGCCCAAGGCACTGTTCACCCCCACACCCAGCCCCTGCATGCACATCCACAAGCCCACCCTGTGAACCAGTGTCGCACAGATCTATGAGGAGGCAAGAGTGATGCTGAGAGGAGTGTTCAAATATCTGAGGGCTGTCAACATGGAAGAGGATTTGGAATAGCAAAAATCAGCCTGGAGAACAAGACGAAGATGTGAACACAGAGGCAGATTTCAGCTCTGCATATAGACTGGCCCCAGGGCATTTTCTGTTAACAGGGTGTTTTGGCAGAAGCCAGAAGATAGAGCAATCTCAAAATCTCAGACAATGGGTAAAAATGGTTTGAAGTAATTTCCAAAGCTAAGATGCTTTCATCGTCCCTCATGGTCTGCCATTCCCCATGCCCACGGTGGACCTTTCCACCTCTGAGTCTCAGACTTCCTAGGATAGAGGAGGGACAGTGTGAGACCCAGAGCAGTGCTCCCAACCAGATGGATTGCTGTGGATGATAAAGGATGGCAGCGCGCGAGTCTGGGTTCCAGCTCTTCTCCAAATTGCTCCCTCAAGAGAAGACGCTATTGGACTCTGTTGTGACAATAGGCACACAGAAAAGCATCACAAATAACTGTTGCAAGACAGGGAGCCTCCCTGGGGCCTCTCTCTGCCTCTGGTCACTGGAGAGTCGCTGCAAGCTCCCATTGCAGCCATGGGATGGGTCTATGAGACTGCAGGCAAAGTCAACTGCATCTACGTTGCAAAGTTTAAACAAAGAATGGAAGGGACATATTTAGGAACTTCACAATACCTTTGGCTCCGTGAGTTCCTACCCAACCCCCCCAAAAGAAAGGGACAGAAAAGGGGAAAGGGAAATAGATGGCTATCGGGATATGCTTTTGGAGCTGATGGGATACCTGCTGTTGCGGCACTCGAAGTGCCCCCCAGGCCTCCTCGCTGCCGTTCCCGCTGCTGGCCCGAGCCATGCCTCCACCTACAGCCCCCCGAAGACTACAGCCTCCTCTACTGCCGGCCACCCCGCCCCTGCCACCTCTGCCGCCACCGCCATGGTCCCTGCCCGGCCCATCTCCGCTGCCGCCACCATCACTCCGCGGCCGGAGCTCCCATCCGGGGAGAGCTCTGCCAACTAGGAGCCAGGTTGCTCCGTCCTACCAATCAGCATCGCCCTCCGGCGAACGGGCCAATAGGATCGGATCGGAGGTTTTTGCTGGTGACCAATCCACAGCAGCGCCCCTGCCACTCTCCCAGACAACAAGCGTTCTCCCAGACAAAGAGTGGAGTGAGGTTCGACCCACGGCCCTGACTGACAGCGACGATAGCCAACGTGGACAACAGAACAGGCTTCGAGTTGTCAACCAATGAACGGCCGCCCAGAAGAGCAAACTCCCCTCTGATTGGCTGGAATCCTGTTTCCTGGAATGACGCCAAATGCCCGATCACGCCAGGTAATCCCGCTGGAAGAGATGGGAGTCCCAAAAGTCGGCCGGAGTCGAGCGCCGGCGGCCAGCCCGGGCTTGGTGGACGTTTCCGAGGCGTCAGCGCAAGCTCTGAAGGGGGCAATATGTGTGGACAGGGAATTGGCTTCCCATACCCCATACAGTCAATTCTGTAAATTCGGTACAAGTCGAGGCACCGGAAAAAAATTTAATAAGGAAGACACTGAATCCGGGCAGGGGAGAGGGTTCAGAGTCCTGGTAAAGGGCCTTAAGTAGCCAAAAGGGGGGACCCGGGGCCTTCGGGTCTCCCCAGCCGCATCTGCAGGTTGATGCGGTAGCACTGAAGGCTGCAGAGTGCCTGGCCTGTGCGGGAGCAGGCGTAGCGGCGCGGGTGCGGACAGCCAGGGACGGAACACCGCGGAGGAGGGCCCGGCGGGGGTGGCCGCTGAGACACTGGTGCGGGGGTGGGGACGCCAGGTGGGAAGGAAAGGGTGGAACCCTGTGCCCCGCTGCTGTAGCGCACCATGGGGGCCGGGGCCGCGGCTCGCCCTCCCCGCCGCTCCCCCCTCGCGGCCCCTCGGCCCCCACGCCCGCTGGGCGCTGCAGTCTTCGTGAGGCGCTCGATAGTCTGGTTCTTGTGCTCCTCCGCCCGCCGCGCCGCCTGCAGCCGCCTCTTACGGGCCCGCTCCTCGCGCTTCAGCAGCATCTCCTCGGTGAGGGCGGGGGCCGGGCAGCCCCCAGCCACAGGCAGCGGCAGCATCGGGGAAGGCTGGCTCTGCGCCTTCTGGAGCAGAGCTCGCTGGGGAGAGACAGAGGTGGTGTCAGAAAATGGAGAGGCGAGGTCTGCAGGAAGGGCCAAGCGGACATGTGGAAAGCAAGGGTCCTAAGGAGCGCAGGCCTTGGGAGGAGGGTGGAATGAGTCCCCTTTCCAGGAGTCCTGAATACTGCCTCCTCCCAGGTCTCCAGACTTTCAGCCTTAGATCCTTGACTCTCAAGAGGAAAAGTGTTAGTAATATTACCTGCCTGCCCTGTGTACCAAATTCTCTGCACCATATTTCTGAGGATTTTTTGTTTATTATTTTAAATCTTTATCTCATTGAAGCATCAATTAGATAAGTGCTCAATGCCTGAAAAGCTCCTCTGGTACTGGAAATGTTAGCTCTTCAAAGAGGTCTTCCCTCCCTATCTAATGTCTCTTTCCTACCGCTTTCTGTTTCATCACTATCTATCTATATATATATATATATATATATATATATATATATATATATATACACACTTAACTGTTTTTCAAAATTATTTCCTTCTTTACCTACCCACCCCAACACACACATGAATACCAGCTCCATGAGAAAAGTATCTTTTCTCCATCAGTGATTGCCCAATGCCCAGCAAAGTTCTTGGGACATGGAAGGTTCTCTCTAAATATCTGGTAACTGAAGAAAGAATGAACCAATTTACCTGTCGAGCTGTGAGCAGCCGTTCATTGATCTCCTTCTTGAGATCTCCATTGTCATCTAGCTCCCCCTTCTCCAGGGCATCCAGCCACCTCTGTTCCTCCTCTTCCTCCTGACCCCCTAAGTCCCCCGACAAATCTCGAAGTGGGGAGGGGGACAAATTACTATCTTCATCTGGAGAGATAAAAGTAGAATTGTTCAGCTGGGGCACCCAAATTTGGCCAAGTTAATACTGGAACACTCAAAATTCCCTCCCTCCTCAGAAGTAACCTTCTCCCTTTAATCAGGTTTCCCCGGTTTCCCCACCTCCGGATCCTTCTCACCCAGCCAGGCACGGTACTGCTCAAGGGGGACTCCTTCCATTGGTTCCTCTTCATTGTCCACAACCATAAGGGGAGAGGGGGACCGAGGGCCCTCAGGGATCACAGTGAAGGTAGGAACACTGCAGAGAAGCAACACCACGCTGTAAGCCGAGCAAGTATCTTCCTTCTGCTCAGTAGCTACCTCCAGCTTCCCCCACACCCTCCAGGTTCTTCCTGGGCCCTGAAGTCACCGTGTCCATTCTATCTTCTGGAAAGCCCAGCCAGCGTCTCTTTTCTTTGCCTCCTTCAAAAGTTCCCCAAGTAAAACCTTGGTTCTCTTGGCCTCACCTCTTGGTGCCCAGGACCTGCCCACCCAGCTTGATCTTGAGTTTGAGCTGGGGCTTGGCAGGAGACGGCTGCGTGGGCCCAGCTTCCTCTTCCTGATGGTGTTTCTTCTTGTGTTTCTTCTTGTGCTTCTTGTGCTTTTTCTTGTGCACTCCGTGGCCGTGGGCACCCGCCAGACTCAACTCCAGCGCTTCCCCTGCGGAAGGAGAGCCTGTCAGCGGTGTGAGGCAGGAGTGGGGCAGTGAGAGCCCCGAAGAACCCAATTTCCCTAAGGGCTCCCACTCTTCCCGCGGTACTCGCTGTTACCATAGCAACAGCCCCGCCTTTCTCCTCCCACCTGTGGCGAGGTACCTTGAAGGCTCCGAGAAGCGAGCAAGGAACTCCTTCTCTACAAAGGCCTAAGTGGCTTCATCGACCCGCGCTTACCTGGCTCAGGGGCCTCCATAGCCCCAGAGGTGCTCCCGCGCCGCCACAGCTTACTCATGGGTTCCTGCTAGGAAACGGGGCTGGAAATGATCAGAAACAGGCAGACATGCCACTTCCGCCCCGCGGAAGAACTAATTCCAGCGAGACAACCGGTACTTCCGGTGCGTAGCAACCATGTTTGTGCGGGGTACACATTGACGCTAAAATCGTCCCCGAGAAACAACGATTCTCCCAACCAAAGTTCCGGGCCCTGGGTCTGGGACAATTCAAAAGGCGCGGCTTTCCTTTCGTTCTGTCTCTCCATCCAACCCAGCGCGGGCGATTTGATTATTTCACTCCAGCGTCGGGAGCGAGCGTCTGCTCCCGGCCACACTCGGGGCTAGGCAATGAGGACACTAGGATAAGGTGACCAGCCGTCCCGCTTTGGGCGGGACAGTCCCGATTTTAACAATTTGTCCCGCGTCCCGCGTCCCGCGTCCCGCGGCGTTTTAAAAAAGTCCCGATTTTTCGACAAGCTAGGGAACGGCGGGAGAACGGGAAGGGAATATACGGTTTTCGGCGGCCATGTGGCTATTTAGCCAGGATATGAGTTTTATATTATTTTTGTTAATTTTATAATGTTAAACTTTAATAATAACAAATAATTGTTGAGAACTGATTATCGAGAACTGCTTATCAAAGTTCGCATTGTTGATCAGTTGTTAGAATTCGACCACCATTGTTTGGACTTAATGAACAATGGCATTTTTTGGGATTGGCAACGATGAAAACGTTTTGTAACTGTCTCTCAGACGATACACATCGTACTGCGTGCTAGTAAGCTAGTTACACAAGTGATGTCATTACAAATCAGCTATTCAGATAATTTAGGTAAGTTATTTATTTATTTCATAAATACATAAATTTTCTTGAATTTAGCAGACAGTACTCGTATTATTTATATTTTATAGTGGCGGCAAAAAGTCTAGCGCCGGCCTTGAAAGTGACACTTACGACTTACGGCAAATTCATGACCTTTTAAACAACGACAGCAATCTACTAAAAAAAATTCACTCAAATGAGAAATATTCCAAAGAATAAAATAATACTATACATAATTTTTATTTATTATATTTGTAAATTGTACTTATGTTGAAATATAAAAAAATATATTACAATACTATTTTTGCGTTCTATGAAAATTTTTGTTGCTCCATATAGACCAAATGAAGAACACCCCCCCCCCACCCCCAGTCAATGGTGTCCCGCTTTACCAATGTTAAAATCTGGTCACCTTACACTAGGATGAATGCGAACACTCTCCTCTGACTTCGAGGAGCGAGTGGAGGGGTACACAAACCAGATTGCCGGCCAAACGGCAAAAGTGCTCAACAGCACAAGTGTCCTACGAGCAGGGCAAAGAGTGTTTAAGCCTAAATTCTCATCAGTAGAGAAATGGGTAAATGAATTACGGTGCATCTGTGCAATGTGGAGCACCATGTTGCTAAAAAAATTAAGAGTGATAAGTAATTGATAAGACTGACATGGAATGTAGATTCTAGTAGGTAATAGCATTGGGAACAATCTAAATGTTCTCTAATGAAACACCAGAATAAGTTGGTATATGGATTTGGAACATCCATACAATGGGAGGCTATGTTGCTATTAAAAGAAACGAGGCCCCAGAAGACTACCCAAGAAACTGATGGGTGGCTGAAGGGAGGCTTGTTTTTCATAAAATACCCTTTTGTGTCTATTGAATTTTGTATAAAAGGTGTATGTTTAAAATAATTTTAAAAACACAAGGTAGCCCCAGCCGGCTTGGCTCAGTGATTAGAGCATCAGCCTGCGGACTGAAGGGTCCCAGGTTCGATTCCAGCCAAGGGCACATGCCTGGGTTTCGGGATCAATCCCCAGTAGGGGGCATGCAGGAAGCAACCTATCAATGATTCTCTCTCATCATTGATGTTTCTATCTCTCTCCTTCTCTCTTCCTCTCTGAAATCAATAAAGAAAAAAAACACACACACACACACACACACACACAAGATAGCTCTGTGTGTGTTGATAAAGGAAATAAGCAAGTTTCAAGATGATGTGATTCCATTTAAAAGACATTATAACTCTAGCTGGTGTGGTTTAGTTGGTTGGGACTCATCTGGTGTAATAGAAGGTGGTGGGTTAGTTTTCTGATCAGATCCCGAGATCAGGAAGCAGCCAATTCACATCAATGTGTTTCTCTCTCTCTCTCTCTCTCTCTCTCTCTCTCTCTCTCTCTCTCTCTCTCTCTCCTCTCCCTCCCCCGTCCTCCTCTCTCTCCCTCTCTCCCGTCCTCTCTAAAATTTAAAATTTTTTTAGCCCTGGCTCATTTGGCTCAGTGGATAGAGCATCAGCCTTCGGACTGAAGGGTCCCAGGTTCGATTCCAGTCAAGGGCACATGCCCAGGTTGTGGGCCTGGTCCCCGGTAGGGGGGCATGCAGGAGGCAGCCAATTGATGATTCTCATCATTGATGTTTCTCTCTTCCTCTCCTTCCTCTCTGAAATAAAAAATAAAAAATAAAAAAATTTAAAGACATAATATGCTGCTATATACATGGAAAAAAAAATCAAGGAATGTATGCTATACAGTTAATGGTGCTTATCTTTAGAAGTTGGGGTTAGAGAACTTTCACTACCTAGATCTGTAATGAATTTTCTTACAGCCAGTGTATATCACAATTATAATTAGAAAAAATTACCACATATATACATATATTTAAATATGTCTGAGATGTGTATCTGAACAAGGTAGCAGCAGTGAACAAAGAAATAACTGATTCAAGAGATAATTCCTTGATAAAAATGAAAAGGAATCAATGAGCAATTATATATGGGAATTCAGTCAGGAAGAAGTCAATGTAATATAGTGATTGATATTTTTAAACGTTTTTTATTGATATTTAGAGAGAAAGGAAGGGAGAGGGAAAGAGATAGAAACATTGATCTGCTGCTTCCTGTATATCCCCTGTGGGGGATCAAGCCCGAAACCCCGTCATGTGCCCTGCTGGGAATAGAACCAGTGCTCAAATCTACGCTCAATCACTGAGCCACACCAGCTGGGCTATAGTGATTAATATTAAAAGTAAGACAAGCTTAGTATCAAATCCCAGTTCTATCACTTGTTACTTATGTAACCTTGGGGTCAAAGTTATTTAAGCTTTCTGAACCTCAGATTCCAGCTTTGTAAGATGGAATGAAGTAGGATCTACTTCATAGGGCTTTTTCAAGGAGTAAAGCAAATCAAGAATGCAAAGTACCTAGGGTCATATCTGGCACATAGATGTTCAATAAGCAAACAACAACAATAATAGTAAACAACTATTTCTAGCCCAAATATGTTGGGGAAATAAGGTGTTTTAAATAAATAAAGATAATATAGGGACAGAAGCAAGTAAGAAGGGAAACATTTAGTGTTGCCTACGGTAAATTTTTTAATGAAGTTATTTATTTATTTGTTTTATATTTTTATTGAGAGAAAGGGAGAGGGAGAGAGAGAAAAAAACCAGCTGCCTCCTGCATGCCCCCTACTGGGGACAGAGCCACAACCGGGCATGTGCCCTTGACCAGAATTGAACCTGGGACCCTTTGGTTTGCAGGCCTATGCTTTACCCATTGAGCCAAACTGGCTAGGGCACCTAAGGTACATTTGAAGTGGGGATGCCAAAATAAGATGGACCACTGAGAGAAGAGGCCAGTGCAAAAGATTGAGTGGTGGGTGTCATCAGCATAATAATGGAGGTCCCTAAAAGGCTGGGGACATATGAGACATTCCAAAATGAGCAAGTAGATGGAGAGGAAAGGACTGGGAACAGACCTGAGTGGGCACCTGTCCTGGATGGGCAGGCAGAAGGAGCAGGCTATGTTGAGAAGAGGAGGTCAAGAGAGGCAAGAAAGGCACTCAAGGGCAAAGGGTATCGCCAGGAAAAGGCTATGATCAGCCGTGTACAGTTCTGCAAAGGGCAGGCTGAACTTTAAGAACAGGATACATCCTAGCAGGATGTGAGGACAATAGTCCTGTATCACCAGAAGTTAAAATGAGGGATCACCTGTAGTTAGAATTAAGAGTTGATAACCTGCTTTTAAGTATATCCCTTCTCTCCCTTGATCCCCAGGGCATCTCCCTAAGGAAGATGCTGTTGTTCCCTCATGAGGAAACTGAGGCTCAGAGAAGTTGAATGATTTGGCCAAAGTGACATAGTTCAGGAGTGGCAGCGCCACCCTCAAACAGGGGCTTCCTGACACTGGGTCCAGTGGTGTTTCCTCTGCATCCTGATCTCCTGCAGGGAGGAAATGGCGACAGCTAGCAGCCACCAGCCTCATGGCTTTGTTTTTAGTTTTGCTTTGTTTGGAGGGACAGAGATTTGAGCATGTTTGTAGGCTGAAAGGAAAAACTTCTTCTGAAAGAGTTCTTGGCCTTATTTTTTAAATAGAATTTATTTTGAAGTAATTTCAAACTTACAGAAAAGTTTCAAGAAGAGTACAGAGAACTTTATCTCCTTAAGCAGATTATTTCGCTGTTAACATTTACCATTTTCTCCCTTACCCCATTATCATTCCTTTTCTAATTAACCTGAGAACAAATTGTAGACATGATACTATTTCAACCTTAAATATTTCACTGTTTTTCTCAAAACAAGTTCACTGTTCTATAACCTTTGTGCCACCCTTCCAATCAGGAAATTAACGCCGATACAGCACTGCTGTCTAACCCACGGACCCCGCTCAAATTTCACCAACTGCCCAGTGTTACCTTTTCCTTTCTAGCCCAGAATCCAAATTCAGGACCATGCATTACTTTTACTTATCATGTCTCTGATTTGCTCCCCCACGTTTTTACTTATTTTATTTTATTTTTTAAAAATATGTTTTTATTGATTTCAGAAAGGGAGAGAGAGAGAAACTTTTTTTTTTTAATTTCAGAGATACATCAATGATGAGAGAGATCCATCGATCGGTTGCCTCCTGCATGCACCCCGACTAGGGCCAGGGATCAAGCCTGCAACTGAGGTAAGTGCCCTTGACTGGAATCGAACCCAGGACCTTTCAGTCCTCAGGCCTACGCCCTATTCACTGAGCCAAACCCGCCAGCTCCCTCCCCCTTTAAAAATATGTTTTTATTGATTTCAGAGAGAGAAAGAGGGATACAGACATCAATGATGAGAGAGAATCATTGATCCGCTGCCTCCTGCATGCCTCCTATTTGGGGATTGAGCCTGCAACCCGGGCCTGTGCCCTGACCAAGAGTTGACCCATGACATCCTGGTTCATGAGTCAACACTCAACCACTGAGCTACACTGGCCAAGCTCTTTGATAAGCTTTAATCTGGAACATTTCTTTTGTGTTCTTCACGGTTTTAAAGAGTATAGGCCTGTGATTCTGTAGGATGGCCCTCAACTTGGATCCATCTGGTGTTTCCTCATATCTAGACCCATAACTTCTCGGTAGGAGTACTACACATACAAAAAAAAAAAAGATTATGGCGTGTTCTTTTCAGAGTATCGCATCAGGAGGTCCATGATGTCAGCCTACCCCACTATTGATGATACTAAACTTGATCACCTGGTCAAGGCAGTATCTGTCAGTTCTCTTCACTGTAAAGTCACCATTTTTACCTTTGTAATTAATGCGTATTTTCTGGGGAAATACTCTGAAACTAATATGCTGTTCTTCATCAAACCTCCACCTACCAGGCTTAGTATCCATTGGTAAATACAGCATAAATCAACACTACTTTAACAATTGCCAAATGGTGTAATAATCTTTTTACTTCCATTATTCCATCTACATGTATTAGTTGGCATTCTGTGAAGAAGAGCTTTGTCTTCTTATATTCATTCACATATGTATTTATTTATATCAGTAAGGGTTCCTGTTTCAGTCAGCAGGTTGTAATACATTACCATCATTATTTATTTTATGCTCAAATTTGTCTCAGATTTTGTCAGTGGGCATTTCTTTAAGATGGCTTCTGTGTCCTTTTGACATGTCTCCATCATTTTTTGAGCACTTTTTTTTTACTTCCTTGCACTACAAAATGATTTGGGCTCATCTTGTACTTTCCCTAGATAAGGGCTGGGAACCCAGGGAAGCCAGGCAGTAAGAACACATTGCTGAGGTTACACCAAGTTCACACCAAATTCACACCACAGGAATCTACTGATGGGGATTTCCCACTCCTCATGGGCTGCAGGTGCGGTAATAATAACTGAACTCTCCTGGAACTTGTTTTCACTCATTCAAGATTCAAAGTCCAGTTGGGAGCATTCCAGTTGGTTGGCTTAGGCTAAGTGCTTACCCCTGGCTATGAAGAGTGGGAGGGAGGATGAATGTCCTACAGCTGCCAGAAAGAGGGTAGAGCCTTAGCTTGCTAATATTATCCACAGTAGAGGACTGTGCAGAAATAGGAAGATTATTTGAACTCTGGGTGACCAACAACCCTTCCCCCCAACATCTACTTCATAGTTGGAGATCCGCATGCCTCCTACTGGAGATTGAGTCACAAGCAAAAGAAAAGGTTGGAAAGATTATGCACCAAACCATGCTGGTAAATGTTTAACAAAAGCTCCGGGGTGTGCGTTGAGGCCCTTATTTATAGTGTTCACCTATTTCTGTTGTGTAAATAACACTTCCACCATGGCCAATTGCGAATGTGACTCAAGACAGAGTTGGGAAGAGATGTGCAGTAGGTCACCATTACATAGCAGTTGCACCAAACAGATACTATAGATGTAAACAACCTCAAGAGGTAATAGGAAAATGTAGTAAAATAATTAGGAGGCAATGAGTTTTGCTTTAATTAATTAATTAATTAATTAATTTTGTTAATCCTCACCCAAGAATATTTTTTCCATTGCTTTCCAAAAGTGAGGGAAGAAGGGAGGGAAGAAGAGAGAGCGAGCGAGCAAGTGAGCTCCAACCTGTAGGGATTGAACCTACAACCCAGGTACATGCCCGGGAATCTGAGATCCTTCAGTTCTTGGACTGATACTCTAAACACAGAGCCACACAGACCAGAGCTCACTTTGTTTTACTGAAATTTATTTAGCCCTGGCTGTTGTGGCTCAGTTGGTTAAAGTGTCATCCCATATACCAAAAGGTGGTGGGTTCGATTCCAGGTCAGGGAAACTTATGGTCATTTCTTCCCCCACCCCCATTCCGCTCTTTAAAATCAATTAAAAAATAAATTAAGTTTATTTAGTTGTGAATTTTTAATTTAAAATTTTTAAAATATATTTTATTGATTTTTTTACAGAGAGGAAGGGAGAGGGACAGAGAGTTAGAAACATCGATCAGCTGATCCCCGCACCCCCCCCCCCCCACTGGGGATGTGCCCTCAACCAAGGTACATGCCCTTGACCAGAATCGAACCCGTGACCCCTCAGTCCGCAGACCGACGCTCTATCCACTGAGCCAAACCAGCTAGGGCTAATTTAAATTTTAATTAAACTTGTAACAACTGAAATGCACAATTCTGGAAAATTCAGCAGTTGTCTCTCATGAGCCAGTGTGAGGTACCATACTATCTCAGTGTTTTTCTGTGATGGTGGGGAAGGCATTTTTACTCATTTATTTTTTTTAACTTTATATTATTTTTATTTATTTATTTATTTATTTATTTATTATTTTGTATTGATTTCTGAGAGGAAGGGAGAGTGGGAGAGAAAGAGAGACACATCAATGATGAGAGAGGATCATTGATGGGTTGCCTCCTGCACACCCCTACTGGGGATCGAGCCCACAACCAAGGCATGTGCCCTGACCAGGAATCAAACCATTGAACCGTGACCTCCTGGTTCATAGGTCAATGCTCAACCACTGAGCCATGCTGACTGGGCTATATTATTATTATTATTATTATTATTATTATTATTATTTTATTATGCAGGCATCCTGGTATAGTTAACAACAGAGTTGGTAGGAACCAGGCCCAGGATGCCAACCAGCTTCCGGCTGCTGTTCTCCCAGCAGTGTAACACTTACCTAGGTGGGCTATATTATTTTTAAAAGGTAGGATTAGGAGTGTTTAAAAAACTCCTATGTGTGTTTTTATGTTGTGTGTGTGTTTTTTAATTTGATAAGAGGGATAGAAACATCAATGAGAATCATTGATCAGCTGCCTCTTGCACGCCCCCTACTGGGGATAGAGCCTGCAACCCTGGCATGTGTTCTGACTGGGAATCCAACCATGACCTCCCTAGTATAGGTTGATGCTCAACCATTGAGACAAACTAACTAGGCTCTGTGTGTTTTTAAATAAGAATTTTATTTTATTGTGTGTTTACCACCCGAAGTCAAGTCTCCTTCTGTCACCATTTATCTCCCCTTTACTCTGAAAAGATATGGACCCAGAATTTTTTTTCAACAATCTTGCTATGCTGTAGAGAGTGAAGTCAACTTGGAGGAAAGAAGATCGAGATGATGGGAAGAGATGGGATCTCTCGATACCAGGTGAATGCCTGGGTCAAGCCACATCCAAAGCCTGACCTCTTATGCCATTTTAGTTCCTTAAGGTAATAAATTTCCCCTTTTGCTGAAGTAATTTTAAGTCAGGTTTTCTAAAATAATTTATATATATAAAAGGCTAATATGCAAAGTATCCCCACAGGAGTTCGACTGGGAGACCGGGAGTTGTATTGCTCGCTATGAATTGCGCTGACTACCAGGGGGCAGCTGCAGCCCCTAGGGACCCTACCCAGGCACGAATTTCGTGCACTGGGCCTCTAATATTGAATAATGTGCCGTAGCAGAGTTACGCTAACCTGAGCTCTCTAAAGCTAAAGGCAGGCATTTCTCTGGTTCCAGCCCATGTGCTATGAAGGAGCCGCACTCTCAAGTTCTCCCAGTTAAGTTCTCAAGTCCCCACGAGACTCCTCATGTGTGGTCAGCAAGTCCATTCTCTGACATTTCCTTCTCTCTAACCCCAGGCACTCTGGGGGTGAGGAGGGGCCCCCTTTTTCTGCGGAAGCAGAGAGTGGTAATCCTGTCTCAGCTGACCCAGCAAAACAGTTGGGAGATATCCACTATGAATGCTGCTATATCCTCACCTTCTTAAGGCTCTTAAGGTCTGGGTCCAGGGAGCTGCGGTCGCTGGTGCCCCATCCAAGGGCACGAGGGTGCTGCACCTGCTCCTTTTTCTTCTTGGCTCCACTGAAGGGGCACTTGTGTTATGCCAGGCACAACGCTGGGCATTTTACCCTCATTGTCATATGCAATTCTCATAGCAACCTGGAGATAATTACTGTATCTCCATTGAACAGATAAGAAAGCAGAGCCCAGAAAGTTAAACGTCTGAGTCAGGGCGTCAGTTATGAAGTGACAGAACAGGTTTCCAAGACGCGCCCCTGGACTTGTGGCCGTTAGGGATGGGAGGATAGTTGGGAGGGAGCCTAACGAAGGAAGGCGACAAAGAAGGAATATTTGGCATCGGAGGAAGTTGAAAGGGTCTGTTGGGAAGCTGCTTACAGGTGAGATTAGGCTAGAGATGCAGTGTGCCCCGGGCGACCCACGTGGGCCGGGATTTTCCGTGCGCAAGCAGTCCGGCGTGCCAGGTGGGGGCGGCTGGCGGGGCGGGGCTTCCCTCGGCCCGGCCCGCCCCTCGCCCAGGTGTGGCGCCCGCGACCCCGGCCGGAAGGGACTGTGCGCCCCCGCAGTGCTCCGGGGTGCCGGGTACTCGGGCTGACGGGCTGTCGGGCCAGGCCTGCCCGGGAGGGGCTGAGCTAGGGTTGCGAGGGCGCCCCGGAACCGGCCCCACCGAACGGGCCCTCGGCGGGGGTGGAAGAGGAGGGGGCCGCGCCCTGCCCGGCCCAGGTATCGTCTCCGGGGGCGGAGTTTGGGAACCGGCCGCGGAGCTTCCCCGCGGGACCGGCGGGGCGGGCGGGCGTCGAGGGACAGAAGCCGAGGAGACCAGGCGGAGAGGGGGGCGCGGGGGGCGCACTGGACGGGCCAACGCGCCCAGCCGCCAGCATGTTCTCTCGAAACCACCGGAGCCGGGTCACGGTGGCCAGGGGCTCCGCCTTGGAGATGGAGTTCAAACGCGGCCGCTTCCGACTCAGCCTCTTCAGCGACCCGCCCGAGGTGAGACCCCGCGCCCCTCCTGCCTTCGCCTCCGGAGCTCCCGGGACCGGCCGTGCGGCCCCCGCCCGCGCGCACGCCGGAGGGGCGGGGACGCCGCCGGCCGCGTCCAAACCCGTGCTTGTTGACTTTTAAAAAATGTATTTTTATTAGTTTCAGAGAGGAAGGGGGAGAGAGAGATAGAAACATCAGTGATGGGAGAGAATCACCGATCTGCTGCCTCCTGCACGCTCGTGGGGAGCGAGCCTGCAACCCCAGCATGTGCCCCTGACCGGAATCGAACCGGGCCCCTTCCGTCGCAGGCCGGCGCTCTCTCCCCTGAGCCGAACCGGCAGGGTGGTGGACTTTAAAAGTCAGGCGCGGACGCCGCGTCCGCAGTTCACCGGACCCGTGCCACCCCAGACTCCCTGGCCCGGTGGGGCTGGTCTGCCTCTGTCCGAACGAGCTTCAGTTGATCTCAATGTAAGGGACCCCCAGGCTTGGTTCCCCATATGTGTCTGGCATCTCCCCGGCATCCCCGGGCAAAGGGTGGTGGGCAGCTAGGTCCCAACAGCTTGGACCTTTAGCCTGGGCGCCCGCCCTTCCCCCTGGGCGCCAGCCCCTCTCCACCCCCAGTCTCCACGGTCAGCCGGGGTGGCCGCTTCGCGGGAGCACTGCCCAGTCACTCCGCTGTGCCGCTGGGGGGCTGGGAGTGTGTGTGTGTGTGTGAGTGTGTGAGTGTGTGTGTGAGTGTGTGAGTGTGTGTGTGAGTGTGTGTGTGAGTGTGTGTGTGAGAGTGTGAGTGTGTGTGTGAGTGTGTGTGTGTATGTGTGTGAGTGTGTGTGTGAGTGTGTGTGTGTGTGTGAGAGTGTGTATGTGTGTGAGTGTGTGAGTGTGTGTGTGAGTGTGTGAGTGTGTGTGAGTGTGTGTGAGTGTGTGTGTGTGAGTGTGTATGTGTGTGTGAGAGTGTGTGTGAGTGAGTGTGTGTGAGTGTGTGTGTGAGTGTGTGTGAGTGTGTGAGAGTGTGAGTGTGTGAGTGTGAGTGTGTGAGTGTGTGTGTGAGAGTGTGAGTGTGTGTGAGTGTGTGAGTGTGTGAGTGTGTGTGTGAGTGTGTGTGTGTGTGTGAGTGTGTGTGAGTGTGTGTGTGTGTATGTGTGTGAGTGTGTGTGAGTGTGTGTGTGAGTGTGTGTGTATGTGTGTGTATGTGTGTGAGTGTGTGTGTGAGTGAGTGTGTGTGAGTGTGTGTGTGTGTGTGTGTGTGTGTGTGAGTGTGTGTGTTCCCTTTGTAGTGATCGGGGAGTATTTCCCACCCCCAGACTATCAGCCCCCTTTCCTGGGGCCGGAGAGGAGTTCAGTCTCTGGTCTGACAGTTTCCTCGGGGGGCCCAGCGCTCTCCACGGTGCCGAGGTCTGAACCCCACTTGTAACTCCCTAAGGAGGTTTGGGAGGGGCTGCCCAAGGTCGGCTCTCCTTCGCTGCTGGGCCTGGAAGAGTTAAGTGAGGGGGCCTTCCTCCCATCCCCCTCCCTCTGGCCGGGATTCCAGGCCCGGCTCCTGCCGCCCCCCGCCGCCCCCCTCCCGCAGTCAGCCCCGAACAAAGGCCCTTTCACACCGGTTCCGGTGTCCCGGGCCTTCTCTGACTCCGGAGCTGGTGAACGTGGAGGAGAGGGCCCTCTTGTCGGGTCCCCCAAAAGTAACCCCGTCCCGGGCCGGCGTGGGAGAGTGAGGGGCGAGGCCCGGAGGCCCGGGGGAGGGAGGGGCCTGCGAGCGGGGGCGGCCCCGGGAGAAGCCCGGCCTTCGGGGGCTAGCGCTGAGGAGCGGGGCGGAGCTGCGGGCCGCCGGCCGCCCCGGGGTGTGTGACTCCGTGGGTCTGGGGTGGAGGGGGGGGGGGGGGGGCAAAGCTGCAGCTGGCTGGGAATCGGGCTGGTTTCCTGTCTGGAAGGGAAGGGGCCCGCGGAGGGGAGCGGGGGCAGCAGCAGCTCACAGGCACACCCCTGCCATTCTCCCTCCCTCTTCTCCCTTCTGCTGGAAAAGCGAGGTAATTGTGAGCCTAGGGTGGGTCGGGCTGGACGGGGGCCCCCCAAGTTGGAAGAAGTGGCCCTGGGGGATGGGCCGCATTTACCCCTTTGTCCCACTGCCTGGGCTCACTCTCCCAAGTCCTCACCTCCATTCCTCCTCTTCAGAAAGTCCCAAGCCCCTGACAAACTTCAGGACTCTGTAGAACCCACGGGAGGCGCCCCCTCCCTGCCCCCTTCCAGCTGTGCCTGCCCCTCAGGCCCTCCTGGCACACACATTCTCTGTCCACCCGCCAGGGATGTGGGCGGGGGCTGGGGAGGGACCAGCGTCCGAATGAAAGGGCCTTTTTCTTCCACAGCTGGGAGAACAGCTGCCACCAAAGCAAGACTGGACACTCTGTGCCCAGAGTCCCCTCTGCAGCTGGCCTCCCCTCCTGGGACCCCCCTTTTCCTCACCTTACTTTCTTTTCCTTCCATGCCTGGCTCCCGCCAGGGCCCTGGAACAGCGGTAGGCAAGGGAAGTTTGTCACAGCAGCCGGAGGGCTCTGACAGGAGTGCAGAGGGACCGGGTACCCTCCACCCTCTGTCCAAGAGCTGCCCACCTTTTCCAAGACCCAGGGGAGCAGTGGGAGGAGGAATTGCGGGGCAACGTGGTGCCTGCCCGCCCCTTCCCTCTGGAGGGGTTGCCAAGGGAAGGGGCACTGGGGGGCTCAGAGATGCAGGACAGATTGCACATCCTGGAGGACCTGAATATGCTCTACATTCGGCAGATGGCGCTCAGCCTGGAGGTAATGACCCCCACCCCACCCCCAGCGCACCTCTTTGGCAAGCATCCCAGCCCCAGTGTCTGCCCTGCCCAACCCTCCTGGGGCTGAGTGGGGAGGGCAGGCCTGCTCAAAGTGGGAGAGGGACAGGTGGTTCTGTAGCCCCTGCCTTGGGTGCGGTGTGGATCAGGCTCAGTATTGCCAATCAGAGCGTTCTGTGGACAACAGGGTCTTGTCTTCACACCTGCTGTGGAAGCTCTGTGGGTGGGTGTCGATGTGTGTTTTGGGGCTTGGCCCTTTCAGGTATGGGACGAAAAGAGTTCAGTGTGATAGAGGTTTGCAGGAAGGATATGGCCTTCCTGGAGAAGGGGAAGGAGCCCTGGGGCAGGATGTAAAGATTTTGCTGACCCTGGAGATGGCAGGGAGCTATTGATTCATATAGTTTATCCTTAAACACATTTATTGAACACCTACTATATGTCAAGTTCCTTTCTAGATCACGGTATATACTTCAGTGAACCAGACAGGAAAGGTCCATTCTGCTGGGAAACAGACAGTGAACATGCAAACACGTAATCTCACAGTGAAATCATGGTGAAAATAGAGATATATAAACAACATGAGGTCTAGTGAGGGTAGCATTAGATGTAGAGGTCAGGCAAGGCCTCTGTGAGCTGAGACCAGGAGGATGTGAAGATATGTGAAGACTGAAGGAAGAGCTTTCTAGACAGAGGGCAAAGCAAGCGCAAAGGCCCTTAAATGGGGATGAGTTCCAGTTCGAGTGTGGCTGGAACACAGTGGTTGGGGTTGAGCTCGTGGGCAGGGGCCAGATTATGCAGGGCCTTGAAGGCCATGCCAAGGCCCTTCGATTTTACTCTCACTGTGATGTTGGCCCACGGAAGGGTTTTAAGCAGAGGGATGACTCATCTAATGTTTTAAAATGATGGCTGCTGAGAATAGGCTAGGCTGGGGTCGGGGTAGAAGAGAGGAAGGTTGGAAGTGGGGTAGCAGGAGACCACCAGAGAAAAGGTGGTTCCAGCCTCAGGGTGGTGAACCTGGTGGAGCGGACGGAAGTGCTCGTGGTGGAGACAAGAAGGGGGTGGACTTCGAATGATGGCGGTAGATCTGGCAGGGCTTGCTGATGGATTGGACGTGAGGGGTGAGACAAAGAGAGGACTCGAGGATGATTCCTAGGCTGTGGCTGAGCAACCGGGCAGTGTGGCAGTTGACTGAAATGGGAAGAGGGAGGAATCTGTGGGCATGACCACCTGGGCCAGGCAGGGGTATTCTGCTGAGGAAGGTCAGAGGCAGGCCTAAAGAGTCATGATCGGAAATGGCAATTTATTTCATGCCACCTCTCTTGGCCCCACCCCCACTCCCTGGCTCAGAGTAGACATTACCTGTCAATCATAGCACTCTGTTTTTTTCTTTTCTTTTTTTTTTAGTATATTGTTATCGATTTCAGAGAAAGGGAGAGGGAGAGAGACAGAAACATCAATGATGAGAAAGAATCATTGATTGGCTGCCTCCTGCACAACCTCTACTGGTGATTGAGCCCATAACCTGGGCATATGCCCTGATCGGAATCGAACCGTGACCTCCTGGTTCATAGGTCAATGCTCAACCATTGAGCCACACCAGCCAGGTAATCATGGCCTCAGAATCTTTCTCAGCACAACCTTGGCATAAATTGTGCAGGTTGTTTCCTTCATAAGGGCACCAGGCAGAGTCCAGAGTCCTGACCTGGTTTGGGACTGCATCAGGAGGGGACACCTTTACCTAATTTGTTCACCTGGAGAAGGTCACCTTTTTCTCAAATGCAGAAAGGTGCCCAATGCGCCCATTGAGATTCTGACACTACTTAGTGTCCTGTCTTGGCACAGGAAATAAACCTGTTTGCCATCCCTAGTCCTCTGCAATGCCCATGTTTCTAGTTACATGTGGCTATTTAAAATTATAATTTAATTAAAATGAAATAAATAAAAGGTTTAGTTTCTTAGTTGCTCTAGCCACATTTCAAGTGCTAGATGACTATTGAATATTACCGTCATTGCAGGAGATTTTATTGCTCAGAGCTGGTCCAGATGTTAAAATGTTTCAATTCTGACCTCCCCTACCCCCACCATGTAATTTTTCTTCCTGTGAGGCCTGCCCAAGTTCTGGAACAGAGGAGGAGGCTTAGATTTCACTTTTGCCCCCTCTCCTTCAGCCTGTGCTGCGTTCTTTCTCCATGAAACTCAGCAGTACCCCTACCAAGGGAGACCCATTGTGTTGTTTGTTTATTTTTTTTAAATGTAGTTTCTATAATGATTTTCTTCCTTTTTTAAAAAATATATTTTTATTGATTTCAGAGAGTGGGAGAGAGAGAGAAATATTAATGATGAGAGAAAATCACCGGCTGCCTCCTGGGCATGTTCCCTGACCAGGAATCGAACCATGACCGTGACCTCCTGGTTCATAGGTCCACTCTCAACCACTTAGCTGCACCAGCCAGGCCCATTGATGTTTGAGGGATTGGCAAGAGAGGTAGTCATGGCAGAATAAAGCCAAGACAGCTTTCTGGAAGAGGTAATGTAAGTAAAGGGGAGGTGGGAATGAGAGGAAGGTGGTCTTCATGTCTTCAAACATGTGCTGAGCCCACCCTGGTTGGTGTGGCTCAGTTGATTGAGTGTCCCCCAGAGCACCAGGAGGTTGCTGGTTCCATTCACAGAGGGCGCACATGCCCCCTGCAGCTGGATCCCTGTAGGGGATGTGCAGGAGGCAGCCTACTGAAGCACATCCATGTTTCTCTCTCTCCCTTCCTCTCTCCCTAAAAATAAATTTAAAAATATACTTAAAAAAATATATGTGTCGGGCCCAGGTAGAGGTTAAACTTTCCCACTTAATCCTCAAACGATGCGAAGAAGGAGGTGGAATAACCCCTGTTTACAAACTGGGGCCATAGAGGTTATGTTCTCATAGCTAGTCAAGTTCCTGAGTGATGAGCCCTGTGGAGGTTCTGAAGGGAACAGAAGGTGAAGCAGAGCAGGAAGTCAGGGACAGAAAGGGGGGTGGTGGGGGAGGGGACAGGAAAGGATGTCCCTGGAGGGCCTAATGTGTGTTGGGGCTTCTGCTCATTACTCATCCTCCTTCATCCCTTGGGGCCTGACCCAGGTCCAGTGGACATCCATCTCTGAGCTCTTTCTCTGGAGAGTCTGGTGAAAAGGCTGCCTCCCTGGGGAGAAGGGGGGGTGTGTGGGTGGGGAGGGGGCGACAAAAAGCCATCCCTGGGGAGGGTGGGGAGGTGGGCGCAAGCACAGGGCTCTAGAAACTGCGCCAGGATTCCTGAGATGCTCTGTCCGGAGGTGGGAGCCGGGATCTCTAGGCCGTGGGAAATTGGATTTGGGACTGGAGGGCGGTGGGCAGACCGCAGCAGGGGTGTCTGGGTCCCTAGGGTCATCTGGGCTGGGCCCAGGCACTTCTGCGGCCTGTTATTCCAAGGTGCACACTAGACTCTCCCTCCCGCCTCCCCAGGCAAGGGGTCACCTTGGAGGGCCACTGCGCCGCCAGGGGCCTCCCGCAGCTCCAGCGAGTGCTGTGGCCCCAGGCCCTTTCCAGGACAAGGGGGCGCTCTCGGAGTTGGAGGTAGAGGTTCCGTAGCACCCGACTGGCTCTCCATGGCCCCGCCACTGGGAGCCCGGGAGCCCAGAGTTCAGCCCGGGAGCCCCTCAGCCGCTCTCGCGGAGGTTGGGAGCTGATGTCACCGGTGCCCTGAGCGCCGCGGGCGGGCGGGGCCTCTGAGTGGGCACCCAGACGCCGGACGGTGCAGCGGCTCCAGACCAGCGCGCTGCCTGTGGCTGCGTGGCAGGCGCAATGGCCAGGGCTAGGGAAGGATCCGTGAGTGCTGGGGCTGGGATGCAGAGGCCAGCCCGGAGGGGCCTTGAGGATGCCTGTCTGTTTCCTCCCCCCCTCCTCCCCGTCCCACCCCCGCCCCTGCTCATACCCATTTGGGGTGTTTATGGAAGAAGCTGGATGCAGAATGGGATGGGGCTTGGCAAGCAGGGAAGCTTAGCAGAGGTGGACCATGGTGCAGACAGACCTAGCGGAGTTTGGGGGAGCTGTGTAGTCTCGGAGAGCTTCCTGGTGGAAGAGGCTTTGGGACCGGGTTGGCTTGTTTCTGATGGGAAACATGGATAGTGCTGAGGTAAGGGGTGATGAGAGTCTGGCCTTACACAGCCCAGGGTCTAGTGAAGGAAGAATTTGCAGGGAGGCCAGACAAGGCTTTTGGAAGCAGGAATTTAGGGTATTCAGGTCTTGGAGGCTTGAAGGCGGGAGCCACCAGGGACAAGCAAGAGCACAGGGTGTGAAAGAGAGCTGGTGGGAGGGAGAAGACAGGTTTGGGGTGGTCACGTTTCACCTGTCTTCCAACCCAATGCCGCCATCAGCTTGCCTCCTGAACGGACTGACCTATACTTGTACTGGGGTTAGTCTTCCACCTTCTCCGGAAACCTTCCTATCACAGCCAGAAGCAACCAGGGTCTATTTTCTGTGAGCATGTTTATGCATGACATAGCATTTATGGAGCAGCCATTAATGTCTGCATCTCTCACCTCCCCGCTGGATTTTAAATGGAGCCTTGGACTGCACAAGGACACGCCAGTGTTCGTTGGGTGAATACTGCTGCTGCAGAAGTAGCATCATTAAAATCTGCATCCCCCTCCCCCCTTCACTGTACCATGTGCTGGGCACTGTGCCAGTGCTTTACCTTCCTGTCTCACTGAATCCCCACAACCCCAGGATGTGGGAGCTGTTTCCACCCTCATTTTACAGATGGGGAAACCAAGCCTCAGGGAGGTTAATTAAATTGCCCAGTGCTTTTTCAATAAGTTTTTCCCCAGCTTCTTAAGCCTGGCAGGGCTGTGACTCAGACTCAGGGTTGTCTTGTGTCAAACTGATGCTCCCCTCCTCCTCTGCTTCGTGCCAAGACCTCCAGGGCTCCTTTCTGAGGGAAGAAGGTTTCCTGGGAATCCTGGAGCCTCGCCCCGCACCCCCACTCTGGCCCTATGCACAGCCTGCTCAGCCCCTCTCTCCTGACCTCCTGCTTCACCTGCCTTCCCAGCCCCATTCCTTGCCTCTGTCCTCACCTTCTAAGCTCAGAGTGCTACCAGATGGCAGAACCCCTAATTTGGGGTGTGTATGGGGTGAACTCTGTAGGTGGTGTGCTCCTTCTCCACCGATCCCTTGCCAAGTAGATGATCCCCTCCCCCATAACGTGAGTCTTTGGGGTAACCCAGGATGGCCTTTACTGTCCGTGTCCATTCCCTTTAGTTGGTGGTTTTCAGCCCTAGCTATACCTTAAAATCACTTGGGGGAATTGTCAAAAAAATGTGCATGCCCCACTCTTAAAGATTCTTATTCTGCAAGTCTGGTACTTGCTTTTTTTTTTAAGATTTAATTTTTTAAAAAGGCAACAATTTCCAATAGTATAGTAGTAAAGAAGGGTACATATGAATAAAGTATCATAAACCTGTTTTCCATTCCTCGCTCCCAGCCCTGCAACCACTACTGTTTTATGCATCTCTATGTCTATGCATGTATATTTAGTACACAAATGGTAGCATGCTATAATATTGTTCTACTTTTTCACTTCATATACAGGGTGTCCCAAAAAAATGTATACACATTTTAACAGCTGATAGCTCAATTTTGAAAATGAAGTGTATTTTAAGAAACACTGCCTTTATTATTATTCAAAGCGTGTGTACACACTTTTGGGGGACAATCCTATATTTTGAAGATTGTTTCATTTATCTGCACACTCTTAATGTCTGCAATATTCCAAGGTAGGGATGTGCTGTAACTTATTTATTTTTACCTATCCCATTTTTTAATTTGTCAATTACTGTTGACATTCAATATTATTTTATACTAGAGGCCCGGTGCATGAAATTCATGCACTCTGGGGAAGGGTGTCCCTCTGCCTGGCCTGTGCCCTCTCGCAGTCTAGGAGCCCTCGGGAGATGTCCGACTGACAGCTTAGGCCCGCTCCCCTTGGCAGTCAGACATTCTTAGTGCTGTTGTGGAGGCGGGAGAGGATCCCACCACCACTGCTGCACTCGCCAGCTGTAAGCCTGGGTTCTGGCTGAGTGGTGCTCCCCTTGTGAGATCCCACTGACCACCAGGGGGCAGCTCCTGCATTGAGCATTTGCCCTCTGGTGGTCAGTGAGCGTCATAGTGACTGGTTGTTCCACCGTTCGGTCAATTTGCATATTAGCCTTTTATTATATAGGATTAGTCTTATATATACAGCATAGTGATTAGACATTTATATAATTATGAAGTACTCCCCTCCCTCCACTCCACCTCCCACCTTCATAAGTCTAGTGTGCTATAACTTATTTAACCAATGCCCTGTTGAAGGACTTTTAATCTTTGTGTTTTATTTATTTATTTATTTTAAATATATTTTTATTGATTTTTTACAGAGAGGAAGGGAGAGGGATAGAGAGTTAGAAACATCTATGAGAGAGAAACATTGATCAGCTGCCTCCTGCACACCCCCCACTGGGGATGTGCCCTCAACCAAGGTACATGCCCTTGACCAGAATCGAACCTGGGACCCTTCAGTCCACAGGCCGACGCTCTGTCCACTGAGCCAAACCGGCTAGGGCTAATCTTCGTGTTTTAAAACAGTGCTGCAATGGATATGACTTTGCCCACATGTATAACGATAAACTCCTAGATATTGGATAGCTGGATCAAAGGATGTGAATTTGTAGTTTTCATAGATTTTTCCAACTGTGCTCAAAAGATGCTGAAGAAATGTATACTCCCCCCTTCAAAGGCATGCGGGCATCTGTATTTTCACAAAGCTGCTCTGATTATTCTTGGACAGCTGAGGTGGAGATTCAACCCTTGCCCGTGGGGAACCTGAAACGTAACTCTGTCAGTTTCTCCTGGGCCCAACCTCCACTTGGGGACTAGAGGGTGCTTCTGCCCGCTCCCTGACTGACCTGGTCTCATCCTTCTCCCCACTCGGGCTAGGACACAGAGTTGCAGAGAAAGCTGGACCACGAGATCCGGATGAGGGAAGGGGCCTGCAAGCTGCTGGCAGCCTGTTCCCAGCGTGAGCAGACTCTGGAGGCCACCAAGAGCCTGCTGGTGTGCAACAGCCGCATCCTCAGCTACATGGGCGAGCTGCAGCGGCGCAAGGAGGCGCAGGTGCTGGGGAAGACCAGCCGGCGGTGAGCAAGGGGGAGGCGCGGCCTCCTGAGGGGTAGTGGTACAGCGTGTGTGTGTATGGAGTGTGGACTCCCCTGAAGCTGACCTCTTCACGGCTGGCCTGGCAGACACCTTGATGTTTCACCACTGCCGTGTGCTGCCCAGAGGTGCGCTAGGGAGAAGCTGGGGCTAGACTCAGGAAAGCCAGGGTTTTTGGTGAGAGGGTAGTAATGCAAAAACACAAATTTGCTAAGCCCTGCCTGTGATCTGATGAGGTTGGCTGGCTGGCTGGCTGGCTTCTGGAAAGCCAATTTTCTCAGTCAGTTCACCAAATGGCCAATTTGCTGAATGGCCAATTTGCCACAACCTGATGACAGTTTATTGTACCTGGGGTTCACCATCAAAGGCAGAGGTTGGGAAAGGAAATAATAAGAAATCATTTAAGGGAAAGCCTGTCCCTTCACATAAATCAGATTGTGCTTTCCAGAAGGGCCCCGCTTCTTTCTGGATGTGAGACACAAGCTAGACTAACATTGGACTCTGCTGATCTGAGAAATCTGTAGTGAAATGGTTGAGGTGATGCTCTAGTAAAACTAAAATGTTTGAGAAAATATTTGGCAAGTTGATCATTCCAAGAATTGGCCATTTTTTGTAAGTTGGTCATTTGTAAAATTGGTTTCTGGCAAAGTAATTTGCTGGACCCCACAAGGGTGAGTGGGAGAAGGCCCCAGCTCCGCTATGCAGGCTGACACAAGGAGAGGTTGCCGGGAGCTCACCCAGGAAGCCGCAGGGAGGGCAGAAAACCCGCTCTCCGCCTGTCCCGTAAAGCTAAAGGAAGGGCAAGCAGGCAGGGGGCCCGCTTCTACTGTGAGTTTGCTGTCTCCTGAGAGGCAGCCGTCACGAGTCTCTGCCCTGCTCACAGGGCCTAGTGTGGCTGAGGTACACCCCGAGTCCCTGACAGCTAACTACATCAACGTTAGTGCCACGTAATTGAGCTTAAGGCCCGACTAAGTCACTGATTAGTTACGTCACTGGCATTATGAATGAGTGTGGGTAATACTAATTGCCTTCGTCACCTTAGGGGGGCCTCCTCAGTGAGTCCTGATGATGGGCGGGGAGGTGAGAAAGGCCGGGTGTCTAGGACCCTACAGTGGGGCACTGGGAAGGCACAGCCAGGAGGGTAAAGGAGAACGCCAAACCGAGGGGAAGGAGAGAGGTTTGTGGTAAACAGAACACAAATGTTCCCTACTTGGGTTTTTTCCTTACATAAAAAACTGGTCAGCTTGATTTTCCAACGGACCCAGTGCCCTCCTGTATCTAAGAAAGATGAGATGAGATGGTGGAGATGACTAGCCTCCCTCATTGTTAAAAGGAAAGCCTGGGGTTTAGTGGAGAAGAGCCCTTAAAAGGGAGCCTCTCTGTGGACCCCTGTCCCCTCAAGCCCCACTGGTCCCTGGCAGGGTCTGGGGAGGTAGTCAGGGCGGTGCTTGGAGCGGGGAGCCCAGAGCTTGTACTGTGTGTGCGCTAGTGTGCCTCTGGTGTCCCCAGCACACCCTGCCCCCCCACCCCCCCGGGCTCAGTCGACAACTCAGTCCCTCAGCCCTGCAATGTCAGCCTGGCTGGGGCTGCCCGGGCTGGTGGTGGGTGTTCCTAGAGCCCTTGGGAACCGGAGCCAGGGGAGTAGCGTGAGAAGGCTGGACTGGGACATTGTGATTTGCCCACAGGCCTTCTGACGGCGGGCTGCTGGCTGAGCGCTCCCCCTGCCGAGGCCGCGTCTGCATCTCCGGTAAGAAGCACAGCTACCCCAGCCCTGGCGCTCCCTGCCCGGCCACGAGGTCTCCTGCCCCTTCAACATCTGTTCTTACCCCTCTGCCCCTTAGACCTCCGGATTCCACTCATGTGGAAGGACACAGAATATTTCAAGAACAAAGGCGGTGAGTGTCACACACACTGGGACACATTTAGGGGAGTGGCCCTGAGGTTGGAAGCTCCTGTGCGGCACTTTTTTCCAAACGAGTTGTCCTCTGTCCCCAGATCTGCACCGCTGGGCTGTGTTCCTGCTGTTGCAGCTCGGGGAGGACATTCAGGACACAGAGATGATCCTGGTGGACAGGACCCTCACGGACATCTCCTTTCAGAACCATCTGCTCTTGTGAGTACCTCATCTGTGTGGCTCTCCTCTCTCCCCTCTGCCCAGTGCTCTGGTGAGGTAGCTACAGAGCGGGGAGGAGAGGGAGGAAGGGAGATGGGCCTTCCCAGTGGAGCTGTCCTGAACTCATACCACATCCATCCTTCCCCCACCCCTCCCTCGTGCCTCCCTGGACTTCCCCAGGACCATCCTCCTCTCTTCTCCCCACATTCCTATAGCACCGAGGCAGGGCCAGACTTCAAGCTGCGGCTGGAGCTGTATGGGGCCTGCATGGAAGAGGAGGGGGCCCTGGCTGGGGCCCCCAAGAGGCTTGCCACCAAACTCAGCAGCTCCCTGGGTCGCTCCTCTGGGAGGCGTGTCAGGGCATCGCTGGAGAGTGCTGGGGGTTCGGGGAGCAGTCCGGTCCTGCTCCCCACCCCGGCTGTGGGGTAAGGCCATCCATTCCCCCGCTGCCCTCACATGCCTGTCCTGGCCACAGGTGACCTCTGAGCAGTGGGGAGCTTGCAGAACCTACTCTGCACTGCAGCCAGGATATACAGACAGACACAGATGAGCAGTGGCCACATGGGAGGCACTCAGAGCTAGACCCAAGCCAACTGATAACCAATAGGAGGGCAGGGAGAGGTAGGCTCTAGGTCCTCACTTTTTTTTCTGCAGCAGAGGCATTTATATGGGTAGAACAGAGTGCCCTGGTTGGAGGAGGGTAGCCTGGCTCTGTGGCGGTGCCTCCAGGAGTCTGGAAGCACCGTGTGGAATCCTGGGCCCCTGAGGAGCAATGTGGGAACATCTAGAGTAATACACAGAATGCTGATTTTGGAGACATACCCGGGTTCAAACTCCAGCTCCACCACCTACCTATGGGCTATAGATTATGGGCACATTTTTTAACCTCTATGCCTCAAGCTGCCTAATCTATTAACTAAAGAATGCCACCCGCCTCCCGGGGCTGTGGTGGGAATACAGTAGGATAACATATATAAAAAGCACAGGACCTGGCGCTTAGCAGGACCGCAGTGAATGCTTGTTCCCCACTCCCGTGGGGAAGGCAAGCTAGTTTTCTGTGTGGCTCTCTGAACTACGGGGCAGACCTGCTCAGCACTATAGCTCCTGCCATCTAACGGGCCCTCGCGTGCTCCTCACCTGGCTGAGGCCCACTTCTCTGCCTGTCCTGCAGGGGTCCTCGTTACCACCTCCTGGCTCACACCACGCTCACCCTGGCAGCAGTGCAAGATGGGTTCCGCACACATGACCTCACTCTCGCCAGCCATGGTGAGTTTGTGTGTGGGGCGAGCACGCTGGATGGTGAGAAGAGGGGCCTTTGGATGGTCCCCTTCTCATTCCCCACCCGCTCTCTGCACTTCCTCTCTCCCAGAGGAGCACCCTGCCTGGCTGCCCCTTTATGGCAGTGTGTGTTGCCGCCTGGTGGCTCAGCCTCTCTGCATGACGCAGCCTACTGCAAGTGGCTCCCTCAGGGTGCAGGTGAGGGCCCCTGAGGAGTGGAAGGGAGCAAGGAGAAGGCAGCGGAGAGCTGGGTCACCTGGGAATTAGCACTACTGAAAAACCAAGGTCTGGGTGGAAGGAGGGGCATGGCAAGACAGGAGGGGGCAGAAAGGGGCAGATTCTTGATGGAGGGCTGGGAAGAAGGGCGTTGGGAGGTGTGATTCCCCCAGGAAACCTTGAGTATCTATGCAGCAAGCTGGGGAGCGGCAGGACTGGGCACGAGTGCACGGAATCCTGAAAGGCACGAACCTCTTCTGTTACCGGCAACCTGAGGATGCAGATACTGGGAAAGAGCCGCTGTTTACTATTGCGATCAACAAGGTGATGGGTCCCCTGATGGTCAAGCCACCAGGTGCTAGGGCCTGGAGCCTCCCCTTCAGGTCCCACCAGGGTGGGTGCAGACCTTAGAAAGATCAAAGTCTTCTGGGCCTCACAGCACCACCCAGCTCCAGGGCCAGGAATGATGAGGGGACCATTCTCCCCGACCAGCAGCACTGGAAAAGGCTTGTCCCTTCTAGTTACCAGCCTCAGCCAATCCTCAGAGAGGGTTCTATAACCAGTTCAGGATTTTTCATCCACCTTCCATCTTCCCCCTCAGATTCTAATTTGCAGCTACTCCATCCTTTCCTGGTTTCCTCTCCCAGGCCAGGCCCAGTGCCCCCTCTGTTCAGCCCTTTTGTTAGCTTTCCTGCTGACGTTTATGGAGGAAGCAGTGAGGGACATTAGGCCTCAGCATTCCTGCCAGCCTCTGGGCCTTCCCCTGCCCGCCCTTTTCCCGTCTCTATGTGCCTCTGTCCCTGACTGAAGACCATCTGTCTCATCCCCAATCCTTTCCTGCCATTCCTTCCCACTCAGCTCAGTAGGAGGCAAATGAGAGGGCTTGGTGAGCTCCCCACACGCTCCTCTTTCTTTTTCTTTTTTAACATATATTTATTGATTTCAGAGAGGAAGGGAGAAACATCAGTGAGGAGAGAATCATTGATCAGCTGCCTCCTGCACACCCCCTACTGGGGATCAAGCCCGTATGTACCCTTGACCGGAATTGAACCCGGGACCCTTCAGTCTGCAGGCCTAGGCTCTATCCACTGAGCCAAACCGGTTAGGGCAAGCTCCTCTCTCTAAGGCAGGATGATCAAGCCCGCCTGAAGTCACTGCTGACCTCTGTAGCCAACGTGGAGGTGGAAGCGGACGCCTTTTTCTCCTGCAGGATACTCGAGTCCAGGCAGGGGAACTGGACCAGACCACAGGCCGGCCCTTCACTCTGAGCATCAGTAACCAATATGGGGAGGACAAGGTGACACACATCCTTCAGGCAGAGAGTCGGGGAGCCCTGCAGAGCTGGATGGAGGCTCTGTGGCAGCTTTTCTTCGACATGAGTAAGAGTAGGGGGCTGGATTGACTTTGGGGAGGAACTGGGGTTTGTTATTTCTTACCGTAGGCCTCTGTTTCAAGAGTATGTGGAAGGAAATGCAGCAGGGGAGAGGGTAGCCTGGCCCTCTCAGTCCTCTCCCTCTCCACCCCCAATCAGTGTTCTCCCTTCAGGCCAGTGGAAGCAGTGCTGTGATGAAATCATGAAAATTGAAACCCCGGCTCCCCGGAAACCACCCCAAGCACTGGCCAAGCAGAGGTCCTTGTACCATGAGATGGGTGAGTGAGAGTACGCTCCGGGAACTGATGGGAAGTGTGCTGGAGGCTTCAGGGGAACCCAGATCATGGACACAGACAGAAGGTACTTTGGGCCGAGGCAGAGCTCTGGGACTCAAGTCCCAGTGAGTCCTGCTGTGTCCCTTTCTTTCCTCTGACCTTCTTAGAACCACTCCCACCAAAGTTCAAAACCAAACCCCAAAGAACCAGATTCATTTCATGGATTTCCTTCCTAATTTCTTCTTCTTTTGTTTCCCTTTCTGCATGCGGATTCCTATCTCTTCCTCTGGCCTTTACTCGCCTGGCACTGCTTTCATTTTCCTTCTCTCTCTTGATATCTTCACCCACGTCCCCCCTCCCAATCTGTGTCCACCCTGCATGCTGTATCCCATAGTCTTATCAGAGCCTGGGGGCCCAGGTGAGGGGCTGCTCCTGCAGGATAATGCAATCTCGGCTGAGATCCGGGCTTTGCTTTCCTCCTATTACAGTGACAGGTGATGGTCAGGGCTGGGTAGACCTAAGCTCTGACTAGCCCCCTCCCCTAACCCCTTCCTGGTGCCACAGCTATTGAGCCTCTGGATGACATCGCAGCAGTGACAGACATCCTGGCCCAGCGGGAGGGCGTGAGGCTGGAGACGGCCCCACCCTGGCTAGCCATGTTCACAGACCAGCCTGCCCTGCCTCGCCCCTGCTCGCCTGCCTCAGTGGCCCCAGCTCGGACCCACCCGCTGCCCTGGGGGCGCCCCAGAACATTCTCCCTGGACGCTGTGCCCCCAGACCACTCCTCTGAGGCTCCCCGCTTGGTTGCCCCTCTCCCCCCGCACCGATCCCCACGTTCTAGAGGCCTCTGCCGCAAAGGCTCGCCCCGCACTTGGCTCCAGTCTCCGGTGTGAGAACGGTGCTGGCAACAGGATCTGGCCAGGGGAGGAGAGGACCTGTGCGCACTGGGCTCTGGGACGGTGCTGCCTGCAGCAGGTTGGCCAGCTTGGCCTCCTTCCTCAGCTGGACTGGGGGTAGGTTGGGGATGGGGAGCCGAAGCCCCTCTTCAGCTATGGTTGTCATGGTGCTGAGGGACTCATTCCCGGGGCTGGCTGGGACCCCCTAAACCCTTCCTGGGAGAAAACTGGAACCAACCCTGCCCTACCTCCTGCACTAACCAGCTTTGAGGATGGCACTGGAGAGCGCTGGGAGGGAACACACCTTCCTTGTGACTCCTTCATCAACCATTAAAATTATTTAACGGCAGACTTCAGCCTTCACCTGGTTCGTGACATCAGGCTGTCTCTCTGCTTGGCCTGGACCTGCCCCGTCCCCTCTTCCTTGGAGCTTAGTTCGCGGCTGTGAAAGATGACTTTATACTGAGTAATTAGACGCGGGCCAGGTGGAGGAGGCACTTTATAGACACCACAGGAAGAAAGGAGGGCTTCTCCGTTCTCTCTCACTCACTGCTGAATCTCAGGATTTCAGTGAGGTCGTAGCCAGTCACAGCAAAGGAGCTGCCAAGGGGGTCACAGAACTGGGCACCACACAGCTGAGTGTCGGGCACACACTCCCCATGACAGTGTTCCACCTGGGGGAGGAGAGGGCTGCTCAGGGCCTGCTGCCCCATGCTTGCCCCCGCCCCCCTCTCTCCACACCCACCTCGGTGCAGCCACTCTCTGTGCTTTTGCTCAGCTTCCAGATGTGTACAAAGGTGTCCTCGGCTGCAGAAAGGAGCTATTAAAAAAAGGTAGGGAGGATGAGTGGGAGTCAGAAGGTGCTGACGAACTGGTCCAGGTTGGAGTGCTTCACCAAGTGGCAAAGACAGGCCTGTGGGGTTCCTCTCAACATCCCCGAACCGGGAACCAGGGTGTGTAGGGGTGGAGGAGACTGACCTTGCCCACATCCGGGGCCAGGTCCAGGGCACAGATGGCCCGGGCGTGGGCGTTGATCTGGACGTGTAGCGCTCCTGTACTGGTCTCGTACAGACGCACTTGCCCGTTCCCATAGCCCGCTGCTACGATCCCCTTCCACAGCTGCACGGAAGTACATGGGACCCTGCAAGGGCAACGCCCCACTTTGATTTCCTCACACCCAAGCCCACTCCCCACCCTGAAGCTGCTTCAGGAAGTCCTCAGCCCCTTTGCCTCACCTACCCAAATCCGGGAATGCGGGTCAGTAACTTGAATTCAGGACCTGACCGCCAGACACAAAGCAAGCCGGAGTCATCTGCTGTCACGACGTCAGCCATGCAGTCCTGAGGGGAAAGGCAGGGTCAGCCCTTCCCTCTCTCCCCTGCTGGGTCCTGTGTGCAGGGAAGGGAGGCAGCAGATGCATCTTGGCCTCTCGGGAAAAGGAAGATACGGAGCTCTCACACACTGGAAGCAGGGTCCCCTCAGGAAGCACAAAATGCTTTCCTTTCATTCCTCACAGCCCGCCCGCCCCCGCCCCCCCCCCCCCACGTGTTAGGAGGGAGTATATAACTACTTGGTGGATAGATGATGCAACTGAGGCCATAGTGTTATGACCTTCTGGTGTTCTTATAGTAAGCCAGTCAGTCATAACTAGGCTCGGCCTCGACTCCCACCCCTAGGCAGCCAACACAGCCCATGGGCCCCACTCTGGGCCAGATTCAGTAGAGTATGAATTAGAAATACAAACCCCATTCTCAAAAGGTTTGCAATCCAAGAAGACAGTACCAATTCAGGGGTCGGCTAAGGGGAATCAGTGAGAGCTGGAATAGGGGGAAAACTTCCTGGAGAGGGTGGTGCTGGAAGTGTAGGACTTGCCCAAGTCCAGAGAAGGAAGCTGCACATGTCAGAGCTGGAAAGCATCTTGGAAGCCATCTGTCCCAACTCCTCAATGCACATGAGTACTGAGCAGTGTTCGTGAACTACTTAAATGCCACGTAAAACATCTCTGGCTTCGTCACTGGGTCTGAGGTTGCCGAAGCCTAGGAAAGTGCAGCTGTTTGCCCGAAGTCACCCAGCTGCTTAGTGGCAGAGCCAAGACTTGCATTCAGGTCTCCGGCCTCCCAAGGTGGGGAAGGACCCCAGGCTCACTGGAATTAGAAGGGGTTTTCACTCACCGGTTCCTGGGCAGGCTCGCTGGCAATGTCTGTGACTGACGTCGGATGCCCCGCCAGCTCTTCACTCAGTACAATGTTGGGACCTTTGACTGGTATGTCAAATACCAGTACCCGGCCTGACCACATTCCTACAAAAGCAGTGTGTCCTAGACCTTCTGCGTCTCCAGCCACCACACTCAGAACTCCCTCCATCCCAGAAACCTTAGTAACAAACCCATCTCTCACTGCCCCAACAGTCCTGCCCCTCCATGACTACCCTTATTCTCCCTCACCCTGCCCCTCAGAACCCGTCCATGGCTCTTTGGAGTCTCTGCCCCCCTTCACTTCCACCCTTCCCTTGAACCCTCCACAATTTCCTCAGACCTTTAGCATCTTCCAGACCAAAGCCCACACCTTTATACCCCAGCACCCCCCTCTCCCCTGCCACATACACACACCAATGCCCTGCCCTTGGGCCTCTCACCTACACAGATGAAATGGCCGCAGGAAGCAATTCCTCGGGCAAACACAGCCTGTACTGAGTATAAAAGGGGGAAATTATTAGAGATAGTGCTTTTTCCAGCCCCAGCAAACACTCCCTACCCACACCCAACTCAGTCCTGCAGGTACCTGGAGAGGCATCTCGGGAGTCTAGCGCGTGCCAATAGACCATGACGGAGCCGTCAGACTCATACATCTGGAAGGGCCAGGGCAGTGATGTCATATACTCATGTTAGCCTTAGCCCACTGAATCCTCAAAGCAACTCTGGCAGGTAGGCATTACTTTTATTCCTACTTTACAGAGGCGGACAGAGAATCTGATCAGTTCAATTGCCCAAGGTCACACAGCTAGCAAAGGGGCAGATATTGGAGAGGATGCTTGGGAATTTTTTTTTTATTTTTCATTCTTTTCAGAGAGAAGGGAGAGAGAGAGATAGAAACATCAATGATGAGAGAGAATCATTGATTGCCTCCTGAACACCCTCTACCGGGGATCGAGCCACAACCCCAGCATGTGCCCTTGACCTGAATCGAACCTGGGACCCTTCAGTCCGCAGGCCAACGCTCTATCCACTGAGCCAAACCAGCTAGGGTGGTACTTGGGAATTTAAAAAGATGGAAGGAAGGAGAACATTTGAGATCTTGCTCCCTGGCTTATGCTGTAAGTTTGGCTCAAACTCTTATAAAAGTTTCAAAAAATAAAAAAAATATTTAAAAAGATGGAAGGAATGAAGATGAGAAACAAGGAAGAGTGGGCTAAGTAAGCATGTGTAAAACTTGGGAGGGTTTAGAGGCCAGTGTGGAGGAGCTTGGGTCCTTGGAGAGGAGTTGAGAAGACTCTAGTCTGAGAGGGCAGGAAGGTCCTCCTCTTACCTGTATTCCTCGATGTGAGGTGAGCACCAGCAATACTCGAAAGGGGAGGGCACACCAGTGGACCTGGAGGGAGGGGGATTAGAGTAGGGACAAGTGGTCAGCAGGGGGCATGAGGACTCAGAAGAGCAGAAATTCAGAGGGATAGGGAAGGCCTGTTCCTTGAGGCTTGGAGAGGAAAGGGCGGGGTTAGGACTGGGTTCAGCAACACCGCTTCCAACCTCAATTCCTCACCTGGGTGATGAGTGGGGAGCTCACTCCAGCTCCCTCCTTAGCGTGGAGCTGGCGCTGGGCCAAGGCCACGCCCTCAGGAGCAACGCTGAGAAGCTGGGCGCTGGGTCCATGGACTACCCCAAAATGTGTGAGGTTGCAGACCGGCAGGTGCAGCACACTGAGGTTGTTGCACAGGGCGGCAGCCGAGCCTTGAAGCGGGATGGAACGCTCCCGGCGGAACATCCTAGGGGAGAGACGCTCGAATCACCAAAAGCTCAGGGGTAAACAGAAGACAGCAACGATTCCTACGGAGGGTGGCGGGTGCTGTCATAAGACACTGGGGGAGACCCCTGAGACTGGGTCATGATGTAATGGGGGGCCCCAGGGACGGTGATGGGGGGGGGGATCTGGCATGGAGGTGGTCTCCTGGAGCGAGAGAGTGGAGTCCCGGGGCTGAGTCACGGACGATGGGGGAACCCTAGAGGAGGAATGGTGATGGCACAGGACCCGGTGGCCCCAAGTGATGTAATGGTGGCCCCAATAACGAGCCAAGGCGGGTTACGGCAGGGTAGTCTCTAGGCCCTTCCAGCCTCGGTTCGGCTCCCCGAAGCCCCATGCCCGGGTTAGAGGTCACCCCAGTAGCCCCCGGTCGGCTTGCCTGACTCCAGGATCGCTAGGTCCCTCCGAATCCGCCGCCACCATAGAGACGACGCACTTACGCAGGCCGATGGGCGGGGCGAACCACCGGAACCTGCCGCGCGGGGCGCGGTTGTCGGGGCAACTGCGGACCGGACGAGCCAACCAGCGCACAGCGTGGTTGCCGGGGCGACCGTTAGGCGGCGGCGGCGGCCGCGGCGCCGGGAGCTGTGGAAACCTCGAGGCCGAAGGCAGAGGCAGCGATGGCGCACGAAAGCTCGGTAAGCTTCAGCTCGGCTCGGGGTGCGCCAGAGCCGGGATCGGCCTCTCAGGTCGGTGTCGGGAACCGTGGACCAGCCGCACGATACCCGGTGCCCGCCCGGCACGCCGGCGTTCAAGAGGACCAAGGAATCCACGTCGGTACTTGGGCAAAAAACCCTATGCCCACCCACAGGCTTTGTCACCATCGGAAGCTGAGGGAAAAGATCGAATGAGGTGCAGAGTCCAAGAGCGAAAATATTACTTTAGAAACAGCTAATGGATGTAATACGTCTCTTGCACTGAGGTACCCATTTGAATGGATTAACGAGAGTTGGCCAGGGATTGGGGAGAGGAGCTGCTAGAATCAAATTGTTTTAAAACAAGGTAATTTCAAATAAAACATTTGAAGAACCTTTGTGTAACAATATCCCTGGCCCCTCTGGTCAGGCCACATCTAGGCACAAGAGAGGCTTGGAGTCCTCGCCGGTTTGGCTCAGTGGGTAGAGCGTCGGCCTGCGGACTGAAAGGTCCCAGGTTCGATTCCGGTCAAGGGCATGTACCTTGGTTGCGGGCACATCCCCAGCAGGGGGTGTGCAGGAGGCAGCTGATGGATGTTTCTCTCTCATCGATGTTTCTAACTCTATCCCTCTCCCTCCTTCTCTGTAAAAATCAATAAAATATATTTAAAAAGAGAGGGGGGGGGGCCGGTTTGGCTTAGCGGATAGAGCTTCGGCCTGTGGACTGAAGAAGGGTCCCAGGTTCGATTCTGGTCAAGGGCACATGGTCATGTTGTGGGCTAATTTCCCAGTAGGGGGCGTGCAGGAGGCAGCCGGTTTCTCTCTCTCCCTCTCCCTTCCTCTTTAAAATCAATAAAAATATATTTTTTTAAAAAGAGAGAAGCTTGGAGGGGAAGTCTAAAGAACCGACTCTCCTCGCCCAGCCCTACCTGCCCTGCGCTGGCTTGAACTGGTCTTTGGGCCCTTCCCTAGGTTTGCCACCAGGGCTGGTCGCACTAGCAGAGAGGGGAAATGAGGCTTAAGGGATTTTGAGTCCAGTGTGAAGTTTAGAAAACATCAGATTTGAGGGAGAATTTTAGGGAACATCAGGTATCAGTGAGGTTGCGGGGCGAGGAAGCAAAGGTTTGAGAGATTACATCTGGAGGTAAATTTTGGAGGGAATCAGGTTCAAGTAGACTCTTTTGGGGGAAGTGAGGAGGCTCCCAGGAATCTACTAGTAAATGCCTATGTCCTGAAATTAACTTGGGACCTAGTCTTTATCTTTTTAAAAAATAAATATATTTTATTGATTTCAGAGAGGAAGGAAGAGGGAGAGAGGTAGAAACATCAATGATGAGAGAGAATCATCGATCGGCTACCTCCTGCATGCCTCCCACTGGGAATCTTTTTAAGTAGATTTTTTTCTTTTCTACTGCTGCCCATTGCTCCCCTGGTTGCAAGTCTCGTGGGGACCCTTAAAGTTTAGGAGATGCACACCTGAGAGGGAAGAGAAGGAAGAGAGGCATGAGCCTAATCCTAGGAGGGAGCGAGCGCCCTGGGTCTTTTGCCTTGAGGGTTTCAAACACTGGGAGTTTAAAGGAGACATCTGTAATGTTTTCAACAATAAAGATAAGTTTAAAAAATAGCCTGGTCGGTGTGGCTCAGTGGTTGAGCATTCGACCAATGAACCAGGAGGTCACGGTTCGATTCCTGTTCAGGGCACATGCCAGGGTTGCAGGCTCGAACCCCAGTGGGAGGCATGCAGGAGACAGCCAATTGATGATTCTCTCTCATCGTTGATGTTTCTCTCTTTCCCTCTCCCTTCCTCTCTGAAATCAATAAACAATATATAAAAATAAATAAACAAAAATAAAAGCTGGGAGTTTAGGGGAGGATCTCAATAGAATATTTATCAGCTTCATGCTGATGAACCAAAAGGAGATTTATTCCCTTAACTTCAACTGTCCTTAGGTGTGGTTGACACTAATTGGATTTCTCCTATCTATCTCCCTGAGCTTATAAAATAGAGAAGAGCATAGGAAAGAAACATACCCACTATTACAATTTTGGTATTTTCTTTTTCTTCAACACATACAGGTTTACATTATCTGAGGTCATACTTGTTCTTTCATTTAACATGAAATCTTAAGTATTTTTCTATGCTTTTGCAAATTCTTCCTAAAGATTACCTTTAATCATTGTATAATATGATTAAATATTATGTAGATAGTACACAATTAGCCAGCTATTCTCTTTTTGTTAGACATATGTGTTCAATATTCTGCTATTATAAATCACACCACAGAGATTTTTGATTTTTACAGAGAGGGAGGGAGAGGGAATCTGTTGAAGAATACATATACATACATACACATATATATATATGTGTGTGTGTGTGTGTGTATAATTTATATGTATTACATATATATAATTTATATATATTGATTTCAGAGAGGAAGGGAGAGGGAGAGAGAGATAGAAACATCAATAATGAGAGAATTATTGATCGACTGCCTCCTGCATGCCACACTGGGGATTGAACCTGCAACCTGGGCATGTGCCCTGAAAGGGAATCAAACTGTGACTTCCTGGTTCATAGGTCGATGGACTGGCTAGGACTACCGTTCTACTTTTGTGAAATGTTATGTCCTTTGCCTATTATTATCTTTGGAGTTTATGATGGTTCTTATTTTATTTTATTTTTTAAAATATTTTTATAAAATATTTTTATTGATTTTTCAGAGAGGGAGAGAGAGAGATAGAAACAACAATGATGAGAGAGAATCATTGATTGGCTGCCTCCTGCACAACCCACACTGGGGATCGAGCCCACAACCCCGGCATGTGCCCTGATAGGAAATCGAAAAAGAAAAACAAAACAAAACAAAACAAAAAAAATAATAAAAAGAAAAAAAAGAAAACAAAAAAACAAATACAAAGGAAATCGAATCAGGACCTCTGGTTCATAGGTTGATGCTCAACCACTGAGCCACACCGGCCAGACATTCTTATTTTATATGAGTTTTAATATATTTAGGAATATATATATTTTAATATTTGCTATAAATGCAGGGTGGAGCAAAAGTAGGTTTACAGTTTGTATGGAAAATAATACAATAATAAATAAATAATACATGAATAAGCTCTGGTCTGTGTACTCACAACTGTAAACCTACTTTTGCCCCACCCTGTATTTTTGTTTGAGAAGCAGTATAAAGTCAGGCTCTGAAGTCAAACTTGCATATAAATGATTACTCCACTACTTCCTTGTTATGTGATCTGGGCAAATTCTGTAAAATGGAAATACAAATAATATGTAGTCTAAAAACAAATGTAGGAATTGAGTCAAGACGATATATGCAACTATTATACTCTAAGTGCTGGAAAATGATTACTAATATCAGCTTGTAAATTAAGAAAGTTTATAAAAGTAAGTACAGCCAAAACCGGTTTGGCTCCGTGGATAGAGCTTCAGCCTGCAGACTGAAAGGTCCCAGGTTCGATTCCGGTCAAGGGCATGTACCTTGGTTGCAGGCACATCCCCAGTAGGGGGCATGCAGGAGGCAGCTCATCGATGTTTCTCTCTCATCGATGTTTCTAACTGTCTATCTCTCTCCTATCTCTCTCCCTTCCTCTCTGTAAAAAATCAATAAAATATTAAAAAAATAAAAAAAATAAAAAGCTTAATACTAAAAAAAAAAAAAGTAAGTACAGGAAAATTTGACAGTCGCACCACAGGGAAGCTATGAAGAAAATACAATGTTTTCTTACCCAGAGATTATATGACAAGTTATCCTGTTTTTCCTACATTTTATTTTTTCTTTATATTTTTGTTTTATTTGTGTGTGTGTGTGTGTGTGTGTGTGTGTGTGTGTGTGTCCTTTAATCCATCTGGAAGTTATTTAGATGTATATTGTGAAATAAGAATTTAAGTTGATTTGGGGAGGAGGAGGAGACTCTAAACAGCACCAATTATTCCAGCACCCATATATTGACTCATCTATGTCAAGTTCTTTCCCTCTCAAGAACTTTGAACACTTTGGACTAGTGCAAATAGCAAGGACTGTGGAGTTGGAGCCACATATAGCCTGGGTTTATTGTGGAATCCCAAGCAAGTGCTGGTTAACTTGTGGCAAACTGCAGTTTCTTTGTCTGTGAAATGGGCTCAGGGAGCTGTTGTGAAAATTAAATTAGCTAGGTCAAACACCTGAGAAGCACCTGTCACACAGTAGGCTTTCTTAGTAAGTTGTCTCTTTCAGAAGGCTTTTCCTTCCTACTAGACAAATGGAGAAAGCTTCCTCTGAGCCTGTAGTTGCTTCTCTCGTCCACTCCTCGGTTTTCTGCCCTGATTGCTCTGCTCCTTTCCCACAGAGGCAGGCCCGAGATCGCGGGGCGACCAGATCCAAGGCGGAAAAGGCACGGCCGCCTACTGTGCCAGTGCCGCAGGTGGACATCGTTCCTGGGCGGCTTACTGAGGCTGAGTGGATGGTGCTCACGATGGTGGAGGAGGGCGAGGACGTGGTGGGGGACATCTTGGCAGATTTGCTGGGGCGTGTCATGGACTCCGCCTTCAAAGTCTACTTGACCCAGCAGGTGAGCCTGGATCGGGCCCTCCAAACCCATCCACCCCCTCTTCCACCCCTTCCTGCGTGGCTGAGACCTTCTCTTGCTTCTGCAGTGCATCCCATTCACCATCAGCCAGGCTCGGGAGGCCATGCTGCAGATCATCGAGTGGCGTTTCCTGGCTCGAGATGAGGGAGAGTCTGCAGTGGCTGAGGACCCCACCTGGGGAGAGGATGAGGAGCCCTTGGCATGCACAACGGATGCCTGGGCTCAGGGATCTGTGCCCCTGATGCGCGCACCAGCCTCAGTGGAGCTGGAGGACTCCTTCCAAAGCGAAGTAAGCCCCCAGCTGCCTCTGACCCCCACCCCTACCCCCAGTGCATCCTCGTTTTCCTTACGGCTTCTCCAAGATTTCTCCACCCTTAGTTCCTCTCTCCCCTTTCTGACCTCTCACTGTCTACCTCTCACCCCCACCTCTGGTGCATTTCCCCAGGACCAAGGGAGTGTAGACCAGATTTCTGTAGGAAGATCGTTGATGGATGGAGGCTCTGAGGAGCAAGTGGAATCCTCCAAGCCAAGAGACACCCTCAGCCCTCCACCCACCCCAGAGCTGTTTCAGGAGGCAGGCCCCAGGGATACTTTAGAGGAATTGGAAGACCAGGAAGGAGGCTACCCATCTTCGGCAGGGTCCAGGGACCTGAGCCTCCAACAGCTGTCAGAATCTGTGGAGCAAGTGATGGAGAGAGTTCCCTCTGGGAGTCCCCACCCTTCTCTGGAGCTGTCCCTGGTAGCCAGCTCCCAGGAATCGGCAGAGAGCACACGGCCCCTCAGCTCCCAATTCTCAGTAGAGGACCTCTATTTCCCGCCTTCTATTGGGGATGTAAGCGAGCAGGTGCTCAAGAAGGACGAGATGCCCCACACAGCCTTGGACTCCATCATACTCAGCCCCTCCGAATCCTTCCAGCAGCCTTGGTGCTTGGACTCAAAGCTGAGTACACTTCCGCATAAGGTGGGCCGCAAGGCCTCGGTGCTGCCGAGCCAATGGGTATGCCCAGTAGTTGAGGTTGTGGATCCAGACTCCGAGGTACAACCCCTGGAAATCTACCGCAGGCACCCCCGGGTCAAGAAGACAGAGGCCCCGGCCAGACGCCAAGCTACTGGCTACAGTTTCCGAGCATCCCGAGCAGCTTTCCGCCCTCTCCCTCCCAGCGGTCCTTTCCCTGCCTTGCGCCCTGGTCCCCAACTTCCCCCTTTAAGCTTTGGCCCATCATTGCCAGGCTCCCAGTCAAAGGGGCTCTTACCCGGCCCAGAGAGCCGCTTTCTTGAAAGGCACCTGGGGTTCTCCCAGGTGGCCCGCAGCCCCAGCCCCTGCACTTGGCCAGGTGCAAAGTGGCCTAGGGGCTGGGAAGGGGAGGCGGAGTTGCTGGAAGAGCTGTGGGCCGCCCGCACCCAAGTACCTCCGCAGGGACCCCGGGACCAGGAGGGCCAGGATCCTCAAAGGTGGTCTTACCTTGAACCCCAAATCCTCAAGGCCACATCCCAGGTCATGTGGCAGCCACTGTTGCTGCCGGAAGCCTTGAAGCTGGCTCCTGGTGTGAGCATGTGGAACCCAACCACACAGGTGCTGCTCAGGTCTGGCGCACCCCAGCAGGAGGACAAAAAAGGCTGGACCTCTCCTCCCACTGAGTTGCAACCCATCCAGACAGAAGCCCAGGTGACCAGGGCACAGCTAATGAAGAAATCAACCTCCAACGTGTGGTCACTCCCCTCCAAGATCCTGCCCCATTCTGAGCCCTAAACCTCAGCCAGTGGGAATCCTATCTTTATTCTGTCCGCTTGCCAAAAATAAACACCTGGGTTGCCTTAAGAATTGGCCTGGTATCTCTGTCAGTTTCTTCCAAAGACATGTGTTCTCGCTGAGCTGGAGAGGAGCAGTGGTCCTGGCAGGCCTAGAAGAAGATAGAACACTGGGTCCAGGGAATAAACCCATTTGTATCCATAGGAGACCCTGCTTCAGGGCCAAGGCTACCCTCCAGCAGAAGAATTCTGGAGAACCATCTCTCCTCACAAAAGAGCAGATAGATGTAAGGGCTGCAAGTGGGATCTACCTCAGTTGGGAGAACTTCGTTTCCTATCAGTCGGGAGCAAGGGAATGGCCCTGTTTGGGCACAGAGTGATTCAAGACATGGGGAATTTGGTTTCTTGCTTCCCTACTCCCTGGAGCTCTGTCAGTTCACTTTAGATGCAAATACAAGTTTGGCTCAGAGATTTGAGCTTTGGCAGGGTTTAGGGCTCAGGGAAAGCCCTTCTGTTAATTTTTGATTGGAGGTGAGGCAATCAAGTGCTTAGGTCACACAATTTATAAGGAGGAACTCTCTCTCAGGTTCAGATGGGTTGCTTGAACAAGTGTGAGAGGGCCTCCTTAAATTTTGCATCTTGGGCTCCACACCAGCCTTATTGCTGCCCACTCAGCATTGACTAGCTCTCTCAAATTCTCTTCCCACTCTGGGTAGTCGGCCAGTCATCTGCTATGCCACTGTGGTCTCTACTCAGCACCCAGGTCTGGGTTCCTGGCTCTGTCCTCCTCATTCTGGTCTTCCTGCTTAGACTAAGTGTGCGGCTCTGGCATAAGACTCAGCTTTGGGACCTCCAGCACTGCTCCACAGATCTAACTGGGAAGACGGCAGTGGTGACTGGGGCCAACAGTGGTGAGTGCTCCTTCCACCCTGTCACCTCACTAGGGGTCTCAGCCCCAACAGTCTTCACAGGGAGGGCAGGGGGGAGAAGCAGCACCCACTGTCAACACCTCTGTCCCTCACCCTTGCTCCTTTACCCTCTAGTCACTTCCCAGACTAGCCTACTCTGAAGCTGCCCTCTCACAGGTATCGGAAAGGTTGTGTCCCAGGAGCTGGCCCGCCGTGGGGCCCGGGTGATCCTTGCTTGCCGTAGCCGAGAGCGTGGACAGCAAGCCCTGGCTGAGATCCAAGCAGCCTCTAAGGATGCCTGCCTTCTGCTTGGGGAGGTAGACCTGAGCTCTATGGCCTCCATCCGGAGCTTTGCCCGGTGGCTTCTGCAAGAGTGTCCTGAGATACATCTGCTGGTTAACAATGCTGCAGTCTGTGGTATGTGCCTTGACATGCTTCCCCAAACACATTTTAGGAGACTCCTTTCTAGATCAGGGACCACAAAACAGGCATCCCCAAAGCCTAACCTGTGCACCCTGCTGAAACACTCTTAATTCATACACAACCCTAAAGAGCCTGCCTCACGTTATAGCCTCAAATTTAATTGCCCCATCTTTGCATATACGTGCTCCTATGGCATTTCTATTGAACCCCAATATATCACCCTAGACTCTGTCTCCCTCAGTATATTCGCTCTATCATCCACTTCGTGTGTTTTCGTTTCCTCCCAGGAATCCCCAGGACACTAACCCCAGAGGGCCTTGATGTCACCTTTGCCACCAATTATGTCGGGCCCTTTCTGCTCACAAATCTACTGCAAGGTAAGGAAATGTGCCTACCCTCTGTGTCAGCCCTGGCTTCTCCATTCCCCTTCCTTTCCTTTGGCACATAGCAGGGGAACCACCTGACACAAGTCAGGATTAGGATTTTGGTAATGGAACCAGACAGTCCAAAATACAACCAAGAGGATATAAGATCCCCCCTCTCCCTCCCTCAGCTCTGAATTCCAGTCAGACCAGTAGAGTCAATCATCTCAACCACAGGTTCCTGAGGGTGGCACTAGGTCACTAGAAACATTAACACCAAGAAGCTCAGGGGCCACCAGGGATAATAGCCAAAAATTCATTGCCTTGGGCCCAAGTCTGTTGACTTTCTGATTTTGTAATCCTTTCTGCTTAAGGTTTGAGGTTCTCCTGGGGAGGTGTGGGGAAATGGGTGGCAGGCAAATTCTCCATAACATATTTTCCTGTGTTTTTAAATAACCTCTTTTTTAGTCAGGTAATATATATCTAAAATACAAAATTGAAAGTGTATAAAAGGGTATACAGAAAAAAAAAAGTCTCCTTGGCCCTGACCGGATAGCTCAGTTGGTTAGTGTCATCCTGATATGTGAAGGTTGTGGGTTCAATCTCCCATCAGAACACATACAAGAAGCAACCACTGAGCCCTGGCTGGTGTGGCTCAGTTGTTTGAGCATTGTTCCATGCACCAAAAGGCCACTGGTTTGATTCCCAGTCGGGGCACATGCCTGGGTTGTGGCTCAATCCCCAGTAGGGGGCTGCAGAGCAGGAGGCAGCTGATTGATGCCTATCTATCTATCTATCTATCTATCTATCTATCTATCTCTTTCCCTCTCTATTCCACTCTCTCTAAAAATCAATAAAAACGTATTTTAAAAAAGAAGCAATCAATGAATGCATAAATAAATAGAACAAATTGATGTTTTTCTCTCTCCCCCTTTCTCTCTCTAAAATCAATACGTGCTCCTATGGCATAAGTGAAAGGAAAAAATAAATTAAAAAATCTCCTCCTCTCCTTGAAAATCAACTTTCCATTCCCCTCCTTGGAGGCAACTACTGTTGTCAGGATCTCCTGTACCCTTCAGTGGCTGATTGCATTAGCCCAATTGGAAAGTGAACAAAGAGCAAGGCAAAACTCTATGCACTTTTTTTAAAAATATATTTTTATTGACTTTTTACAGAGAGGAAAGGAGAGGGACAGAGAGCTAGAAACATCGATGAGAGAGAAACATCGACCAGCTGCCTCTTGCACACCCCCTACTGGGGATGTGCCCGCAACCAATGTACATGCCCTTGACTGGAATCGAACCTGGGACCTTTCAGTCCGCAGACTGACGCTCTATCCACTGAGCCAAACCGGTTTTGGCTCTATGCACTTTTGAGTATGAATATTTTTCCCTCTTCCCCCAAATTGTAACAAGGTGGTTGTACCTTCCTCAGTATTAGTGTTTTTTCTTTCTTATAAAAAAGCATTTATTTGAGCAAAAGTTGCTCCAGCCTGGAATACAGAGATTCAGGTGGCAACCTAAATTGTGTTCCTAAGTAATGGTTTCTTAAATTGTTTGTCTCTCCCCTTTTAGTATAATCTAGTCTCCCTTCTGCCACCTCTAGAAATCACCTTTAGCCATATCACTTTCTTGCTTAAAATCTTTTGAAGGTACTCTGTCCTTTATAGGATAAACTCTAAGCCCCTTCTTTTTACTTACAAGACTGAGAACCTTACTTTTTGCCCTTCCTTAATCCCCTTACCCCACCCCCAATCTCCAGCCAGACCATCTGTAGATCTTGGAACACACTCTATTTTTTTCCATCTGGCTGTGTTTGCACATATGTTTTCCTCTACCTGGAACATCTTTTTCCCACTCCCTTACGCTGTCTAACTTTAGTTTATTTGTCAAGACTCAGCACAGATATAGCCTGTGCTGTTGATCCTGCCCTGACACCTCCAACTCTCCAGCTACCCCCAATTATCAGGGGTCCCCTAAGCCCCTTGTGCACATCTCTATTCTCAAACTAACATTGCTTCATGGGGATCAGTCTCCAACTAGGCTGTGAGTCCCTTTGGTTTTTATGTCACTACTAGAGGCCCAGTGCACAAAATTTGCGCACTTAGGGGGTGGGTCCCTCAGCCCGACCTGCACCCTCTCGCAGTCTGGGAGCCCTTGGGGGATGTCTGACTGAAGGCTTAGGGAGTGGGCCTAAGCCAGCAGTCAGACTTCCTTAGCACTGCCACAGAGGCAGGAGAGGCTCCCACCACCACCGCTGCACTCGTCAGCTGTGAGCCTGGCTCAGGGCTTCTGGCTGAGTGATGCTCCCCCTGTGGGAGCATCTGCCCCCTGGTGGTCAGTGTGCATCATAGTGACCGGTCATTCTGCCGTTCGGTTGATTTGCATATTAGCCTTTATTATCTAGGACAGTGGTCAGCAAACTCATTAGTCAACAGAGCCAAATATCAACAGTACAACGACTGAAATTTCTTTTGAGAGCCAAATTTCTTAAACTTAAACTATATAGGTAGGTACACTGTTATTAACTTAATTAGGGTACTCCTAAGCTGGCCTTTGCTAAAAACTCAAGGGGCTAAAGAGCCGCATGTGGCTCACGAGCCGCAGTTTGCCTACCACTGATCTAGGATGTCTTCAAGTTTGGGGTCTATTGTCCTCATTAAGAATAATTTTCTCTCTAGCAAATTTTGGCTAAATAGCATCTGTTCAAATTGTCATTTGTGATTCTTCATTTCAATGTAGGGCTCAAAATAATTTGAGCATTTTTAAAACAATACTGTAAACTCATGTGACAATTATTATTTTTCATAATTTACATGATCCAGACTTTTTTTGTGTAGTTAATACTCGTTTTTTAAAAGATTTAACTTGTTTTATTTCTTTTTTTCTTTTTAAACTTGTTTTATTGATTATAATTTTATTTTTGTTCTTTGAGAGATCATTATCTTTTTAAAAACTACTTTCTCAGGTATCTCTGCATATTTCTTTCCCCCCAAACCTAGTGCCCTTATATCCTTAGCACCCATCTTGGTGTCTGTCACAAACCAGGGGCCTAATGAACATTTATGGAATGAATGAGTGTATGAATACATGAAAGACAACTCTGACAGTGTGTCTAGCCTCTCCTTTCTTCTTTTAATCCTCACCCGAGGATATTTTATTCATTGATTTCTAGAGAAAGTGAAAGGGAGGGAGGAGGGAGAGAGAGAGGGAGAGGAGAGAGAGAGAGAGAGAGAGAGAGAGAGAGAGAGAGAGAGAGAGAGAGAGAGAGATGTGAGAGAGACACATTGATTGGTTGCCTCCCGCATGCACTCCCTACCGGGGCTGGGAACCCACAACTGAGGCATGTGCCCTTGACCTGGAATCAAGCTTGCAACCCTTCTGTCCGCAGGTTAATGATCTAACCAAGGAGCCAAACCGGCTAGGGCCATCCTCTTCTTTTCCCCTCTTAGTGGTCAGTGTGGTCAAACATAAATAAGGATCAATTAAATTAGTTCCAGCTAGCAAATGGAAGAAAAGCACTAAACACTAAAATAAAAGAGGAAGAGAGTGTTAGGAAAGCAGCTAATGAAAGTGAAGTCTCTGTTCCCATTAAGTTCCCCTGTGCCTAGCCCTGGTGCCTGGGTGGGGCCCACTCCTGAAAGTGCTGGATGGGCCCTGCTCTCCTGGGATGTGGGCATGGGAGTTGACACTAGGACTTAGACTGAAGGAATGTGGTCTTCTCTCTACCCAGGAGCGCTACAACGGGCAGGGTCAGCCCGGGTGATAAATGTGTCTTCCTCTTGGCAAACACATGGGTACTTTGATGAGGAACATCTGACAGGGGCTGGTGGACCTTTGACCTTCAACCAGAACTATTTCTGCAGCAAACTGCTTTTGACCTCAATCACTGGGGAATTTGCCCGGAGACTTCAAGGGACAGGTAACTGCCTCTGACACCCTCTGTTCCTCCACTCCCAATCCTTCACACCTGTCAACATGTCTTGGCCATAAAATACTCCCAATATCCCCCAAGCCAGCTGTTATGTTCTTCCATTTACCACCTGTACCCCTATAGTTCTCTCAACCCTGTCCTCATGTCTCTTTTTCAACCTTTTTCAGTTCTCTTATCACTGGTAACAACCCTCTCCTCTCAGTATTTTCCAATACCAACACCATACATCATGTTCCTCCTAAAGTTAACCCAACATTTTCAAATACTCGTGTCTCCTTACTGGCGTGGGTAGCACCATTCATGTAAGTTACAGAGCACTAATGTCCCTCGTACCACCCCCAAGTCTCTGGTCACCTTTACCCAACAGACCTGGTAGGATCCTTCCCTCCTTGCACATTGCAGAACCACACTCAATCCTTTCTTCCCATCATCCTTTCACTTCGCTTTGCATAATGCTTCTGTCTTACCTTCTCAGGTGTGACTGTGAACTCTGTGGAACCAGGTATTGTGTACACGGATATCATGAAGCTATTACCTTGGTATTACCGCTTCTTCTTCTGGCTCTCCAGCTTCTTTATTAAGGTGAGTAGAGGAGGAGCTGGTTTGGCTTGAAGAGGGTGGTGTAGGGCTCTACTTTTCAGTGTCCCCAGCCCGCTAAAGCCTGCCTGGTGAGACAGCCCATCCTTCCCCTCAACCCCCACTCTCGGTGTTTCCACAGGGTCCTATACAAGGTGCAAACCCAGTTCTCTACCTGAGCTTGGCAAAGGAGCTGGATGATATTTCTGGAAAATATTTTAGCAGGTCCTGTGTGATAACTTCTCCCACTAAAGCTGCTCAGGATCCTCAGGTGGCCCAAAGCCTCTGGAATGCCTCAGTCAAACTAACAAACCTAGACAAGATGGACTGATCCTCTGAGACCCACATCTAGAGTTCTTCAACATTAATTATTTCCTTTGAATTTGTATGCTTTTGTACTTTAATTATATTGTTATTTTGTTAATATCACAAATCAGATATATTGCTATTATTTATAGAGTTGAAATTTGTGTAGCTTTACCTATATGTTTAATATTTTCTTTGCTCATTCTTCTTTCTTGTGTCTCAGATCTTCCATCTGGGGTTATTTTCCTTCTATCCAAAGTACATCCTTTAGAAGTTCCTTTAATGAGGATTTGTGGTAGACAGAATTCTAAGATGCCCCCAAGATTCATACCCTCTTTGTATACATTCTGTGTAATCTTCTCCCCTTGAGTGTGAGCAGAACTAGTGAATATGATGACATTTCATGTCTGTGATTATGTTATATACCTGAAAAGTGGGATTTTGCTGAAGTAATTAAAGTTTGTAATCAGTTGGCTTTGTGTTAAAGGGGAGATTATTTTGGGTGGGCCTGACTTAATCAGGTGAGCCTTTTAAGTGTCAGACCTTCTTAGAAGTCAGAGATCCTCTTGTTTACAGTGAAAGAAGCAAACTGTCACATTTTGGAGGTGGCCACATAGCCTCAAGGAGTTAAGACTTCAGTACTTCAGTTCCCAGGAACTAAATTCTGCCAATAATCAGTGAGTTTTGAAGTGGACCTAAAACCCAGATAAGATTGCAGCCTTTGATGACAGCTTGATTTCAGCTTGGTGAGACTCTAAGGTCCCAGAGGAGCCAGCTAACCTGTGCCCAGACTTCTGACCCAGAAACTGAGGGACAATATGTGCGTGTGTGTGTGTGTGTGTGTGTGTGTGTGTGTGTGTGTGGTGTGTGTGTGTGTATCTATACTAATAAAAGGGTAATATGCTAATTAGACCAGACATCTTCCAGACGTCCTTCTGGACAAAGCCACGGTGGCAGGGGCCGAGGCAGAGGTGGTTATGGGCAATCAGGCTGGCAGGGGGGAGCAGTTAGGGGGCAATCAGATCAGCAGGGGAGGGCAGTTATGGGGCAGTCAGGCTGGCAGGGGGGGCAGTTAGGGGTGATCAGGCTGGCAGGCAGAGGCAGTTAGGGGTAATCAGGCAGGCAGGCGAGCAGTTAGGAGCCAGCGGTCCTGGATTGCAAGAGGGATATCCAACTGCCACAGGGATAGGGCCTAAACCGACAGTCAGACATCCCCCGAGGGGTCCTGGATTGGAGAGGGTGCCAGCCGGGCTGAGGACCCTCCCCTCTGTGTATGAATTTCGTGCACCAGGCCTCTAGTATATATATAAAAGCCTAAGTGACCGTCTGATTGTCCAACCATTCAGTACCTATGATGCATACTGACCACCAGGGGGCATACACTCAACGCAGGAGCTGCTGAGCTACGGTGACTTGATAACTGCAATTCTCGAGTACCACACCTGGAACCAGAGAGGAGGGAGCCTGATTCTGGGGTATGTCACCCGAGAACCATCCTCTCGCAATCTGGGACCCCTCGGGGGATGTCGGGGGCCAGTTTTGGCCCAATCCCCACAGGCCAGGCTGAGGGACCCCACTGGTGCACGAATCTGTGCATTGGGCCTCACACACACACACACACACATATATATATATATATGGTATCTTACCTAATAATAGACAAACATGTAAATTGACCATATCTCTGCTACGCCACCAGCCAATCAGGAGTGACATGCAAATTAATCCAACAAAGATGGTGGTTAATTTGCATACTCAGCTGCCCAGTGACGGGTGAGACCCTTGCATCGTCACCATGGCAACGACGCAGGCGTTCTGCCCTACCCCCGGTCTCTCAGGGCCTTGTGGGAAGGAGGGGCCGGAGTGGAAAGAGGCGGCTCCAGGGCCTCAGCGGAAAGGGGCTGGGCTGGAGGAAAGGCGGTGCTAGCAGCCAGGGAAAGGAAAGCCCATTCTAGCACGAATCTTCGTGCATCAGGCTTCTTGTATGTATGTATGTATATGTATATATATATATATATGTATATATATATATATATATATATATATATATATATATGAATATAACATCAGAGATGAAGGGAGAAGAAGAGAGAAATAGAAACATCAATGATGAGAGAGAATCATTGGTTGTCTGCCTCCTGCATACCCCACACTGGGGATTGAGCCTGAAACCCAGGCATATTCCTTGACTGGGAATGCAACTGGGACCTCCTGGTTCATAGATGGATGCTCAACCACTCCATACTGGGAGGGCTACATGTGTTCTTTTAAGCCACTGAGTTTGTAGTAATTTGTTATGCAGCAATAAAAAATGAATATAGGACTTAATGATAGTAAACTTCCTCAGATTTATTTATTACTTTACCTTCATTTTTTGAGGGATCATTTTGCTGGCTAAGGAATTATAGGTTGACAGTTATTTTCTCATATTGCTGAATATTTCTTTGTCCTCTGGCTTTTACTGTTGCTATTGAGAAATCAGATGCTAATATAACAGTTACTTTGCAGGGAATCTGCCTTTTCTCTCTTGCTCCTTTTAAGATTTTATCTTTGTTATTATTTTTCTACAGCTTCACTATTATTAATCCAGATGTACACTTCTTTGTTTATTCAGGTAGGAATCCCTTGGATTTCCTGAATCTGAGGCTACATATGAATCTTGTATTTCTCTTTAAATTCAGTCTCTCTTTTTATTATTTTTCTTCTTTATTTATGGATTTGCAATTAGATAAAGGTTGGACCTTCTCACTTTATCTTTCATGTCTCTTCCACATTTTCCTTCTTCTTGTTAATGCTGCATTTTTGTTCTTTTTTCTCTTTCATTTCTTAAGATCTATTTTCCAATTCATTAATTCTTTCTTCAGCTATGCAAAAAATCAATAGAAACAGAGCTAGTTTATGAGACTGATGAGCTACCCACAGAGCCACTTTAAAATGGAGTCAGAGCTGCAATCCCAGAGAAACTGCCTTGTACATTTTATGCTCCAAGCTTTGCAAAATAACCTTTGGACTGGGCTTAAAGCAACATTGCCTCCCAAAGAGCTGTGTGCAAAGAAAGCAGATAATATGACTACTGGACTGATGTCTACCAGACTAAAAATTAAAAACATTGTTTAGAATTAATATCACTATGTGAGCGTATGTCAACCAATAGAAATACCTTCCTTCTATTGATTTATTGTTCCCTTTCCCTTTCTCATTAATACTCCTTGCCTTTGTCTCTTAATTGGAACACTATTGGGCTTCTGCTGAATCAGTGTTTCCCAATAGCTTTTTTAAAAATATATCTCAAATAATGCTTGTTGCCTCTCACTTTGAAAAGCTTTTTATTTTAGGTTAATTGCTATGACTAATCTTTTGTTTGTGCCATCTAATAACTCTATATTTTAATTCCTATATTTTTATTACTATATTTTATAATTGCTTATTTTGCCAATCTACCTAGTCAATTTTTATAATTGCTTGTTCCTTCGTTATATTAAAATTTGTTTTTAAAAATATTAAACATATTCATTTTACATACAGTAGTTGAAAACCTCAGTATCTGTAATCTTTGCAGTTTTGAATAATTATGGTAGCTTCTTTCTCTTAGTGTGCTTAGTGACTTTGTACACTCATGGTTCCTGGAACTATAGCTATAGGTATTATTTAAGGCCTGGGATTAAAGTGCATTCCCTAGAGAAGGTTTACATTGAGTTTGGCCAGGTTCCCAGGATACTCTACCGACTTGGGACCACTGAGTCTTTGGATTTGGGGTGCACTCATGTGGTATACATTTTAACCCCAAATTTGTATGTATACAAGTAGTATATTATTTTGAGTTACCAGAAAGAATTTTTCTCCCACTATATCAAGAACCAAGGATGAGATAGGCTTTTATCCTTACAGTTGCCCTCTGAGAGGTACTTAAAAAAAAACAAACCACACATATTTTTATTAATTTTAGAGAGAGGAAGGGAGAGAGAGGGATAGAAACATCGATCCGCTGCCTCCTGCACCTGCATGTTCCCCCCTGGGGATCGAGCCTGCAACCTGGGCATGTGCCCTGACGGGGAATCCAACGGTGATGTCATAGTTCATAAGTCGATGCTCAACCACTGAGCCACGCTGGCTGGGCAGGGTTTGTACTTCTAAATGTTTTCCCTTTTTAAATGAAGAAATGCCAAAATGCCATTATGTAAATTTGCGTTATTTTATATCCGCATCATAAGGGCGTGAGAATGCCTGTATTCCCATATGGTGATGACACTGAGTAGCAGCAAAAATTAAGTTTTTCCTCAAGCTAACTGACGAGCTATGGTTTATTACTATTGTCTTAATTAACAGTCTAGCACTCAAAAACTTAGCCATTCTCGGGGGAAGCCTTTGCCCGGGGCAAATACCGCCAGCCCCTCCGCGCCGTCTCCCACCCTCCGGCAGAGGGCGCTGGCCGCGCCGCGCCCGTCTCCTGTGGTCCTAAGCGGCTTCCCAGGCCCAGTGCGCACGCGCCACTTCCCTCCAGGTGTCCAGCTTTGTGCCTGACCGCTGTCTCCCCGGCCGCGCTCGGCGCCCGGCTTTTAGCCTGGACCTGTTTTTGGGGAAAAGCAGTGTGTCCCCCGGACCCAGAGCGCCGCTGGGCCTCAGGGGGAGAGGGTCTGGGGTGGACCTAGAGGGGTCGGACGGCGCGTCGGGCAGCCCACACGGGCGGGGCGGGGCGGGGCGGGACCGGCTCGGTCTTGGGCGTCGCTCGCCGGTGGGGCCGGAGCCGGGCGCGGAGCCCCTGACCGGACAGGTACGCAGGCGGCGACCCTGCCAACCGTCTCCGCCGCCGCCCCCCGCGTGTTCGCGAGGTTGCGGGCGGTGGGCCGGGGGGTCGGCGCTGGCCTGGGAGCAGCATGGAGCCCGGGGTGCGGGGCGGGGGCCGCATGGGTGGGCCGCGGCGGGGGTGGTCGTCCGCCTGGGTCGGGGCTGGTCCCACCCCGCCGAGCGCTCCGTCTGGCGGTGTTCTTTGGGGGTCCGAGTGATTGTGCCCCCGAATTCCTCCGGAATTGTAAGGGTCCCCGCTCCTTACTTGGGCGCGTCCGAGGCACCCCTGAGCCCGTTCCGAGCCACAGGTTCCCTGTGGGCACAGGGTTGAGAAGTTTGTGTCAAACAAAACATAACAGAAAACATAGAGGACTCGAGCATGGGGCCCGGGTATGGGTTCGGTGTGTCTGCTCCCCACTGCTGGGGTGCGCCTTCGCTGGCGGGATGACCCCTGAGAAGTCATCTCGCGCCTCCCTCTTGTCTTTGGGCAGAACCACAGCTAAATCACACAGATGAGGAACTCCGCTGTATTTCAAGAGAAAGTGATTTAAAAGCTTACTCCCATTTATTGCAGTGAAGGGAGCAGCAGGCCCATATTGACCACCTTCTAATCTAGTGTGCTTAAAGTGCTGGGCATCACGGAGCTCTGAGATAGAATTGACATTCTTTATCTGGTGTTCTGCCAGAGCCTGAGCCATGGGGATGTTCGTACATTTTAAAAGGCACTTTGTACTCAAATATGTTCAGAAACTTCATGGTTAAAAGTTTTCCCCACTACAGAATATTTCAGAGCCATTAATATGCTAATGGTGTTACCAGGACTCTCCCACTGGAAGTATAATATGGAGAATTTCCCAGATTTGAGCGGGAAATACTGTTTTTCTTGGGTGCTTCCCTGTTTAACATCTGAAACAGTTTGGGAAATGCAGTTTCAGCATCAGAAACTCAAGGTTTGGTAGGGGCAGTGTAGGTCAGTGTTTTCAAATTTTAATGGTGGGGTCTTGCTAAAATACAGATTCTGGTGGTTGTATGTTTATTTTTAACAAATTCCCAAGCGATGCTGGTGCTGCTGGTGCATGGACCACACTTTGAGTAGCAAGGGTATAGATCAATGGATTGAAAGTCAGAGAAGACGTTCTTCCTGCTTTCCAGAACAAACTGTTGCCTTGAATGAGTCACTTCACCTGTCCAAGCCTATTAAATAGGAGACGGGACTAGATCGCTAAGGTTTCTTTCAGATCTAAAATGCTATGATCCTGGGTCAGTTACTCTTGTGACTTCCATCTAAAATAGCCTTGCCCAATGGCCAATTTGGGCTTGAACATTAATAATGGAAAATTAACAGCATCCCCTTTTATCTTGGGATAGTTCAATAAGGAAGCTTTGTTGCTGAAATACATCTTCATAACTGTGTTCCTAAGTTGTCTCTTAGAATCAAATAGGAAAAAAAGTGTAATCTCTCTTAAAAAGGTGACTCTTAAGTATTAGGTGATAGATGTTCCTACCAAGATTTATCCAAATGAAATTGCCCTTAATGCTCCATGACACTGTTTCAGTTCCATTTATTTATTTTTTAAATATATTTTTTATTGATTTCAGAGAGGAAGGGAGAGGGAAAGATAGAAACATCAATGAGAGAGAATTACTCAGCTGCCTCCTGCATGCCCCCTACTGGGCATGTGCCCTTGACCAGAATCGAACCCAGGACCCTTCAGTCCACAGGTCAATGCTCTATCCAATGGGCCAAACCAGCTAGGCTCAGTTCCTTTCTTTTAAATGTAGTCCTTCATGGAGTGTAGTGGGGCTTTAGCTGTACTTTGAAGGATGGGTGGGGCTTGCAAGACTAGGGGAAGGCATCCTCAGCAGCTGACAGTAATGCGGAGATGACAGTGCATAAGTCAGATCCAGGATCGTTGGCTCAAGTAAGAAATGGTGTGTTAGTGAAAGCAGCATTTTAGAATGTATAGTTTTCCTGTGGTGTGTGATGTGGTTGGAAATGGGAAAGCAGAGAGGCAGGGAGCCAGATATGCTTCACATATCAGTAATAGAGGACGAGATTGCTGATAATAGTAATGCCTTATCCTATATAATATAAGGCTAATATGCAAATCGACTGAACGGCAGAACAACCGGTTGCTATGATGCTCACAGGTCACCAGGGGGCAAACCTCAATGCAGGAGCTGCCCCATGGTGGTCAGTGTGCTCCCACAGGGGGCGTGCCGCTCAGCCAGAAGCCGGGTTCACGGCTGGCGAGTGCAGTGGCAGAGGCGGGGGCCTCACCCGCCTTCACGGCAGCGCTAAGGATGTCTGACTGCCGGCTTAGGCCTGTTCCCCGTGGGGAGAGGGCCTAAGCCATTAGTCGGATATCCCCCCGAGGGCTCCTGTACTGCGAGAGGGCACAGACTGGGCTGAGAGGCCCCCCCCAAGTGCACAATTTTTGTGCACCAAGCCTCTAGTATTTATGTATAACATTTTACAGGTTACAGAACCTTTCACAGGCATGATCCCATTTGACTTACTAATCCTGTGAGGTAGCTGTCACCCTGTGTTATAGCTGAGACACCAAAGAGGGAAAACAATTTGCCTTAATTTTCGAAGCTATTAAATGGCAGACCAAAGTGATGACAGTGGTAATGGGGGATAGAGAAAGGATGCTGGAGGCAGTTCGAAGGAAAAATGGATAAATTGGGCCTGACCGACATGAGGCTACAAAGGAGAAGTTGTTAGGGAGGACTCACAATAGTTGGGAGAATCATAGTACCACTGGCAGCTGCCACTGGAGGTTTTACTCTGCCCTCATTGCGAGTGGCTTCCTGGGGTTACGGTTTGGGAGGGGTTGTAGTAGAGGATTCCAGGGGATGTGGACTCTCTGTCCCATACCAAGGGAAGTGAGAGCTGGGTCCTCAGCGTGCCCTGAGAAAGTAAGTGCCGAGCAATCCACTGATTCAAATGTGTTTAGGGCTTGCCACCCTGGAGACTCTGAATTTGGCTTTATAATCATTTTTCCTTTGAAGTTCAGGCTAGTACCAGTTGCACTTGGCTGATGGGCAAATTTAGTGTCTGGTCTGACCTTCCCAAGTTCCTACATATCCCTCGGGGGTCTGTGTGGCGGGGTGTTCACCGAAGCAGAGACTGGACCCCTGTCACACCCACTAAAGCTGTTTTCCCAGAAGATCTGCATGTTCTCAAGAGCCTAGTGGTCTGGCTATGGTCCTCTCACCCTGGAAGCCTAGAGATTGAAACTTAGTGTCACTGCCGAATTCCATAGGGCCTGGGGGCTGTCTCTGCATTTTAGTTTCTTGGGCTCCTGTCTCTGTGGAGTGTGTGCATGACTCCCGCCATGGTGCAGTGCTCAGTGGCGGAGCTGCTCCGTGTGGAAGCTCGGAGCCAGCTTCTCTCCCCAGAGCTTCTATTTAACATCGAGTGTCTTTCGTGTTCCGTGCTTGGGGTACTGAGGTGAATAAAAACTCTGCCCTGGAGGAATTCATCATGGGATAAGGGAAACAATATTTTAAATAAAATGTGATATCATAAGAGAGATGTCCACAATGCTGTATGAAGGCAGAGGAGGGAATAACTAGCTCTGCATGGAGGTGTGAGGGGAATCCTCAGGAAAGAGGCGATCATTGAGCGGGGCCTTGATGACGAGGGAGAATGGCCCTGTGACATTTGCGGAGGCAGAAGGGGGAAGGTGAGTAAATCCAAGTGGCTGGAGTTTAAGAGAACTTGGATCAAAGGAGAGGTGATGGATGAGTCTGTCTATACTCTTAACGAAGCCAAGTTTTTAATGGCTTGTAGTGCTGTACCAAGATGATTCAGTTTTGTGGGCAGGGAAACCACTGGAGGGTTTTAGGCAGGGAGGTGATGAGATTGTGTTTGGGGCTAACCGGAAGGAGACTGAAAGGGGAGAATCTGGATCAGGGCTGTAATTACCTGGGCATGGTCCAAGGCTGAATAAGGATAGCTCAATGGGGGAAAGGAGGGGAGGGTCTGAGAGACTGTAGAGACAGAATTAATCTGATATAATGACTAATTGGTTGTTGAGAACAAGAGGGAGGGAGTTGCTGAGGATGACTCTGTTTTCTGTTTTAGATGGTTCGTGGTGCCAGAAGTAAGGAGGGAATACAGATGAGGAAGGGGGAAGACGGTGTGTTTTGGGTCATGTTGAACTTGGGTCTATGGCACTTAGCAGACAGGTGGAAATGTGGGTCTGAGGTTCAGAGAGTCCGTGCGTAGGTAGGTGAACGTGGTAGTCAATGCTGTGGGAGTAAGTGAGCTCAGCCACGCTGAAGAGGACAGAGGAGGTGAGAGAGATTGGTACACAAAGTGAGAGAATGTCCAGGAAGCCAGGGGAGGGAAACGTTCCAGGAACAGGATCAGCAGCCTCAGTTGCTCCAGGGAGATGAGTAGGATGGGTTGGGAAAAAGCACGCTGAGCTTGGGCAGTTAGCAGGCTGTCACCCGGGCTCTTTCTTTTTCAGTGTAAGCAGCTCAGTGGCGGGTGGGGAGGGGGTCAGGTGAATGGAGGAGTGGATGGGAAGTGAGGGCAGGGAGGGTGCACTCACTGAATAGGTTTGCAGGAAAGGAGGGAAAGAGATGGTGGCAGCTTGCAGAGGAGTTAACAGAGACTAGAAACAGTTTTTCTAGAATAGAAAAGTCTTGAGCACAGGTTATTTGATGATATATAAGAACCAGTAGAGCCCTGGCCGGTTTGGCTCAGTGGATAGAGCATCGGGCTGCAGACTGAAGGGTCTTGTGTTCGATTCCGGTCACGGGCATGACCCGGTTGCTGGCTCGATCCCCAGTAGCAGGCATGCAGGAGGCAGCCAATAAATGATTCTCTTTTCATTATTGATGTTTCTCTCTCTCCTTCTCCCTTCCTCTTTGAAATCAATAAAAATATATATTAAAGAAGAAAAAGAGCCAGGAGAGAGGGTGCAATTGAAGGCACAAGAGAAGTGATTGTAAAATCAGGTCCCCAGAGAAGGGTGTAGGGGTCGGCCCCGAAAAGAAGGGGTTATCATTTCCTTTGAGGAATGACTGAAGAAAGGGAAGAATGTGGGAAGAAAGAGACAATGACTATTGAAGATATATCTAAATTTGCAAAGGAATTATTATATAGTAGGCTCCGTTTATTTCTCAGCGAGGTTATGTGCTGAGGGGTGAGGGTGCTGGTGTGGGCTCAGACAGGAATGGGGACTTGAAAGTAGTAAGGGAAACTTGAAACGGATGTCCAGAGGAAAGAGAGAGACAGCAGACTTGAAATACCCTCCAAGAGTGTTGAGTACCCCCCGAACTATACTGTAGTCTCTCTGTCCTCTTCCTCATAATCATAATGGCTGGCATTTATTGAGCACTTTATACCAGGCACTCTTCTAAGTGCTGTTCAGGCATTAACATATATATGATTGATTTCCGAGAGGAAGGGAGAGGGAGAGTTAGAAACATCAGTGATGGGAGAGAATCATTGATCGGCTGCCTCCTGCACACCTCTTACTGGGGATCGAGCCCACAACCCAGGCATGTGCCCTTGACTGGAATCGAACCCGGACCCTTCAGTCCCTGGGCCAATGCTCTATCCACTGAGCCGAACCGGGTAGGGCTGTTCAGGCATTCTTAATGTGATTTTTACAACAGCTCTTTTAGAAAAGTATTGTTATTATCTCCATTTTACAGAAGAGGAAATTGAGGCATGGAGGATTACTTAGGCTCAGTAGTACTCAAGGGGCTGGAGTTTAGGGCTGCTAAGGAGGGAGGCTTACCATGCCAGTCTGTGAGCATGATCATGACGGGTGGGCAGGATGGCGAGGTCAGTGTCGTTGCTGGCTTTTTACAAATATGTAGGGAACTCTGAAATCCTTGAGTGTTATCTCAGCAGCCTGACCAGACAGACACGAGACTAACAGTATAAGGTAGACTGAGACTGTGTCACCTGAGACTGAATAAGAAAAGAGATCTTGCCTTTGCCAGCCCGAAAAAGAATTTTTTCTGCCATTATGGGACTAGAAAGACCTATAACCTTACATAATACCAGGGATTATTAACACCCACCTTTTGTGTTTTCCCCATTGGTGTGACAGTGGGAATTTGCAGGTAAGGTGCATGCCTGACTTGAATGAAAGGGGAAGATGGTGGGTGGTATGGATAGAAGAGAAATGGACTTACCTTTTCTGCTGCAGCCACTGGAGCATCATTTCTCAGTCCTTCCTCTTGAGGTTGCCATGGATACGCCTTTGCGCGGTGACTTGAGATTGATTTCCATTATGATCAGGTGATGACGTGGATTTAAAAGAGAAAGGACAGAATGCTCTGTTTCTGGGGAGTGGCCAGGGAGCTGCCCGAAAGGCAGAGCCCAGCACGGCCCAGGTGGCTGTGGCTTTGTTGGCTGCTTTGGCTTTTGCTGAAGTTGTGAAATGGTGCATCTCTCTTTTTAGAGCGCAGGCTCAGGGTTCCCTGTCTGCAGGGTCCTAGTGCCAGGGACTTGCTGGTTGATTCGTGGGGAGGAACCAGCAGAACTTCAAACAGGTTGCTAAGTAGGACTCCTGCTAACACTGGAAGGTTGCAGTTCCTGAGTTCAGACCTTCGCTCTAGTGCCTGTTGCCTTCCTGCAAAAGGTCCTTTATTGAGCATAAGTGAGACATATTGTGTAGCTTTCCTTGCTGGCTCTTGGAGGTCTGGGCCCTTTGGAGGTTGGCCTGGCAGTCACTGGGTATTCCTGGAGTAGGGGGATGCTTTGGGAGGGGGATAGAGCTGCAGATTGGGTATGGGCTGCAGACAATTCTGGGGATAATGAAGAGCTGGAGAGGTAAAGAAAGTCCATTTAGGGTCTAGCCCTCTCCGTGTGAGAGCTGTGAAGCAGATAGAGGAGTAGGACCTAGGAACAAAGGGCTCAGTATGCGTTTTCTTTCTGGGTTCCTGTGTGTATCTGGAATGCAGCCTTCCAAGCTTCCAGCCCCCCCAGCTTCCAGTCCCCCCTCAGTGAGCATAACCTTTTCTTTCCTGGGGGACTTCCATCCACACTTACCCCTTCTCTGCCATCCTTTCAGAGATGCCCAATTTAACCCTAGTCTTAAAATCTGGATCTTGCTAATTACCGTTGTGTTTCATTTTATCTCTTGGTAACCAAACTAGTTTGTGCCCAGTGCCTAATGCAGTTCAGTTCAAGTGTGTGGACCCCACTGTCCGACTGCCTGGATTTCCTTTATGAGTGGGATCAGGGAAATCAAACAGTTGGGTTAGGCCAGGATCAAGGTTAGGTGAGGCAAGACAAGAGGAGGTCAAGGGCTTAAAGCAGTGGTCGGCAAACTCATTAGTCAACAGAGCCAAATATCAACAGTACAACGATTGAAATTTCTTTTGAGAGCCAAATTTTTAAAACTTAAACTTCTTCTAACGCCACTTCTTCAAAATAGACTCGCCCACGCCGTGGTATTTTGTGGAAGGGCCACACTCAAGGGGCCAAAGAGCCGCATGTAGCTCGCGAGCCGCAGTTTGCCGACCACTGGCTTAAAGGATGCTGGGGTGTCAGTAAAAGCAAGATAGAAGGGGTGCAGGCTGGGTGCCAAAGAGGCTTTTCCTCCTTAATTCCCAGCAATCTACCTGTTACCCTGCCATATTCTGAAATGTTCTCCAGGATCATTAGTCACCAATTTATCAGACACAGATTTTCCCTTCCTCTCTTCCTATTTTCCTAGACATTTTAGTAGTAGTTAATATTATTGGGGAGGAAAATAGATTAGACATCTAGCGAATATCTGTCTTCTCCTTGGCTGAGAGAACATGTAACTTGGAACTGTCCTATGTGACATGGGGTGGGGCCCAGTGTGCTGTGGAAGGACTATGTACCTGTCAAATGTGCCCCCTGCCATTTTCTGGCCATGAGACTCAGTGACTCTTTGACTTCTGAGACTCAGTCCATCACCTGTAGATGGGAGATAATGGACTCTGTTTTGCCTGCATGACAGGTGCATTTTGGAAGGAGATAGTGGAATACATGTGTTAGTGTACACAAATAAATTTGCCCCAAAGGAGGCCCTAAGAACAAGACTTACTTTCTCCTAATGCTTTCAGTCTTCCTTCCCATCCCCCCACCCAATTCTGTTAATGTTTTCAATCATCATTCTTCCATTACTCATGCTTGAAAACTCCCAAGTTTATTCATTCATTCATTCACTTATTTGTGCATTCATTTATTTATGCAGCATTTATTTATCCCTACTGTGTTGTGTGCATGTCATCATTGATGTACCCTCTCAATCATGATGAAGACGATGTCAACAATTCCTTGAGCACATATTCTGTGCCGGGTACTGTGCTAAACGCTTTATTTCAATCTTAGTGAATCCTCACAACATCTCTGTGAGGTAGGCATTACTTCCCCCTTTTTACAGGTGAGGTAACTGGGGCTCTGAGTTAAATATCTGACCGGAGTCACACAGGTGAGGAAGTAAAAGCAAAGCTGTAGCCAGGTCTCTCTGTCTCCAGAGCCCAGGCGGGCCTGCTGCCTCTTATCCCACATGTAATCTTTTAGTCTTCCCCGGGCTTTTTGCTCCTGTTTCCAAATGGGCCCCTTTCCTCTAGTCTCTGACTCTCTCTCACGAACCTGGTTCAGACCCTCCTCACCCTTTGCTCATTATTGCAGGAGCCCCCTTGCTGTTGTCCCCATCTTTACCAAGTCACTCCTGTCGCCACTCCATCCCACTAAGCCACCAGTTTGATCTTCCTAAAGTAGTTTTCATTATGCTCGTCCCCTGTTCAGGAAGAGACTGGCTTCCTGTTGTTACTGGATCAAGTCCATCTATCTCTACATGATGTTAAACTCCCTGACTATCCATACTTACCTTCTAGTATATCTCAATATTAATCTATTCATTTAGCCAATAAATATTTGACTCCATGTTCTAAGGATGATGGGATCATAAAGAGAGAAAGTTGTGGGCTCCATTTTAAAAGGCTTGTAGTTTAATAGACGAACTCATCTTGAATTCTTTACTTCAGTTCAGCTAGTCTTCTTTGATATTCCCTAGTGAAACAAAATTGTTTCTGTCTCTACTCATATTTTGTTCACAACTTAAAGTGTTTGTAGATCTTTCCTTTCAACATATCCAAAAACAACCTAGAATCTGAGGCATAGTCAGGCACCCCTTTTCTTTCTGGCTCATCTTTTTCCTGTCTGTAATCCTTATAATATTGACTGTGTAGGTATTTTATTTTAAGACTTTGATACCATCTGTTGCCATGTCAGGTGATTTTTTTGTACTTCTATGGCTTCTGCACTTTTTACAAAGCACTTTTATGTGTTTTGTCTTATTCGAGCCTCATATCATTAATGTAGATAATTATTCCCGTATCATAGAAGCAGAAACAGCCTCCAATAAGTTAGGTGGCCATATACACCTGTGTGGCTAGTGAGTTGTGAGGTTGCTCTTAGATCTCAGCTCTTTTGAATTTCTGAGGGCCGTGTGTCTGGAGGAAGAGCATGGCCTTGGAAGCCTAGAGATAGGTGATAACAGGATGTGCGGAGGGTTTCAGTTTAGGCTTTAGCTGCAGTTTTGGCTCCATTCCTCACTTTCTGTGTAACGTCAGGAAAGCGTTACACAGAAAGTGAGCCTCAGTTTCCTTGTCAGCATTCTCCCTGGCCTGCCTTTCCATGGTGTTACTGTGATGTCCAAATATGATAATGTTGTTATCATCATATTTGTTACTGTTACTAGCTGACTTTTGTTGAATACTTACTAAATACCAGGCAATGTCTTTTTTTGTGTGTTAGTCCTCACCCAAGGATATTTTCTCCATTGATTTTTAGAGAGAGAGTGGAAGGGAGGGGGAGAGACAGAGAGAGAGAAACATCAATGTAAAAGAGAGAGACACATCGATTGGTTGCCTCCTGCTCCCGCCTGGGGATTGAGCCTGCAACTGAGGTATGTGCCCTTGGCTAGAATTGAACCTGGGACCCTTCAGTTCGTGCGTGGGCAGACGCTCCAAACACTGAGCCAAACCAGTTAGGGCCAGGCAGTGTCTTAACTATTTTACATGGATTATCTCGGCTAGTCCTCACAACAGCTCTTTGAGATATGTTCTTTGATTTTCCCCAGTGGACAGATGAGAGAATTGAGGCACAGAGCTGTTAAGTGGCTGGACCAAATTTATGTAGCTACCAGGTGGTGAAGCCAGGAATTAAACGTAAGCAGCCTGAGTCTGAAACCAGAATGCTCCATAGACTGTAAAGTGTTCTGAACATGTGAAGTCCATGCTGCAAGGACCTGCATGGCCCCGTCCGCCTGTGTAATGGTGTTTAGGGAAGAAAGGAGCCGAAACCGGTTTGGCTCAGTGGATGGAGCGCCGGCCTGCGGACTAAAAGGTCCCAGGTTCGATTCCGGTCAAGGGCATGTACCTTGGTTGCGGGCACATCCCCAGTGGGGGCTGTGCAGGAGGCAGCTGATCGATGTTTCTCTCTCATTGATGTTTCTAACTCTCTATCTCTCTCCCTTCCTCTCTGTAAAAAATCAATAAAATATATTTAAAAAAAAAAGAAAAAAGAAAGGAGGCAACGTGGAGATTTTGCAAGAGAGGAGAAAAGTGGTTTTCTAGGGCATCTGTCCAGGACTAAAGGTGTGGAGAGGTGTTTTGGGGCTTTAGGTCTGGCTGTTGGCTATCATTCTACTATTAATCTCTCTGGCCTGCCTTAGAGGGTGGAGAGGAGGAAGACCCAGGGAAACCCAGTTCAGACAAGGCAGGTATCTCTAGGCCCAGTGGATCCACACCACACCCAGTGGAGCCATAGGTCAGACCCCAGGCCAACCTTGTTGGCTACTTAGTGGCAGCGACCCTGGTCTGTTGGTTCTTACCCATGTTAGATGGGTAAAATGAATGAAGCAGTATCGTTACATAGTCCTTGAGACGGTTTACTAGAATTCACCATCTTATTAAGCATTTTTTCATTATAATGCATGGCTAAAAACATTTTGTGAACTACTGAAGTATAGTAAATGAATCATCTGATTATTTTTGTTAAGGAGATGCCTAGGAGGCAAGGCCAAGTACAAGGGACAGGTGGTCGAGGTAAACTGGGCCTTGTGCTTTTGACCACTACCCTATGAATCCAGTTGAACCTGATAATCTTGAGGTTCAGAGCCTGACCCTTATAACAACCGGAAGGGAGAAGAGTGACTGGCAGTCTTTGCCAGCGAGGCGGGACTGGGGTATTGACTTGCTTTGCTGTGTGCGTGAAGTTGCCTCTGCTACTACCCTTCCTTCGCTGGGTATTGGGCAGGGCCTGGCTCCTCTGCCCAGTGTGAGATTGAAACCCAGACCCTAATATCATGAGTCTGGACCCTGAGTTCAGAGTTTAGAGAGGGCAGGGAGAAGAGCACCAGGAAGGGGGTGAATAACCCTGATTTTGGCTGTGTGGAGGCCCTGGCAGTTGATGCTTTCAGGCCTGCTGAGGCCTCACATCCTGGGGGGCAAGTGTGCTGTGGGGTGTAGGAGGAATGCCAGGGCTGCACTCTGGAGATGAGTGCTGAGGGTCTGTGGCTGGGCCTTGTCCCATAGTCTCTGCCCTTCTTGTCTGGCCCAGGTGAAGCATGGGGGCACTAGGACCCAGATGCTAGCACGATCCCTGACAAGTCTAAAGCAGCACTAGCGCAGAGTGAGACTCATCAGCTGGCAAGCAGGATTCCTGTCTCTGGGCTCAGGGATCTTCGGGCAGCAGAGGGGACTTGCTCCTCAGTCCCCACCTCTGTCCCCACCCGTATCCCAGCAGGTCCATGGACTGGGGTGGGCCACGTCTGATGGCTTCTGTGTCTGTCCACGAGGGCCTGGGGCCCTGACCCTTCGCCTGGGTTTCTGCCTTTTCTCTCTGTCTTTGGCCAGCCGGGGAGGGGGTAGAGGCCAGCCCAGGGGAGCAACATGGCCCAGAGCAAGAGGCACGTGTACAGCCGGGTAAGTGGCCCTGATCTGCGATGGCCCTGGGAAGGCTGCTGGGAAAGGCCTGGTGCCTGTGGACATGGCTGTGGGGGCTGGGGAGACAGGCTGGAGCTGGGACGGGGCCACTGGCAGCCCTGATGGTGAGGCTGGACCGGCTTCCCCTCCCAGAGTTGGGGACAGGCGAGGCCCAACCTTTGACTTTATTTGGACCTCAGGGCAGAGGTTGCTGATGGGGGGATAGACAATCTTTGTGACTCTGAATGGGGTCGGTGGACTGGAATGGCTTTATACTAAAGCCTTTCTTTAGAGCCGCTTTGTTGTTTGTCACTTCCTTTCTCTCTCTTCTGGCTGTGATTGAATCAGTACCCACTGTTGTGTCCACCTGGATCTGAGAGGCTTATTAGGGTTGGGAGGTTGGGGAGCGTCTCTAAGTTTGGGGCCAGCCTTGGTGTCAGTGTCAGCTCCTTTTATTGATAGGTCCGTGAGAGGCACCCTACACATCCCAGGTATGATGTGGGGTCTTGGAGCCCCTGCGAGCTCCTCCCCTTCCGCACCTTCCTTAGGCTCTTTGGGAAAGGGAGTTAGGGAGTGCCATGCTCTTGCAGGGTCCCCTCTGAGGCCAAGTGAAGGCATCGGGAGGCAGCCCTGTGGAGTCTTTAGGGCCATGGTATCACTTCTTCACACCTCCTTCATTTGTGTGCTGCGAGGCCCTGGTTCATGGAGCTGCTATTGCTGAAAATGGCTCAGGTGTGATTTTCTTCTCAGCCATGGGCCTATTTGGAACCCACTTTCAGTTGTGTCCTGTCATCACTGGTGTGTCAGGAGACGAGAGCTTCCCAAGGACAGTGTTTAGTCTATTCCTGTGCCTTGTCTATCCTCGGGGTGCTAACCATCCATTTGGACTGCTGGCCAGTCTGGGGGGCAGGGTGCAGGACAGATCTGAGGAACTTGATTTCCCTGGCCTTTGTTTTACTTTTTGTAGCAATATAACGTGGGGGGAGAGAGTTGGCGGAACAGTGCTCAGGTCAGGAAGAAGGGAGTTAAATGGCTCAATGGGCTGCAGTGAGGCAGCCAGGAGTGTCACGGTAGGTGTGTGGATGGGGGTCAGGAAGGACGGTGATGACGAGGACGGGAAGAGAGAGGCCTAGGAGAGCTGTTTAAACAGAGGGAAGACAGGCGACAGTGGGGGTGGGGTTGGTGTCGGTGGGGTTGCCTACTGAATCACCCATCTTTCCAGCTCAGGCTCCCGAGTCAGAGCTTTGGGTTGTGGGGAGCCTGTTCTAAATGGAGTTATTTGCTTGAGCTTCGTTCCCTTCTTAAGTGTGGGGGGCAGTGCTCCTGAGAAGGCAGCCATGTGGTGACATTCACAGATCTGTCAATAAATTCTGATTTGTTATAAAATTTAAATATAAACTCTTAAAAATTCTGGCAGATTTCAGAAGAGTTTAGAGAAGTCTTAGCAGACTATTTTCAGAAGGGAATTTGGGGGTCCACTTCACCCTGTAAGTGGGGTACAGGGAAGTGACTCCTGGTCCTTTTTCAGTTCAGGGTCCTGACTGGGGCCCTTCTTATGCATTAGGAAAACACCTTTGAGGGCTTTAACTGTGTATGTTTGCATGTGTCTTTCAGACATCCAGCGGCAACAGAATGAGTGCAGAGGCCAGTGCCCGGCCTCTGCGAGTGGGCTCCCGTGTGGAGGTGATTGGAAAAGGGCACCGAGGCACGGTGGCCTATGTTGGAGCCACACTCTTTGCCACTGGCAAATGGGTAGGCGTGATCCTGGATGAAGCAAAGGGCAAGAATGATGGAACTGTCCAAGGCAGGAAGTACTTCACTTGTGATGAAGGGCATGGCATATTTGTGCGCCAATCCCAGGTACTCACACCCTTCTTCTGTGTGTGAACACACATGCTCACATGCTCTGTTGCATGTGCAGCTAATGTGTTGATGCTCCCTATTCCTGGGCATGAACATAAGTCTCTGAGAGAGTGGGAGGTAGTGGGGGAGGTAAGATTGAAGATATACCCTTATCTTCTGCTCTGTATCCCAGGCTTGCTTGGGGTCTGGGGAGGCCCCCATATGACAGCGTAACATTCTTAATACGGCTTTATTGAATCTATTCTGTGGCCTCAGATCCAGGTATTTGAAGATGGAGCAGATACAACTTCCCCAGAGACACCTGATTCTTCTGCCTCAAAGGCCCTCAAAAGAGGTAACAACCACTCACTTAAGTTGCCATTCCACATCCAGGAGTCCATAGTGGCCACAGTGGATCCTGAGATTTTTCCATCATCACCATCTTTTCTTGTTTTAACTTTCCTATCTGCCATAATGTTCTCTTGCTTTCTACAGAGGGAACTGACTCAGCTGCAAAGACCAGCAAACTGGTGAGTGGTTGGGGTGGAAGTGAGAAGTAATAGAGAGGAGGGGGAGGAAAAAGAGAGAGGAGGGAGACCCAATGCCAGGCAGGTAGAAGCCATAGGTGAGTAAACTGAGTTAGCCTTCCAGTCTCCATCCTCCCTGGAAAGGAAGCTTTCTGGGTCTGAGTTGCTGTTTTAGGAGTGAGTAAAGGTGGCAGCAAGGAACAACTATTAGGGCCCAGAAGTTCAGGGTCAAATGGGACCTGGGCTAGGGGTGATAGGAAGGACAGGTCTGACCCTAGTATGCTGTTGTCAACTTCCCACCTTTTGGTACCCAAGGCTGCCAAGATCTGAAAGGTCTGAGGGAAGAGAGAAGGGAGCAGCTAGAGGAAGGAGGGCTCTCCTGTTCACAAGTGAATGGCAAGGAGCTGGGCCCTCTGCCACCTGTTTTGGGCGGTCTGCAGAGGCCCATCCTGGCTCCCTTTGGCTGCTCCGCACGGGGTGTCGGGGGTTCAGACTCCTCGGCTCTCTGGCAAAGCTGGTTATTGAGGGACCCCTCATCTCACGTACCCAGAGCTTGACAGTGACCTAACTCCCTCTTTCCCTGTGCATGCCTGCATTGATAGTAATACCTACACTCTGGATGTCTGGCCGGTTAGCCCAGTGTGACGTCTGTTCTCTAACTCTTCCCTTTCCTACTCCTCATGCAGCGGGGACTGAAGCCTAAGAAGGTGGTGTGTTTACTATTTGTGCCTGGGTGGGTGAGGGCCATGAGCCCCCTCCCCAGCTGTCCTGCATGTCTCAGGCTGCTGCATGCATGTGTGTGTGACCTTGGGCTGGCCTGGACAGAGGACATGGCGGCCTTGTCTTTCAGAGAGCTTTTGAGGGCTGCAAGGATATCAGGCTCGGTGTCGAGGCCCAGGTAGCATTCATTAGGACAATTCCTGCACTTCCTCGCCTTAGGACTTCTAGTCAGAGACTGCGATCACTTGACTGTAAATAGCAGCAGCATGGACTAGAGCCTTCACTGGGTTACAGTGGGTTCTTTCTTAGCCCGAGCTTGGGGCAGTGGGAGGAGAGACTGGAGGGCTGGGTATGCGGAAAGTACTATGTGAGGTGGTTGGGCAAGGAGAGGGGGAAGTCAGATCACAGTAAGAACATCCCAGGTTGGAAAGCCTGAGAGTCTGTGTGCCTACCTCTGGGTGGGCACTGCCATGATGCCCACCTTCACTCTGTTCCACGTCTTCCCCTGCCTCCTCTTTCCTCTGGTGTTGTGCCCGAGGCCCACCTCCTACCCCTTGCAGCCTTCCATCACCATTGCAGTGGGGCTCCAGTCTCCTGTTGCTGCCATGGCCACTTCCTCACACCAGCCCGTGCCCTGGGCCGTGCCCAGGCTGTCTCTGACCTGCATGTGCCTGTCTGACCTGTATGTACCGTGCTGTATGTGCGATTCTGTGATTTCCGTGTTGCCAGCCTGTCTTAGGCCCTTTTGACCTTGCATGGAAAGCTATTGGATGGGAACAGTGGGAGGGAGAGGAAAACATCTCCCTTCGACTCTTGGTTGGTGATGGGTCCTCACTTTGAAGTCTTGGCATCGAAGAGACCACATGCTGGTACTTGCTTTGGGGTCTTGGCTCGGGTGGGAATGGGGATGTGAGAAGGAAAACAATGCTCTAAAGGATGCTGGACCTATGCCAAGGTCATGGAAACTTGGCTTCTTCCCTTGATTATTGTCTCCTGGTTAGGGCTCTGCTCTCACATCAGGCCTCTAAGTAGAGAAGAGCATGGACCTGTAGTCTGATGTCCATGGAGGAGTTCTGGCCGCAGCCTGACCTGATATTGGTGGGGCCTGAGCCATGCCCAGATCCTGGGGAAATGTGGCAAAGCCCAGCCTGGGCTGCCTGAGCCGGGATATAGTGCCTCTCTGCTCAGGGTGCAGTGTCAGTCAGGCCCCCCCCAGGTCTCCCTCTCCAGTGTCCTCCCACAGCAGCGCACTTAGCCAGGGAACGGGGAGCTAACTCCAGAACAAAAGAGCATACTTTGAGAAGGAAGGCAGAAGAGAACCCCTCAAAGGTGCCCAGTGCTTTCTGGAAGCCCTGTAGAGACAGACTTTAACCTGCCCACAGCCAGGGGAGGGTCATTAAAGCTGCTGCTGAAGGTCCCCAGGGTTTCTGAATCTCACTGTGTGCCCCTCAGAGCTGAGGCCAGTTGCAAGAGGGGTGCTTTGGGTGTGTGTGTGTGTGTGTGTGTGTGTGTGTGTGTGTGTCTGTGTCTGATGAGAAGAGACAGAAGTAGAGTTGATGGGGTTGCAGGCTGAGGAGAGCATGAGTATGAGCCAGGTTTATGGAGCAGTGATCCCTGCCCAGTGGTGCACTGGCCCCAGAAGGTACTATTTCTGGAATGGCCCCTAGCCCAGTTTCTTGGAACAAACACTTGGGGATGGTCGGGGAGGGGAGAGGGAGGAGCCACACACGTGTACACAAATGTACACACACATTTCAGAGGGAGGAAGAAGCCGGGCGGGCTCTGCGCAGGACTTTGTCCAGTCATGAGGAGGAGGAGGAGGAGCCTGCGGAGTCAGGCGGTTGCTAGGTGACCGAGGAGCAGTGGCTCCACCCCCAAGGAGCAAAGGAGGGTGGGTGCATGACGTCAGGTGGAGCTGATGCTGCGGCCACTGAGGCTGCCATAAGCCTAAGCTGGAGAACTGGGCCGGCGCCTCTGTGGTGCCCGCAGGAGCCTGGTTGCCCCTCTGTGCATCTGTGGGGCTTCTGCATCCGAGTCACAGCCATTTGCGGGCTGGGAAGCTGCTGGCCGGGAAGCTGAGGCTGCATTGTTGGGATTTGATGCACTAATCTCCTGTCTCCGCCGCCTTTCCCTCTGTTCGGTCTCTTTCCCTCCCTCCCTCTGTCTGTCCTTCCTCTGTGTGTCCATCCTCTTCTGTCTCGCCTCTTTCCTGTCCTGGCTTTCTTTGGTTTTCTGCAATGATGAGACAGGCACCGACAGCCCGAAAGGTACTCTTGCTTGTTCTGGTCCTGCTGCCGGGTTGCCAGGGCGATGGCAGCAGGCTGCTGGGTGGGGGTGGGGATTTCATCTGTCTACCTGGTTGGGGAGGAGGGTAGAGATGACGGTGGGGGCAGGGAGAGGTGTGTGTCACTCCCATGGCCTGTGCCCTGAGCATTCTGCTCCCTGCCCCGCCTGCTTGTGGCTCTGAGTCTGTGTTCTAGGCCTTGTACCCAGTGGCCTTCAGGCTTGGGGTTCAGGCAGTTTCTGCTGCAAAGCAGCTCTGGGAGCTTCCTGTGAGAATCTGGGGAAGCAGGTTCAGATGTCTCCCTGCCTCCAGCAGACATGCCTCCCCTGACCTTTGCTAGAATGATTCTTGGTTGTACTCCTAGCACCCTTGCCCCCACCAGGGCTTGTGTCAGTGGGCTTTCCCAGGATGGGATGAAGACCCTAGAATAGTTTTTTACCTACAACCTGCCGTGGAGGCTTAGCTCAGGGTAGGACGGGTGGGGGTTGGTTTCCTTGGGCTCAGTGTCTCCTACAAACGGGGCCCAGGCCAAATCTTGTCTTTGCTGGAACCAGGAGATACTGGGTAGCAAGAATGCTGTTTGGGGTTGAAGTTCATCATCTATTTACTACTTTGCAGTAACCTGAGGGATTGTAGATTTGGTTTCAGCAGTAGTTTATGTATGCTGCTGTCCACCCCCACCTTCTTCCTTGCAGCAGGGTGGGGTTACTTTGCTGAGCTCTGGGCTTCTGGCTAATGCAGCATTCACGGCCCTGACACCTGAGCCCTTGCCCTAGGGATGGAGACTGCTATAGGATCCGTTCCTGGGCAGGGGGTGGAGTGGGGGTAGGGACGACAGCAGTGTTGTTCTGCCTTGGCGGCCTGATCTCCCTCAGTTGGGTTAGTATCCCTCACCTCTGGCCTCCTGTCGTCAGTCTTGTCACATGTTATTTCTGGGGGATCCTCTGTGGAGTCTAGCACTTGAAAGAAGGGGGCTGACCTGGGAAAGTCCTTGGGAGTGGTGGGTGGGCAGGGCCTCTGGCTCCGGGCTATTCTGCCAGAAGTTGTTTTCAGAAGGCCTGGTCTCTGGAGACCTTTTCCACCAGCTGCTGCCTTTGGTCCCCTGAGGCTCAGTCAAGGAGAATGGGGTTCTGGGATTTCCAGGGTGTTTGAAGTGGTGAGGTCTGCAAGGGTTGGGCATAAGTGGGAGAAGGAACCAATGGGAGGCTAGAGTTCTGAGTTCCTGGAGTAGGAACAAGATGATTCACTGGAGGGAGAGGGGGTTGGGCTGGGGTGAAGGTGGGGTGGCTAATCGTAGCCCCATTGCTGTTACTTCTTCTGCTCTCATTGCTGCCTCTTTTCCTGTCTGTCTTTGTGCCACTGTCCTTTCTTTCCTGACTACTTCTCCTCTGGCTCCTGTTGCCTGTCCAGACCACAACTCGGCGGCCCAAGGTGAGAAAACACAGGCCACTGTGCAAGCCATTGCAGAGTGTACACACACACTTCAGGCATGTGCATGTATGTGGGCATGTGTATGACCAAGCAGAAGTTTGTCACAGTGCATCTTGGGTTCTCTTTTCATGGGAGTGAGGGGACTGAAGGTAGTGACAGGTCACTCCTGGGAAAAAGACTCTGGCTTTTGGGAGGATGTCTGAGCCAGTTGTTTGAATGCAAAAGAGAAATGAGAGTGGTTGTGGATAAGGCAGGCTTTCTTGAAGAAGGGTGTTTTGACTAGTTTGGATGGGGGCAGGGATTGAAAGACAGGTGAAGAAGAACCTGGCTTTACAAATGTCAGGGGACAAGGAGGTAGGCGTGTTTGTCAGTACATGTGGTTTCTGAGTGTCAGCCCATCAGGAGAGCTTCCGAGCTCAGCACTCCATGGAGAGCACTGGGCAGGCCTGTCTGCTCCAGGATCAGGGGCCTCAGGGCAGCTTCTCCGCCCAGCCCTCCACAGGCCTGGGGTGGGGGTGGGGGTGGTGCCTTATTAGAGCCTCTTCGTCTTGGAGGAGGGAGATGACAGAAGGGTTCGCTGTGCTGGCCTTGTTTCAAGGGGGTGTCTGTGATACAACCTTCACCTTGGCCCTTTTACATGCAGGGTCCCCTGAAATAGACCAAGGGAGGGAGAGTCAGCTTGATTCCCAAAGAGCAGGGAGGGCCTAGCCGGGGCATAGAGCCCGGTACCCCACATTTAGCCCAGTCTTCTCGGGAACTTGAAAGAGAACAAACTGCAGTCTATTCTTTCTCTGGAAATGACATTGAGGCCCTTTTTATCTCTGGGGGAGGAGGGCGTAGGCCCCGAGCATGATAGGATTGGGAGGACTAAACTGCTAGAATGATGACAAATGGGTCACAGAAGGGAGTCCCTGGGAGTAAGGGATCCTGCTCTGAGGGGACAGTGCCAGGGCTGGGAGGAATGTGGGGCCAGTGCCAAGGGAGGAGCCTTATAATCTTATGTCTTCCTCCATCCCTTCTCTCCCCCTCTTCCCCTCCCTCTCTCCCCCCTGTCCTTTGTCACTATCTCTGACTGTGCCATTCTTTCTTTCCTTCACTGTTTCTCTGTTCTCTTTGTGCTTTGATACTCTCTGCCTTTTTCCTTTTCTGTCTCCTTCCCTCGCCATATTCTCATATTCTGTCTTTTTCTCTTTCACATCTCTGTCCCCTACTCTTTCTCATCTGCCCCTACCCTCGGAATAGCCCACCCGTCCAGCTAGTAGTACTGGGGTGGCCGGAGCTAGTAGCTCCCTGGGCCCCTCTGGCTCGGCATCAGCAGGTGAGCTGAGTAGCAGTGAGCCCAGCACCCCGGCTCAGACTCCGCTGGCAGCACCCGTCATCCCCACGCCAGCCCTCACCTCTCCTGGAGCAGCTCCCCCACTTCCTTCTCCCTCCAAGGTAAGGATTGGGGTGAAGATGAACCAAGACACAAAGAGGCCTGTGATCCTGGCAGGTCTTGGACATTTCCCAGGGTTGGGGGAGATCCAGAACTTGGATTAGAAGGGTTGGGATGTGGCATTTGGGTACCCTGCCATTGACTAAGCTACACTTTCTCTCTGCCCTTCTTCATCCTTTCCCCATATGTTTGGTCTCTTCTCAGATATTTATATGCCACTTGCTTTTGAATCTGGGGCTGGAATGATGTTTGCACACATTCCTATCCTTTCTCCTCCAGCTTAGACGAATAAGCTCTAGTGGGGAGGAGGGGGACACTATGCGCAGAACAAGGGGTCTCTTTGCAGGAGGAGGAGGGGCTGAAGGCCCAGGTACGGGACCTGGAGGAGAAGCTGGAGACCCTGCGGCTGAAACGGGCAGAAGACAAGGCAAAGCTGAAAGAGCTGGAGAAGCACAAGATCCAGCTGGAGCAGGTGCAGGAATGGAAGAGCAAAATGCAGGAGCAGCAGGCAGACCTGCAGCGGCGTCTCAAAGAGGCGAGGAAGGTGCGACTCGGGAGGAAGAGGGTGGCTGGGAGGCCTGGGGCCGGAAACAGTGTACTGGAAACTCAGCGGGAGCTGGAGCCTGGAACATTCTGTGAGGTAGGGCACATGAGGCATTTCTGTACCTGTGCCTCCACCAACCTCTACCCCCCAGGAAGCCAAGGAGGCGCTGGAAGCAAAGGAACGCTACATGGAGGAGATGGCCGACACTGCCGACGCCATCGAGATGGCCACTCTGGACAAGGAGATGGCCGAAGAGCGGGCCGAGTCCCTGCAGCAGGAGGTGGAGGCGCTGAAGGAGCGTGTGGATGAGCTCACCACTGACTTGGAGATTCTCAAGGCTGAGATTGAAGAGAAGGGTAAGGGGCCCGAAGCTGCGGGGGCACAGATGGTGGGGTTGGAATCACGTCTGAAGGTGTTCATGGTTTTCCTCAGGCTCAGATGGGGCTGCATCCAGTTATCAGCTCAAGCAGCTCGAGGAGCAGAACGCCCGCCTGAAGGATGCCCTGGTGAGGTAGGGTCCCCTCACCGCTGTGCAGATGTGTTAGAGCGCCCATTGCCCAGTGACTCTGACACGCACTCCCTCTTCTTTCTCCCCGATTCCCACAGGATGCGGGATCTTTCTTCCTCAGAGAAGCAGGAGCATGTGAAACTCCAGAAGCTCATGGAAAAGAAGAACCAAGAGCTGGAAGTTGTGAGGCAACAGCGGGAGCGTCTGCAGGAGGAGCTGAGCCAGGCAGAGAGCACCATCGATGAACTCAAGGAGCAGGTGTGGGGAGCCCAGCCTCTCGCCCAGAGTCCCCTTATAGGTCCCTCCAGACTCCTGTAGGTGCCTCCTCTCTCTAGGCACCTTTCAGCAGCCCGTCTCCCCATTCCTTCCCTGGAACACAGGTGGATGCTGCTCTGGGTGCTGAGGAGATGGTGGAGATGCTGACAGACCGGAACCTGAATCTGGAAGAGAAAGTGCGGGAATTGAGAGAGACCGTGGGGGACTTGGTAAGAGGAGAGCAGAGCCTGACTTCTCACCTGGATGAAGGGACTAGCTAAGAGAGGGACTGACACATGACCCCTGACCTTTGAGCAGGGTGTAAGGTGAATGGACCCACCCTGGCCTGCTACCCTGACCCTGCCTTTCCTTTGCCCCAACTCCCTCGTGGTCTCCCAGGAAGCAATAAATGAGATGAATGATGAGCTGCAGGAGAATGCACGTGAGACGGAACTGGAGCTGCGGGAGCAGCTGGACATGGCGGGCGCCCGGGTACGGGAGGCCCAGAAGCGTGTGGAGGCGGCCCAGGAGACAGTTGCAGACTACCAGCAAACCATAAAGAAATACCGCCAGCTGACCGCCCACCTGCAGGTGCCTGTTCACCCCTGCTCTCCACCCAGGATCACCCCAGGCCTCCCTCATGACCCAGCTGTGCCTCACTGTCCATCTCTGCTCCCAGGATGTGAATCGGGAACTGACAAACCAGCAGGAAGCATCTGTGGAGCGGCAGCAGCAGCCACCCCCGGAGACTTTTGACTTCAAAATCAAGTTTGCTGAGACGAAGGCCCATGCCAAGGTCAGGAAAGCGAGTGGCCGGAGAGGGGAGAGTGCTGGGAGCTCAGCTTGAGCGTGGTGTGGACTGACCTGGTGTGGGGTTCCTGGGGGAGAGGAAGCAGGGGACCTGGTGGAACAAGGCAACGTGGGTCTGGGACTCTCTCAGCCTGGCTGAGAGCCTGCCTTTCTGTCCACCTCACAGGCAATTGAGATGGAACTGAGGCAGATGGAGGTGGCCCAGGCCAACAGGCACACATCCCTGCTGACAGCCTTCATGCCCGACAGCTTCCTTCGGCCAGGTGGGGACCATGACTGCGTCCTGGTGCTGCTGCTCATGCCTCGTCTCATTTGCAAGGTACGGCCATACGTTCAGCAGGAACCTGTTGAACTTGCTGTGAGGAAGCCGAGTGAAGCCAGCAGTCAGCGCCCCTACTCACATAGTGTATGATGTAGTGGAGGGATGTAGTCAGCAGAGTTGCAGATGGGGCGTGTTATGAAGGGGAGGTAGCTTCTTAGAGAGTGCACAGTTGGGGAGCTGATTTAGATGGAGGGATGTCACTGAGGAATACCATTTGAGCTAAGACCCAGAAGATGACTAGGAGTTCATGGGGCTGGGGGGTGGGGGTGGGGTGTAACTGTCAGGGAGCATGCTGGTGGAAGGGTAGCAGGGCAGCAGCTTGAAGCTTGCAGGAAAGAGCTTGGTCCCACTGGTTCCCTGTCCCTTCATCCCCACATCTCAAATCTTCACAGCTCAGTAATCACCACATCATTGCCCTTTCCCCATGGGAGACTTCCTGCCCAGCTAAGAGCTGTTTCTGTTTTATCTCCTTCTCCCACCCTTGCCATAGTTGCTCATCTGTGTTCTGTATTCCTGAGTCTGTTCTCCATCCTCTGCTCTGAGCCCAGGTCCCTGGCACTTCTTCCCACAGGCAGAGCTGATCCGGAAGCAGGCCCAGGAGAAGTTTGAACTAAGTGAGAACTGTTCAGAACGGCCCGGGCTTCGAGGAGCTGTGGGGGAGCAGCTCAGCTTTGCCGCTGGGCTGGTGTACTCGCTGAGTCTGCTGCAAGCTACACTCCATCGCTATGAGCAGTGAGTGACCCCTGACCCCCATTCAAGGCCACAGGTTCCAGATTGGCTGGAACTGGGATTGCCTGGCAGACCCTGGCCTCACAGGGCCCTTCTTTCGTCTCTAGTGCTCTCTCTCAGTGCACCGTGGATGTGTATAAGAAGGTGGGCAGCCTCTATCCTGAGATGAGTGCCCATGAGCGCTCCCTGGACTTCCTCATTGAGCTGCTGCACAAGGACCAGCTGGATGAGACTGTCAATGTCGAGCCTCTCACCAAGGCCATCAAGTACTACCAGGTTTGGTGCGAGGATTCCAGCTTGGTGCAGCAGGGAGGGAAGGTTTCTCATTCTGGGCTGCGGCCAGTGTAGCCCAGGTCGTGTGCTTAAGGCTCAGCTCACTGTAGCTGAACTTGCCTCAGGTTGCAGCTCTTGGGGGTTTCAGGTCCTCTGGTACCTCTGGAGCCCTGTGATGACTGGGGCTCCAACTATTTGGGAACAATTCTCCATCCTTCCAAGACCTGAAGGCTGTCTGTTTCTTTGTCATCTCTCAGCATCTGTACAGCATCCACCTTGCCGAACAGCCTGAGGACAGTACCATGCAGCTGGCTGACCACATCAAGGTGAAGTGTCTGGGCTGGTGGTTAAGCCCCCTGTACAGATCAGAAATGGAGGCCTTCAGGTCAAGAGGTCTGGCCCTCAGGGTTCACCTAAGACTGGAACAGGGTCCCTAAGGCCAGATCAGGGAAGCCAGAGAACCTGCTTATGTATGGGGGTCAGCGGAGAGTGGGGACTTCTTAGAGATGAAGAGGGTTCCTACTGGGTGCTGACAGGCACGTGCTTCTGTCTCCACAGTTCACCCAGAGTGCCCTGGACTGCATGGGCGTGGAGGTGGGACGGCTGCGTGCCTTCTTGCAGGTAAAAGCACAGCTGCATCTGTTTGAGCTCCTCTGCCTTCTTATTCCCCTCCTCACCGTCAGCTGATGCTGACTTTGTTCCCCATCCACTCCCTGTGCCCTGAGCAGGGCGGGCAGGAGGCTTCAGACATTGCCCTCCTGCTCCGGGACCTGGAAACATCGTGCAGTGACATCCGCCAGTTTTGCAAGAAGATCCGAAGGCGAATGCCAGGGACAGATGCTCCTGGGATCCCAGCGGCTCTGGCCTTTGGACCACAGGTTTAGGGCAGCGAGGGGGAAGGGAAGGAAGCTGAGTAGAACCAGGAGGGGCTCAGTATGTCAACATCGGGATCTGGATGGGGCAAGAATGGTTTTGAGGTAGCTGGGAGCTGTGGTACTGGACCCAGGGCGGCTCCTGACTCTGGCCTGTTGCACAGGTGTCCGACACACTCCTTGACTGCAGGAAACACTTGACGTGGGTGGTGGCTGTGCTGCAGGAGGTGGCAGCTGCTGCTGCCCAGCTCATTGCCCCTCTGGCGGAGAATGAGGGACTGCCTGTGGCTGCCCTGGAGGAGCTGGCTTTCAAAGCAAGCGAGCAGGTGGGCCTGGATGGCTGGGCGGAAGGTGGTAGAGGAGTCAGGTGGCCGGTGTGAGGTTTTCACTGCTGCCCTGGGCTCCCACAGATCTATGGCAGCCCCTCCAGCAGCCCCTATGAGTGTCTGCGCCAGTCATGCAACATCCTCATCAGCACCATGAACAAGCTGGCCACAGCCATGCAGGAGGGAGAGTACGATGCCGAACGGCCCCCCAGCAAGGTTGGGTGGGAGCTCCTCGGAGGGACTCTGGGGCCTGGAGGGGCAGGGCTTGCAGAGCTGCTGCTAGTTGTGGGAGGCTGGGAGGTGGAGGAAGGAATCTGGAGAGCACCATCCTGCTTAGAAGGCAAGATGGGTCTCTCTGAAGCACGTTGGTGATGTCCTCTCCCTCCCTTCCTCGCTCCCACCTTGGCCCTCAGCCTCCCCCTGTCGAGCTGCGGGCTGCAGCCCTTCGTGCAGAGATCACGGATGCCGAAGGCCTGGGCTTGAAGCTTGAAGACCGAGAGACAGTTATCAAGGAGTTGAAGAAGTCACTCAAGATCAAGGTGAGGGTAGGGTAGGCTCAGGATCTGGGGGCCAGGGAGTATTGGGCACAGGGCAGCAGTGAGTGTTGGGGATCAGGGTGAGATGAGTGATGGGTTGGGTTGAGGGCAGAAGAGGTGCCTGTAATCAGTGGGAGCTCCAGTGGGCTCTTAAGGAGCTTTCTATCCGTGGCCTATCCTGGGTCCCGGAGGGGTTGTGGAGGATGTAAAGCTACTAGAAGCTCTGCCCTGGCCCAGGGGGAGGAGCTGAGCGAGGCCAACGTGCGGCTGAGCCTCCTAGAGAAGAAGCTGGACAGTGCGGCCAAGGACGCCGACGAGCGCATCGAGAAGGTGCAGACGCGGCTGGAGGAGACCCAGGCCCTGCTGCGGAAGAAGGAGAAGTGAGCACTTCCCTGGCCCTGCTTGCTTCAGCCCTCCCTCCCGCAGCTCTCTGCCTCCTCGCTGTCCCTCTCACAGGGAGGCTCCCCAGGCGAACAGACACCACTTTCCTTGCCCACTGCCATTAAATCACCCCCAGCAGAGTCCTCACCAGCCGGGTGACCTGCCAGGGACCTTCCCCACGAAGGAACACTGCCCCAGCCCGATTCTCTTCCTCAGAGACTTCGAGGAGACGATGGATGCACTCCAGGCCGACATTGACCAGCTCGAGGCGGAGAAGGCAGAGCTGAAGCAGCGGCTGAACAGCCAGTCCAAGCGCACGATCGAGGGGCTCCGGGGGCCCCCTCCTTCGGGTATTGCTACCCTGGTCTCTGGCATTGCTGGTGGTGAGTGCAGGGGGACAGGCAGCACTGGCCACAGGAGATTGAAGGGCTTCCCTCCGGTTTGTGGCCTCAGTTTTACTTTTGTGCCTTCTTACCCGGGATGTGCAGCCAGGAACGTGTTTGCCCAGTTTCACTCTGGCAGCTTTCACCAAGATTTTACTCCTCCCGAAGATACGTGCAGAGTCCCTCTGACCAAGGTGGGGCATTACCAAGTTGTCAGTGCAGCTCAGAGTTACGGTGACATCGGACTCTAGTAGCCGTCCCTCCTGGGTCTGCCTTTCTGACCGAGCCCCGTATCCTTGAGGGGCACCAGCCTGCAGGAGGCTGGTGATGCTGTGGATCCAGCAGGGCCTGATGCCTGCTCTTGATTGCTCTTCGGTTTGGGCTCATTTCCCCAGAGTTCAGGTGGCTTCACCCTCTGGTGTGGCTGTCCCTTCATGGCTGACTTCTCTCAGTTTCACTGGGGCTTGTGTTCGGACCTTGGTCTGGTCTCATAGTGTGGCCAGGGCTCCTTACCTTGAGTTTGTCTGGTTTGTCCCCAGTTTCCTGACCAAGGAGGTGGCCACCTCCATCTTAGTTCTCACCTGCCCTAGAGTTTGCTTATTGCTCTCTCTTCAGTTTCTCACTTAGCCATCTCACCTCTGGAAGACACACTCTAGAATTGAGCCCTCAGGGCTCAGTACTCCCTGCTCTACCCCCCTGCCCGCCCACCCCCCACACCTGTCTTGTCAGCTGCTCTCACCTAGGTCTTGTCATCAAAGCCCCTTGCCATTGGCGCCTCTTGATCTTGAGAGGTGACCAAGTAACTCCTTGACTGTAGACTTCGGTGGTGCAGATGGCTCCAGTTCCTTGGGGAGGGGGAGGAGTCTCCAGAATTACCACATTGTATTGTTTAGCATGGGCTCTGTAAGCAAATACTGGTTCTGAATTTATGAACCTTTCCACCAAAAAAGGGTATCTTTTGCCTCAGAGCAGTGGGGAGCTGAGGAGCACAGAAATGCATCTGCATCCTCGACGTAAGCTTTGCTGCTGGGAGAAGGAGGGGCACCGACATGTCAGGTCTCAGGAGTGTCCCCTCTGCCCTTCCTGGAGGTGGAGTCGGAGGCAGGGAGGCAGGAGCAGCCTTATGCCCCAGGTGCTTCCTCCAGCGCACAGCCCACTGCACTCTGGCTCACCGGTCACACCCTGCCTCAGGCCTCACTCCCCTTTCCTGTCTTTCTTTCCACACACTTGCTCTTCCCTCAGAGGTGGGGGGCAGAGATAGTCTTGTCAGAAGCTATGGTGATCAGGAAAAGGCTTTTCCTGCAGGTGTGTCCCCCTAACCCTCAAATCACCTAATTCCTCTCTCCTCTTCTCCTGCTGCCATGGGCTCTCCTGAGCACAGAAGAACCACAGCGAGGTAGAGACCCGCCCTGGCTGGGGGTTGCCAGGGCTGGTGGGAATTGGGGCCTGGGGAGCAGGGTGACTTCTCCCTTGGGAGCAACCAGGACTGGATTGGGAGGAGCTAAGGAAAGGGATGAGCAGGGATGGAGCCCACCTTCAACGCTCTCCACCTGAGACGGATGGCATTTGTTGTGGCACTACAGGAGGCTCGCCTGGGCAGGCACCTGGGTCTATGCCAGGCCCGGGGCTGGTGAAGGACTCGCCGCTGCTGCTTCAGCAGATCTCTGCCATGAGGCTGCACATCTCCCAGCTTCAGCATGAGAACAGCATCCTCAAGGTGAGGGGGTCACGGGGAGGACCGGGGTGGAGGTGGCGCATACCTGTCCCATCGATGATGGATGGCAGGGCCTTCTGTCACTCCTTACCACCACCCCTCTTCCCCCCCCCACAGGGCGCCCAGATGAAGGCCTCCTTAGCAGCCCTGCCCCCTCTGCATGTGGCAAAGCTCTCCTTCCCACCCCGGGAGGGCTCTGGCAGTGAGTTAGCCCCTGGAGCGCTGTATCGTAAGACCAACCAGCTGCTGGAGACATTGAATCAGCTGAGCACGCACACCCACGTAGTAGACATCACTCGCACCAACCCTGGTATGGACCCGCCAACCCCCGGGACGAGGAACACACCCGCCCTTGCCCCAGGGATGTAGCCCCTGCCCAGGCAGTTCCCACACTGCTCTTTGGTCTCAGTGTTCAGTTTACGTGGTTCATCACTGTTACGTGCCTGCTCCTTAAGAGGGTCCAGTACCTGCACTGCTGGCCTGGGCCATGGTGGTCCTCACCAGCCTTTTCTCCCACAGCTGCCAAGAGCCCGTCGGCCCAGCTCCTGGAGCAAGTGGCTCAGCTCAAGTCCCTAAGCGACACCATCGAGAAGCTCAAGGTCAGCTCTGGCCCAGTCCTTCCTCCCCCTACAGAGTTTGCTCTAGAGCATTCCCTGGTGGAGCCTTTGCTCGTTCATTTCCATAGGCATTCCCAGAGTCCCCTGGGCCCAGTCCTGTGCTGCATGGCACGTGGCAGGGGAGGTGGAAGGGAAGGCAGGGTTCCTGCCTTGGATGCTCACTGTCTCGGTGCAAATAGAAGGCAGATTCTCATCAGCAGAGTGGGCTGAGCAGGGTCATCGTTAGAGGGTGGGTTCAGGTGCAGCCCTGTCGGCTGAGATCTTCGCAAGTAGAAGGGTTGGGCCTTAAGGGTAAGTATCTATAACATCAGGATGTTGGGGTGGGAATGGGGCGGAGGTGAGAGCAGAAGGGATAGAAAGGCCTGGGGCCCTGTCCGTGGCATTAGTGTCCCTGTGAAATGGGAGATACTGGGCTAGCCTGTGGGGGCTTCCTAAATGAACCCTTGTTCCCCCTCTGCCGTCAGGATGAGGTCCTCAAGGAGACTGTGTCGCAGCGCCCTGGAGCCACAGTCCCCACGGCCTTTGCCACCTTCCCTTCCTCAGCCTTCCTCAGGGTAAGAGGGAGCATGGGGATGGGGAGGGGCAGTACGGAGGCTCAGGTGGGTCCTTCCCTCTCCCCCAGAATTTGAAGAGGCCTCTGGGGTCTCAGGTCCAACAGCTGCACATCTGAGTTATCTGGCCAGGTTTCCACCTGGGAGTTCTTGCACTGCTTCCAGCAAGTGCACTGTTTTAGTAGTTTAACAGCTCCTCTGCCTTTTGACACTGGAAGGAGCTCTAAACTCCCTTGTCAGACTGTGTGTCCCAGATGTTATTTGGAAAATGTAATCACCGTAGCCCAGGAGCCCCCAAACCTGTCTCCCAGGGACTACCTTGGTCTCCAGGCTCAGGGCCCGTGACACACAGCTCAGGGACCCTGACGAGGGGGGGGTCTCTCCTCACCTACTCCCAGGCCAAGGAGGAGCAGCAGGACGACACTGTCTACCTGGGCAAAGTGACCTTCTCGTGTGCGGCTGGCCTCGGACAGCGACACCGGCTGGTGCTGACCCAGGAGCAGCTGCACCAGCTGCACGGCCGCCTCATCTTTTAAGTGCTCCTCCCCCGCTGGCCCCTGCCGCCCGATGCACGGCCGCCTCAGCCGGCCCCAGGTAGAAGCGTGTGTGTAAAGCTGTTCTGGCCCCAATTCAGCTTCACTCCACCTGCCAGTGCCCTGTCCTCCCCGTGACCTGGGTTTCCTGATTTCCAGCCCCTGGCCTCTGCCAGGTGCTCCCTCCGGAGGGGCAGCAGGGCATGTGGGGGATAGGCTGAGACCCCACCACCAAAGGTTGCGTGAGGTCCCCCGATTGAGGACTTCACCCCTTGATTAAAGCAACTTCTGCTTCAGTGCTTTCTGTGTGGTGTTGGCAGTGGGTCCTGGGCCATTTGGCTCAGCAAGATGGAGGAGAAGGGATGCTGTGCCATGTTTGGGGCCCCTCTGTAGTGACCAGTGGAACGCTGTGTCCCTCAGAGTCACGTGCAGTGTCTTCCTGTGAGCAGGGAGAAAGGGCTAGACCCAGGCTCGGCACCTCCTCATTTGTGGGGCTAGGAGGGCGCGGGGTCAGCCTGCTTCCTGGGCCCTCCACTGCTCTTCAGGCCGGTGTTGGAGCTGGGCTGACGATGGGGTCACACCCCAGCCAGCGTTCTGAGGCACTGGCCGCGTCTGCGCATGACGAGGGGGGGGTCTCTCCTCACCTACTCCCAGGGGCTCCTCTGAGGGAACATTGACCAAGTGAGGGAAGACCAAAGTAGCAGACGGGTAAGGAAGAAGTTGCAAAGTCCCTCTACAAATTAGTGTCTGGGGCGTTTCTTTAACGAGTTTACACATTTCTGGGCCCTGACCCAGACCTGCTGAAATCACTTAGATTTAAGGTCCTTAGGCCAGGACCCCAGCATTTTAGAGCTTAGCACCAGTTTAGTCTAGTTCTCTTATTCTTCCCCCAAGGCCTCCGATCCAGTTTGAGGAAGAGCCCCTTAGCACCTAGGAGCATCTTCAGCTAGGCCAGGCCCTCCGCTGTGTGCTTCCTCCTGGGCAGGAGGGAAGCCGACAGGACGAGGAGGCTCCGAGTTGGAGCCCAGTGCCCATGGCGCTCGGCACATGTCCAGTCGAGCACTGTCTGGGGAGGGCAGACACCCTCTGCTGTCTGATACCTGTGCTGTACCTTAGCTGTTTTCACCCGGAGTTCCAAGAAAAAACGATCTGGTGACTTTCCTCAGTACTCTCAAGGGTGCTTCGTAGCTAATACCATTCTAGATGCACAGGATAGAATCCGTTCCACACGAGGGACACCGTGGGGCGTTAGGGCTTAATTCTCACAGAACTGATTGAGAAGGGTTGCTGTGTCTCCATACCAGAGTCTTCACCTCACCTCTCCTAACCTGGCTTCTGGAAGGCAAGGACACGGCAGCCACTGTCCTTCCTTTGGGATTGGATTGTGTTCCCGTCCTCTTTACCCAAGCTGCTGGCCTGCCTTCTGTTGGTGGTTAAGGTACTGAGGGTCAAGACTGGGCAACTCCCGGTGGCAGGTTGAGAAGAGGACAGGGCTTGTCCCTTCCTTTTGCCTCGGGCTCACTGCTGCTCTCCCGAATGCCAGACGCACTCACCCGGTTGCCTCAACATCAGCATATCTAAGCCAGAAATCATCTTCCATGTCCTGGATGCGATGAGTCACAAACCTGGATTTCTGATGCCTTTTTCGCTCTCTGTAGCTAATTTAGTTACTCAGTCCTGTTCAGTGTTTCCTTCATTACTATCTCTCAAATCTCACTTTTTTCCAACCCTCCACTGCTAACTTTGTGTACATTTTCTTGCTCTGGGTACTTCAGCAGTCTGTCAACTGGTCACTTTACCTCCCTTGACTCTCAACCAGTTCTCATTGGTGCCAGAGGCACTTTTCAAAGTGCAGACTGGGCCATGCCACTCCCTGCTTTAAATCCTCAAATGGTTCTTCCAACCAGAATTGAAAATGGAAATTCACTAGAATGGCACGTGAGGCCATCCCTGACTTGGGTCTCGTCCAGCCTCTCCTGGGGCTGCTTCTCCACGTTGCTCTGTGGTCTGGCTGTAGGAAACCCCTGCAGTTTCTGCTCCCCTGTGCTCTCTCGGGCCGCCGCCTCCTGCCCACAATGCCCACCAGCTCCTTCCCTGCCCATCCCACTGACTCCTCAGCCGACCTGTTCATCTATTAAGACAGCTGGGGCATTGCCACCTCAGGAAATCTCCAATCCCTGTGGCCTGTTAGGTGCTCATCTGAGGTCAGCAAAGACTATGCACGTTTTCCCCAGGTGTGCTTGGATTTAGTTGCTTTGTGACCTTGGCCAGGTTTCTGATCTCTGGTCTGCTTTCTCAACTGCAGGATGGGGGTAACGATACCTTACAAGGCTGTGGTGAAGGCCAAATGTGACAACGCAGGCAAGCCTCGAGCCCTGTGCACCAGGCGCGGCGGGCTTTCTTGTTCAGTACGTGCTCCCACGATACGGTTATATACCAGTAAGCTCCTTTCTCTGTAAGTTAGTCATCTGTCTCCCACTTACACAGACTGGGAGCTCCGTTAGGGTGTCCTCCATCTCTGCATCCAAAACACAGGAGGACACATTTTGGACAGGAGTTTGAGGTGCCTGTGAGAATGTCCAAGTGGAGATGTCTTTTGGGTCTGAAGTCAGTAGAGAAGTCCGGATTAGGGATAAAGTTTGGGGAATGAGTTGAGGATGTGTTAGTGGTGGTTGCCAGCATGGTTTGGGTAAGGCACAGTCTTAATTCAGGTTACTTAGAAAACCGAACTTGAGCCAAAGCTGAAGTGCTAGTGGTTTATCGGTAGATGCCATCCCAGAGCAGCGAGAGGGTAGCTAGGCAGGGAAGGAGAAGAAAACATGAGGTTTGTTTTAGCGAGGTGGCCACTGCTTCACAGTGATGTTTCTGGATAGACCACACAAAAACATCGTGCCTGCTGGGCCGTTAGGTTGGGGTTGATGGAGGGATGGAGAGCAAGTTACCCGCTCTCTCCTGGCTCCTGTCCTTTGTTGCTCCCAGTCTGCCTGTGGCACGTCCAATCCCCGTCTCTTGCTGGGATTGTGTTAATTGGCTACTGGGAAGGCCAGACCCCATGACCCACAGCAGGGCATGTTGTCCAAGTCATTAATTGGTGAGGGGAGCAGAACGGCACTGGCCTACAGGCCTTGGTCAAGGCAGAGCACGCTGCCGGAGGGTTGGGAGTCAGGGGAGGCCACCTGAGGAGAGTGTGCAGGGCCGTGTGTGTGTGTGTGTGTGTGTGTGTGTGTGTGTGCATGTATGTGCACATGCAGAGCCCTGTGCAGCCTGAGCATTAAAGAGCCCACACCCACTAGAGCAGAGGCCCTCAGAGGAAGTGTTGCAGGGCCAGGAAGGAGAGGTCATCGGCAGCCTCTGCAGCTAAGAGATCAAGTGAGCCGAGTTTTGGGAAGGGGCATCTGAGGACCTGGTGAGCAGCTAGAGCGGACGTGGTGGACACAGGAGCAGAACCTGGGTCGTGGTGGAGACAGAACAGCACACGCGCGTTACTATGTCCAACGTTCAGCCAGGGAGGTCAGGCGAGCAGGGCATGGCAGACGGCCGATGCCAGCATCACTGCCCATGGATGATAAGGGGGCTGTTGATGGGGCCCGAGAGATTTCGGGAAACGTGATGGTGGGGCAAGAGGCCTGTGTACTGAGGATGGAACACTCATGGTAACAGCCTCCTTCATCCACCCAAACCCAGAGCTGCCAGTTGTGACAAGTAGCTGGCAGGGGCAGGGGCAGGGTATGAGCTGTCTCAATTTTGTCCCCTCGGAATCCCTCTTTTTTGGGGTTCTTAGGCCAATTTCTGGGGCCAGCATCCTCTTCCCCAACACTGAGGAAGGCAGTTGTGAAATAAGATAGGGCTCTTCCACTTACAAGCTGTGAACTGGGCAAGTTAACCTCCAGACCTGTTTCTGTATCTAATGAATAGCACCTTCCTCAGGTGGGCTCCTTCCTCAGGTAACTTCAGGGGAGGATTAAATGAGGTAGTAAGCTTGACACAGGTACAATAAAAAGGATACCCGGGCGAGGCTGATACGGAACAAATGAGAAGGAAATGAAATACACGCAGCCTCGTTCCCAGCATATACACGACACAGCCAGCTTTTGGGTCCCAAAAGATAGGCAGTCATTGGTACCCCAGTGTTTGGCTGGTTTCCAGGGGTGGTTACCATCCTATGTTCTACCATCCAGGCTCTGTTTCCTCCTACTGTTAACAGGCCAGGTGTGAGGGAGAGTCAAGAGGTTTGTGGCACTTCCCCTGCCCCCCAGCCAACTTGAATTCCCCTGCTTGGTTGCCACGGTGGGGAGCGGGAGTCTGCCAGCTAATCCTAGGAACTGTGCGAGGCCCAGGCCAATTCCGTCCGGCCCAGCCTGGGAGTAAAGTGAATCGAAGCTTTACAGCACAGAAGACTTGACCCCTGCTCAGTATGCCTGGGGCACCCAGGGAACACGGGGTTGAGAACGAGCAGCCCCTCCTGCCTCCTGTGGGTCATGCTCTATAGTGCCCTCTCCTCTGTGTATGTTGAGAAGCATGTTCATGCACCCAGCCTCCCTCCATCCCTACCGCTTGCCAGCTGAAACAGGCAGCGCTGCTCCCAGGGACAGACAGCAGGACGCCGGGGTGCTCGGGAGGGGGCCTGGTGTTGGCCTCCATTCCTCTCCAGAGCTGGGGAGTTTGAGGTGAGACCTGGAGTCAGAATAAATATGTCTATCACCCTGAGTGTTGTTACTTTTTATTATGGGAAAGTTGAACATATAAATGAAGGAAGCAGAGTGTTATGAATCTCCCTGTGCTCATGTCATTTCATTTCAGATCTTTTTTTTAATCTATACCCCCTTTCAATCATCTCCCCCCTCCCCGTTATTTTGAAGCAAATCTCAGACATCTTATCATCTTATTCTGAAGTATTTTAGTACTAAAAGATAACACCCTTAGAAAAAGAAAACTACCTAAAAAATAATTCGTCACATAACCAGTGTCCAGATTTCCCTGATTGCCTCATAAATGTTTTGTTTTACAGTATGTGTATTTGGGTAAAGTTCAAGAGAAAGACAATAGTAAGATATGTACACATATAATACCTCAATAAAAAAAAAATCAAAAAAAAAAAAAAAAAGAAAGACAATATACTGCAAATAGTTGTCTCTTGAGTCCCATATTCTAGATGACTATTATTACCAATCCAACATATGCTTTAGATGTATACATCTTAACTTCATTTTCAATGGGTCAGCACTTCGAATATATTCTATATTATCCTGAGAATACAAACAACACAACATGGAGAAGACGGAGAACAGTGTCCCAGGACTTGGTCACTGGTGAGAATAGATATTTTCCTTAGTGTTTTCTATTAAAGATGCCCTGCCATGGCACGGCAAGAATAGAGCTGCTGGAGGGGGAGTACAATAAAAAATAAAATGGACCCAAAGTTAGGAAGAGACAAAAGATGGAAGTCAAGGACAGAATATAGGGTGTCCCCAAAACAAGGTATACACACACTTTGAATAATTATAAAAGCAATGTTTATTAAAATACTTTTCATTTTCAGAATTGAACTATCAGCCGTTAAAGTATGTATACATTTTGGAGGGGACACCCTGTATTTTGAAACTACAAGGATTCCATTCGTTCAAAGTGTAAGCATCTGTCTTAGCTTGGGTGCTATAACAAAATACTGTAAACCATGTGGCTTATCAACAACAAAATTTTAGTTCTCACGGTTCTGGAGGCTGGAAGTCTGATATCAGGGTGTCAACACGGTCTGGTTCTGGAGAGGGTGCTTTTTTGATTACAGGCAGCTGACTTCTCACATCCTCACAAAGCAGAAAGTACACTAGCTCTCTGGCCTCTTATGAGGGCACTAATTGCATTCATGGGGTCCCCACACTCAGGACTTAATTACCTGCCACGGGTCCCATCTTCAAGTACCGTCACCTTGGGGATTAGATTTCAACAAAGCCCCCAAATAGGTGCTATAGAAAGAAGTTCTACCCTTTGTTTCTGCCTCAAGTTGCCCATTATTGAACCAACTAGATGGTGCCATCCAGCTGAGAAGGATTGTATATGAAAAGGCTGGGCAGTGGGGAAGGAAAGTGATGGAGAATACTTTGCTTTTGAGATGCTCTTCTAGGTGATGGATATCAAAGCCTTCACTTTGGGAAACCTGTCAAGTAGCTGAAACTGTAACTCCAACTCATCCAAAGATGTTGCACTTTCCTTTTTTTCTTAAAATACATTTTTATTGATTTCAGAGAGGAAGAGAGAGAGAGACAGAAACTTCAATAATGAGAGAGAATCATTGATTGGCTGCCTCCTGCACACCACCTACCGGGGATCAAGCCCACAACCCATGCATGTGCCCTGACTGGGAATCAAACCTGATTCATAGGTTGATGCTAAACCACTGAGCCACACTGGCCTGGCAAGATGTTGCACTTTTTTAGCCAACAGAAAATGGTGGAGGAGCCACTGACACGTGGGAGGAGGATGGAGCTATACTCAGCACTGGATATGGTGAAGAAGAGTATAGAACCCTGGCCAGGAAAGACGACTTTCTCCATTCCTATCCCTGTCAAAATTCTGGACTTAAAACGCTGCGTGGGGGCGGGGGAAGGGGGGTTCCAACCTCTCAAAGATTTGTGCCCCAAGCGTCATTTTTTTCCTATTTAATTTTTCATATTTAATTCCTGGTATTAATAGGTTAAGGAAGTAAAATTTTCCCAAGTGCTGATTTGTAGGTAATGTTTATAAGCACACACAAAATATTCAGTTTCACAAATAGTAACATTCATTGATTCCTTTAAATACAATAGCAATCCTGATTTTAAGCTAAGTGCAACAATAATTGAATACAATATAGCTAAATACATACAATTTGTATATCCTGTACTACAGGAAGTCGGCGGAGTGGTTTTCCATAGCCATATTTGGTTTCAGGTCCTTTGGACATCTCAGATACCTGTTTTACTCGAAATGATTCTGCAAAAGGATATTAAAGTCAAAGGCATTGTCCTGACGTATGAAGGGAATGCCAATGAAAGCACTATGCCCAGTGTCAATCCGGGAACCAGATTACAAAGTAGAAGCTAGAATCTGTCACTGTCTCCTCAGCAGTGCTAGGACATTCTTCTACTGGTGCCTGAGCAAAGAGCTCACGTGATATTTTATACTCAAGTTGACTTGGCCATGACCAGTCTAAGCAGATTGGGCCAAATTCCAGCCTGTATCTGCTGCCGGAGGCCACGGCAGAATCTGGTAAATGTGGGCATCCAGCTCCACGTGCAAAACTAAGCTGTACTCTACCATCTTGGCATGCTCTCTGTGCCTATTAAGTCCTTAATCTCTGGTGTTCCTTTCTTGCTCTTTTTTTTCTTATAATTTATTTGTCGAACTATCTGTTTCTCAGAGTCTGAATTTTGTTTTAGTGCATCCTCATGGTGTTCATAGGTTCCTCAGCCTCTTGCATTTCCTCTACGCTGTTAGATTTAGAGCAGTGATTCTCAAAGTGTAGTCCCCTGACCAAACAGCATTAGCATCCCCTGGGAACTTGCGGGAGGGGCTAATTCCTACCTATCCAGTGGGGCTGGCCGTCAAAGTCACCATCTGGGTGAGGTCTGGCATTCCATTGTTGCAGTCAGCCATTGCAGTAGAAAGTTCAAAACCACTGGGGTGGCTGCAGGTGAAATACTGGGTGAGGTAGCGGTTGGTCTCTCGGTGGGTTGGCCTACAGGTGGTATTTCTAGGTTTTTATTTCCTAACAATGAAAAAAACCTTTTTGGAAAATGTCAGAACAATTGGAATGATGGGCCTATGTTTAAATAGTTAACTTGGCTGATTTAATGTGCTTTGAAAACTATATGATGACTAATGGTCCAATGTTCCTTGCCTTTCTCAGGGAAGTGAAGCGACTTTCTCTCAATGCGTAGGCCGTCAGATCATGACACTTCCCATAGGACAAGGGAGCTCAGGTATGGCAGACCCTCCTCTGGAGCTCTAGGTCGCCTGCATACTTGGCAGCCAAGGCCACCACCTGGTTTAGAAAGACCCTTGGCTGGGCCCTTCAGCGGCACTAACGGCTTGTCCAGTTTTCATAAAAAGTGAAAGCCAGGCCTGTTTTGCAAGAAGCGACACTTCTGTCTTTAGTGGGAAAGGTCGGCCCAGGGCTGGTTATCCTGGCAGGCAACCAGGACCTCAAACAATTGAGCAAGGACCGAAGGTGGGACTGAACCTTGTGTACTCAAGGAGTAAACACAACTTGCTTACCAAGTTGTGAAATCAAACTTTGTTCTCCAAAGCCCCAGGGAGCAAAATCCAAGATACATTACTTAAAACCCGTCTTGATACTCCTTTGTAGAAAATGAAGAGGCAAAGGGTCGCCGCAGGGAAATTGGGATGAGTTGGTCACGTAGTCTCGCATCTTTGGTTCCATGGATCAATGAGAGAAACGAGGGTGTGGGGTGACTGATATTTCAGCCACGGCCTCCAAAACACAGCTTTCCCCAGGGCTGGGGTACGTGGCCCTAGGCCCCAGGGCGTGGCTTCTTCACCGAGGGAGAACTTGGCCTTACCTAGGAAGGAAGTGAGGACTTTAAACCAGAAGATAAATTTCCTACCTGAAAGGAAAAGTAAACCACAAGATATGGGCCTGAAGACGCTCAGAATCCACAGAAGGGCCTGAGGAAGAAGGAGGCAGAGTTCATATTCCGAACCCCTGCTCTTTCTCCGATGTCTAGGAGCCCACAGACAAGTATTATTCTCTGAGCCTCATATCTGCAAGGTTGGGGATGAAATTGTCTTTTCACAGGATAGTTGAGAGAGTTAAATGAGGGAAGGCGTGTGTAGTACCACACCCAGCACCTGGCACCTGGATTTGCCTCACTGCTGGAGACTTCCCAGAATGCTCCTCTTCACCTCCCCCACCTACTTCCTGCTCCTTGTCTCTTCCTTCTTGCCTCTCCAAACGTCCTATTGCCCACTTCTTCCTCCTCATCAGATCTTTCCTACTTACTGAAGAGGAATTAATAAAAATGAGGCCAAAATCAGCATAAAACTTAGAAAAACCACCTGTAATGTTTTTCTTTCAGGGTTTGATTTGTTCAAATAACTTCTTTATTGTCCTTGTCTGTATCATTCTCTGAAGAATCAGGATTTGGGGTTGGAAGAGCTAGAGTGGAGGTGGGATTTGGAAGGTTCAGGCCCATGGAGAAAGGAGGCAAACAGTCTGACATTTTTCTTGAGAGTTGTCTATTTTAGAGGAGCCCAATCTATCCAGGGAATTGCCTTCGCTGGCTCCATGGTGATTGGACAAGCGAATGGGGCCCGTAATAAACCTCCCTAGGACATGCTGATTAGATAAACCAATGAGAATCATGGAAGACACTGACATTAGATTAAAAAGCATAAGACCAATGTTACTTTTACGGTGTCTATGAATAGACAAAGACCTTTTGGTTCTAAAATGGTTGGTGAGGCAAGAGAGGAGGGGCTATGTTAGTTGCAGAGGTAGGAAAAAGGAGAGGTGGGTGGATTCCAACCAAAAGGCCTACCCGAAGGAATTGGATTCAGGGCCCAGGAGCCGCGGGCCACTGCACTGGGTGAGTAGAGTGGATTTTAATTATTGAGTTAACAGATTTGTAGGGGCTGGTTCGGGATGTGAATGAATGAACCAAATAGTATGGAGAGTATTCCCCAGCCCACTGAGGGTCAGGTCAGAATTTGATCGCTTTTTTGCCAAAGGCCTGTGCGCGACTTAGGGAGCAAAGATAAGGGACAATCCGTCTAAATGAATCTATAGCTATTCCTCCATAGTAGAGGACAAGTAGGACAGTGGCCAGGCTGTCCTGTAGCAGTGTTGCTTTCTATGCTCCTCTGTCCCCACCTTCAGCGAGGGGAGCATGTCCACGCCTGGGCAATGTCAGACCTGCAGTGGGGGGCTGAGATCTATGCCTGGTTATATTCTCCGCACGGAGGTCGGATTCCCTCTCTCCAATCCAGGCTTTTCACAGTGGTTGGTCCTGTGCCTACTTCACCCTTCTTCCAATTCAATCAGGTTATTTAGGGCATCATCCTGGAAGCTCCTAAGAGCCCAGGAAGCATGGACTTGTGTAAAAACCCCACTTCAGCTAAGCTGGCGTCCTTTCACTGCTTCTTGGGCTCTTTAGGGAATGAGAGGAAAGGGATGCCTGAGAAGCCCCAGTCTACATCTGTCTCCCGGGATGTAACAGGCTGTGCAGTTCTTGTGTGTCGGGAACCTGGAGATCGGTTAGCTTTCCAAGAAAAGGGTCATCCAGCCCTTCATGGAATTCTGGCTTAGGAATACAGAGCCCTCTGTCCCCAAGGCAGGGGAACTGAGCCTTGAGCTCATGATCTGGGGGATGTTCGCAGGAGTACCCTGATGGCCCACCAGCTATGCTTTTTCTCCCGCTCATCCCCAGCTAAGGAGAGCCCTGTGCCCCCATCTTCTGCAGGCGCGCTAAGTGTCTGTGGCTTGACTGAGTGCCTGCTCACTCTCCTTGCAGTCAAGTGCCTCTTCCCAGAGAGGCCGTAATGGAGCACTTAGACCTAGCAATGGGGGCACTCAAACACCTTCTTTTTCCCTTCCCTGCTCCTTGACCAGGGGTGGTGGCCATGGCAACAAAGGAGATACATCAGCATGAGTGATGTTGGCACAGGAAACGGGTGAGACAGTATGTTCTCCAATGTTACCATTACCCAAACCAGAATCAACTGGCCCTGGGTTTCCTCGGCTCAAATGTAGAAAAGTTTGCCTTTTGAGCTCCTTGAGATCTGTGTCCCTATCGGAAGAACGGGGCTCTGTGTTTCTGCTAATGTATTATCTCAGAAGTACATCCTTGGGATGGTTGTGTATAACCTTGAGGACAGGAGCCCTTCAAGATTCCTTTACTCAAGCCTTAGCTGGTTTGGCTCAGTGGGTAGAGCGTCAGCCTGTGGACCAAAGGGTCCCCGGTTCAATTCTGGTCAAGGGCACGTATGTCATCTGTAAATGAGAGCTTACACTCGCCAAGCACTATTCTAATGTTTTATGTATATTAGCCCATTTTATCCTGACCATAAACCTATGAGATACATAGTAAAAGCTCAATAAATTCTAAGCTGATATTTTAATCATGATTTTTGGTCATTTGCATCCCAAATGTCATTGGAATTGCATTTTAAAATGTATAAAAATTTTCTGACTATTTAACATATTTGCCCTATTCAGTTTTCCCATCCAGCAATATGATACCTTATTTTATGTTTCTTAGCAAAATTTTATCATATATCCTCATATAAGACACTAGGGGCCCAGCGCATGAATTCGTGCACCTTGAAAGGAACTGTGGGCTGCGAGGCTGCGGTGGGCACAGGGGCGGGTCTCAGCCCATCCTCCGTGCCCCCGCCCCCCCGTCCCCTGTCTACTAGCAGCCCCACTCCCACCACCACCACCGCTCCCACCACTGCTGCTCCCACCACCACCGCTCCCACCACCGCCCCCACCACCACCGCTCCCACCCGCTGATGGTGCCAGCAGTGGGGGCAAGATGGGCCGGCACCATCAGCGTGTGGGAGCTGCGGCTGCTGCCCCGATCACCCCTCAGGAGCAGGGGGAAGCAGAGAAGCCCTCAAGGGCCATTGGGGCTGGCAGCCGCCACTTGCACCCACTGATGGCACTGAGCGATCGGGATTGGTGCTGGGTGCCAGCAGCAAGTGCAATTGGCAGATCCGGCACCGGCTGCAGGTGTGAGCAGGGCAGCGCCAGTAGCAGGTGTGAATGCAGGACAGGACCGCAGCGCGCGGGAACAAAAAATTTTCAGTAACCACCAGAGGCTCACCTCAATGACAGAGACTGGCACCCTGCCTTGGTCTGACACCCCCGCTCACCTGCTCCACCATCCCGCCGTGGCCGACGCCCACCATGTTCTGTGTTCTGCTGCCTGCTGCTGAAACCTGCCATGTTCCATGCATGCCCCCTGGTGGTCAGCGCACATCATAGCGACCACTTGTTAGGTTGTTCTGCCGTTCGGGCTCTTTGCATATTAGGGTTTTATATACATAGATGTGCATTTCTTTTTTTTTTCCAATTTTTTTTATTAAGGTATTATATGTGTACATATCTTACCATTGCCCCCCCCCCACTCCCATACATGCCCTCACCCCCCAGAGTTTTGCGTCCATTGGTTATGCTTATATGCATGCATACAAGTCCTTTGATTGATCTCTTATCTTCCCCACCTCTCCCTAACCTTCGATGTGCATTTCTAGATAAGTTTATTTATATATGTTTTAGGAGTTTTGTCACTATTGAAAAGAAAATATTTTCCACATTGTCTTTTTTTTTAATTAAAAAAAGTTTTTCAATTATAATTGACCTACAATATTATATTAGTTTCAGGTATACAATATAGTGATTAGATATTTATATAACTTACAAAGTGATCGCCCCAATAAGTCTAGTACCCACCTGACGCCATACATAGTTATTACAATATTATTGACTTATTCCCTACCTATCCCCATGACTATTTTTATAGCTTTTCCCCCTATTAAATCTTTTAATCAGTGTTGGTGTTTCCAGGTTCTCATAAATGAATCACCCCTCCCCCCACAGAGGGCCCACAGTCCTCTCATTCTAGGTTGACAATGTGAAGATCACATACCCTGTGGTAGAAAATGAGGCACAGGTGGCCAGAGAACTGTCCCATGGCCTGGGAAGTATAGCCTGGGGTAGGGGAGGAGTGGGCTAGCGCTGGGCCTCTCCCAGGGCCTGTCTGAGGGATGAGTTCCCAGGTACCTGCAGTTCCTCTGTGACCTCAGTTATTCCCAACACGTCTGCCAAACGATGGCTCCAGTGGCAGCCTTGTCAAGGGCCAAACTTGCGGCCTTGGGAGGCCGGCCCACTTAGGTACAGGGTCTGCCATCCAGTAGTAAAGCCTCATTCTTCTCTGGGAAATACAGCGTCTGTAGAGTCCCTAACAGTCCGCCTTTGCCAGCATTCCACCCCAGGCCTCCAGAGGGCAGCAGAGAGCAGGCACAGAGGAAGGAAAGGCGCCTGGTTCTGGACCTGCAGGGGGATCTTGGTTCCCTGAGAAGTAACAATGACTGCTCCACTCCTGCAAACTGCCAGGAATACCTCTCCCACCTCCTCACAATAGACGAGCCGGGAGCCTCCTGGGAGTGTCATAATTATAATAATATTGCTAGTTAACACTAATTATTTCCTGTAGGCCAGACATTAACCTAAGATGATCTTACCTAATAATAGACAAACATGTAAATTGACTGTACCTCTGCTACGCCCATAGCCAATCAGAGTGAGTGTGCAAATTAACCCAACAAAGATGGCGGTTAATTTGCATATGTACCTGGGTCCTGGGAACATCCTCGGCACCCAGGTCACTCCCATCTGGCCATCGGAGTGGGGGGGGGGGGCTGCCCAAGCCTAAAGCCTCGGGCCAAGGCTTTAGGCTTGGGCAAGGGCCCAGCCGGAGATCGGAGGGGCAGGGGCTGAGCCTGCGATTGGAGGGAAAGGGAAAAAAAATCAATGGAAACATATCCTCAGGTGAGGAAAAATAAATAAATAAATAAATAAATAAATAAATAAATAAATAAATGTCGTATCCTATGTGTCCTATGAAAGACACATCTTGAAAATGCTTAAAGAAAGTTGTCATTTTTTCATGGTGAAGGGACTGGAGTCTGTGCTGATGAAAACACCTTGGTGGCTGCGGTGACTGGCAGTGGCTGCAGCAGCGGGGTGATGGGACTGGCGCCTTCCCCTGATCAGCCCGGTCGCCTCCCAACGGGAGGCACAAACCAACGGGGAGCGGGCCTAAGCTGTCAGTAGGACATCCCCTGAAGGCTCCCAGTATGTGAGAAGGGGCAGGCTGGGCTGAGGGACCCCTCCCCCTGTGCATGAATTCCGTGCACCGGGCCCCTAGTATATATATAGTTCTCATAACAACTCAAGGTAGAAACTCAGTGGTAGAAATTTAAGCGAGAGAGAGAACTTATCCAAGATCCCACAGTTAATAGAGCCAGTATTTGTGTTTAGTTCTGCCCCGAAGGATATTTTTCTATTGATTTTTAGGGAGAGTGGAAGAGAGAGGAAAAGACAGAGAGAAACATTGATTAGCCCCAACCAGGACCAGGGGAGGAGCCTGCAACCAAGTACGTGCCCTTGACCGGAATCGAACCTGGGACCCTTTGGTCCGCAGGCCCACGCTCTATCCACTAAGCAAAACCAGCTAGGGCTAGAGCCAGTATTTGAACACAACCATTTATGAGCCTCTATCCAGGTACCAGGAATACATCAGTGAACAGGACAAAGTCCCTGCAATATTAGAGGAACAGACAATAAATGAGTAAACAAATAAATACATAATATGGTTTTGAGTAGAAATGCCATCTAGACAAAAGCAGAGTTAAGCCCTAGAGAGGGGCATTTTGAAGGTTGGTCAGGGAGGGCCTGTTTGCGTAGATGGCATTTGATCAGAGAGCTGAATACATGCCCAAGCAAGGTTGGGGAGACAGTATGTGCAAAGGTCCTGAGGTGGGAATGAGCTTGAGGTGTTAGAGGAGCAGCAGGATGTGCAGTTTGGCTGGTGCAGAGTGAGCCGAGGTCTGAGCTGTTGCTGGCTGGCCACAGGCCACAGCAGTGATCAGGGAGGGGGTAGATGAAATGGGGCAGGGAGAGGACCCGTCCACTGTGTAATCTGAGCCTGGCCTCTTTGACCTTCTCAGCTTCCTTATAATATATCTAATCTTTTTTTTTTTTTTTGCCCTCCTGTGCGGTCTTGACACCATCACAGTATGTTCCCTCCTCAACCCTGGATACAGTTCAAAAGCCGCTAAAGTCGACAAGAATCTGGGACAGCCAGTCTTGTACCACCCGCCAAAGCTTGGCGCAAACAATCCGAGAGCCAAAAATCACACATACTGAAGTGAGTCTTGCCCAGCTCACGGGGACTTTCTTGTGGGTAAATTCTAGATAAGCCTGCTGGGGCCCTCCGTGAACTCATATGCCCACCGACACCCGGGCCTGAACCTCGCAGGCCTCCCCCGGGTAGGAAGCCCGTTCTCTCTTCATGGAACTTTGCCCCCCACCACATGCCAGGGCCCCAGGTCAATCCTGCCTAAACCCTGCCATGTGTTAAACCCAGCTGGGGTTCCGATGGCATTGGGCCAGGAGATGGAAGGGAACCTGTCGCTGTGAGCAGCCACCCCTGTCTGCCAGGTCTCTAAGGGAAATGGAGGCACAGAGGTCAAAAGCTGCAGATTACCAAGGGGCTCCTTGCCCCTCCTCCCTCCTTATAGAGCCCCTGGTTGAGGTGACCCAGGTGGAGTGCTCTTCTGGCCTGGGTTACAGGGAACCTAGAGCCTAGAACTAGAGCGGGATGGGCGGTCTAATCCAGGATGTCTCCGCCTCAGCACTGTTGCCAGTTGGGGTCCAGCTAACTCATTATGCAGGTGTCTTGTGCAAGCATCCCTGGCCTTTACCTACCAGAGGCAAGTAAACTCTTCTCTCAGTGTGACAACCAAAAGTGTCTCCAGATATGGCCAAATATAAAACACCTCTGACTAAGAACCATAGGGTCCAATCTTTTTCCTTTCTCCTACCTAAGCCAACACACGGGTCTCAGCTGGCCACTCTGGTGCGAGGAAGGAATGAAAGCCCCAAGCATTTACCCTAGTGCTTAAAGCCAGCTGGCGAACCAGTCTCCTTGGCAGTAATGTGGAAAGAGCCCAGAGGGGAGGGAAAGGAGAGAAAAGGGATGCCTGGATCCTCTCAATAGTCTTCCCCTCACGGAGCCAAACCATGGGGAAGGGCAGGGATGGAGTTGGTCATCAACATCAGGGACTAGGTCTTACTCTCTCCCATACTACCATCTCTCTCTCTCTCTCTCTCTCTCTCTCTCTCTCTCTCTCTCTCTCTCTCTCTCACACACACACACACACACACACACACACCTTGGCCACTCTGTGTATTGGCTCTATTCTCTCCCTGTGAAGACAGGCTTTCTCCAGAGATGAAAGATAGCTGAGTGCAGGATGAGAAGGTTAATAGTGGGCTGTTTTAGACCAAGAGGTTTACAGGCAGTACCACGAGGTTATGGGTATCAATGAGGGGAGACTGAAAGGATTCATCGTGGGGTGTGGAGAGCGGCTACAGCGTTTGGACAGGTTCAAGCCTGGGACTAATGAGAGGGCACAGTCCTCTCGTGGCAAAGCCACGTGCAAGTCCCAGCACAATTATAGCCAAAGGCCACAGTTGTAAGCTTGACCTTATGGTCCGAACCTGTGGTCCCACGTGGCTGAGTGATATAGGCTGCAGGAGGTGCAGCAAGTAAACAAAGCTTGATCAGGTACATGTAATTGAGAAGGTTGGAAACCCACGAGAACGTTGTGACCACGCCCTTACTTTGCCTCGTGGAATCTGGCTATAAAATAAAGATTTGGCTTGCAGGCTGTGGCGCTGTCTCTCCATCAGAGAGCAGCGTCCCATCCAGCCTCAGCTTTATTTTCTTGTCTGTCTTTTCTAAGTCCTTCATCACCCCCTCTCAGGTTCACCCATGGCCATGCCAGCTCGGCACAGTGGGGTCCAGACCAGAGGTGGCAGTACATGAAGCCATGAGGGACTATGGAGGGGGAAGAGGAAGATGTTTGAAGACTCAAGGTCTTCACTGGATTGAAAAGCAGGAAGGAAGAGAGTCAGAGGTTAGGAAGTCGTCCACTAGGACTCTCAACCTTCACCCCAGCTCCATGAATGTCTGTTATGCTCCAGAGACACAGATTCAAACATCACAGGATGTTAGAGCTTGAAGGAAACCTAGAGACCATTTAGTCCCTCGACTCCATGCAGGTTCTTTGATTGATCCATCGGCTTTGGAATTTGGGGATGATATTTACTCACAATCTTTCCCTTGTGCTTGAAATCAAATGAGAAATACGATACAGAAATCAGACAGCTAGAACTCAAGATAGCTTTATAACGCATAAAGCTGATGGGAGAATTTGGTTTAGGATGTATAACAATCAAGCTTCCTAACTTCTCCCTAGAATCAAACGTATCTACGTAGCACTGGAAGACTCCCTACCTGGGAAAGAACCTGTCCTGGAAAGTTTGCTGAAAAGAGAGGGGGTGAGGGGTGCAGCTCAGGCCTTCTCTGGGGCAGGGGTTCTCAGAAGGAGGAGTCATGGCACAGGACCATCTTATTCCCCCAGATTCGTCAAACACACGAGCCACTCACCCTCCACCTGAGAGGTGATTAGAGAGTACTTTTCTCAAGACTTCAGAAAGGACAGAAGCTTCTACTTAGTAGGGAAAGGGAAAGTGCTTGGAGAGAGGTGAGTTCCCCACAACAAGCCACTATTTACTAAGCGGGAGCTCTGCTCCAAGGTCACACAGCTCTGGGGACAGAATAAGGTTCACTAGACTCCTAATACCGAGGCTTCACCATTTTATACTTTTATATACTCGCAGCATGTCACACGAATCTCCTACTCCATCATTTAGGAGGTCTTCTCATTCCTTCCTCCACCACCACCACTGCCTCCACCATTTCTATCTTCATCTCACCACCTCCATCTATACCTCACCACCTCCATCTACCCTCATCACCTCCATCTATACCTCACCACCTCCATCTACACCTCAGCACCTCCATCTATACCTCACCACCTCCATCTACACCTCACCACCTCCATCTACACCTCACCACCTCCATCTACACCTCACCACCTCCATCTATACCTCACCACCTCCATCTACACCTCACCACCTCCATCTACCCTCACCACCTCCATCTATACCTCACCACATCCATCTACACCTCACCACCTCCATCTATACCTCACCACTTCCATCTACACCTCACCACCTCCATCTATACCTCACCACCTCTATCTACACCTCACCACCTCCATCTACACCTCACCACCTCCATCGATACCTCACCACCTCCATCTACACCTCACCACCTCCATCTACCCTCACCACCTCCATCTATACCTCACCACCTCCATCTACACCTCACCACCTCCATCTATACCTCACCACCTCCATCTAGACTTCTACCACCTCCATCTACACCTCACCACCTCCATCTACCCTCATCACCTCCATCTATACCTCACCACCTCCATCTACACCTCAGCACCTCCATCTATACCTCACCACCTCCATCTATACCTCATCACCTCCATCTACACCTCACCACCTCCATCTACACCTCACCACCTCCATCTACACCTCAGCACCTCCATATATACCTCACCACCTCCATCTATACCTCACCACCTTCACCTACACCTCACCACCTCAATTTATGCCCAATTACCATACTGCCACACCTACCACTTCCACCTCTGCCATTTCCACCATCATTACTATCATTTCCCTTTCTGTTAGCAGACAGCCAGCATGGACCATGTGGGTGGAGAGGCAGAAGTGGACTAGAAGGTTACTCATAGGGTTCTGGTCTCGAAAAGTCTTCAAGTCTTTGAGATCCAGCATCTCTCCAGCTTTTGATCTCCCCTGATCCCTCAAAAAAAGATAACCTTGGAGTATTTAATGAAGATTGTGATAAAAATAAGAAATATAAGTACACATGTTTATACAAACTCATGGATCACGAGTATAGATTGCCACAACTTCTAAGCCATGTCCCAATCTGATAGGTGCAGATTTAGGCACCTACAATGTGGTAAGGTCTACTATTGGCACCTCAGCAGTTCTCATACGTAATGACCTACAGGTTAAAGATATTCAAGGAAATTGTAATTTTGGGTGCCAGCCATCAGGGTCACCTCAATAGGTAATGCCAGACCCAGGCCTCTGCCGGCTCCTGGATAAGCCACAACTTGTCTGTAATAATGGGTGACCCTGGGGTGGGGCTGGGTCATCTGTAAGGACTCTTAGACCTCCACCTCTAACATCCCTGCAAGACAGAATCCAAAAAGTATCTGGAATACGAATAGAAACTATGCAGGGAGATAAAGCAACCCTTCAGAATCCAGGCTGAAACCTAACACTCCCATAAAAAGATCACCAAGTTCAAAATAAATAAAAATAAAATAAAAGATCACCAAGTTAAAATCCAAGAAGAAATTTAGAGCAAAGACAACCCGCCTATGATCTCGGCCAGCTCTGTTAAGACCCTGCACTACGCCGGTCTGTTAGCCAACAGGCTCACCCTGCAGGACTGTGCCTGCCCCCACCCTGGTCACATGGCTGGCCTCCACGAGCCCACAGTCAATCTCCCATGCCCCAAATCCTGTTCAGCCTAGAAATCACAGCGTGTCCTTCTTGCCATCCAACAGCAACAGAGCGAGGGAGTCTGGCCTTCCGGAGACGTGGGCCAGGGTTTCTGGTGCTAAGACTGTGGAGGTAAGTTTGCATCTCGGAGCTTCAGCGGTGGTGGACAGTGCTAGGCAGATAAGGGACATGCGCTTTGCAGTGAGTGCAGGGTGTTTAAGACTGAGCTCCACGCACGGAGAAGGAAAACACCATGAAAGCTGGATAGATGCTCCCAATGGCCATTGGGCATTTGCCTTTCCTTAAAAAAGATGATACTGTACTAGTCACCCTGGTGCCTTGAGTTCGCTGGTTTGGGGCACAAAACATCATTCCACATGAATAGAAATGACAGGAGACTCATTCCCTCTGACACCTTGGTGAGTTAGTTTTTGGGTTTGTTTGTTTTTTGTTCTCCTCTGATGAAGCTGAGAATCGTTTCTTCTAGGCATGTGCATTTCTATAGTCTTTGCCAAATTTATGAGACTGGCTGAAATATTTATAAAGTATGAAAACCCCCTGAGATTTGCCCCTTTCCAAGAAAACTATGGGAAAATAAATTGCATCTGTTAATGTAACATCTCGGGATAGAAACTGAATCATGGCTGGCCTCCTTTCATTACGCATTTATTTTTTAAAAAATATGTTTTATTGATTTTTTTACAGAGAGGAAGGGAGGGAGAGAGTTAGAAACATCAATCAGCTGCCTACTGCACACCCCCTCCTGGGGATGTGCCCACAACCAAGGTACATGCCCTTGCCCGGAATCGAACCTGGGACCCTTCAGTCCGCAGGCTGACACTCTATCCACTGAGCCAAACCGGTTAGGGCTCATTATGCATTTCTGTTGTTAGGTCTTGAATGCAGTACCTGGTTTTGTTCCTGGTGGTTTGCTTAGGGATATTCTGTTTGCTTGCTTTGTCTTTCCTCTCCTGGGGTATGCCTGGGGTGGGGGGTGGGAGGGAAGGTGCAGGTGCAATGTTGGGAGGGTGGCCTTTCTCTAGCTTCTAGTTTAGCTTTTTATTTTTAAAAAATACTTTTTTAAATGATTTTATTGATTTGTAGAGAGAGAGGAAAGGAGAGGTATAGTGAAATAGAAACATCAATGATGAGAGAGTATCATTGATTCGCTGCCTCCTGTACGCCCCTACTGGGAATCGAGCCTGACTGGGAATCAAACGGTGACCTCCTGGATCATAGGTCAACGCTAACCTCTTGGTTCCTGGGTCAATGCTCAACCGCTGAGCCACACTGGCCGGGCTCTAGCTTAGCTTTTTAAAGCCCAGCATGACCCTGTGTCATTCTTGTCAATTCAGTTTATAAAATAATCCCCCATGAGCCCTTTAATGAACTACTTTGGGCTCTCAGAGGGGCTCACTCGGTCGTTGCTGGGCTAGTCCCATTGTCTTAGATATAATAAGGTCAAATGGCTTAAAAGATAGGAGGGGAGAAAAAGCTCTCCAAAGGCTGATGAACATGGCACAACCTAGTTAATTTTCTTCCAGCGACATGATGCCTCATCGTGAGGGCTTTTATCTCAATAAGGACATATTATGGCCCTCTGCCCTAGTAATTGGACTCTTTGTTCTGCTTCCAGTGTCTACGCAGACACCTGGAACAAAGTGGATTTGTTGGACTAAGCTGATGTACCCTTGTGGATGGGGGCTGGGGGGAGTGTTAAGTGGCAGGTGATTCAGTCACCAGGGTTTTGATGGTCGACGTGTGCTGACCGTCCATAAGGTGGGCTATATCTCCATCTCCTCGCTGCAGGGGATGAGAAGGCTGCTTGGGCAGGGGCCCTGAGTGTCTGTTTGTGGGTGTGGCACTCAGTCCCTGACCTTACAGTAGGGTTTGGATTCTCAGGGATCCCAGATATGATTCCAGGCTGCTGGCAGGGGCAGTAAAGTGGAATGGGGGGGCCCTTAAGTGACTGAGAACGGAAGATACTTTGATCTGATCTCTCACTGTAAAGCCATGTTTCCCACCAATACCATCTATGATCTAAAGATGGATGGAAAATAACCGGTGGCTAGCTGGACAGTAGAGGGGCTGGGGTAGGGAACACGGCTGTTACAGGTTCTTTCCTTTGCTACATGGCAGGGGCTGGTGTGTTGCTGACACAATTCCTTAGGTAACATTTTACCGTGGATGGTTGTGTTGGTGAATACTCTTTGGATAGAAGTAACTCAAATCAGCTGAAGGTGGCTGAAGAGAAAGGGGGCCGTTGGGAGTGTCAGGAAGTCAGCTAGACCTTAGGAAGGAAGGGTCTGGAACCCAGAAGTGGGGGGCTTCTCTAGACCAACTCCCTCCCATCTCTCACGTCTCCATTTCTTCCTGTCCTCCTCTTCCTCCCTCCCTCCCTTGGATCCAGGAATCAGGGAGATGCCCATTTTAATCTTGGCTCCACCATGCCTGGCTCTGCGACACAGAAAAAATGGCTTAATTCTCCAAATTCTTAATTCTTCAAAATGTACTAAGGCTTTTCTGTGACCTAGTAAACATGCTCTCTTTGTAAATGCTCCATGGGTAATTGAAAAACAGGTGTGTTCTCTTTTTGTTGGAGATGGTTGAGCTTCTTCAATTTGTCTATACATTCTTTTTTTAAAAATATATATATTTAATATATTTTATTTATTTTTTACAGAGAGGAAGGGAGAGGGATAGAGAGTTAGAAACAACAATGAGAGAGAAACATCGATCAGCTGCCACCTGCACACTCCCTACTGGGGATGTGCCTGCAACCAAGGTACATGCCTTTGACCGGAATTGAACCTGGGACCCTGCAGTCCGCAGGCTGACACTCTATCCACTGAGCCAAACTGGTTAGGGCTATACATTCTTTTGCCTGAAATTTTTCATCTGCATTAAGGCCTCCCACTGTGCGTGTGGATTTAACCATTTCCCCTTGAAATCCTAGCTTCTTGTGTCGTACACATACTGAGGCTGTGTTCGTCTTTTACTTTACAGTCATGAAGGTGGAGGAGGAGAAGGCTGGGGTGGGGAAGCTGGACCCTGTGAACTACAGGAGGCGATGTCAGGACCAGGAAGGTAAGGTCGCCTTGAGAGCTTGATGCAGATCCCAGGAGGGTCTGAGAATACCTTGAATATTTGTATAACAACCCTTCCAGCTGGGGAATCTGGAGAGCTCGCCCCTTTTCCTGACTCACCCACATTGTCTCTTCTCGATCCTGTGGAGCCAGCTCTCCCTGTGTCTTTTTTAAAAATATGTATTTTTTATTTATTTTTTACAGAGAGGAAGGGAGAGGGATAGAGAGTTAGAAACATCGATGAGAGAGAAACATCGATCAGCTGCCTCCTGCACACCTCCTACTGGGGATGTGCCCACAACCGAGGTACATGCCCTTGACCGGAATCGAACCTGGGACCTTTCAGTCTGCAGGCCGACGCTCTATCCACTGAGCCAAACCGGTTAGGGCTTCCCTGTGTCTTAAAGGGACCACGTGGTCAGGCTGGAGCTAGGAGAGTGGCACTTTGCTTGTATGGATTAGGGCACAAAATTAAACTCTCCTAATTTTACAAGATCTACAAACCATACTAAATGCCAAGTATCAACATGTTATAGATTCTAAAAATGGCAGTTCAGTTAAAACCAGTGCAAGAGAGTGTTGGGTGGCGGTATTTCTGTTGCTGACTCAGAGGCCCCAAGGATCCTACGCTCAGAGAAGCAGCCACAGGGCTTATAAGAGGCACCCAGACGGGCTGTGGCCCCACGCGGAGGCAAACGCTGATCTCGCTGCCCAGCTGGAAGCTTGCTGAGCTGCAGTCTGTGTAGAAACGCTCTGGGGCTGCCACGGGAGAAGAATGCAGTGAGGAGTCCCTGGGAGGACTTGGCATTGTCCCGAGCAAACTGCAACATGTTCAGCGTGGGAGAAGAGGACCCACAGAGCAAAGAAGGAAGAGGGTTAGCCATTCCCCCACAGTTCACCAGCTTAATGGCCATGCTCTGATGATGGGAGCAAAAAAATAAAAAAAAAAACATTAAAAAAGAAACAAACATGGCCCTTGCTAGTTTGGCTCAGTGGATAGAGCGTTGGCCTGTGGACCGAAAGGTCCCAGGTTCGAGTCTGGTCAAGGGCATGTACCTTGGTTGCAGGCTCTTCCCTGGCCCGGGCCCTGGTCAGCGCGCGTGCAGGAGGCAACCAATCGATGTGTTTCTCTCACATCGATGTTTCTCTCTGTCTTTCCCTCTCCCACTCACTCTAAAATCAATAGAAAAATATCCTCGGGTGAGGATTAAATAAATAAAATAAAGATCATGATGGAAAATATTAAAAAAAACACACAAACATGGAACAAGGTAGATCCAGAGTGGAAAGTGAACTGTTTCCCTGACAACCGTCTCCCCTGATTTCTTTAATAAGTTTCTTTACGTATCCAGCCCCTTACAATGTTCACAATCATGTTCCCATACACCAGGTCATTCTATCTTCTGAAAAACCTTGCCCAGCCAGTAAAGCAAGGGCTTTTTAATCCCTGCGTTACAGAGGAGGGCACTGAGTCCCAGAGAGGAAGATGTCCATGACCACAGGCCAGTGAGGACCAGCCAGGGAGCATGCAGGGCAGCTGACTCTTCCAGGCTCAGCTTGATGCCATGACGGTGTGATGTCTGCACACAGTCTGTGCGTCCAGCATGTGCATTTCAGGAGTCTGCGCCCGGAGGCAGTCCGCCCTTCCATGAAAAAAGATCAAGTCAGTGTAGATCGTGAAAAGCCGAAAGCTCTTCCTCTAAGATCAGGAACAGGATAAGGATGCCCCCTCTTACCACTCTTACTAACACAGCACTGTAAGTCCTAGCCAGAGCAATGAGGCAAAAATTAAATAAAATAAGTAAAAAGCATACAAATTAGAGAAGAAATGCAATGGTCTCTATTTGCAGATGACATGGTCTCATATATAGAAAACTCTAAAGACTTCACCAAAAACCTGTTAGAACTAATAAATTCAGTGAAGTTGCAAAATCAGCACAGGGAAGTCAGTTGCATTTCTGTGCACTAATAAACTATCAGAAAGAAAACAATCCCATTTACAACAAATAGAATAAACTATCTAGGAATAAAAAAAATTAACCAAGGAGGTGAAAGACTTGTACACTGAAAACACTAAGATATTGATGAAAGAAACTGAAGTAGACACAAATAAATGAAAAGATAGCTATCTTATGCTCATGGTTTGGAAGAATTAATACTGTTAAATCTCTAAACTACCCAAAGCAATCTACAGATTCAATGTAATCCTTATCAAAATTCCAATGGCATTTTTCACAGAAGTAGAACAAATAATTCTAAAATTTGTAGGGAACCACAAAAGATTCCAAATTGCCAAAGTAATCTTCAGAAAGAAGAACATTATTGGAGGCATCCTGTGTCCTGATTTTAAACTATATTACCAAGCCATAGTAATCAAGACAGTATGGTACTCGCATAGAAAACATATATATCAATGGAACAGAGCAGAGGGTCCAGAAATAAACCCAAACACGTATGTTGAACTTCCAACAATAAACATCAGGGAAAGAATAGTCTCTTTAGTACATGGTGATGTGACAGTCACATGTAAAAGAATAAACTGGATCACTATTTTACACGAAACACAAAAATCAACTCAAAATGGACAAAAGACTTGAACATAAGACCTGAAACCATAAACTCACAGAAGAAAATATTGGGGGTAAACTCCTTGATATTGATCTTGGCAACAATTTAATTTTTTGGATTTGACACCCAAAGCAAAGACAACAAAAACAAAAGTAAACAAGCGGGACTATATCAAACTAAAAAGCTTCTGTACAGCAAAGGAAACCATTAACAAAATGAAAAGGCAACCTACAGAATGAGAGAAAATATTTGCAATCACCTCTTTGATAAGGGGTTAACATCCAAATATACAAATAACTCATACAACTTAATAGCAACCCCCCCTAAACCATTCAATTAAAAAATGGGCAGAGGAACTAAATAGATACCTTTCCAAAGAAGATACCCAATGGCTAACAGGTACACGAAAAGGTGCTAAACATCACTCATCACCAGGGAAATGAAAATCAAAATCACAATGCAATATCTCCTCACACCTGTTATAAGGAGTATTATAAAAAAGACAACAGATAACAAATGTTGACAGCGATGTGGAGAAAAGGGAACCCCTGTACCCTGTTGGTTGAAATGTAAGTTGGTACAGCCACTATGGAAACCAGTATGGAAGTGCCTCAAAAAATTAAAAATTCAACTATCATATGATTCAGCAATCCCACAACTGGGTGTATACTGTGGTATCTGAAGGAAACAAAATCACTATCTCGAGGAGATGTCTGCACCCTGTGTTCATTGCACCCTTATTCACAAGAGCCAAGGTATGGAAGCAACAACAATGTCCAACGCTGTTTATATGCACTGAGTGGCCAGGTTATTATGATCTCTGAACGCATAATAATCTGGCCACTCAGTATATATCCTACATAATAAAAGGGTAATACGTAAATTACCATCACTCCTCTACGCCCATGATTGGGCCAGCGGGAGGCGCAGGGTGCGGGACTCAGGGTGGCCGGGGTGGCTGATTGGGCCGGTGGGACACTGAGCTCGCGTCACCAGCGGCAGCGCGAGCTCAGCGTCTGCGCCATGACTGTGCTGCGGCACAGAAGGGGCCTCTGGGGCAGCGAGCCCACGTCCTGCTGCGGACCATCAAAAGCGGGAAGTGAAAGCAGCGGAGCTGGCTGTCTGTCCGCTCCGGCACCAGGCCTTTCAAAAGCCTCCGCCGCGCCGGAGGCTTTTGAAAGGCCTGGTGCACCAGTGGACAGACAGCCAGCCAGCTCCCCCGCAATCGAAAGCGGGGAGCTGTGTGTCCGCTCCAGCACCAGCGGACCCCCTGCCATCAAAAGCGGGGAGCAGGCTGCTAGCAGTGTCCGCGGAGCGTGCTAGGCTTTGCGGGGCAGTGGATATAGCCTGGACGGCAGGTTAGGCCTAGGGGACCCTACACGTGCATGATTTAATCATGCACTGGGCCTCTAGTATGTATGTGTGTGTGTGTGTATATATATATATATATATATATATATATATATATATATATCCTATCTAATAATAGAGTAACATGTAAATTACCATCACTCCGCTTTGCCCACGATTGGGCGGCGGGAGGCTGGGGGGCGGGACTCAGGGTGGCCTATCCGGCCATTGAGAGGCACGGATCCGCTGCCACTGAGGGGGGCTACCCTGCTGTTGAGAGGCGCAGGGGGCAGGGGGCGGGACTCCCGCCCCCTGCGCCTCTCAACGGCCAGATCCGTGGTCGCTGAGGGGGCCTGCCGAGGACACCCAGCTGCGCCTCTCAACGACAGGGTAGCCATTTGTCCGCGGCAGCCCCCCTCAGCGGCCGTTGAGAGGTGCAGGGGGCGGGAGTCCTGCCCCCTGTGCCTCTCAACAGCAGGGTAGCCCCCCTCAGCGGCCACGGACCATCAAAAGTGGGGGAGCTGGGTGCCTGTCTGCTTGGGCACCAGTGGACAGGCACCCAGTTCCATCGCGAAAAGCGAAAGTGTGTAGGGGACCCTACACGTGCATGATTCAATCATGCACTGGGCCTCTAATATATATATATATATATATATATATATATACACACACACACACACACACACACACACACACACACACACATATATATGAGGCCTGGTGCATTAATTCATGCATGGGTGGGGTCCAGCCAGCCTGTTCAGGGGGAGGGGACATGGGCGGTTGGCCGGCCTGCCTGCTGGTCGAACTCCTGGTCAAGGGGACAATTTGCATATTAGCCTTTTATTATATAGGATATACACTGAGTGGCCAGATTATTATGCGTTCAGAGATCATAATAATCTGGCCACTCAGTGTATATGAATATTATTCAATCATTAGAAAGAAGGAAATCCTGCTACTTACAACAGCATGGATGGGTCTCGAAGGCACTATGCTAGGTGAAATAAGTCATACAGAAAAAGACAAATACCGCATGAGCTCATTTACGGGTATATGTGCAATCTAAAAAGCCCAACTCATAGAAAAAGAGAACAGATTAGTGGTTGCCAACGGCAGGTGGTAAGGAATGGACAAAATGGGTAAGGACTGTCAAAGGCACAAATTTCCAGTGATAAGGTAAGTTCTGTGATGTACAGCATGGTGGCTATAGTTAATCTGTAGTGTACACTTGAGAGTTGCTAAGAGAGTAGATCTTAAAAGGACTCATCATAAGAAGAAAATGTAACTGTGTCATGATGGATATTAACTAAACTTACTGTAGTAATCACTGCACAGTGCATACACATATCACATCATTATTTTGTACACCTGAAATGAATGCAATGTCATATGTCAATTATACCTCAATTTAAAAAAAAATAGAGGGAACTTTGTGGAGGTGGGGGCATGGGGGGTAGCTACATGGAAGTCTATGTACTATCTGCTCAATTATTCCATATGTCTAAAACTGTACTAAGCAATCTATTAATTATTTTTAAAAATTGTTGACTGCAAGACAACAGTGACGAGAAGCTGGTAGCAGCTCGTCCTTCCTGAGGGCTGGGAGAATTCCGGCTGTCTCTGTGGCCCCGGCCTGGGGGGTGGGGGAGGTGCGTTTGTGCAGCAGCCAGCCTTCCTAGTAGAATTCTGAATTTAAGGTTCCTGGTAACTATAGTTCTTGAAAATTCTAGTTTACACAACCAGCTTTGAGAAACCCTTAATAACTTGCTTTTCTGGTAAGTGGTTCACGTGGCCCTTGGTTGTTAGTAAAAATGGCCCTCGGTAGAGGTGCACGCGGCTTTTCTATACCAGCCAAAGAGGGGCTTGGCATTTTGGACTAAGCCTGGGACCCTCCCCCCCCCCCCCCCAGGGCCTCTGTCCTGCGCCGTAGGCCATATGTGGTCATCGCTGCCTGGACGAGCAGGGATCTGGGAGTTCTGCTCGTGCTGCCAGAGTTCTAGCTGCAGCGCCAAGGGTAGCTTTTCCTGCAGCACCGAGTTGTTGGGAGTGGGGTTTTGTCAAGCCCACGCCTGGGGCAGGGGTCCCGGCCAGGAACCCCATGTCTCCCGTTTTGCGTTTGGCCTTAGCTCTTTGCGCCCGGAGACTGTCAAGGAGAAATGCCAACTTTCCGTAACTCTTGGCTCCCCCCCTCTTGTGTTGTGCCCGCAGACGGCCATTCCATCCACGTTGGGCTTTCAGTCCCCAGCTACCTTCAAAGGAAGAGAGACCAGAAGGGACACCCTGCAGGCCAGCAGAAGGTCCGCTGGGGCCTGTGGCCCGACAGGGACCCGACCGGCGTGGGGAGCAGGGCAAGCAGCGGGGACAGCAGTGTGGCTCGTGCCAGCAGGACCCGTGAGTTCTTGAGGGGTGCATTCTGGGGAGCCGTGTGCTGTGGGTGCAGGCGGGGCGTGGCCGCGCAGGAGGGAGTCTCCTGAGACGTGTCTCCGTGTCTCCGTGTCCCAGTCCCCCTCTGCTCCGCCGCTGCCTTTGCGGGCGGTCTCGCTGCTCTGGGGCGCCTCTAGTCAAGCGGAGCGCCTCTCTGTGGGGAGTTCGAGTCCTCCGCTCTGATCCATTCCATGCTGATTTCATGGTTTAATGCTCCGAATTATTTCCTTCATTTCTAAACTCCCAGGGGCCACCTGGCGGTTCCTTAAGAACCAATAGGAACACGCCTGTTGGGTGTGAGTCACCTGCCCCGGTCCTCCGGGAAGGAGCTGGACAGACGGAGCTGCCCAGGACCTGCACCGGGGCTGCGCAGCCCTGGGACCTGGGAGCTTTCTCCAGGTCCACAGAGCCCCCGGGCTTCCTCTGCTGCCCAGAAATCAGCTCTGGGCTGATTACGAATCATTCTTTTGTTCTTTCCTGTGGAAAGAAAGAGATCACTCTTAAGAGGCGTAAAAGACCGGAGTTCTCAGAGCGTGGCTGTGACATTTTATTCTTTTGTGACTTGACTATTTCTAGGGACATAAATATACTCCCCTCATATCCCAAATCTGCCTACTAAAAGGCATGTACTTGGTTTCTATGACATGTTTTTACTGTCTGAGCAAGGCAAAATTGGTGACTTTACCATCTAAGCCTCCAAAGGAATTCCAGAGGCAACTACAGGGTTTTAGTGTCCCCGTGGGAGAAGACCTGACATACATGCTCCCAAAGGCCTTCAGAACCGCCCCCCTCCCCCCAACCCTGCCGCTGCCCCGAACCACTGTTCAGGCACCCGGTCTACCAGGGCCTGTGGCCTTCCCAGAGTAAGCGTGACTGCAGGGGAGATGGGTTCATGGGGAGTTCGTTGGACATGACCATGGTAAGAGATAATGCACACACGCATGCTCAGGGGTAGGAACATCATAGACCCAGTGGAGATCGAACCTGGTGGGAACTGGATGCTCCCCATGTTGGAACTGGATGCCTCAGGCTCGCTTTCTGGGGCATTCCCCTGTCACCCCACTGCCACCACCACATTCAGGGGTAAAGTCGCCCTGTGCAAGTTGAGTCTGCTGGGTCCCTCCTGAGCCAGGGGAGAGGCCCATGGTTGAGAGTTGGCGCTCTCTGCTCAGAGGGTTTGGAGGAGAGCTAATAAGTGGTATGCTTTTATTGATTTTAGAAAGAGAGGAAGGGGGAGGGAGGAAGAGAGAGATAGAAACATCAATGATGAGAGAGAAACACTGATCTGCTGCCTCCTGCACACCTCCTACTGGGGATCGAGCCTGCAACCCGGGCATGTGCCCTGACCAGGAATCAACGGGTGACCTTTCTATGCGTGGGATGAAGCTCAATCTACTGAGCCACGCCGGCCAGGGTGTAAGTAGTATTTCTTGATGTGACATGGTGCATCACATGGCATCATGGATGGTGGATTATTTTGGTGGTTTCTGGTTCAATTAAAGGGACACTGCTTTTACCTGGAAACCAAAGGAGAGAGAATGGGAGGAATCCTTCGATACAGTTGTACATTTGGTTTATTCCTTTCACAGCCTGCTGTTCCCATACCACGTGCGTGTGTTACTGGCTTGTCCCTGGAGTGGGTATGGAATGGGGGAGGCAGAGTGGGAGAGCCTAGGAGGACAGGACATTTCAGGCTGTACCTTTCAAGTTGGAGTAAAGTAGGGACCCCTTTTAAAAAGGAAATAACTTCTGTGGATCCATGAAAATGTACTTGTACATTTGTAGAGCCCCAGGGGGGCATCGAGTCCCAGTTTGAGAAACAATATCTTCATTAAGGTTTTAGCCCATAGAAATGTGTTCCGGTTTTGAATGATAACAACAGAAAAGTTTTTCCCTTGCAGCCGATAAAATAAAATTTTTAAAGATTACCATCAAAATGGAAGCACAAAGTTTAAAACTTTCCATAGAACCCACCTACCCCTAAGAATACATTCCAGACCCAGTTCTAGATGCGCTTGACTTAAGGGAGCCGCAAAGCCTGCTAACGAAGCCAGCAGCTGAGCGTGTTCCTGCCATTCTCCTGGGCTGTGAAGGTGGTAGAAGGACCCCTCCATCCTTCACTTCTTCCAGGCCAATGGGGCGCTGCCTGTGTGAGGCTCCACAACCTCACAGGGTCAGGGACAATGACCTGCAAAAGGAGAGCAAAACACGTCAGAACAGCCTGGTCCCTGTGGCTCAGAGACTGAGCGTTGACCCAGGAACCAGGAGGTCACAGTTCAATTCCCAGGCAGGGCCCATGCCCCAGTTGCAGGCTCGATCCCCAGTAGGGGGCTTATGGGAGGCAGCCGATTGATGATTCTCTCTCATCATTGATGTTTCTCGCTCTCCCTCTCCCTTCCTCTCTGAAATTAAAAACATTTATTTATTTATTTATTTATTTATTTATTTATTTATTTATTTATTTATTTTGGCCAGAATCTTTTTACCTGCACCATCTAGATAATTGTCTGAATCTCTCACTTCTCCTTGCTGTAGAGCACCTGACCACATGCGTTTTTCCTCTCTGAGTGTCCTGTATATTCTGCGAATCCATCCAGACAGCCCAGGCAGGGGTCCAGCTGGCCTGGCCACATAGGCCTAGTGGGAACTCCCGCTACACCAGACGGGGTCCATGCAGAATGTGGGGGCCTGGGCCGGGCCGGGGTGGTTAGATGTGGCAGGGCCTGAGCGTAAGGCAGGCTGTGCAGATGCAGAACTGACAGGAGACACCTTTAGTTCCTGCCTCCCGGAGTAACGGCCAGGATCCAGCAGGGCAGTGTACGTGGAGGAGCTTTGTACCACGAAATGGCAGTTCATTATAATGTTGTTAACTGATTGTATAGTATTCACAACAGGGAGCTATTACTCTCCCATCTTCAAATGGAGAAATCAAGGCCCAAAGGGCTGAGTGTGATGCAGCTGTAATCAGTGAAGCTGGGGTTTGAAAACAGGTCTGTTGACTCCGAAGCAGGAGGGTGCCCCTCCCGCCCCACCGCTGTCCTTTGTAAGACCGAGTGGCTCAGTCACCATATTCCACACAGGCTGCGAACGGCACCCTTCCAAGCAGCCGGTTGCCTTGTGGTGAAGGAATGGGTAGGTAGCGAATGAAATGCCTTAGCAGTTGGTTTGTTTATTCTTTCTCTCTCCATACCTCCCCTTCCCCCAATGGGAGTATAATTTTAGGAAGTCAATACTCTGCAACCAATCGATTTAAACTCAAGCAGAGCATAAATGGGGAATAGAACTATCAAGCTGTGGTGAGAACCAGGAAGAGCGATGCTTCCTGCCCTGGAGAGAATGCCTTTTCTGGCCCCGAGCGCCTCCGGAGAGGCCTGAGGAGCACGTGGACAGAAGCCGCTTTAGAAATGTGGTTGCATTTCCCCTTTCCTAGGCTGGTAATAACCGGAGCCGAGATCCAAGAGAAACACAATCAGCCAAGCCCAACCCGGCTGTGCGGTCCCTGGAGTCTGGTATCTTCATCTGTAGACGGAGAGATGGTTGTGGGACAACCAACTGCCTCCGTTTGCCTGGGATCCAGGGGTGTCCCAGGACAAGGGACGTGGGACCTGCACTGCTAAAGCCAGGTCAGTCCCAAGCAAACCGGGACTGTTGGGCACAGAAAGGTGCTGTGCATCACTAAATGCTATGGAACGCTGTACGTTACAGCCACCCGGTCCAGTAGCCCAGCACCTGGTGGGCTAAACCTCCCCTGGGCGGGAGGGAGGAGCAGAAAGAGGAGAGGGGTGCAGGGTGCAGTGAAGGGGATCACCGTGGGAGTACCATGGCCGTTTAGAAGTTTAGAAGGATTGAGCCCTTGGAGTGTTAGAAAGGCCGGGCTGGTGATGGTCATAAGGGAGGAAGGTGTCACTTGTTGGCAACAACAAAAATTGTGGTATCATTTCTTGGGTGACTGGTGTGTGCCGAGCACTGTGCCAACCTCACCACACACAGCATCTCATTGTCCTGCACAGTCCGGTGAGGGCAGTGGGGAAATTCCCGCTTTTTAGATGGGGAAACGAAGGCTCAGGGAGTGTAATGCCTTTGCCAAGATCCCACTGCTCGTAACGAACAGAGTCAGGAGTGGAGCCCAGATCTGGGCTGAGGAAGTATCGCGCGCGTAGAGAGAACCCTCTGGCACCCTGGGTGGTCTCTGGCATTGCTCGGAGGGTCCCGGTCACCCACAGCGCCTGGCGCGCGGTGTGCAGTGGCTGCCTGTGGTGCGGGAGGTGCTGGGCCCACAGCAGCCACCGTGCAGTGTGAGCTGTGGCGCCTGGGAGCCTCGGAGGGACCCAGCCGCTCATGGCCCTGCCTGCTGTGGAGCCTGCCACGGCAGGAGCTCCGTGATGGTGGGGTTTGCTTAGATTCTGCGCCTAAACACATGCCCCTGACCCTCTGCTGTTTTTTCAGCTTTAAAGCGACCATATTTGACCCTCGAGCTTCAGGTCTGAAAATGTGGGGGGTGAGACAGCCGGCAGGGCGGGGAGGGGGCGGCGGTCAGCAGACTGGGTTCTCCTCCAGGCTCCCCTCCCCGGGCCTGTTGGACCTTCTGTGCTGTAAACTGGGTCTTGGTTTCTTCGCCCGTGAAATGAAGGCTTTGGGCTGGGCAACTGCTAAGCTCCCTCCCAGCTCTAAGCCTTCGTGAATTCAGGCTTCAGCGCGCCTTGGAGCAGCAGCCGCGCGGTGACCTCTAATCAACCTTGGCGCATTCTAAGTGCTCAGAAAGCACTTGTTGGACTGAACCCAGGAGATTAGGAGTTTCTGGGCAGAGCAGTAATTCCCCGGTGGGGTTTGCCACGCACCCTGAGTGACCGGTTCCCACCGTCCGGGGACTCGCAGCAAACTCCTCCTGAGTGATGACATTTGGGACTTGTCTTAGAAGTAGCTGAAGAGGAGGAGAAGCATTTAAAGTTAGGAGGAGAGAAACTAGCACCAGGCGTGGTTGCTGTGAAATGTGAGGACCCCCCTCTCCCCCCATAAGCCTTCTCCCCAACAACCCCACCTCCATACCAGTGCTATGGGGCTGAGAGCCCTGCCCCGCCAGGCCACGCCAGCCAGCTCACCTGCGGCCAAGGCTCTTAAGGAGGCCCCGGGGAGTCTCAAGGCAAATCCTACCTCTGCCTTATAAAGGGGCCTGCGGAGAGGTGCCCGGCTCTCCTGGAGCCCCGGGCACTGTGGGAAGGGCTCATGGGGGAGGAGGAGGGGCAGTTCTGTCAGGCCCCTCAGAGCCCGTGGCTGCTGCCTTCTTGAGGTTCTGCTGCAGCCACGGAGCCCTTCTCTTCCAGGGCACCTAAGAGTCTCTCTCTCTCTCTCTCTCTCTCTCTCTCTCTCTCTCTCTCTCTCCCTCCCTCCATCTCTCTCTCACACGTACACACTTCTCTCATACTCACAGTATCTTTATTTTTCTTTCAATATAGTTTTTCTCTCTTACATACACTATCTCTCTCACACTTACTGCATCTCTCTTCTCTCTCACAACTAGTCCTCTCTCTCCAGCCTCCCAGTCACTCAGCCTCCCTTTTCCTTCTCTCTCTCCCCCCACCTCCCTCGCCCGCCTCTCCTCACCCCATGCCTCCCCTGGTGCTTCACTGGAAACAGAAGTGAGTTTGTTGTGCCCGGCCAGGAAGCGGACCTGTGGAGGCAGTGGTCGGGGTGGCAACAGCGGAAACAGGCTGGGGCCAGAGGCAGTGCCGACAGCCGGAGAGCCCAGCACTCAGCCACTCCAGGGAGCAGGTAATGCCCGGACAGGGCTCCTTCAGGGGTCCTCTCTCGGCCCTGTCTCGTCTCTCCAAGACTATTCCATTTATTTGCCTTCGTATCTGGCCTGGAAGGGAGAAAGGGGCTCCGGACTCAGGGAATTGTAGGCACTAAGATCCCAGGAGTGATATGTCCTCCTTTTCAGAGAACTGTGTGTGATCTGGTGTGTCTGGGTCAAGGTCATGTGGGGTCAGGGATGGCTGGGGTCTAGGGTATCTGGGTTCAAGTGTGGCTGGAGTCTGGCGTCAAGGATGGCTGGGGTGAAGGGCGGCTGGGGTTGAGGGCATCTGGTTGAGGGACATGACAGAAACTAGAAAAGACAGGTTAGGTCCAGATCACCAGGAATGTTTTGAGCCATGTCATAGACCCTACGCTTTGATAATCGAGAGCCATGGAAGGTTTTTCACCTAGAGAGTAACGTGACCAAAACTACGTTCTAGAAGAGTAGTTCTTGAAACTCTGATCACACGGAGAATTAGGGTGCTAGCCATCAGTCTTCTCCCAATTAAAAAAAAAAAAAAGTAAGATTATTTGTTCAATTGTTAGTTTTCCTTCTATAAAGTTTCCTTAAACCTCTGATGTCTACTACCAAGTGTCAGCTATTAAAAAGCCAATGGAAAAAAAAGTAAGTTTAAAGTAATGTAAAATAAAATAAATAAAATCTATTTAAATAAATGAGATCTATTGAACTAGATACAGATACACAAATAGTCTTTTCTGCTAGCAAAATTATTTCTAACTCATATGCACAATACTTCATGGTTCTCCGGAGTCTGCCATGTGAACAGGTTTGAAATGTTATAAAAGCAAACTCTGCTGCTACATAAGAGATGGAAGTGGATGGGGCACCCAGAAGCTGGGGGGCGGGGGGGAGTTAGGTGGCTAGTGCAGTGACTGGAATAGGAAATAATGGGAACCTGAACCAAGACTGTGGCAATGGGTGGGGAAAGAGGGAGCGAGATAAAAAATATCGAGGAAGCGAATGAACGAAGTCAGGGTCTGATCGGACCTGGATGGTGAAAGAGAAGGAGGCTTCTGGAGTGAGTCCAACATTTCTCAGCTGGATGGCTGGGTCGCTAGTGGTGTATTAATCAAACAGAGGAGGGCATGCGGACTCAAGGGTCCCAGGTTCGATTCCGGTCAAGGGCATGTACCTTAGTTGCGGGCACATACCCAGTAGGGAGTGTGCAGGAGGTAGCTGATTGATGTCTCTCTCTCATCGATGTTTCTGGCTCTCTATCCCTCTCCCTTCCTCTCTGTAAAAAATCAATTAAAAAATATATTTAAAAACAAACAAACAACAAAAAAAAAAAACAGAGGAGGGCAGGGTTGGGGTGTTGCAAGAAGGGATGCAGAGCTGTTTTGAATATGCTGAGGTTGACTTGACAATTCCCAGGTGGAGCAATCCAGTTGGCAGTGGGAGATGCTTGATACAGGCAGGGCCTGAAGACATGGGTGACCTGGGGAGAATCAGGGAAGAGAGACCGGGGAAGGATAAGGCAAAGGAGTCCTCAAAGAGATAGAAAAAAAATATCAAGAAAGTGTAGTGTTGTGAGAGCCAAGAGTAGCATTTCAGTTCAGAGGGAGTGGTCGGCACTACTGATGTCCCAGAGAAATAAGCCCAACCATAGCTTTATAGTCCTGTTGGTTTGATTGCTTTTATTAACTTACTGGTTCAAGGATAACAAGAGATAGAAACATCAATGATGAGAGAGAATCAGTGATTGGCTGCCTCCTGCACACCCCACATCGGGGATCGAGCTCGCAACCAGGGCCTGTGCCCACCTCAGCGTCTTTGAAACACTGGGGCACTCTTTCCTCAAACACACAGTGGCTCCTCCTTTTACATCACAATTCAAATACCCTCCTTAAAGAGGAAGTTTGATTCCGGTCAAGGGCATGTACCTTGGTTGTGGGCACATCCCCAGTGGGGGGTGTGCAGGAGGCAGCTGATCGATGTTTCTAACTCTCTATCCCTCTCCCTTCCTCTCTGTGAAAAATCAATAAAATATATTTACTAAAAAAAAAAAAAGAGGCCACTCTTGACCACGCTCTCTAACGTAGCTCCCAGTCATTTTATTTTATTTTTTTCAGAACACTTATCACTACCTGAAATAATTGTTTATGGGTTTGTTTATTGTCTGTCTCTGCCACTATTTAAGAGAGCAAGGACATGTGAGCCTTCTTCACAGCTTTGTTTTCCAGCACCTAGAACAATGCCTGGTGCATAATACACATTCATTAAATATTGAGAGAAAGGAAGGGAAGGAGGGAGGAAGGAAGGAAGGAAGGAAGGAAGGAAGGAAGGAAGGAAGGAAGGAAGGAAGGAAGGAAGGAAGGAAGAAGGAAGGAAGGAAGGAAGGGAGGAAGGAGGAAGGAAGAAGGAAGGAAGGAAGGAAGGGAGGAAGGAAGAAGGAAGGAAGAAGGAAGGAAGGAAGGAGGAAGGAAGGAAGGAAGGAGGAAGGAAGGAAGGAAGGAAGAAGGAAGGAAGGAAGGAAGGAAGGAAGGAAGGAAGGAAGGAAGGAAGGAAGGAAGGAAGGAAAAGAAGACAGGAGAAGCATGTCTGGGGAAGGGTACATGTTCAGTGTCGGAATGCCAACTTCTGAGGTTCTGGAGACTCATCTGAGAGATGACATCAGTGGGCAGTTGGAAAGCAGGAACAGGCTGCCATCTTGCCCATGTAGGAAGCTGGCCCACGTGGCTCACTGGTGAAGCACGTCCTTTTGCATGGCAGACTGCTCCTTCAAGGCCACTGTGGGAGGTGACTGGTTTGGGGCCCGGTGGGAAAGGGATCCCTCTGGGTTTGTTGCACTGAAGTTAGGCCATAGTTTTCCTCACTTCACTTTTCTATCCTGTTCTCCGTCCTTGCTGCTGGCCTGGCGCTGGCCATTTTCCATCCTTCATTGTCAGCCAAAAGACCCTGGATTTTGAATGCAGACTAAATCCTTTCATCTCTGTTCTTCCAAAGAATATCTCACCCACATCCAATTCACGGCGGCTTGAACCCAGCTTTGCCCAGAAGCTGGACCTAGTTTTACTTATTTAGGAAATATTTTCCCTTGTGCTTGGCTCCTGCACCATTTCAATTGGCCTTGCAGCCCTCTGTCTCCCACAGGGCACTTAGCAGACCCTGCTGTCTTCCGTTTGCAGGGTCTCCAGCTGCTGAGCAGCTCCAGGACATCCTGGGGGAGGAAGATGAGGCTCCCAACCCCACCCTCTTCACAGAGATGGACACTCTACAGCACGACGGAGACCAGATGGAGTGGAAGGAGTCAGCCAGGTGAGGAGGAGCCCAGGTGGTGGTGGTGGTGGGGGGTGGTGGTGGCCCACTGCAGTCTGCCTAGGCCCAGGCTGAGCTGGCTCTTCTGGTGGGAGGATGATTGACCAGTGGCACCTGGCAACTTGAGTTCTGCACGGCACTTTCTGGCCCATAAAGACCTTCCCATCTGCCTTCCTTGGTATCCAGAACTGGGTTGGACACTAAGGAGCAAACAAAGACTTATGACTTTGTCTTTATCCTCAAAGAAATGAAAATCCAAATGGGAAGATAGATCTGACACCCATGAGATCATGAGAGACAAATACAAGGGCATATATTATTTCATGTCAAATGGTTCAAACTAAATGCTACAGGAGAAGGAGAAGCACCAAGCCGGCCGGGGTAGACAGGAAGGGAGAGAATGTGTGCCAGGAAGAATCCAGGTGGTGCACTCCAGTGGGCTGCTGGAGCTTGGGGCAGGACAAGCAGAGTGAAGCTTGTGTGGGGAGCAGAGAGCTGTCTATGGGGCAGTAGAAGGAAGAGAAGAGCCAGAAGGCTGGAGGGGGGAACCACATGGTGAAGTCACGGGAGCCAAGGGAAGATCAGGGTGAGGAGTAGTGCTGGCCAAACCCTGGGACAGAGTGACCTCTGAACTGGACTGGTCAGCAGTGCCAAATGCTGCCAGGAACCCAAGGAGAAGGAAGGATATGGTAGGAGGCAGCAGGAGGGGCTGGTGAGAGGAGGAGGGAGCCTGGGAAGGAAGTTGAGAGACTCTGGGAGACAGACCATACCTGTTTCTTGACCTTCTTTCTTTCTCTTTATATATACCTATTAATTGATTTCAGAGAGGAAGGGAGAGGGAGAGAGAGAGAGATAGAAACATCAATGATGAGAGAGCATCATTGATCGGTTGCCTCCCACACATTCCCTACTGGGGTTCGAGCCCACAACCTGGGGGCATGTGCCCTTGACTGGAATAGAACCTGGGACCTTTCAGTCCACAGGCTGACTCTCTATCCACTGAGCCAAACCAGCTAGTCTTGACCGTTTTTTCAATGAGCATACCCCACCCCAAGGAAATTTTAATGTAAGCTAACTTTGTTAAATTAGAATTGACTTTATTTCTAATGAGAGAAATTGAATACTACTAAGAAATCAGATTTTGTCAGGTAGGGTTGAGCTTTGGAGTGCCACAAACCATTGTAACACCTAAAACGTTTTTGCTCCTCCAAGAACCAATGTTCACCCTGTCAGGGCTGACTTCTCCCGGTAGAGAATGCGTGGACCACCTGTGCCCAGGACTGGCTCTGCCAGGTGGCCGCCATGATGCCCAGAGCCTAGCAGCTGCTCCCAACCATGGCCTGGGTCCTTCCCTGCCCACCAACCTCATTCACCTGGGTAGTTGCTCTGCAGAGCAAAGAGAAAGGAATTTTAACATCCCCCAGCTCCAGTCTCTCCTGGAAGGAAGGCCATTGGGAGGACTAACAAGTCCTCGTTGGCCTCAGGGAAGGAAGGAATTCCTAGCCTCATGGCTGGGCCCCATCTCCATCTGGAAGCCACCAGGCCTCTTCTAATCAGCCCGTTCAGTGAGCCCTTATCATGTGCTAAACAGTTCACAGGCTCATCTCATTCCAGCTGCACAAGGACACTAAAGAAGGTGGGAACCATTATTATCTCCATTTTACAGATGAAGATGCTGCGGTTCAGAGGGGCAAATAGCTTGAAGGGTCAGAGTGTGCAGGTAGCTGATCTGGATTCCAGCCCAGGCCTGTCTGACTCCCCAACTTGAAGACTTAACACACTTTGTCATGCTTTCCTCATTTTGCCAGTCACCTCTCTCTCCTTCCTCAAACTTCCAGGAATTCTTGATGTCCATGGGAGGACATAAATATGGAGGCAATTCCACTGAATGGGAGATACATGGGGACAGCCACAGAACCTGGGAAGTCTATCCAGGTCTGACAAGAGTTGGGAGGACATTCAAATGACCAGGGCCCCGTCTGGGCTATTGTGGCTTAATGCCTCTGAGGGGCTAGTGCCTCCCTGAGCAGGTGCCTTTCTTGTTCAAGCGAACAAATAGAAAGAAGGAAAGTTGAGAATGGCCTTCTCAGGAGCCCAATTGGGGGAGGGTGCCTTCTCCCCACCATGGGCAAGGTCTGCATCCAGAACCCCTGGCAGTAACTCCCAGAACCAGACTTCCCTGAGGGCCTATCACACACACACACACACACACACACACACACACACACACACACACACGGCCCTTGCTGCTAAGGCCTCAGGGCCCTCAGAGACCCGATTGTCCATCCCCACAGACAGATTACCCACACATAGTCTCTCAGAGACCCGATTGCCCATCCCCGTAGGTAAAATACCCACTTTCCAGAGTCCACAGAGCATCCACACTACAGACCCTGCAATGAAATTGATAAATTGTAGATGGTGATGTTCCTAGAAGGAGGCTCCTCCTGAAATACAAAGGTGCCTGCCAGCCACCCTCTGCAAGCTGGTGCGTTTCCCACAAGGCAGGCTGCCTGAGGGCAGCATCGGAGGAGGCTCTGGGAGGGCCTCAGTAGAACTTCAAACTAATAGCGAGAGGCAAGTGGTGACTATAACTTAAAACGGTTGAACACAATTCCTGGCAGATCTGAGAGGCAGCAGCTGGAGGGACAACCTGGGGGCCGGAAGCAGTGGGAGGAGAGGAGCCAGGGCCTCCTTCCCCGGAGTCCCCTTCCTCCGCCCCAGCCCCCTCTAATCTTCTCTCCAGCTGGCCCCACCCGCTTTCCCGCTAACTATTGGGGGTGTGACCTGCAGGCTTCTAGAGAGGCCAAGGCAAGGGTTTGACCACTGGCCTCCAAGCCCACCTTGGCCCAGACAGCTGTGCTGGGGACTCCTTCGGGCACACTGGGATGGTAGAGGTGCTCGGGGCCAGGCCTGTTTGAGACCTGTCACCCCCCACAAAAGAACGGGGAGCATTTCCCTCAGCTGACAGGCTGGAGAAGTTCCTCAGGGAAGTCCGAGGTCTCAGAAGTTCCCAGAATCCCCAGATCAACAAATTCTAGTGGGTCCTGGGGCTCCTTGGAGTAACAGGAGAAAATGGTGGGGCGTGGGGCCACGCCTTACACAGACACGCAGGCCCTGAGAGGGTCCCTGCCCACGTCAAAGAGGATGGGGGAGGGGACCCTTTAACAAAAGTACTTAATTTGCTGCAGGAGTGTTTGCTTTATTGAGTTAGGAGATTAACAGTGGAAATCTCAAATCCGCAAGGAATTTTCCCGGCAGCGCTTTGTTGGGGGTTATTAGTTTGGGGGGATGTTTCGGGCCCTTGGAGAAGTCACCGTGGATGGATTTAAGTGGCTTTTTGAGCTCCTCTGGGCCTGGCCCCTCGGTGCATAATGGGGACTGTGTGTAGGCATCATTGCGAATGTGATCAATGCTGGTAGGTCAGGCTGTTCATGAGATAGATTTTTATGAACTCTGGCTCTTTAGCTTTCCCGGGAGGGAAACGCGGAGGCTGCTGGGACTGACCTTGCCTGGAGGGAGGGCTGTGCCAGGTGGGGTGTGGGCAGGCGACCCTCCCCGACAGCAAACAGTTCACCCAGAATTCCATCCTCTCCTAAGCCCAAGTCTGCCTGGGTACAAGGACCGGAAGGGAAGGAGAGTGACCTGAGCTGGAACCCGCCCAGAAGTGGAGGGCTCTTTGGTGTTACTCAGAAATGCCCAGAGCCGAGAGCCTTCCAAGAGCTCTAAAAGCCCATTTCAAATCCAGGCCGCCTCTGACCTCAACTCGGAGAGGACAGAAAGCATGAAATTGACAGACGTTTCCTCTGAGACACATAAGCTCTGAGAACGTGTGACCAGAAAAGGACAGAGAGAGGGGCCGGAGAAGTGGGTCAGCTTAGTTGGGTCAAACCAGATCCGGACATTTTCAAAAGCCCTGATTGGTTCTCGGCACGTAGGTGGGGATGCTCTCTCCCTCTGCGCCTGGAGGAAAAAGCCTGAGCTTCACCTCAGCTCTAAACTGCTCCTGCACAAGCTCTTGTAGGTTGCCCTCCTTCCATCACGATGCTCTTAGTCTGGGACAGAACGCACCCCAGCCCTCTGCTCTCACCACTCACCTGGGGTCCCCCTTTTGAGGCCAGAGCTGACCACTCCATGCATAAAGCAGAGGAGGAAGCTGAGAGCTCTTAGCACAGAAGTCAACACACCTCATCCATTCGTTCAGCTTATATGTACTAAGGGTTTACTACCTGTGGGCCCTGAGCCCGGAGCTGGAGATACAAAAATCAACACAGCAGATGCCATTCCTCCTCTCAGCCTAATGAGGCACAGAAGTGAACAGCGGGGCATTTGGTCTGGGGGTCCTCTGAAAGCACAGCGCAGTGGCACCTAAACAGACAAGGGGGGTCAAGGAGGAGAGGTGTTCCTCTCCTCTAGCCAGGAGAGGGTGCGGAAGGGGGAGAGGCCTGGAGCGGGGAAAGCAAGCACACAGAGGAAGGGGCACAAGGTCCCTGTGGCTGCACTCTAGAGCAGGGGCTGGGACAGCAGTGGCTGGCAGGTCCTAGGCAGGCCATGTTGTGGAGCTTGGACTTGATGCCTAGGCTGCAGAGGACCGCTGAAGGATTTGGGGAGGAAAGGGACGGGATTGTCTGTTTGAAAGAGATCAGTCAGGCAAGACCTGACTGATCTCTTTCAGGAGGCTGGTTCAGGTGAGACATGACAAGACCCTGAACCAAGATGTTGGAAGTGGGAATAAAGAAAGGGAGTGGATTGTAGACATATTTTTGGAGCAGATAGTTTAATATTATAGATCCTTTTGTTAAATGATATTTTTATTGATTTCAGAGAGTAAGGGAAGGGAGAGAGAGATAGAAACATCAATGATGAGAGAGAATCATTGATCGGCTGCCTCCTGCACGCCCCCTACTGGGGATCTGGGCCCACAACCTGGGCATGTGCCCTTGACTGGAATCGAACCCAGGACCCTTCAGTCCACAGGCCAACGCTCTATCCACTGAGCTAAACCAGCTAGGGCTATTATATATTCTTTTAAATACTTTATTTTTAGAGCAGTTTTAGCAGCAAAATTGAGCATAAAGTGCAGAGTTCCCATATGCCTCCTAGCCCCACACATGCATAGTATCCCCCATTATCAACCTCCTCCACGAGAAGGGTACATGTGTTACTATTGATGCACCTACACTAACACATCATCATCACCCAAAGTCCGCAGCCTACATTAGGATTACTCTTCTATGGGTTTGGACATATAATGACATGTAGCTACCATTATAGCATCATATAGTGTCACTACCCTAAAATCTGTGTTCTGCCTCATCATTCCTCTCCCCTCCTTAACGCTGGATCCTTTTTTTACTGAGTCTGAGATGTGTCTTAACAGGTAGAATTGACAGGATTTCATGACATGATGCATGGCATGGGGTGGGGGAGAAGGATAGTCAGGGAGATGGACACCCAGGTTTCCAGTTTGAGCTAGTGGGTAACTCATGGCAGCAATTCAGGAAGCCCACGAGCAGCAGGACGGTTCTGTTGTGTTGGGAATGTTGCTTTGTTTTGTTTTGGGGGTTGATGATGAGTTCCGTTTTGGACATGTTTGAGGACACTCCAAGTGCAGATGTCCTCCTGCAGACATGTAGCAGGTCACCGTGTAGACACAGAGGTCGGGAGTTCAGCCTCGAGATGGAAATCAGCCCCATGGGAAAGGCTGCCGTGGGCTTTCTGTGAAGTGAGGAGAGCGCACAGCACGGAGCCCCTAGGAACACTAACATCTCAGGGATGAGCAGAGGAAGCGGAACCCACAGAGGAGACTGAGCAGGCGCAGCTGGAGCCCGAGGGGAACCAGGGCGGGGAGACATTGAGATAGAGGAAGGGGCCAACAAGTGGGGGAAGAACTGAGGAGTATCCACAGGATGGAGAGAGTCTCGAGGGAAGGATGGGGGTAGAGGATGAAGAAGAGAGTCAGGAGGATGAAGGTGGGTTCAGTTGGACAGTTTTTCCAAGACGCTTGTCTGTGAGGGCAGGAGTTTGAGAAGTCTTTCAATGGGAACGTGGGGTCAAGGAGGCTTTTGTTTCTTGATTTTTGAGGATGTGAGCCTATTGAAGGCTGACAGAAAGGGCCCAGATGAAAGAAAGTGGTTTAAAGATGCAAGAGGCAGGGAAGGGCTGCTGGATGGAGGATGCGGGGCCCTGGGAGCAGGTTTTGGGGCTCCCACGGCCAAGAAGGCCCCCGCCTCTCCCCAGTGACAGGACTGAAGGAGAAGAGGGCAGGGCACCTGCAGTGAGGTTTGGGGGCTCCTAGCAGCGTTTAGAGAGTTCTGGGCTGGTGATTCCCAGACTGGTCTCTCGTTTAAAGAAGAGCGAGGTGTGGAGCGCTGACTGACGAGCTGCAGCTTGCCTGTCTTATTGCAGTGGACCACGCATGGAGACTTATGGTCAGAAGAAAGTTTTTAAAGACTTGATGCTTATCTACCAGCATCGTACTACTTGTCATTATCGAACTACTTGTCTAATTTATCAAGCTACTTTCATATCCAGGATCATACCCAGTCCTTCCCTCTCCCTCCACTAGTCAAACGCTGATACCCGATGCTTATGCTGGGCAAGCGGGAAGACGTCATTTTATACGAATCAGAACCTGGATCAAGTTCTAGGCAGAAGTGGGCAAGGTGCCCCCAGGCCTCAGAGGCCCCGGTTCCAGCCAGTGCTCCCATCTTGGAGCCGTGTGAACCCAGAATGGGGTTGTGCTAGGGCATTCGTTCCCCCAGAGGCTCAGTGATCACTCGCAGTTAGCACAGCTTGGGAAGGGCTTCAGGAGGCCTAACAGACCGGAGGGGCCACCTTCCAAGGGCCTGCAGTGAGGTCGGGGAAGCACCAGTCCACAGCCACGGAGACCGCCACGCAGTGATGCAAGGCCATCAAACGGTGGACCCGGCGCGGTAAGATCAGATGAGCCGGTCACTGAGTATGACAGGAAGGCTAGTTAAGTGAGGAGAGAGGGCAGGACTCTCCCTTGCCTGGCTGGAGCTCCTCAGAGCCCCTGGAGCCTGGTCATCAGGAGAGACCACCTCCCCCCATCAGAGGACATCCTTGCAGTTGTCAGGAGAGGAGAAACCCCACCGTCAGACCACCTTGCGAGCCAAGACCCAGTTGATTTATCCATATGTAGAGAAAATGTAGTCTAAATTGCATAGAATAATATCCATAACTAAATATATATTGTTAAACTTTTTATTGTGGAAAAGTTCAAACACAAAAAAGTAGAGAGAATTGTGTAATGAACCCCCATGTATCCATCACCCACCTTCGTGAATGGCTAGTGTTTATGATTAATATTCCACCACTATTTTTTGTTTGCTCTCAGGGATTTTGTTTTTGCCGGAACAGTTCTTAAAACATCTCAGCTGTTGTAAACATTTTAGCACAGGTCTTTATGAAATTACACTTCTTTTGTAAATACAATCACCATGCCATTACGGCTCCTAACATAATTGAGAGCGGTTCCTTGATAGGATGAGACATCCAGTCCAGATTCAAATTCTCCTTATGGTCTTAAAAATATCTTTTCACTGTTGCTGTGTACAACTTAGAATCAAAACAAGATCTACCGTATTTTCCGGCGTATAAGACGACTGGGCGTATAGAAGATTTTCCTGGGTTAAAAAGTCGTCTTATATGCCGGAAAATACGGTACACACTGGTGGGCGGTTGTGCCTCCTGTCTTGTCAGGATCAGAACTGCTAGACTCCAGAGATGCCGAGGACCGGTCCCCCTGAAAGCCCCCTGGCACGCGCTCTTTGTGCTAAGTCAGGAGCCCCCATCTGATCGGTCCAGCGCCAGCGACCACAGCCAAGCTCGTGTGCGCTGTCCGGCCCTGTGTGCGACGCCTGGGAGAGGAAAATGCCACAGTCACGGTCAGGCTGCGTGTTAACCGCAGGCCGCTCGGTTAACGTATGCAAAAGGAGGAAGCACCCGCAGAACACAGGGGGACCTCATGGTGCCCAGGACAGTCAGGTCTCTCCAGGGCTGGACTCAGGGCACCAGGCTGCCCTCTTTCTCTGCCTCTTTCTGGGCATCTCCGTTACCCTTCCGCGGCGGGCTTCTTCTGCCGGTCTCTGCCCTGGGCCATTCCGCCGCCTCCATGTTTGCATCTGCTCTACTCAGGGGATCATCCCAGACTTGCTGGCTGCTCCTCAATCCCAATCCCTCATTCTTCCAAGAGAATCTGATTTGCCCAACTTTGGTTGTCTCATCGCTGTGACCCGGATCAGAGTTTCAGGGAAGGAAGGGGAGGGCTGGCCATGGCCTGGGTACGCATCCCCCTGGACAGCAGCAGAGCCTGGGGGGAGGGGGGGGGATGCAAAACCGTCCACAAACTGTCCTAACCCCTGGAGGACCTTCAAGAAGAAATGGACAAGACAGAATAGTAGTAAGGAGTTTGAACATACATACTTATCTCATTCTAGATTATAGAAATGCAATTATTTTTATTTTATTTATTTAAATTAAAAATATTTTTATTGATTTCAGAGAGGAAGGGAGAGGGGGAGAGAGATAGAAACATCAAAGATGAGGGAGAATCATTGATCAGCTCCCTCCTGCATGCCCCCTATTGAGGCATGTGCCCTGAATCGAACTGTGACCTCCTGGTTCATAGGTCGATGCTCAACCACTGAGCCACACCGGCTGGGCTTGCCCCATACACTTTCTACCACGCTTGGTTTTAACTGAGCAGCAACTTCCTCTCGTTGTCTCGGTGACGGAGTTACTAGTCACCGGAAAGGCCTCCGTTCTGAGCCCCCCCTTTGTGTGACAGGGAACTGCTTACTGTGACCCTTCGAGGTTCTGTTCGGCTGCATCCCAGCTGGGAGCGAGTGTCCGGACACTGCCCGGCTCAGACAAAGTCCCTGGGGGGCCTTTCCAGCCGAGATTTTCTTTCCACTTGACCTGCTTCTCCTCTCTAATTCCCCACTTTTTGAAGCCAACTGTGGCATAAAGGTCACTTTGCAATGCGTTGCTTGGGATTATACATTAACCGCTCTTCAGGCTTCTGAGAGTTTAAACCTGGCTTTGGCCAGAGGCTTTTTAAAGAGCCCGTTCCTTTATTCATTCTGAAAAGGGATTAACCATTTTATTATGCAAAGTTCGAGTTTATGCAAATGTAGTATGTGGTAGAACGAACCCCCAGGTACCCATCACCCAGCATCAATGGTTACTGGCTGACTCCTGGGCGTCTGTGTCTCTAGCCCCACCCACTACCCCGGACCCACACACTAAATGCTGCTGACACAAACCCTGGGCACCATCATTCTATCTGTAAACATTTCAGTAGTGTCCTTAAAAGATAAGGCCTCTTTCTTTTCCAATTATTTTTTATTGTAGTAAGATGTTCTTATCATAAAATTTACCATCTTGACTATTTTTAAGTGTCTATATTAGTGGTATTAAGTGTATTCATAATGTTGTGTAACTATCACCATCCATCTCCATAGCTCTCTTTGCCTTATAAAACTGAAACTCTATACCCATTAATCACTAACTCCCACTCCCCCCTCCCTCCAGCCCCTGGAAACCACCGTTCTCCTTCCTGTCTCTATGATTTTGACACTTCTAAATGCCTCATGTAAGTGGAATCATACAGTACCAATATCTCTTCAAGACTCTGTTTTCAATTATTTGGGTAAAGACCTCTTTTTTTATTATTATTACAGTCATAAAAAAAGGAGGGTGGCAGGTTTGAGATGTGTGACAGTAGCACTGTCACGTCATTTTAATTTTATTTAATTTTAATTTAATTTAATTTTTTTTTTTTTTTGCGAGAGAGAGAGAGAGAGAACCATTGACTGGTTGCCTCTGGCATGCACCTCAACCACGGGTGGGGAGCAAACCCGAGACCCTTGGGTGTGTGGGCTGGCACGCTAACCACTGAACACACCAGCCAGGGCTGTCACATCATTTTTTAAAAATGACAGTAATTCCTTATTTTCATCAAATTATCCAGGTAGTGTCCATGTTCCCCAAATTATCTCATTTAAAAAAAAATATGATTAATCCACACATTGCATTTGGGAGATATATTTCTTACGTTATTTTTAACCTACAGGTTCCTCCTTCTTTATTATTCCCTTGCAGTTGTCGTTATTGCTAAAGGAATGCATCATTTGCCTTGTATGGTTTTCCGGCCTCTGGGTTTTGTTCATCGTGTCCCTGTGCTGGTGTTTAGCCGATTCCTCGGGCCCCTGTGTTTCCTCTAAAGTGATGGTTGGGTCCAGGCTTCTGAGTCCGTCTGACATGTTCACACGTGACTCTTTCATAGGCGGTGGTGTTTGCTTCCATCGGGAGGCAGCTCCTGCCTGGCTGACCTTGGCGTGTCCGTCTGCGACGATACTAGACTGTGGCCCTCGCTGCTGAGGTCATTCTGGGTATTCTAAAACACTCTTAAACCCCACAGGTGCTGGGCTGTCTTTTTCTCAGTCGTTTCCTCATAGCCAGACTTCACCCAACGTGATCAGTGAGGCCTTGCGACCCTCAAGCAGGAGGGCACCAGCATTTAGTGAGCTCTGCTCTGGGCAGGGGACGTTAGGGACCGCAGAGAAGAAACAGTCCTTGTCCTCAAGTAGCTTGATGTCTATTGGAGAGGCAGGTACAGATGCTTCTGAACTTACCATGGGGTCAAGTCCCAATAAATCCATATTGCAAGTCAAAAATATTGTAAGTCGAAAATGCATTTAACCTCCTGGGACATCACAGCTGAGCCTTGCCCACCTTAAATGTGCTCAGAACACTGACATGCCCACAGCAGGGCAGTTACCTCGAGGGTCATCTCATGAGCAAGTGCCTTCCTCTTCTTCTCACCAGAAGCAGGAGACACAAACGGGCACTTTGTGGACATGATGAGATGGGAAAACACAGAACATAATGTCCCCAAAATGCTGGCAACGCCGTACACAGTAAACGGGTTGTTTGCCCCGGTGATCACTTGGCTCGCAGGGAGCTGTGGATTGCTGCTGCTGCCCCGCATCATGAGAGTATCGTACGGGGCAGCATCGCTAGCCTGGGAAAAGACCGAAATTAAAAATGCCAAGTATGGTTTCTAGTGAATGCCTGTCACTTCTGCACCATTGTAAAATCAAAAACTCAAAAGTCAAACCATTGTGAGTCGGGACCATCTGTATGTACCAAACAACGGGAAAACGCGATCGACTGTAATTAATGGTTTTAGCCTCTGAGTTCCAGAAGTCAGAAGTCAGGGGTTTTACCTAGAACCACCTGCAGCAGAGTTGCCTGGGTCCCATCCAGATCTTCGGATGTGAGTTGGGCCATGATCTGACCTAGACTTGTAGATTTAAAAGCATTTTAGCTATGTTTATGTGCAACCAAGTTTAAGAATCGTCGTTCCAGGAGAGTGGTTCTTAAAGTGTGGTCCCCAGAGCAGCAGCAGCAGCACCAGGGAACTTGTTAGAAATGTCCACATTCTTGGCGTTCCCTCCCCTCCACCCCAGACCCATGGAATCAAGAAGCTGAAATCTGCATTTTCCCAAGGCTTTCAGATGACACTGATGCATACTTAAGGTCAAAAACCCTGTCCCAGGTGTTTGTTATAGGAGAAATAAAGGGGATGAGTGAGAGAGAGGCTTTTAGGAAAAGTGGCACTCTTGCCAGGCGATGGAGAAAGAAGGGATTAGATCTGGAAAACAAGGAAGAGGACATGCCACTGCATAGACCTATGATCCATGAAGGTGACCTGCCTGGGTGCTTGTTAGAAATGCAGAATCTTGGACCCCATCCTGGGCCTGCTAGATCAGAATACGCATTTTTAACAAGATTCCCAGGTGATTTGTAGGCACAGTAAGAAACAAAAGTGGCCCTGGCCAGTTTGCTCAGTGGTTAGAGAGGCAGCCTGTGGACCGAAGGGTCTCCGGTTTGATTCCCGGTCAAGGGCGTGTATCTGGGTTGCAGGTTCTCCCTGGCACTGGGCCACGTGTGGTGCATGCAGGAGGCAACCAATAGCTGTGTTTCTCTCACATGGATATCTCTCTCTCTCTCTCTCTCTCTCTCTCTCTCTCTCTCTCTCTCTTTCTCTCTCTCTCCCTCCCTCTCTTTTTCTCTCTCTCTCTCTGCTTCTCTCCCACCTCCCTTCCACTCTTTCTAAAAATCAATGGAGAAAATATCCTCAGGTGAGGATTAAAAAAAGAAACATGGCCATACTAGAAAAGAGGCTCTGGATTTCTGGTTCCACTCTTTCACCAGGTGTTCTCAGCGCCATCCTGAGGGACAGAGGCCACGTGCCCTCTGGTGTAAGGAGAATGGGACCCATGTGCCAGAGCGGCTTGCCTGCAGTGGGAACCCAGACAGGTCCAACTACCCCTCGCCACCCAGTTCTCTATGGTTGCAGAGCAAGGGCTCCTCAACCTCAGGGCGCAGTCAGGTAACCTAGGAGCTTCCGTGGCCAGGCCGCCCTCCTGATGGGCCACCATCCAGGCTGCAGTCTTTTCTAATCTCTCCAGGAAGTTCTAACGGGCAGCCAGCGTTGGAAACCTCTGTTGTAGGGATGGGGTCCTCCATGCGTCCATGTTCCACTCAAGGCCAGAGTGGGTCAGTGAGCTCTGTTTCTAGCCGTCACCATTAAAAACACAAAATTGATGTCTAAACAGAACCACCACTCACCCTCTTTTTCAAACTACAGAATAAAAATTTGGTTTTAGAAAAAGGAAAAAAGCAAACACAAAATCGAGTTCCAGTCCGCAGGCTTGCCGTTTCAACATCTTGATTCCCAACATAGTTGCAAGGAGAACTGGAGAGGTGTCCCTCCTGACGTCCTCGGGTATTTTTGAAGTCGTCCTGTGAATTTTTGGAAGTCAAGTTAGGGGTGCCAGCAGCAGAAACCTAGCTCTGGCATTTCCCCTGAACCCAGGAACGGGTAACTCGGCTTGTCTGCAGACGGCTCGGGCGGGTTGGTGCTCTCGTCTGTTTGTGTGTTGAACTCATGTTTGGTAGGTGCCTGACACTGTGGAGGTGGAGAGGGCTGACTGTCCTTGCTCTCTGGCGTTAATAAGAGGATGTTTCAAAGAAGAGGTGCGCTTTTACCCCTCCTTCCGGGCGGAGGTGCATTTGGGCAGGTGGAAAGCTGAAGAAGGGGATGTCATGGAGAGAGCGGCCTGGAATGTCCCCCAGGATGTTTGGGAGACAGTGTAGAGAGAAAGCAACTCAAGTGCACTTACCACCGCTCCGGGGGCGGGGGGGGGGGGGGGGCGTAGCGGTGGTAAGGCCACAGAGTAGCAATAGCATTTTCAGTGACAAAGTAACAGTATAATTTATTTTGTGTATTTTTAAAAATATTTTTTATTGAATTCAGAGAGGAAGGGAGAGGGATAGAGAGATAGAAACACCAATGATGAGAGAGAATTATTGATCGGCTGCTTCCTGCACGCCCCACACTGAGGATTGAGCCCACAACCCAGGCATGTGCCCTGACCGGGAATTGAACCATAACCTCCTGGTTCAGAGCCATGTCGGCTGGGCTATTCTGTGCATTTTTTTTTTTATTATTCTGTGCATTTTTAAGAGGAAAAAAAGGGCAATGTGATTGTTGAGTAGAAGAAAGGCTCTCAGGGAGAAAGTGAGCATCCTCTTGACCAAAACATTTGAACTTGTTCTTTCATCTCTTCCTTGCAAATCCTCATGCTAGTACAATGTTTAGAAAAACTTTGGATTGGTATGATACAGACTTGGATCTGCTATAATTTAAATGGTGTTCGCCAAGTAGATCTCCCCATTTAAAAAGTTAGCAGCACTTTGGTGAGTCTCCGAGGCAAGTGTTTGCGTGGTCTCTGCTCCAGGCCCTGTGTTTTAGGTCTTCACTTCCCAGGTCTCCTCTAATTAAACCTCCCCATCCTCTGTCCATCCAAGCCCTCAAGGCCTCACCAGGTGCCCGGTTAACTGATCTCAAATAAAGATATTGAATCAGAATGTTAAATATTGATAATGCAAAGTACTCATGCAATTGTGTCCAGAGGGAAGCTGGCAAAGGAAATGATTTTCAACTCCATTAGTAACCAAAAGAATGCAAATGTAATATGATTTTCAGTTCTAGAACAAAGGTGAAAAAATGGCAATACTAGAGTTTGAGAGACTTTGGAGAAATGTGAGGTGGCCTAGACGCTGGTGGAAGTGTAAATTGGCACAATTTCTGGAGAACAGTTTGGCAATGTGTGCCATATACTTAGAAATATGCAGACAGCATTTCACCTCTTAGAGCTTATTCTAAGGAAATTATTGGGCAGGGGCCAAGGATATTCAAACCAACGTATCTATACTAATAAAAGGGTAATATGCAAATTGGTCACGACGCCCTCACAGTAACAACCGAACAACAGGCTGCGTGGGGTGACAAGGCTGGCAGGAGGGTGAGTGAGGACAACCAAATGACTGACCAGCAGGCTGTGTGGGGCAGCCAGGCCAGCAGGTGGGGCAGTTGGGGGCGACTAGGCTGGCAGAGGGGGACAGTGAGGGGCAACCAGGCTGGCGGGGGGCAGTTGGGGGCAACCAGGCTGACAGGGCAGCAGTTGGGGGCAACCAGGCCTACAGGGGGGGGCAGTGAGGGGCAATCAGGCCAGCAGGGGGGGACAGTAATGGGCAACCAAGCCAGCGGGGGGGGGGGCAGTTGTGGGTGACCAGGCTGGCGAGGGGGGGCAGTTGTGGGTGACCAATCCAGTGGGGGGTTGGGGGAGTTGGGGGTGACCAGGCTGGAAGGAGGGGCAGTTGGGGGTGACCAGGCTGGCAGGGAGGGCAGTTAGGAGCAATAAGCCTGGCAGGCAGAGGCAGTTAGGGGCGATCAGGCAGGCAGGCAGGTGAGCAGTTAGGAGCCAGCGGTCCCAGATTGTGAGAGGGATGTCTGACTGCTGGCAGTCGGACATCCCCTGAGGGGTCCCAGATTGGAGAGGGTCCAAGCTGGGCTTAGGGGACCCCCCATGCACGAATTTTGTGCACCAGGCCTCTAGTTTATAATAAAGAATAATTAGAGATAATCTAAATAAATGTCCTCCAAGTGAGGATTATTCATATCAATTATGGTCCATTCATACAACGGAGTACCAAAGATCCTTTAAAATGATATCAATTTAATAAACATGAGAGGATGTCCATGAGATATCATCGCCCATGGTGTCCATAATGTAAAATTGTGTGTGCACACATGTGTGTTCATGCACACAGAGATCTACAATGATAGTCATCAAAATGTCAACCATGGTGTCTCCTGGTTGGGAGAGCTTTGAATGGCTTTACCTTCTTATTTTTATTGTTTCTAAAATTTTGAAAGCAATGTGTCCTGACCTGGAATCGAACCGTGACCTCCTGCTAAGAGGTCAAGGCTCAACCACTGAGCCACGCTAGCCGGGCAGGTAGGTCATCTTTAAGACAACTCCTCCATCAAAACCCAAATTCTCATGAGGGTCCAGGTTGTTTTCCATGATCCCTTCGTCTGTATCTGGACTGGAATCACACGTTTTAATGACTGAAGCTTTTTAGAAAGTTTTCTATCTACTGGAATCATGTCCCACCCCCATCTTCTCCTTTTACAGACTTTCCCCACCATTCTCAGACGGGACCTTTTTCAGAGGAACTTTAGAATTAGATGGTCATGGTCCACAAACACTCCCTTGGGGGGTTGATTGGAATAGCTGGAAGCTCCCCACTAATTTGGGGCTGACATCTTACAGAGCTGCGCTCCCAGGGGTGATCAGGTGCTGCCCTCTGCAGGGAGGCCCAGGCAGGTGCTACCTCTGTCCAGGCCTTCCCACTCGGCCCGCTCCACCCAGCCTGATTCCAAGGCTTCTAGAAAGGACAAATTCTTACGCATCCGTGGTTTAACGTCTTTCCTTCCCCAGCTGACATTTGGATTTTAACCTGAACTTTCAGGATAAAAATCTAGGGCACATGCTTGGGAACCACAGGTCCTGCGGTAGACCCCGTCAGGAAATGCTCCCAGCACCCACACCCCACAAGGCAGACACTGCACACGCACGAGTGACCAGCCCCAGGTAACCAGGTTCCGACGGAAACTTTAACAGCGTTGTTGTTCTAGGACACCGTAAAGGTCCCTCATTGTAGGTGCACAGTTGAAGGATTTTTGGCACATGGGCAAAGTGGTGCCACCATCACCAGATCCAGCTTCAGAGCGTGCCCACCACCCCGGCAAAAGATCCCTTGTGCCTGTTTGTGGTCATCCCCTGGATGCCACTTTGCCCTGAGCACAGCACCAGGAGGAGTGGGGACAGAGGGCGGGGTCCCTGAGAGATCCTCCGCCTGTGAGTCTACAGCCAACACCCCAACGCCGTGCACAGAATAACTTGCAGGCCAACACCCTCTCCTGAGGAGACCCAGCTAGGGGCCCCGCTGAGCCCCATCCTTACCCCTTCCAGGTGGATAAAGTTTGAAGAAAAGGTGGAGGAAGGAGGCGAACGCTGGAGCAAGCCCCACGTGGCCACACTGTCCCTGCACAGCCTCTTCGAGCTCCGGACCTGCCTGCAGACGGGAACGGTGCTGCTCGATTTGGACAGCGGCTCCTTACCACAGATCATAGGTGAGTGGGGACCGCGGAGGCCCCCAAAACCAGGGCAGCTCTCCCCCCTCCCGCCTCCTGCCCATCCCCAGTCCATTCTCACCTCTGACACTGCCTGAGGCCGCAGTGGCTCCAAGGTTCAGTCCCCCATAGAGTTCCAGCGGAGGAAAAGGGCATCCTCTGAAATGCAGTGTGGCAACAGGGAGAGGGCTTCTTCGTGTAGTTGCAGATACCTGTGGCCGCGGCAACCTGGGTCCCGCGGGGTGAACGGATCATCATTCCTCTTTAGGAAATTAGCTCCCATTTCGTGGAGTGGCAGAGGGAGGGGGTGGCTTGCCTTGTCATCGCTCAGACTTTTTGTGAATTTTGTTCTAGCACATTCAATGTTGCCAGAAACATTTTGCCCAAAATACTTTCCTAAAGAGAATTCGTGTTAGGACTGAAATCCTTTAATTAACATGGTACTTGTGTGCTTCTAAGGGTACTTCCATATGTATATGATTACATTTACTTTAAAAATATATATTCTAAAATTGATTTTTGAGAGAGAGAGAGAAAGGAAGAGAGAGAGGGAGAGAGAGAATCATTGATGTGAGAGCGAAACATCAGTGGTCTGCCTCCTGCAGGCCCCCTACGGGGGATCCGCCCACAACCCCGCCTGTGCCCTGGCTGGGAATCCAACCCGCAACCTTTCCGTGCACTGCACACAGGATGACGCCAGCCCACTGAGGCACACCGGCCAGGGCTGATTTCACTTACTTTTGACAATAGAATTGATAGAGCAGAGGATTCTGCTCACATACACATGCACACCCACGCGTGCGCGCACATGCACACCCACGGACACGGGGGAGGCTGAGGGTTCGTGATGTGCCCGAGTTTCAGCAGTTTGTGGGAAGAGCCGGGACTGTGTCCGCATCCTGCCTCCTTAGCTCCCTTTTAATCCCACAAATGACAGATGGAGCGGAAGACCCCACCACCCTGCCCGTTCTGTCCGGTTCTGGACGGACGAGGCGTGTTTGTTCCCCTTAGATGACGTCATCGAGAAGCAAATCGAGGATGGCCTGCTGCGGCCGGAGCTCCGGGAGAGGGTCAGCTACGTCCTCCTGAGGAAACACCGGCACCAGACCAAGAAGCCCATCCACCGCTCCTTGGTGGACATCGGCAAGTCCGTCTCCTCCCCCACCAGTGAGTCGGGCCATGCTGGGGGCCCTGGGCACCGGGGGAGGGGGCTGGTGCCAGGCCCTGGTGCCGGCCGAGCCCCGGTCAGTGAGAGTCCGGGCACCTTGGAAGCTTCCTGCACTTCACACAGCTGGAGACGTTCTGGGGGTTCCTTAGCCTCCTTCTCTAGCAGGCCTGCAGGGACCCCAGCCACACCCCGGTTTGTCCCCACCCCCAGCGCCGAACCATTTCTAGGAAGATTGTTGATTCTCAGCCTGGGCTGTGCCTTGCGATCCCGGGGGCGGGGGGGGGGGGAGAGTGAGGGGGTGGAGGGGTTGAGGGTGGGCATGATATGTGTCCTCATGCCTAGGTCCCACCCTGGAGAGCTGTATTCAGTTGGTCTGGGGTGTGGCCTGGAAACGGGGAATTTAGAAAGCTCTCCTGTGCAGTCAGGGTTGGAAATGCTGTAGAGATGGTGTGTTTATGCTAAGGGCTTAAAGTTTTCCCCACTGAGCCCCCCAAGAAGAGCCTAGAGCCCCGAGAGAAAGTGAAGCACAGTGAGATGGGGGAAGGGGCTGGGCCATCTCAGGGTGCCAGGTCTGATAAGCCTGGCAGCTGGTCATTCTGATTAGCAGAGGCGGGGGGTGGAGGGACGGGGGGAGCATTGGGGAGAGTGGCTTGTTCCATTCACACATCTCAAACCTGCCACCCTCCATCTTGACATCCCAGAGTTGAGATGCCCAGACACTACTAGCCTCGCTGGACCTGTCGGAGAAATGCAGTCCTCAGAACCAAGTAGCTAAATACTGAGCCTTGAGGAATTTCTTTATGAACCGTCTGAAATGGGGGAGTGTTTAGCGTATCCTAATAGCTGCAGGCACACACGTGGTACCTACCATGTTCCAGCACTGAAGCGTGACTCGCTTCCTCCTCACGATAACCCGTGACTAGGTACTGTTCTCATCATCCCCATCTGACAAACGAGAAGCCTGGGGCACAGAGAGGTTAAGTTACTTGCCTAAGGTCACACAGCCAAGCCAGAGGTGCAATCCGGGATAAAGCCAGGCCATCTACAACACCTGTGCCTATTTGAGCACTTGGTCATCTCTCTCACTTTCAACAGTACAAATATTTAATCTTGTTCAGACTGTTAACTTGCTTCAAAAAAAAAAAAAAAAAAAAAGCCCCCAAAACAAGAACAAAAAACAGAACTACCAAAAACACCCTCTTTCCTGGAAGGAGAAAAGACAGGTCTTGTAGTCCCGCTTTATTTGGGAGAAATGACAATACACTTAGTACCACACGGACGGGGGAGGCAAACCCCGGCTGCCAAGGCAAACCCTCTCTGCTCCTCCTCCCAGGTCGAAGCCCAGCCCGGAGCCCCCCGGCCGGCCCCAGCCTACACCGCTCCACGGAGGACCTGAGGATGCAGCCAAGCATAAGCTACGGCCACCTGTGTGAGTGTGTTCCCGCCACTGCGCCACCGCTTCTTCCTGACGGCCTGGTCCTGGCTGTGCAGCTGTGGAATGCTGGCTTCCATATTCTTTCAGAGGCCGAGGAGACAAAGCCCGGGACCTGTCTAGAATTCTCAGGACAGGAGCCAGGAAAATTCTAACTTTCACCCGAAAGCTGGTCTACTCTCAGAGCCTCATTTACCACCATACATTTTTAGTTTCCTCACCCGAGGATATTTTTCCATTGGTTTTTAGGGAGCGTGGCAGAGAGAGGGAAAGACAGAGAGAAACATCGATGTGAGAGAAGCATGTCGGTTGGTTGCCTCCTGCACGAGCCCTGACCAGAATCGAACTTGGGACCCTTTGGTCCACAGGCTGATGCTCTATCCACTGAGCCAACCCGGCTAGGGCTACTACCATGATTTTCTATATAATTATTCTGAAAAAAAATGCAGCTCTAAATCAAGTCCTGACATAATCACTACCCAATCCTATGTGCTAGGCATTTGTAACTTAGTTTATACCTTGGTTTTCATCAAATTGATCATTAGCCCTGTTTTTGGTAAAAAGCCTTCCTAGAAACAGAATGAAAAACATGGGAGGTATCTCCCCCCCCCCCCCCCCGCCCTATCCCCCCAGGACAGAGAATGCTCCCATCACTGGGTGACAGTCTCAAGCCACCAGGACAGTGAAACGCTGGCAGTCACAGCCCCTGAGTGCCGGGAGGTGCCTGGTTGCACACGGGGCTTTTTCAGACAGTTCCTCAGAGATGAACAGGACGGGTGAGCTTCAAGGCAAAGAAAAGAGGGGACTTGGGAAATGAAAAGAAAAAGCAGTGTGAAAATAGCAATCCTATTTTCCTTTAAAGACTTTCACTAAAATGCCAAGATGTGAGCAAACGCAGCCTAGGCCTGTGCCCCTACCAGGCCTGAGGGGTGTTTCCGGAGGAGCTGTGGCCCTTGTCCGAGGCCTCAGCTGCAGTTTGTCACAGGCTTTTTTCTCCATTCCTAGTGACCCTGGGTCCTCTTAGTTCCCCCTGGACTTGGTTATTGCACGTCGGGGCGCCAGGGGGCAGCAGTGAGCAGGCAGCGAAGGTCTTCAGTTATTCGCTGTGTAAGAGGTCTCCCCTGCGCTGTGCTGCAGGGGTGGGGACCCCGACCAAAGGCATGAATGAGCGATTACAGCATGTGTGCAGGTGGCGCCCCGGAAAGCTCAGTGAGGAGGGGCTATTCCCGAGACTTGAAGAATAAATTGGAAGGCGTTTTCCAGGAAGGAGAAGGGTGTTCTACGCAAAGGAGAGGAACAGCAGGTGCGGGAAGGCGCTGTGGAGGGTGCTGTGTATCCAGGTCTGGATATAGTGGTTCGCTAGTGAGGAGGGTAAGGCCTGCGGGAAAGAGGGTCCCCCTGAAGGGGCCTTTGCACCCTGCAGAAAGGCCCGGCCTTCATTCCGATGGGGACCCCGGAGAAGCTTTAAGCAGGGGCAGACCATGATCAGATTTTTACTTGAGAGAGATCTGGACTGGAGACCCCACCTGGGCTTCCTCAGCCCAAATGTGGGCGTGGCGGCGACAGGAGTGGTGTGACTGAGCAAGGATGGAGGGCTTGAAGTCTCTGGAGGGGACGAGGGCAAAACAGGGCCCTCGGGGGAGGCCAGCAGGAGAGGATCTGGATGGAAGTAAGAGGAGGGGCGCCAAGGGAGCATGTTCTGGAAGTGAGGGGACACCCAGGCCGCAGAAAGCCAGAAGTAACAGGTCTGAGAGTGTCCCCTGGATCTGGCTGAGCTTCTCCTGCCTTAACCACAGAGGGGAACTACTGAGCTATCCAAATAATTCACCACCACCTTCCCTCCCTCTACCAGCCCAAATCCCTAGCCATTTTTAAAGACTCACATGGGGCCCTCGCTGGTTTGGCTCAGTGGGTAGAGCGTCGGCCTGTGGACTAAAGGGTCCCAGGTTTGATTCCGGTCAAGGGCACATGCCTGGGTTGCAAGCTCAATCCCCAGTGGGGGGGCATGCAGGAGATAGCTGATCAAGGATTCTCTCTCGTCATTGATGTTTCTCTCTCTCTCTCCCCCTCCCTTCCTCTCTGAAATCAATAAAAATATATATAAAAAGAAAAAGACTCACATGGATCATGGAGGATGGAGGTGAAACTCGTCTTCTCTCTCCAATAAAGTCCAAGCTTAGCGACACCTCCCCACCCCCAGGGTCTGGCACAGAACAGACATCTCTGTCTCTGCCCAGAAGGTGGTCTCTGCCCATGAAAAGGGGGTGAGGGTAGAGATAAGAATACAGCGGATTGAGTAGTGAGAAGGGAGAAGTAGAAGCTGGGGTCTGGCAACTCTCTTAAGAGAGCCGCCAGCCCTGGCTGTGCAGCTCATTTGGTTAGAGCCGTGGTTGGCAAACTGCGGCTCGCGAGCCACATGCGGCTCTTTGGCCCCTTGAGTGTGGCTCTTCCACGGCCTGGGCGAGTCTATTTTGAAGAAGTGGCGTTAGAAGAAGCTTAAGTTTAAAAAACTTGGCTCTCAAAAGAAATTTCAATCGTTGTACTGTTGATATTTGGCTCTGTTGACTAATGAGTTTGCCGACCACTGGGTTAGAGCGTTGTCCCAATAGGCCAAAATTTTGGGTTCGTCCCCAGTCAGGGCACATGCAAGAATCAACTGCTGAATGCATAAATAAGTGGAACAACAAATCCATATTAATAAATTAAAATTTAAAGAGAGAGAGAGAGCTGCCGTTGGAGGGAAGAAAAGAGAGTGGAGGCCAGCTCCAGGGGGCTGCAGGATCAGGGGAGAGGGGCTCTTCCTTTGCTTATGAAGACGAAAGCACGTGTAGGGAAAGGACCTGTGAGAGCCTGGCTTCCCCTGATGGGCCTTCTTTTCCTTCTCTCCTAGGTCACGTCCAGAGCAGAAGCATGAATGATATTCCTCGCACCCAAAACCCAGACCAGGTAGTGAAGCCCTTGCACTGGGCTGCCGTGAGGGGCCAGGGCAGGAAGAAGCCTTTGGTTCCACGGGCAGGGAACCCCTATGGGCAGGGCTCCACGCTCATGAAGGAGCGGGAGTCTCCAGGAAGGACATGGCGGGGGGGGGGGGGGGGGGCGTGCTCTGGGCTGCCTGGTGATTCTGCCCACTCCATCGCTTGGGTGTTGACTGAACCCCAAGTACTGGCTCTGTGCCTGGCCCTGGGAGGGGTGGGGGCCAGAGAAGCATGGCTCTGAGCTTGGGATTTGTTGGAGAGAGACCAGCACGCAGTTTCCCCTGCTGTATGGTGCACAAGTACCTCTAAAGATGGAGTGGGGTACAGACTCGCAGTGGGGCCTCCCTGTGGGGACAGCAGTGGTAGCGAATCGTTGGGACCGCCCAACAGCGCGTCTCCTCCTGGGCTGGGCCAGGATAAAGGCAGCCCCTGTCTCCCACCAGCCTGGCTGACATCTCTCGATGAGATTTCCTACAACAGGTTGAGTCCATGTTCTAAGGCCCACAGCCCGGGGACCCTGTGGCTCCGCCCCTTGGGGAAGCCCAGAGGAACCCCCTCAATTCCAACCCCTGCACACCTCAGGGGCAGAGTCTCATGGTCCCCTGGCTTGTGCCCCCAGGATAGGGAGAAAGGTGATGAAAGAGACCTGAAATTTGGTGAAGGCTTCTCAGGACCTTGGGCGAAGGCCTGGCCTTCAGGGCACCCCAAGTTTGGTAGCCGGCAAAACAAAAGCAGCCCCTCACATCAGTATCACGAGGACCGTTTGGTGGCCAAATAGTAAAATAACAATAATAACAGCATCAACCAACACTTAAACCCACACACTGCACGCACCACCCATGCATCGTGAAGGTGCTATATCATCTCCTATCTACTGGGGAGAGCATCGAACCTTAACGCAGTTAAATAACACGCCCAAGTCCATGCAGCAGAACCATGACTTGACCCAGACAGTCTGCCGAGAGCCCTTAATTTGGAAGTGACTCAGCACTGAGTATTCTGGGATATTATTTAGAGGAGATCCCCACTTTAGCACACAGACAGCGGGGCCAAGATAAGGAAGCATTGCCTAGTCAATTTTAATAAATGTCTCAGTGGTGATAAGAGTAGCAGCTGTCACTTTCCCCAGGCAATGCTGCCTTGATTTAGGGACTGGAGCCACGTCCCACGTCCAGCTCTCCTGACTGATCAGCTGATACTGCTTCTCGGTACTATTTGCAGCAGCAAAGGCTTGTTGTGGGAACAGCGGTTTGCCCGCCAGTGGGCGCTCTTTAGGTTCAAACCCAGAGGCGTTTGCTCTGCAGGCTCTTCCTTCACAGCTCCACGCCTGCCCTGGGCAGTCTGTGGGTTCCCGGTGAAGCAGAGGGTCGATTCAGAGTCCAGAGTGCTAACCATTACACTATGGAACCAACTCTGGATTCAGACACAATACTTGTGTGTGGTCACTCGACAGAGCTGGACCAGACTCCCTATGGGTTCAGCAAAGCCCTGGTCCAAACCATGGCCAAGCCAGGGGGCCAGAACGGCAGCATGGCCCATTTCTGGGGTGTCCCCACCCCAGCCGGCCTCTCTACCAAACCTGTCACCACCTGCCAGGGAGGACCACGGCCCCGTTTCAGCTCCTCTTCTCCCCTGGAGTATGAGTGTGCTGTTGGGCTGCTCCCAAGCCTTGTTGCTTTCAAAGACTCCTTCTCCAGGGCACGCCTGCCACCCCTCCGCTCCTCCTATCTCCGGGACCTGCTCCCCGCCTGATGCTTGTGGGCACAGAGCGGGCAGGGGGCTGCGGCTGCCCTGGCACACCAAGCCCTCCATCCTGAAGAACGCTGCTTATGAATCCATCAGCTGGCTGGCTGGGACAAAGGGACTTTCTGAGTTGTGAGGACTCTGGCCTTCCCGCTAACTGCTGGCCTCGCTTGTTCTCACTGCGTTCGGGTCCGTGGGGCTGTTGCCTGGGTGGCTGTAGAGAGTTTTCCTTTGGGGTGGGATGTAAAAGATTACAAGGGTGCAGCCCTGGCTCACATGCCCTTTCTCATGCGGGGAGGCCACCCGGCCCCGTGGGCATCACACCCACCATGAGTGTGAATCGGGGACATTGAGCTTATGGGAAACGGGCATTTCTGTGCCCACAGGAGAGACCTACGAGAAATGGGTGGCAAGCTTGTGGGGTCCGTAGGATCTCTCTGAAGTGCTCACCGCTAACTTCTGGGCCCTTTCTTCCTTTGATGGCCACTGTGGACTTCCACCAGCCCTGCCCTCCCAGATGCTCCCTCTCCACCCTCTCTCTACAAAGCTGTCTCTGTCCCCGGCCCATCCCCTTGCTGCCCAGAGGGAAAGCGATCTGAAAAATGAGTGCATCCGAAGATGTGAGCTTGTATGTGACCCTCCCTGGGCATTTTCTTCGTAAAAGAGGGCCCAGGAGGAATGGCGTCATAAACGCAGGCGGTGGGAATATGCTTGGGAAGAGGACTTGTCTCCAGCACCTCTCCCATCAGCCCCTTGCTCTGTTTGACCTCCTGCTCTGCACAGACACTGGCCAGAGGGTCTGGCCAGAGGGCACCTGGAAAGTCTCAGTTGTAAAGTCTCAGAAGCTATGAGTTTCCTAGGACGTCCCTTCGGGGTGACTTGGGGGCCCAGAAGTCTCCCACAGACTTGGAGGTGTGGTCCAGGGGTTCCTGTGAGCCAGGAAGCGGTGGGCAAAGGGAAAACATGGTGCATCGGCCTGGCCATCAGAAGGGGGCCCATCCCTTCCGCGGCCACCCAAGGTGAAGGCAGAGGGGGAGGGGTGGGAAGCTGCAGTGCAAGGGCCGAGAGTCCCTCTGCTTGAACCGCAGGGGCTGCAGGATGAGACCGGACACCCAGCAAGTCCTCAGCTCACACTTCGGTTGAGCAAAGTTTTTACTCATCAAGGAATGTCTTAGGGATCAAGTCGTTGCCTGCTCCTCCCCGTCTACACAGGGACAGGCTGGGGGAACTTTTCCAAGTTAGGGCTCCACAGCCATCTGAAGGGGAGGGGAGGGAGTGAGAGCTGGAACCCCTGCAGGTGAGTAACCATGGGCGCCTCGTTCTCCCTCCTTGACCAGCGGAAAAACAAATTCATGAAGAAGATCCCCAAGGACTCAGAAGCCTCCAACGTGCTCGTGGGGGAGGTGGACTTCCTGGACCAGCCCTTCATCGCCTTCGTGCGGCTCATCCAGTCGGCCATGCTGGGAGGGGTGACCGAGGTGCCCGTCCCCACCAGGTGAGGGCCATTGAAATCTGCCCCCCACGACTGCCTGCAGGCGACTAGCTGTCCATGCAGTCAGCATGCAGTGCTGATGGAGACAACCCCAAAACAGAGAGGGACAACAGGGAATTGGCTGGGAGGGAAGTCATTTGACTTGGGAAGAGTTTTAGAGCATTTATTTAAAGCAATCACTCGAAAGCAGGAGCCAACAGCTGGGAGAGATGCTGTTGGTGGCCCTGGGACACCAGAACACAGTGAGGACGCTCGAGGGAGAGCTGTGGGGGTGAAGAGGAAATGTCTCTCCAAAGCAAACATGGGCGTCAAAAGAGGGAAGGGGCCCAGCTGGTGTGGCTCAGTGGTTGAGTGTCGACCTATGAACCAGGAGGTTATGGTTCAATTCCTGGTCAGGGCACATGCCCGGGTTGCGGGCTCAATCCCCAGTAGGGGGTATGCAAGAAGCAGCTGATCAATGATTCTCTCTCACCAATGTTTCTATCTCTCCCTCTCCCTTCCTCTCTCTGAAAATCAATTAAAAAAAAATTTTTTAAAGAAGGAATGGACAAGTTTACAGCCAGTTAAGAAGTTAAGAATGGATACTGTTTGGAGCCAGAGAACCCTTCTCTTCACCTGCTTCTGTTTTTCCTTCTCACTTTCCTCCTCCTCCTGCTGCATCTCCTTGCAGATTTCTGTTCATACTGCTGGGACCTTCTGGGAGAGCGAAGTCCTACAATGAAATTGGCCGAGCCATTGCCACCCTCATGGTAGATGATGTAAGTGGCAACGAGAAACTTATTCCCAATGTCATGGCTTCTGAATCAAGCACTGAGCCTTCACTCATTCATTTATCCAATAGGCATATCGAGTACCCGCTGTGTGCCAGGCTCTGTGTAGGTGCTGAGGATTATGAGGATGAGGGAATACTCATCCTCATAATAGTTGATGCCCTTTAGGAGCGTCAACTGGGCGGGGAGACAGACCTATAATCCAGGAAGTCCTGGTGGGCTTCACACATGAGGGGCTTTAAAGCTACGATGAGCAGGAGGAGGTAGGTAGACCCACTATGAGCCTGGGAGGCAGGCATTCCAGACAAAGGGAACGGGGGCCAAGGTTGGGAGACAGAGGAGCTGGGTGGAAGTGGTTCAATGTAGGCTCAGTGTTAGAGCTTCGAGAGCAGGAGGTGGCACAGAGAGGCGAGTCAGAGACCACGCTGAGCCTGTGGGCGGAGCCGAGAGTGCACTCTCCCAGGAGTGATGGGCAGCCTAGAGGCCTTTAACCACAGGCAGGATCCCATCAGATCTGTAAGTCAGAACGAACACTCTGGAGACACGGTGGAATGAGGCAACCGACCCTCCAAGGATGAAAGGCTGGGAAGTTACAAACAGATTTGAAATAGCTGAGCTTCCCAGGCGGGCTCTGCACAGGTCTTCTAATGAGCGTGCTCTGTGCAAAACTGAAAGCAGAAAGGTTGCCCCGCAACAAAAGTCCGACAGCCGGACCGCGGAGACCTGGCCTTCATATCCAAGAGGGATCAGCTGCCCTCAAGGCTGCTGTTTCCCAGTGGCCTTGTATCACCTGCCGGGTTGTTGTTCTCATTTCAAAATCTGAGAGCAAATTGGCAGCAGGAGCAACGGATCAACGCGATTTTCTCCCGGCGTGCTCCCGTGAGGTGGGTAACACGGAGACGTCGGGCAGAGAGCTGACGTTCTCCTCCTCCTCACGGCCAGCTCTTCAGCGACGTGGCCTATAAAGCCCGCAATCGGGAAGACCTGATCGCTGGCATCGACGAGTTTCTGGATGAGGTCATCGTCCTCCCCCCTGGAGAATGGGACCCAAATATCCGCATCGAGCCCCCCAAGAAGGTGCCCTCTGCAGACAAGAGGTGAGTACGTGAACGGAGGGGTGGCGAGGGCAGGGAGTGGCACAAAGGAAACTTCAAGTCTGGCCCTTTCTTTCCTCTTTTTGGATTTAAAAGGAAGATGTCAGCATATTGGGGTTTATACCTTTTCCCCCCAGTTTCACTTTATTTATCTCTACCAAAAAAAATCAGAAGCAAAAATGCTGAATTTAAACATCTATAAAATCTGGGTGACCTGTGTGTGGGTATTGTTCTATCATTTTCCACGCTTTTCTCTGTATTTTAAGATAGTTTATAATTTTTGTTGGAGACATAAGAGGTATTCTGGGGACAGTCCTGGGCGGGGGATCCTTCCCAGGATTGAGAGCCACACTGCCCCATGTCCCCCTTCTTCTTCCAGGAAATCCGTGTTCTCCCTGACGGAGCTAGGCCAGATGAACGGCTCTGTGGCGGGAGGCGGTGCGGCTGCAGGAGGAGGCCCTGGAGGTGGCGGTGGCGGTGGTGGGGTCGGCGGAGGGAGCAGCACGGATGACAGAGAGATGCCGGCCAAGCACGAAATCGGGGAAGAGCTTATCTGGACAGGAAGGTGCCCACCCAGGCCTGGCATCCTTTACATGTGTCTCCTTCCCACCCTCCCTGTAGGAACCTCCCCCACCTCTCCCTGCAGCGCCCACTCCGCACCCTGAGGTCTGGCCCGGGGTCTGGCCATTGCACTCTTTTCTTCCTCACACCCTCAAAGCCCCTCCTGCACCCAGCAAAGGGGTTCCCACAGGAGAGGACAGGCGGGACCCAGCACAGTGATGGAGGAACCAAACTTTTCTTCAGACGCCCCTTTACCTCTATTAGTCTTCTGGGGCTGCCACAAGCAAGTGTCAGAGACGAGGTGGCTTAAACCACAGAACTGTATTCTCTCGCAGTTCTGGAGGCTAGAAGTTCCCAGTCGGAAGGTCAGCAGGGCTGTGCTCCCTCTGAGACCCTGGGGAGAGTGCTCCCTTGCGTCTTCTTAGCTTCTGGTGGTGCCGCCAGTCCTCGTGTTCCCTGGCAGCAGCTGCGCCGCGCCCGCCTCTGCCTCATTGTCACACGGCGTTCTCCCTCTCCCGTCTTCACATGGCGTTTTCCTCTTCTTATGAGGATGCCAGTCACATTGAATTTGGGCCCACCCCACTGACCTCATCCTAGCTTCACTGCACCTACCGAGGCCCTGTTTCCAGATGAGGTCACATTCACAGGTACCAGAGGTTAAGATCTGGGAGAACACAATGAACCTGTGTGGTGATCAGGGCTGTCTCTCCCTCAGATTCGGACACAGCCGTGTTTACCGAGCACAGGTGCCCTGCGGGTGATCAGGGACGTGAGGGGGCGGCCGTCTGTGGAGCCCCGGGTGTCCGTTCCCCATGGAATGTTAGGTCTACCCCAGGGCATATTCCCATCAGGCCTTGCCTCTCCCATCCACGCTGTTTGTGACCACGCTTCTCCGTGGAGATGGCGCCGACCACAAACTTCCCGTCCTAGGAGAATTCTTCCCTGGTCTTAAACGTTCTGGTGGAAAGATCCTTGCCCCCGCCCACTCCTAGTCAAGTTCCCTGACTCACCCCGGACGCTGCAGACTCCTGTCAGCAGCCCTGCCCCTGCCCCGGTGTTTGTGGTGAGAAAGCAGCGCGTGGGCCTGTCTTAAGCAGGTGCTTCGGTGGCCTGTGCCTGGATGTCAAGAGGAAGCTGCCCTGGTTCCTCAGTGACTTCTACGACGGCTTCCACATCCAGTCCATCTCCGCCGTCCTCTTCATCTACCTCGGCTGCATCACCAACGCCATCACCTTCGGAGGGCTTCTGGGGGATGCCACTGACAATTACCAGGTGTGTGTGCAGGACGAGCGTGCAAACCTCAGTAAAATCCGCTGCCACTGGGTGGCAGTAAGGAGCTTTGTCCTAAAATCTCCAAACCAAGTCTGCCATCCAGGCTCAGACCATCACTTTTAGTAATCCTTTACCCTTCAAAAGGTTAGTAACAAGATCTTAAAAGATCCAAGGCGAAATCATGTTACTAAAGACTAAATTTAAGGCCTGTGTAAATCAAACTTTTAAGGGGAATCGTCCGCTCTGTTGGATACTTTCCACACTGCTTGAATGAACTTAATCAACACAAATAACGAGTTGTTGGTTGTGGCCTTCTCCTCGCCAACCTTAAATTCTTAACTTGGAGTTAAGACATTTTTAGAATGATGGTAAGCTGTTTCCATGACAATACAGGCCTCCCTGGGGAAAACACCCGCTCAGCAGACATTAGCCTGAGCTCCAAACAAGGGTCTTCTCTGAAGGGGGCCCTCAAGAGAGAACCACTAGAAAGCTCAAAACATTAAGGTGAAGACACGGTTTCCCAGATAAATTGAGATGAACCCCTATCTCCAGCCCACCCCACTCTCCTGAGCTGCAGGTCCAACATCCAGCTGCCTCTGGGCATATCCATATGGGGTCCATATGGGATCCCCCAACTCACAGGGTCTACATGGCATCCACTATCTTCCCTCCAGACCTGCTGTTCTACCATCACAGCCGGTGACACCATGGTTCACCCCATTATCCACATACCGACTCATAAACCCAGCTTCCCCGAGTGGCCCTCATAGCATGGTCATACCTGCTCTCACACCTCATCTCCCAGTGTCCCCTTCTCAGATCCCTGTCCGCCACACTCATTCTGCATTGATTTCCATCAGCCCTTTTTCATCGTTCAGTTCCTCGAAGCCATGCTCCCTTCAGGTCCAGCCTTTGTACAGAGTGTCCCCTCTCCCCGGGACACTCTCATCACTCCACTGCCTCTCTGATCAGTTTGTGGGTATCGGCTTCCACATATCTACCTCTGGAGAGGCCTTCCTCACCACTCCTGTACTCCTACTGTGTGCTCCTCTGGCACCCTCGCCTCACCCCAGCTTCTCACACTCCTCAGCAGTGGTTCTCAGCAAGGGGTGATTTTGACCCACCAGGAGACATTGGGTAATATCTAAGGTAGTGTGGGTTGTCATAACTGGGGAGGGGTGCTACTGGCATTTAGTAGGTAGAGGCCAGGGATGCTGCTAAACAGCCTGCAATGCACAGCACAGCCCCCACACGAAGAATTCTCAAGCTTGAAATGTCAGTAGTACTGAAGTTGAGAAACTGCTGTATAGAGATTGCCTGGTTACTTGTCTGTATCTCCCACTAGACTGAAAATGCATGATCTTGTTTACTGATGGGTCCCCAATAGTTAGCACAATGCCTGGTACATAGTAGGCACTTAATGAATTCTGAATGAATGAATGGTCTAACCTCCAAAAGCACCTAGTAGAATGACTGAATGATTGGATGGATAAATGGGCTGTCCTCTGGGAGTAGAATGGGCACGGGGACAAGTAGAACCATTGGCATCCCTGTTTCCTAGGTCCTGGGGTGCCAAAAGGAAGTCACACAGGACCTTTATCCCAATGGAATTAGAGTGATGTGGGGGATTGTGGAGTAGGAGATGGGGAGCAGAACTTGGGAAGTAGAGGGCCTAGAACCGTGGTCGGCAAACTGCGGCTCGCGAGCCACATGCGGCTCTTTGGCCCCTTGAGTGTGGCTCTTCCACAAAATACCACGGTCTGGGCGAGTCTATTTTGAAGAAGTGGCGTTAGAAGAAGTTTAAGTTTAAAAAATTTGGCTCTCAAAAGAAATTTCGATCATTGTACTGTTGATATTTGGCTCTGCTGACTAATGAGTTTGCTGACCACTGGCTTAGAGTAAAGGGTGAGCACCATGGCCTGGGTCCCTGGTGAGATAGGTGTGATCTGTTTTGTGCCAAAAGACCCCTTCTGCCTCCACGGAGCCTCACATTCCTTGTGCCCCCAGGGAGTGATGGAGAGCTTCCTGGGCACTGCCATGGCCGGCTTCTTGTTCTGCCTCTTCTCGGGACAGCCTCTCATCATCCTGAGCAGCACAGGGCCCATCCTCATCTTCGAGAAGCTCCTCTTTGACTTTAGCAAGTAGGTGTTCCTCGGGCAGTCTGCCGAGACTGGGGTGGGGGAAAAACCCCAAAGGGGAGGCAGGGGTGAGCAGGTCCAAAGCTGTCTTTACCTGTGCAGAGAGGACTGCCAGGTGGTCCCTCTGACTTCCTCTAGCCACCTGCCTCTAAGTCACCTTAGTGTACCTTAGTATAGCGGACAGGGAGACATCCAGGCAAGACGAGAGGAGAGAATTCACAGCACTCTGCTTGTGAGCAATGATGACTTGGAAGTCAGTGCAGGGCATGAAAAGTTGAGCTGGGGGTCAGAAGGCTCCATTCTAACCTGGGCAGCCATGAAGCCATTCTCAGGCCTGCCCCAGCCGACAGTCTGAAATTCCCTTTTTTTTTTTTAATCCCATTCACATGTTTGTTACCAAAATGTGAGAACTGAGATGTCTTGGCACCTTCCTGTCACCCCATGAGATCCTTTTTCAGAATTCTCAAAGACCAGACAACCCCACCCAGAAATTGTCCCAAATGTCCCTGTCTCCAGTCCTCTTGCATCTGTGCCATAGGAGGGACAGATGAGTCATTCAGGTGGTGTCTGGGGAGCCAAGCACAGCTCAGAGCCCTGGGCTGGAGGGCCCCCCACTTCCCTCTGCCTTCCAGAGGCAATGGCCTGGACTACATGGAGTTCCGCCTCTGGATTGGCCTGCACTCAGCCATCCAGTGCCTTGTCTTGGTGGCCACGGACGCCAGCTTTATTATCAAGTATATCACCCGCTTCACTGAGGAGGGCTTCTCCACCCTCATCAGCTTCATCTTCATCTATGATGCCATCAAGAAGATGATCGGTGCCTTCAAGTACTACCCCATCAACATGGACTTTAAGCCTGACTCCATCACCGCCTATAAATGCGAGTGCGTCGCTCCGGACACAGGTGAGCAGTAACCCCAGTGGTGCCCTGGGCCCCCACCCACCCACCCTCTTCCCCTCATCTTGTGTCTCTTCTCAAATGCAGGAGGGCGAGCTTGCTTTGAAGGGTACCTACTGTCCCAAGAGAGCAAATGCAGAGTCTTGAACCCCATGTTTGGAAGAAAACCTAAGGGGACAGTAACTCTAATGAGGGTCATGCTACCAGAGCCCAGGGGTGTAATCAGAGAATAAAGGAACTGGAACCAGGACAAGTTGTTTTGAGTAGAAGAATGTGAAAAGGAAAGTTCTAGACATGTAGGAGACTGGGGAGGAGGTAACTAACTGAGGAGGGTTTCTTTCCCAGTCCACGGACCACTTGCTTGCGAATGGTTCCATCTCCCCAGTGTTACTGCAAAACCAAGTCGGACTATGGCACAGTCATTGTCACTCTTCATCACAAAAGCTTGTTTGGGGCACTTTCTTTTTAAATTTAATCTTGTTTCCATCGTAACTGGTTTGTATTCTGTTTATGGATGCTGCACACACTGACTTGGCTGTTTTCAATCCCAAGTGAGTACCATTTACAAACACTAGAATTTCAAGCTGTTTGATACTGGGACACTCTCTGGACTTTTCCATGTTATAATTCTTCCTTCTTCATCTCAAAGCCGCTTTCCGATAAATCCTACAAAGTTCCCTATATAAAAGAATGGCGAAGCCTAAGCAGAAGATGCCACAGGAGTATCTGGTGTGATTGGCATCTGGTGTGACTGAGCTCACCAGGCCCAGGCAGTGGCTGGAAGTCCTCCTCCGCTGAGTGGTAGACTTGAGCCAGCCTTCTTGCCACCTTGTCTATTCCGTTGTTAACTGTGCATCACGCCTTCTTGGTCAGTGGCGTGAGGAAAGGCAGCAAATGTCCCTGATTTCTAGGAAATGAAGCTTTCCTCAGAATAATGGTAACAGCCCTCTGGGGCAGCGGTCACCAACCTTTCGGACCTCACGGACCACCAGTGATCCACGGACCACCGGTTGGCGACCGCTGCTCTGGGGTGTGGAGCTGCCAGGAGTGTTGTGACCTAGGTCGAAGCTAAGTCGCTTAGCCACATCCAGCCAAGTTTCCCCGGAAGTGAGCAACTTAGAGAGCCCTGTGGTCACATCCACCCATGACAGCTTGTTGGTGGCTGACGGAAGCTTCGAGAATAGCCTCTTCTGCCCTCTGGGCTCCTAACCACAGCCAGCAGGAGCTAGATGGGGCTGGCAGTGCATTTCAGATTTGTCACCAGCAAACTGGCGGGCAGGCCTGCTCCCTCCCCAAACCTGCTGCAGAGGCACCGCTCAGTCAGCCCTCCCTGGAGGAGGAAGGCGGGAGGACTTGGCCCTTGGGCACCCATGCAGTGCAGGAGCAAGAGGGAGGGCAGAAGTGGCCCTCCAAGACCTGCCTTGGTAATGAGTGGCCAGAGCCCCCAGGGCAGGCCTCACAGTTCCTCTCAATCCTTCTCACTGCCCAGATGGGACCCTCACGTGCTCCACTTAGCGTTAGGGATGCTGAGGCTGGACTGGGTTTAAGCTTCCTCAGCTTCCACTGGAGCAAGTGCAGACTAGAGACGATAACATCAAAGCCAACCAGCTCTTCAGGCCCAGCTGACCTAAAAACCAACCAACCAACCAAACAGAAATAGCACCTGTGGACGGGGCCAGGGCTGGGGAGAAGGGAAGTGTGTGCAAAGAGGAGGAGGACAGGGAAGACTCTCGCTGGGTGGAGTTGGGAGGTGTCTAGGCTCTGGGCCAGCCTGCCTGGGATGGGTCACGGCTCCTCCAAGTTTGAGCTGTGTGACCTTGGGCGATGGGCAGGTTACTTGACCTCTCTGGGCCTCAGTTACCCCATCTTTAAAATGGGGGGACTTCTTTCAGATTTAGGAACTTAGCCAGATGGTGTGTGTAAAGGCTTGGCAAGGTGCATGGCATAGAGTTAAGTTCTTTGAAAATGTTTAAAGACGTGAGTCCAGTGGCTGGTAGGGATGCAAAAGGCACGTTATTCACTGATTTGTGTCAGCCCTTGGTCTTGGCAACAGCTCCCTTCCTTCAGGTTATAGAGCCAGCCCTTCAGCATCAGAGAGCAGCTGCCTTAGCCCGGCCCAGCTGGTCTTGGAGCTGTGGCCCAGGCCCCCACCACCTCCCTGCCCCCTGCTGTCCCTGGACAAAGTGAGGGGAGTGCAGAGGGGCGGGGCTTGATGAGCACCCTCACAACGGAGCCAATCCCTGGCTCTATGGGACTGGAGGAAGATGGGAAGGGTGGGGGCCCGGAGGGGGAGGTCACAGGCCCCCTGCCCAGCAGTTGCTGACCCTCCCCATGTCCTACGCTCACCCACAGCGAACATAACCGGGTTCAATGCCTCAGCCCTGCTGCCACCAAACACCAACACTTCTCTGGTAAGTCCTTTCCTCTTACCACTTGAGAGCTTTGTGGGGAGAGTGGGGAAGTTGGGAAACTGAGGCCATCTTATGGCAACCCAGACTTGCAGAGGTCAACCCAGCTGCCCGTCAGGGTCCCCTGTGGAGCCTTGTCAATGCACATTTTAATTTTATGTACATTCTGTCAAAATCCCTTTTTATAACATGCCTTATTCCATAAGATGTATGTGCATAAATAGCGCGCACACACACACACACACACACACACACACACACACACACGGGAGGCAGACATGAGGAATAAATAAGGCTGCATAAACAACGCTGTGAACAGTTTCCCATCCACCGTTCTTCCTCTTCCTGCCTTTCTACCTGGGATCCCCAATTCTCACCTGCAGGCCCCTCCCTGTTTACTTCATATTCATGCTCCACCCCTCACTGTGTCTGATCTGTCCTTTGTGCTCAGGGGCCCCAGACCCTCAGACCTGGCCTGTTTTTCCCAATAATAATGAGCAGTAGCCCTCATTATTAGGAGGGGGGAAAAAAGGAGAGTAATTTATAATAACATTGAATGTATATTGTAAAAATTTAACGTGTAAAGATTCAGGCTCCAATGGTGGGAAGTCCAAAACCAGGTGAAGGGTAGGTTGGCGCTCGGGGAGGTTCTAGAACCTCTCATGTCCCCAAGGTCGCTCCTTCAGTCACCCCCGTGCAGGTAGCTGCCAGCTCAGTTGGCAAGTTAACCTAAGATTTTTCAAATATCTGATCGTGAGAGAGGAAGAATGGAATCAGCCAGCGCCTGTGTCTGCATACTTGTCATCGGCAAGGTGCTGTGTGTGCTGTGAGGGCTGAGAAGACATGTAGGAACAGACCCGGTTCTGCCCTCAAACTTGCTTGTCCTAAGCCTGTGGAGATGGACCGGAAAGTTCATGTGTCAAACACAGGCCACGCATGCTTCCACGCTGGAGAGGAAAGTACTGGACAGCACACGCAGAGCATGCCATGTGTCAAACACAGGCCACGCGTGCTTCCACACTGGAGAGGAAGGCCTCCCGGAGACCCTGGAACGCCATCTGGGCTTAAAGGTCGGGAAAGTTGCTTCTGTAGAGAGAAGCACATTCCCATTCTAGTCGAGGGACCAGCATAGACAGAAGGGCACAGAAGGAAAAGCACAAACCTGTCCAGGACAGTGAGTGGACCACCGGGCTGAGGCAGTGTGAGGTGGGGGTCGTGCACGGAAACCACAGAGATGAGCTGGGAGAGAGACGTTGGGCCAGACCAGCGGAGAGTAGAGGCATGCTACCCTGCAGGGGCGTTTTTAATTGCGTCAGTGATCCAGGGACACCTGACCGTAGATGGCTGGGCCTCTCTCTTCGTGTGGTTTTTCTCCCACCCTGAGCTTTCTCACAGCACCGTGGCCTCACGGTTCCAAGAGGGTGAGAGCAGATGCTGCAAGGCCCCTTGAGGCTGCTCAGAGCCACTTCCTCTCTATCCTGTTGGTCTCAGCAGGCCCCGGGGAGCCCCGATTTAAAGGGGTGGAGAAATAGATTGCACCTTGATGAGAACTGTCAGTGTCATGTTGCAAAGGAGCGTGGACACGAGGAGTCATGATTCATTGGAGCATTGTCATTATGTCAAACTACCACGCCTCTCTTAATCCACACATCCATTATAATTGCAAGCATCTGTTTACTTCATTATGTACGTTCCTGAAATTTACACATTAAATTTAAAAATATATGTTAAATTTTATTACAAAACACTCTCCTTTTATTCTTCCTTTTATTACACTTAGAGACATATATGAATATATATGTGGGTATATACACATATGCATATATGTACACATAGGTACGCTTAGGAACATACATATGTATGTATATACACTGAGTGGCCAGATTATTATGATCTCTGGATGCATAATAATCTGGCTACTCAGTATTATATATATTAGAGGCCCGGTGCATGAATTCGTGCATGGGTGGGGTCCAGCCAGCCTGGCCAGGGGGAGGGGACATGGGCGGTTGGCCACCCTGCCTGCTGGTCGAACTCCTGGTCGAGGGGACAATTTGCATATTAGTCTTTTATTATATAGGATATACACTGAGTGGCCAGAGATCATAATAATCTGGCCACTCAGTGTATATGAATATGTGTATAGGAATATACATAAGAATATATAATATATAGTCCTCCATATTTATACATATAAAATGGTTGTGTGTCCTGGATTTTAGGCATCGGGGACACCAAAAGGGGAAGTGCCTGAAGCAGCTGACCCAAGAAGGGTCAAACAAGGGTGGGATATGAGCCCCAATATGTGAAAGGGTGTGTATAGGGATAGGAAAGGGAAGAGTAAGTGTGAGACACTCCAGGAAGGAGGTGGCCTGAGCTGGGAGCGAGGCCTGCTGAGGAGGAGGGCATCCCACCCTCTGTGCTTCTCCTCCGTGCTAACACAGCGGTGCATCCTAGAACACAAATAAGAACACATCTCCGCTTCTAATCGCCCAACGGAGCCTCCTGTTGGTCCTTCCTTAAAGCAACCTGTCTCCAGGAGCACCATTCTGTTGCTGGGCCACAGGCAGAAAGGCTAGGGCCCCTCAGAGAGCAGGAGGGGCATGTGGGCTGCCCAGGGACTGCGGGGGGAGGGAGGGCACAGTTGACCCCTGAGGATGGCCCTGACCCTTTCTCTCCTGTGCTTGGTCTCCAAGTACAACCCCCTTAACCTCACAGCGCTGGACTGGTCCCTGCTGAGCAAGAAGGAGTGTCTGAACTACGGTGGGCGCCTGCTCGGGGATTCCTGCCAGTTCATCCCAGACCTGGCACTCATGTCCTTCATCCTTTTCTTCGGGACGTACTCTATGACCCTGACCCTGAAAAAGTTCAAATTCAGCCGCTATTTTCCTACCAAGGTGAGCTCACCCTGCAGTTAGAAGGGGACCTAGAGTCAGACTATTCACAAGATCTCCCTGAAAAGATTCCCACCCACTCGCAGGATGGACACATCAGCACTGCCTCACTGAGGTTTTTCAGTTTAATAGCGCAGACTTGGAGTCAGAGAGAACTGGGTCCCCTTGTTGTTAAGTACCCTTGATAACACTTGGTATTGTCAGACTTTTATCTTTTTGGGTAGTAGTTCCTCCTTGTGTTTTTTAAATTTCCACTTCCCTGATGTGTTGCAACTATCTTCTCACACTCTTTTATTGGCCTTTGTAACTTTCTTAATGATATCTTTTTATTAATAGAAATTATTAATTTTACTATAATCAAATATATCAAAATTTTCCTCAAGGAAAATATTGGACAGAAGATATTCTCTTATGTTATCTTCTAAAAGTTTTATTGTTTTCCTTTCATATTAGGTCTACATATAGTATGAAATAGTATTTCTTTGTTTTTGTATAGATAGTCTATTATTCCAGCACTTTAAAAAAAATCTTTCTTTCCCCCACTGCTCTTCAATGCTTCCTTTGCCATTTATCAAATTTCACACATGATGGGGTCTATTTCTAGGTTCTTTATTCTGCTTCATTGGTTTATTTGTATGCCAATATCACAATCTTATAAGTCTGTATGTCTTACAGACCAACCTCTCCCTCTTTGTCCCTTTTTTCAATAATGCCTTGGCCTTTTGCATTTCCAAATAAGTTTTAGAATCATCTTAAATTTCACCAAAAGAAAAACTTATTGGAGTTTTGATAAGATTATATTAACTCTACATGTCAATGTGGGGGGAAAATGACAACCTTTAAATTTTGAGTCTTCTGATCCATGAATATGGTATACCTCGCCTTTTATTAAGATCTTGTTTCTTTCCATAATATTTTAAATTAATTACATATGTTATTTTAATACCCATTTTAAAGGGGAGTAGGAGGTACAGGGAACGAATTCATTGTGCCATATGTAGCCTGCCCCTGTCCCTCCTAATTGCTTTCCCTATTGTTCTCTGGAAACTGCTGTCTCTGAAGAGATACAAAAAGGTGACAGGGTAGCCGGTGGTGTGGAAGGGCGGTCAGAGGGCAGGGAGATGAGGTCCAGAGCCTGGCCTAGGATGGGCCTCCTGAAACAGAGAAGCAAGAGGTCACGGACTCTTAGTGGAAAGAAGGTCTGAAGGTAGCCAGGGGTCCTCAAAAGAGTTGGGGGCCTTCCCTCCTAGCCCGGGTGGCAGTGCAACAACCTGTCACACATTTTTAGGAGCTGAGGTTTTCTTCAGAGTTCAGCCGTTGTCCTTACCACCACTGTTGGGTGACCCAGTTCAGTCTGTCATACCAAAAAATGTCAGCGATGGCTGCCATGCCTTGTGCATAACAACAGTTCCCACTGGGCTAATATATGCCAAGCCCTTGGAATGCATCATAGCTCACTTATGCCTATGAGGTAAGCGTATCCTTATCTTCATTAAACAGATGAGGAAACCGAGGCTCTGAGAGATGACGTGCTTTCCCAAGATCACATAGCCAGTGAGGGCTGAGCCTAGGTCAAGCCCACGCTCTTAACCATCCTCCTCTTTGCTGCCTGGGAACTAGATCCACCTGCAGGTGGGTGGGTAATTTCAATCACTTGCTCATCTTTCTGCAGATCCGGGCCCTGGTAGCTGACTTTTCCATTGTCTTCTCCATCCTGTTGTTCTGTGGAATCGATGCCTGCTTCGGGCTGGAAACCCCCAAGCTGCATGTGCCCAGTGTCATCAAGGTTTGCTCTGGGCAGTAGCTCTGCTGCTCACCGGCTGCAGATCTGGTCCCCTCTACACTGATCCGACTGTCAGGATGCTCAGCCAAGTGACCCTGCGGGTTCTCTGTGCACGCTCCACCCTTCCTGGGCAGAACGGCCTCCCAGGGGAGATCCTTTGAGCTCATGGGTTGGGGCCATATTCACAATGAAACCCCACTGTGTGGCCACAGGGTGGGGAGGTGATGGAATCGAGCTGAAGCCCTTGATTGCCACTTGAGGGCCTACAATACCCTGACTCCTGGCAGTCTGCAAGCTTGGTCACCTGGGTTCTGTTGAAAATGACTCTTTAGAACAGTGATTCTCCAAGTGTAGTCCCAGACCAGCATCAAGAGAACCACTGCTTCACAAATCCTACCCCCGCCCCCATCCCCAGAGTCCACAGTTTGTGCCATTTGCTTGTAACTAAGTTTGAGTCCCACTACCTCCCAAGGAGCACCCTCCTTCTATACTGGGCTGGGAGGTACAGGTTCTAGAACTGGCCCTTCCTGACTTTGAGGGCTTGACCTTCACAATGCCACTTCAAGGTTCTCCTAAGGACCTCAAGCGCACCCCAGACAGACAGTGGGCCCATCAAAGTCTTTATTCTTGCCTGCTGGGCCTCATTTCTGCACCTTTTTAGTTTGCAATTAAGTGGTGGCTGCAAGCTCCCTCCCAACACCCTCTGCCTGTGCACCTCCCTCTTTCCTAACCAACCCCCGGCAGCTGCCACAAGTGATCCCGTTACTTCTGCAGACACGGGTCCTTCCCAGTCTGTCTGCCTCAGGCTCTCTTTGTTCTAAAGTTGCAGGTGTCAATGTCCTTCAGGGAAAAGATTGCACTTGAAAAGTGCCCCAGGTGGAGGCAGGAAGGCGGGGAGAGGGGGGCCCTGGGTGGCAAGTGCACTGGGACAAGGGAGAGAGGAAAGGACCCTCTCTGTTTGCTCCACTAGCCCACAAGGGCAGACCGAGGCTGGTTCGTGGCCCCTTTTGGGAAGAACCCATGGTGGGTGTACCCAGCGAGCATCCTGCCTGCCCTGCTGGTGACCATCCTGATATTCATGGACCAGCAGATCACAGCGGTCATCGTCAACCGGAAGGAAAACAAGCTGAGGGTAAGGCTGGTGCTAGGAGCAGGGGCACAACCTCCCTCATTCCACAAAGTCAGAAGGAACTAAGCGGGTAGATGGTGCATCTGTCAAAACTCTGGGCCATTTCTGAAGCAATATATGAGGCCAGAAGACTGAGTTCTGGTGTGTGGGGAGAAATGTGACCTGCAAATGCAATAAGGCCACCAGGGCCAGAGTGACTTGATCCAAAGACCAGGACCCAGTCCAGCATGAGCCACTGGGCACCTTCTCCCAAGGAGACCCTCCAGCTCTGTGCCTCCTGACAGTGACCTTGGGAGTCAGAGCAGATCCTAACGGGATTTGACCCAGAACCATGAGGCAGAGGAGCATCCTTAGTTCTTCCGGTTCCTGCAACTCCCCACCCTGCCTCTGGGTCTGGGGAGATTCAGGCTACCCTCTCCCCCATCCCAATCTGGACCACTCTAGGTTTGGTCTAGGGCCTGTCCCAGCCAGGGCCCCCATTCAGGAGCTGCAGAGATATTGTGGTCGTCTTCCCAAGGACCCCAGCCCAGGGCCTCTTCAAGTCTGAACACCCCTCTCCTCCCTCACCTTGCCCCTTCCCTGGCTCACCAACCCCTGAGGCTGATGAGGCCTGAGCACTGTAGGATGGCAGCCCCTCAGCGGTCCCTCTAGAAGGTCAAGGGGAGCCCTGAACCATGCTCCACCAAATGACTGCTTTGGGGAGACTTCTGTCTAACCGCCCCCCCGCCGCCCCCCGTCAGCAACAGGCTCCTAGACAGCCCCTCCTCTCCTGCCGCCCCTGCAGAAGGCTGCTGGCTACCACCTGGACCTGTTCTGGGTGGGCATCCTTATGGCCCTGTGCTCCTTCATGGGGCTCCCCTGGTACGTGGCTGCCACCGTCATCTCCATTGCCCACATCGACAGCCTCAAGATGGAAACCGAGACCAGTGCCCCAGGGGAGCAGCCCCAGTTCCTGGGGGTCAGGTAGGTGGGGCTCTGGGCTTGGGGACCCCCTGAGCAGGAGTGGTCAGTTCGGGGGAGGGGAACCAGGTTTCTTTTGCCATCAAGGTATTTGGGCAAAAGGGGCCCCTGCTCTGACAGCTCGGGAGCCACAGGGAGAGCAGTGACATTCCTGAAGGGAGGGGGGAGGGAGATGAAAATTCAGCTCTAAGTGATGCTTTTTGTCTTAATAGATTCCAAGCACCACCGTGGCCCGTATCCACACTCTCAGCTCTCGCCTACATGGGCCCCTCAAGAGCCCCACAGGCCGCTTCTGACCTGTCCCTTTGTCTCCTCTCCAAGACACCCTGCCCTCACTGCCCCCCAAAGCCCTCCTCTGGGTGTGGGTCCTGCCCAATCTCAATCTCCATTCCTTCAGAGAGCCTTCCGGACCGTCCCCACTCCTGGGCTGTGGCCCGTGGCCTGTCACCCCCGTTCCTCTCATGCCCATGGCAGGTCCCTGACCTGTTTCAGACACACCCTCCCCCTCTGAGCTTCTCCGGGGTGAGCCCACCCCACACACTGGCCTTCTCAGAAGTGGCTGTCCTAAGAGCTTCCCCCACTGCCCCAGGAGACCCCACTTTCCCAGTCTGCCCAGAGTGAGACTTCTCTGGTCAGGGCAGGGTCCCCTCCCAGACCCCCGAGCCCCAGACAGCTGGGCCTGAGCAATCTGCCCAGAGCCCCCAGCTCCCACCTGCACCGTGTCTGGACCTGGGCACACGGGAGCACACACCTGCTCTCCCACCCCTCGGTCAGACCTGCTCCGCCAGCAGCCAGGCCCCCTCCCCCCAACCCTCATTAGTCGTGCCCTACAAATGTGGGATCTTATTATAGTCAAAGGGCAGGGGTGATAAGCACTTTATATCCCGTTTCATTCTCACAACAACCCAGCCCCCAGGTGGGTGCCACTATCTCTCTCCTACTGACGTGAAGACACTTAGGGCCTGATGCCACACAGCTAGTAAGCGGCAGAGCCCCCCTAAGTCTGTCTGACTCAAGCACCCCCACTATTAGTCACCGCACTGGACAACCTCCCAAACACCCCTACAGAATACCCTCGCCTCTGTCGGGCTCCCTCTCTTCTCGTGTGTGTGCTCAGCTGGGCCTTGAGCAGCAGGCTTACTCTCTGGAATGGGGGAACAAGGCAGAGGCCAGGGCCTTGGCCATGACCTTGAGGTGCCCACAGAGGGTCATGGAATGGTCATGGAGCATCTCCCAGTCTACCTGACCGTGTGCTCTTCTCTGCCAGGGAACAGAGAGTGACCGGCACCATTGTCTTCATCCTGACGGGAATCTCCGTCTTCCTGGCTCCTATCCTGAAGGTGAGGCCCTGCACCCGCCCCCAGGACGCTTTCTGCCTGGGAGACCACTGGCCTGATGCCCCAAAGGTGGGGCAGGGTCCCCACATGGCCCCTAAAAAGGCAGGATTCTATGAGGTCAAAGAGGTGTTTCATCATCATCATTGCTTTCTGGAATAGTGTGTCATTTATTATCAGCAGCCGTCGGCCTCGCTGTTCTATCACCCCTCCCGGGTCCACCTCACCTTTCTGTGAAACGCTGCCCGCAGAAAGTTCTGCCAAGGCCCATCGCTTAGATCGGGAGCTTCCCGAGCTGGCTGTGTGTCCACGTTGCTGTGTTTGTGGCTCACGAGAGGCCTCCTGGCTTTAAAACTTGCAGGGAGGCTTCTGTACGTGTTCTCGGGGCCTGTTTGCTGCGTTTCTGTCTTGCGTGTATTGGGCACATAGTGACTTTTCCCAACACGGTCTGAAGCTCCTCTTGCTCACGTCCCTCCAGAGCAGCTGGAAGAGACGAAATCATCAAATGGGAGTCGCTTCGGAGTGTGTCCTCACTCCGGGATCCTGGGGGTTAGGACTTCCGCACATGAATTTTGGGGACACAGTTCCGCCCATAACACCTATCAGTGGCCCTTTCCCATAATCATTGCCCACAAAGACTTTGCTGTCTTGAGTTCATCTGAGTTGTAGCTGCCCCAATCTTATGCAGATTTTCCCCATGAATATCTCAGAACGACCTATTCAGGGTGACGGTGTGAAGAACAAAAACGGAAGAGCCATGATGTTAATTGATTCCTTTGCCATGGGAAGTATTTCTAGCTTGAGAACTGGTGTTGTTCCTTTACATTCTTACCTTGTTTCATAATACAGCAAACACCTCCCAAGCCGTGTACAAACGGAATGATGCCATGGCCCCACACTCCTTTCTTTCCGCTCAGATGTCTTAGGTTTACAGCGTATGGGTCCAAGCCATGCTTTATGTTCAAAAAAATGAACACAGTCTTGATTTCTTTTAAAAGAGGATGTTTGTTTGGCTAGATTTATTGACCTTCTGAAATAGTGTCTAACCGTTGGGCATGGTACTTTGGTTCTCCCACGTCACGTGCTCCAATACAAAAACCCTGGTTCATAATGACGAGCCGCAGGAGCAGCTAAAGTGAAAGGAAAGTAGAAACACAGCTTAGAGAGACCGTGGAGAAATACCTCAAAAGGCTTCTAAAGAGTCATAATGGTGACTACAGGACAGTCCAATGATATGATCCTGTTGTTGAAAAAGTAAGCCATCTACCTGTGAGCACTAGTGGTGAGTTGGTGAATAGTGGTGGTTGGCATGTACATTGTTTTGTTTCTTCTTGTTTTCTTTTTTTAATATCTTTTATTGATTCCAGAGAGGAAGGGAGAGAGCTAGAAACATCCATGATGAGAGAGAATCATGGATCGGCTGCCTCCTGCAGGCCTCCCACTAGGGATCGAGCCCACAACTCAGGCATGTGCCCCAACCAGGAATCGAACCGTGACCTCCTGGTTCATAGGTGGACGGACGCTCAACCACTGAGCCATGCCAGCCAGGCTCTTCTTGTTTTCTTCATATGATCGTGTGTGATGCATGGGTTTTGTTAGTCAGCAGGTTCTTCCTGCTGATGTAGGTCACTCACTAAAGGCCCCCAGCTCCCTACAAGCTGAGCAGCCCCGCTTTGGGCCCTCAGCTGGGGCTGGAGGTGGGAAGGGACAGACAGGAATAAGCAGGGGGCTTTCTATGGAGCTTTCCCATGTTCCAGAAGCTACGTCTTCAGACCACGTGGCTCTCCAGGGCCCGAAGCAGGGGGCCAGGCTGGGGGGCACTGCACCCTGGACTGGCCACCCAGCTAGAGAAGGCGGCAGAAGAGCCCAGAGACCATCTCCTTCCCCACTGGCACTCTGGCTCCACCTCTGCCCTCAGACCCTCAGGTCCTCCACACCCAGCTCCTTCCGCCTGGGGGAAGCCGGGCAGGCAGGCTGCCTCTGTGACCTGGCAGACACTTTCAGACAGAACAGGGCAGCCCACAGCTTGCCCCAGGCAGAGGCTCAGCCCAAAGCTCTGCTCCCCTCTCTCATTTCAGTACATCCCCATGCCCGTGCTGTACGGAGTCTTCCTCTACATGGGCGTGGCCTCCCTGAATGGCATCCAGGTAAGGCCCTCCCCGTGGGGTCAGCGCTCCACGTCTGGGTCCGTGTCACCAAGACCCCAAGTGCTCGCTTTCCCAGGTCAATGAAATAATGATGGTAATAGTAAGACTACCATTGACTCTGTGCCAAGTAAAATAACTATACCAGGCACTTCATAGTGTTATGTAATTAAATCTGTGTAAGTAGGCCCTCTGATACCAATTTTGTAGATGAGGAAATGGAGGCTCAGAATTCAAAACTCAGGTGGGGCTGACTCCAGTGAGCATTTCACTACACCTGTGACTTCTCTAGGGCAACTCTGGCAGATGAACACACTTTGTTTCATTCTTTTTTTTAAAAAAAATATCTTTTTATTGATTTCAGAGAGGAAGGGAGAGGGAAAGAGAGCTAGAAACATTGATCAGTTGCCTCCTGCTTGCCCCCTACTGGAGATGAGCCTGCAACCTGGGCATGTGCCCTGAGAATCGAACCCTGACCTCCTGGTTCATAGGTCGATGCTCAACCACTGAGCCACACAGGCTGGGCTTGTTTTGTTCTTTATTTACCATGATATACCAGGATGTTTTGAATTACTTGTGTTGCAATTAAGTTGCATTTTCTTTGACTGTGGCCGCTATTCATCTGTGGCCAGTTCCAGGGCCCAAGCCCTCCCCTGAGCTCTCGCTGTGTAAGATCTCGCTGTATGTCCTCCTACACTTCGGTTCTCTCTCTGTGCGTCCTTAACGCCTGACCCAGGGCTCCCTTCTCTGAGGCCCCACTGCAGCACTGCTCCCCCCATGCCGAGCCCCCAGCAGGGCTCCCGGGTCCCCACTGCTGGCTGAGCTGAGCCTCTGCTTCCTCGCCAGTTCTGGGAACGCTGCAAGCTCTTCCTGATGCCGGCCAAGCACCAGCCGGACCACGCCTTCCTGCGGCACGTGCCCCTGCGCCGGATCCACCTCTTCACTCTGGTGCAGATCCTCTGCCTGGCCGTGCTCTGGATCCTCAAGTCCACGGTGGCCGCCATCATCTTCCCGGTCATGGTAAGTGAGGTGGGGCTGGCCTCCCCTCCCGTTGGAGGTCCGCTCTCGCTTTCTCCTCCCTGATGGCCAGACTCTGGTCAGGCAGGCACACAACAAGGTTGGAGCTGTGAATGCAGGCCAGCTGGGGCGGGGCAGGTGGCGAGGAGGGCCGGGAAGGTGGTCTGTGCGGTGGTCAGACGCTGCAGTGACTCCCACCTCCACCCAGCTCAGGTGGCAAAGCTCAGCGAGAGTGCAAAAGCCACCCAACCGCCCGGCTCTAGGGCAGGATGGCAAAGCTGGGCAAATGTGACAAGGAGACTAAGGTCCCCACTGCTGACATTCAAACCAAGTGCAGAAGTAGATCTTGCTAAATAGAAACCCTTTGCCCTAGCCGGTTTGGCTCAGTGGGTAGAGCTTCCGGCCTGTGGACGGAAGGGTCCCAGGTTTGATTCTGATCAAGGGCATGCATCTCGGTTGCAGGATCCTCCCCAGCCAGGGCCCTTAGTTGGGCTTGTGCAGGGGGCAACCAATCGATGTGTTTCTCTCACATTGATATTTCTCTCTGTCTTTCCCTCTCTTTTTTACTCTCCCTAAAACTCAATGGAAAGTTATCCTCAGGTGAGGAATTAAAAAAGAAGGAAGGAAGGAAGGAAGGAAGGAAGGAAGGAAGGAAGGAAGGAAGGAAGACAGACACCCTTTCATCATTCAAACTAACTGAATTTGAGAAGCTAACTGGGGGGTGGGAAGAGCTAGAATCAGAGATGAAGAACTTCAAAGTCCAATGTCATTAACATGACGTTTGGGGAAAGGAGATGAGAGTTCTGTGACTATTCTGGCAAATTTTATGTAAGTTTAAAAGTATTCCAAATTAAGAAATAATAAGAAAAAAGCCAAAAACATGTTGCCTCTGGCTCCTAGATAAGCCCAGCACAGGGAAGTGGCCCCAGGCGCTGGTGGGCCCCAAGCCCGCAGGGCTGGAGCGGGGTCAGAGAGGACAGGAGGTGGGGTGTGAAATGTGCCCCCCTGGAGGGCTCTACGTAATGATTTTTGACCCAGGCTTCTCAGTAGGGTCCCCCAGCACCCAGCAGCGTGGGGTTTGACGCAAGCTTAAGTTTGAGGACCACTGATTTAAAGGATAACTGTAGTTCTCCGGCCATGGCTGCCGCCTGGCTCCCCACCTCAGCCATCGCGTGCTCTGTCCCTGTGGGTCACCGGTAGGCATTGCCACTGAGGGAAGCCAGGCAGGATCCCAGGTGGGCAGTTGGTGAGTGATGGTTGTGGGAGCTTTGAGATGGCTCCAAAGACATTGACCAGAAAACGTCCTTGAACATGGCTGCTGAGGGAGAACAACTGTGCCCAGGTTTGGGGACCTGAGCCTTCCATTTTCTCCCAACTCTCACCCCAGATCCTGGGCCTCATCATTGTCCGAAGGCTGCTGGACCTCGTCTTCTCCCAGCACGATCTGGCCTGGATCGACAATATCCTCCCAGAGAAGGAGAAAAAGGAGACGAAGAAGAAGAAAAAGAGAAGAAAAGGGGGCCCTGAGGACAGTGACAAGGAGGTGGGGAGGATATGAGGCTGGGGCTAGGGGGGAGGGGGGAGATTGAGACCCTCCCTCCACGTCAGCCAGGGCCAGGGATGGGGTGGCTTCTCCAGGATGGGCCGAGGCTTCTGCTCATCTTGGTCTGGATGCTGAGAGCTTGTCTGTTTCTGTGACTCTCCTCAGGGTGGGCCAGAGTGAAGGAGCCCCCACCCAGGGAAACGTTGGTCATTATCAACAGCAGTGCAGTCCCCTAAGGGAACAGGGCAAAGCCTGGCTCCATCACAGAGGTTGTTAGGACTGACCTCCAAAGAATGGAGCAGGTGGTGGGGTGGTTCTGATGGGAGCTCACTAGGAGACTGGACTCTGGGACAGACAGGAGGACTGGGGACAAGGTTTGCTTAGTCCTGCCCCTAGGGTGTCAGGGCAGGAGGTGGGAAAGAGGCACAGTCCTCACTGAGAGGAGAGTGGCTACCTTCCCCAGATGCCCACAACCACTGACTACCCCTCCTTTTTCCCATGTCTCCTCCCCATTCCAACCCCCAAACACTTAGGGAGTCAACAGACAAGAAGCCAGTCCAGAACTTATAGTAAGTCACAAATTGCTAGGCAGAAAGATTGTCTAGATCAAGTGCTCACTATGAAAGGGAAGTGATTCACCAAAGATGGACAGAGAGCTAAATACCTTAGAGGGGATTAAGACAATCACTCCTGACTTTGCATCTGGTCATCTCCAGTATACCAAGCTGCCCATGACATCTCCTAATACCAGGCCTGGCCCCCCTTCTCCCAGTTTGACCCAAAACCACATCCCCGCATCATCCTTGAATTGTTCTCCTAGGGATCTTGCCTTTTGCAAGGTCAAAACTCTTCTTAGTAAATCCTTGCTGACTGATTGGTGTTGATTCAACCATCTTCTGATGGAAGTGAGGGCCCCAGACTCCCCTGATCCTCAATTACTATCCTCTTCCAGAAAGAGGCCCGTCATTCATTCATGTTTTTCATTGATGGTTTAGACGATTTTCAAAGATAGGTTCGAAGAACAAAGAAACCAAGTCTAAGTGCCTTTTAGAGACAAATACTATTCTTTCAGATTCATTCAATAAATACTTGAATGGCTACCATGTGCCCCGAACTATTCCCGGGTTGGGGGAAAATATCTCTGGATTATATGATATATTCAATGGAAAAACAGGATTCAATTTACACAAATTCATGTTACACACATCCTTACACAGCTCTCAGGTGAGGTTCACTCCAGGTGACTGTCACCTTAACAGCTGAGACCGTTCTGAGTAATTAATGTTCCCGGTAGTTTCATCCTGCCCAGGACAGCGGGCTAACCGTGCGATGCCCCTCAGTGGGCCTAAGTGTTTGCAGCACCCCCTAACTATTTAGTCTGGAGGCAAGGATGGCACTTTGCACACTGTGGATGCATGTATTTTCCATCTTGCCCAGAAAGGCAACGCTGTTGTATTGGTGTTCATCAGCTTTTCCCACTGTTTCTCTCCAGCCCCAGTTCCCTCCTCCCTCCGTTATAAAGATTCCCATGGAAAGTGTCCAAATAGACCCCCAAAACGGTATCCACTGCATTGCCAGTAAGTAAAACACATGATCTCTTTCCTCCTTACTAACCCTCCACTTCAAGGAACTTCCATCTTTAATTCAGGGTATCTGGTGGTCTTAGATGCTAAAGGACCACTGTGCTAGGCAGAACCTGTTTCTTGGCGATGGTTGAGATGATTGAGAGCTCAAATCCAAACTGAGTTGTCCTTTATGTATTTATAATATATTTCTATTGATTTCAGAGGGAGAGAGAAACATCAGAGAATCATTCAAATCATTCATTAGCTGCCTCCTACATGCCCCACACGGCGGGGGAAGGGATCGAGCCCATAACCCAGGCATATGTCCTGACTGGGAATCAAACGTGACCTCCTGGTTCCTAGGTTGATGCTCAACCACTGAGCCATGCTGGCCCAGTGAGTTGTCCTTTAGCAAAATAGCATTGCATTTGGAGTGTAACTTAGGTCATAGTAGTTGGGCTTATTCTGTACATCACAAGCATCTTCCACCCGCTGAAAGGGAGGCTTCCTGGGAGGGATGTGGCGTTGCTTATGAAGATCCTGGGGGATTCTGTTGCTGCCTTTACCCGCTCCCAGCCTCAGCTCCCTATTGGCAGACAGCCCTGTCATTGAGACAAGACAGCTTGAGATCCCAACCTGAGTCCAGACCCTATTGCTCCTAATATAGAGCTTGCCACTTTCCTCAAAGACCAGGTTAGGGATCCTGCCAGCCCCCTCAAGAGCTTCCCATCACACTCACCATCAGAGACTTTCTCTTTCCCTACTTCCTATTTGCATAATTCTATCACCCTTTCTCGCTCTTCCCTGGCCCTCCCCATGCCTCCCACCCACCTAACCTGGCTGAGCCTTCTAATGAAGGAATAACTAAACCACCCATCCTTGCGAGGGCCCTGTATCCCTCTTGTGCAGTGTTGGCCATGGGGCCAGAGAATAGAAAGGAGACGAAATGGGTAAGGGAAGCACTGGAAAAGATCTCCAGTGGAGTCCTCAAACCTGTTCCACTTCTGACATTTTCCTTTTCCTGCCAGGGAAAAGATCTTCCAGTTGGAGTTACTCGTTCTGATTCTCCCTTCAGTGACTCAGAACTTGATCGAAGGTAACAGCCATGAAGTGTACTCGTTGGGAGTTGGATAGGAAACTAAACAGTAGCCAGGAAGGTTGAGGGACTAGGATCTCCCAGCCTCGCCAGAGTCTCAGCAAAAGGCCTTTGTTTTGTGGTCTGCCGAGGAGAGAAAGGCTGACAGTCCTGATTATTGGGTGTCCAGTAACAAATTTGTCCTCTTATTGACATAAAAACATGATTACAACACACAAAGGTATTCAATTTTAGGAGAGGAAATTATTATAAAATATTAGGTAAAATGAAAATGAAAAGTAAATACTGAAAAATAGAAAACAACATAGAGGAAAAAGATATGGCTTAAGTACTGTATATTATGGAAAGCCAGGATAAGGCAACTCTAAGGGTCCAAGCATCGGGTACCCTAATACTCGGTGCAATCAAATAACAGCATGGTTAAATAGCAGAGTCAGAAGGGGTTTCAAGGAAAGCGAACTAAATACCAAAGATCAGGTGGAGACAAGAACAGTCCAGAAAGCATTCAAGACCTGGTTTCCAGGAGCCCCAGGCCAACAAGGTGGTTCCTATCTGATCTAAATGAGAGCCACCCATGCAGAAAGTGGGGCTACTTGAGGGCTGAAAACAAAGGGGCTCAAAAATGGAAAAGAACAATTCAGAGGCAAGCAAGTCTGCCTTGGTGATTACTAGGGAAGATGGCAGGGCCAGTCCTACTCTCACACTGTGCCCCAAACTGGACGGAAATCCCTCGGTACAGTGAAGGCACAGGCTACCCAAAGTCTGGAGGCAGATAACCCTCCACTTACATGGCACTCTCTCAAGCGTTTTAGGAAACACGTACGGGATCTTCTGAGCTGTAAGTCAGAACTGCTATCACAGGCCCAGCTGAAAGGAAACTTGTCACCAGGACTAGCCTCCCTCACAGCTGGCCCAGGGCTGGTACATCTTTGCCTGCCTTCTCACCCCACCTCCCCAACCAAGGCTCTTATACCCTTAGTCACTGACCTTTATATAGAAATGTGTTAGGAGAGCAATCTGTCCACCCTGATTTGTTTTCACTTTAAAATAGCCTACACTAAATTGAATCTCAGATTGCCCCAATTTCAGTCAGTGGAGAGAAAATTTGGACCACGATAGGGCATTTCAAAAATGCTGTTAAATTATGCAAAGCCTGGGACAAATGTGGTAACTGGCAGTGGCACCTCCCAATGACACTGGTGTTTTACCGAGTCTGTGAAGGCAGAGACCGCGAAGTAGCAGGATTCCGTTTCAGTGAAGAAAAAGGCTCAGCAACACGATCTAATTTAACAAAGGTTAGCAGCATAAGCTACCAGGCAGGATGCTAACTCCCTGGGGATACAGAAAGGCATGTGGACAGGGACACCCAGCACCTTGTGCAAGAATAATGGAGCAGCGGTGTAAGGGTCGATTTGCCTTACCTGGAGCACCTGGGAATGATACACAGGAGTCCACTAGCCACTAGATAGAGTGAGGAAAAGGGAAAAAACGGGCATTCCAGGCACGAGAACAGACCAGAAATGCCATTTGAAAATACACACACACACACACACACACACACTCAGGCCAAAGAACACAGGGATGGATGGAACAGTCAAACTGCAAGTAAACAGGAGGGTGAGCACAGGAGCCTGTGCGCCAAGGGGCTCAGATGCTACGTCTTGAACAGTGGAAAACCACGGGAAAATTTAAGTGGGGAGCCATAGACAGGTTTGTGATCTAGACAGTTCGCTTTGGCAGCAATGTGAACAGGTTGAAACAGGGCAATAGTAATGTCTATAGCTGAAGGCCAAGCGGATAGGATACTGCTAGTTGCTGTGATAAGATTTCATAAGGAAAGACAGAACTACTTGTATTAGAGCCCTGCTCTGGGGGGTGGCACGAAAAACACCAAACACTGGATAAATCATGCTCCCCTTTTTCTCATTCAGCATCACCTTGCACTTCAAAATTTCCTGTCCAGCTTCACCTGCTTTCAACTACTCTCAGAGGCCAGTGTTCATGGTGCCACAGGTGAAGATAGAGATGGAGTCAGACTGTGACTTCACAGACATGGACACGTATGGAAGAGACGCTGTCGGTGAGACCTCCCTCTAGGAGGACCCAGCGTCCCCAGAGCGGGGTCAGAGGGAGGGCATGGTTTAGTCTTCATCGTGAGGGTCTGGGCCACAACCCTGAACTTCTCGGAGCCCGCTTCCTTATTTACCAAATAGTCATTATTGCAGTCGATAAAAAACTGGGAATCCGTCGATGAAAAGTACTACTTAGGTGCAAAATCTCCCCTTCCCTTCGTAGTTATGCAATAACTAAAGCAACATGTTATACGTTATTTTAAAATGCAGGTCAGCATAGAAATTATAACATTTCTTTTGAAATTAAAAAAAAAAAAGGCTTACCTCCCAAAACTGTGGTTAAAGGTGCAATAGTCCATTTTTATTGAAAATAAATCAAGTTGAGAGTTTTTTTTAAAGGTTAGATTTTTAAGTGTCTAGATGATTTTGAAAGAATTATTAAAATACCCGCACTTCAGTAGAGCAAGGCTGAAAAATTCATCTTGCAATTTTGCATATTAGGAAACACTTAAAAGTCCTATCTTTCCACTCCATCTCATTCCATTTGCTAAGAATCGTACAAAAAGCTTGAACTATCTGCATTACGGGCCTTGCTCCAGCACAGAAGTGTGGCTGCGGCTTTCCCAGACTGAAAAGTCTGTTAATGAAAGAACCAACACATTTGAGTGCATAAATATTTTTAAAATAAAAGTTGTTCGAGTAAAACCTCAAACCACGTTAAATCAACAAAATGATCCTTTGAATTAACATCACTGGTTTTTCATGCCCAGAATCAAATTTCTGGATATGTGGGTAGGTCGTTCCTGCAAGTTTTCAATGGCCTGATTCCCAAAGTCAAATTCCCATTCACATGAGCATTGCAGTTAGGCAGAGCTGATGTCAAATTTGGGAAGATTATAACTTTGTAATATGAGACTAATGCTTTAAAGGAATGATTGGAAGCAAGTTGGGTGGGTTAAAACCCATTGTTAATGAAGCAAATCCTTTCCTCAAGGAACAAGATCAGTCTTTATCTTTAATCCATGTTTAGCCAACACCAACCATGTTTTCATTTAACAACTACTATGTGCCTAATAGCCACAATGCATCTGACATAAAATAACTAGGATTTGAATCTTGAGTAAATCACTTTGGTTTGTTACTACATTTATTCAAGGTGACAAATGCAGGTGCTTTTTCTTTATTCCTTCTTATTTTTTAGACAAATGACACTAGATTGTTAACAACTTGAGTCAACAGAACAGTTAAATGTCTCTGTAATTCCTAAAGCCTAGTACAGTGACTGGTCCACAGAAAACTCTTAATTGTTTATTAAATTAAATCTCAGAGCTCCCTTCCATGGGATACTGCCAAGAGGTAAAGCTCTAAACCTCTTTTACTTCTGATAGCAGCTGAATTACTTAGCTGCTCACTAATCTAGAACCATCACCTGGGTTTAAGTATAAATTCTTTATCTTCATCTGTACCTATCCTGGGGGAGCTAACAACCTACCCTTAACATTTCACTGTTAAAACCTGGCTGATTTTCAATAGCACTTTGTCCAAATTGAATTGTAGAAATGTTATGGATTCAGGAGTAAATGTGCTTGATTAATCAAACAAACTGAAAAACCACAATGTTAATTTTTTTGTTTTGTAAATTGATCACTGTAATTTTCACCTCATATGACATTTATATTTTGTATATACATGGAACATTTTAATTTTGATAGCTTTGAACAGGTTGACATGTTACTTCTCCGTGCAGGTCAGTACATTTTTCCGCTTGTAACTGCAGTTCAATAAAATGTAATCCTGTCTGCTCATCTTGCTCCATGTTTAATAATTTAGGTAAGTCAGCAGGCATGGCTTATGGACACCAGCTACTCTCCCTTACAAAAAAACATCTCTAACAAACTAGCATCTTCTTTCATCTCCAGAAAATCATCAAAAGAATAAAGGCAGCTGGCAGAGGAACAGGAGGGAACAGGTCAGCTCCCCATTGTTCTCCTTTCTCCATCGGCCTCAAGCTGCCTGGAGCAGGAGCTGCTTCTGCCGGCGGCGCGAGAGCCAGAATTCCCAGTCCTGGTGGGACCTATACTAGCCTCAAAACGTGCACCAATACCTTCCAATCTGTCGTCAATTACAAAAATTCACACACACACACACACACACACATGGAGAGACAGAGAGAGAGAGAGAGAGAGAGAGAGAGAGAGAGAGAGAGAGAGAGGAAACTTGGGAAGCACATCAAGTTGTTTGTAAACTGAACAATGTGTAAATTGAATGCAATACTCAGAACAACATTAACCACTTAAGTGAATCTTACCGATTAAGATCCTGGCTCGGCACAACCTGTTGGATGTAGGTTAAATGGACTAGGCTGGTTTCTCCACAGCTCTTTAAACCACTTTGTGTAAGGCACAGGAGTGGGTGTTACCACTTACAGAAATAGCTAGATCGATTACAGCCAATGAGAAAACTATGGTTAGGTCACAACTAAGACAATACAGTAGCAGTTAGATACAGTATTTCAGAAACTCATTTCATACTAGTCAGAGTGTTTTATTTAAAAAACAAAATAAAATAAAAAAACTTACTCAGAAAGTCTGATTAAATTCAATATTAACTCAAGCTCTCAAAAACCTACCGGGGAAAGCCAATAGGTACATCAGAGAAAGCAGGCAGCAGGCTGACAATTCTTTGGTGGAAAAGGCAACTGCATACTTAAACAACTGCCCTAATGATTATCAAGCCCAAGTTTTGTTTTTCAAAAATAGGTTTCAAGATCTACTAAAGAAACCATACAGACCTCCCCCACAGTACAAAAAAATTAACAATAAAGTTTAAGGATATAGGAAAAACCAAATGTGACAATACACGTGAATTACTTATAAAATAAGCCTTTCAACCCCAGAAAACCAAAAGGGGACCTCATGAATGGTAACACACATAAAATAAAGGCTCATAGCACACAGACATTTTCCCAACGACTAAGCTTTAAAATGACAGGACACTATCAACAGGTAGCTTTTCTTCTGGTTATCAGTCAATATAAAATTAGGGTAAATTTTTTCTCCTCAGATTACTATCATTTCTTCTTTTGTAACGTTTTCCTAATTTTCTCTAGCAACATTTTTCCTTTGGTTTGACCAGTTGAGCTCAAAAGGTTTGGAACCTAAAGTGAGTATCAACTCTTATTAGAATAGCACTTGGGAAATGCAATCCTGGAAAAGGCAATTTGTAACTGAAGTGGTCTGACAAAGTAAAGCAGCCCTTCTCAATGTGAGTGTCCCCCATGCAACCACCAGGCTAATGGCTCCTCTCACGGCCAGATCACATGACCCAGCATGATGATGGCACGATCCCTGGTGAGGTACTGGGGAGAGCTATGTGCACAAGCATCCATCCATTTAAGCTTTCAATAAATACAAAGCATTGTTTAAAACCATGTCAGCAGAATAAATAAGAGATGCTGCATTTCTATTGGCCTGCTTTGCCTCTTGAACTGGCTTGGAGTACTGTTCATGACCCGGAAGACACAATAGTTAATTAGTTGCCACTCCAAGCTCTTTAGACTTCAGTACCACCCGCTCTTCAAGCCTCAGCACCTTTTTTGCAGCGATAATGGTATTCTTCATTAGCATCGCCACTGTCATGGGACCAACACCCCCAGGGACTGGAGTGATGTAACCGGCTTTTTTCCGGACTTCTATATAGAAGAAACAAGACAGCAGACTGCTTTAATTATGACAAAGGACATGTATGTATTTTAACATATCATGGGAAGCATTGGGGAAAAAAGCAATAATATACATAAGCACCTTCATAAACCTCAAACTCATATTAATCACATCTAATTACTCAAGAGTAAAGGCTTTTGAACATACTAACAAAATAACATGCACATACTAAGCAAAGTTGTTCAAGGAATATTTATACATCTAAATCACCTATAATCTACCAGCCACACTTTCCTCCATATTAAGTCTACTTAAAAAGAAACATCTCAAGCTGAGACCGGTTTGGCTCAGTGGATAGAGCGTCGGCCTGCGGACTGAAGGGTCCCGGGTTCGATTCCGGTCAAGGGCATGTACGTTGGTTGCGGGCACGTCCCCAGTGGGGGGTGCGCGGGAGGCAGCTGATCGATGTTTCTCTCTCATCGATGTTTCTAGCTCTCTGTCCCTCTCCCTTCCTCTCTGTAAAAAATCAATGGAATATATTTTAAAAAAAGAAAAAAGAAACATTTCAGTAGGTTTACTGTATGGGAGGTCTACCATAAGCATTACCTCAATTAATACCTGCCTACAACATTTTCTTAATTTTATTTTATTTATATGCTATATTTATTCATACTGTTTGCCCAAAATACCAAGCAAAGCAATTTTCTGGAAAGAAGCAAGATTTTTTTAATCCAATCTTTTAAAATTGATTTTAGAGAGAGGAAGGGGGAGAGACAGAGAAACAACCATTTGTTGTTCCACTCAGTTAGGCATTCACTGGTTGCTTCTTGTATGTGCCCTGACCAGAGATTGAACCTGCAACTTTGGTGAATCGGGACTATGCTCTAACCCAGCGGTCGCCAACCGGTGGTCCGTGGACCCCTGGTAGTCCGTGAGGTCCGAGAGGTTGGTGACCACTGCTCTAACCAACTGGTGAGCACCTGTCCAGGTCTTTAACTCAATCTTAAAGAAAAAACACTTGGTTACCTAGGCTTGGGTCTGACTGCTTTAATAGAAAGAGAAAGCTAGAAATATCAGCGTAAAATTCAGATAAACATGCCTTACGAACTGAAAGGAGATATCTACAGTAATAGTAAGTGCCAAATTTTCAAGAACATGGCTTTTTCCTGGACTGTTTTAACATTCCAGGTCTGGGATCTCCTCTTAAAATGAGAAATCTGTAACACTTTTTAGGAGACTCAATGGTTTAGGGAAATCACTTCATTAAATTTTCAGACTTGTTAAAAGTCTTAAAGTTGTTTTAATTATGAAATAACCCTAAGGAAAAACAATTCCCTGAAGTTTATACCTGCTGTCCAAAATTTTATGATATAAACAACTAAAATAATTCTAGAATGTCTATTAACTTTAAAAAACATTTCTCTTAATTCTTGTTGAAAGCCTTTTAAATGGTATTACCAGAGTAACACAAGTTTAAAACTTATATGAAAATGACTAGTCCTAAATGTCCACTAATGGTAGTATTTAATGATTTTATATATTTTTTTAAATTATACTATTTACCTTCAAAATCCACATCTCCAACCAACTTGGGTTTAGCAGTGATGGGATCCTGAATTCTATTTATTCCCACATCAATGACGGCTGCTCCTTCCTTGATCATATCTGCTGTGATCAAATTTGGAATGCCTGGGGAAATGGAGACAGGAATGATCGATCACCTTACTGAAACATCTGAAAACGCCTGTCAGATTCTTATCTAATTTCAATTTTAAGAGACCTGGAAGAACTAGTTAGCTTGTTTTATAAATACCTACAAGAACCATTAACCAAGGAAACATTTAAACTTCATAGAGTAAATAGAAATCCTTTGAGACTATAGAAATAACTTTCATCCATCACGTCTATGATGAAATGACAGAAACCACTCTACCAAGCACAACTCTTTCCTCATCTTTGTAGGCAGCTCGTGGTGTCATCCTGGGGCACCAATGAAAGGAACGGCAGCGGAGCAGGCAAGTTCTAAGACAAGAGGTCCATCTTCTGACGTCCATCTGCCCCTTCCCTGGTGCTCTTACCTGCAGCAGAGATCACAATATCTGCAAGAATGGTATGTTTCTTCAGCTGCTCTTTGGGGGTGTATCGGTGAGATATTGTAACAGTGGCATCACCTATGAATTAAAAAGTAAATGTCTTGATTTCTGAATCAAAGCTGGGATTGGAGTAGGTGTCAACTAGGCAAACCATTGTAGAAACTCAACATCTCTGAGAAAATAATTGACTTAATTCATGTGCCATATTTTCTGGACAGCCAATTGTCTTTTTTTTTTTTTAATTAATACTCAATTTCTTGTAACTTTTACTGTACTCCTAGCTCTCATCTTTAGAGTCATATATAACTAGATTTATTCTTTAGCCTATTTAACAGTTTTTCAAGAATTTTTCCTTTGCTAAATAAAATATCACCAGAATTACTCAAGGGTTATTTTTTAAGTTTGCTAGAAAATATCTGGAAATATTTAGTTTTGCCATTATTTCTGATGTAATTATGTAGGTTCATATAATGATAATCACACATGGTAACTCTGATTTGAGGCTTTTTCTTAAACAAATTAACAGAATTTTACATAATGACACATTAGAGTCATATTAAGTCAATCTTTTGCAATGGGTCAAAGATTTGTTTTTTTAGGTTATTAAGAATTTTTTATTTTTTTCCATTCTTAATTATTTTATTATGCATTTAAAAAAATAAAGAGATTGTATTATCTATCCTTGACATCATTATCACACCTAATAAACATAACATTAATTTCCTAATATTCTCTAATCACCTTTCCAAATTAAAATATTTTCCAGTTGTCCTGAAATTATCTTTAGTGTTTATTTGTTCAAGAGAACTATATACAATTTGTTGTAAATTCCCTTTAATCTGGAATTGCTTTTTATTTTATTTTTATTTTATTTTTTTTGTTTAACATATTACATATATTAGTACATACGAAGATTTTTTTTCTACCAAATGACACAGAGCAAGATACTAACTTTGAAAAAGAATTGCCTCTTAACTCCAACTATCAGAGCCATAACTGAAAATTTCTAATTGCCTACAACCATGCTTATACTTATAAAACTTAAATTTTTGAGGCTTATCCATTTCTGAACTAGTTCCATAATAAATGAATATAAACTTTCAGGTGACACTGAGTACAGCTTCTCCTACAAAGATTATATCCCAAACTAGAGGCCCGGTGCATGAAATTTGTGCACTGGCAGGGGCGGGGGAGGGTCCCTCAGCCTGGCCTGCACCCTCTCGCAGTCTGGGACCACTTGGGGGATGTCCGCCTGCCGGCTTAGGCCCGATCCCCAGCGGAAGTCAGGCATCCCTCTCACAGTCTGGGGAAGTCAGGCATCCCTCTCATCCCTCTCACAGTCAGGCATCCCTCTCACAGGCATCCCTCTTGCAGTCCAGGACCCTTCGCTCCTTACCACCCTCCTGCAGCGGAGGCGAGAGAGGCTCCCGCCACCGCTGCTGTGCTCACCAGCCATAAGCCTGGCTTCTGGCTGAGCAGCACGCCCCCTGTGGGAGCGCACTTACCACCTGGGGGCAGCTCTTGCATGGAGCATCTGTCCCCTGGTGGTGAGTGCGCATCATAGCGACAGGTCGTTCCGCCAGTTGTTCCACCATTCGGTCGATTTGCATATTAGGTATTAGGGTTTTATTATATAGGATATCTGTTAACAAAATTACAACAAATGCAAACAAATACAATGTTCCTTGGATGTTTAACAAAGTGAACACTATGTCCACAGGACAGCCTCTGAAGGTCTCCCATAAGGGAGAAGACACTCTTCTGAAAGCGATTCGCTTACCTCCAGGACGTTCGTGAGCCCCATCTGTGTGTAGCAACATTGCAATGGGCATCCCAACATTTTTGGACCTTCCAGCTACAACCACATTCTTCCCTAGGGTGGGAATGCCTATTTAAAAACATATAGGGGATCAATGAGAGGAAAAGGGGGACATATGTAGTACTCTCAACAATAAAGAATTATCTTTAAAAATAATATATATTTTAAAGTAATGCCAGACTGTCTTAGGGCACCAAAGGAAAAGGCAGATGGCCTAGGACGTGAATCTAATTATAATAATGAAGGAAGTCGCCAAGCTGATTGCCTCAGTCAATTGGCCCTATCACTTCAAGGCTTAAAGAAAACATTTTGTAAACTACAAAATGTTACATAAAAGTGCACTATCACCACTACCAAAGTTCCCTGCTCTGAGGCTTCTGTCCGCAGAGAACAAAACAGTTGTAGGCACAGACAATAGCATGGGGAAGGCCTGAGTGGGGTCGGGGTTGGGTGGAGGGAGTCAATAAGGGAGAAAATGGGAGACATCTCTTAATATTGTCAACAATGAAATTAAATTAAAAAAAATAAACAGTCATAGGCAACTGCTAGAAAGGCTCTGGGGAGTAAGACTAGAGGTCATGGGTGGGAGTTTTCACTCTTTCACCATTTGCAAGTACTACTTTCATAATACTAACAGACGTACAATTGTGGGACAGACCTACCAGTTCGCTTAATTATTTCCCACACACCCCAGGGGGTAGCCGGTAACATGGAATACTGGTCCAAACACAGTCGCCCCACATTAATGACATGGAAGCCATCAACATCCTTGTCTGGAGAAACAGCGTTGCAGATCTTCCTCTCATCTATGTGCTCTGAAAGAGACCAGACCAGTGGCCTCAGTCACTGTTGCATAGTTACCCCTGCTTGACCCAGCCTATCTGGTTTGTTGTGCAGACCTGTTCTCTCTCTACAACTTGCCTCTACGTGCCTCGATGATTTACTTCTTCCATCCGCTCAGAAGGAACACATCAAGCAAAGCCAAATGACAGTTTCAAAGCCAACGTCCTCTTGTATAACTGCTTCCCTGCACTGTTCCTGGTATCAAGATCTCAATGTCAAATCAGGGAGTAATTGGTATTCTGATATGGGAGAGGAAAATTTATTTGCTTTCTATCTTTCTAAATTCTTCTGGCTGGACTAATAATCAAATGAACGTAAGATAGATGAACAGGTGAAAATGTCCAAACTTAATATGTATGTATATTCCAGGATTCCATTAAGAATATGACACTGGCCCTGGCTGGGGAGCTCAGTAGGTTAGAGTGTCATCCCAACGCACCAAGATTGCAAGTTCAATCCCTGGTCAGGGCACACACAAGAATCAACCAATGAATGCATAACCAGGTGGAACAACGGATCAATGTTTCCTTTCTCTCTAATAAAAGAAAAAGAAAGAAAAATAATATGAGACCCAGGACAGATTAGGCAGTTAAGGCTTATATGCGATTGTGAGCTAAGGAGAAAGGGGGTTGTGGTTGGGAACTGGAAGGTAATTCACATGGAGATGGAAAAGCAAATGTTTGGTAAATACATGTTTGTTGGACCATCTTTAACAATGGGACACAGAGAAGACTTTGATTAAAGGGGCTTGCTAACCTTCTCTCCGCTTATCACACCTGGTTCATATCTCTGATGCCATCTCCCTTCCTGGAGCAGGGCCTCTATCTAAATTCCCTTAGGCAGCCAGAGGGAAGGTCAAAGGTTTACCCTGAGCCTTCTGTTTCTTGAAAATAACCAGCTAAAAATAATCAATATCCCCAAAGCCGTATCTTAGGGTGGCAAACTCTGCTTCCCCTCATTGAGTAGGTCTGCCCCATCCTATCTAATAAAAGAGTAATATGCAGATGGATCATCACTGCAACACACAATATAGCTGCCCCCATGTGGTCAAAGATCCTGCCCCCATGTGGACACAAGATGGCCAGCAGGAGAGGGCAGTTGGGAAGCACCCGGCCTGCAAGGGAGGGCAGTTGTGAGGGACCAGGCCTGCAAGGGAGGGCAGTTGAGAGGGACCAGGCTTGCAAGGGAGGGCAGTTGGAGGTGATCAACCCTGAGGGAGGGGGCAGTTAGGGGTGACCAGGCTGGCAGAGGAGGGAAGTTGGGGGCAAACAGGCTGGCAGGGGAGCAGTTAAGCATCAACCAGGCTGGCAGCGGAGTGGTTAGGGGGTGATCAGCCTGGTAGGCAGAAGCGGTTAAGGGCAATCAGGAAGGCAGGCAGGCAAGCAGTTGGGAGGCAGCAGTCCTGGATTGTGAGAGGGATGTCCGACTGCCCGTTTAGGCCCGATCCCACCAGGATCGGGCCTAAATGGGCAGTCAGACATCCCTCCAGGAGTCCCAGATTGGAGAGGGTACAGGCTGGGCTGAGGGACAACCCCCCGCCGTGCACGAATTTCGTGCACCGGGCTTCTAGTATCTAATAAAAAATTCACTCTCTGGACTTTACCTCCCCTTTGAGTCAGATTCACACTAGGGGCCAGCAGTATAAAGTAACCAGGCCTCTCCACTCCTCAGAAATCCTTTTAATTGGTGGAGCCCAAAACTCACCGGGGAGCGGCAGCTGAACAAGGAGGCCATCGACGTTATCATCATTATTTAGTTTATTGATTAAGTTCAACAGTTCTTCCTCTGAAATTGAAGCGGGTTTCACAATTGTCTCACTGCTGATTCCTATAAGAAAATTTCAAAGTTAAAAAATATTGAGGCATGCCCTAGCCAGTTTGGCTCAGTGGATAGAGCGCCAGCCTGCGGACTGACGGGTCCTGGGTTTGATTCCTGGTCAGGGCACATGCCCGGGTTGCAGGCTTGGTCTCCAGTAGGGGGCATGCAGGAGGCAGCTGATCAATGATTCTCTCTCATCATTGATGTTTCTATTTCTCTCCCTCTCCCTTCCTCTCTGAAGTCAATAAAAATATATTAGAAATATATATGTATTGAGGCATTTAATGAGCAATGCAATGTTGCCTGCCACAGTCTTCTGCTATTGAGGTTTTTGTTATCACATCCACCTGGTAGCTGAAAAGCATGAATCAGCTCAAAACGAACCTGAAACAGTAACGTCACAAATATATACACTAGAGAATGCTAGCTTGACGTTTCTGTATATTATTTATGTAATCCTCATTAACCTCGTTTTGTGGACAGGAGACAGGCACAGCGAAACTGAAACAAGCCAGCTAGGAGCGAAACCAGTCTTCCAGTTTCAAAGTCCCCGCTTCCCCCTGCAGCATGGTACCTCCCAATGTCTTAGGAAAACACGGCTTGCTGTTTTCTAGAGGCTCTAAAGGTTTTCCAATGAGAAGGGCAGGAGTCCTCACTCTTCAGGAATAAAGAAGAGAGTATACCAATTGAAAATAGTATATACCAATGGCTCACAGTCCAGTAACACTGCCCCGTCACGCCAATCCTTTCACAGCCCTTCAGAAGGACAAACAGGGCACCTGCTCAGATTACTGACCCACAGGTGAGCCCACCCACCTCTGGTCTACCCCACACAAAGCCTGTGGTACAGCGAGACCTAGACCACAAACCTCCCACCGCCCACCCAGACCCACGCCTTCGGCATTCAAAACTTCAACCACTTCTAAACTGCAAAGTTTAACTGGCTTTGGAACCAACCGGTGAAGAAATCAAAAGCTATTTCCCGGAAATCAGTTATTCATTTCCTTCAACTCTATGCTGTGTCCTAGGCTCCATCACTGAGGTCTCCTCAATCTGCCCCACCCCCACTCTACTGCCTTAAATGACAAGTGCTCAAACACCTCAGTCAGATCCTCTTTCATTGCTCAAGAAAAGCAGAGGTGCGTTCAAGGCCACCCCGTCCAACGCTAAAACCAGAGGCAAAGATAAGATAAACCATATTCCTTTTGTCCTAGTCTATAAGCCTCCCCAATAGATACACCCTGTTTCTGACAAAGTTTTGTCTATTATTCAATCATATTAGCTTCTTCTGCTTGGGTCTCTAGTCAGAAAAAAAGAAAAAAGAAAAAAAAAAGAGTAATAAGTTACATGGGGTTTGCCCCGGAGAAGCCTCACGTTAAAAGCGGACCGGATCGGAGAGTGACACCTACCCACATCTGCAGCAGCCTTGGTTTTGTTGAGGACATAGGAATGACTTGCAGGATTCTCGCCAACCAGAACCACGCTCAGGTACGGCCGTTTGTTGCCGGCTGCCACCCACTCTTCCACCTCCTGCCGCACTTCCTGCTTGATCTGCTGGGCAAGTTTCCTTCCAGAAATGACAACGGCTTCATTTCTGCAGGAGGCAACAGAGTCACAAAACCAAATACTAGCTTGAGTTTTTGTAAAAAGTAAAGATCAGACTACAAAAAAAGAGTATGAAATACCCCAAATTTTGAAGGAGAGGAGAAGGGGGAATTGGAGGAAAGTGGTCAAAAGGAACAAATTCCCAGTTATAAGATAATTAAGTACAAGGAATGTGATGCACAACATGATGACTATAGTTAACACAGCCGCATGATATAGAGCAGTGATGGGCATCCTTTTGCGCTTGGTGTGTCAAACTTCGCCAAAAAACTGAGCATAACTGGGGTAGTGTGTCACTTCGAGGAAAAAACATTATTTCGCAAATGTTTCATCCTCAGGAGCAGCAAATGTTTCATCCTCGGCATGCGGCCGCCTCAACAGCCGCGTGTCATCAGAAATGGCTACGCGTGTCAGTGCTGACACGCGTGTCATAGGTTCGCCATCACTGAATAGAGGAAAGCTAGCTGTTAAGAGAGTAGATTCTCAGAGTTCTCAGCACAAGGAGAAAAATATTTTTTCTTTTTGTTGTGTCTGCAGGACGTGATTTGAATGTTAACTAAACCTATTTGGTAATCATTTCACAATATTGGCAAAGCAAACCATCATGTTGTATACCTTAAGCTTATACAGTGGTGTACGTCAATTATTTCTCAATAACGTAGGGGAAAAATACCCAAAACCTACAGTTTAAATTAAAATACATGGTGCCTAACCTGAGGGACACGTGCAATCTGAAGAACAAATTCCAAGTGGGAAATCTGTCTTCAGCTACACATGCAGGAGTATAAAGTTGACTGAAACAGTTCCCATCACTAATCTGAAGCTCAAAGGGTTTAAGTAACTGACAGCTGGTACTCGGCAAAGTGGGGTCTCACACCCAGCTCTGTCTCAGTCCTGAGTCTAGGCCAGTGGTCGGCAAACTCATTAGTCAACAGAGCCAAATATCAACAGTACAATGATTGAAATTTCTTTTGAGTTTGCCGACCACTGGTCTAGGCTTTTAATGCCACAGCCTCCTGCACGTTCACAGATTGATAGGCTAAAAAAAACAAACAGATAAATAAAATTATTGTTTTATTTTACCCCCTCCCCACTGTGAGGTTAAACAGTTCTTCCTATGTGCTGATATACCATTTGTAGTTTGTGTTTTGCCCGTGTTGTTAGCATCCAGTAATAGGACAGAGGGAAGAGCAGTCCTGTTGGAGGGAAAACTGCTGATTGGGGTGGAGCAAACTCAGGATCTGGAGGAATCTCCAGTCACCAAAACCGTGTTCAGACCTTTGAAAGGCTATCTCTTCCCAACAAGAACTGGGACTGGTTAGACAGCTCTTCCTGCGTTCCAATATGGAAGATTCCTGGTTTCCTTATTTCCACACAAATCCTTACAACAAAGTTCCCATTACGTAAAGTAGGATAAGCATCTGCTCCTTAAGCACAAAGATGCCACTGAAAACAAGTCTTTCCCTTTAGATTTGTGTCCTCAGTGTCATGAGGAATGCTCCAACCTCAAGACCAATGAAACACAACTGTTTGAAACATTAAAACAATCTACTTCCCCTCATGGCACATTTTAAAAAAAATATTCTTATTGATTTCAGGAAGGAAGGGAGAGGGAGAGAGATAGAAACATCAATGATGAGAGAGAATCATTGATCAGCTGCCCCCTGCATGCCCCACACTGGGGACTGAGCCTGCAACCTGGGCATGTGTCCTGACTGGGAATCGAACCGTAACCTCCTGGTTCATAGGTTGACACTCAACCACTGAGCCACGCCAGCCAGGCTCATGGAACATATTTAATTCTCAAGGACAACATCAAGGTACTGGATGACTTGTATGGTCAGATATGATTAATTCTCAAGGCCTACTAATTAAAATAGAATTTTAAAGTGGTGTTTTTTTTTAAACATTTTTATTGATTTCAGAGAGGGAGAGAGAGAGCAATAGAAACATCAAAGATGAGAGAAAATCATTGATCGGCTGCCTCCTGCACACGCTCTATTGGGTATCGAGCCCGCAACCCAGGCATGTGCTCTTGACCGGAATTGAACCTGGGACCCTTCAGTACGTAAGCCAACGCTCTATCCATTGAGCCAAACCAGCCAGGGCGAATTTTAAAGTTTTAACAGTCTTTAAGCCTTTATTGTCTGCTTTTTATTTGCATTATGATTAAATAAGTACTTTACATCTCAATGTCTTAGATACAAAACAGTAATTTTATATCTAAACCTTATATTAATCTGTATTTGCATCTTATGAGGTATTAAGAAGATATCATTTTATAGCAAGGCAAGTACTTTTTTTTTTTTACAACCAAATACTTTTACCCAGATTATATCTAATAGTACTAGCACAGCACAAATTAATATCATTTCATATAGATCCATGGTACATTAAGGAATTGAAAACATGTTAATATTTACAAACCCAGTTCAGAATTAGAGTTGAAGGGGACTTCATTAAAAGGGCTTTGCTAACCTAGCTTGTTTGGCTCAGTGGATAGAGCGTCAGCCTGAGGACTAAAGGGACCCGGGCTCAATCCCCAGTTGGGGCTGTGCAGGAGGCAGCTGATCAATGATTCTCTCTCATCATTGGTGTTTCTATCTCTCTCTTCCTCTCTGAAATCAATAAAAATATATGAAGAAAAAAAAAAAGGACTTTGTTGATACAAGTACCCCTGGCAACATGCCTGATCTATATTAGTACCAGGGATACCTCCCCCCGCCAGGCCAGAAAAGCATTTTGAAATCTTAGGACACTATAGAGTGAAAAACTACAGAGGACTTAGGACACTCATTTATATTGAATGAAATAATATATAAACTTCCAGACATATATATTCAATAAAAATTAATTTCTTGGAGAAACCAAGATGGCAGCATAGGTAAGCACCTAAACTGCTGCCTCGCACAACAATTTCAAAACTACAACTAAAAGACAGAACGGACATCATCCAGAACCACAGGAAAGCTGGCTGAGTGGAAATTCTACAACTAGAAGGAAAGAGAAAAGCTCACGGAGAATCAGAGGAGCTGCAAAGGGCTGAGGTACAGAGACACACGCGCAGAGAGGAAGGGCAGCCGAGTGCCTGGCTGGCTTTCTCTGGCGGGAGGGGAAAGGAAGCCAGACTACACTGAACCTCAGTTCCAACTGCACTGAACCCCAGTTCCGGCCAAAACCCCATGGACCCAGGCTCATAGAGGGGGAGTCTGGACTGTCAGGTAGAGAGAAAGGCACACAGAGACTTGGAGAATCTGGGGAGCCGCGGCGGGCAGGGGTCTGGAGGCGCGCGCGCACGAGTGCATGCAGAGAAGACTGACTGCGGAGGTTGCGGCAGGCTTTCCCTAGCGGAAGGGAGTTGGAAGCTCCTGACTACACTGAACCCCAGTTTCGACTGCATTGAACCCCAGTTCTGGGCGAGCCCCTGGGGACCCACGCTCTTACAGGGGGAATCTGGACTGTCAGGTGGAAACGCAGGGGAGCCGCGGAAGGCAGAGGTCTGGAGGTGCGCGCGCAAGGGCAGGGCTGACGGGAAGCCAAGACTGTCTGCTCAGCCCTGAAACTCCGCCCCATCCAAGCTGAGCACAGAAGCTTTTGCAATTTTGCAAGTCTGGTCCCATAAGGCTGTCTCCAGCACAGAAGGTCTCCCGGCGTAGACACAGCTGATACTCACAGCCAATTGGCCTGGAGGTCAATTCCTCCCAGTGATACCAACAACAATCAAGACTTAACTACAAACAAGGCTGTACACACAGTCCACAAAGGGGTGCACCAAGAGTGTCCACCTCAGGTAACTGGGGAGGCCGACCCACTGGGCCATATAGGACACCTAGCACACAAAGCTACCCTACCAACTCAGGGAAGCAGCGAAAATGCGGAGACAAAGAAACAGATCACAAACCAAAGAAATGGAGGAAAACAAACGACTGGATATAGAATTCAAAACCACGGTTATAAGGTTTTTCAAGAATTTCCTAGAAAAGGCCGATAAATTTAGCGAGACCCTCGAGGATATGAAAAAGAACCAACTAGAAATTAAACATACACTGACTGAAATAAAAAAATATTATACAGACACCCAACAGCAGACTAGAGAAATGCAAGAATCAAGTCAAAGACTTGAAATACAAAGAAGCAAAAAACACTCAACCAGAAAAGCAAAAAGAAAAAAGAATCAAAAAAGTTGAAGATAATGTAAGAAGTCTCTGGGACAACTTCAAGCATACCAACATCAGAATTATGGAGGTGCCAGAAGAAGAGAGAGAGCAAGATAATGAAAACCTATTTGAAGAAATAATGACTGAAAACTTCCCCCACCTGGTGAAAGAAATAGACTTACAAGTCCAGGAAGTGCACAGAACCCCAAACAAAAGGAATCCAAAGAGGACCACACCAAGACACATCATAATTAAAATGCCAAGAGCAAAAGACAAAGAGAGAATATTAAAAGCAGCAAGAGAAAAACAGTTAATTACCTACAAGGGAGCACCCATATGATTGTCAGCTGATTTCTCAACAGAAACTATGCAGGCCAGACGGGAGTGGCAAGAAATAGTCAAAGTGATGAATAACAAGAACCTACAACCAAGATTACTCTACCCAGCAAAGTTATCATTCAGAATGGAAAGTCAGCTAAAGAGCTTCACAGATAAGAAAAACCTAAAGAAGTTCATCAACACCAAACCAGTATTATATGAAATGCTGAAAGGTATTCTTTAAGAAGAGGAAGAAGAAAAAAGTAAAGATAAAAATTATGAACAACAAATACATATCTATCAACACGTGAACCTAAAAATCAAGTGAATTAAAAATCTGAGGAACAGAATAAACTGGTGAATATAATAGAATCAGGGGCATAGAAAGGGAGTGGATTGACAATTCTCAGGGGGAAAGGGGTGTGGGGGGTGCAGGAAGAGACTGGACAAAAATCGTACACCTATGGATGAGGACAGTGGGGGGCAGGTAAGGGCAGAGGGTGGGGTGGGAACCAGGTGGAGGGGAGCTATGGGGGGAAAAAGGAGAAACAATTGTAATAATCTGAACAATAAAGATTTATTAAATTTTTAAAAAAGAAAAAAATTAATTTCTTACTCTCTTCTGTTGGTTAGATTTATATTCACACATACATATATATGTAACCTTAATATGCAATAGATATATGTATCTACTTATATACTCATAAGGATATGTCTATACTAATAATAGAGAAATGTGCAAATTGTCCAGGACGCCATCACAGTAATGACTGAACAGCAGCGTGGGGCGACAAGGCCGGCAGGGGGGTTTGTGAGGGACGACCAAATGACTGAACAGCAGGCTATGTGGGGTGACCAGGCCGGCAGGCAGGTGAGCAGTTAGGAGCCAGCAGTCCTGGATTGTGAGAGGGATGTCCGACTCCCCCCGAGGGGTCCCAGATTGGAGAGGGTGCAGGCTGGGCTGATGGGACCCCCCTCCCCCTCCTCCCCCTCCGTGCAGGAATTTCGTGCACCAGGCCTCTAGTATATATAGATATACATATGTAAGTATTCACGTTCCTTTTGAAAGCAATAAACTTAGAGAGAATGTAACAGCACATTTGGGCTAAGAATGATACACTGAAGTTAAGGACACAGGGTTCGTGAATAAACAAACCAGTGTTCCAAGTCCCAAAGGCAGATTCTGGATGTTGTGCCAATTTGCTTAAAAAAAAAAAAAAAAAAAGACAAAACTGTCAAAGAATAACAAGAACCAAAACAAAAAAAGCCACAAAGCTTTTTCTCGTAACGTAACTGTTTCAGCCCTCCTCTGCATGCCACAGCTCAGCAACATGTGGAACAGCCTAACTTCCCATCATCTTTTTTTGCCAAAGGGCAGATACCTCAGAATAAACTCAGTTCCATGGGAAACCCAAAACACATTAACTATATTAGCTAATACTTATTTCGCAATTTAGTGCTTTCACGATGTGTTTAGAAAATTTTCCGTTAAAATTATGAACTAGAAAGAAGTCACGAGGATTATTCAAAATCAAAACTAAGATTCTAGTCAGTAGCATCTCCACTCTCCTCCTAATCCAATTAACGCCAGGTGCATTTTACCATTCAAGATCAGATTATTTTAGAAAGAATTCTTGTTATCCACTAACAGAAATGGATGAAGACAGACACACAGTGGGATGGAACCAATACCTATTAAACACCAGATGTTTTGCTAAGACTTTTGCATTCATTACTCTCAGTTACCTTGGGGCTGTTCTAATAACCCTGTTACGCAGAAGGGGAAACTGAGGACAGAAGATACAAGATACAAATGCAAACCTCTGGCTCCAAAGTCCCCTTTTCCCTGTACCCCACTGTCTCCTAGACTACAGTTCTCTCCCTCTCTCACCATGAGTTTATGTTCATGAAACTCTCAGACCAACCCCCTAAAAAAGAAATTAATGTAGCCTCTTTAGAAATAAAAAATAACAAATATTCTTTAAAAGTTCTACATGCCAGCAGTAAAGCAATACAACGGAACCATAAATACCAAACTGACTATTGCCCTCAGAGACGTGGAAGTCTGCCTGTTCATTCAGAAAGGCAAGTAAAAGGGGGGTATTTGCTGCTGGAGAGCAAGCAAACTGGTCCAGTTCTGTAGGTAATAAACTAGAGGACAGTTATAAATCTCTACTCAGTCATAAAAGCCACAGGCCCAAGTGACCAGAACTCAGGAAGGGAGGAAGGAGGAGGAGAACAGACTGTAACAGAGATACTGGAGAGGCAGGTCAGGGTCAGACCAAGAAAAGCCTTAAAAAAAAAAAAAAAAAAAGGAAGAAAAGCCTTGAGTGTCCCCGCCCAAGTCTTCTTTCAAGAGCGCATGAATCCGCATCCTGTGCTTCTACAGCTCCCTGGCGATGTCTCTAATAACATTTTCACACCGAGAGGAAACCACGCACGTGTGTTCTGCCCCTTGACAGGTGAGTTCCACTAAGGAACAGTTTCCATCACCTCCGAATTCGCACAGTGGGCACAGCACCGTGCCTGTAGGAAAGAAAGGGCTGCTCTTACAAGGCTCAGGTCGCTGGCAATGCTAAGGCTCCAAAGATGGAAAAGTGCACGGATTTAGGGAGAGAAATCACAGCTACCCCAAAGGCTCTGCAATCTAGGTTTAAGATGGAGAGTGTGAGGTCCAGTTAACACAAACAAACAAACAAACCCACCGGAAAAAAACTATTACCTCCCCTCCTCCTTCCTGGTATTTATCAGCTCAATGGACACTGCCTGGCATTGACCAGCTCTTGTGTGGGCTGCAGCCAAAGCCCAGGTGCTCACAGCATTTATTCCCTCGGGAGGGAAAGGGCCGGGTGTGGAGAGGCGCGAGCCACACCCACGTCCAGGAGCGGTGGGCAGTGCGGTACCCGGAGCAGGGCGGCCCGGGGATTTCATCAGACTGCACCAACCCCCGCCGCCGCTAGGGTCCCGGGGAAGGACTGCCGCTGGAGGCTGCTCATTCTGAACCCTTCCCCGGCGCGCGCCAAAGCGTCTCCTCCGCTTTCACCAAGACGGATCTCGGCATCACACGGGGCAGCCGACAGGTTCCGCCCGGTAACTTCGGCGTGTTCCTGTAAATCGGGGCGCCCCAGAACGCGCCAGTGCCTCTGCTCCGCCCCGGGGACCCCGTCCCGCCAGCGGACTGGCCCCGGGAAAGATCGACGCGCCAAGCCTGCGGGAGGCAGGCCCCCTCCGAAAGGCTGGCCCTGGTCACAGCCCACCGCGCCGGGCGAGCACCCAGGTCCCTGGCTGCGGCCGCGCTCGGCTGCCACGTCGCCCCGCCAGTCCTCTCGGTGGACAAGCCGCCCCGGACGCAGATGCTCAGGCGGCCCCCGCTCCCTACTCTCTTACCGAACAGCCGAGAAATGGAGTGGACAACGACGGAAGCAGCAGTTCTGTGCGGGTCGGAGCAGCCGAACGGCCAAGGTGGACACGAGGAACGAAGCAGCCATGCCCCGCACCGGCGTCGGAGCCTGAAGGGAAGCGCGCGCTCAGGCAGCGCGGTTATACCGCGGGCGCGTGTCGGGCCCCGCCTCTCGCCGGCACCCATTGGTCCCTGTCCAGTAAAGCCTTGCTTGTGATTGGAGCAAGGAGAGCACGGAGCGAGGCCCTGGAAGGCTCGGAAGCCTCGGGACCACGCGGTGATTGGCTGAGGAAGGCAAGCCCTTGCCAGACGCAGCTGGTCGCCGAAGCCCAACCAACCTGAGCATTTGTTCATTCGTTGCTGGAACAAATAAATACCTGAGCGCCTACTGTCCGCCTGTTACTGTAAAGAGTGGCTAAAAAGGTGGACAGGTAAAGTGCCAACTAATAAATAAATGTAAAAGAGCGATGGAGTTAGAAAACAACTAATTTGGTGAACCATTGATTCAGAATCGTCAATGGATGTCAAAACAATTGGGTGAAGTTGGATCTGGAACAATATATTTACGTGTAGAGTTCCCAGATCCTGCAAATAAAAATACAAGATGCACCTGAAACTAATACAAAATAATATTGAATGTATACTGTCCCTGAAAAATAAAATTAAAATAAAGTATCTCTTATTTGTTTAAAAAAATATGAGACACAATGAAATTTGAATTTTAGGTAAATAACTTGGGAAGACGGTCATACACTTTTTGAAAAGTACTTGTTGGTTATCTGAAATTCAAATAAATGTGGGCTTCCTGTATTTTATCTGGTTGCCCATTGAGTAGTCTCAGAGTATCGCTTCTATAAAATACTGACCATAGCAAGAGTAAATTTACAGTCCAGAACCCTACAATCATCACTTTAACCAAGTGATCAAAGTAACACCACCAGTAATGGGACAGACATATATTGTATGCCCCAGTATGGTGCAGTGAAGAGGACACATCACTTCATAACTCTTAACAAGTCTGAAAGGGCCTCAGCTTGAGGGGAGAATGAAAATAGAAATAACAAGCATTGCAGGCATTTCCAGCCAGGAGCCCAGCCTGCCTGCTCCTCTCCCAAGCACCCCTGTGCCCTGCCACCCCCGCAGGTGAGAGGGGCCAGGCTGAGAGCAGGCAGCATCTGTACCACTGAGGCTGGATTTCAGCCGGGTCTTGGAGCTGCTGGGCCGCCTGCTTGCTCCACTGTCCATGCGGTCTCTAGGAGAGAGGTGGGGCTGGGTGACACCTTCTCAGGTCTCTTTTAAGAACAGAGAACCCCTCTCACACCCTTGGCAACCCTGAGGCCTTGTTCCTTCCCTGGAGTGGGGAGTCCAAGTGGAAATTTGTCTGTGTGGGGCCCCCTATCTCCAGGAGCCAACAGTTTCAAACAGTCTCTGTTTTTCCGTGGCAAGACTGCAGCTGGGGGAGGGGCGGGAAGCCCAGGGTGCAGGCTGCCCACTGTGGGAGGTAACTACAGATGTTTGAGCCCAGCCTTGCAGGCCTCCAGGACTAGCTTTCCCACGGGGCCACCTGCTGTTCCCTTACTGTGCTGGGTGCCTCCCACCTCCAGGCCCCTGCCCATGCCTGTCCTTCTGCCTGGAGTGCCCTCACCCTGCCTCTACCTGATGGAAAACTCCCACCTCCAAAGCCTAACTCAAGAACCAGCCATGCCCAGAAGCTGCCCAGGCCTTGCCCTCCCCTCACCATCCATAAGGTTTTTTTTGTCTTCAACCACGTTCTACCTCAATGATAGTTCCTTGTACTCATGTCTCAGCTCCCCTCCGGGTGGGGGCTCTCAGAAGGCCTAATGCACCATCTCATAATAGTAAAAACAGTACAAGCAACTAACACTCACCAAACTCCTCTTACTCGGTGCCGGACTCTCCCTGTTATCTCTATTAGTCATCCCAGTGACTCCGTGGGGAAGGTGCGGCTCTCCCCACTTTACAGATGAGGAAAATGAGGCACAGGGAGCAAAGTGACATGGCCATGCCACAGGCTGGTGGTGAGTGGCAGAGCTGGGGTCTGGCCCATGCCTATCCATGTGGGACCACACCTCCACCTGTGTTCCCAGCCTGAGCCCGGGGTCTGGCCCTTGGTCAGGGCTCAGCAGAGGTTTGTTGAATGAATCAATGGTCCACGGCATGGGGCTATAGGGCTCAATCATTCATGCTTCCCTGTCCCCTCACCCATCTGAGACCCAGTGCCACGGAGTGAATGGGCTGCCCACTTCCTCGGTGCCCCAGAGGTTCCAAGGATGGGCCTGGTTTAGAACGCTGGTTTCATTCTCACTGCTGCGTGACATGCCATCATGCCCCCTCTCCCAGCCTCACTGTCCGCACCAGTCAGGTGGGTTAGCAGTGTCCCCTGCCCAACAATTGTTGGGGTGACAAGCAAAGGACTAAGCACCATGGCCTTGGGGGTTGGGGGGGCGGGGAGTCTCCTCCTCCTGGTCACTTGTATCCAAAGGAGCCGCCACATGGAGAGGGCACGTGGCCTTTTCTCCTCTGTCCTGAGCAGAGCAATCTGATGCAGGCCAGGAGGATGGGCTGGGAGGATGGGGCCCAAACGGGAGGGTCACTTTTTGTGTGCCAGTCAAGGGCATGCCCGGGGTGATGGAGACAGGCTGCAAACTGGGCTGGCACACGGCACGCTAGAGGGAGGCGTGGCACGGGACAGGGTTTGGGGAGGAGGGAGTGAGTGTGCAGAGGGCCCAGAAGCCAGCAAGGAGGAGGCTTTCTAGAGTGGGGGAGGGGAGCAAGCAGAAACCAGGAGAACAGGACAAGCCCAGGCCATGGCCTGTGGGGGACCTGGGGGAGGGCTTTCCAGCCAGTGCTCGCCCTCCCAGCCCTCCAGGGGGCTCCCACCCCAAGGCAATGAGTGCTTCCCTCCTGGACAGGTCCCAGGGGTCCTTGTGGGACCCAGCTCCTGGCTGTCCCCGGAAGGTGGGTCCTGTTTCTACCCCACTCCACAGAGGGGGAAGTAAAGCCCAGAGTGTTGGGAGCTTAATCATGGTCACACTGAGGGCGGTGTGCACCAGACGCTGGCTCGCTCCACCTCAGGGCAAATTTGTGTCACCATTTCTCGCTCAAGAATAGTACACTTTCAGAAAAAGCCTCCAGTGAGGATCGCAGGACATGCCCGGGTGACAAAGGTTTTCTCCAGTATGTCTGGCTCCTGCCTGAATCCCTTCCCCCACCCCCATGGCATTTATAGCTTCTCTCTCTGACCCAGGGCAGTGGAGCATGAGGATGAGAACTGCTGTGAGAAGAGTTCCCCACAGCCACTAATTTTTTTTTTTTTTTAATCCTCACCCGAGGGTATTTTTTCCCCATTGATCTTTAGGGAAGTGGAAGAGAAAGAGAAAGACTGAGAGAAACATCCATGTGAGAGAAAGACATCAATTAATTGCCTCCTGCACAAGCCCCAATCAGGGCCCGGGCCGGGGAGGATCCTGCAACCGAGGTACGTGCCTTTGGCTGGAACTGAACCGGGGACCCTTTGGTCCACAGGCTGACACTCTATCCACTGGGCCAAACTGGGTAGGGCCCCACGGTCACTACTTTTATAACCTTTCCCTTCAGTCCTCACCTAACTGGAACTTTGAAGATCATTTCATAGAGTTGACCCCTCTCTTATTCTTCAACACTCTGCTCTTGCTTTATCACATCCCTTCCTATGTCTCTGACTGTTCCTTCTCAACCTCCTTTGCCGCAGTCCTCTCCTCTATGCGGCCTTTAAATATCAGAGTTCATCAAGGTTCTCTCCTGGCACCTCTTACTCTTTACCTTCATTGATGGCAGCGAGAATGGCACCAGGTGTTAGATCAGACCAGACCTGGGTTCAGCAATCTCGGCACTTGAGTTCTGGCTAGGAAAGAATTCAGAGCCAAGACTCAAACTAAAAGACAAAGATTATTTAGAAAGTCACAGAGCTGGAAGAAATGAGTGGTAGAAGACATGGGCTCAGGAAACAAATTACAGAGGCAAAAGAAGGGCCCTTGCTGCTTGGGAGAAAAAGAGAGGCAAGGAAAGTGCCCTGGGTGGGGGTGCGGGGGAGGGGGAGAAGAGGGAAAGGGGATGGCTGCTCCTGCCTGAGAATGGGCACTGGGTCTTCATCCTAAGGGCTTTGACGGTGGGGACATTAGCGGCAGTCCCTGGGAGAGATCTCCATAGAATATTCATCAGCTTTCCAGGAGTGTCCTTTCAGGGCATGGTCACCACTGATTGGTCAGTGCCAGGCAGGGGGTCATTAGTCAAAGCAGCGGGTCCTGAGGTCAGCCATGGCCCAGCTTGTCTGGTTTTGCTGCTTTTCTGGGCCTGGAGCTGAAACACAACTGAGGCCTAGATGTATTTGATTTGGGTCAAGATCTCATTGTTCTGGGGGCTTAATGCTTAAATGGCTATTCTCCACTCCTCCCCACCCCAATTCATTTCCTCTCTTAAGGGGTCTAACCTGCAGGACCAGCAACATGCCAGGGGAGGAGAGGTCAAGGGAGGGTCTGAAACGCATGACGAGCAACAAAAGGTCAGGTGGCCTAAACTGCGTGACCAGTGATATAGAGGAGGAAAGATTACAAGGGGGCGGGGGTGGGTGGAGGTCAGGTCCTTGTTTTTCCAGTTTTGCCCACTGCTAGGCACCCAGGGTTTTCTGCCCTGGTGACCTTCTATACCTGGTCCATCGTCCTTGCTCTGCTCCTATCTGTCTACCTGCCTATCACACTCACCTCAGCTATTTAAAAAATATATGTATTTTTATTGATTTCGGAGAGGGAGAGAGATAGAAACATCAATGATGAGAGAGAATCATTGATTGACTGCCTCCTGCATGCTCCACTGGAGATCAAGCTCGAAATCCAAGCATGTGCCCTGACCGGGAATTGAACTGTTTCATAGGTCCACGCTCAACCACTGAGTCACACCAGCCGGGCTTACCTCAGCTATTTTGTCCACTGCCATGCCTGTAACTATCTGTATGCTGACAACTCCCAAATTTATCTCCATCCTGGTCTCTTTTCTGAACTCCAAATCTGTATATATCTGTACTATGGACATTTCAGAGTTAATACATTTACAACAGAACTGACCTAACCCCAAAGCTGCTTTTCCCCCAGTCTTTTCCATCTCATTGGTAACAACCGATTCCCAATTAATTGATTGTGCCAGGAGCACAGAAAAGTCAGCCTTGACTCACATCCAGTGAGACCTGTATATGCTTTTCCCAGAACAGATGTCAGTTCCATCTACGGTACTTCTCTTCATTGATCTGGTCCAGGTCAACTCCATCTACTGCCCAGACAACTACAATAGATGTAGTTGAATCTTAACTGATTTAGTATTTAATTTTTTTTAACTTATCTTTATTGTTGAAAGAATTACATATGCCCCTCCCCCCACCCCTTGCCCCGGTTGACCCTCTGATTCCAGGTTTTAGACTGTAGATGGCGTCATCCTTCCCTTGAAAACCTTTCAATGGCTGGCCACCTTGCTTCAAATAAGAGCCAAGATTCTCGGTGGCTGGTTTCAGTCCCTTTCACTGTCCCCCTCGCCTGCCACATTCTCATCACACTGATCTTTCAGTTCCCGATCATAGTAAACTCTCACCTACTTCAACACCTTTGCGCATTGTGCTGACTCTGAGCAGAACATCTTCCCTCTTCATTCAGTTAGTTCATCTTCTGGGGTCTTGGCTTGAATACCATCTCCCAAGACTCCCCAGTCTCTTGGGTCTCTCCTGCCTGTTTCACTCTCTTAATGTTCTTTTAAAAAAAATATTCTTAAATTGATTTTTTAGAGAGAGAAGAAGGGAGAGGGGGAGAGAGAGAGAGAGAGAGAGAGAGAGAGAGAGAGAGAGAGAGAGAGAGAGAGAAACATCCATCAAGGATGGAGCCCACCTGGGTAAATGCCCTGACCTGAACCGAACTGGTGAACTAGTACAGTGGTCAGCAAATTCATTAGCCAACAGAGCGAAATATCAACAATACAACGATTGAAATTTCTTTTGAGAGCCAAAAACCGACTTCTGCGCATGGGCCACGAAGTTTCAATCGCACTGTATGTGCGCTCCCGCATGTGGTATTTTGTGGAAGAGCCACACTCAAGGGGCCAAAGAGCCGCATGTGGCTCGCGAGCCGCAGTTGGCCGACCACTGAACTAGTGCATGGGACAATGCTCAACCAACTGAGCCACACGGGCCAAGACTCTTTCAAGATTCTTAATGCATTCTGTGATTTTCCTCCTAGTCCTTACGGTGTAATTATTTGATTAACATATCTCTTCTCCAGTGGAATATAAGCTCCAGGGTGGCTGTGTGTTTTATTCACCAATGTGTATATGTATATAATTGACAGAGGTCCGACTTAGACTTGAGACTGAAGTGGAAACTTTCATCTGGCTTCTTTGCTGAGTGAGTCTTGGTTGTCTGATAAATTGGGACCTCTCTTTTACAATCTTTGAACCAAGTCCTGAGATGACAGGCAGGGACAGCTTAGCAACTTGTCCCAAGTAACATTTCTATATTTCACTACAACACAACTTTATTGTGTGTCTGTCTTTTTTTACCCACTTGTGATAGGGTCTAAAACACAAGCTGCTGCCCTAGCTGGTTTGGCTCAGTGGATAGAGCGTCGGCCTGCGGACTGAAGAGTCCCGGGTTCAATTCTAGTCAAGGGCACAAACCTCAGTTGCAGGCTCCCGGGGGCATGCCAGAGGCAACCAATTGATGTGTCTCTCTCACATCGGTGTTTCTCTCTGTCTCTCCCTCTCCCTTCTACTCTCTCTAAAAATCAATGGGGGAAAAAATATCCTTGGGTGAGGATGAAAATAAATAAGTAAATAAAACACAAGCTGCCCAGAGGGGCAGAACCTTACTGTGACCACAGTGGGAAGAGGCCCTGTGTGAGCCACGGTGGTTGTTAGGGCAAAGACAGGACATTGACACAGAATGAAAATGCAAGGTTGCAAATCCTGCCTGAGGGAGCTGGAAAGGGGGAACTGTGTGATGAATGGGTGTGGGGGCGGGGGAGGGGGTAGCAGTACTGGTGGCTTTATAATTTGCTGCTTAGCTTCTGCTTTCAAGCATCTGCTGTGACCAGATGGTGTGCAGAGAGCTCTCTGACCAACTGATCCAAGGAGAGAGTAACACCTTCCCAGCCTTCGTAAACTATAGGCTGTGTCTGGGGAAATACCAGTAAACTGCCCCGCAGCAATCAGCACTGGTTCCTCTCTCTCTCTCTCTCTCTCTCTCTCTCTCTCTCTCCTCAAATCTTATCTCTATTAATACTCTGGTCAAATGTTGATCTAGGATTTTCCCCAAATCCCCGAGGCTCCCTGCCTCTCCCCCTCACCCCAAATCTAGCTATCCTGCAAGGTTTTCCAAATGTATAATCTATTTTTCATATCCTTGGTGATTCTCCAGTTTGAAGAACAACGCCATTAATGGGGGTTAGGAACTTGCACGAACTCCTTTCTCCCCATGCTGCCATGATGTCTGGAAATACTTTTATGATAAATAACATTATTTAAATAATACAAATCATTATAAAAGTACAAATCTATATCCTTGCTTATAGCTTTTATACCACCACCAAATCTCACAGTTATAAATTAAACACCAAGAAAACGACAAAAGTTCAGATAAAAATAATATCATTATTTAAAGTGACAGGCGATTTTTTGGATGAGATAAAATCACTTGCAACATGAACGTGGTAGTGACAGGTACTGGGCAAGTTCTTTTGGGATGGGCATCCCTGTGTCACCATTTGCTGAGCTGTGACTTTACTCTCCCACAGTTTTCCTTGTCCTTATTTCTTCATTCCACCAAGATGTCATATGACTGTCACTTGGTGCTACTATGTAGTTTCCTTATTGTATGCTTCTGTTAATGTTTCTTTAGACAGTAACAACTTGGCACTTTGGTACCAACAAGAGCAAGTGTAGCCCTAGCCGGTTTGGCTCAGTGGATAGAGCGTCGGCCTGCAGACTGAAGAGTCCCTGGTTCCATTCCGGTCAAGGGCACATGCCTGGGTTTTGAGGCTCGGTCCCCAGTAGGGGATGTGCAGGAGGCAGCCAATCAACGATTCTCTGTCATCATGGATGTTTCTATCCCTCTCCCCTCCTCTCTGAAATCAATAAAAATATATTTTAAAAAATAAATTAAAAAAATAAAATCTTGAAAAAAAGAGAGCAAGTATAAATGGACCCACGGTACTGAAATTGTGTTTATAAGATCATACAGATGATCTAAACCTGCATTGTCCAATATAGCAGCCACTGGCCACATGTGGCTACTGAGCACTTGAAATGTGACTAGTCCAAATTAAGCTGTAGATTTAAAATACCCTCACATAGCCCTAACCAGTTTGGCTCAGTGGATAGAGTGTCAGCCTGTGGACTGAAGGGTCCCAGGTTCGATTCCGGTCAAGGGCATGTACCTTGGTTGCGGGCACATCCCCAGTAGGGGGTGTGCAGGAGGCAGCTGATTGATGTTTCTCTCTCGATATTTCTAACTATCCCTCTCCCTTCCTCTCTGTAAAAATCAATAAAATATATTTTTTTAAAATAATAAAATAAAGTAAAATACCCTCACATCATACTTTGATGACTTAGAATGAAAAAAGTTAAATATCTCATCAAAATTTTAAAAACTGATTCCTTGTTAAAAATCACATTATTTTGGATATGGTTGGGTTAAGTAAAATATATTATCAGGATTAATTTCACCTGGGATTTTACTTGTGTTTATTTTTGCTTTTTAAAAAATATATATATACACTAGAAAAAATTAAATTACACATTATACTTCTATTAGACCACAGTCAGAAAGTGTGTACGACAAACAATATAAAACATTCTCATAGAGCCTGGCCAGTGTGGCTCAGTGGTTTAGCTTCGACCCATGCACCAGGAGGTCCCGGTTTGATTCCTGGTCAAGGCAAATGCCCGGGTTTGTGGGCTCGATCCCCAGTAGGGGATGCCATCAATGATTCTCTCTCATCATTGATGTTTCTATCTCTCTCTCCCTCTCCCTACCTCTCCCTGAAATCAATAAAAACATATTTTAAACAATTCTCATAGAAAACACATATGCATCCAAGATACATAGATTTAGTTTTCAGTGTAAACCACTGCTCTAGCATTTAATGGCTACATTCTTTCTTATAAGCCAAGGGTACAGTACCAACAGAGGACTATCCTTGTGGCTCTCACTCCAGTATCCTAGTGATATAATATCTCTGTGGTTTTCCCACATGGCTGTCTTGTAAAAGTGTTTGGGAAAGTATCTAGGCACTTCCATCTCTCCCAGAAAATATAAATATGCACTTCTATACCTGGTCATTTCACTGCCATTTGATGAGAGATTGTTTTCATCTGGGGAATCCCAAGGTAGATAAAGGCAGAGAGTTTCCCGAGCTACACAAAGCTTCTGAAATTAAGGGACTGCATCAGTTTAAAACAATTGTTCTAAAATAATATTTAGCCAAATATGCAATTGCATTCATTTAGCAAATACCTGGTATTTGCTGAATATATACCCTGATACCAGGGCCCACAGTAGGCACCTGTAAAAGACTGTACGAAGATAAACAGTCGGGATTTGCTTTCAGGAAGCTGGCCAGCTAATAGAGGTGATAAGACATGTCAAACCCTGGCCAACGTGGCTCACTTCCTTTGGGTGTCTGTCTCATACACTGAAAGGTTGCTGGTTCAATTCCTGGCAGGGCACATGCCTGGGTTATGGGCTTGATCCCCTCAATGTTTCTCTCTCTCCCTCTCCCTTCCTCTCTCTTGAAAAAATTCAATTAGCTCAGCTGGTGTGGCTCAGTGTTGAGCTTCAACCCAGGAACCAAGAGGTCACTGGTTCGATTCCTGGTCAGGACACATGCCCAAGTCGAGGGCTGGATTCCCAGTGGGGGGCGTGCAGGAGGCAGCCCATAATGATGCTTCTCTATCATCGATGTTTCTTTTTTTTAGAGAATGAAATACAGGGTTTATTGGGGGGGGGGGCGCGGGGGGAGGAGGAGCAGCCAGGGTCTAAAGACATTTGGGAATTTGAGCAAAGTGTAGGCTGACCATGGGCAGGGGCTGGGTTTGTAGGCGGCCTGAATGAGACTTCTAACACTCAATCCTAACAGCGGAAACCTAAGGTACAACTGTGAAATGCTAACTTCCACAGAGAAAGTCAGTCAAGAGCTGAAATGACCAAAAGAGGAGGGTCTAGCTCACTGGTTTTCAACAGGGAAGCAGTAGGACCTCTACAAGCAGACCAGGGGGAAGGGAGGTCTGGGTTCTGGGGAGACTAGCCAGCAGCAGGCAGGGCCAGGGATGCTGCATGCTCAGTGAAGGACTGTCCTGCCTCAAATACCAGGGGCACCCCCGAAATCTACCTGGGACCAAGCAAGGATGGGGGGCACCCTTCCCCTCTGCTACATCTCCAGTTGGTGATGATGGCTTGCTAAGAAGTTAAGTACAACTGTCGGGACTTCTGGAGCTAAGAGGGTCTCAGGAGACCTGCACACAGCTGCTGCTCGGATCCTTTTCCGCTCAGGCGGATGAGCTGCGGCTAATTTATGGTGAGGACGTCACTCTGGATCTCGTGGCTCAACTGGGTCTGTAAATCACTCAGCTTCTTCTTTAACCCAGAGAGGGCTGAGAGGACGATGGTTTCAGGGCGCAGAGAGCCACAGGACTCCACGTTGTAGTCAAACCTCTCCGGCTTGCCATTGGGGTCGTACGGAGCCTGGGACTCATCTTCACCCAGCTCTGAGTACTCGCTCTTTGGCCACTCCTCTGGCTTGGGGTACACCGTGTGCCCCAGGGCATCGTCGGGATCATACTCAAAAAAGCCACCCCTGCAGTCGGGTTCCACTTGGCGTGCTCCTTGCCAAAGCCCTTCTTGGCATAGGCGCGGAGTCTCAGCTCCTGGCCCTTCCGCAGCCTGACGATGAGGATGTCGTCCTGGTCCACGTAGTCATTAGGGTCATTATCTCGGTTCCGGGACGTCACTGGAATGACCCGGGGGCTGTTGGAGATGAGGTCTCGAGACGTGACGTGACGAGTCTGGTCTTCGTTGCACCGCACGTGGAGAGTGAGCTCCACCGAGCACTCGGGGCAGAACTCCTCGCACGTGCAGTCCCGGGAGTCCTGCAGCCTGTCCACAATGTCATCGCTAGTGAGGGGGATTAATCCGAGCCTGTGAGCGATGAACTCGTCGTGAAGGACTGAGGACTTGGCGTCAATCCGAACCCAGTCAATGGCTATTATGGGCACCTCGGCGATGAAGACCCTCCGAATGGAATTAGCCACCGCTAGGTCCGTGTTCTCGATGATGAACTTGACATTCTCGTCGGTGAGCTCCGTGATCCGCACGGTGGGCTGGTTGGCAGACGGCATCGTGCTCCGCGGCCCGGCGGGCCGGCGGCGTCAACCCTGCAGCCCGCCCCCGCACCCTATCATCGATGTTTCTATCTCTCTCCCTTCCTTTCTCTCTAAAAATCAATAATCACTGGCCAATTTGGCTCAGTGGTTAGAGCGTTGGCCCGTGGATGGAAGGGTCTAGGGTTCAATTCCTGGTCAAGGGCACATACCTCGTTGCAGGCTCGATCCATACCCGATTGAGGTTTCAACAAGAGGTGACCAATCGATGTGTTTCTCTCACATTGCTGTCTCTCTGTCTCTCCTCACCTGCTCTTCCCTCCCCTCCATTCTCTCTAAAGAAATCAATGGGAAAAATAACCTCAGGCGAGGATTTAAATAAATAAATAAAATTAAATGAAAAAAATCAATGCAAACATTTAAAACAATCAATTAAAAATTTTCTTCCCTTTTAAATAGCAAATGTTGATTGAGTGTATCTGTGTTCTAAGAACTGAATTCTTTCCCTTTCATTTAATCCTCACAACCCTATGAGTTTGCCCCCAATTTTACTGATGAGAAAACTGAAGCAAAAGATCACATGGTTTTTAAGTAGCACTAGCAGGGTTCAACCCAGACTGTCACCTCCAAAACATGAGCTTTTTAGTCACTATTCTATCTTGCTTCTTTTTAAAAAAAAACAAAAGTTACAAAATAATATAAGTATTTGCTTACTAGAATAAAGTTGGAAATTTAGAAAAGTAGAAGAGAACATAAACTACAAAGGACAGGAAGGCAATTCACATGTTGATGAAAAAAGCAAATATTTGGTAAATAAATGTTTGCTGAGACATCTTTAACAATGGGACATAGAAAGGAATTTGATTAGAGAGCCTTGATAGGTTCCTTCCTGTCTGTCAGACTTAAATCATATTAAACTATTGTTATATATGATAATAGGTCCCTTTCTGGAGCAGGTTCTCTCAAAAATTTTTAGGGGCAGTTAGGGGGAAGGTTAAAGGTTCTTTGAGTCTTCTGTTTCTTGAAAATAACCAGCTTACAAGGGTCAATATCTCAAAAGGCATATTTTGGGGTGGCAAACCCTGCTTTCCCACCCTCCACCCAGCGTAGAAATGTTCCTAGTCATATTATTCATAATAGTGAAAATGTGGAAATGGAAATGTCCATCAACAGATGAATGGATAAACAAAGTAAGGTATATTCATACAATGGAATATTATTCATCTGTAAAGAGGAATGAAATACTGACACGTACTACAACATCAAGATGCATCTTGGAAACATTGTGCTAAGTGGAAGAAGCCAGTTATAAAAAGAGCACATGATTCCATTTATATCACATGTCCAGATTAGGCAAATGTATATAAAAAGAAGGTAGACTAGTTGCAGCCAGGGCTTGAGACTAATGGGTAACAGGTTTCTTTATGCGGTGACAAAAATATTCTAGAATAGTGTGGATGGTTGCACAGCTCCGTGAATATATATTTTAAAAGGGTGACTTTTATGCTATGTGAATTATACCTCAATAAAATTAAAACTTTTAGAGGCCCCACGCTATCTAGGGAACTTAAACCAACAGCAACAAGCCGGGCCAAATCCAAGGCCAGCCGCTCTCCGCGGCCTAGGACCGCAATCCGACCACGCCCCCCAGGAAAGGAAGTCCTGGCCTGGGGGCTGGTGATTGGGTGATCTGTAAAGAGGGCGGGGCCGTGCACCGCTCCGCTGGGGGCGGGGCGGGGCAGAGAGCAGGCTTTTCTCGCGAGATTATGCTGGTTCCGCATTTCCTCTCCGCTAGGTGGGGGAGGCGGGTGAGGTGGGCGCCGCAGCTGGTACCCGCTTACACTGGCTCGACCCCGGCTCGGAGCAGCGGCGGCCAGTCCTTCCGCTGTCGGCGGACTGAGGCCTAACTGCTACCTCTCAGTTCCCGTGCGAGCTCCGAGTCCCGACTGCGACAGGGGCCCGCGGCCCCTCCCCTCCCCTCAGAGGATAGAAGATGAGCTTCCTCTTGTGAGTGCAGCGGGGCCGAGGGTCCGGGGCGGAGGGCGGAGGGCGGCGAAGGGGTGACGGGGCGCCTGAGGTGAGGGCCGGCCCTGGGGTCGGGGTGGTCGGCGCTTGGTTTGCTCCGGTTTGGGGTCACGGGGGCGGCTAGGACGTGGGCCGAGGCGGACGGAGATGAAAAGTCGACGCCGCAGAGGAAGCGGAGCGAAGAGACCGGGGAGTAGAAAGGCCCCGGGGCCGTAGCGCCTCCAAACTTTTCCGCCCGAACGGCCCTGAGGGCGAAGGGGCGACCTGGGGGCGGAGCCCGGGCCCCGCCGCGGGCTCCCAGTTTCTCTCCGGTCTGGAACCTTCTCGTAAGGAGGGTCCTTGCTGACTTAGCTTTTTACTCCACCGTTTGTCCAATTACTTTATCGTCAGTGTTAAGTTCCCCCGTGGACACACGCCGCCCCCGGAAAGCGAGGGGTGCGGCGGTGTGAGAAGCATTGCGCTAGCATCTTGTTTATTATTCCCAGGTGGCTCCCTCTACGTAGTACATTGCTTCAACGTGTGTTGTATGAACGAATAAATACCCGTTTTTCGTTACAGACATTACCCACATACTTGGCATTTTTATTAAAATTCAGTATTGCATGGTGTTTCATAACCAGAGTTAATCTAACTAGCTCCTTATCGGGAGAAATTTGGATTCTTTCGCTATTTATAAAGTAGGACTACTGAGAATACCTTGGTCCAGATCGCTTTCCCCCTCTTGATTATTTTGTTAAGGGATCTAGTCTTCAAAGTATGATGATCAGGTCAAGAAGTCTGTATGATTTAGATTTTAATTGCAGACTTCTGTATTACTAGAACAATCTCTCCCATCCCTCCCCCACGTCTTTTTCTAACGAGTTACTGTTTATTTAGTGGTTTGTTTGTGTATGCACGTTGCTTAGTTGCTTTTGGATGTAAATGTGAGGCTCTGTATTTCTTCTGAACTTCGTTTTGTTGATGGACATTTGAGTTTCCACTTTTTGGGTTTTACGAATAATGTTATGAACTTTTACGTACTGTACACATTTTTGTATTGGTGTGTTCATTTCCCTTGGGTATTATACCTGAGCGAGGAATGAGCTACATGGCAATTATGTTTAATCTTTTGAGGAACTGCCAAACTTTTTCAAAGCACTGCACCATTTTGCATTTCCAACAATGACGTATGAGTCTCATTTTCCCCACTCTCTCTCGCTAGCGCTGGTCTTTTTTTTTTTTTTTATAACCATCCTAAGTGGATGTGAAATGGTATCTCACTGTGATTTTAATTTTCATTTCCCTAATGACTAAGAAGGTTGAGCATCCTTTCGTGTGCTTATTGGCCATTTGTATATTTTTGTTTGGAGAAATGTCTATTCAAATCTTCTGACCATTTTTAAAAAAAATTATTTTAATTGTAGTTGACAACTTTTGGCCATTTTTTAATTGGGTTCTCTTTTTGTTTTTGAGTTGTAAGAATTCTTTATCCTTGATACAAGTCACTTATCACATCTATGATTTGCAGATATTTTCTCCCATTTTGTGGATTCTTTTCACTGTCTTGGTGTCATTTGAATCACAATTTAGATGATGATAGTATTTGAATATTGAGCCATCATTCTGTGCCTTCCGAATTTACTTTTCTGTCATTCACAGCTTTCTAGATATAAAAGGCAATTCCTTGTAATTTAGTACTTCCCTAATAAATATAGGGGTTTACCACGTTGAAAAACTTTCCATATTTGAATTTTAGTGTTTTTATAATTCATTTTACTTCTTTTTGTGTGTGTTTTTTAAATTCATTTTACTTCTTAATCTTATTTAAAATTCAAATTACTGGGGTAAAATGAAAGCCCACAGTTTATTATTTTCCCCTTCGTAGAAGTAATTAATCACCACTATCAATTTGATTTGTATCCTTTCTGTACATTTACAAAATGGGCTCCTGCTGTTTATTTGGTTTTGTTTTAACCATGTTTGAGATCTTTTCAAGTAAATACATGTAGCTCTATCATGTCCTTGTATCTTGTTCTTAACTACAATGCAATACTCCATGGCACAGATGTATCATAGTTTGTTTATTCATTCTTCTAATTAGCCTTGTTGTATCGCAAATCAGCAAGCTGGACAAGACACCTTAATCAGCCAATTAGGAGTCATCTTTATTGCACGCAGGTTCAGAGCAGATTACCTCTGTCAAATTCTGAACAAACACAGGAGGGAGTATTTTTTTTTATATCCTTCTAGTTCTTTGTGTAAGACAGCTTGTAACCTTGAATACATATCGTATCTAACACCTGTCACATCTATACAGACAACTTGTAACTTTGAGTACATATTATATCTATATAGACACCTGTAACCTTGGATGAACACTTGGCAGAATATGTGAATTAATATCAGTTATCAGTGTATCAGCCCCTTTAGATGGCTAGCTTGCAAGGTCAGACAGTTAAGTTTATCTTTTCTATTATTCAAGCTAAAAACAAAGTTATATTTTATAGAATAAGAGACTATCTAAAAATAACAGAGTAGTTCAAACAGCAGTTTTAAACAGCAGTTTTCCAAAGGAGGGACCACCATGCTTCAGCCTTAGGATTGTTTCCAGATTTTTCACTATTAAAAACCATCTTGGAAAACACATCCTTACATATATCTAAGAGAGATACTTAGTGGAAGGGATAGATTGAGGAACATTTCAGTGTTAACATATACCGTACTGCCATGTTGCCCTCCCAAAAACACTTTGCCCTTTCACCAATGCTGTATTAAAGCACTAATTTCTCTATACCACACTTAAGGTAATTGTTTTCACTTTTGACACTCCGTTTAAGGAAATATCTTATTTTAATTAAATAGTTTTTCAGATGTTCTTTGGTCATTGTAGTTCTTCTGAATCTATCTCCTTAGCCCATTTCTCTAAAGGGTTCCTTACCTTTTTCTTAACAGATTATGGAAGCCCATTATTAATCCAGTTTATCTTTTGTAGTACATATTGCAAGTACTTTTTTTTGTTTACTTCTTGCTCTGTTACTGAAGTTTTAATTATTATAATTTGAAATTCATCCATTTAAGGTTTTTGGGTTTTGTGACATGTTAGGAAGACCTTCCTTGTGGATGGTGTGAGATAGGAATAAAAATGTATTTTCCCCCAATAACTAGTTTACTTTTACTTTTTCTGCTTAAAACTTCAAAGAATGTGTTGCTTCCACTGTGGTTTGCTTTGATGGCATCCCAGATATTTTGGTATAGAAACTTTTTTTGTGTGTGTTTTTGAGCTATTAGAACCTAGGGCTGCTTCCGTCGCAGCACCATTTTGGGTAGGTGGAAATTGAGGCCAAAAGGTGGTTAGGTTTCTTAAGCACCCACAGAGATTGTGGCAGATCAAGGACTAGCATCCAGGTTTTTTCTTTTTTTGGTTCAAGTGCCCTTTCTATTACACCAGACTGCTTCAGGAGGCATAGGTAAATTGCCTTCTGTGTGACATTGTGCTGCTAATACTGTTTCTACATGAGAAAGAAATTTAAAGCATTCTTTTATTGTGATCATCACCCCCTACTCTTAAATCCTGGCACTTTTCAGGGAGTATTTGTTATTTTATTTTATAGTTTATATTATGCCATTAAAATTCTGCCATTCTGCTGCTTTCTAGTCCTAAAAATTTATATACTTTTTCTTTTAACCTAACAGCAGCAGCCGCTCTTCTAAAACATTCAAACCAAAGAAGAATATCCCTGAAGGGTCTCATCAGTATGAACTCTTAAAACATGCAGAAGCAACTCTAGGAAGTGGGAATCTGAGACAAGCTGTTATGTTGCCAGAGGGAGAGGATCTCAATGAATGGATTGCCGTTAACAGTAAGTTTTCAATAACATCCTACTTTGCTGGTTTATAGGAAGGCTTTGCTAAAATCTTTTTGTTAATGAGTTTTATTTTACAGGTATGTGTAGGTTGTAATATGATAGATTTATCTGTAAAGAAACACGTAAATACATATACATTAAAAACTAGTGTTCTCTTCAGAGTACTTGGTTGTAGCTTTTGTGGTTGAGTAAAGAGACCTAAGAAGCAATGATGAGTGCTTGGGAGAATGCAGCTGAGTAAACTTAAGGAAAAGATTGATAAATGCAAAGATTCCACTTGTGGTGGACCGTGACTTTGTAGGAATCCATCTGTATAGTTGTGTTCCCAATCCCAGCAGCTCTAATTTGCCTACTATGTATACAGAAAAGCCAATTGCAGTTCAAAGCTTTAATCACTTATTTGTTGTGACTTGAGTAGTCATAGGAAATTGAGAGTTTGGGAGAAAATGGTGGAATCTGTAAGCTGAAAGTCACTCTTGAGTTCAAGAAAGTGAGGGCATGACAGGGAAGAATATGCTGAGACTAGAGATTTGAATATTAAGGTTATATCGTTTCTGAGATCAGATCAGTTCTGGGTGATAAGGTTTAAGTCTATTAAAAATTTCTGATGTTTCAGGAATTTTTTAAACTGTTTTCCCACCCGGCGTGCTCAGGGTTGAGTGTCAACCTATGAACCAGGAGGTCATGGTTCAATTCCTGGTCAGGGCACATGCTCGGGTTGTGAGTTTGATCCCCAATGTGGGGCGTGCAGGAGGTAGCTAGCTGATCAATGATTCTCTCTCATCATTGATGTTTCTATATTTCTCTTTCTCCCTTCCTCCCTGAAATCAATAAAAATATATTAAAAATAAATAAATAAATTGTTTAATGGAAAATTTCAAACATACAAAAGTAGAGAAACTAGCACAGTGAATTCCCAGGTAACCATTATCCAGCTTTAACAATGATCAGATCATGGCCAATTCATGACTCTTCTGTGTATCTCACCCTGATTATTTTGAAGTGAATCCCAGACATATTATTTCATCTATAAAGATTTCAGTATCTCTAAAAGACAACTCTCCTTTTAAAGTAATGACAATACCACCATTCCTTTATGGTATCAAATATGCAATCAGTGTTCACATTTCTGTTGATTGTTCTATAAATGTTTCTTTAAAAAAAAAAAAAAGTATGATTGGGCCCTGGCCCTCGTCACTCGGTTGGTTGGGCGTTGTTCCATGCACCAAAAGGTTGCCAGTTCTATTCTCAGCCCCAGGTTGTGGGCTCGATCCCCAGTAGGGGGCATGCAGGAGGCCGCTGATCAGTGTTTCTCTCTCTCACCTCTCTCTCTCTCTCTCTCTCTCTCTCTATCTCTCTCTCTCTCTCCCCTTCTCTCCTTCTCTCCCTCCCCCCTCCCTCTCTCCCTCTTCTCTCCTCTCTCCTCTCCCTCTCCTCCTCTTTCCCTCTCTCTCCCTTCCTCTTTTTCTAAAATCAATTAAAAAAATATATTTACAAAAAATGTATAGTTGGCAGACCGAAGGGTCCCAGATTCCACTGTGGTCAAAGGTATGTACCTCAGTTGCAGGCTCCTCCCCAGCCTGGTCCCTCAGCCTGGCCTGGACTGATGTGTTTCTTTCTTTTTTCTTTTTTTAATTTAATAAATCTTTATTGTTCAGATTATTACAGTTGTTCCTCTTTTTCCTCCCCATAGCTTTCCTCCACCTGGTTCCCATCCCACCCTCTTCCCTTACCTCCCCCACACTGTCCTCATCCATAGGTGTACGATTTTTGTCCAGTCTCTTCCCGCACCCCCCACACCCCTTTCCCCCTGAGAGTTGTCAATCCACTCCCCTTCTATGCCCCTGATTCTATTATATTCACCAGTTTATTCTGTACATCAGATTTTTAATTCAGTTGATCTTTAGATTCACTTGTTGATAGATATGTATTTGTTGTTCATAATTTTTATCTTTACCTTTTTCTTCTTCTTCCTCTTCTTAGAGAATACCTTTCAGCATTTCATATAATACTGGTTTGGTGTTGATGAACTCCTTTAGCTTTTTCTTATCTGTGAAGCTCTTTAGCTGACCTTCAATTCTGAATGTCAGCTTGGCTGGGTAGAGTACTCTTGGTTGTAGGTTCTTGCTATTCATCACTTTGACTATTTCTTGCCACTCCCATCTGGCCTGCATAGTTTCTGTTGAGAAATCAGCTGACAATCATATGGGTGCTCCCTTGTAGGTAATTCACTGTTTTTCTCTTGCTGCTTTTAATATTCTTTCTTTGTCTTTTGCTCTTGGCATTGTAATTATGATGTGTCTTGGTGTGGTCCTCTTTGGATTCCTTTTGTTTGGGGTTCTGTGCGCTTCCTGGACTTGTAAGTCTATTTCTTTCACCAGGTGGGGGAAGTTTTCAGTCATTATTTCTTCAAATAGGTTTTCAGTATCTTGCTCTCTCTCTTCTTCTGGCACCCCCATAATTCTGATGTTGGTATGCTTGAAGTTGTCCCAGAGACTTCTTACACTATCTTCAAATTTTTGGATTCTTTTTTCTTTTAGCTTTTCCAGTTGAGTGAGTTTTGCTTCTTTGTATTTCAAATCTTTGACTTGATTCTTGCGTTCCTCTCGTTTGCTGTTGGGTATCTGTATAATATTTTTTATTTCAGTCAGTGTATGTTTAATTTCTCGTTGGTCCTTTTCCATATCCTCGAGGGTCTCTCTCATATCCTTGAAGGTCTCGCTAAATTTATCGGCCTTTTCTAGGAAATTCTTGAAAAACCTTATAACTGTGGTTTTGAACTCTATCTCCAGTCGTTTGTTTTCCTCCATTTCTTTGGTTTGTGATCTGTTTCTTTGTCTCCACATTTTCGCTGCTTCCCTGAGTTGGTAGGGTAGCTTTGTGTGCTAGGTTTCCTATATGGCCCAGTGGGTCGGCCTCCCCAGTTACCTGAGGTAGACACTCTTGGTGCACCCCTTTGTGGACTGTGTGTACAGCCTTGTTGTAGTTAAGTCTTGATTGTTGTTGGTATCAGTGGGAGGAGTTGACCTCCAGGCCAATTGGCTGTGAGGATCAGCTGTGTCTACGCCGGGAGACAGCCTTATTCAACTAGACTTGCAAAATTGCAAAAGCCTCTGTGCTCAGCTTGGATGGGACAGAGTTTCAGGGTGGAGCCTACAGCCTTGGCTTCCCAACAGCCCCGCCCTATGGGTCTCAGTGTCCCTCAGTGTCCCTCGGTAATCGCTGTAAGCACCTCTGAGAGAAAGGCGCCCTCGAGTTTCACCCGCTGCCAGACAGTCTAGTCTCTCCCCATATGAATCTGAATTCCCAGATTCTCGCCCAGAACTGGGGTTCAGTGCAGTCGGAACTGGGGCTCAGCGCTGTCCGGAGCTTTTGTCTCCTTCCTGCTAGGGCAATCCAGTGGCACAGTCAACAGTCCGTCCTCTGTGCGCATTCACGTGCGCGCCTCCGGAGCTCTGCCTTTCGCCGCTCCCCTGAGTTTCCGCCCCACAGCCCAGATTCCCCCCGTATGAGCCTGGGTCCCCAGAGTCTGGCCTGGAACTGGGGTTCAGTGCAGTTGGAGCTGGGGCTCAGCGCAGTCCGGAGCTTTTGTCTCCTTCCCGCTAGAGAACGCCAGCCAGGCACTCAGCCGCCCCGTCCTCTCCGGCTCCGTCCTCTCTGCACACGCGCACCCGTGTCTCCATACCTCAGGCTTTTACAGCTCCTCTGATTTTCCTTGTGGTTTTCTCTTTCCTTCTAGTTGTAGAATTTCCAGTCAGCTTTCCTGTGGTTCTGGATTATGTCCGTTTTGTCTTTTAGTTGTATTTTTGAAATTGTTGTGCGAGGCTGCAGATTAGGTGTTTACCTATGCCGCCATCTTGGTTTCTCCTGATGTGTTTCTTTCACATCAATATTTCTCTCTGTCTTTTCCTCTCTCTTCCACTCTCTCTGAAAAATCAATGGAAAAATATCCTCGGGCGAGGATTAAAATAAATAAGTAAGTAAGTAAGTAAGTAAATAATAAAAACAAAAAAAAATGTATGGTTGGTTTAAATCAGGATCCAAGAAGGCCTGTTTTTTTTCCTCCTTTTTTTTTAAATTTTAAAAATACATTTATTGGGGTGACATTAGTTAATAAAATTATATAGGTTCCTAGCGTAGAATTTTATAATACATCATGTTTATATTGCATTGTGTACTCACCACCCAAAGTCAGATCTCCTGTCATCATACATTTGACTCCCTTTCTCTCTGGTAACCACCACACTGTTGTCTGTATCTTGAGTATTTATTAATCCTCACCTGAGGATATTTTAGAAAGAATGGAAGGGAGGAGGAGAAACAGAGAGAGAGAAACATCGATGTGATTGTAAGACTACTTCACAGGTGGTAGTATATATTTCTAATGGAATAGCGACTTCACTTTGTTGCCTCGAGCACACACTGGAGATCTAGCCTGTAACTGAGGTATGTGCTCTTCACCGCAATCAAACCGATCCTTCAGTCTGTAGGCCAACACTCAATCCACTGAGCCAAACTGGCTAGGGCTTGAGGTGTTGTTTTTTTTTAATATATTTTTATTGATTTCAAAGAGGAAGGGAGAGGGAGAGAGAGAGGATGAGAGACAATCATTGATTGGCTGCCTCCTGCACGCCCCCTACTGGGGATTGAGCCCACCACCCAGGCATGTGCCCTTGACTGGAATCGAACCTGGGACCCTTCAGTCCACAGGCCAACGCTCTGTCCACTGAGCCAAACTGGCTAGAGCTAGGGCTTGAGTTTTGTTTTTGTTTTTAATTATTAATCAGAGAGGAAAGGCGAAGGAGCGAGAGATAGAAACATCAATGATGAGAGAATCATTGATTGGCTGCCTCCTGCACGCCCCCCACTGGGGATCAAGCCCGCAACCTGGGCATGGGCCCTTGACCGGAATTGAACCCGGGACCTTTCAGTCTGCAGGCCGATGCTTTGTCTACTGAGCCAAACCGGCTAGGGCAGGGCTTGAGTTTTTGATTGATTGTCTTGTTTGTTCATTTGTGCTTTCAGTTTTATATCCCACCCTAGAGAGCTGGTGCTCTCTGACATCCCCCGAGGGGTCCTGGATTGCGGATTGCGAGAGGGCGGTTCTCAGGTGATGCACCCTGGAATCGGGCTCCCTCCTCTCTGGTTCCGGGTGCCTCAACCGAGAACCACAGCTGCCAAGTCACCACAGCTTGGCAGCTCCTGCATTGCACGTCTGCCCCCTGGTGGTCATTGCGCATCATAGCTACCGGTCGGATGGTCACTTAGGCTTTTATATCTGTCTTCTATATGCATAAAAGGCTAATATGCAAAGTGTCCCCTCAGGAGTTTGACCAGGAGACTGGGAGTTTGATTGCTCACTATGATGTGCACTGACCACCAGGGGGAGGCATGGCACGAGGGAAGGTCCTAGCCAGTGGCTGGCAGCTGGGGAAGGAAGGCCCTGGACAAGGAAGGCCCTGGCCGGCAGCCGAGGAAGGAAGGCCCCGATCGGCCCTGATCGCTGGCCAGGCCTAGGGACCCTACCCTTACATGACTTTTGTGCACCGGGCCTCTAGTATATAGATAGATGAGTGAAATCATATGGTTCTTGACTTTTTCCATCTGACTTACTTTGCTTAGCATGATATTCACAAGATCCATCCATGTTGTTGTAAATGGCAATATTTCATCTTTTCTTATGGCTGGGTAGTATTCCATTGTATATATGTACATATGTTTCCCCTCATTATAGTCTTTTTTCTTTGCTGTTTTGTTGTTCTTAAAGACATTAGTTCATTTGTTCTCCACAGTGTGAATTTTATTGATCATCCCAAGAAACCAATTATGTTCTGTTCCTCCTTTTATTTCCTGTAACTGTTAGATCTAGAGCAACACTGTCTGATAGTACTTTCTGTGATGATGCAAGTGTTCTATATCTGCACTGTGGCCACTTGAAATGTGGCTAATGTGACTGAAACTGAATTTTAAATTTAATTTCATTTTAATGTAAGTGGCTATATGTGGCTAGTGGCTGCCATGTTAGCACAGATTTGGAGCTTGGATTAGTCAGACTTGATTTTGTTTGTTTGTAAGACTACTTCATAGGTGGTAATCTTATCTAATAAAGAGGGAATATGCTAATTGACCCTCACGCTGTCACAAAGATGGTGGCGCCCACAGCCAATAAGGAGGGAATATGCTAATTGACCGCCCACCCTCAAATATGGCGGCGCCCACAGCCACAAGATGGCGGCGCCCAGTCCCCTCAGCCCCGCCGGGGCACAGCAGGCACGGCAAGGCTGGGCCCGCCCCACGCGCCTGCCTCCGGAGTCCTCCAGTTCCCTAACCCCCCAGCCGCCCAGGGGTGGCCCAAGGCGCAGGCAAGCCTCAGATGGTGACTGCCCAGCCGCCCAGGGCCGCCCAAGGCTCAAGTAACCAGGGCCGGCCGAGGCTTGCACTGCCGGCAGTGGCAGCAGCAGAGGTGTGATGGGGCGTCGCCTTTCCCTGATCGCCGGGTCGCCTCCTGACCCTGAGGGCTCCCGGACTGTGAGAGGGGGCAGGCCGGGCTGAGGGACGCCCCCCTCCAGTGCATGAATTTTCATGCACCGGGCCTCTATTACTAGTATATACTTTTAATGGTATAGTGACTTCCATAGTGTTTAATTGTCTTTATGTGGTATATTATTAATCAGCTATTGATAACTGTTGCCTTGATCAGCACATCTGATAGAAATATAATGTAAGATCCAAATGTAATATAAAATTTTCTAATAGCCACAAAAGAAAAATTTTGCTTTTTTTCAACTCTTAAAAAGCCATTATTCATATCACTAAGAGAAAAAAACAAGGTGCAGCCCTGGCCAGGTAGCTCAGTTGGTTAGAGCATCATTCTGAAATGCCAGGGTTGTGGGTTCAATCCCCCGTCAGGGCACATACAAGAATCAACCAATGAATGCATAAATAGGTGGAACAACAAATTGATGTTTCTCTCTTTTTCTCTAACAACAAACTTCTCTCTGACAATAAACTAATTGCTAAAATTCTGCGGCAGAGCAAATAATATGTTTTTGCCTATCTGACAAAAAATAGGTATAATTTTGAGTCATTCACACCAGACAGCTATTGTGTTGACTGTTGTCATTTTTAAATTTTATAATTTAAGGGAAAAAGAGGTCAGTGCCCCTGACTAGTCAGGTATTGCATATTTTAAAATTTCTTGTAGCACACTGGTTTGAAAATTGCTGCTTTAGATTTATAAACTAAACTAGCATACCATCTGAGCATACTCTTTGTTTTGAATGAATATTGAGTGCCTAAGTATTGCTTTCTTAGAAACATGACTAAAAGTAAGGTTTGTAAGTGAGGGAGTTTTGTACAAAGTTCCTTTAATATGTTTTTAAGAAATTTGAAAAAGCCCAAGTGGATTTTTAGGTACTCCTTTAGACAGGGAATGAAACCATTTTTAAAAAACTTGTGCGGTTTTAAGGCTTATGTGGTTCGCATTGTACAGAGTGTAATATGCTTCACTCAGTTGTTTCACTCTCCTTCTTCCTGTTCCATTTTTTTTGCAGATCTAGCTGAAGCTCCTTTACAAGTACTCCCTGACGACTTCAACTCTTTAATATGTTATCTTTTCTGAACTCTCGCACTTATTGTTGGCCTTTGTATAACTACCTTCTTATATATTGTATTACTCATCTCTTGTAATTTTGCCCCTTCTGGGAGAATTCAGAGTAAGGGACATTATCCTGTGTCTTTTTTTTTTTTTTAATGTCTTCAATATGTATAGCCTCAATTTTTTTTAATACATTTTTTTATTGATTTCAGAGAGGAAGGGAGAGGGAGAGAGATAGAAACATCAATGATGAGAGAGAATTATTGATTGGCTGCCTCCTGCACGGCCCCTCCTGGGGATTGAGCCCACAACCTGGGCATGTGCCCTTGACTGAATCGAACCTGGGACCCCTTCAGTCTTCAGGCCCACTGAGCCAAACCAGCTAGAACTAGCCTCAAATTTGTTATGATGAATTGGATTTTTTAAATGACTGTTCATAACTGCCAATACACCTCCCTCACAGTGTATTTCATAACACTTTTCTGATGCAAATGATAATTGTCTAGTCCAGATGAATAGAAGCTATGGCTTTTTTCATTCCCTTGGATGTAATCAAATTGTGTATTCTAATGACGTATAGTCACCATTAAGTTAGAATTATCTCTGATTTTTATTTTTCTGCTGTTACATGCTGGTTAAAAGCTTAGTATATTAAAAGTGAATGTATATTAAAAGTTAACTTTACTTAGGTGTTACAACTTACAAAGAAAAGAGAATTTACAGTATCATTGGATCGTTGAATTTCCCAAGGATTCAGCCAAGAATTTGTCTATTTTTCTTTCAACTGAGAGGTCTGATGGTGGTGTGTTTACATAGATATTTTAACACAATTCTGCTATTATATTTCTAGCTGTGGATTTCTTCAATCAGATCAACATGTTATATGGAACTATTACAGAATTCTGCACTGAAGCAAGCTGTCCAGTCATGTCTGCAGGTCCAAGGTACATATTACTGCATTTTATATAGGAGTACTAAGTAAAGCTAATCACTAATTGATAGAAATTAAATAATAAAGACTTTTTTCTTATCTGTGTAAAAGCAGTTCAATTTTATGGATTCTTGAATACTTACCTATAAGCTTTTAGTTATTATTAAATACTTTGGCATTTGGTACTTAGTGTTTGATTTCCTAATGGCATTACAGTAAGGAGTTGTAAAAGGAAAAGAAATTTAGAACTCTGTTAACATGGTTCTGTTTTTTAAATTAATTCTTGAAATCGAGTTTTTAGTTAACTTTTTATTATTTGATTCCTTTTTCTTGTGCTTATTTAGTGTTAATTACTTCCAACTGTGCTGTGTTAGTTATTTGGCTTAACCTTTTGCACTCGGATGTCGAGTGTGACTCGACACGGTTAGCATTAGAATAAAGGAATCGAGAAAAAGCAAACGAGTGCAAAGGGTTAGAGATGCTAGATTTTTAAAAAATTGACTATAATAAATTTCAAGAAATACTGAGAAAGAGATGGAACTCTTTCTCAAAAGAGTTGTTGTCAAAGTTTGATGGTGTGTGATTTACGTGTTTCCTTCCAGTCTTTTCAATATAGTAAATGACTGAATTTACGTCATGGTAGTTGGTGTCAAGATATTTATTTACCTCTTGGGGAAAAAAATTGTCTTTTCTGAATTTTCTACAGGTGTAAAGGATAGATCTCCAGGCAGTTGGTAATCCTATCTTCTATACTAATAAAAGCCTAGGTGGTCGTCACACCCTCACACTGTCACAATCCATCACCAGGGTGGGTGGGGCTTGATGCTGCGTGCGCACCGTGGGGGCGGTTCCTGGTTGCTGCTCCACACGGCTTCCACTGGGGGTCCCGTGGTCCCACGCCCACCGTGGAGGCGGGAACCCGGGCCGGCCTACCTCTTTGGGGCAATCCATCAAGGAGCCCCAGATGGGTGGGCGGGGCCTACCTCTTTGGGGCAATTGATCACAGGGCTCCCACACTGTGAGAGGGCACAGGCCAGCCTGGGGGACCCTCCCCCCCCCCAAAGTGCACGAATTTCATGCACTGGGCCACTAGTTTTTATTATAGTATTTTAGGAGGGATTTTTAAAAAATATATTTTTATTGATTTCAGAAAGGAAGGGAGAGAGAGATAGAAACATCAATGATGAGAGAGAATCATTGATTAGCTGCCTCCTGCACGCCCCCTACTGGGGATTGAGCCCACAACCTGAGCATGTGACCTTGACCGGAATCAAATCTGGGACCCTTCAGTCCGAAGGCCGAGGCTCTACCCACTGAGCCAAACCAGCTAGGGCGAGAGATGTTTTTATTTTGTGTTGTTTTAAGTTTTAGTTCTCAAGCTTCCTTAAAGAAATTTAAATAAATAAGAAAATTAAACTGATCTATGGCTTAAATACTTTATACAGTAAAGTTTTGTATAAGTCTTTTAATCATTCTAGTTAAGCACACCATCTGAGCATACTCCTTGTTTTGAATGAATATTGAGTGCCTAAGTATTGCTTTCTTAGAAACATGACTAACTTACACCCTTTCCAAGAAACAGTGTTTTATAATGTAAAAATGTTTTTATTGATTTCAGAGAGGAAGGGAGAGGGAGAGAAAGATAAACATCAGTGATGAGAAAGAATCATCCATTGGCTGCCTCTTGCATGCTCCCCACTGGGGATCGAGCCCATAACCCGGGCATGTGCCCTGAATCAACCAAGACCTCCTGGTTCATGGGGCAACACTCAACCACTGAGCCATACTGGCTGGGTAGGGTTTTATGATCTTGACTCTATTGGTGATAACTTGGTGACCAAGGAACTCAGAATGCGGTGATCCATCAGTCCTTTCCCCAGTCCTCACAGACAGAAATATAGTTCATTTATCTTTCCCAGGGCTATGCTAGAAAACATCCATTCTGGCACTGCCAGCTGCCACATTATCTTCTCTTTTTCTTCCAATTATAACCATCACTTGTCAAAATAATTCAATGGGAAACTCTCAGTAATCTTAAGTAGAAGTTTAGGTAATTTACTAAAGATATATATGTATATATATATGTATGTATATATAATTTCTGTTGACAAAATGTGAACCTACTTTGATTATAAGTTGCACATTTGTTAATGTGAAAACTTTATCAATAAAACCTTTCTCTCCAGATATGAATATCATTGGGCAGATGGTACTAATATTAAAAAGCCAATCAAATGTTCTGCACCAAAATACATTGACTATTTGATGACTTGGGTTCAGGACCAACTTGATGATGAAACCCTTTTTCCTTCTAAGATTGGTGAGTTACTGTTGTATAACTGTTTTTCTTTTTAAACGATAAATGTGTGCTTTTTAACGCTCTATTTTTTAAAAATGTAACAGAGACTGTCAATTTTTTCTGCATAAGATTATAAATGTATATTCCTTTCAGAGATGTTTGTGTCTGCCTGTGTTTCTTCACCAATACTGGTTGTTAGTCACTGAAAAAAATTTTTATAATTTAGGTAAATAAGTTAGTTTTAAGGTACATTTTTAAGATATTGATGAGATTTAGCATTTTTTCTTGTATTGATCATTCTGTTTTATCTTTATATCCTTTGTTCATTTATTTATATGTTAAGGATATTAGCTTTTTGTCATAAATGTTGTATGTATGTATTTTTCCCTAGGTTGCCTTTTGTCTTACTGTGTTCATCAAGTGATTTTGCTATATATAACTTTCTTATTTTGTCTTATTAATCTTTTCTTTAATGATGTCTGGGTCTTAATCAATGATTAGAAAGGTTTTTTCTACTTCACTATTATAAAAATATTTATCCATGTTTTCATTTAGTACTTTTGTGGTTTTGTTTTTACATTTAAATCTTTGTTCTGTCAGGAATTTTTTTCTCATTGTTCCCTTTATTTTTTCCTCACTTAGAATGGTAGTCAGTTTGTCCAGTACTATTTATCAAATACATGTGTCTTTTCTCCCCTGGTCATCAAGTTGTCACATATTTTGGAGTCTTTTAATCTCTTTATCTGTTCCTATAGAAATTCCATACTGTTTTAATTAACCATGGGCATATATCTTTGAGCATCTTATAGGGCTGGTCTCTCTTCCTTGCTCTTCTTTTTCAGAATATTCACGACTATTCTGGGATATTTGTTCTTCCAAAGAACTTAGAATCATTTTGTCAAGGTAAAAAAAAAAAATCTTTGTGAGATTTTTATTATTATTTTATTCAATTTGTAGATTAATATAGGGATTCTTGTTCTCTTGACAATCCTGTACCTTCCTATCCTAGAATAAGGTATATTTCTTCATTTACTCATGTCTCTTATTTGCTATATCCTCTTATAAAATTCTATAGTTTATGCTAATCCTTCAAGTTTCTTAAGTTTATTCCTAGGCATTTAATTTTTTTTATTAATATTTGGTTTCCAGTGGTTAGTGTTTAGTATATAGAAAATCTGTTGATTTTTATATAAACTTTATCATTGACCACCAGATGTTGATTATTCCTATTGTTTTGGGTTGTTTTTTCTTGAGTTTTTAAAGTATACAGTTACATCATACTAATGGTAATTTTGCCTCTTTCTGATAATGTATATTTCTTGTGTAACTCTTACCTAATTGTACTTACAACTAGTACTTCCAGAGCAGTGCTGACTAATGGTGATAATGGCAGACATCCTTTTCTCGTTTCCTTTTATGAGTGCGTCTAGTATTTTAGCATTAAGCAAGAATCTTGCTTTTGGTTACAGGTGTGTGAATTGTGTTGCTAATGGCCATAAGGTTTTCTCCATTTTTTTAAAAAAATGTTCTCCTAGAAGAGTATTTTTATTTGCTAATATTTTGATTAAGGTTTTGGAATTGGTATTTATGGATGAGAATGGTCCTTGTCATTTTCAGTGTAAGGGTGTCTTATGAACAACATATTGTTGGATTCTGTCTTGTTTGTTAAATGCCAGAAAGTGGATGGCACATAAACAAGAGAAATTTATTTCTCAAAGTTTAACCCTTTGCACTCGCTCATTTTTCTCGATTCCTGCTACCGTGGAGTCACACTCGACATCCGAGTGCAAAAGGTCAAAGGCTGAAAGTCTGAGATCAGGTGCCAGCATGGTTGGGCTCTGGTGAAGGCCCACTTCCAGACTGCAGACTTTTCACCTAGTCCCCACATAGTAGAGGGGCAGCTCTCCGAGGCCTCTTTTTATAAGGCCATTAATCCCATCCATGAAAGGTTGGCCCTCATGACCCAATCACCTCCCAAAAGCTCCACCTACTAATGCCATCAACCAGGGCCGTGGTGGGCAAACTGCGGCTCTTGAGCCACATGCGGCTCTTTGGCCCCTCGAGTGTGGCTCTTCCACAAAATACCACGGCCTGGGCGAGTCTGTTTTGAAGAAGTGGCGTTAGAAGAAGTTTAAGTTTAAAAAATTTGGCTCTCAAAAGAAATTTCAATCATTGTACTGTTGGTATTTGGCTCTGTTGACTAATGAGTTTGCCGACCACTGAACTAGGGGATAGGACTTCAACATATGGATTTTGCCAGGAGGTAGGGGGGGAACAACACAAATATTCAGACCATAGCAGATTCCTTTTTTGCAGTCTAACTAGAGGTTTTTCAGAAGTTATATCATGTTACATTTTTTCTGTTTGCTATTGGTCAACTTTTCTATTAAGCATTTTATTTGCTTAATAGCAAATAAAGATTTGTTATTATATAGTGACTATGCTTGAATGTTTCTGTCAAATTCAACTTGAAAGTGCTTAGATTAAAACAAGTATTTCTTTATTCATTAAAGTTTTCTGAAGAATACTTTTGACTTTATTCTCTTTTCTCAGCTTCCCATTCATCAGTAATTTATCCTAATGTTCTGGCATTCTTTTCCCCCTCATTACATTATTACTATATACCACATTTACTTATGCCAATTATCTACTTAGACAAAATTGTTTATTCACTTTTAAACTAGTATATCCAAGTTATATCTGTTCTTTTTATTAGCAAGGTGCCCATTTATAAATTTTGAAAAGAAATTTGACATAAAAATCCATCTTTTCAGTACATTAATATAAGACCCATTTCAGAAAAACAAGCCCATAAGCTTCAGAATAATGTTTGAAAGGGCAGGTTGTTAGCCAAGACTCGGGGTGGGGGGAAATCCCCCACAAAAACCAGCTTATAAGAGCAAAATTTCAAGCTAGAAAGGACTATTTGAGAAACAAAACAACATATTCAGGGAAGGAAAAAGTGTTTAAGCTTTTGTCCTTGAAAATTTAAAGAAAATGTTTCAAGAGTAAATGTTCTGGAACAGACCATTAAGGTTATTTGGATGCAGGTACCTTCCTATGTGTTTATTTACTATACTCAGTGCCAATTGTATTGTCATTCACCTATCCCTGCCTTCTAAGAGACTTTGTCTTGTTAACCAAAATTTTCAAGAATGTAACCAGTTGCATCCCTACTTGCACTGCTTGGAAAGAGATTACCAAACCCTCTCCCTGTTATTTTCTAAGGAGATACTTATTTTCTTGGAAAAATAGGGAGCTGCTTTTCCTCCCTTTTTTCAGGAAGTATATTTCCTTCTTAGACTACAGAAAAATGAAAATAGCACTTTAATAAAATAAAATAAAGTTTATACTCCTAATTTAAGAAAACTGGCTTTTCAGAGGAATTCAAGAAGATAAAATTACTTGTAAAACAGTAGATTATGATGACCTGAAGTGTGCCTTTTCTTTTTCTTAGGGCAGTTTCTAGTCCTAGTTGAGTGTGTAAATTTTTTTTAGTTACAGATTACAAAAAGTAAAAATTTTCTATTTATAGTCAAATGCTTAATATTGTTACATTTTATCTTTTTTTTTTTTTTTTTTAAAAAGTGTTGATTTTTAGAGAAGGGAACGGAGAGGGATAGAAACACCAATCGGCTGCATCAGCACTCCCTATTGAGCCCACAACCTGGGCAAGTGCCCTGACCAGGAATCGAACCTGCAACCTCTTGGTTCCTGGGTCAATGCTCAACTGCTAAGGCACACCGGCCGGTCTGTTGCATTTAGTCTTAGGAAGGAACTCTTCAATATTAACCACAAATAGGCTTATTTTAATTTTGATTCAGTAACATTTTATATATAAATTTTGAAACCTGTGCCTGCTATTTTAAGATAGAAAATGTGTGGTATATGAGCATACCTCATATGCTTATGTTTGGGATTCCTTTTTCCCTTGCCTTTAAAAAATGTATATATGGCAGTAGGCTTGTATTTGTGAATGTGCATGTTTGTCTTTTGGAGTTGCTCATGGCTATATCTAAAATTTCTGCTGTTCAGTTAGATAAAAGACTAATGGATATATATTTATATTTATTATAGGTGTCCCATTTCCCAAAAACTTTATGTCTGTGGCAAAGACCATCCTAAAGCGTCTGTTCAGGGTTTATGCCCATATTTATCACCAGCACTTTGATTCTGTGATGCAGCTGCAAGAGGAGGCTCACCTCAACACCTCCTTTAAGCACTTTATTTTCTTTGTTCAGGTAAGTTGAACCATGTTGACTTTGGTGTTCTTCGACTTGAACATACTTGGCTTGGTAACTTTAATAAAGAACAATTTATAGAATTTTATTTATAGATGCAGAGCTAAGTGTAAGCAGCGTTCTCTTTTCTACTTTATTTCATTGATGTGCGTAGCAGCATAGAGTGCATCATCTCCATTCTGGGTTTCCTGCCTCTGGCTGCCCAGGTCTCTGGTTAGCTTATGACAAGGAGCACCAAAAACCCAAGAAAGCTTGTCCATACCCTTCTGATCCATCACCACTGCTGGTAAAGGGACGCAATGAAAAACATCTGAAGTTGGGTTGTTTCATGAGATATTTATGCCTGGAAGAGAAATATTTAGAAGAACCTGTTACATGTTGTCTTAGGTTCAGTGTCTAGAAGTCCCACATAAGGCCAAATGTTATGAAGTTTTAGCAGCTAGAATCTTTAAAAATCAAAATAATCACATTGTTTGAAAAAGATGTGGAAGAATTGGGACTTCTTTAGTCTCGCTTTAGAAATACACAATTCTGTATGCAAAATACAAATACGTCTAGATATTTTTTGGTGGAAAACCCAGCAGCTTTATAGTAGACTAGAGGCCCAGTGTGTGAAATTTGTGCACTTGGGTGGGAGGGTGTCCCTCAGCCTAGCCTGCGCCCTCTCACAGTATGGGAGCCCCGTGATCGATTGCCCCGCAGAGGGAGGCCCTGCCCACCCACCGCAGCCCACCAGTCAGTGGCCTGGGCCTCCCTCTTTGGGGCGATCAATTGTGGAAGGCCCCCATCCCCCCGAAAGATTGCCCCGCAGAGGGAGGCCGAGGCGCCTCCCCTCCCCCCATTGATTGCCCCACCGGCTGGTGGCCTGGGCCTCCCTCTGTGGGGCCCCCCCAACCAATCGTATCACACCCGCCTTGGCTGGCCTGGCGCCATTGCATGTCATAGTGTGGTCATCTGGACAGTCGTTCAGCTGTTCGGTCAATTTGCGTATTACAGTATTATGTATCACACAAAGGATAATGTACTGTGCTCTTCTCTATCTTCCTTCTGAGGTAGTTGTATGGCATAGATATAGAATCCTATCTAATAAAAGAGAAACATGCAAATTGACCGTACCTCCACTACGCCCACCAGCCAATCAGGAGCAAGTATGCAAATTAACCCAACAAATATGGCAGCAGCCACAGAGCTGGAGAGAGCAGGAGGCTTGGGTTGCCCCTGGTGATGGAGGAAGCCAAGCTTCCTGCCCTGGCCTTCGCTCAAGGCTACAAAGTTGCAATTATAGAAGATAAATAAATCCCAGATACCAGGGCCTCCGCTTGGGTTGCTGGGAGGGCGTGGCCAGCCTGCAAACTACCACAGGCCCCTTGCCCAGGCCGCCCCACGCCCCAAGGGAACCCCCACCCTGATCCGGGACACCCTTCAGGGCAAACCAGCCAGCCCCCACCCGTGTACCAGGCCTCTATCCTATCTAATAAAAAAGTAATATGCAAATTGACCATCACTCCAACACAAGATGGCTGCCCCCATGTGGACACAAGATGGCTAGCAGGGGAGGGCAGTTGTGGGCAATCAGGCCAGCAGGGGAAGGCAGTTGGGAGGGACCAGGCCTGCAAGGGAGGGCAGTTGTGGGCGATCAGGCCAGGAGGGGAGAGCAGTTGGGGGGGACCAGGCCTGCAGGGGAGGGCAGTTAGGGGTGACCAGGCCGGCAAGCGGGGGCAATCAGGCTGGCAGGGGAGTGGTTAGGGGGTAATCAGGCTGGTAGGCAGAAGTGGTTAGGGGCAATCAGGAAGGCAGGCAGGCGAGCAGTTGGGAGCCAGCAGCCCTGGATTGTGAGAGGGGTGTCTGACTGCCCATTTAGATAGAATCGGGCCTAAACGGGCAGTCGGACATTCCTCGAGGGGTCCCAGATTGGAGAGGAGGCGGGCTGGGCTGAGGGACCCCCCCCAACCCCCGTGCACGAATTTCATGCTCCGGGCCTCTAGTCTATAATAATAAAAGTGTAATATGCAAATTAACCAAACAGTAGAACGACCATCTGAATGACCACACTATGACATGCACTGGCGCCAGGCCAGCCAAGGTGGGTGTGATGCTATTGGTCAGGGGGCCCTGCCATTGCCCCATGATAGCCCTGCAGAGGGAGGCTCAGGCCACTGGCTGGCGGGGTTGTCGATCGGCGCAGGGGGTGGGGTGTCTGGGACTATTGATCATGGAGCCCTGTGATTGATCGCCCCAAAGAGGGAGGCCCAGACTACCAGGCCGGTGGCACTGCAGCGGGTGGGCAGGGCCTCCCTCTGCGGGGCGATTGATCACAGAGCCCTGGGTGGGAGGAGGCCCAGGCTACCCATCCAGTGGTGGGGCTTGCGGACTGCGAGAGGATGCAGGCCAGGCTGAGGGACACCCCCCACCCCCGAGTGCACAATTTTGTGCACCAGGCCTCTAGTATAGCTATAACTATGAAAGGAGAAGGTCTGCTGCCCTGAGGTGACCACTAGCAAAGGTTCAGTGTAAAGTTTTCAGATAATTCCTATGTAAATGCAAACACATACAATTTTAATGTTTTACCCAGTGAGCATCATGCTATTATAGTTGCTTATTTAGTAAGTCCTCTATATTTTAAAAAGGAGTAAAAATTATTCTATTTTAAAATGTTCACAGAGATCATTTCATTATTTCTTTCAATTTCAGAAAACTAGTGTTGGGAATACTTTCTCTGAATGACATTTACAGAGTTTTAATTTTAGATCTATTTTTAAATTTTATTTTTCTTCTCTTTTTAGGAGTTTAATCTGATTGATAGGCGTGAGTTGGCACCTCTTCAGGAATTAATTGAGAAGCTTGGATCAAAAGACAGATAAATGTTTCTTCTAGTACACGATTACCCTCTTGCTTCATCTACTGCTAGAGCTATCTCATTACTATCTGTTATAGACTAGTGATACAAACTTTAAGAAACAGGATAAAAAGACAACTATTGTCTCTGCTGATAAAAATTGTCCCAAAGTTAGGTTGGCCTAATACCTTCAGAGTGAGAAATTTAGGACACAGCCAGATTTGAGGCACTGTGTCACCACACTTGTTATTGTCACTGAGTCACACTTTTAATATGTGATGGTTAATCTGTAGTTTATCAGTTCACATATTATTCTTTTACTAAAGAAAATGCTTTAGTTTGTTTCAGGTTATAGCATAATGGATATTAAGAATTTTTACCAATAATTTATTAACAAGTTTCCACAACAAATTTGTTAATATCTCAGTCAGATAGGTTTTATTCTGCTTATAGAAGAGGTTTTTTTTAAGTTTCTTTAAGGTTTAGAACAATTTGTGTCACTTTGGATAAACATGTTGTTTGAAGTTATATACTAGTGTTTTTATAGATAATACATAATATGTATATTTTTTCAAAATCCATGATTGCCATTTAAATCATATGACATGTGAGAGTAACCAAAGTTATTTCTAAAATGACTTTACTTTTTAATCTTAACCTTTTGCACTCGGATGTCGAGTGTGACTCGACACGGTTAGCATCGGTAGCAGGAATCGAGAAAAAAGCGAGTGCAAAGGGTTAATTTGGGATTTTATTCACATATGAACCTATCTCAATATTTAGTAGTATGTTCATATTAGAAATAATTGTTTTAAGGCATCCAAGGTGGTCTTGAAGATTTTTTTTTTTAAATACTTCGTTCAGATTAATTTGAATATATAGCTTTTGGCTGACAAAAAGCAAACTTCCAAAAAATTAAGACAAATTTAGGCCTCAAACCACTATTTTCATTCACATTGTCTTTCAGAAGGCTTTGAAATTCTGGATAGAATGGAAAATGCTCAGATTACTTGATTGTTTTTGAGTTTCCTTTTTTAAAAAATGACTTCTATGTGTTTGGGTTGTGTGTGTGTTTTTTTTGTGGCTTGAGACTTAGTAAAGAATACTATAGAGATGCATCAGCTTTATCCCAATAAGGATAAAACTTAAGGAAATCACACACACACAAATTTGAAAAAAACATCTTGAAAGGTGTACACATTTTATAACACAGTTAAAAGTTTGATGTTTCCTATTCTTGTGTTTGTGTGTTTAAAGGAGACAGCATGGGAGGAATAAGAAAAAAAGATCTTCATTCTGTTAATAGTTAAAGGATGGATTGAGCTCCCCTGAGGGTTTTATCCTGTGTTAATTATTGTATCAAAACCTGAATTTATTCTCTTTCTATTCAGATAAAAAGGATCTTCCCTTTAATGCAGAAAAGATGATTTTCATTAGGCTTCTAGGATTTCGTGAACTCTGACGGTTTAAATGTATTGAGGCACAAATATATTAAAGACTTGCCAGACAGCAACCACTTTAAGTTCACCAGCATTCTGTTTCAGAGTTGTGACTTTTGCATAGTACTCACCAACTTCTTGATGGCTTTGGCAAAGGTTAGCTTTGATAGTTTTGTGGGGTTTTTTGTTGTTGTTATTTATTTTTATTATTCCACTAGAGTATAAGGAAGAGAATTACTTAGAAACTGTTTTTATAATAACTCAATTTCAATAAATTATTAAATATATTCAGGATTTTAAAGGAAACAAAACATTTCATCTAATTAGGCTGAAACCGTACCTCATTGTTTTAGGAATTAGAGTGGGATAATCACCTATGAAAAAAAAAGAAAAAAGCCCTCTATGAAACATTCCATGGTCCACATTTTAAGTTGATTCAAAGGTCCCTGTCAGGCTGTATATATGTTTATGTTGATCCTTTACAAACAAGAAGGCAGGTTTCTGGATACCACTGAGAATGTTACTGCCTGTCAACTTTAAACCTTAGTGGCTTTAAGTCTGCAAGGAATAAAGTTAGATTTCTCAACTAGGGTTGCACTTGCATCATCATTTCTAATATTTCAAATATTCTCAAACAAAAGGGTTCTCAATTTTCTCCATCTATTTTCCATGATAGAAATCCTCCCTCTCTTCAAGACTCAGCCCAAAATGAACCAAAGACTGTAACGTTAGAATAACTATTAAAGGCAGCGTACTAGTGACAAATAAAATTGTTGGTAATTTGAGACTCAGAATGGCCTTTTTAAAAATGAAAACATTACCAGGTTCTCATACTAATCTGGCTTAGTCAGCAATGCATCCAAACATCAGTGTTAACATTACTTGTTTATATCCAAGGCCAGGGAGTTGAAGGCAGGAGAATTGGAGGAATGCGGGGGGAGGATGGCCCCTTCTTGACTTGGCTAAGGGGTCAACTTCTGGTAACAGTTGTAAGAAATCTATCTTTGACTCTCATTTTTGACTCATCTCTCTGTGCCCAGCATATGCCTGTTGGACAACACTCCCTACCCTGACCCCTCCCAATCACAAGCCATCTCTTGTCAATGTGATCCACTCATACCTGATAACAATCATGGGGTGGAGGGGGAGTGCTTTATAATACGCAGTTAATCCTTTGGTCCTTTTATTTTCAGGCCTTTAAAAAAAATGTGGATAGTGATGTGCAGATTTTTGTTTAAATATTGTACTAGTTTTTGTATCGACAACCAAATGTATCATTTATTCTTCTCTAGACTGAATAAAGTGATTTTAGAGGGCTTCCAGCTTAAAAAAAAAAAAAAAAAGTATTTCCTTTAATCTTAAGACTTGTAGAACCCTTAGCTCATGTAGCTGCCTGCTCAAGAAATGCAAATCTGTAGTCATCATGACTCTGATAACAAAAAAAGGAAAGTTTTCCTAGTCATGTGAGGCAAGAGCAGCAATCCTGGTGCTGATTTTAACTTTTGCAAACATCGTTGAGGTTTCCTGATTATACTGTTGGCTTTTTCTCTGAGCAGTGAGGTTATACTAGAAGTAGAGCTTCAGAGAAACATTATTACCTCACAAGCATAAACAAATCAGGCCCACAGAATGTAAGTCCTAGAGGTTTTAGAAGCAGCCCCAGGCACAGCACTGGTGTTACCCTGTGTAGTTAAGGAGGCCGTCTGCTGTCTGTAGAACTCCAGCCTAAAAAGTGCTGGCCTGGGACACCAAACTGAGCATCTTCAACAGGGACATTATTTCCTCCTGATATTTGTTCAATAAGTGGATTTACTATTTATTGTAGAATTCTGGCAAGGAGGGAAAATAGTAGTCCCTCAGTCTTCCTGTATTTTTGCATTAGATTTTGATATTTCAGACTATATAAGGTTTTTGGGGATATTACATGTGATTGTAATTTTACTGAAGCAACTGCATTGAAATTCACTTGGGTTTTCCCTCATTATCAGATTCTATTCCAAACAAGTATTCTGTAAATCCAGATAGACTGCTGATTTATTATGTTTGGTCTACATCAAAAATAGCTTGTATAAGTTAGTTTTGGTTACCATCTAAAATATTTTTAAATGTTCTTTACATGAAAACTTACGTTGTATTTTTAAATCTTTAGGGGCTTTATCTATTTTTCTAAGTCAGTTAACTGTACTTTAAAAAAAGTAATTTGTATCTACTTTTGTAACTTCATCAGAATAAAATATATTGAAAGAAAGAAATGACTAAGGTATGTGTCTCAACACACTTATTTGTGAAACTTGAGAATTTTTGCAGCCCCTGCAGAAGATTGTCTTTGCTTATCATTTAGTGGCTAAAATGTTTTCTTAACTTTTAGAAGAAAGGGTACAGTGTCTAAAGTACATCCCAGAGAAAAAAACAAGTAGTTTCATTTCTACCTTGCTAACCCAGATCTACATTCCTGGCTATCAGATTGAGAAAAGGGAAGAGGAGACTGGACTTAATTTTCTGACCTTGAAATTGAGTACTCAGCGATCAGCTGCCTCTTGCACACCCCCTACTGGGGATGTGCCCACAACCAACGTACATGCCCTTGACCGGAATCGAACCTGGGACCCTTGAGTCCGCAGGCCGACGCTCTATCCACTGAGCCAAACCGGTTTCGGCAGTGCTAGAATTGTTTTGACCTTTGTTGAGTAAAGTTAAAAACTTCAATGAATGTGAAATAAAAACTTAATGACTGTGGCTAAATACGGGTAAGTTACAGTCAGTTTTGGAGTTTTTGGACAGTAATATTTTATTAGGCTTAAAAAATTGACTATAAAAATGTTAAGTATCTAATGGCTAAATTTGAAAGCTGTTTCAAAATTTATAAATGAACTAGAGGCCCGGTGCACGAAATTTGTGCATGGGGTGTGGGTCCCTCAGCTCAACCTGCACCCTCTCCAATGGCGACGGGCAAGCAGGCCTTGCTGTCTGCTGGGCCCGCTTGCCTGCTCGCCGCCGGCAGAACTGAAAGGACTGGGGGACTCCAGCAGCAGGCAAGTGGCGCAGCCGGACCTGCCTGGAGGCGGTCCAGGTGCGCTGCCTGCCTGCCGCCCCCCGGGACTGGGGGATTCTGGCAGGGCTGAGGGGACTGGGCGCTGCCATCTTTGTGAGGGAGTGATGGTCAATTTGCATATTCCCTCTTTATTAGGAGGATACTAGAATAAACCAGATCGTCTTTGGCCAGAGTCCCTCTTCAAAATTGCACAGTCAGAAACAATGTCCAAAACATGCCTTAGACATTCTCTATCAAATACTCCATTGCTATCTGGCTAGGTATGGACACCTCAACCTTCATCTTTACCACTGACCACCAGATATCAGTCTGAGCTCCCAAAAGCTAGGTGTGTGTGTCCTGACCAGAATAAAGAATTTTAGGGGGGAGAACCAAGATGGTGGCATAGGTAAACACCTGTATCTGCCACCTCCCACAACCACATCAAAATTACGACTAAAATACAGAATAACCATCATTCAGAACTGCCTGAAAGCTGGCTTAATGGAAGTCCTACAACTAGAGAAGAAGAAAGCACACTGAGACTGGTAGAAGGGGTAGAGGTACAGAACACACTGGTCCGGCACACAAGGGTGCCGAATTTTTTAATTAATTGGGAGAGAGCATCTCTGCAGAGGCCCCTCATGAGGTCAAGGGGTGCCAGCTCCACACCAGACCCCCAACCCAGGGTCTCAGAGCTGGGAAGAGAAGTCACTGCAACCACGAGCTATAAAAACCAGTGGGGATTGTGGCTGCGGAACACGGGAGCTGCCAGAGACCCAGGTGTCCCTAATAAAGGGCAGGTGCACAAACCTACTTGGACTCAACCCCTATGAGCTCCAGCACTAGGAGGTGTGGGGGACCCAGACACATACAGGGAGGAACTGGATTATCTGGCATTCGGGCAGGAACTCAGGGTGGCTTTCTCCCAGATAGGGGTGCTTGCAGGGGTCATTGTTCCTGTGCTGGGACCTCCCCTGTCACAGGGCTGACTGGCAGCCATATCTGAGTCCCCATCAACCTGGCTCAAACTGTTTTCTTGGCCCTGGTGATTCCTTGAGACCCTGCCCCATCCTATTTCCAGCCCCACCCAAGCTGTTTGCAGCGGCTTTTCCATATGAATGGCCTATCCTGGCTCAGGTTTCAGACTTTGCTAAAATCTCTCAAACAAGCTGCAGCTGGTGACAGCATGTCCCAAACCTATCAATAAAAGGCCCAAGACCTGGCCTGCCTTGCTTCACAGCTGGGCCTTGCCTGGGCACTTCCAAACCCAATACAAATAGAAGGCATCTGCAGATTTTTCTTTAGCTCCTGCCAGGTGGCCCCAGGCAATGGCTGACTTTGCACCTCCCTGTAGACTCTAGAGCCAGGGCACCCAGTGGACAGCTTCAGACCATAGCAGATTACAACTCTACACATTTACAGGCAACACACTCAAGGGGCAGACTCAGCACCAAAGCCCCACTGAAGCAAGTCCTCCATAGGGGTGTTTCCTGCCCAGCAGCTCTCCCATTGTAGTTGAAGATGGTCTTCATGGCCAATTGGCCTGGAGGTCAATTCCTCCCAGTGGCACCAACAGCAATCAAGACTCAAGAGTGCACACAGCCCACACAGTGGTGGACCTAGAGTACCCAACTCAGCTGACTGGGGAGGCTGAGCCACTGGACACCTACTACACAAGGCCACTCTACTCCAGGAGGACATAGCAGCTCTACCTAATACATAGAAACACAAGGAAGCAGCCAAAATGCAGAGACAACAAAGCATGTCACAAATTAAAGAAATAGAAGAAAGCAAACTACTGGATACAGAGTTCAAAACCACGGTTGTAAGGTTACTCAAGGATCTTCATGAGAGCTTCAAGAAACTTAGTGAGACTTTCAAGGATCTTAGTGAGAATGTCAAAAACATGAAAAAGGACCAGTCAGAAATTAAGCATACACTAAAAAGGACCAGTCAGAAATTAAGCCCCTTGAAATACTAGCAAAGAATAGTTTACAGGGATTCAACAGTAGAGTTGAATCCGAGAATCAAATCAACAACTTGAAATATGAGGAAGCAAAACAAAAACAAAAAACAAAACAAAACCCAATCAGAAGAGCATAAAGAAAAAAAACACCCAAAATATGAAGAGAATATAAGGAGCCTTGGGGACAAATTCAAGTGTACCAATATTTCCATTATGGGGGTGCCAGAAGGAGCAGAGAGAGAGCAAGATATTGAAAACCTTTTTGAAGAAATAATGACAGAACTTCCCCTACCTGGTAAAAGAAATAGACTTACAAATCCAGGAAGTGCAGAGAGTTCCAAACAAGAGGAACCCAAAGAGGCCCACAACAAGGGACATCATAATTAAAATGCCAAGGGTTAAAGTCAAAGAGAGAATCTTAAAAGCAGCAAGAGAAAAGCAGTTAGTTACCTACAAGGGAGCGCTTATATGACTTGTCAGCTGATTTCTCAACAGAAACTTTGCAGGCCAGAAGGGAGTGGCAAGAAATATTCAAAGTAATGAATAGCAAGGACCTACAACCAACATTACCCAGCAAAGCTCTCATTGAGAATTGAAGGTCGGATAAAGAGCTTCACAGACAGAAAAAGCTAAAGGAGTTCATCACCACCAATCCAGTATTATGTAAAATGTTGAAGGGTATTTAAAAATAGGAAAAGAAGAAGAAGAAAAATATCAAAAATATGAACAAAATGGCAATAAATACTAGTATCTATCAACAATTGAATCTAAAAATAAAAATAAATGAACAAGATATGAACAAAAATAACTAGTAAATAAAATAGAATCAGAGGCATGGGAACATGGAACAGACTGAAAAATCTCAGAGGGAATGGGGGAAGAGGGCGGGAAGAGATTAACCAAAGATCTTACATACATGTATATATGCGTTATCTAGGGACATAGACAATAGGGTGGTGAAGGCCTGGGGCTGGGTGGGAACCAGGTGGAGGGGGCTATAGGGGGAAAAAAAAGGGGTATCTGTGGTACTCTCAACAATAAAAATAAAAAAAATAGGAGCTACAAACAAATGGAGTGTATACCATGTTCATGAATTGGAAGAATTAACATAATTAAAATGTCTATACTACCCAGAGCAATCTACAGCTTCAACACAATCCCTATTAAAATACCAATGGCATATTTCACAGAGCTAGAACAAATACTCTAAAAATTGATATGGAACCATAAAAGACCCCAAATAGCTGCTGCAATCTTGAGAAAGAAGAACTAAGTAAGAGGAATCACAATACCGGATATCAAACTGGTCTACAAAGTCACTGTAACCAAAACAGCCTGGTACTGGCACAAGAACAGGCATATAGACCAGTGGTCGGCAAACTCATTAGTCAACAGAGCCAAATATCAACAGTACAACGATTGAAATTTCTTTTGAGAGCCAATTTTTTTTAATTTAAACTTCTAACGCCACTTCTTCAAAATAGACTTGCCCAGGTCGTGGTATTTTGTGGAAGAGCCACACTCAAGGGGCCAAAGAGCCGCATGTGGCTCGCGAGCCGCAGTTTGCTGACCACTGATATAGACCAATGGATCAGAACAGAGACCCCAGAAATTGATCCATACCATTACGGTCAATTAATATTTGACAAAGGAGGCAAGAACATACAATGGAGTCAAGACAGTCTCTTCAACCAATGGTGTTGGGAAAACTGGACAGATACATGCAAAAAGATGAAACTAGACCACCAACAAGAATAAACTCAAGATGCATAAAAGACTTCAAAGTAAGGCATGAAATCATAAAAATGTTAGAGGAGAACATAGGCAGTAAAATCTCAGACATCTCACATAGCAATATGTTTATGGATACATCTCCTAGGCCCTAGGGCAAAGGAAACTAAGGAGGAAATAAACAAATGGGACTACATAAAAATAAAAAGCTTCTGCACAGCAAAAGAAACCACCATCAAAATGAAAAGGGAGCCCACTGTATGGGAGAACATATTTGTCAATGATACATCTGACAAGGGGTTAATATCCAAAATATATAAAATACTCATACAACTCAACAAAAGGAAGACAAACAATCCAATTAAAAAAAAATGGGAGAAGACCTGAATAGACTTTTCTCCAAAGAGGACATACAAATGGCGAAGAGACATATGAAAAAATGTTCAAAGTCACTAACCATCAGAGAAATACAAATTAAAACCACAATGAGATATCATCTCACACCTGTCAGAATGGCTATCATCAACAAAATCAAGTGCTAATGAGGATGTGGAGAAAAGGGAAACCCGTGCAACCACTATGGAAAACAGTATGGAGTTTCCTCAAAAAATTAAAAATGGAACCTCTGATCCAGCAATCCCGCTTCTGGGAATATATCCTAAGAAACCCCAAAACTCCAATCAGAAAGAACATATGCACCCCTATGTTCATAGCAGTGTTATTTACAATAGCTAAGATTTGGAAACAGCCCAAGTGCTCATCATCAGTAGATGAATGGATAAAAAAGCTGTGGGACATTTACACAATGGAATACTATGCAGCTGTAAGAAAGAGGGATCTCCTACCCTTTAGGACATCATGGGTGGACCTGGAAAAATTATGCTAAGTGAAATAAGCCAAACTGAGGAAGACAAATATCACACAGTCTCACTTATTTGTGGACTCTTAATGAACAAAATGAATTGCCCAACAAAATAAGACCTGAAGCATGGAGGCATGGAACAGACTGACACACCTCAATGTGCGGTTGAGGGATGAGAAGAGGTAAACCTAAGAACTTACGTATATACTTATATGCGTAGCCCATGGACATGGGCAATAGGGTAGTGAAGACGGGGATGGAAGGTTGAGGGGGGCAAGGGTGTGGAATGGGAGATATCTGTAATACTATCAACAATAACAATATATTGAATAATAAAATTAAATTAACATCCCTAGGTTATCTGCACCAATAGAAATGCTTTCTTTCTGATGTAATTGTTCCCTTTTCCTATGTCATAAATACCCATTGCCTTTGTCTCCTAATCGAACAATATTTGGACTTCTGCCTGAATGAATGATTCCTGGATACCTATTCTTATTGATCTCAGATAAACACTTGTTTTCCTCTCACTTTGAAAGGTCTTTTTAATTTTTAAGTTAACACCAACTTAAATGTCTTTAGTGTTCATTCTGGCACGGCTGGTTTCCAGTTGCACAAGCAACGTCACACTTGTCTCCTCTCAGCTCTGCTTTCTTTCTTCTGTGTGCTTCATTTCCAGAGTGGCTCTGCCCACATGGTTGCAAAGATAACTGCGTAGGCCCTCTACATGCTTAGCAACCAGCTGAAAATGATCTTTTCTCTAGTTCCAGAAAAATCATAATTGGTCTGGCTCAGAACATGTGACCAACCCTAAGCCAATCCCTAGGTCCAATTGGCCAGACCTGGATCGAGTTATCTCACTCCTAAAGTGGGGTGGGTCTGCCTCACCTGAACCTGTGGTTTGAAGCAAAGGGATGGTTCACCACTACACCAATGGATAAAACATTGTTGGCAGTTTTAATTATGTCACTGACATCAATGAAGAAAAATTAAAAGTTAGCAAAGTGCCCTTAACCCACCGACCATAATTTTTAAGACATCAAAAAATGTGAGAGAGGCTATTGCAGTAACTCAAAGGAGAAATTAATGAGAGACAAGATGTAGGAGTCAATACTGGAATGAATGAGCATATTTTTAGCTGAGCACTTTAAAGAACAGCTGTAGGTCTGACCAACCCATCCGTTTGAAACGCTGAAGGTCATTGATTGGATAGGCCGGAATGAAATAGCAAAAAGAGCTGGTAAAGGGTATAGGATGTAGCAGACTACGTGCTGCAACCAAACACAGCTGGAGAGAGAAAGGGCTTGGTAGAATTTTCACCTTCGCTTTCGTCTGATGTACTGGAGGCGGGGCAGTTTTTGCTGAGAATCTGACCTCATGGCGTCAGCTTCCACTACATTCTTGGGGCTCCACGGTCTGTGGAGCCTAAGCTTCCTGTGGGCCGTGTCCCGCAGGCACCTTCAACTCCGGCAAGTCCAAAGCGGAGTTTGGCGCTCCCCCTGCACGCCCAACCTGGGCCTCCTCCACCCACATCGCTGTCCAAGCCAGACACTTGGGAGTCATCCCGGACGACTTCCTCTCCCTCACCCCCAAGCTAGTCCCTGCATTGCATTCACCTCCCCCCAAATCTCAATCCATTCCTGCCCTCCCTGCAGCCGCGGCTCTAGTTCAGGCCTCGGGTCTCACCTGCAAAGTATCGACAGCCTCGGAACTTCCGGCCTCAGCTCCAGTTCCAGCCCCCACAGTCCCTCTTCCTCGCAGGAGCCACCGGGACCTTTCTAACACGCAAGTCTGAAAACGACACCCCTGTTTTAAAGTCCTCCTCCGGCTCCTCTTTTCTGGAGGAAGAAACCCAAGCTCCTCAGCAGGGAAGCCAGCTTGCGGGAGCGGGGGACAGTGAAGTCGGCCCAGGGCACGAGGGGCACTGGGTAGTGTTTGCAGGCTGAGGGGGCGGGACCCGCTGGTGGAACGGGCCGGGGTTGGCTGTCGGAGCGCCGGAGGGGGCGGGACCCGCTGGTGGAACGCGCCGGGGTTGGCTGTCGGAGCGCCGGGGTGGGCGGGGCCCTGGGCGGGGGTGCGGCCGGTTCCAGGTGGCGCGCCCCGCAGGCACAGACCAGGCGGGGCGAGGGGCGGAGCGGAGCGGGCGGCCAGCGGCCTCCGGCCGGCAGGGGGCAGCCTCGCTCGCCCCGGTGGCTTACGCTTCGGGGTTTCTCGCCTTTCGGGAGACGCGGCGACCTCGGGCGGCGGGTCGCGTCGGCCGGGCATGGCGGCGTGGAGCCCGGCCGCGGCAGCGCCTCTGCTCCGCCGGATCCGCGGGGTGAGCACGGGCAGGGGCCAAGTGCTCGTCCCGGGGCGGGAGCTGCGGAGGGGCCGCGGGGTTGGGGCAGGGGCTCCCCGTCCTTTCTCTCGTTCATTCATTCTTTCACTCGTTGATTCGTTCAGTGGTCCCGGCAGCCGGCATTCGGAGAAGTGTCAGGAGCCGGTGCGCCGGGGGACCCCCAGAGCCGGGTGGAGGTCGGGCGAGGGGGACAGACACGCTGACACCCTGATGTAGCGGCACGGGAAAAGCAGTGTTAATCTACCGAGCCGCCGGCAGAGGAGTCCTAGCCCGGAGTCACGGCGTGGGTGCCGGGCATGTGGCGGGTCTGGACTGTGGGAACGGCCACGGCCTCGATGACCTTGACCCGCACAAATCCCGCATTCCCGGCGTCGAGCCCAGCAGAGGGCACTCACCGCGCGCTCTCCTAATTTTCTCTCCGCATTCTGCTTCATCCCTTCCTCGCTTCATCCACCTCTTTCCCCGTCCTCCCTTAGGCTTCCTTCTCCCCTGCTGGCCTTCCACCTGCCTCCCCAAGCAGGCCTGCCGGTGACTGTCAGCGTGGCCCGGCGGCCGCTGGGGATTTTGTCCGTGGATTGCCTGTTAAAGGCCGCTGCCCACAGATCTGCTACGAAGAAGCAAAGGCTTCTCCTGAGAACTCTGCAATGCTAACAACCACCGCGCTCCTTGGTGGTTACCCTCTGCCTTTGTCCCCCCTCCCCCACCCCACCCCAGGTGCTTTCCTCAGAAGAGGCTCCATTCCACCCCACCCCCCAGTCTTACCCAGATCCACAACATTAAGTTTCTCTCCCTTCACACAGCACTCAGTGTAAGTCCAGCTCTTCCTCCTGGCCTGCATTTCAGCTGCCTGCTGGACTTCTGTGCGGGTGTCCAGTAGGCATGTCCTGAATTGTGTGGTCCTTTCCCTGCCCATCCATCCATCCATCCATCCATCCATCCATCCATCCATCCATCCCCAGGTCCTCCGAGGGCCTGCCGTGGCTCAGCCCTGGAGGGCTGCCGTAACAGGACAGACTCAGTCGTGGCCTTTGAGACCAGGTGGTGAAAGGGCCAGTGCCCAGGCCATTTTAAAGAAGGTGCCCCAAGATTCTATGACACAGGACCCTGCTCTGGGCCACCAGGAAAGGCCTGAGGTGCCTTTAGCGCCAGCACTGGGTAGACAGTGCCCGTGGTCCCCACCTGCCATCCTCCTCCGGCCAGGGACCCGGGCTGGTGCTGCTCCCTTTGCCTCTTCCCTGGGCGTCTTTCCCGACGAGCTCCAAAACACACTGCTTTGTGCAGGTTACCTTGGCACCAAGATGCCTGTCGAAGTCCAAAATCTTCAGCCTGACATTCAAGGCCTGTCATACCCTATATGAAGCCTCCCTTTCCAGCATCAGCCCAGCCGAGGGGCTGCTGGCCTGGTTTTCTGCGCCTTCACCCCTAAGGACGGAGACATGCGCCCCTCAGAAGCACTGGGTCCCTGTGGTAGCCATTAGGGGAGGGGGGAGAGTGGTTGCCAATGGCAAATAATCTAAAAGTGTTTCTCCTTCAGGTTGTTTCATAGAATTCTGCTTCTCCCCAGTGAGAATTCATGTTGCAAAAGGTCACTGGCTTATTGAACAGTAGGTCACAAGGTCATACCCCACTGGAGAGACCGGAATATTAATCAGGCCTAAAGGGTAGGTGGCATTTTGGCCCCACTAGTGCGGGGCGCAACTGCCTGGCCTCTCCCAGCTCTGCATTTTACTAATGGATCCAGCCTTGGGCATATTACTTAATGCCAGTTTCCTCCACTGTAAAACTGGCATCATGATCGTATCTCTCCCGGCATTATCATGGCAAGCCAAACATCTGTTGAATTAGGTTTGGGGCCTTGTCTCTGGAGTCCAAGTGAGTTATTTACCATCATCCCCACCCCAGGAAAGTTGGTTCTGCATCCAGGGAGCTTAGATGACTTAGCCCATGGCCTGCTGGCCCCGCCGGGTGGGAAGATGGCGGTGGGTCCTGCACAGTGGCCCAGGTGGGCCAGCGTCATCTTGCTCAGCCATGCCTCTTCTCTGTTCTGTGGCAGCTTCCTCTGCGCTGCACCCAGCGGATGTTTGCCTCGCAGACGGAGGGGGAGCTCAAAGTAACCCAGATCCTCAAAGAAAGCTTTCCTCGAGCTACAACTATCAAAGTCACTGACATTTCAGGTGAGGTTTCCTCATCCTCCCACAGAGTGTTCTCTGGAGGGGCGAGAGGGGGGAGGTGGGCTTAGCAAAAGGCACTTGATTACTCCTTAATAAGTGTGGCTTCGGGGCAGATGTGGAAGAGGGGCTACGGAAACATTGAGGGAAACTGTGGGAATGAGTTCTCTCTCATTCACCCCCGGGCTCTGGTCCAGTCTTTAATTTGACTGCCAAGATGGGCTTTACAGAAATCCCCCCACATTCTTCCGATACCCTCGAACGGCAGAGCTGGAGCGGACGTTTCAGGAGTTTGTCCCTTTAAGGAAAGTAACTGCCTCACTTTGCTCACGAAGAGAGGAGCCCAGGGAGGCCGAGGAGCCTGCCCAGCCCCTCACAGGGAGGAGGCGGCCGAACCAGGACCCAGGGCAGACTCGGGCCTGAGCCAGTTTCCTGCCCCAGCCAGACCGTGCATGTCTCAGATGGCCACTGGCACCTCACAGCTCAGGCCGGCTGTGTGGTAGGAGCTGACTGGGCAACCCCCTTCTGCACCCACAGGCCGGGGAAGATAGGGCCTTTTGCCAGACACACCCATGGGGGGGGGGTGCTTGGCAGTGGGCGGGCACCTGACTCCCACACCCAGACTTGGTCTTTGCCGCTCCGCAGGCCCACAGTGGCCCACAGGCTTTTCTGAGAAGGTAACACTGGGAGAAGGTTTAGAAAAACAGTTTTGTTCTGGAAACTAGAGCTGAATCCGTCTAAAGATCCCTAGGAATGGGAGGTGGGCGCGCACTCTGCAGGGGTCTCGGCAATGCTGGGGCCTTGATGTCACCAGCCCTGCACCCGCCCAGGCCCAAGAAGGGCAGAGCCGGACCGTGACCTCCTGTCTGACTCTGCCCAGCCCTGGACCGGGTACAGGAAGGGAGCTGAGGCTGACAACTTCGGTTTAACCAAAGCTTGGACTCAGAGCGCCTACGAGAAGCCTAACAGAGCCCTTTGCACACAGTGGCCTGGTGTAGCAGCGCGCGGGACATCCTCTTTCTCGCCCGGCTTGTTCCATGCTACAGCAGCGTGGTTTCTCATCAGTCACAGCGCTAGCTCCCCAGCCACGTGGAGACAGCTTGGTCAGGGTGTGGATGAGTCCACCACAAGCTCTGCCTTGAGCACTTCACCAGAAAGCAGCTCCCTCCCTGCGGAAGCCCAGGATGAAAGGCTCAGTGCTGCTCACCGAGCTGGAGGGGCTGGAGAGAGACCCCACTGTTGGCAGCTTTGTTGTTGAGTTTTTGTTAATCCTCACCCGAGGAGATTTTTTCCATTGACTTTTTAGAGAGAGTGTAAGGGAGGGACGGAGAGAGAAAGAGAGAGAAGCTTCAGAATGAGAGATTGGTTGCCTCCCAGGTACGTGCCCTTGATTGGGAATGGAACCCGTGACCCTTCTGTTGCTGGGACAACGCTCTAACCATTTGGCAACACCAGCCGGGGCTGCCGCTCCTATGTCCCTGTGTCTCTTGCACATCCTTGTTCCTTTTCTTTTGGGTAGTATTACAGTTTTCAAACCAAATTTTGGCGTATTTTTGCACTAAAAAAAGCGATTGCTGGTATATGTATTTTGAAGGTGGAACACTAAAATTCAGTCCCTCCCACCCTCTTCCATGGCATTTGTTGGCTTAATAAAAGGAACTACCAGAAAAACCTACATTTGTGCCTTATCTTTCCTACCCCACAAGTGATAATCCTGGGTGGTGCACCTGCCTTAGTAAAGGAGGAACACATTTTGGACGGGGGCAGCCTGCCAGGAGGTGTATGTGGTCAGATCCCGAGCTGTAACCTGTTTCTAACCGTCTTAGCAACTCCCTGCTGAACAGTAGTGTCCAGACCTTGAGATTGTGCGGGACGTCAAGGACCTGCCGGACTGTGGCTGCGCTGACTTAATAATTGAAACGCTTTCAAATTGCACTTATTTCAGGAGGCTGTGGGGCGATGTATGAGATCCAGATCGAGTCAGAAGAATTTAAGGAGAAGAGGACTGTCCAGCAGCACCAGATGGTAAATCAGGTCAGAGAGGAACAGCGCCGCTTTGCCCCTCCACCCGTCCCCTACCTCCGCAAGGGCCTGCCGGGAGGCCGTGGTATTGGACTGGCAGTCTTAGGAAAGAATAATGCAGTGCCACAGTCATGCAAACAGGACCTCGGACCTGAGAAAAGATAACCAGGAACTATCTGGGCTCCATTGTGGACAATTATGGCTTCTATTCAAATCGGAAAACAAGCCACCTAATGGTTTTGTCTTGTTTTTGTATGAGCCAGTGTGTACTGTTGTTGCCACATACTGAATAGTATTGGTAAATGTAGGTGTGCCAAAAGATAGGTTTTTGTAGATTTGAAGTTTCTTTTAGCCTCTCTTTAGGACTGCTTCACAGATTGGGGCACAGCGTGATGGAGAATTGCTCCAGCTGCCCCAGACCCAGTGACAGACACCGTAGGGGCCCGAAACATCAGCTTTAACCAGACAAGGCCAGGTTCACTTATTATCTACGCTTATTTTACTTGGGATTATACAAGCGTTGACCCGAGGGTGTGTCTGTAAACTCGCCGCCTTCAGCAGGGACTTTTGACATCCTTCTGGAAGGTCCTGAACATTGTGAACTAGTTTAACGTTTGTGAAGCCCTGCTGTGGTCATGAGAGCCCTCTGTGACCCCTTCCACGTGAGGTTCAGGTGTCCCAGGTTGCTGTTCCCGCCCCCCCCCCCCCCCACCTGTCTCGGCACACACCCTCCCTTGGCCCCCGCCCCGTGGTCTCTGTGCATGAGCTTCGCCCAGATCGGGCCTCCTGCTGTGTCCTTCCTCCCTCCTCCGCCCAGCTCAAGCGCTGCCTCCCGGCCTGCCTGGCAGGGCTGAAGGCCCTCCACCCTTTGGCTCCAGCATCGTCTGCCTTGCACCCTGGGTACTAATGCCCCTTGGCCCTGACAGCCCCCTGTGGGCTGCTTCCCTTCTAAATCTGTCTTTGGATCCTCGTGGAGCCCAGCCCTTCACTCGCACGTGGACACCTACGGCCCGGAGGTGCCAGTGGCCTGCCGGGCAGTCGGGGGTGGAACAGCAACCACTTTGCTCTTCCGAATGGTCTCTGCTTGGTTCCCTGTGGACGGGGTGCCCCTGCCACCACAGCCCACGCTCCTACCCTTTTTCATCTGTGTCCCCAGATCAAAGCCTATGTCACACCTGAACCAATCAGGCTGGGTCAGAGGTGCATAGCTCCTAGCTCCCTCAATACCAGGCCAGTTGGTAGTCCCAGCAGCAGCACACAATGTGGAAAGCAGCTGTTCCCCAGGAGAAGGGAGATTGCTGGACAGACTGGGGGGGAGGGGGAGGGAGAGGGGGAAGTCCACCTCACTGCGATGATCAAATTTGGGCCTAATGTAAAGGATTTTGACTCTTCTTCTACATTGATTATACACTCCTGTGGTCCACACCGCCCTTGGGTCCAGTAGCTTTTCTCTTGGCACGCCAGAGAAATGATACCGATTTGACTGTGGTGACTCATTCAGGTTTGTGCCCTGATGCTGAGTCTCATATTTTACAACTTTATTTTTCAAGTAAAAGTGGGCTATTTGTGCTAAATCGTGTGCTTTTAAAGAACAGGTGCTTGTTGTTTGAAATAGCAGAACACAAAAAGCAGCCTAGATTGTAGATTTGAAGTTCCTCATGATGGGCTGGGGCTGAAAAGTTATGCTAGAGCCACACACCAGGCCGATGCAAACAGGAAGGTGCTCTTTATGCCGGACACAGAAAGCTCTCGAGTGGTGAGGAGGGAAAGCAAAGTATAGAACAATGTGTCTAAAGTGCTACCGTTTTGTTTTAAAAAGGCAGTGTGGGGAGGAATATGTATTTATATTAGCTTCACTATGCAATTTTGAGTCCTCACATAGAAACTAACAGCAGTTCTCTATTGGGGGACGGAGGTGGAAACTCGGGGAGAGAGGGCAGGTGTGGGAGGGAGATGTCACTGTATGCCTTTTTAGGCCTCTGATTTTTTGAGTCAGGTTAGATTCTGATTTTAAAAAAGAAATTGTTTTCCAAAAAGAAAAAAGGAAAAAGTGCTGAAAGAAGGTGCACAGATATAGAGCTATATGAAGATACTGGCTGAGGGACTTATTGTAGTCAGTGCCATATACAAAAGAAATGATGACGCTCTTTTCCTTCCTTAGGCCCTAAAAGAAGAAATCAAAGGAATGCACGGATTGCGGATATTTACCTCTGTCCCCAAACACTGACCGCGCCCTGGCTGCATAGATGCTGCTGCTTAAAACCTCGGATGAACTTGACCATTCTTTCCTAGGCATTTGCCAAAAAATTTATCTATTTTGTTCATAGAAATTTCCATGTTATAATTATAGAAGAATATGTTATCTATTTAGATGTTAATTAAAGGCAACAGATAACTGAGTCTTTTGAGGAGTCATTCATAACGCTTCCAGTTCCTTTATTTCAGGAGCAATGTCCTTTTGTCCAACGTGGCCTTGTCCTTGGACAGGCGGGATGGAGTGCCAGCTACTTCTGTCTTGTCATGAGACCTCCTTGTCTGTCATCTGTGAAACGGCTCAGGCCCCTAATCTTATCAAACAGAAGAGAAAAGCCCTAGCTGGTCTGGCTCAGTGGATAGAGTGTCACCCTGCGGACTGAAGGGTCCCAGATTCGACTCCGGTCAAGGGCACGTGTTTGGGTTGTGGCCTCAATCCCCAGTAGGGGGCGTGCAGGAGGCAGCCAATCAATGATTCTCATTATTGATGTTTCTATCTCTCTCTCCCTTTCCCTTCTCTGAAATCATTAAAAATATATTAAGAAAAGATCCTTTGGTTTTGCTGTTCCCATAGTTTACCACTCTTTCCTTCCCCTCCAACTTCTTATGAGAATGATTTTGGAACCTTGTTTTCTTACTCCCTGTAGTAGACTCAGGATTTGGGGCTGCCTGGATCGGGATCTTTGTCCTGTGTTTGAAGATCCCCACCCTTTGCATCCTGGGGGGAGGTGGAGCCCACCTCTCCTGACAGGAGCTGAAAGACTTGCTTTCCTAGCTCTCTTGAAAGTTAAGGCACAGGCAGATGATGCAGACTCAGCCAATCAGACAGATCTGCCCAGGACTTTGAATTGGGAGCAGGTGACGCCAGGAAGCAGGGGCGGTGGGGCATGGATTTTGGTCGTGACAGGTAACTGACACACCTGTGTGTTACTGGGAGGACTGAGGCATTTCACATGCTGAAGTAAGGGTTGATGAGCCAAACTGCGGAAAGGATAAGGGTACAGCTAAGTGTCAGGAACACCAGTGCCACCAGGCCTTTGCATCTGCTGTCTGCTTCTCTGCAGGTCAGTATTATTATTATTATTTTTAAATTTTAAATTCTCACCCAAGGATGCTTTAAATTGATTTTTAGAGAGAGAAGGGAGAGAGAGAGAAACATTGATGTGAGAGAAACAACGATCAGTTGCCTCCCACATGCGCCCCAACTGGGGAACCCAACCTGCAAGCTAGGTAGGTGCCCTGACTGGGAATCGAACCTGCAACTTTTCGGTGCATGGACGATGCTCCAACCAACTGAGCCAACCGGCCAGGGCTGATCAGCATTATTATCTCTCACTCTGCATTGGTGTCCACCATATAGCAGTGGTTATATTGCTAGTAGCTCTTAATTTATATATATATAAATTTTATTTTTCAATTACAGTTTACATTCAATATTATTTTGTATTAGTTCCAGGTGTACAGCATAGTGCTTAGAAAATCGTATGCTTTACAAAGTGTTCCCCCTAATATTTCCAGCACCCACCTGGTACCATACGTTAATTTTTATATCTTAAATGTTGCCCAGCCAGCATGGCTCAGTGGTTGAACATCAACCTATGAACCAGGAGGTCATGGTTCGATCCCAGTCAGGTCACATGCCCAGGCTGCAGGCTCAATCCCCAATGTGGGGCGTGCAGGAGGCAGCTGATCAGTGATTCTCATCATTGATGTTTCTATCTCTTCCTCTCAATAAAAATATATTTTTTAAAAAATATCCAGGCCGGGAGAAGGGCATACTTTCCTTCCAAGTTCAGTTCAAAGACACCAGGGAGGGCCTCTGATGTGCCCCTCTTGACTCAGGAGCCACCCTGGACCAATAGCTGGAGTCTGAGAATCATGTCTGTAGATGAGAGAAGGAAGGAGCAGTTGCCAGAAGTAGGGCTTCTGTTCTCCACAGAAGAGGCTGGAACAAAGCAACAGGTGTTCTCAACTAGAGGAAAAGGTATTGTGGCCCCGCAAGCCTCCTCGGAGTCTGGGGATGCCAGAGAAACTCGCCTCTCCTCTGCTTCACCCCACCCCGCCCACCCCAGGGGACCCTCAGGCCCAGTGAAGTGTGTCAATTCTACCAGTTCTGCATGTCTGCGTCCAAATCTGGCAACAAGAGGTTTTTAAAGTAGCCCTCCCAAGTTGTTCTTCCCCCAAGTTAAAAGGAAAATTGGAAGAGGAATCACAGGGTGTTTTTTTTTTTTTTTTAGTTGATTAAAAAAGGCGAAATTGTTCATTTTAGTAGCCAGAGTATAACATGGCATCTGATACAGCCAACTCCTAGCTTTTTGATTAAGTGCTCTGTGGAAACTGCTGAATTATGAAAGATGATATGTTTTCTGAGCTAAGAGTCTTTAAAAACAGCGTACGGTTTTCCAGTGGAAAATTCAGAGTCCTGCCCTAGCCAGTTTGGCTCAGTCGAGTGTCAGCCTGTGAGCTGAAGGGTCCCGGGTTTGAATCCGAGGGCAGGTGCCTCAGCTGTAGACTTGATACCTGGCCCTGGTCGAGGCATGTGCAGGAGGCAACCAATTGATCTATCTCACATCGATGTTTCTCTCTCTGTCTCCCCTTCTCTTCCACTCTCTAAAAATCAATGGAAAATATCCTTGGGTGAGGATTAACAATAACAACAAAAGAAAATGCAGAATCCTAAGGTAGGTGCTTGCTGACGAGGCAAGTCACTCTAAAGGGAACTGGCCTGTCCACAGCCCTCCCCCAGGCCGGTTTGTTCCAGGGGTTCCTGTAGGCCCCTCTCCCCCCTGACTAGACCACCCAGCTAGCCGTCATGGGGTCAGCTGGCCTGCAATCTGGGAGAGGACCTGGGGCCACCCAGCCCCACCCAACACTCATCGTAGCAAGGAGTCAATCGATCCCATTCCCTTTCTTGGGAATCAAACTGGAAAGGGTGACCCAGGGACCCAGGGTGCACCAGACCTTCTAGTGGCTGGAGTAAAGCTCAGGGCAGACGCAGCTGGGCATTCCCATCAGGAGAATCAGTCAGGTCAGGAGCAAAGGGCCCCGGGGATGTGTCATGGGGTACCGGAAGTCCAGGCTAAGAGAAGAGGGCGCTATAAGGTAGCGTGATTCTCAGTGGCTGTAAATGAGAACCCCCTGGGGCATTGAAAAGGCTCCCACCTGGGTCCCTCCCGGGTCGAAGAGGCTGGCTAGTGACAGGTGGGGAGAGGAGACACACAGAGACCAGGTAGTCCAAGTTAGACTCGGAGCCGGATGAGCCAGGCGCCCTCCCTCTGTCCCTCTACCCCTGTAGGGCCTGCCCAGCGCCCCTCTTGTCCCTCCAGGGAGCTTCTGTGCACGCCTCGGTTTGCCTGCTTTCCTCCATCCGTCACCCATCTCTGGGAGCTGCCCCGACGCCCCGAATCCCACAGGGTAAAAGGCGGCCGAGCGCCAGTGCCAGCGGGGCCCGCGCAGGGCCCTGGCCTCACCTGGGCGGGATGCAGCCTGCAGACCCGCGGGAAAAGGACACCCACTGTGACTGTCTCCCCGGAGCCCCGGGGCAGAGCAGGCCCGGTCCAGCGCCGCCCACGCTTCCTCGCCGGGGCTTCTTGGAGAGGACTCTGTAAGACACGGGGGCACATATCTGAACCCCTGGCCTGCGTCCGAAAGAACCCCAAAGCACATCTCCCAGCTCTTCCCCTGGGACCCGCTGGAGGGCGTCTCAACTCCTTACGAATGAACCCGACTTTTGACACCTTTTATGGCTGCATTTGCTCTAATAATGCTGGTAGGATTAAGTATGTTAGGCACCTCATTTCAGGATACTGATCTCATAGGTTGTTGTAAGATACCTGCCACTGTGAATTTAAAAGTGCATTTATGGCCGAAACCGGTTTGGCTCAGTGGATAGAGCGTCGGCCTGCGGACTGAAAGGTCCCAGGTTCGATTCCGGTCAAGGGCATGTACCTTGGTTGCGGGCACATCCCCGGTAGGGGGTGTGCAGGAGGCAGCTGGTCGATGTTTCTCTCTCATCGATGTTTCTAGCTCTCTATCCCTCTCCCTTCCTCTCTGTAAAAAAATCAATAAAATATATTACAAAATAAAATAAAATAAATAACTAAATAAATAAAAGTGCATTTATGCACTTCAATGTATTTTGAGGAAAATATGTTTATTAGAGAGGCAGATAAAAGGGTACAACTAAAAGATGCCAGATATATTATTTTCTTTTAGAGTAAGAATAAAAAGAAACAGTCATGATGGCCTTTACTCAAACACAATTTATTCAGAACCCAGGTGTCTATAATCCGTTCCTGTGTAGCATCCAGCAGGCACCTCTCCAGCAGTTATAAAAACGAAAGGTCTTGCCCTAGCCGGTTTGGCTCCGTGGCTAGAGCGTCAGCGGGCAGACTGAAGGGTCCCGGGTTCCACTCTGGTCAAGGGCATGTACCTTGGTTGCAGACTCGATCCCCAGTAGGGGGCATGCAGGAGGCAGCTCATCGATGTTTCTATCTCTCTATCCCTCTTCCTTCCTTTCTCTCAAATCAATAATATATACACTGAGTGGCCAGATTATTATGATCTCTGAACGCATAATAATCTGGCCACTCAGTGTGTGTGTGTGTGTGTGTGTGTGTGTATGAAAAAAACTAAAGGTCTTTAAGCAGAATAAGCAGCTAAACAAATGGATAAAAGTAAAAAGTTTAAACAACTGAAGTTCAAGTAATAACTTTAGTTTTTATTTTTAAACTATTTTTAGAACACTTTATATAATTTTCTGGAACACTTTCAATTTACAGAAAAATTGAGAAGATAGTACAGAGTTCCTTTACACCCCATGCCCAGTTTCCTCTCTTAAAGGCTTGCTTTTGTTACAGTTAAGGAACCAGCATTAATTCAGGATTGCAAATTAAAGCCCACAGTTTATTCCGGTTTCCTTAGCTTTTCCCTGAGGTCTTTGCCAGGCCTGTCCTCCACGACACCACCTTCCATCAGTCATCATGGCTTCTTAGGCTGCTCTTGGCCATGACCGTTTCTCAGAATGTTCTTGTTCTTGATGCCCTTTTAGTTCTTATATATTTTTTATTTTTAAATATATTTTTATTGATTTCAGAGAGAGGGAGGGAGAGGGAGAGAGAGAGATTAAAACATCAACGATGAGAATCATTGATTGGCTGCCTCCTGCACACCCCCTCCTGGGTTGGCATGTGCCCTTGACCGGTATGGAGCCTGGAACCCTTCAGTCCGCAGGTTGACGCTCTATCCATTGAGCCAAACCGGATAGGGCGACCCTTTAGTTTTTAAATAGCAGTACATACAATTATATTCTGTATGGATGTGTTTGACAAAAAGCAATTTTGAGAAAAAATCAAGAGCACAAAAGAAGTCACAATCCAGTTGGCCGATTGAAAATGTTTACACTATTCTGAACATTTTGGCAAATGTTAAATAATCATGTCTTAGACACCACCCCAAAGAAGTGCACTGGTGTTATTAAAAATCAAACAACTGCCTGAGGTGTGGGCATCAGGAAACAGCAGCTTCGCCCAAGCAGGCTGCGTGCAAGGAGGGCATTGTCCGGGTGAGGTCTGGTAGATTTGTAAACAAGGTTAGGGAGGAAAGGCTTCTACACACACATTGTTGACCTGTAAGTGTGTCACTATCAACCTTCGAAGTAAAAGGAAGAAAACTTTATGCAGAGATTTTCCTTCTTTTATTTAACAGAGAACTGTTGGAAGAAAACAAAGACTACTTTGGTGGCAATGGAAATTCCTGATGCTTTGGAAATTGTTTCAATCTTTTTTCTAATACTTCAGACATTGACTGGAGGAACTGAAACTACAAAATATCTTGAACTGGCCCTAGCTGGTTTGGCTTAGTGGGTAGAGTGTCGGCCTGTGGACTGAAAGGTCCAGGGTTCAATTCTGGTCAAGGGCACATGCCTGGGCTGCAAGCTCGATCCCCAGTAGGGGGCATGCAGGAGGCAGCCGATCAGTGATTTTCTCTTATCATTAATGTTTCTATCTTTCTTTCCCTCTCCCTTCCTCTCGGAAATCAATAAAATGTTTATCCTACATAACAAAAGGCTAATATGCAAATTGACCGAACGGCCGAACAACCGGAACAACCGAACAACTGGTCACTATGACGTGTGCTGACCACCAGGGGGCGTGTGCGGAACATGGTGGGCATTGGTCACGGCGGGATGGTGGAGCAGGTGAGCGGGGGTGCCAGACCAAGACGGGGTGCCGGTCGCTGTCATTGGGGTGAGCCTCTGGTGGTTACTGAAAATTCTTTGCTCCCACGTGTCGCAGTCCTGCCCAGTGCTCGCACCTGCTGCCGGTGCCGGCCCTGCTCACACCTATGCAGGCACTGGAGTAGCCACTCGCACCTGCTGCCAGTGCCTGGCGCCGATCACTCGGAGGCATCAGCAGGTGTGAGTGGCAGCTGTCGGCCCCGATTGCCCCTGAGGGCTCCTCCACCTGCCCCTGCTCCTGAGGGGCAATCAGGGCAGCAGCTGTTGCTTGCACCCACTGCTGGCGCTGGCCCCAATCGCTCTGCGCTGTCAGAGGGTGTGAGCGGGGCCGGTGCTGTCAGTGCGTGGGAGTGGCGGCGGCGGGAGCGGGGCTGCCGGCAGACAGGGGACCAGAGCCACGGCAGGGGGGCTGGGCAGGGGCACAGAGGATGGGCCGAGACCTGCCCCTGTGCCTACTGAAGCCTCGCAGCCCACAGTTCCTTTCAAGGTGCATGAATTCACACACACACACACACACACACACACACACACACACACACATATATATATGTACTAGAGGCCCGGTACACAGATTTGTGCACAGGTGGTGTCTGGCCGGCCCACCCTGATTGGGGTGGGGGGCCGATCAGGGTGGGGCCAGCCTGGGGGAGGGGCTGTGGGATGTTGGCCGCAGGCCCTGCCCCTGATCGGGGCCAATCGGGGCCAGGCTGGCCAGGGTGGGGGGCCATGGGCGGTTGGACAGCCCCGCCCTGATGGGGGGTGGAGGGGGTCCGGCTAGCCCGCCCTGATTGGGGTGGGAGGGCTGATTGGGGCCCAGCCAGCCTGGGAGAGGGGCCGTGGGAGGTTGGCCAGCCCTGCCCCCGATCAGGCCAGTTGGCCGGCTGCAGTGCCTCTCATAGCGACCAGTCGTTCCAGTTGTTCCAGTCGTTCCAAGCCTAAGTGACCGTTACGACCAGCCAACCAGTTGCTATGACGCACACTGACCACCAGGGGGTAGAGGCTCAATGCAGGAGCTGCCTCCTCGTGGTCAGTGCACTCTCACAGCCAACCCCCCGCGGCCAGCCAACCGCCTGCGGTCCCTCCCCCTGGCGGGCCAGCCCCATCAGCCCCTGGTGCTAAACCATTTGCAGATGACCTGCTTCTGGGTCAGGGTTTAGTACATAGTAGAGCAGCTCCCTGGCCGCAGTCCATTGAAAGTCAGCCCTGGACACAGGGTTTGTCTTGCTCCTGTCCTCTCCCTTCCCTGGGGACCGCCCGCCCACTGCGGTGGCGATGTGGTGGTGAGAAAAGGAAGATGGGGGAGACAGAGAACCATTGCCTCCTCTCCCAACCCTGCAGGGAACCAGGGATGGGTGGTGGAGGATGTGGCCCCTTTCCCAGGGGGGCTGAGGGCTGGCTCCCTCCTTGGGGCCAGTGGCCAACCTCCTGCAGTCCCTCCTCCAATTCCTCCAGCCTTGGCTGGCAGGCCCTGATCGGCCTGGCCCTGATCAGCCCTGATCATCAGCCAGGCCTAGGGACCCCACCCATCCACGAATTTGTGCACCGGGCCTGGCCTCTAATATATATATATTGCCTATCTAATAAAGAGGGAATATGCAAATTGACTGTCACACCATCATAAAGATGGCAGTGCCCATAGCCACAAGATGGCAGCACCCAGTCCCCTCATTCCCACCGGAGTCCCCCAGTCCTTTCAGCCCCGCTGGGGGGGTGGCAGGCACGCAGTGCGGCTGGATCTGCCCTCAGCCCCCCAGCCGCCCAGGGCTGGCCCAAGGCGCAGGCAAGCCTCGATGGCGGCTACCCAGCCGCCCAAGGCCGCCCAAGGCTTAGGTAACCAGGGCCAGCCGAGGCTTGTGCTGCCGGCAGTGGCAGCAGCAGAGGTGTGATGGGGGCATCACCTTCTCCTGATCACCAGGTCGCCTCCTGCCCCTGAGGGCTCCCAGACTGTGAGAGGGGGCAGGCTGGACTGAGGAACCCCCCTCCAGTGCATGAATTTTCATGTACCAGGCCTCTAGTGTGTGTGTGTGTGTGTGTGTGTGTGTGTGTATGTGTGTGTGTGTGTGTGTGTGTGTGTGTGTGTGTGTGTGTGTATATATATATATATATATATATATATATATCCTCTCTAATAAAAGGGTAATATGGAAATTAACCATCACTCTGCTACACAAGCCACACCCACCAGCCAATCAGGGTGCGTATGCAAATTAACCCCAGCCAAGATGGCCACCATTGGGTATCCCCGGCAACAGAAGAAGCCAAGCTTTCCACACACTCTGGCGGGCCCAGGCCTCCACTCAAGGATACAAAGTTTCAATTATAGAAGGTAAACAAATCCAAGTGGCAGCCAAGGATACAGCAGGAGGCTTGGCTCTGCTCCAGGCTACAAAGTTTCAATTGTAGAAGGTAAATAAATTCCAGATACCAGGGCCTCTGCTTGGGTCACCAGGGGCGTGGCTGGCCTGCAAACCACCACAGGCCCCTCGCCCAGGCCGACGCCCCAAGGGAACCCCACCCTGATCCAGGACACCCTTCAGGGCAAACCAGCTGGCCCCCACCTGTGCACCAGGCCTCTATCCTTCAATCTAATAAAAGAGTAATATGCAGATTGACCATCACTCCAACACACAATATGGCTGCCCCCATGTGGTCAAAGATCCTGCCCCCATGTGGACACAAGATGGCCACCCCAAGATGGTAAGCAGGGGAGGGCAGTTGGGAGGGACCCGGCCAGCAGGGGAGGGCAGTTGGGAGGCACCAGGCTTGCAAGGGAGGGCAGTTGGAGGTGATCAATCCTGCAGGGGATGGCAGTTAGGGGTGACCAGGCCGGCAGAGGAGGGAAGTTGGGAGCAAACAGGCTGGCAGGGGAGCAGTTAGACATCAATCAGGCTGGCATGGGAGTGGTTAGAGGGTGATCAGGCTGGCAGGCAGAAGCGATTTAGGGGCAATCAGGAAGGCAGGCAGGCGAGCAGTTGGGAGCCAGCAGTCCTGGATTGTGAGAGGGATGTCTGACTGCCCGTTTAGGCCCAATCCCGGTGGGCAGTCGGTCATCCCTCAAGGGGTCCCAGATTGGAGAGGGTGCTGGCTGGGCTGAGGGATGCCCCCCCCGTGCACGAATTTCGTGCACCAGGCCTCTAGTATATATATAATCTTGAACTGTTTAGTCAATGTTCCACATCTTCATCTGTTCTTGGTGCTGAGGCATACAACTTAAAATAATGATAATAAATTTATGTATACCCCTCCACACACACTCCTTGCTCTTTAACAAACCAACTGAGCTATTTGCTGAATCAAATTTGCAAAAGTCTAAAGGGAAAAAACACACCTGCAAAGGACAGGATGTTTTTCAAGGCAGGCCTTTTAGAAGCTACTGTTGACTTGCCCTGTTCTAGGTGTTTTTTTTGTGTGTGTGTTTGTGGGGCGGGGGGGGGGGGGGGCAGTAGTTTGCTTTCTTTGACAGTTAACAGTTTGGAAATGATTTCATCTTCTGACATAGGGAGGTCAGATTTTAATATCCTTGTCTCCCATTTGTTTGGTTAAATGCCTAAAGCTGGTCATTTACTAGTGCTGAAGTGGGGGAGGCATTTATGGCTTACTAAACGAAATCCCCATGGTTTAAGGGTCAGCTGATTTTTTTCTGCAATACTTAGGAGAACTGACACCCGCTCCCTGCCCCAAAGAGATCTGGATCAAGATAAGTAGCTTTATCAATATCCTGTCATGGAGGGCATAATCATTTTAATAAGAAAACTTTTAATTTCAACTTTCAAAAAATGACATACTAGTAGTTGCCTGGCCACCATGGCTCAGTTGAGCATCAACCTATGAACCAAGAGGTCAGAGTTTGATTCCCAGTCAAGTCACATGCCTGTGTTGTGGGCTCGATCCCCAGTAGGGGGCGTGCAGGAGGCAGCTGATCAATGATTCTCTCTGACTCTCTCTCTCTTTTTTTTTAAATATATTTTTATTGATTTCAGAGAGGAAGGGAGAGGGACAGAAAGATAGAAACATCAATGATGAGAGAGAATCATTCATTGGTTGCCTCCTGCATGCCCCCCACTGGGGATCAAACCAGCAACCCAGGCACGTGCCCTTGACCAGAATCGAACCCGGGACCCTTCAGTCCACAGGCCAATGCTCTATCCACTGAGCCAAACCAGCTAGGACTGATTCTCTCTTATCATTGAAGTTTTTTTTCTCTCTCTCTCCCTTCTTCTCTGAAATCAATAAAAATATATATTTTAAAAATGACAGTTATAATTCAGGCTGTCATTAAGAAAAGTCTGCCACAGTTCACTTTGGTAACCCTAGTAAACTGTGAGCTAACTCACTGCTGGAACCTTGATTCACCCCCACCCAAAGCAGAAAGTTTGAGTCCCTCCTGCCATTATGTGATCCTCTGATTTCAGCTGATGAAATGAGTCCACATGTAGAGGCAAGACCCTCATTTTCCTTTCTAAAAGGAGGAAGGAAATGACTGTTTTCTCAAAGCAATTTTTTTTTTTTAAAAAAAGGAAAGTCTCAACGTGAGGCTCCCTTCTGACCCATTTAGAGGTGGTTCTCTGTGATCTCTAGGTAGATCTCATTACTGGGCAAAATTAAACACTGGGTTTGGTAGCGTCTATTCGTGTGGCCAGATTTCTTTGAAGATGGTGAGAAACTTTTATTTCATTCTGGCCAAAGCTAATCGCATTATTTTTTGAAGTGAGCCCTTACATTTACTGCTTTTAAAAAATTCCAGCAAGCTCAAAATTTAGGTCTTAAAGATGCCAATGATTTAAAAATCTACCATTTGAAAAACAATATGCTGAGTTTTGTGTCTCTGTGTTACTGTAGTTACTGCCACATTGCATCCTAGTTATAGCTCAGCCTAAGGAAGTATGAGCTGAACACAGTTCCTCTTGCCACAAAACCTCCCACTGATACAGAATCAAGATGGTTGAGAAGTAGGCATGCACTGTTTGCATTGTAAGTGTGTTTATACAGCATTAGAACATTTGATCTACTATGTCAATTTGATGGAGAGATCAATTGGTACCATAGGTAAAAATCAATTTATTTAAAAGTTATAAATGTAAAATTCTAATGTATTTCAATGTATGGCAGACACTATCTATATATGTAAAAGGTTAGCCCTGGCTGGTGTTGCACAGTGGTTAGAGTGTCGGCCCATGCATCCAAGAGTCCTGGGTTCAATTTCCAGTCAAGGACATGTACCTAGTTTGCAGGTTCAATTCCCAGCCCCTGTCAGGCATGTGGAAAGTAACCAATCAATGTGTCTCTTTCACATTGATGTTTCTCTCTCCCTCCCTCCCTTTTACTCTTTCTAAAAATGAATGGAACAAAATATCCTCCAGTGAGGATTAACAACAACAACAAAAAATCAACAGGTTAATTGACCAAACTTTTCCAGCTTTCAATTGGTTGTGTGAGATCAAATAGACATGATAGGATAACCATGATATAGAACCCATGATCTTAACCACATTTAAAGAAAAAATGCAAATGTTTAGTATACATATTTTCTTCTTTACTTCTTTACTCAAGAGGGGTGAGCCCTGGCTAATGTGGCTCAGTTGGTTGGGCATCAGGTGGGTGATTCCTGGGTTGCAGGCTCTGGTGTGGGATGTGCAGGAGGCGGCTAATCAAATGGATGTTTCTTTCTCTCTCTCCCTCTCCCTAAAAATCACTAAAAATATTTTTTTTAAAGAGGGGTGAGATTTTATTTTCATAATTTCCTCTAAATGAATAATGGTAAAATTTAATAAACTAGCATAGTTCAATTTATTTAAAAGTTACAAATGTAAAATCCTAATGTATTTCAATGTATGGCAGACACTATCTACACTAATAAAAGAGAAACATGCAAATTAACCATCACTCAGCTACGCCCACCAGCCAATCAGAGTGAGTATGCAAATTAACCCAACAAAGATGGTGGTTAATTTGCATACGCAGGCCAGAGCGAAGACTGAAGACAGTGTACAAGGAAGAGGGAGGGAAAGTGGAAAGCAGGGCGGCAGTGGTGGCAGCAGTGGGAGAGAAAGCGCGGGGGGGCGGGGGGCGGTGGCGGCGGCGGGAGAGAAGGTGCGGGGTGGCGGCGGCAGCAGGAGGGAAGCCCGCCATGGCGGGCTTCGCTCCCTTCTCTGATTTGCTCAGGCCACAGGAAGCCCTATTCTTGCAGGAATAGGCCCGAGGAAGCCCTATTCTTGCAGGAATCTTCCTGCAACGGGCCTCTAGTCTATATATATAAAAGGCTAAGTGTCTGTCCATTGACCATCCAACCAGTAGCTATGACGCGCACTGACCACCATGGGGAAGATGCTTAATGCAGGAGCTGCCATGATGTGCACTGGCCATTGAAAATTTAACGGCACAACAGACCTGGTGCCGACAAACCAACACTCAGCTTTCCCCAAATGGGACACAGGCCCTGCCACCACCCTGAAGCGACACTCCACCAAATCACAGCCAATGCGGCCCACAGCCCAGCCTAGCCCAGAAATGGTGGCTGTGGGTGCCAAGTAATGACGTCACATAGCAACGCCCAGCTTCCTTTCCCCAGTGACTAGCCTTTTTGGAGTTTCTTCAGCCCAGGAACCCAACTTGCTTTATAGCCAGGTGCAAACATCTTATAGTTTAACCAAATGTTTGTGAAGCGTTTTCCTGTGCCTCACTCATTTGATCCTCACAGAAGTCCTGGAGTAGGTAGATAGGAGACTCGGTGAAATCCTATTTTCTATTCATTAGCAAGACGTGAATAGCAATGTTAAAATATTTCTTCTAATTAATTGCCTTTCAATGTGCACAAATCCGTGCACCAGAACACTAGTATATACATAAGAGAGCTGAAGTCTTCCCTATTCCCATTATATTTTTTTATTCAGATATAATGCTTAGAAGGTAGAATCTAACTTTTTGTTGTTATTTATAGATGCTGCAAAAGAAAAAAAACGTTTATCAGATGTCAAATGGCACAGTTGTAAATGGCAGTTGGCAGCTTGCAATGTAAAACTTTATCTTAGCAAGAGGAACTTGATTACTCTTTTGAAGACATGAATTTAGGGTTTGGAGAAAATTAACTCATTGAAGCAAAGGTCCATTTTTCTGTATGGGAGACATTTATTTTTATGAAAGATAATTTTCCTTTGGATTTGCTACAAGATCTGACCTCTGGTTTGCCTTCTCTGGAATTTGAAAGATGATTATTAGACTCGTATACTTCACTGGCTGAATGTCATCCTCAGGTGTCTCCCAGGAGGCTCAGATTCTGACCCCAAAGGTTCCATTATCAGCTGTGACAGTTTTCTGATTATTGATTCAGCTGCCTTTACTGTTCCACGCAAGCATTTCCCATTGATTAACCCCTGCAAATCTCTGCTGGTTCTCCAATCCTCCATACCTTGCATTTTCTTGAAAGATATTGGAAATATGAAGATGGTAATATTTATGCAGCTCATGGCCGAGTTTCTTAAAGAACGGAGGAGTAATCCACTTTGCTGTCCTCTGCCAAAGGAGATGCTTTTGAGCTTGTTGGTGCGCCTTCCCAACATCTACTTTCCCCCCTTTTTATTGAATTTGTTGGGGTGACACCGGTTAACAAAAGCATACAGGTTTCAGGTGCACAATTCTACAACACATCCATCTGTACGCTGTACTGTGTGTTCACCACCCTAAACCAAGTCTCTGTCCACCACCATTTACCCCCCTTTACCCTCCTCCACCTCCTTTCACCCCTCCTCCCTCTGGCGATCACCACGCTGCTGTCCACGTCCTTTTTTTTTTTTTTTCTCTCTGAGTTCTAGAAACATTCATGTCAGCGTCGTCTTCTGAAAATACGGCTGTGCTTTGCCGGGTCTTTTTGCAATCCCTCTCAAGTCTCCTGTTACTTGATTCAGGGCGCTTTCCGCCAGTGTCTATGGGGGTTGTGCCTTCTGCGCCCCGTGGAAGGGCGATGCCCACTCCTGCTCAGGTCTGGAACGCAGGCCGCCAGCACCAGGTCAGGTTCTGCACGAAGCGCTCACGCCGCCCAGGGTGGTCCATCGCTCCTTGCGCTCCCGGGCGGGAAGGGAAGCTTTGCAGGATGCACTCCGTGCGCTTCCCCGGGTTCTTTGTAGGTCGGTATTTCTTCCAAGGATTCCGAGTTGCTTTGCACGGCGGAGTTCAACCTCTGTGCTTCCCGTGACTGACAAGTGCGATGCATTTCTCAAGAACACCAGTTTCTCCCGGTGTGCGGTTTTCCTAAGTCAAACGGATCCCGGACCAAAGGGTCCCAGCCCGACTGCAGGGGGCGGGGAGGGGCGCCCCCGCGGCAGGCGCGCTCCTGCGGGTCCCGCCCGGGCCATCCCTTCGCCGCCCGCTCCGTCTCAGCAGCCGCCCCTCCTCCTCGGCGGAGCGGCCCGAGGAACCGGCCCCGCGCCCTGTGAGCTTTAATTCGTAAATGACCAGGACATTGGCTCGAGTCCAGCAGGGAACACTCATGCTCAGGCCCGGAACGGGGACCAGCGGAGAGGGCAGGAAGCTTGCGACCCGGCCCGGGCCCCAGCAAAGAGGCACCACCGAGAGGCCGCCCCCTGCTGCTGCGGAGGTCGCTGCCGGCCCGGGGCTGGACCGCCCCAGGGAGGAGCCTGGATCCCGGCCACAGGGATGGAGAGACCTTGGGAGACACCTGGATCCGGGCCCCAGGGATGCAGCACCCCGAGAAAGAGGTCCAACCCGGCCTGGGATGCAGCGCCCCGGGGTTGCAGCCTCCTGGGGAGGAACCTGGAGTCCAAGGGGCCCTTTCGTATGAGAAGGAAGGCGGCCCTGGGCTGCTGCAGAGCGACTGTGGTAACCGGACTCTTGGGCCACTAGTGGGTCTTCTCCTGGCACCTCAAGCCTGGCTTCCCTCGGCTTTCTCTTCCCTTTCTCTCTTGGCCACCCCTAAACTGGACTATAACCGCCCCCCCCCCCCCCAACCTCCTTGCCCTCTTCCTGGTAGTAGTGGACCATATGCCAAAATAAATGTTAAGCCAAAGCTAAGCATGAAATGGAATACCATCATTGGATATTTAACTTCAGTAATTTGAAATTTTATGTTTAAAACTTTAACCAACATTTTAGAGCGATAAAGTATGGCATATAGACAATGTCTCAGAAGTGGCAGGTGCACTTGCTCCTGTGTGTGGAGAGCGGCTACAGTGTTTGGACAGGTTCAAGCCTCGGACTGACGAGAGGGCACAGTCCTCTCATGGCCACGTGCAAGTCCCAGCTATAGCTGTAAGCTTGAACCGATGGTCCCAACACGTGGCCCGACGTGCCTGAGTGATGTGGGCTTGATTGAGCTCAGGTGCATGTAGTTGAGTAGGATCGAAACCCACGAGAATGTTGTAAACATCTTGACCACGCCCTTACTTTGCCTTGTGGAATCTGCTATAAAATAAAGACACGGCTTGTAGTCCATGCTGTCTCTCCATCCGGGAGCAGCGTCCCACCCAGACCCAGCTTTCATTCTCTGTCTGTCTTTTCTCAATCCTTCACCGCCCCCTCTCAGGGTCACTGAACCTGGCTGAGCTGGTGTGGCACATAAGGCGCCCTGGGGCTGAGGACGCCATGGCCGTGCCGGCTCGCCACACCTGTGGTCTACATTTGCCATATGAAACAGGGTCTCATGTTCACAGGTATATGTATGAATATCATCAACCTTAATTCAGGAAGGAGATTTTTCAGTAAAATTTTCTAGAAGGAACTTTGTTTCTAGGATTCACTAGTTGAATAGAACTAAAAAACAATAACAACAACAAAAAGCTTTGTTTTTACTCAGAAATAGTTGGCAAGCTATAGTTACCTTTTGTTTAAATATTTACCTTACTCAATAAAGCTAGAAAAAGAACAAAATTAACCAAAGAAAAAGTACAAGGGAAGAAATAATAAACATAAAAGTATACATTAATGAGGTAAGAAACAAAAGGCAGTAGAAATAATAAATCAAAATGATGGTTCCTTGGAAAAAATTAACAAGATCAACAAACCAATAACTAAATGAATAAAGAAAAAAGGGAAGAAAATACACACACACACACACACACACACACACACACACACACAGAACTAGCATAGGGGAATAACCATTGGAACAGGAGAAAATAAAAATATTTCATATAATTTCATGCAAATAAATTGCAAAACACAGACTAAAATAAATAATTTCAGAGAAAGTTATAGTTTACCAAAATTTACCTCTGTAGAGACAGAAAGTATTAACGGACCAATCTCCATAAAATAATAAACTTGCTATATAAATACACCATATATATAGGGTAATTTTATCAAACCTTTCATACCAGATAAACCTAATACTACATAAATTGTTCCAGAGACTAAAAAATGAGGGGAAACTGCCAAATTTTACTTGCTTTACTTATAAAGCAAGTAAAAAATTAATATATAAATCTGATGTAGCTAGCACTAAAGTGAAAACTATAAATCAATCTCATTTAAGAGTTAAATAAAATATTGCATTCGTAACCTAATGGCCCATTAAGGAAATAAATCTTCATGACTAAGTGGGTTGTGGGGGAAAAAAAGCAAGAAATAGTTTATATTTAGAAATCCATTAGTATAATTTACTATATATTCTTCAGGTATGCTGAAAAAGCCTTTTGAAAAAATTTAATATTTATTTCTGATCAAAACATTCAATAAAATAGTAATTGTGGATTTTAAAGCATGATTATATATACATATATATACATATATATGTATATATATGTCTTTATATATATGTAAGTTCTAGACTCAGCATTTAACTTAGTGGGGATCTTGAACAAGACAAGGATGTGCATAATCTCTACTACTATTTAGCATTGTATTGGAATTATTAGCCACCACTGCAAATAGACAGAAAGGCAATTAGAGCATAAGAATTGGAAAAGAAGAGGTAAATTATCTCTATATGCAGATGACATAGCATATCTGGAAATCCCAAAATAATTTATTTTAAAGCTAACTCAAATAATAAAGAATTCAGTAAAGTAGCAATATACAAAATTGCCATGCAAAAATCAATAGCCTTCACATATAGAAACAATAACCAGTTAGAAGATAAAATGAAAGTGAAAGCCCCATTTACAGCATAACATAAAAAGATAATATACTTAGGAATAAACTTAACATGAAACCTACATGAGGAAAGCTTTAAAGCATCCTCAAAGATACAGAAGCAGACTTGGACAGGTGGAAAAGGTAATCTTATCTTATTCTTGTAAAGAGGAACTCACCAACATAAAAATTTCAGTTCCAAGTAACTATACATTTAATGCGAGTCAAATAAAACTATCAATGAGTATTGTTTTTCTAGCACTAGACAAATTCATTCTCAACTTCATATAGAGAAGATGGGGGCATAGGTAAACGCCTGTACTCACGGCCTCCCACAACTACATCAAAATTACAACTAAAACACAGAACAAACACCATTTAGAACTGCCTGAAAGCTGGCTGAGTGGAAGTCCTACAACTAGAGAAATAAAGGAGAAAGTGCGTTGAGACTGGTAGGAGGGGCGGAGGCGCAGAATGGGCTGGTTCGGCACCCACGTGTGCCGCTTTTTACGCAGGAGGGAGATCTCTCTATGGAGGTCCCCTGTGAGGAACAAGAGGTCCCAGCTCAGAAGGCCCCAGAGCCAGTGCACTCAATGGACAGCTTTAGACCACACCAGACCCCCAGACCCCGAGCCCAGGGTTCCAGAGCTGGGAAGAGAAGTTTCTGTAACAGTGGGGATTGTGGCTAAGAGATGCGGAGGCTGCTGGGGACCCAGCTACTCCTTTTAAAGGACCCTCTCATGAACTTACACTCGATACCTCTGAGCTCCAGCACCGAGTGGCTCCGGGGAACCCAGGCACATACGGGGAGGAACTGGACTCTCTGGCGTCAGGGCAGGAACTTGGGGTCAGCCTTCTCCCAGACTGGGTGCTCCCAGAGGTCATTGTTCCTGAGCTGGGACCTCTCCTGTTGCAGGGCTGACGGGCAGCCATGTCTGTTTGCTCCACCCTGGTGATTCCCTGAGACCCCACCCCATCCAATTTGCAGCCCCGCCCAAGCTGTTTCAGCAGCTTTTCCACATGAATGGCCTGTCCTGGTTTAGACTTTGCTAAAAAATCAAACAAGCTGCAGCTGGTGTCAGCATGCCCCAAACCTACCAATAAAAAGGCCCAAGCCCTAGCTGGTTTGGCTCAGTGGATGGAGCTTTGGCCTGCGGACTGAAGGGTCCTGGGTTTGATTCCGGTTAAGGGCACATGCCCAGGTTGCAGGCTCAATCCCCAGTAGGGGGCGTGCAGGAGGCAGCTGATCAATGATTCTTTCTCATCATTGATGTTTCTATTTTTCTCCCTCTCCCTTCCTCTCTGAAATCAATAAAAATATATTATATATATAAAAAAAAGGCCCAAGACCCGGCACTAGCACCAGCTTGCCTTGCTTCACAGCTAGGCCTCGCCTGGGCACTTCCTAGCCAAGTAGCAGCCATCTGTAGATCCCACCGTAGCTCCTGTCGGTTGGTCCCAGGCAGTGGTTGACTTTACACCTCCCAGGAGGCCCCAGAACCAGTGCATCCGGTGGACAGCTTCAGACCATAGCAGATTACAACTCTACACATCCACAAGCGACACACTCAAGGGGCAGACTCCGTGAGCACCAAAGCCCCACTGAAGCAAGTCCTGCTCCATAGGGGTGTCTCCTGCACAGCAGCTCTCCCACTATAGTTGCAGCTGGTCCTCACAGCCAATTGGCCTGGAGGCCAATTCCTTCCATGACGCCAATAGCAATCAAAGCTCAACTACAAATCTGTGCACACAGCCCACAAAGGGGTGCACCTAGAGCTCCCAGCTCATGTGACTGGGGAGGCTGAGCCACTGGGCCCTACAGGACACTTACTACACAAGTCCACTCTACCAATTCCAGGAGACATAGCAGCTCTATCTAACACATAGAAACAAACACAGGGAAGCAGCCAAAATGTGGAGATAAAGAAAATGTCACAAATGAAAGAAATGGAAGCAAGCAAACTACTGGATACAGAGTTCAAAACCATGGTTATAAGGTTACTCAAGGATCTTCAGGAGAGATTCAAGGGGCTTAGTGAGAATGTCAAAGACATGAAAAAGGACCAGTCAGAAATTAAGCATACTTATATTTAATGACAGAAAACTTCCCCTACCTGGTGAAAGAAATAGACTTATAAGTCCAGGAAGTGCAGAGAGTCCCAAACAAGAGGAACCCAAAGAGGCCCACACCAAGACACATCATAATTACAATGCCAAGGGTTAAAGACAAAGAGAGAATCTTAAAAGCAGCAAGAGAAAAGCACCCATAAGACTGTCAGCTGATTTCTCAACAGAAACTTTGCAGGCCAGAAGGGAATGGCAAGAAATATTCAAAGTGATGAATAGCAAGGACCTATAACCAAGATTACTCTACCCAGCAAAGCTCTCATTTAGAATTGAGGGTCAGATAAAGAGCTTCATAGACCAAAAAAAAAAAAAAAAAAAAAAGCTAAAGGAATTCATCACCACCAAATCAGTATTACATGAAATGTTGAAGGGTATTCTTTTCTTTTTAATTTTTATTTTATTTTTTTGAAGGGTATTCTTTAAAAAGAGGAAGAAGACAAAAAAGATAAGAAATATGAACAATAAAATGGCAATAAATACATATCTATCAACAACTGAATCTAAAAATCAAAATAAATGAACAAGAAATCTAATGAACAAAATAAACTGGTGAATAAAATAGAATCAGAGGCATGGAAACATAGAACAGACTGATGAATCTCAAAGAGAAGGGGGGAAGGGAGGTGGGAGATTAACCAAAGATCTTACCTATGGACACAGACAGTAGGGTGGTGAAGGCCTGGGGTGGGGCAGGAACCAGGTGGAGGGAGGCACTGGCAGGGAAAAGGGGGACATCTGTAATACTCTCAACAACGAAGATTTAACTAAAAAATAAAATAAAATAACAGCTCTCTGAAAAAAAAAAAAGTTCATGTAGAAAAATAAACATAAAAGAATAGCCAGAAAACTCCTGGAAAAGAAGAGCAATGAGGGGATACTAGTCCTAGAAGATGTTATAATATGCTATAAATATAAATATTAATATGTACTATAAATATAATATACTACCAGTATTAAAACAGCGAGGTACTGGCACATGAACAGACAGACCAGAGGAACAGAATAGAAAGATCAGAGTATGGAAGTTTAGTATATAACAAGGTGGCATCTCAACTTACTGGGGAAAAGACAGACATTTTTTTATTAGTGATGCTGAGACAATTAGAGAATGATTTGAGAGAAGATAAAATTGGATCAATTTCTTATACCATAAACAAGAAAAATATCCAAATGATCAGAGATCAAAACGTTAAAATGTTAATCACACAAGTAGTAGAAGGAAGCATATATAAAGAATTCATATAACTCAACAATAAAGACAAATAACCCAATTTAAAAATAGGCAAAGTATTTTTTTTTCTGGAGACAAACATCTTTATTAAAGCTACTACCAAAATTTTGGCAAACATTTCAAAACAGATTTGTAAACATAATGCTTCCCTTTTTAACTGGCAGCACTTTGAAAAGACAATATGGTAAGACAACACAACTTGAATCAACATTAGTTCAAAATTCATATATATAGAGGCCCGGTGCACGAAATTTGTGCATGAGGGTGGGGTGTCCCTCAGCCCAGCCTGCACCCTCTCCAATCTGGGACCCCTCGAGGGATGTCCGACTGCCCGTTTAGGCCCGATCCCGGTAGGATCGGGCCTAAACGAGCAGTCGGACATCCTTCTCACAATCTAGGACTGCTGGCTCCCAACTGCTCACCTGCCTGCCTTCCTAATTGCCCCTAACCACTTCTGCCTGCCAGCCTGATCACCCCTTAACCACCCCTGCCAGCCTGATTGCCCCTAACTGCCCTCCCCTGCAGGCCTGGTCACCTCTAACTGCCCTCCCCTGCAGGCCCAGTCACCCCCAATTTCCTTCCTCTGCTGGCCTGGTCACCCCTAACTGCCCTCCCCTGCTGGCTTATTGCCCCCAACTGCCCTCCCTTGCAGGCCTAGTCCCTCCCAACTGCCCTCCTCTGCTGGCCTGATTGCCCACAACTGCCCTCCCCTGCTGGTTATCTTGTGGTGGCCATCTTGTGTTCACATGGAGGCAGCCATCTTTGACCACATGGGGGCAGCCATCTTGTGTGTTGGAGTGATGGTCAATTTGCATATTACTCTTTTATTAGATAGGATAGAGGCCTGGTCACGGGTGGGGGCCAGCTGGTTTGCCCTTAAGGGTGTCCTGGATCAGGGTGGGGGTTCCCTTGGGGCATGGGGTGGCCTGGGCAAGGGGCCTGTGGTGGTTTTCAGGCTGGCCATGCCCCCCGGCGACCCAAGCAGAGGCCCTGGTATCTGGGATTTATTTATCTTCTATAATTGAAACTTTGTATTCTCGAGTGGAGGCCTGGGCCCGCCAGGGTGTGCGGAAAGCTTGGCTTCCTCCATTGCTGGGGAAACCCAAGACTCCTGCTCGCTCTGTGGCTGCAGCCATCGTGGTTGGTTTAATTTGCATACTCGCTCCTGATTGGCTGGTGGGCGTGGCTTGTGGGTATAGCAGAGTGATGGTTAATTCGCATATTGATCTTTTATTAGATAAGCTAGATAGTGGTATAAGTGTAATAATTCTGGAACTATTTAGTGTATATTGTAGGATTGAGCAAATGGCTAAATACAGGTATGGGCAAAATAGGTTTACAGTTGTAATACAATAATCTATATCTACACTAATAAAAGAGAAACATGCAAATTAACCATCACTCTGCTACTCCCACCAGCCAATCAGAGGGAATATGCAAATTAGAAGGAGAAAGATGGCAGCCGCCCAGCTGCTCCAGTCATGGAGTGGCCGGGCAGGACACCTGCTATGAGAGGGAGGGTGGGGGTCGAAGGGATCTACAGGAGTGGCACTCTGGCCAGAGCAAAGACGAAGACTGCAGATTCCAGAGTCTGCAGCGAACACGAAGACGGCAGACTCTGGCCGGAATCTGCAGTGAAGCAGCGAAGATGAAGATGGCAGACTCTGGCCAGAGCCTGCAGCGAAGACAAAGACGGTAGACTCCGGCCTGAATCTGCAGCAAAGGCGGCAGACTCTGGCTGGAGCAAAGGCCTGGGTCCAGTGCCAGAGGAAAATCGGTGCTGGAAGCCAAGGGAAGGAATGCCTATTGAAAAAATCTCTTCATGCAATGGGCCTCTCGTCTATATATAAAAGCCTGAGTGACTGAACAACCCAATGACTGAATGACCGAACGACTGGTTGACCAGTTGCTATGATGCGCACTGACCACCAGGGGGCGCCGCTCAGCTAACCAAGGGGCGCACCAGATGCAGGGCTCATGACTGGCAAGCACTGCTGCAGGGGTGCCAGCCTCTACTGATTGGGACTGACTGGGCGCTAGCCCATGGCAGGCGCAGTGGGCCAGGATGAGTGCCAGTGGCAGGCAAGAGCAGAAGGCAGTGTTGGACTGCCGGTTTCAGCCCGATCCCCGCAGGCCATGCCCGAGGGACCCCACTGGTGCATGAATCCGTGCACCGAGCCTCTAGTTAATAAATAATCATTCAAGAATAAACTCTGAGTTTTGTGTACTCACAACTGTAAACCTACTTCTGCCCACACCTATGTGTTGATGCTGTTGGGAAAGAAGGTTTTTCACTGTAGGAAGGGAGATATTGAGAGAGACATAATTACTTTTAGGGAGAACATTCTATATTTGGAAGTAAACATAAAAGATAAAATAAAGCCCGGTCAGCATGGCTCAGTGGCTGAGCATCGACTCATGAACCAGGAGGTGGCGGTTTGATTCCCGGTCACGGCATATGCCCGGGTTGTGGGCTTGATCCCCAGTAGGGGGCATGCAGGAGGCAGCTGGTCAATGATTCTCTGTCATCATTGATGTTTCTATCTCTCTCTCCCTCTCCCTTCCTCTCTGAAATTAATAAAAATATATTTTTTAAAAGATAAAATTACAGTACAAAAAGAAAAAAATGGATTAATAATTTTAAATTACATTAATATATGTCTTTTAAAAAGGGGAAACCTATACCTACATGTTGGTCTATCATAGTAATACATAATAAAATTATATTTTAGCCTTAATTTCTGCAAATTTGTCAATAACTTTGTCAAAAGTAACTTTTTTGCATATTTATGTTCAACAGATGGTATAGCCCTAACCGGTGTGGCTCAGTGGATAGAGTGTCGGCCTGTGGACTGAAGGGTCCCAGGTTCGATTCCGGTCAAGGGCATGTACCTTGGTTGCGGGCACATCCCCAGTGGAGGGTGTGCAGGAGGCAGCTGATTGATGTTTCTCTCTCATCGATGTTTCTAACTCCCTATCCCTCTCCCTTCCTCTCTGTAAAAAATCAATAAAAAATATATATTAAAAAAACAACAACAGATGGTATAGACAGATATGTCAAACTATTTTCACTCCTAGCGAGCATATTGAAGAAGAAATAAATAAATGGGAAGAGTTATGAACAAGTGGATACGTTGGGCAGAAATTCATAAAAATCCCACTTCACAGTAAATCCCAGAAATTGCAATAATGTCCACGTCTGTTTCCTCAAGATTGATTCTAGTGGGGTTAAATAGTCTCTGAGTTAAAAATGTTAAACATACAAGAAAATTCCAAGTGGTCACACAGAATGACAGAATTGAAGTAATGTAAGTTCTATTTTTCCATCCTTACAATCACTGTGCTACCATCATTTATTTCAGTTGTCATTTATTTAAAGGGATATGGGGGGTGGAGTTGGAGACACCTCACAGACCTTTACAAATCCACTCTTCAAAGCCAGCAGCTAACAAAATGTGGGCAATATTATTGGTCTTAAGAAGGAGTGAAATTTTGACACATTCTACAACCTTGAAGACATTACCTTTAGTGGATTAATCCAGAGGCAGGACTAATATGATGTGCTTTAACTTGTATAAAGTTTAGAAGCAATCAAATGCACAGAGACAGAAAGCAGGGAGGTGGTTGCCAGGGGCTGGAGGAGAGGAGCCTGGGGAGTTGGTGTTTTGGGGTACAGAGATTTTTTTTGTTGGGGATAAGAAAAATGTTCTGGAGAATCACACAATATGAATGTCCTCGGTGCCACTGTGAATTGTAAACTTGTGAATCGTTAAAGTAGTAAAACAAATGTTATGTGATGTACATTTTACAATAAAAAAATAAATTTAAAAAATTGCCAAGTAAACAAAACAAGGGGAAACCCCCACTTTAAACCGAACAACAGTAATAATTTTTTGTTGTTGTTAATCCTCACCCGAGGTTATTTTTCCACCGATTTTTAGGGAGAGTGGAAGAGAGAGGGAAAGACAGAGGGAAACATCGATGTGAGACAAACACGTCGATTGGTTGCAATATTTTTTTTTAAAGCATGTGGCTGAGTCTGCGTGTCAGAGGCTGACTTGGAATTCATTTGCCTGCAAAATGTGTTTATTAAAGATTAAGTCATTTAAAAATGTGCTAATCTGAAGGATACATATATTGCTAAAATGGTAACCAAAGCAATTGTTAGAATTTAGACGGCAAGGTTGCCTTCTCGGGGAGGCGGTCTGTCTGTCAGCGCCCTGCGGAAAACGGAGACCCGGCTTCAGGACTCCTCGCCGCCTCGGACTTCACGTTCCCTGTTTCTCAGCCGCATTTCTCACTGCTGACCCGGCAGCCAACACACCAGCGGCGGTGGTGGTGGCCGGAGTTGGTGGTGCGAGCTCTGGAGACTTGCCATGGAGGAGTCGAACAGTCACTCCTGGATGCCAAGGCCAGGGTCACCAACCTTGTACATTTTCTGTGGGAACTGGGTATGGCTCGAGCTCAGACAGCTGCAGATCAGTTAAGTATCCTTATGTGGCTGTGATGCTCAAAGTGGCAGATCATTCAGGCCAAGTACAGACCAAATCTTTTGAAATGACAATTCTACAGTTTCAGAATTTCCCCAGACAGTTCAAGGAAATTGCTTCAAAAATTGAAACCGTGTGAACGCTGATTACTTGGTTGACAAATTGCTACCATCGTTCTAAAATCATGGACTTCACTTTCTGGTAATATAACTGCATGAGGGTCAGATTATATGTATTGAAAGAAAATTGCATTTTTGTTTTCTCGTTTTTTAAATATTAAAAACATTAGACAAACAGGAATTAGGTAAGAGGCGATGAATGCATGTATCGATGTGAAAGTACTAAAAGCCACTGAATTGAACACTTTAAAGGGGAACTCAGTGGTATGTGAATTACATCGCAATAAAAAAATTAAAAACAACAACAGAACTCCACAGATCCCAGCAGGTCACTCCTCTTTCCCTCCCATCACCCTTCCTGCCCCATCTTCTCTGGGCGGGGAGCCCTCTTTTCTCCCACCCAGTCGCCCCTTTTCCCTCCTCACCTGGGCCAGGAGGTCTGCTCAGGCTCGGTGCTGGCAGCTCTGCCCACATGACACACTCGTTATGCACAGAAACCCTTCTCTTGCTTCCTTTTACAAAACACATTAATGCGATTTAAGTGTTAATTCCAGAGAAATGAGTTATCAACCCATGAAAACACATGGAGGAAACTTAAATGCACCTTATTAGGTGAAAGAAGCCAATCGGTGTGATTCCAACTCTGCGACATTCTGAAAAAGGCAAAACTCTGGAGGCAGTGAACAAAGATCAATGGTTGCCGGGGATTAGAGGGGAGGAAAGGAGGAATAGTTGGAGCAGAGAGAGGTTGTGGGCAAGGAAACTACTCTCCATGATACTATAATGGTGGATACATTTGTTAAAACCCATTGGATGCACAATACAAAGAATTATCCCTGCCCGGCCAGTGTGGCTCAGTGGTTGAGCATCAACCTATGAAACAGGAGGTCACAGTTTGATTCCCGGTCAGGGCACATGTCTGGGTTGCGGGCTCAATCCCCAGTGTGGGGCATGCAGGAGGCAGCTGATCAATGATTCTCTCTCATCATTGATGTTTCTATCTCTCTCTCCCTCTCCTTTCCTCTCTGATATCAATAAAAATATATTAAAAAACCACACACACAGAGAAACAAAGAGTGATCCCTAATGTGAAGTATAGACTTTAGTTCATAATTGTGTATCAATATTGGCTCATCAATCATAAGAAATGCCCCACACTAACACAAGATGTTACTAATAGGGGACGTTGGGGAGGATGAGGTGGGCAGATAGGAACACTACTTACTGCTCAATTTTTCTGTAAACCCAAACTGTTCTAAAATGAAGTTTATTAATTTTAAAAAAATGTGTTAATTCGCTTTCCCTTTTTTGTACCATGATATTTATTTCATGTATTCCTTGAGCAACGATATTGCTTAGAGTTGCCAGCACATAAGGATAATAAAAACAACCAGCCAGACTTTTCGCGTGGCCCCCTGCTCTGCTCTGCCTGGCGTCTGGGCCTGCTCCCTGCACCCAGAGCACCACCTGCGGAGAGCAGGGCGCTCGGTGCTGCTGTGGAGTGAGCGGATCTGAGATCTGTGGGCCGTGGGGCTGCAGCGTTTGCTCAGGATTCCAAATGGGGACATGGCTGAAGAGTCCAGATGTCTTCTCAGAAATGCTTCCCCAGCTCATTAGGAGGATCATTTATTTCCAGAACTCTCCCTTCTTCATGGAGTGAACCACGGCCGGCGATGCCTTGGAGGTGTCAGCTCTGTTCTGACCTCAGTCAGAACATCTTCCCCCCCTCTCCCTCCCCCTCCCTCCTTCGACTTTGGTTACTGATCCAGAACCATTTATTCTGTGTCCTGTGTTGGGAACTCCCAGAATTCTCAAGAGGCATTGCAGTGCTCTAGTGTCATGGTCTTTTATGGCCTCGTGCAGCTCCCTAAATAGTCTTTCATGTTCAATAGCTGTTTCCTGACCTGCTTTGGTTATTCTGTTCTCCGCACCTCAGTTGTACTTTTGGCACAGATGCTACTTGGTCTGTTATCTAGCAATCTCGTTTTTGTTGAGTAGGTGACACGTTCTTTTTAATCTTCTTGAAAATAGATTGCAATCGCTGTGTCTCCTCCTACTTCTTGAAAAGGACTCATTGCTAGTCTTTGAATTCTTAATGTTCGTTGTTCAGGAAAAGATTCTCTACAGTGTCAGATAACTTGGCTTCCTGTTTATTCATACTTCCTTGGGTAAAACCTTGTTGCTCTCTTTGTTCTTATTGATAACTAGAGACCCAGTGCACGAAATTCGTGCACAGTTGGGAGGGGGTCCCCTCAGCTCAGCCTGCACCCTCTCCAATCCGGGACCCCTTGAGTTGGACATCCCCCTCACAATCCTGGACCACTGGCTCCTAATCGCTCACCTGTTTGCCTGGTCACCCCTTACTGCCCCCCCCCCCCTGCTGGCCAACTGCATGCCCCCCACTGGCCTGGTCGCCCCCAACTGCCCCCCTCTGCTGGCCTAGTCACCCCTAACTGCCCCCCCTGCCGGCCTGGTTGCCCCTCACACACCCCCGCCCCCCCACCCCCGCCATCCTGGTCGCCCCACGCAGCCTGCTGTTCAGTTGTTTGGTCATCCCTCACTAACCCCCCTGCCGGCCTGGTCATAGGCAACCATCTTGTGAGGGCATGAGGGTCAATTTGCATATTACCTCTTTATTAGATATAATTTATTTGGAGTTGCTTTATAGTTTATGTAAATATTTTAGTGGACTTTAAAAGGAGTGAGTTCTTGGTGGCATTACTTGCACTACCATTAGCTGGAAAGCCACTTCATATTTGAGAAGCCTCTAGGGGGTGGGGCATTGAGATAATCAGAGAAAGACACCAGAGGCCGGCAGTGGTACTAGAGGTCTGAGCTGGGGCCGGGGCCTACAGAGCCCTATGACCAAGTTAGGAGGCTGCACCTTATCCCGAGAGCTTACCCCTGGGGGAGCATTGAGGAGTGTTACAGGGAAATAGTATCATCCTATCTGGTTTGCAGGAAGATTACCTGGGTAAGGAGAGATTGGTTTTGGTGAGGTGGGCAGGGAGAGCAAATGGGGAAATACAGCCTTCAAATATCTATGCCTGTTGAGAAAGCTCCAAAGAGCACACGTCTTCCTGCCCACCCACCTGGTTGCAACCAGTGCCTCTTGTGTCTGCAGACCTCCAGGCTGCCGTCATGCCCTAAGCTCTGCTTGTGGGTAGATTCCTGCTAGTGAGGACAATGTGTATCCACATGGCTCTTGAAATGCAGAGGAAACCGGGGCATGTTTGGACAGGGTATAGGCTTTGGTGTCAGACACACCCAGGTGTGAATGTGGGTTCTGCCATTAGCTGAATGGTCTTGGGCAAGTCACTTAATTTTTTTTGAAAGGTCTCATTTTAAAAATATCTTTTTATTGATTTCAGAGAAGAAGGGAGAGGGAGAGAAAGATAGAAACATCAATGATGAGAGAGAATCATTGATCGGCTGCCTCCCGCACACCCCATACTGGGGACTGAGCCCACGACCCGGGCATGTGCCCTGACCGGGAATCGAACCGTGTGGAAGGCCTCATTTTGGACCAGTTGAGCGGCCTCTGCTTGGGCCCCAGCTTTAGAGGACCGTAGTCTTCTTTCAGCCTGTCCCTGCTCATGGGCGGGGGAGTCAGTCCAATGGCCAAAGCCCACGTGGTAGGCTGCGTGAATGGTGCCCCCAGACTTGCATAGAGCACAGCCTGTGGAATGCAGTGTGGGCTGCTAATAACAGTGGCAAGGAAGGAATATTGAAGACATGGAGGGGTAGAATGCAGGCTTGGCAGGTGTCAGGATATGACCAGGAGAACGATGAGGCTGTCAGCAGCCGGAGGGAAATCTGGCAGAGATGAGACGTCAGTTTTAGGTGTGTTCAGGCTTTGGCCCTGCCAGATAGTTACCCAGAGCTCTCTAGCAGCCTGAACTCAGGGCTAGACATGGTTTTGGAAATCATCAGCATCGGGGTCATAGGTGAGGCCTGGAGACGAAGCAAAGCCTCTGAGGGAAAGCCTGTATATCCATGGCAAGGAGGGAGCTGATTCTCTCGGGGGCATCTGTATTTAAAGGACAGGAATGCACAAAGTGGCCGTGAGAGGGCAGAGGGCTTCAGGGCCCGGGGACGATGGATGCTGCCGGTGGTACAGCCCAGGAGCGGAGGGTTGCAGGGGCCCACAGCGTCGAGGCTTCACAGGGGTCAGTGAGGACAGGATCCTCGGCCTGGAAGACAGCTCTTTCTGGAGAGACAAGGGCACGGGTAAGTGAGTGGTATGGAAGTCGAAGCCAGGAGGTTGTCTCCACCTGCAGAAATGTGGTAGCAAGAGGAAAGAGTGAGGAAGGGGATGGGCATGAGGACAGAGCAGGACCAGGAGGGGCACCTGAAGCGTGGTGAGGGGGAGGGGCTGCAGGAAACAAATAGTGGATGAAGCGGAGGAGCAAAGGGTGCGAACCAAGAGGAAACAGGGGGATGGGAGGCAGTTAGCCCAGAGGAGTAAGGGTCAGTGTGTGTGAAGAAAAAAGATGAAAATACAGGAAGGTGTTTGAAGTGCAGGGAAAGGACATGGGGCAGCTCCCTGGGCCTGATTGGGCTTCCGGGCAAGTAGAGGGAATGGGGATGGAGGGGCCTGCATTTTGATCGTTGGTGGTGCTCTCTGGGGGTGGTCCTCTTGTGTCTCCTGGGGCGGCCGTGGCTCTGACGGAATGTGCCCTGGGTTATGTGTGTTGAACGTATTTGCAGCAGAATCACGTCTTGGGGGTATGAGAGGATTCATTTCCTCTTACAGAAGGGTGAATGCCTGTTATCTCCAGAGTACCTGGGAGCCAAAGATGACTGACAGCTCTCCGAGGTTAGGAAGCCTGTAACAGCATCAGCAGAAGAATAAGGTTGTTGAGCAAGTGTGGGCAGCTGCGTAGGGAAAACCAACGCTGAGAAAATTAAGATCCAAAATAGGAGAGAGGATGAGTTAAATAGTGCATTTAAGATGGCTCAATTGCACATGCTGTGTGTAGAATTAAACACAGGATGAATTGCATAAAGGCTGCGGTTGGGGGACCTGGCTTGGCAGGAGCTCACATAAGAGGTCACTGGTTTATGACTAGCCTTGGACACTTCAGTGCCTGAAGTTTTGTGTATTTTTGTAGGAGTCATTGCGATAGCTTCATTATCTGCCACGTCCTGAATGCCTGAACTGTTATTACAGTTGTTTTTTGATCATCATGTCAATCTTATGTGGTATCATTAGTCTGCTCTATAGACAAAGAAAATGGCATTGGGAAATGAAATGGCTCATCTCACATCACACTTGGGAAGTGAGGGAACTATGTCCTTTCCACTGAGCCACTCAGTGGCTTAAAAAGTTAAACCTTGGCCTAGCCAGTTTGGCTCTGTGGATAGAGCGTCGACCTGCAGATTGAAGGGTCTGGGTTCGATTCCGGTCAAGGGCACATGCCTGGGTTGTGGGCTTGATCCCCAGCGGGGGGTGTGCAGGAGGCAGCCAATCAATGATTCTCTGTCATCATTGATGTTTCTACCTCTCTCTCCCTCTCCCGTCCTCTCTGAAATCAATAAAAATATATTTTAAAAAAAGGTTAAACCTTGGTGTCTCTATGCTTGGCTTTGGAGAGCCAGATCCCATCTGGAACAGTGTTCATTTGTAGAAATCCCAATACAAGAATATTCTAGGTGTTCAGGATAGGGGAAGGCGGGAGGGGGAGGACAGGGTCTGGAGCTATGTCACAAGCAGGTTCAGGGAATTAAGGATGTGGTCGTGTGGCAGAGGGCTAACTGGTTTGCTTCCCAGAGCAGGAAGAAGTTCAGTGGGTGGGACTTAGATGGAGGCAGAGTTAGACTGGTTCAACTTGTAATAGCAACAGGTTGGGATTCAGAGTTCAGTCATACTGTGGATGATTTAATGCTCCCTTATCCATGCAATGAAACAGTAGGCAACTCCAAAATGATGTAGTTCTTTATCACTGGTATTTAAAGATGTATCAAGTGAAAAAAGATGACAACAAAGCATTATTCCATTTGAAAGTATATGTACACATATGGCTATATTTATATATTAAGAAAGTGTTTGCAACCAATATGTGGTTCTCTTGTGGTGGGATTTCAGAAAAAAAATGTAAAACTTCAGTCTTCTAAGTTTTCTATTATCTCACATGGAATTTGTATAAGGAGAGATGAAAGCATATTTACAGTTACCGGAGCGAGTCAGCCCCTGCAGAAGCAGGAATGTCCTGGTCCTCACGCACCTCAGGCCCTGGGAATGGGGCCACTGAAAGATGAAACAGGGGGCCGGAGACCATGGGATACCAGGACACAGGCTTTATTGGCGATCACCCTGCCGGCCGCCTTCCAGAGGGGAAAGAGAGAGCGAGAAAGAGAAAGAGAAAGAGAAAGAGAGAGGGGGGGGGGAGGGGAGAGGGAGAAAGGGAGAGAGAGAGAGAGAGAGAGAGAGAGAGAGGGCTTGAGAGTGAGAGAGTGAGAGAGAGTGAGAGAGAGAGCCGGGGTGAGAGTGCCTTTTAAGGGGAGGAAAAGAGGGGACGGGGCTTAGGGCACTCAGCCCACGCTGATTGGTGGTTTCATGTAAGGTACATGGTTAGGGGCCTAGGGATTTAGGAATTGGGGGCTTAGGGTATATGGCAGGTGCTGATTGGTGGTTCAATGTACAGTCCATATAAGGTGTTCAGGAATGTCCGGCTGCAGGTGGAGTTTATGTCATACTCTGTCCATCAGTTGGGGGAAGGGAGGATCTATCAGCCACCACAACAGGGGCTGGGACAGGGGGCAGGGCTAGGGCTCTCTCAATGCAAAGATGTCATGTGGAAAGTGTGATCCCACTTTTGTAAAACACGCAAACCTGTGTGAGGACCCCAGACAGCCAGGCGTGCCCAGGCACTTCCAGGGGTTCTATAGGAAGGGAAACAAAATGGGGGCGGCAGCCTCCCAGCCTGCCAGCTGGCGCCCCGTGGGGTTTTCACTCCGATGCCCTCAGGGAGGCGCCCTCCTGTCGAGTGGCCTACCAGGATATTGGCATCAACTAGAAAGAATGCTGGGGTCTTTACGGATGGCTGGGGGCTGGTCTGGGAGATGATGGATCTGTTCCAAACAGATGTTTCCACGGGGGGGGGGGGGGGGGGGAGGGACAGTCTCCCCTCCCAAGTGTCCTTCTCTCTTTTGCTTTCCTTGATGACAGTTCCCTTTTCAGGATCAGCCACCACAACGGACAATCTGAATTAACAGAGGTAGCCCCAAGCTTGAGGCCTTATGGGAAAGCTCCTTGCCCCAAGGACAGCAGAACCTGGGCCCCATCTTTGGCCCTCCCTACTAGACAGGGGGTCCAGGCCCTCAGACTGGAGCTGGATCTGGGATCCTTTAGCAAATGTAACACCAGAAGTGAACAACTTGAGTGGGGGTGGGAGTGTTGCTCTCCAAATTGAATGATAAAAGGAAGAAAGAAAAGGGAAAACAAAAGGAGAAACACATGAGAGAAAGAAAAAAAAAAAATCTGTTTCCCAGTTATGGCCAGCTTTAACAGTGGATAGCTTTTAAACATTCCCTTTTGACAAGGACAGGCCCCATCACTGTATTAGTGAGGGCTTCATTTGTACATCTACCAGCTGTGGGAGGCAGGGAGACAGGATCAGAGCAAGGACGATGGGCCAGGTATAGAAAGTCACCAGGGCGGAAAGCCCCGGGTGCCTAGCAACAGGGAAAACTGGGAAAACAAGAACCTTGCCCCCAGGGTAACCTTCCCTCCCCCAGCGTATCACCCGGTCACGCAGTGTAGCCCCCCTGACCTTTCGTGTCGCTGGTCATGCGGTTCAGATCCTCCCCTGACCTCTCCTCCCCTGGCATGTTTCTAGTCATGCAGGTTACACCCCCTTGGAGGGGAAACAAACAAGGGGTCCAGAGAATAGCGTTTAAGCATTAAGCCCCAGGACAATGAGGCTCTGACCTGCTTCAAATACATCTAGGCCCCGGCTGAGTTTCAGCTCCAGGCCCAGAAAAGCGGCAAAACCAGACAAGCTGGGCCATGGCTGACCTCAGGACCCGCTGCATGGACTAAGGACCCCCTGCCTGGCACTGACCAATCAGTGGTGATCTCCACCCTAAAAGGACACTCCTGGAAAGCTGATGAATATTCTATTGAGATCTTCCCCTAGGACCTCCCCTAAAGTCCCTCCCTGACAAGCCCCGTGCTCCCGCCCACTGGAGCCTCTTCCCTTCCCCCAGGCAGGTTACCTTCACCCTTCTCTCCCCTAAGCTCCAAGGGGCCTTCTTTTGCCTCCTCCGCCTATTTCTTCTATCGCCCGCTTCTTCTATCTCTGTGACTTTCTAAATAAACTGTTTCTTATCGTTTGAGTCTTGGTTCTGAATTCTTTCTTAGCCAGAACTCAAGTGTGGAAGTTGCTGAACCAAGGTCCCGTCTGACCCCCGAGTCGAACACCTGGTCCTGTTCTCGCCCCCAACAAATCTACAGCCTGAGGGTGGGATCAGAGTGAGCCTTAAACACCCCGATCTGGGCCTGCTTCAAGGGGGAAATGAAGAACCCACACGGAATTTGAGTGCAAAAAATAAATATAAAATTTATTAAAACACCCACAATATTTTAAAGATACCAGGAGTAATACAGTTCACAAACCCAGACGTTTGTGTAAATTATAATAAAATACAAATCAAAAAAAGGATACATACTTGCAATTTCTAGGCACCCTAAATTAAATTTACTGAAACACTGGGGGAGAAGAGAGGGTAAGGAGGGGTAGCTCAGGAGGCAAACCAATAAAGTGGGAGGAAAAATATTAACAAAAAAGGTAAAAATTATACAAAATAAAATTATCAGCATAAATTTACTGTACTAAGAATATCTACAGTTTAATAATACACATCCTATTGCCTTGAGACATTGCAAAAAATCTACCATTCATCCATCAACCCCAGATAAACTTCATTTCAAGTAGCCACAGTTACAAAGTCAAGACGGAATATTCAAGTATGGTTGTTAAGTTCACCTCCATTGGAAGCCAAGTAACCAAACAGGAATTCAAAGAGAGAGAGAGAGAAGAAATAAAACACATCAAAAAGCTCGAGGGGCTCTAGATTAAATCTAATGCATGTATATGCCCACAATATGACCTGACCTCGTTTCTTTTTCAGTTGGAGCATATGAGAAAGAAACAACAGCACTCCTGTTTTTCTCCTCCCTTTTCCCCTCGAAAAGAAAACAAGCATTGGGACCGAGAAAATTTGGATGTTCCAATGAGCCACATAGCATTTTTTAATTCCCCATGTGAATAGTGACAAGTGATCCCTGAACGAGGGGTGGTCAAGATGAGGAGAGAGCGAGCAAATCATACCACTACACGAAGCATCCCTGATATCAGAAGAGAAGCACACGGGGAAGTAGGCCAAATCACTCGCCGGTTCTTAGGCTAAAGCAACGTTCGACTTTGCATGATGTCTGTGCTGCGGTCTCTACGCAGGGAGAAGCCTAGGGCTTCGCTCTTGCCCGCAGCTGTGCGGGAGAAAGGGCTGGGAGCGCCAAGACAGGGCCTCGCACGTAGAAAAAAAAACTTTGCAGGCGGGGGTGTGGGACTGTATAACCTATGCTGGGGGCACGCACCTCCAAAAGTGTTCGTTTTGGTCCAGGGTCATGTTGAAATTGGCTGCATGCTACGGTAGATGCAGCTGGCTGATCAAACTAGGTTGTGAGGGGGTCATTTCAAATGACAGCAACAATGACGGAAAAAACTCAATGAGATGGGCACGGGAAATTCACATTTTACTGAAAAGCAGAACTGAAGGAGAAAAGGAAACAAAGCCAACCATGCTCCTTCCTTTGGGCGCTCTGCCATGTTAACTGCTGAAGAGTGACAAGTTGAAATGACCCCCGGTTCTTCAAGGTCGAGCACAGCATCCAATGGACAAGCTGCGGGCATCGGACCCCTCACGGGATCTACTTTACCAACGCTGTCACGTTGTCCTGTTTTTGAGGTATTTTAAAAAAGAACGTATTGTGACAGTGGAGGACACAAAATGGAGCTTCCTGTTGAGTTTTTAAAACATCAACGTCTGTGGACCCAAGAGGAAATTCGGAATAGCACCAACTAAAAAGCAGCCTCAGGGGCATCGAGGGAGCGAAGGGAGCTCCTTCCTTTAGCCTGAACACGAGGGGTGACCGGTGAGAGGCGGAAGCAACGCTGGGCAAAGGCTATGAGCAGCCAAGGAGGGAGCCCTGCCCGCCACGGCCTGGCCCCTGCCAGGGCAGGAGGGAGACCCTCGGTCCGCCCGGGCGTGCAGAGCACCTGGGGACCCTGGGGGAGGTCTACGCGGCACCCTGGGCTGCCGGAGAACGGGTGTCCTTGGCTACGAGAATGCCTGCCATGTTAGAGGAGGCAGGAGAGAGGCAGGGGTCCCCTTCCCGAAAAAAAAGGAGGAAAAAAACAAAAACAGAAACGAAGCCCTTCCTTCCTCATTAGGCCTGAGAAGGCAGAATTGGACTAGAGCACCAGCCACGCCAGGCGGGCCCACGCCCCCCGCAGGCGGGGAGCGGGCTGCCTTTGCGACTTGCCTTTCCGTGTTTGGCCACCCACCCGGGGAAGAACGACGCGACGAAACAGAAATACTGCTCAGAGCAGGTGGTAGCACGGTCAACAGAGGTCTAAGGAGACAGCACCAAAACGGGGGGAGGGGAAAAGAAGCCACGAGAGACTGGAGCCCACCTCGTTTTTGGTTGGTTGTGGTTTCAGAACCTTGATAGCACCTCAGCAGGTCAGGGTCAGGGACAGTCACATTAAAACACCATAGCACCATTTTATTGAGACTATTTCAATTCATAAAAAATGCTTCCTAGGCCACAAAACACAACTTCAGTAACAAAAGGGGAGAGATTGGTTGAGGCACATCAGGGATGTCGTTCTAACGTCCCGCCAGCCTTGCCTGGGTCGGAGATCTGGCGGCGGGGTCACCGTCACCAAGTCTGGCGGGGTTTCGCGCCACGAAATCAGGTTACCGACTACTCATCGCACCTGCTGCTGCTAAGCCCGACACGACGAAGCTCTGCGGCTTCTCCCCTTGCCCTAGCGCGTCAGAGACCCCTCGCTGTCCCGAGGAGGCTCGTGGGAGGACCAAGACGGGGCGGGGGTGACCTCTTTCCACGCACACCACTGTCATCTCGGTGAGAAGGCAAAGCGGAAACCGAGGCCCTGCCCCCCCCCCCAAAAAAAACCCAAACCCAACAACAAAAACAGAACACCTCAAAATCCATGAAACACCTCCAGTCAAGATTGCCAATGGCCGAATAATGGTTTCTTGAGCTAGCACCAGTTGTTTTGCGAGAACCTGCCGCGAAGCAATTTTCATGTTAAAAATCTCTTAGCACAGAACTTTGCAAGCACGTCCCTTGCACACAAAAGGGAGGGGGGCGGGGCGGGACGGACACACGAAACAAAACAAGAGGAACCAATGGTCAGCGCTGCATGTGGATGGCGTCTGTGGACGGGCGCACTGGGGGATGACTGAGAAGACTCCATCATTTCCTGTTGCTGTAATAGTCCTCTTAGAACTTGGTCATGCTGTTAGGTTCTTTAGTTGCAATGGCTTTATTTTTCTTTTCACGATACAAATGTCTGGTAATCACCCTTAGGACTTAAAAAACTGATCGTTGCCAGTAAAAAATAAAAATTTGATTTTTCTCTTTCAGAAACCTTCAGCAGCAGGAGGGGAGGGGGGGAATAAAAGAGCTGTGCATAGTTCCTTTTTAAACATACGTCTAAAGCATGCTAATTTCAATGACTGAGACTTGAGGTAGGTTATACATGTAGTGTGCACAAATCAGCATGGGCTTGGGCCATGGCCACAGGCACCACCCAATTTCTGAAACACCTTTCTCGGGGGATGGGGACGTCCAATGGAGGCTGCCTCTCGACTCACCCCTGCGCCGCCTGTTTGCTCACCTAGAAATTTATGCCCCAAAGGCTGTGGGCGCTGGGCGCTGGGGGCGGGGGGGGGGGGGCACAGACATCACATGCTTTGAGCTTGTATTGGATTCTCTTTTCAGCGAATGGCTTTGCTACCAAAGGGTGGCGAGGGGGAGAGTCGACTTCACACGCATCAGCAAGATTCACACGTGCCAAGGATCAGCATCACCTGGGTTACACTCGGGACCTTCCAAACCAACGGCCGACCGGGGGCTTCCCCGGGCCGCACAGACGGTCACATTCTCCAAACGTTCCGTAAAATATTGTATTTCTTGCTCAAGATAATTTAAAATGAAGTTTTCAAGGCACCCCCGTATCTACCTACGCACGGAGTCAAATGAGACCTGCATAAAAGTACGGATGCGATAAGCAAAATAGCATTTAATGGGCCCCACGTTTCCTCAAAACTAGAAAATTAGCATGCTCATTAAAGACTCTGCTACCTTTAGCTTGTCCAACTGAAGGTCAGAGGTTTGTTTTTTTTTTTTTTTCCTATAAATCTGAGTTCTGAATAATTCTAAATCCTGATAAGCTCTTGGGTATTTATTTCAAAAGCAATAATATTTCATTTTTTGTCCTGTAAAATAAATGCAACTTTACAGAATATGGTAAAAGCGAAGGATAGACAAAGCACGTTAAATATTCAGCTACTATTTACAGTTTCTCCCACAATTACATGTTAAAACATACTTTTTCTTTTCAAGTTGCTGTTTAAATCTAGGCAAAAGTGCTTAAAAAAATCTTTCACTATTTACAGTTAAAACCAGACCACGTAAATGCTCAGGACGTGTTACGGCGACCCTCGGCCAGTGCTCCGGGAACAGGGACCGTCAGCCCGGCGGGCGGCTCTCGGTGCTCACACAAGGCCCCCGCAAGCTCAGGAGCCTGCCTCTAGCATCCTCACCTGATGGTTACGCTCGTCGTACGAAGACCCACCTCGGAATAAGACTGCTCAACCAACACCTGCTGTTTCTCTCAGGGCTCGGCTGTCCCTCACCGAGCGGCCACCTTCCCCTCGGCGTGTCCTCACGAAGCCTCCCGCTCACCACACATCCACACGGACACAGCTGCCGCTCACAGCACGGGCCACGCCACGCTCCGGGAGGGGGCCGTGCCGTCCACGGATGTTGCTCCCACCTGCCAGGCCCAACCTCTCTCTCAACCACGCTGGGGAAATGAAGCACCACATTCTCATTTCAAAGAACTGAACGAATGCACCAGAGTTTTTTCGAGCGAGTGTGTTAAAGTGGGTGGAGAGGGGAGGAAGGAAAGGAGAAAACGGCTATGAATAGAGAAATGGCACCAATTAGGGAGGAAAATCATAGCTACCAGTTGAAAACGTTTAACTCTTGCATTTAAAAACTGTGAAGTGTAGGCCCACTCCCCAAGTGATAGCATGGGGGGGAGGGGCTCGGGTGTGAGGCATGCACCATTATCCAACGTGAAAATCCAGGAATGAGGAGAGATGCGTTCACTGCCGTGGCTCTGGCGTGCTGAGCTCCCGCAGGCTGCGACCTGCCCCCCGAGCCAAGGAAGTCCCAGCTCCACCCTACAGCACCAGGCTCAGCACAGCGAGTGCTGGCTTTTCACAGCTTGGGTTCGACTCCTTGCTTTTAAAGATACAGTAGCCCTTTTTCGGTGTCAGCATGGACTTTGGGGCATTTTTTAGACATTGCCAATAGGACAGATTCCTTCGGGCCGGTATTATTCACTGGCTTGTTGACTTGGCGGAAAGGGCTCCGGAGAGCCGCTCCGAAGAGCGCCATCGCGAGGTGCTGCCTGGGGAACCATGACATCCTGTGACGTGGTAAGTAACGGGCAGAGAGGGTTCAGTGTGGTGACTAGCGAGCTTGAAGCTGTCTACTTCCAACCTGGTTTCTGGGGGAAATCTCCGTCAGCCTCTCAGGTGCCTGGCCCGGGGGGCCCCGTCCCTCCCCCCAACTCCAAGCGGGTGCCTGGGAGAGGGACCCCAGATGTTTTTCTACAGCTTCTCCCATCCCCCCGGAGCGGACAGGAGCCGCCCCGAGGGCTCCGTCCCCTGGGGGGAGGCGTGTCTGTCCGAGGGGTGGACTGGGCAGCTACACTCTGCACTTGGCTCATGAGGGGCAGGCAGCCGAGAACCTCGCCAGCTCCCCAGGCGCCAGGCCTGCCGGGCCCAGCAGACTGGGCAGGAATGAGCACGTCTGGCTGTTCCTGACCACCCTTTACCATTACTATTGTCGCTTTTAAAAAAATCCAATAAATACACATTTTAAATGGAATTTAAAACTACTCCTTTGTGAAAGGACACTATAAACTTTCTTTCCATTATTGTGATATACAAGGATAGAGTTTTAAAAACAAGAGAAAATAAAAGCCCCCCAATAAGGGGGGGAAAGCCAATGTGGAGATATAAATATTAAGATCACGAAAAAAATCACCCGACAGCCGTAGCTTCTTCTTCAAAGTGCTGGGGAGGTGGGGGAGGGAGGGGCGGGTCAGTTCTGAGGTTTGGACCATAAATACATATATATGCATATCTATATATGTATATATAGATAAAAAGACTTCTGCACCCCCAACCCGCCCCCAGGTGTGAGGGCAAAAGCACCACAGAGGCAGCTCGGGCCGGGCCCGACGCTGAGGTACGCTGGCACCCGGGCACCTAGATCCAGCGGCTGTAGGGACCAGTGACCTTCGTGTAGGCGTAGGAGGACACGGTGACCGCGGAGTCTGTGGGCACGGCCAGCGCCTGCCGGGTGGGGACAATCCCCTTCTCCTTATGCTGGGGCTCGGTGACCACGGCACCCCCCCACTTGCGCTTCTTCCCGTAGAGCTTGGCCTCCTGCTGGCCCAGGCCCAGCCGGGCGGCCTCCTCCTGCCGCGCCCGCGCCCTCTCCGCCAGCTGCTTCATCTTGGCCTCCCAGAGGGCCAGCCCGTGATTGGGCTGGTTGAGGTTCTTGTGCTGGTAGAAGACCAGCGAGATGCGGGTGGGGTGGCAGCGGTTGGGTTTCTTGAGGGGCGTGGTGGCATGCAGCTCCCGCCGGGCGCACTCGATGAGGATGGAGCCGTGAGCGGGGGCCACGGCCACGCCACCGATGTTCTCGTCCAGGAAGTTGTGTTCGCTGTCGGACCACAGCTCCTCCTCTTCCTCCTCCGCGTTGCCCTTCTCCTCCTTCACCGCCCCCTTGTTGGGGGGCTCCTCAGCGGTCCCCTCCTCCAGGCTGAAGGGGTCCCACAGTTTCTCCTCAGACTTCAGGGCCCCGAACAGCTTCTCGCTGGAGCCCAGGGGCATGCCGAAGGACTGCCAGGCCTTGTCCAGCTGGCCGGGCCCCGGGGTGGGGATCCGACCCTCCTCCCCTTTCAGGGGGCTCCACAACTTGTCTTGGAACCCAGGACCGCCTTTCAGGGCAGAGTTGAAATCCCCTGCCCCTACTCCCCATGGCTTCTCAGTCAGGCTGGGCCCAGCCAAGGCCGAGGTGTTGTTCCCAAACTTGCAGGGGCTCCAGGGTTTGCCTCGCAGCCGTCCTCCAGGCTGGGGGGCGAGCTGCTGCCCCTCCCCAGGGAACAGCCCCCACTGGCCATCCGGGAAGTGGGAAGGAGCCAGGCAGCCAGCCCCGAAAGAACCGAGCTTGTCGGGGACGACGGCCGGGCTCTCCCCGGGAGGGAACACACCCCAGCTGCCACCCACACCGTTAGTCCTCTTGGGGGACATGCTTGGGCCTCCTGAGTACTGTCCCCATAGGTGATTGGGTCCACCATTCTGAGACGCCTCGGGCAGAGGTGTTTTGCCCATCTTACCGGGGTCTCTGGGCACGGATTCGGCCGGGACCAGCGGGTCTACTGGCTCTTGCTTGATGGATCTGTTGTAGCAGTTGGAGCTCTGTGCAAAGGGAGAGGGGTCCCTGGACACTGGGTGGAGCTGGGGGGCCTTGGGAAGCAGATACTCCTTGGGGCCTGGATAAGCAGGCTGCTGGTGGTGAGGAGTGGGGTGGTGGGCGTCCGTGGGAACAGCCTGGCCGGGCAGCTCGGCAAACTCAGCACCACCGTAGGCCGGGCTCAGGCTGTTGTGCAGAGCGTGGAGGTCTGGCTTCTTCTCAAAACTGCAATTGCTGCCGCCGTGGCCCCAGGGGCCAGGCCCCAGGAACTGGGAGGGGAAGACGGGGTTGCTGGATGGAAAGCCGTAGTAGCCGAACGACGGGAGCGCGTACTTGGAGTGGAAGCCGTTGACGGAGGTCAGGCCGGGCTGTGCATAGTAGGAGTGGTAGGAGTACACGCTGCTCATGCTGTACGGGTCGGACGGCCGGCAGTTGCCCAGCACCGAGTAGCTCTCCACCACCGTGTTGCTGCTGTACTTGAAGGAGCTGAAGTGGTTCTGCGGCTCCACCTTGAGCGCGGGCTTCAGGCTCTGCTGGGACAGCCCGCCCTTCAGAGACAGGCCTGGGGAGAACGGGAGGCAAGACGGAGAGGGCGCAGCTAGGACCCTGCCGCAGAGCCCTGGCAGGCTGGGGATGGAACCCCCTCCCGCAGAGGTTTCTTCTGCAGGCCAGGCAAGAGGAGTGAGGCTGGCCTCGCTCTGGGGGCAGCTCAGCGTGGCCCCCCAGACCCACGGGAGCCCTGGGAGAGGCGGCTCACCGAGCCCCCGGCCCGCTCTGCACCCCTTCCTGCTCCCCGCCCCGGTGAACTCCCCGAGTCCTCCCTGAAGCACCTCCTCTCGTGCCGGCCACGGCAGGGACAAGGGCCAGGAGGAGGGAGGGCCGGTCCCCCTGCTGCCCCCACTGCAGCCCACGTGCCTGAAGCCACGGTCCCCTCCGGACGCTCAGCGAGGGAGCGAGCAAGCTGGAGGGGAACCCAGCGCCTCTCGGAGGGTAAGACGACCTCCTTGCACTTGCTCCCTAGGTACCTCCTACCGGCTATGCTGTCCCGGGGCTGCTGCGGCCACCACCCTGACAAAATCAAGATAACGGGGTGGTCCAGGGGGCAGGGAGGGCCTCCAGGACTTCCCTGTCTGCCGGTCTACCTTGAGGCAGGAAGCGGGCAGTGAGGGAGCCGTCCAGGTCCACCACCCACCAGCACCAATGCCACCCGGGGGGGGCGGGGGGTGCCCGCGCCCCACACACCTGGGTCCGTGGAGATGCCGGCCAGCTCCAGGGCCTCCTGCTTGATCTTCTCCGGGGTGCTCAGCTTCTCCTTCTGAATCTTCTTCTTCTCGGCTGCCGCCTTCCTGGCTTCCAGCTGCCGCTGGCGGCAAGACTTGGCGGGTTCCGGCAGGCGGCGGACCTCGCGGGGGAAGGCGGTGAGCACCTGGATGGCCCCGCTGCCCACCTTGGCGTTCTGGTTCTCCTCGCTGCCAAACTCGTCCGTGGTGGCCATCTTGTACAGGGGCAGCACGTGCAACTGCTCGTCCTCGGGGATCTTGCCCACGCAGCGATTGTCTTCCTTGGTCAGGGTGCAGACCTGCCCGAGCAGAGAGAGGGAGCGACACGGAGTTGGAGGAGCCCAACACTGGGCAAAGGGGCTGAGCATGCCCCACCGGTGACACCCCTTCCCCACACAGCCCCAACGCCAGGCAGCCACTCGGCCCTAACGCTCCCGGTTACCTTGAGGACTGCCTACAAAGCACATCTGTCTGGGCTCACAGAGTAACGGCATCACATCTGTCTGGGCTCACAGAGTAACGGCATGCTCTAGAGCAGCGGTCGCCAACCAGTGGTCCGTGGTCCATGATGTCTGAAAGGTTGGCAACCGCTGCTCTAGAGCTTTCAAAGCACGTCCATTCACACTCTCTCATGTGATCTTAATGACGCCGAGAGGGGATGAGACGATTGGCCTGGGGTCACATGGCCGGCAGGGGGCCGGGTCAGGGCTGCGGGGGTCAGAGCTGGGAGACCGGCTTTGCCCTCCAGACCAGCATTATTGCCATTGTGCTAGATCTTGCAGCCTCATCATCCTCCTTGCTCTGAACACATGGCCTCCATTTGCTCGTAAAATACTTCTCATTTTTATTAAAAACTACATACGCTTGTGGTAGAAACTCATGCCAGCAACAAGGAAATAAAAACTTTCTCTATAATCCCACTGCCCCGAAGTAATCACTGTAAACATGCATGCGCACACTCACCTTCTGGTAATAGGATCATGTTTTGCATGCAGTGCTCTAGTAACTTCACTTAAAAAGAATAGTATAGCCCAGCTGGTGTTCTCAGTGGTTAAGCATCGATCTATGAACCAGGAGGTCACGGTTCCTGGTCAGGGCACATGCTCTGGTTGCAGGCTCCATCCCCAGCAGGGGGTGTGCAGGAGGCAGCCAATCAATGATTCTCTCTCATCACTGATGTTTCTCTCTCTCCTCCCTCTCCCTTCCTCTCTGAAATCAATAAAGATACATTTTAAAAAATAAAAATATAGTATGAATATTTTCTTGTACATGAAATATTCTCCTTCAATAAGACTTAGGAGCTGGTTCTACTGTATCAATGCATTAATTTATTTAATGAATCCTTCATTACCATTTAAACTTGTTTCCAATTTTTCCCTATCATAAATAATATCTCTTTTTTGGCTAAATTTTTAAGATACGTAATTCCTTAGAACAAACACCGTGAAGTAGAGCTGCCACATATTGCTAAACTAACCTTCCAAAGTAATTATCACCAGTACTTAACCCATATTGCTAGATTGTGAGTTTTGATATTCCTATACTTTTGCCAAGAATTTTGTTATCAAAACGTTTTGCTCATTATCAAAATGTATCTCATTGATTTGCATTTCTGATTACTAACAAAGTTTGATCCCCCCCCCCAAGTTTACACTCTGCTCTTGTTTTTCCTTTCATAATGAAGATTTTATTGCTTGTTTTGAGGCTAAGTACACAGACATTTCAATTTGTACACAATTCTTGAGTACGTACCAAAAACCTTAAAGGACATGCGATTGTGATTCTTTTTGAAACAGTTATTCTAGGGACTTTCCAGCTTAAAATTTGGAGGCCAATTTTCTTTAACAGGGTGTCAAGTACCAATATCTTCAAATGTTGACATGCTATTACATCGAAGTCCCACTAATTCACAATTTAATGTCACATATACTACATAATCAAATTTTCAATCTTTCACAGCACACCAACAAAGTTACTAGGGAGACGGGACTACCACACCAAAGATGTTACAGATGCACAATATTCGGACAGAGCCAACGTCAAGGAGTGGTTTTCTTTAGGAAACAATTCTACTAAAAACCTGGGAAAAGAAGTAACTTAAAATGTCCAAGGCATGTTAAATGCAGGACTGACTCAAAATTGCCATTTAGTATGCGTTGTGTTATAGGACATAACACTACCCGCATCTATGGAATGTTAAATGGACACCCAAGACAATCAAGGCCTCTCATATTCAATATCCCACTATTTTCTGGTTGTACCAAAAATCAACAACCAGCAAATGGTTTCCCCTCTTTAAAAAAAAGTATTTACACTAAAAAAACAATAAATAAATAAAAGGGATGAGGTGGAATTCCCTCCTTTTTCATTTACAAAATAGCTGATAAAAATATTCCTCTGGACTGTACAGGAAGGGAGACAGGGAGCACTGAGGAGACAGGGTATGTATGATATTAATCGGATTTCTTTCTCCAGCTTCATCCGAGGCTAGACTCTCCTCATTTTCAGTTTCTGTTTTCTGAAGCTAGATCTTTAGGTTCCTCGTCAGTCACTTGGGCCCATTTCCCCTTCGTTTGCACTTTTTTGTCTGCAGATTTATCCTTTCCTATCGCCTTTTTTGTCTTCATTTCCACTTCTGCAGGAGCAGGTTTAGCTGACCATCTCGCCCATCTGCTCCTGGGCTTCTCCTTCGCAGCCCCCGGCCCCCTCCACAGAGCTAACCTTCCTCTTGGGCATCTAGGCAGCAGGTGGGAACTTTACTAGTACTCTCCATTCTTGTGTTGACTATCTTTCCTTATTTTCTGTATTTAAAAAAAAAACAACCCTCACCAGAGGCTATGTTTTTATTGATTTGAGAGAGAGGGGTGAGGATGGGGGGGCAGGGAGAAAAACATCAATGTGAGAGAGAAACATCAATTGGGTGTCTCCCAAATGTGCCCCAACTGGGAATTGAACCTGCAACCCTTTGGTGTATGGGACAAGGCTCCAACCAACTAAGCCATCATTCAGGTGTCTGAATGAATCGTCACCAAAATGCTAACATTGGTTATCTCTATGGGATTTCAGGCAATTTTTACTTTATTTATACTTTTTTTTTTTTTTTTTACAGAGAGGAAGGGAGAGGGATAGAGAGTTAGAAACATCGATCAGCTGCCTCTTGCACACCCCCCACTGGGGATGTACCCGCAACCAAGGTACATGCCCTTGACCGGAATTGAACCTGGGACCCCTCAGTCCGCAGTCCGACGCTCTATCCACTGAGCCAAACCAGTCAGGGCTATTTATACTTTCTTAATGTTATTTAATTTTTAAAATCCTCACCCAAGGAAAATTTTCCCATTGATTTCCAGAGAGAATGGAAGGGAAAGAGGAAGGGGAGGGAGGGAGAGAGGAGAGAGAGAGAGAGAAACATCGATGTGACAAACCTAAAACTGAGCCACATGCCCTTGACTGGGAATCGAACCAGCAACCCTTCGGTCCATGGGCCAACATTCGAACTACTAAGCAAACCAGCCAGGGTCTTTCTTGTTATTTAATTTCTTTTGCAATGCATAATGTTAATTAGTAAAATATACTATTCATTTTGGGAAAAGTTTACTTCTTTTCACTCCAAACTCTAGAAGCTCTGTGCTCCTTGCTCCTTGCCCGTCCCCTTCCCCGCCCCGCTCCTAACCCTGGAGGGCCCTCCCTTTCTATTTCAGCTAGAACCCCTCACCAGAGCGTCTAGACAGGAGCCTGCCCCACCTTGCTTCTCAGCCGTGGCCATGGAGAAGGAAGACCAGGTGGAGAAATGGCATCCTAGTGGGGGCCTCAATCTCCGTGGGGACACAAGCTACACCTGACTCTGGGGGCCCCCCTTCTGATGAATGTGCTGGTGCGCTCGCCTCTCCTCAGCCCCCGGGAGCCCCGTCTGCCCAGATCCTAGTTAAGACGCAGAGAAGAGAGCTGGCCTCACACGTTCTGGGTTGGACCGACCTCCAGCCCTGCTTCCCACTCCAGCCCTAAGCCCCTCTCTGCACTCACTCTCCTGTTGGCTGCATCTGGCCTCGTGGCTCTAACCACGAGCGGCATGCTGTCCCGTCCCAAGCTCATTTCTCCCGTCTTCCTCTCCCCTGCCTATGCCACGTCTCCTCCCAGACATCCATCTAGCAGGCATCTCAAAACAGAATTCTTGATTTTTCACCCCAAAATTGGGCTTCCCCATTATTCTGTATCTCAGTGAATAATAACAACATTCACCCAGCTGCTCAAGCTAAAAACCTTAGCGTGGGCCTCTAGTCTTCTCTCTTTCCCAAAGCAAGTCCTCTCAGCTGCATCTTCAAAACCATCCAAAATCTGTCCAGTTACCTCCCACCCCGACCCTCACTCCTGCCCAAGCCCTGTCACCTCTGGCCCAGATAACTGTCCCAGCCTCCCACATGGCCTTCCTCTGATTCTCTCCCCTCCCCCCCGCCCTCCCCCGACTCCACAAACTTTCTTCTCCATCTGCAGAAGCAAGAAGATGTGTCTGACTTTATGAATGAGACCTTACCACCTGCTGCTGAGGAGTCCTCCAGGGACTTCCCATCACACGGAGAGCACAACCCACGGCCCTGGTCCCTGCCAGCCCCCTACCCTCCTTTCCCCAAGCCTTTGCCTGTGCTGGTCCTTCTGTCCAGAGCACGTCACCCCCAGACGTTCAGCTCCCGACTCTCGCTTCATTCCCGTCTCAGCTCAGGTGCCCCTCCTCAGGGAGGCCTCTCTGCCTCTAAAACATCACCTATCACTTCATCCCACAGCCGCCTGCCTCTTTTCCTCACAGCCTTCATCGCTACCGGACAACACGTCACCTTCTTGGGAGGGCCTGTGCATTTTATTCCTGGCTTGACAGCCGTACCTGGGCACAGTCAACATGTGCACAAAGAATGAATCGAGAGGGTGTTTGGATTCCAGTCCAAGTGTTCACAGAGACCTGGAACCACATGTTAGCTTACTGGGGTGTGTGTGTGTGTAACCACATGCTAGCTTACTGGTGTGTGTGTGTGTGTGTGTGTGTGTGTGTGTGTGTGTGTGTTTCCTGAGAAAGCTGGGCAGGAGCAGGCCATCTGGCGGGCAGGCCCAGAGCCCGAGAATCTCTCTCGGTCCCTCCCTACTTGAGCCCACCTGTCGGCAGAGGCTCGTCGGCCGCCCCCAGGACGGGCCGTGGGCGGGGCTTCCTTACCACGGTGCAGCCATTGTACAGGTTGTGCTGGTCCTTGTGGGCGTGGGCACAGAAGTCCATGCAGGCCGTGACCCCCGAGAAGGGCCGCCCTTCCTTCAGCCCCAGGCGGCAGTCGATGGCTATTTCCTCGTTGGTCACCTGTGAGGAGGACCGAGGAGAGCTGTCAGCTGGCCCGCGGTGAGTGGCCCGACTGTGCACCGGCGGCGGCCAGGTGCTGGGGAAGGGAGGGGAGGGCTCTTGGTCGCCCCGCCTCTGGGCTGCAGGACGGCGGGTTTCCGGCTGAGGGCCCTGAAGGAACTATTCTCCTGGGCTCCCTCCAGGGCCCCTCCCCTGGCCGGGGGGGGCACGTCCCGTGCCCCTCGGAACCCATAGCATTGGTCCCTGCTTGCGAGCGCTCCACACCCCAGGTTAGAGGTGCGTGCGGTACGGGTGAGAGAGACGCAGACCCCAGACCAGAGGCGGTGGAGGGGGACGAAGACCAGGATGGAGGAGAGACGGCCTGGGATGCAGTCAGTGTGGTGTGGGAAGGGGTCTTATCAAAGAACCGCATCCCCGCTCCACCCCCGGCTGGGCCTTCCTGTAAGGAGCTCACCCCCAGGCCCCCACCCCCGGGCGCTGGGCAGAGATGTGGGTGACCTGTGGGCGGGCAAAGGCCCAGGACTCGGTACCTGGTTCTGGTAGGCCTGGGGGGCCAGCCGCTTGTACAGGGGAGCGACTTCGGTGGCCAGGTCCTGGAAGCTCTTCCGCAGCACTTCTTCCTGCGGGGAGAGGGGGGCACCACACACGTAGGGCAGCCCGCCCTGCGCCCCCCAACCACCCCCGGCTGCCACGGGGAGGACCGGAAGCCAGGGGCCTCCCTCTGTGAGGGGTCTGGTGCCGTGTCTGTCAAGTCGCAGACACTGAAGCTCAGTGGGAAACGCTGCTGCCGGGCATATTGAAAGAGATGGTTTTAAACCGGAAGAGCCTGAAGCACTTGAAGCGAGAAGCCTCATTTTTCACTCACTGCCCCTCTCTGCGCATTTCCCACATGACCGTATTTCTCAGCACCACAAGGTCAGTGAAAGAGTAAAGCAAGTTTCATTTTCTCTGCACGTCTGCGTGGCGGTGTGTTAACCCCTCTTCCCCTCTGGACAATGGAAGACACCAGGTGGGGCGGGGCGGGGCGGGGCGAGGGGAGGCCCTGCCGCGCCGGGGAGTCCTCACCTCTTTGGGGTTGTCCCCTGCGAGGCGGAACTTGCGAGGGGTCTTGCTCCGAGCGTATTTGCAGCCGTTGAAGTACATGCTCCAGGAGCAGCCGAAGGAGAAGGAGGCACCGCAGGTGTTGGGGTCTTTGCCTTGGCAAGCACAGGTCCGGCTGCAACACACATCACGTGTCAGGCACAGACCCGTCCGTTTTACTGTTGCTCTAGAATCTCCCTTCCCCCTCCGGGGGAGGCCCTGCTGAGGCCTGGCACCCACTGGACTCCCACGCCTGGGACCACGGCCTTCTCCACCCGCCACTCCGTTCCCAAATGTCCTTGGGTAGAGAGCCAGCTCTCTGCAGCCGGCTCTGCTCCCACTCCCGAGGGCCTGCTGTTGGGAGAAGCCCATGGGTCGTCTGAGAAGGTGGGAAGAGTCTAGTCAAACCCCCAACAGGGTTATACTGTGTCTTAACTCCGATGTCCTCACCAGCTCTCACACAGACCACACTGACAGGGCAAAGGCGGGAACCACGGGGTCTGAACACTCCTACCTCCTGCAGGCCCAGCTGCTGACAGGCCTTACACACACACTGACGTTACAATTGAACCCTTAATAAAACCGAGAAACAACCCGCGTGCTCCTCCACTGGGGGAACGGACAGACAAATGGTGGTCCGTCCAGGCAGGGGAATACTACGCTGCAGTGAAAAGGAATGAGCTACACCCACAGGGGATGTTCGGAAACACTGCGCTGAGGGAAAGAGGACAGACGCAGAAGGCTGCCCGTGGTGCAGATGCGTTTATGTAACATGGTTAAAAAGGCAAACCTACAGGGACAGGAAGCAAGACTGGTGGCTGCTGGGGTGGGGGAAGGCCTGGGACAAAGGGGCCCTGGGAGGTTTGGTGGACGATGGAACTGTTCCGTGTCTTGATTTACGGTGGTCACGGCTGCATGACCGTAAACGTCTGTCGAAACTCTTCAAGCTGTGGCCCTCACAGAATGCATTTTATCGTAAGTAAAAATACCTTAATATAAAAAAATGGGGGGAAACCCTAGAAGGATACGTTTTGTGAATGCGACGGATGTACGTTAGTGGGGCACTCACACCCTTTTCACACTTGTGACCCTCAGAGTCGATCGGGACACGACAGCAAAGCTGAGCCACGTCGACAGGCCCTCCCCGGCCGGGACCCGTGGGTGAGCCTTCTCCCACCCCAGGCCTAACTCTGCAGGACAGACGGGGCCCTGGGTGGAACGAGGCTTCCCCCGGGCTGCCCAGCGTCCCTGCACCGGCTGCCCGGGCCCTGCCCACGTACTCGTCGTTGAGGCCACATCTCCGGCTGGTGGGGTTCCCGTACTTCCGGAGGGTGTCGGTGAGCTCCTGGTACAGGGTGTCCCCCAGGCTGCGGGGGATGCCCTCCCAGGCCAGGATGAGGATGACGATCACGGCGTTCTGGCAGTGGTGGCCCGCCCGGTGCCGTACCAGGCACAGCAGCTTCTCCTCCAGCGTGTGCCTGCGGATCACCTGCGGGGACGTGGGCGGGGCAGGTGCGTTAGCCACGGCAGGCCACACACCCTCCTTCTGCCACAGACCTGGGGGTGCAGGTCTATGGAGCAGTGTCCTGGGGGTGCCACCACCACAGAGACTGAGAGTGTTAAAATAACAATAATTATTACAAAAGCTAAGTTATCAATGATTTATATAGACGTAGGAATACAGAGATAACATTGTAAGGCAAAATACACTGAGTGGCCAGATTAGTATGATCTCTGAGAACGCATAATAATCTGGCCACTCAGTGTATATCCTATATAATAAAAGGCTAAGATGCAAATTGTCCCCTCAACCAGGAGTTCGACCAGCAGGCAGGCCGGCCAACCGCCCATGTCCCCTCCCCCTGGCCAGGCTGGCCGGACCCCACCCATGCACGAATTCATGCACCGGGCCTCTAATATATATATATATGTATATATACATACACACACACACACACACACACACACACACACACACACACTGAGTGGCCAGATTATTATGCGTTCAGAGAGCATAATAATCTGGCCACTCAGTGTATATTGAGAATTTTGTGGTCCTAAAACACTTGCAGAGAAAATGCTGCGTGTCTGTACATTTTTGGTTAAAGAACAAGGACCGTGGTGCTGTGGAAAAGTTTTTGGCAGTTCCTCAAAAAGCTAAACAGACAATTCCCACAGAACTAGTCAATTCCACCCCCAGGAATATGACCAGGGGAAGTGAGAGCAGGGACGCGGGCAGGTACTTGTAGCCCCGTGGTCGGAGCAGCTTCACTTGCGACAGCCAAAGGTAGAAATGCCCCTGCCCCCGCCTAGCCAGCCCGTTCCAGACACGGGACAGGAACACCAGGCGCTCCGGGCACACAGAGGGAGCAGAGGAGTCAGAGTCGGCCACAGCGGGGCCCCGACTTGGGGAAGACACCATCTCAGCACCCCCTTTCCTTCTCTCTACAGCCCGGAACACGGGGACGGGATGAGCCGCGTACAATGGCTAGAGCGGTTCCGAGGCCAGCCCAGGGTGCCAGGGCCGGCACGTGAACAGAAAGAGGACAAACAGCAGAGGCTGGGAGACAGGACCCCAACCGGGCGCCAGGTGCCAGCTCCGAGGTCCTGGCCAGAGGCCGGGTCGGCCTCCCCACACACCCAGCCCGGAGTGCGCACGGCCAGGGCTGCGGGTCACCACACTCACCCACTTGGCGATGGGGCAGCCGCGGGAGCTCTTCCCCTCCTTCCCCGTGTAGATGACCTTCTCGATCCGGATGGCTTTCCCCTTCTCTCCGTACCTGCAGAGGGAGGCGGAAGCACACAGCTCAGAGGAGCCAAAGGAGAGCGACTCCAGCGAGGAGGCGAGGTCCGTGGGTGCCCGTTACTGCGGGGACCACGGAGAAGGGAGAGCAAGTGTCCATGCTGACTCTGTGCTCAGAGCCTCTGGGGACCGAGTGGCCACCTCCAGGCTCCCGGGGCCGCTGGTCCGTCATGGCCCAGCTCTGTCCAGGGAGAAGGCCAGCAGGACGCCCCGAGGATGGCCCTCCGAGCCTCCAGGAAGGGGGTCACGCCAAAGGCCACGCGCAGGCCTGTGTGTCCAGCCCTGTGAGCCGAGTGACCGCGAGCGCTATTTATAAATTCAACAAACGAAAGAAAATAAACGGGGAAACCCTTACTGTGCTCCTTCAACCACCCCCGGCTGACAGCTGAACAGGACGCGGACCACGGAGGCAGGAGAAGCGACAAGGACACACTGGCTCCGAGGATGCCCCCGGACAGTCAACACGCCTGGCTGCCCCGCACACGGGCACACACGCGTGGATTCTGAGACCGTCTCGTTAACCAAAGCACCTTCAGAGAGGATGCACCTCGGGCCCTGGAGCTGAGCTGACCTGCCCCAGGCCACACAACTTCCCGGGGGTGATGCTGCTTAAAGCGCAGTCTTGCAGGTCCGACAGACTGGGCTGGAGTGGCAGCCCAGCTACGTTCCTGCTACAAGGGCTGTGGCCAAATGACGGAACTTCTCCAAGCCTCGGTTTCCTCATCTGCAAAATGGAGGCAAAGTGACTTCTTCCTCCTGGCTCGGCACACGGTCACAGAGGCAATCCACACGGAGTGCATTGCCAGACATGCCTCCCAGTCCCTGGCACCGGGGAGAGTCCAATAAACACTAATTGTTCTTAATAACGTAAGCAGCCATCTTCCTGAATTGTCTTATTTTTAATAGCTTTTTCGTTTCAGGTACAGGATCCTATCGCCTGCAAATAGTGGTCGCTTGCCACCTCCTGCTTTCCACTCTTTATGCCTCTATTTCAGCCTCTCGCCTCCGTACTGGGCAGCGCTTCCGAGTGCCAGCAGGCATCTTTGCTTATTTCCTGACTTTACCGGAGATGTTCCCAACCATTCATCGCTGAGCACGCAGCCCACTGCCTTTGGGATAGACACAAAGACTCCCTTACTTTGAAAGGGTCTTCTGTTCTAAGGATTTTAAGTCAAGAATTGATTACCTTAATTAACCAAGATCACCCCCAATAAACGTAATCACGTTTTTAAAAATGTTTCAAAAAAAGAATTGATTACTTTCATCAAATACATTTCTAGCATCTGAGGGGAGAGATGACTGAATGTCAATTAGCATGGGATGCTCTTTGGTCAATTAGCATGGGATGCTCTGTGAACAGACTTCCTAAATCAAACTGTCCTTGGATTGCTCTAGTGAATGCAATTTGGTCATAGCGTATTGTTTTAACATACTATTTCATAGAAGGGAATGTTATCATGGCTATGGCAGTTATACAGACTGTTAACATACAAATACAGATACACGTATGCTCTATCTCACTTACTCCACATCTAGAAATCTCTACCTCAGAAATAATTGTGCAAATGCACCAAGATTGAGGCACGAGATATTCATTGCTGCATCAACAACGAACCATCAGAAACAGCTTAAGTGTCCAGCGTAGGCCTGGCTCAATAAAATGCATTTCCACACAATGGAAAGCCGAGGAGCCATCTAAAAGGACTCGGACAGAATTACATGTACAGCATGGAAGAAACTAAGGGAGGGGGAGGCAGTTGCAAACTGTGGGGATAGTGTGATTGATCCCATTGGGTTCAAAATTTCTTTATATCCATATGCGTATCTTTGTAAATGCTTAGAAAAAAACTGAAAGGCAAACATTTAAGTTTCTTCCGGGAAGGCGAATAGCTAGAGAGCGTGATTCACTCTAAACTTTTTTTTAAAAAAGGCCTTTTATAGACATGTTTTATTTTTGTCATTGGAAAAGAGAATGAGCGGTTTTAAAACCTGATCTAAGGTTTCTCCGAGTTCTCTATTTCATGCAAGGTCTCCGTGAAGCAGCGAGAAGCGTGTCTGATAACTACCACGTTAAAATGCGAAGGCTGTGTGAGCCCCGTGCTCGCTGACAGCACTCTGGGGCGTTCACAGCGTGGCCTGGCTCAAGAGGACAAGGCCAGAGAGTGCTGCTTTTGTTTGGGTCCCGGGAAACTTTGAACCCAACAGGATTTATCAGGAAGCGGCCCGTGAGGGCAGGCTGGGCGCTCGGGGGGTGTGCTGGGGTCGCTGTGGGAAGAGCAGCCGGAGGCGACCACACGGCTCTCACCGGCCGGCCGGACAGGAAGGATATCGGCTCCCCACGGGAGGGTGAGCCGAGGACACTGGCGCGGCCTTCCCCGCCATCCCACCCCTGCGAGGACGCTTCCTGCCGTGGACCTCAGGTCCCAGGGCCAACAGAAGGGCCAAGCACGGAATGATCGGCGAGGCATTTTTAGAAAAACCAGAACCGCCTCAGTGTTTAAAGACAACCAACCGAGTCCAGATGTAATTTTTTTTTTTGAATGTCTGACTCTCTGGCCTATCATGCGGAGGCCCTTTTAGAAATACAGATGAATTCCTAGACCCTAAACTAAGAGGCTGAACGGAAACCTTATTCCCGAGGGGAACCTGATCATCCTAGCCAGCGGCTCTTAAAGGCTGGTGCCAGGACCAGCACCACCTGGAACGCTGGGGGGAAGGCAGGTCCCGGGTCCCACCCCAGACCGTGAGGGTCGAGACCCGGGGCCGAGGCCCCGCCCTCTGTGCTGTCACAAGCCCTGCGGGAGACGGACGCACACTCCAGAGTGAGAACCACGGGTCTGAAGGGGTCCTTCTTCAGGGTCCCTCTGTCACACGGGATGAGACCTGCTCCCTCCCCAGCACTCGGAGGAACAGGGCTGGCTCTTCACTCCTAGAATGAATGTTTAGTGACCCCCTAGGCTGCGGAGGATCCCCGTCCAGCCAGCAGCCACGTGGCTCTGTGCAGCACGCCGCTCCAGATACGGGTCTGAAGGACTGATTCCAGTCATCAGCGACCGTGAGGAGCTGGGGAGTCAGGAGGTATGGAAGGCGTAACAAACTGGGATAATATTTTAGGGTTCCCTTTTTACTCCCCCACTTTTCTCCAAATCTTTACCAGGTAAGCTAACAGCACCCGTGTCTTTGATTCCAGTTAGCTTCCTCTCCTGCCTTTGGCTAACTCCTGGCAGTAGCGTGGCCCTGCAGAGAGAGGGAGAGGGCTAGGGAGACAGCCTGAGCCATTCACAAACTGGACCCCCAGCCTGGTTATTCTCATCAACCGCTCACTCCCCTTCTGGTCCCAAAAGGAACTTGAGAGAGATGTTTACAGGAGGTGATGGAATCAGCGTAAAGGTGGGACAGACAGACACGATGTTGGTACACAGGATGCAAACCGGGGGGTCTCGTGTGTATTTTTGAGATGAGCCTGGAACATTTCATCCCATGAGAAATTCAGGAAGCTAATGAGGTCCCCTTAGGGTGCTGTCAAAAGGACTCAGGAGTGAACCTGAACAGGCCCCCACGGGCCAAAGACTCCTCCGACTGGGGGTGCACCAGGGCACACAAATTGGGCTCTAGCTTACAAGCAGCCAACATAAAGACGCACACGCCATCTGTTGCATGATTTACAAGGTCCCCGCGATAAAAATAAACCAGCTGCTGAGGAAAACCATAGGTATTCCTGGTCTTGAGAGGAATCCCTCCCTTGAATCAGCTTCTGAAGAGCCTATGCTTGGCTGTTATTTTTAAAGCAGTGACGGCGGGGGGGGGGAGGGGGGGGAGGGGGAAGAAAAGGGAAAATCTCAACTTTATCACTCTCTCTTAATCCTTGTTTCAAAAACAAAGTCTTTTATAAATAAAAGTTATTTAGACAGCTATCTATAAATCTCACATATTTGCGACCAAGAAACTCACATCCCAAAACTGCCCCAGATCAAACATGTATATTTTGTTGCTGTTGTTAAAGATTTTTATTTTTTTTAAATATATTTTATTGATTTTTTTATAGAGAGGAAGAGAGAGGGATAGAGAGTTAGAAACATCGATGAGAGAGAAACAGCTGCCTCCTGCACACCCCCCACTGGGGATGTGCCCGCAACCCAGGTACATGCCCTTGACCGGAATCGAACCTGGGACCCTTGAGTCCGCAGGCCGACGCTCTATCCACTGAGCCAAACCGGTTTCGGCTGTTGTTAAAGATTTTTAAAAAAAAGTTTCTGAGTGAGAGGAAGGGAGAGGGAGAGAGAGAGAGAGAGAGGAACATCAATGTGTGAGCGCAACATTGATCACTGCCTCCTGCATGGCCCCCTACCGGAGATGGAGCCTGCTACGTGGGCATGTGCCCTGACCGGGAATTGAACCAGTACCTCTTGGCGCATGGGACGATGCCCCACCAACTGAGCCACACAAGCCAGAGCCAAACTTGTACATTTGACTCCCCAACAGCCCTCAACCTGCAAACGTTAGTGTGAGGATTCCTTACAAAAGTCATCGGCCAAGATGATGCCTCCTCCCAACCTTCAAACTGCAACACACACGTGTGTGGACACATGCAGGCATGCGTGTACACCACACACCCTGTTTTAAATCTGTTTTGTTCTCATGGACCCAGAGGTGCCCTTTCAATCAGGCTTTAAGTTAGAGACGGGGTCTCTAGTCACCTGATTTTCTGATGGCCTGCTTGGTCTTTTTAAAAAATATATTTTTTTTATTGATTTCAGAGAGGAAGGAAGAGGGAGAGAGAGACAGAAACAACGATGAGAGAGAATCATTGATTGCCTGCCTCCTGCATGCCCCCTACTGGGGAGCCAGCCTGCAACCCGGGCATACGCCCTGACTGGAATCGAACCCGGGCGCCTTCAGACCGCAGGCCAACGCTCTATCCACTGAACCACACTAGCGAGGGCTCTGATGGGCTGCTGAGAATTAAATGTTTCCAGATGGTACAGGATAAGGAAGAGTGATGACAGCAGATCCCTGTCCTCCATCCATCTTACCTTTTCCTCCTTCAGGGATGCTCCGAGTTAGTTCAAAATCATACTCCCTGCTATATTAACGACAGGATTCGTCTGGCTTCCCTGGTCAGACAAAATTTGGTTCCCAAATTTGGGGAAACGAGCAAACCACTCAGCCTCCGCCCCCCGCCCCCCACATATATATATGAATAAACATGTTTATGTCTACATAATCTTTGCCTTTACTATTTTTTAAAAATATATTTTATTGATTTTTTACAGAGAGGAAGAGAGAGAGATAGAGAGTTAGAAACATCGATGAGAGAGAAACACCGATCAGCTGCCTCCTGCACACCCCCTATACTGGGGATGTGCCTGCAACCAAGGTACATGCCCTTGACCGGAATTGAACCCAGGACCCTGTAGTCCACAGGCCAACGCTCTATCCACTGAGCCAAACTGGTTTCGGCTGCCTTTACTATTGAAATACTAATGCTTGCCAAAACCGGTTTGGCTCAGTGGATAGAGCGTCGGCCTGCGGACTGAAAGGTCCCAGGTTCGATTCCGGTCAAGGGCATGTACCTTGGTTGCAGGCACATCCCTAGTAAGGGGTGTGCAAGAGGCAGCTGATCGATGATTCTCTCTCATCGATGTTTCTAACTCTCTATCCCTCTTTCTTCATCTCTGTAAAGAATCAATAAAATATATTAAAAAAAAAAAGAAATACTAATGCTTGTTATTAAAAAACGCAGCCAGTACGTGTGTATGAGGGAGACACTCTATGCAGTGCTTGCTAATAAACACTGAGTGTTTTACCTACAATCGGTCCAGTTTACCCTCACAGCGCTCCACAGCGTGTGCACTCCTGTCAGCACCTCCACCTCGCACATAAGGAAAATGGGCCACAGAAGATCTGAGTGACGTGGCGGTAAGTGGCAGGGCCGGTCAGGCTCCAGTGTCCACACGCTGTCAATCCCTGGGCTATTTCACCTCTCCATATACTGGGACTCAGGGCATTTAACATCTGCCGTGGACACCTACCCACATTTTAAAGTCTCTATCCATACAAACTGCTTAAAAAGCAAAACCAAAAGACAGTTACTAAGTAAAAACCCTACAGGCTTGAGTTTGAATTGGAGTGTCAATATAAATGCATGATGCATTGAATCACTAAACGATGACAAAAGTGAAAAACCTACACACACATCTTTGCTCTTTCTACTGAAATGGTCCAGAAACAGTGAGAACCCCAGGGGCAATGAGCAGGGCCAGCACCCAGAGTCTGTTTTCTAAATCCTTTTATCCCACAATAAAAGGAAGCGGGATTTCCTGGATAAACACACAATGTGAGCCCAGAACACATGTCATATGAGAAATCAAGAAAGCTATTCAAGACACCCAGGATCATGTCGAAAGGACTCAGAGGAGGCAACCACTGGCCAAAGATGGGACAGTACACACCTCCTAGCTGAGGTACAAAATGCCACCTATAAAGTAGTTTTTTAAAAAAAGAAAGAAAATACAATCGGGTTCTGACCAAGCCTTTAGATCTAACTACCAATTTATAGCACGGAGGGCAGAAGACCATGTTAAACGATACCACGGAAAGCTAGCAGCAAAATCCAGACCGTGGGAAACGCTATACTATAGGACATAGAGCCATTCCACCACATTTCTTCAATAAACTGTATTTCAAGAAAGAGACAGAGGAAAAGGGGAGAGGGAGACCGATGGAGGGCAGACCTATAGATAGAAAGAAACTCAGAAGTAATAGGGGTGAGAGCCCTAGCTGGTTTGGCTCAGTGGATAGAGCGTCCGCCTGCGGACTGAAGGGTCCCGGGTTCGATTCCGATCAAGGGCACGTGCCTGGGTTGTGGGCTCGATCCCAGGTAGGGGATGTGTAGGGGGCAGCCGATCAATGAGTCTCTCTCATCATTGATGTTTCTATTTCTCTCTCCCTCTCTAAAATAAAAAATATATTTTTTAAAAATAGGGGCGAGAACCCCACATTCAACCTTCCACAGTCTGAATATCAATCTTCCTTGATATCCAAGGCATGGAAATGAGAGGTGCTGAAAAATCCACATTCTATTAACAACTTGCCCATTTCTCCTTGGACACCTGCGCATCACTCACCGCTCCTCCATGAGTTCCCGGATAGAGGCTACCGTGGGGCCAGATCCCAGGTGAGTGTAATACGGACCTTCATCTTTCTCCACTATTTGTTCTGCAGAGACACAGAGGAAACGTTCATTGGAGACACCAATTCATCAACATTCACTTGTTAAGACAAACCACCAATAGGAAAATTAATGGGCACATTATAAAACAGGGAATTAAAATGGCTTGTAAACACGTGACAATGTGTTCAACCCCATGAGAAATCCGGAAATACAAATTAAAATCACAACAAAATACCATTACATACAGGCCAAATTGGCAAAAATTTAAAAGTATAGAACCATGTTGGAATTTAGTTTATCATTGTACATATTCTAGACCAGGGGCCAGCCAACCATTCCAGTCCAGGTTATCCACCCATATGGACTGGAACCAAGGACCCAACAGTACCTGTATGCTCACGTTCATAGCAGCATTATTCACAAGAGCCAAAGGTGAAAACAACACAAGTGTACATCAACAGATGAACCAATGTAGTCTAGCCATACAATATTATCCTATGTAATAAAAGCATTACATGCAAATCGACCGAAGGGCCGAACAGCGGAACGACCATCCGGACGACATCCGGAACCACACTATGACACCCACTGGCGCCAGGCCAGCCAAGGCGAGTGCAATGCGATTGGTCGGGGGCCCGGCCATCGCCCCAGGACCGCCCCGCAGAGGGAGGCCCAGGCCACGGACCAGCGGGCTGCGGTGGGTGGGCGGGACCTCCCTCTGCGAGGGAAGCCTGGGTCCCAGGTGCTGGAGGAAAGCCAGTCCCGGCAGCGGGGGGAGGGGGGGGGGGTGGGGGGAAGGGGGGGATGGGGGCGGGGAAGGAAGGATACTTTTGCACGAATTTCGTGCATTGGGCCTCTAGTTCCCTCATAAAAAGGAATAAAGTCTGGCGCTTGCTACAACATAGATGAACCTTGAAAGCATTATGCCAAGTGAAACAAGCCAGAGACACAAAAGGGAAAATATGGCATGACTCCACTTACTGGCATATGAAATATCTAGAATAGGCAAATTCATTGAGATAAAAATTAGAGGTTACCAGGGGCTGGGAGGAGTGGGCAAAGAGGAGTTATTATTTAATGGGAGTGGGGTTTCTGTTTAGGGTGATGAACAGGCTTTGAAGCCCTAACCAGTTTGGCTCAGTGGCTAGAGTGTCGGCCTGCAGACTGAAGGATCCCGGGTTCGATTCTAGTCAAGGGCACATGCCCAGGTTGCAGGCTCGATCCCAGTAGGGGGCGTGCAGGAGGTAGCCAGCTGATCAATGATTCTCTCTCATCATTGATGTTTCTATCTCCCTCTCCCTTCCTCTCTGAAATCAATAAAATATATATATATGTATATATATTTAAATATATTTTATTGATTTTTTACAGAGAAGAAGGGAGAGGGATAGAGAGTTAGAAACATCGATGAGAGAGAAATATCGATCAGCTGCCTCCTGCACGCCTCTTACTGGTGATGTGCCCTCAACCAAGGTACGTGACCTTGACCGGAATTGAACCTGGGACCCTTCAATCCGCAAGCTGACGCTCTATCCACTGAGCCAAACCTGTTATGGCAATAAAAATATATTTTTGTAAAAAAAGGCTTTGGAAACAGTGGTGATGGCTGCACAATATTGTGAATGTAATTAATGCCACTAAACTGTACACTTAAAAATGGTGAAAAATGGCAAATTTTATGTTATGTATATTTTACCACGATTTTAAAAAGAAAGGAAAAGTACTGATTCATGCCACACTGTGGATGAACCTCAAAAACATTATGCTAGCCAGACACGAAAGATCACATACTGTATGATTCCATTCATATGAATAGGTAAATCCACAGAAACGGAAAGCATTTTGGTGGTCGCCAGAGGCCGGAAAGTAACTGCTTCATTTACTGGGTTTTTATTTTGAGGTGATGAAAATATTTTGGAACTAGACAGGTGGTGGTTGTACAATATTGTGAATGTACTAAATACCACTGAATTGTTTACCTGAAAATGATTAATTTCATGTAAAGTTCACTAAGGTTTTTTTTAAAAATGAAGAAACTATTGATTCACACAACAACATGGATGAATTTTAAATAAACGTATCTAAGTGAAAGAAACAAGACCCAAAAGATGATGTAACAGTAACTCTGGAAAGTAGTATTTTGACTGGATACTTTAAGCCTAAAAACAAAAGGAACTTCCTACAAATACTGCACTACAGCTGGAAAGTTTGTTTCATGTCTAAGGAGACACGCAACTAAAGGCAATGTGCTGTCCTGCACTAGGGTCCTAGAACAGAAGAGAGACATGAAGTGGAAAAATTGAGTTTTAAAAATGTACCACAATTATGTTAGACATTTATATTAGGGGAAGCGGGGTAAAGGAGAGAGATACAGGAACTCTCTGTGCCAACTTTGTAACTCTTCTAGAAATGTAAAATTAGCCCTAGTCGGTTTGGCTCAGTGGATAGAGCATCGGCCTGCAGACTGAAGGGTCCCAGGTTCGATTCCAGCCAAGGACACATGCCCGGGTTGTGGGCTCGATCCCCAGTGGGGGGGCATGCAGGAGGCAGCTGATCAATGATTCTCTCTCATCATTGATGTTTCTATCTCTCCCTCTCCCTTCCTTTCTGAAATCAATAAAAGAAATATATTTTTTTTAAAAAAGTAAAATTATTTCAAAGTAAAAAGTTAAAAAAACAAAAAGACGACGCAGGGGGCCCTAACCTGCTGACCAGGTCCCAGAGGAAATCTTGGCCACGTGCACCCACACAGGTACGAGGGTTTTCACAGCAACATTCATTGCAGTAGTCAAAACTGGAAGTGGCCCCTAATCCAGCAGCAGGGGAACGGATAGAGTCATCCGAGGGCACACCCCCAGCAATGAGAACTGACAACGTGCAGCACCGCGGCTGAATACTACCCCACAGCGAGTGAAAGCAGCACAGCACGGGACAAAAGCAGGAAGATGACGCTGAATAACACTCAAAACCGGGCTCAACTACACTAGGCTGTTTAGAGACCCAGAGGTGGTCAAGTTTCCAGGCTGACATATAAAATTGCAGATATTCAACAATTTTTTTACCTAAGGGGGGTGGGGGGAGGCACTTTCATGTGGTTGAACCTCAAGACAAAGAAAAACAAGGAAATCGCTGTCCCAAGTCAAGAGAGAGGTTACCTCTGCGGGTGGGAGAGGGATGTGATGGGAAGAGCCTCCAGGGGGCGCCTGGGAAACTGGAAATGACCCATTTCTTGGTCTAGGTGGTGGTTACAGGTGTTCATTTTATAAATGTTCATTACACTGTGCATGAATGTGTTGTGTTCTTTCCTATACGGTGTATGGAATTCACAATTTTTTAAAATGTAAATCAAATAATGTCATACCTATTCTATACAGAACATTATGGGGGAAACAAGACAGGATAAAAACCGACTGGGCCCTGAAAACGTTTCTCCTCGGGCTGGGTAGATAAGACCCACACGTAAGGAGATAACTTATGGCATTTTCAAGTCAACAGGGTAAGAATTTTTATTTATTTATTTAAAAAATATATTTTATTGATTTTTTACAGAGAGGAAGGGAGAGGGATAGAGAGTTAGAAACATCGATGAGAGAGAAACATCGATCAGCCGCCTCCTGCACACCCACTACTGGGGATGTGCCCACAACCAAGGTACATGCCCTTGACCGGAATCGAACCTGAGACCCTTCAGTCTGCAGGCTGACGCTCTATCCACTGAGCCAAACCGGTTAGGGCCAGGGTAAGAATTTTTAAATGCATAGTGTTAGGACAATGGGGGGGGGGGGGGAGAGTTTGATACCTTATCCCAAATACATTACAAATGGTGGAAAACTTTTAATTAAAAAAATTAAACTATACAAATTCTGGGGAAAAAACAATGGAAGAGTTTTAAAAATAATCATGGAAGTGGTAAGCTCTTCTCTACGTATAATATGAAGTTTAGAAGCCGTGTGCATGTACAAAAAACCCTGATAGATTTAACTAAAGAAAATTTTATAGTAATTACTATCAAAAGTCAAGCCAACAGACAAATATCATACTGGGAAGAAATATCTTAACCTTACACCAGAGAAAAGGCAAATTTCCTTAATAAGTCAAGAGCTCCTACAGTGAAATAAGGCCAATAACACAAATGGAAAATGAAAAAAAAAAAAGGATAAAAATGGTTCTCTCAAAGGGAAATGAAAGTGGCTCAAACCTAGGTAAAAGTACCAGTTTTACCATTCAGATGAGTCACCATCAAAGTCTGGTAACTCCTTGTGTTGGTGAGGGTTTAGGAAAACGGGCAGCGTGGAAAGTAACTTAGCAATATACTAAAGTACAACTGCCCAATCCATTTAACTCAGCAATTTCAGAGAACGTCAAATTCTTCTAAGAATTCATTTCTAGGAACTTGGCTATATTTTCACACGTACTAAATATGTACATACAAGAATACTCACTGCATCATGTGTAATGGCACAATACCGGAAATCTAAATGTCTATCATAATTACATTATGTGTGATAAATACATTATGGCGCATCCATATAATAAAATACTGAGCAGCTATCAAAAGGGAATTGGGCAGCTCCAGATAAAAAAATGACCTCTATGTAGTTTAAGTGGGAAAACAAACAAGTTTCAGTATCTATATATATAAAAAGCCAGCAACCAGAACGCCAAAACAACGGGTCGCTATGACGCCCACTGCAGCCAGCGAACTGGCCCGATCAGGGGTGGGACCGGCGGCTAACCTCCCACGGTCCCTCCCCCTGGCCGGCCCCTCCCCTGATAGGCCTCTCCCACCCCTGATCGAGGGCGGGGTGGCCAGCCAACCCCCCAGTGGCCCTTCCCCCTGGCCAGCCCCATCCCTGATCGCCCCTCCACTCCTGCCGGCCAACCACCCATGGCCCCTCCCCCAGGCCACTGGCCCCTATTGGCCCCCCACTCCATTCTGGGGCGGAGCCCGCCGGCCCACCACCCACAGCCCCTCCCTCCAGCCAGCTCCACCCCTGATCACCCCCCCTCCACACCAATCGTGGGTGGGGCTGACCGGCCAACCTCCCACCGTCTCCTCCTCCTGACAGGCCTGGCTCCGATCCGCCCATTGAGGCCGGGCTGGCCAGACCCCACATGTGCACGAATTTGTGCACTGGGCCTCTGGTAGTATGTATAATAGGCTAGTTAGAGTACACGTACAATCACACATATGTCAGTATGTATGTACACAAATGCAAGCATAAAGGTGTATATGCCATTACCCACACTAACAGTAAGTGTAAGAGCAAGTTTGGCAAAGGTATGTGCAACCCAGTGAACTGATGGGAGTTGCCTAATAGTTAGGGCTCCCGCTGACGGAGGCTCTCCGTCTCCCCCTAATGTCCCAGGTCAGGCTCTTGCCTGAATTACTGTCCTGGGTCTCCTAACTGGTCTCACTCCTCCCACCTCATCTTACCCCACACCACCGCTTACACTCTCCCAAACAGAGATCTGGTCAAATCACTTCCTACTGACGACTCCGTGCTAAACGGAAGACAGAACCCACATTCCAGACCACAGGCCCCAAGGCCCCTGTGGAGCCACCGCGGCATACCTCCCCGCCTTGCATCCTGCCACGGCCACCAAGCTCCTTCCACCCAACCAGCAACATGCCCGTGAGTCATGGACCACAGTGCCTTCCTTTATTTCTCTCCTTGGAAAACTCATCCCTTAGGGCCTCGTGTAAGTGCCTCCTTTTCTGAGACACCCTCGTGGACCCCTCGGGCTTGTTTGCCCTGATTCCCAGAGCCTCTGGCAGAGAACAGAAATACCAAAGCCAGTGTCACGGTGCACGTTCCCTGTTAACCTGGAACAGCAGAACGAGCGTGGATTTTGCAGACCGAGACCTGGGCAACTGTGATGACTTCCCTTCTAATCCTCACGCCCTTCACAGGTCTAAGTGCAGCATTGGGTGCCTTATATGAACTCAACAGGTAGCTGTTGTCCAGACTCTGCCAAACAAGTGTGATTGTAGTCAAGTGACTACAACCCTTATAAGCCTCAAAGCAGCTGAAATAACCTCTACGTTATAGAACTGTCGAGTATTAGGTGCGATGTGAAATAAGGTACCTCGAACAGTTCAACATATCAGTGCTTAAATATTTCACGAATGAATGAATATTTTCAACTAAAGGATTAAAAATGACTTACTACTGCCCTAGCCGGTTTGGCTCAGTGGATAGAGCATCGGTCTGCGGACTAAAAGGTCCCAGGTTCGATTCTGGTCAAGGGCACATGCCCAGGTTGTGGGATCAATCCCCAGTAGGGGGCGTGCAAGAGGCAGCCGATCAATGATTCTCTCTCATCATTGATGTTTCTATCTCTCTCTCCCTCTCCCTTCCTCTCTGAAATCTATATATATATATATATATGTATATATCTAAATATATATATAGATATATATATACACACACACATATATATATATATAAATAAAAATAAAAATGACTTACTACAAATATTCACTATTTTGAACCACGAGACAGAGAGATTTATGGGGGAATGCCTGTGAAGGTGGCGGGGGGCGGGGGCGGGGGGCGGGGAGAAGGAGACGGAGGAGAGACAGGGAAGGAGAGAGTAAGAATGTCGGTGTTGGAGGTAGGGTCTGAGAGCTCTGTCTAGGCACCAGGATGTGACACGGCCTGCAGAAAACAGAACATAAGAACATGCCAGAACTGCTGGGCTCCATGCCAGGTTCCATGGTCTGGAGAAAAGTCAAAGTAATGGATTGAATGCAGGGTCTGACACTGGAACTAGAACATGATCACATGTAGCTTCTTTGGTGACTACCTTGCGTCCCAAATCAGAAAAAACTAAAAACTTACAGTTAAGGGCAGAGAAAGGAGATTTTCAAGAAGGTGCAAACCATATCTTGGCAACTCCATCCCAGTAGCTAGAAAAAAAGGTATGAAAATCCAAAACCAAGCCAACCTGGACACGGAGCGGTCAGGTTTCTCTGGGAAAGGCCGTGGAAACACGAAGGGCAGACAAAGCCCCAGCTAGCAAACAGAACCACTCTCTCCCTCTGAGCAGTTTACAAGGCAGCCCGAGGACTCTTACAGAAGTACTGTTTCTTTTCATCGTGTCGGTATCAGAGAGAAGATACTCTACGGGGGAAAAATGGACTTATACCCAAGTACGCCTAGTTATGAAACTAGTATACATTTACAAATTTATCCTAATTCGAATATATCCTCATTTAAATTTAGACTTTACATTTGAATACATTTAGTCTTCCCTGCCAGCCCCTTCATACCCCACCTTCCCCAATCTGTTACTTATTCATCTCCAGAAAATTTGAGTTCTTGCATATTTGGAAATGTTTTTATGGAGGCTTTATTTACATGGGCATACCAATTTTATTGGGTATAGCACTCTTAGGTCAAAGTTTTAATCTCAATGTTCTGAGAACTGCAATACACATATCCGAAAAGAACTCATTATCTAGAAAAAATAAGACACTTGCCAAGCAATAAGAAAAAGCTAGAAACACAGAAGAGAGATGGCTTGAACAGAGACTCTACAAAAGAGGACAAATGAAAAGCTGCTGAACCTCACCCATCATCAGGGAAAGTAAATTAAAGCCACAATGAGATGGGGTTGTAGACCTACCCCAATGGCAAAAAGACTGTTCATGACACCTGCTGGTAAGCACAGGGAGCAAGGCTGGGAGGAGCTTCAACTGTTATAACCACTTCGGAAAACGGGTAGTCCCTGCTAATGCTGAACAATTTCTATCTTAGGTATATATACTACAGAAACGTATACATACTAGAGGCCTGGTGCACGAAATTCGTGCACTGCAGGGGAGGGGTGTCCCTCACCCAGCCTGCACCCTCTCACAGTCCGGGACCCCTCGCTCCTTACCGCCCACCTGCTCACTGCTCCTTAGCACTGTTGTGGAGGCAGGAGAGGCTCTTGCCACTGCCGCTGCTCTCACCAGCCATGAGCCCAGCTTCTGGCTGAGCGGCGCTCCCCCTGTGGGAGCTCACTGACCACCAGGGGGCAGCTTCTGTGTTGAGCATCTGCCCCCTGGTGGTCAGTGTGCATCATAGCAACTGGTCGTTCTGTTTGTTCTGCTGTAACGGTCGCTTAGGCTTTTATTTTACACACACACACACACACACACACACACACACACACACACACGTACCAAGAGACATATATAAGAACCTCTTATAGCAGCACAATTCATAATAACCCCAAATTGGAAACAATCCAAAGGACTGTAAATCATCTAATAGATAAGTTAATAAAATGGAATACTACACAGCAATGAGCAGGAACGAACTACACACACACACACACACACACACACACGTACACACACATACACATGCACACACACACTTGAATCTCACAAACACAACATTGAACAAAAAGAAGCCAGAATATAAAAAAATATGTATGATTCCATACATATGAAATTCAAGGACAGGCAAACTGATCAATATTAAAAGTTACAATAATAGTCACCTTAGGACAGGGGTCAGCAAACTTTCTATGTGAAGGGCAACCATTTAAGGCTTTGCAGAGCATGCAGACCCCAAGAGGTGGCTACTCCTCCTCTTGGCTGATGTGGTGCAAAAGCAGCCACAGATGCTACGTAAACAAGTGAGCATGGCTACGTTTCATTAAAACTTATGGACACTGGAATTTGGACTTCATATAATTTTCATGAATCTTGAGATATTTTTCTTTTGATTTTTAAAACCTAAATGGTTTTTAGCTCACAGACATGGGCCAGGTTTGGTCCGCAGGCCACAGTTTGCTTGCAGGGGTCCGGCGCTGTGACTGGGTGGGGCCTGCGGGAACCTGGAGGGGTTGGTGAAGTTGTTTCTCGATCTGGATGTGGTTACACAAGTACGTGCCTTTTGTAAAACCATAGTGAGCTGTTCACTTACGATTTACATACTGTCCTAGATGGGTATGTCAATGAAAAGAATGTTTTTTATTTATTTATTTTTTAAATATATTTTATTGATTTTTTACAGAGAGGAAGGGAGAGGGATAGAGAGTTAGAAACATCGATGAGAGAGAAACATCGATCAGCTGCCTCCTGCACACCTCCCACTGGGGATGTGCCCGCAACCAAGGTACATGCCCTTGACCAGAATCGAACCTGGGACCCTTCAGTCTGCAGGCCAACGCTCTATCCACTGAGCCAAACCGGTTAGGGCAAGAATGTTTTTTTAAAAAAGTATTTTTTAAGTAAAAAAAAAAAAGTTTGATTATATTCCATAAACGAACAACATAAACTGATGAACAAAAACAGATCCAGGGACAGAGAAGCATCGATCAGACCATCAAACCTCAGAGGGAAGGTAGGGGAGGGTGGGGGTAAGGGGGAGAGTTCAACCAAAGGACTTGTACGCATGCATATAAGCCTAACCAATGGACACAGACAACAGGGGGGTGTGGGTGGGGAGGTGGGGGGGGGGGCAATGGGGCGATAAGGACACATATGTAACACCTTAACCAATAAAGAAATTAAAAAAAGTTTGAAAAACCAAGTATGTGTGACAAACTTAAACTTAACTTTTTGGTTAATGTATTGGTGGGCGCTTCTTCATTCTTGAAATTCAGTAACTTCATCGGCATCATTACTTGTCGATCTTTCTTCATTTTCTTTCATGTTAGAAAAGTTTTTAATTCTACCTTTCACTCTTGCCATTTTTCAGTTCGTTCCATGCTCTTCGCTGGGGGCCAATGAAGGATCCCCACATCCCCACAGCCCGAGTCTGTGCGTGGCATCCCTGCTGCCTCCCTCCCTCATCTCCACCCAGTGACGCCCGTTTCTGTTTTCTCTCCCTGGTTAGGAGTGACCTTTCAAGCCTGTCTCTCCTCCTCGCCGATTTGCTTTTTCTCTGACTGACTGCTTTTCGCAGCCTCTAATCCAGCTGCGAGTGCTCTGTGCGGTGGCATGCTCCCCCTGGAATTTAATCAGTTCCTCTTGCGATTCCCTGTAACGTTATTCTCACCCTCCATCTTTCACGTCTGGTTTCACTGTGAACACTTTATTCCACTTCCTTGAAGGTAAAAACAAGTTGCTGGAACTCTTCTTGAATTTTCTGATTTTCTCACGAATGTTATATTAAATCCCTCTACTTTCCCCTCAGAATGTGACTGGGTTGCGTGTTGGATTCTGTGTGTCTGCTTGTTAATGAATCTTTCCGTGGAGGAAATTTGTCTCCGGGAATGCTCCTGCTTGGCACTACTGACATTTTGGACTGGGTGATTCCTTATTGCAGGGGCTGTGCTGTGCATTGCTGAAGGTTTAGCCGCATCCCTGGCCTCTACCCACTAGATGCCAGTAGTACCACGCCAGCTGGGACAACGAAAAATGTTCTCAGACACTGTGGGGGAGGGAGGGGGAGGAATGGGGGGGGGGGTAAAACAGCCCCCAATTGAAAGCCACTGGTTTAGACTCATTTGCCAAAAAATAGAATGAATAGAATCTCCTTACTTCTCTCTCTCTACCTGGACACTGATCAAATTCTTCTCAGAAATGAAGCTAGAGAGAGAATTAGAGGTTGCAGAGGTTTCCATGGTTAGTTCAAAAGTTCAGCAGCCTGAGTGGGGAGGGGGGATTGGACTGGCTGTGGGCAGTCGAAGCTGGGAGATTTCATCTCTACGCCCGGTTTGTTGGGGCAACACCTCTAAATGTGTGAGCTGAGGGTTGGGTTGTACCCTGTCCGGATGCGAGGATTCTGGCTTATTTCCTGGGGGTGAGCTGGCCATTCTGATAAGACACCAAGTTAAAACAAAGCCCCAGGGTCTGCAGGACTTTGGGTGGGTGGTTCGGCGAGTGTTTCTCTCTGCACAGTGGCCTCTGTCTGGTGATGCTGGCCCTTGGTTACAATAGCTCCTAGGGCATGGTTTCCCATCTCTCCAGCCAACCGTCCCTACCCACCCCGTATCCCCTCAGAAGCTGAGCAAAGAGAAAAAGGGGGCCTTCTGCAACCCCGACTTTCCAAAGAGCATGGAGTCTAGATGGGTGGTCTCCGGCCCATCTCTCGGAGCTGGGGGCCCCTTGGAGCCTCCACTATTGTGCTTCTCAATCCTGGGAGTTGTACAGCCCATGTCATCCTTTATTTTCGTTCAGATGGACCTTATACGGGCAGACAGCCCTTGAAATTCGTGTTTTACCATTGGGGCTATTTCTAAATTTCAGTTGATGAAATTTCTCCTCTACTTTTCTTTTGTTTTGTTTTTTCCCCCCACCCAGTTTCAGGGCAGAGACATTCTGCTATCTTGCTGTGAAGTCACCCTTTTTCCTTTTAGTCCCCGGTATAATATTTCTTCCTTCTCCATGGAGGTAAAGTGACAGAGCAAGAAAACAGATCAACCCATCTCCACGAAAAATCTGTTTCACGTCTCACTTTGAGCAGTAAGGGCAGGAGTGAAGCTTTTTCTAAAACACAGAGTAGAAAGCTCTGGGGTAGGGCTCGGGAAAGAAAAATCCAATCTTTGACCAACTGGTCATGCGCACTTTGCCCTGTGCACTTAACTTTATACTCGTTCAAGTGGAAAATACGCTCCGTTGTCTGTACGCGGCTGGGAGAGAATGCGATGTATCCTTTTCTCTATCAGCAAGAGATACTGAATAGGAGGAACGACTACTCCTTCCTGCCTAACAGAAAAGGGGACCCTTAATGTCTAAACAAACTTCCCACCGTCCCCTCCCTCTGCACAGAGACTAGGGCACCCACACGTTCCCAGTGGGGCCCTCGTGCCAGGTACAGACACTGACTGAGGCATTTCTTCTCTTTATGACACCGATACAGAGGGGCAGTCGATAGCTGACGTACAACACTCAGGTGTCGAGATCACACAAAGGTTTTCTTTGTCCAAGCCATCCTATAGAATGCCTCAGGTTCCTGATGGAATGTTAGTGGCCTTCAAGCCAAACAGCTTAAGCTTATGTAACCAATGAGGTTCTACTTCCACACCTCCCGGCAGTCACAAATCTACACGGAGGGCAGGCAGATGGTGGGGCCCTACCCTGGATCAGGGGTGCCGGATGAACTTCTTTTTAAAATTCAGATCTCTAAAATCTCAGGTCAGCTGCCTGTAAGTTCCTGGGTAGCACACGAGGTCTGCAGGTAGTAGACGGAAATACCTTTATAACAATGGGCACATTCTCTGATGACAAAGATTAAAGGTAAGGGGATCATGCCTAAACTGATCTGATGTCTTTGTAGAGTTTAAATAGGGAGGGAGAATAAAGTTGACCGGTTAACCAAAAAATAATATGTGGAGAACTTATCCCTATGCTCAGCACCAGTCTAGATGCTTTAGAAATACAATATTCAGTTCCTATTTTTTAAATTTTAATTCTCACCCATGGATATGTTTTCATAGTTTTCTGAAAAGAGAGGAAGAGGAAGAGGAAGAGAGAGAGAGAGAGCGAGAGAGAGAGAGAAACATCAATGGGTTGCCTTCCCGTACGCACCCCAACCAGGGATGGAATCCACAACCTAGGTATGTGCCCTGACGGGAAATCGAGCCCACAACCTGTTGGTGTACGGCACGACGCTCTAACCAACTGAGCCACTGGGCCAGGGCAGTCCCTATTTTTAAGGAACCTGGGATTTAATTTCAAAGACTAGTGCACATAGAATAAATAATGTAAGACAAAGAAGAATCCAGCATTAAATCTTAACGCTTCTCCAATACTGGTGCTGTTAGCCCTCTCAACCTCCCCATGTATCTGTTGGTCCTTTAACCTCTCCTCTCCTCAATTTCTTTCCACATCTCTTCCACACCACCCCATTTCCTTCTCTCCCCGAAATGTCAGTATCCTGCATTCCCAGGTCTCTTCCCCATCTACATCTTCAACCTGGTGAAATGTCCCTAATGGAAACTTCAACTACCATCCGTTTGCTGAAGAACCACCAATTCACAGATCCAACCAGGTACACACCTCCAGACATCTCAACGGCTGCATGTCCAAACTCGCTCCCCTCCCCGTATTTCAAATCTCGGTGAACGGCACCACCATCCCACCCAGTCAGCCAACCTAGAACCTCAGAAGTCACCTGTGACTGCTTCTTCCTCCTTCCTCCCAAATCCAACTGGCCACCAAACCACTTCGTTCTTTTTCTTATTCCTTCTCTTACCACCCCCCTCCTCCTCCCCCTCCTCCTCGATGCCCTTCTCAGTGCAGGCACATATTATTTCTTGCCTGAACTTCGCCTGAGCTTGCAAACTGGTTTCTCTGCCTTTGGTACCATCCCTACTTCCCCTGAAACTCCTGCCACTCCCAGTCTTTCATCTAACACACCGGTCACGCCAGAACGACTTGCATTTCCCCATGTTTTCTCATCTCCATATCTTCATGTCCCTTTGCCTGCAACACTCTACCTTCTCCCTCTTAATCTTTTACACTTCTACGTACCCTTTTAAACTCAGATTAGACATCACCTCCTCCAGGAAGTTCTTTCTGATACCCTCCTACCCAGAGTCAGATTCCCCACCTTTATACTGGTGTCCAAATAGCCTATTGTCCTTAAATTTTTTTTAAACGATGAAGTTCCTTTTTTTTTTTAACTCAAACTGAACGCAAGGGGGGAGGGTTACATTCTCACAGAAACTACAGGAAGTAGATTTTACATGGTTGTAAACAGATGAGTCTCTGTGTCCCCCATTCAGAACTGTGGTCCATACCCAAGTGACCCAGTGGATTCTGCCGTCCGCCATCTTTGCAGGACAAGATCCCCCCCTCAGCCAAACCTTCTCCACATTCCAGACCAACGAGATATTATTTTTCTTATATTGGTCTCTGGCTACTTTTTTGGGGGGCAGGATGACCAACTGGATAAAAATACAGCATTTCTATGCAGGCAGCCCCTAATATCTCTGTCTCCTCATCTGTTTACAGCTGCCTGTGGGCTGTGCCTCAGAGAGATCAGGACAAGACTTAGAAGTTTACACAGACCTGTTTCCTTATCTACAAGATGATAAGCAGATGATCTCAAAGGATGCTTTTCCCACTACAATGTCCTCTGGACTCGTCCCCTGTCCTGAACTGGCTCTCCTTGTGAATTCCCCCATTTCTGAGAACAGACAAACTACCCAGGGCCTCGCCAGCAGTCACGTGCTGAGCATGTGGGTACCTTCTCTGCAGCTCACTGTCCTGGCTCTGACGGTGCCTATAGGATGGGTAAGGGGTGGTCAGCAGGGTCTCCAGTGTGCCTCAGAGGCAATCATTCACTGTAGGTCTTCAACACGTGCTACGTTTTCCCAAACCTGAACGTATCATACTACCTTCTGTGGTAAGGCATGTCCTTTCACGACTTTTATTTTTATTTCTTTAAAGCTTCAAAGAGTGCCTTTAATTCTAGTATTTCCAGATTCAGAGAACAAGTCCATATGAATCCCATCCATACCTTCAAAACCCCTGGTCTTCATACAAGTCTAAAACTACGCTCTTGGTGTTTGGGTTTTTGGTTACCTGGTGATGCCCATATTGGCCAAAACTGCTTATTTGGCAAAAATCACCATAAACCTTGAACACTACGCTTCTTTTGCTATGCTATAAAACCTCTTTATGCTTTTATTTTTTATGTTTTTTAAAAAATACATATTTTTATTGATTTCAGAGAGGAAGGGAGAGGGAGAGATAGAAACATCAATGATGAGAATCATTGATTGGCTGCCTCCTGACTGCCCCCTCTCCCCCCCCCCCCACCTTACTGGGAAATTGAGCCTGCAACCCGGGCATGTGCCCTTGACCGTAATTGAATCCAGAACCCTTCAGTCCGCAGGCCGACACTCTATCCACTGAGCCAAACCGGCTAGGGCTCTCTATGCTTTTATAAAGTTGTTTCTATAGTACTTATCAATCACTTATTGTGAGCACTTAATGGCACCTCTAAATTTCACTGTCACATCAATGGGAATTCTTCCTTACACGGACGTGCAGTCTGCACCCTTCTATCTGTCCCTGCTGAGGGGTGAGTTTCTGAAGCAGAAGATGGTTCCCACCTGACATGACTCCCAGCATGAGCAGCTTTATTCCTAACCCTTGTCCTCAGGCCGAGTTCACAGAGACAATTCTGCCAATACCGGCTGATGGAAGGCCCTGTCCAGACATGGGGGTCCTGACATTTCTGGAAAACAGGATGGCTTTCCCTAACCCGAGCCTCAGCACCTCCAGAAACCGCCTCCAAGTGGGTCCCTTCTTCTCTGGCCCTCTTCATTCCTCATGCCACTGTTTGAGTTAGGACTCATTTCTCAACTAAACCGCCTCAGTCACTGTATGACACGGGGTCAGAGGCCAACTGCCTGGGTTCAAATCTCACTTCCGCCATGTGCTAGCTTTCCGGCCTGGGTAAATTACCCCATCTAATCTTACTCTCGTCATTGAGATGGAACTACAGTACGAACCATCCCCACCTCATACACTAATACATGTTATGAGCAGTGAATGAGATGGTGACTGTTAGGTACTGGTACACAGCAAGGTTTCATTATTATTGCTATTCTCTATTTTTTTTTTTAAACCTAGGTGGGGTGATCATGTATATACTATTTGGGCCTGCTGTTTTCACTGAACACTCTTCCATAATTTAACATTTGACAACACAGCTGGTAGACTTGGTTCTAATTCTGTGTAGCATTAGACACGCCTGCAGCAATAAATGACTGGCGGTTCGAATCTCCGCCCCCTTTATCTCTTCCCAATGCCCCTGTCCTTCTCATGGGCCAAGGCAGCAGCTGTCAGTGTGGCCAACGCCGGGGTTTCTCTGGTGCTGACAGCCTACACTTTTGCTCACTAGCTTCAAACCTGCCGCGGGGTGGGGGTGGGGTGGGGGCATCTGGTCCCAGGGATGCAGGGGAACGCTGAGGGGTCAGGTCCGCCGGGTGCCACTGGTCTCACATCCCATAGCTTGCTCCTTGCTGCCCTCAGACTGTGCTCCTGCACGCCTCAGCCTGGGGCCCCCTTCTTGTCTCTCCCCATCTGTGTTCACTGCATTTTGCAAGACCCAACTCTGAACGAGAATTTGTTAAATAAAACACCACCCTCCATAACGATACCCCGCCTGGTGCTTCCAAGACTCTCCCGGTTCAGCCGCTGCCACAGGACAGCACCGGTCCCTGGCGGACACCTGCTGAGCAGGCAACGGAATATTTCACTGTTTCTTCAAACAAACCACAAGTCCTTCAGCGGTGAACTATTTCTCTTGATTTGTATTCCTATTAGCAGCTAGCACAGAGCTAGATAACCAATACGGACTGATGCATCGTGCATAATTCCTTTAGAATACGTATGCTTTTACTTCTTTTTCTTGCCTTATCGCATTCCACAGGCTCGGCGACAGCGAACGCTTTCAGAGTGCGTGCCTCGCACCAGACTCGGTCCTCAGTGCTTCACGTACTAATTTACTCCTCACAGCAGCCCTGGAAAGGGGCTACTCTCATCGCTTTCATTTCATACACGAAGAAGGGATGGCATTAGAATTCATATTTTTTAAAAAGCTAGTTTGGTCAAACACAATGGCCATACAGTTGAATCCAACAATTAAAATATCTATTAAGGACCAACTGTGTCTACGTGCTGGGTCAGGATACTTCCTAGCCTGGAGGGGGAGGAACACCTAGACCCCCGCAGCGGGGACAGGTACATCCACACACGGCAAGGGCAAAGGGAGCCCACGTGCTGTGGTCAGAACAAGCCTCTCCCAAACGCTGGGGAACAAGGGGCCCTCAAAGTCACATCCTCATTAGGCAGATCCAGGCTTAGCCCTCGGTGGGAACCACAATCCGGGGCCTGTCTGTGGGCGTCCGGCAGGGCCCTGCACATCTGCTCACTCCCAGACAGAAGCCCTGGGCCCACGCTCCCTTGCTCCCCAAGTGAGTCCTTGTCACTGATCCTTCTGCCCCGCACCCCGGGAGTCTGGGGAGGCTGGACGGGCAGGACAGCCCAGCTCCTCCTCACTGACAAGAACTCAACAGGCTCCTCACCAGCATCAACGTGGTTTTTGGTCATCATGCGAGACACACGTTGTCGTCTAGGGAACACGCCACAAATACCAGAAACTGGAGGCTAAAGCGGACCTGGAGCCAGTGCATCAGTGACCCCAGCGCCCCCTCCCCCGACAGCGGGAGTCCACGGGAGCAGTCCTCACAGGCCCGGACTGCTTTATCGCCGGAAGGCAAGACACAAACCAAGCCCTCAGGGCTCTCACACACACCACAGCTCCAGCCACCACCTGGACGCTAACGACACCCCAACCCCTAGCCCAGCTTCCCGGGTCTCAGCCCCTTCGAACCCAGCTCATCCAAACAGAACTCATCGCCTCGCCTCCAAACCTGTGTTCTCAGTGAGCACCACCCAGGCGGAGGCCTGGGTTGCCCTCATCCCCACATTCCCTCCTCCTCAGAGGCCCTCCAACCCATTTTACTCTTTCAGTCCGGACTCGTGTGATTTCTTGCCTGGCTCAAGACACCTTCCTGACAGGCCCCCGCACCCATCCTTCCTCTCCAGCCCAGGCCGGCCGAGTCTTGTAGAAGCAGATGGTCGTTACTTGCTTTAAAACCCTCAGCAGCTCACCAGGACCTCTGCAGTCAAGTCCAACGCCCAACCGTGGCTCACTGGGCCCGGCAAGATCTGGCCCCTGCCGGCCTCTCGAGCCGCCTTTCGTTTACCCCACACACGCCCTTCCCTCTTTGCTCCTCCCAGAGCAAGAACCGTCCAAATCAGCCCCACCCCCTCACAGGCACCAAGCTCAGGCTCCAGAACAAGCACCACCTCCCACAGGAAGGCCTCCGTGGTGCCTTGACCTCAATCTGCATGTGACAAAGCATCTGTGCCTACCTCTACGGACACGGACATGCCGCGAACCACAAAGCATCAGCATTAGCCTCCTCCGATGTCTTTTCCACTGGCCTGGGAGCTCATGTCTGTGTCCCCAGACCCCAGCGGGGTGGCTGGCACACAGGAAGTGTTTGCTGATGAAAGACGGAGCCCCCGGAGCCCACGCCTGGGCCACAACCCTCTGCCCTCCCGACCGACACCCAGGAGGAATTACCGACACAGTCGCAGGTGGGGAACTCGGCCTGGGCTCTCTTGGCAGGTGTGTCCAGCAGACTCTTGGTCGGTGTGTCCAGGTACTTAAGAGGTGACTCCAGGAAGCCACTGAGGGTGGGTGTGAGTGGGTTCTCGGCCTTGGTGGGCGTGGCCTCCTGGCCTCCCTCGTCGGAATGGAAGCAGGTGGTTGAGAGCACGGTCACAGCTCCTGAAGACTCGATCTTGATTTGCTTGGGGGAGCGGATAGCCAAAGGGCTCTCGGGGGCTGGGAGACATGTTGGCTGGTTCTCGGGGTCCTGAACGGGCACATTCGGGGGGCCAGGAAGCCCAAAGCTATCCCCAAATTCAGCTTCAAATTGCCGGATGAGCTCTTCCAGCTTGTCATCGGTGGGGGGAAGAGGGCCAGCAGAGCCTGCCTGCAGGGTTGCCATGGGGCTGGGGGACCTCATTTCCTGAGTAGGGGGCAGCAGGCTGTCCCCGGAGGGACTAGGTGCAAATAGCGCAAGAGAAGGTTCTGGGGGCAGGGGGACAGCAGAGCCCTGGGAGGCAGGGGCGGGGGCAGGTGGAGGTGCCTGCGCATCCTCGGTGGCGGCCGGGGGCCTCAGCCCTTCCAGGACAATCTGCCGCAGAGGCGGGAAGAGAGGCTGCGCTTCCCGGGGCCTGGACTTCTTGATCTGAATGGGCTTCCGGACACTGGGCTTACTCCCGGGGGTGGCCTTCTCCGTTCCCGGGGGACCGCCCGCTGGTGTCAGGGGCTTCTTCTTCTTCTCCTTGGGCGGTCTGTCCGGAGGCCGAGGGACAGGCGAGCCGGACGGTGCCCACCAGCCGGGAGCAGGAGGCTCCGAGGCAGCGGGGAAGGCGGCGTTCTGGGCCTGGTCCAGGAAGAGGCTGCGCTTATGGTGGAGGTGCTGCTGCAGGGCGGCCTGGGCCTTCTGGTGGGCGCTCGGCTCTGGGGACGGTGTGGGAGCCTCCCTTTGGAGAATGGGGGAGGGGGCTGGCGAGGAGGAGGGAGCCTCCACCTTGACTTTGGGCTTGGTGGGCAGGGCCTCGGGCCGTTTGAATACTGACTGGATATAATCACTGGCACTGCCCAACAACTGCTCCAGCTCAGCCATGGGGTCCGGGCTCGGGCGCGGCATGGGCCAAGAGCTCCGGGGAGTCGCTGGTGGGGTGTCAGTGCCCCAGGCTTCGGGAAACTCTGTTCTGGGAGTTGCTGGGGGGAAGGCGGGGCTCTCGGGGACAAAGGGTGGGGGCTCTTCCGGGGGGACCGCAGGCCACGAGGGGGCCCGGAGGTAGGACTGGGGAGATCTGAAAGGGGCGGCAGGAGGGGACAAGGCTTCCGGGAGGGGGCAAGAGGCCTGGGCGGCGGAGTGAGAAGGCTGGGGGAGGGCGGAGGAGAGCTGGGTGAGGGCTTCGATGGCGATGGCCGTCTGCAGGCTGATGTTCTTCTCCTTGGCGATGCTCAGGGCGTTCTGGGACAGGGGCAGGCCCTCTGGGGGAGGTATCTGGGGGGCCTCAGAGCTGAGGAGAGGCCTGGAGCTGGGTGCTGGGAGGCTGGCCTCACTAGGGGGCAGAGTCCCTGGGAGCCTGGGCCGGTCCTCCCCTCCCTCCACGACCACAGACTTGATCTTCCCCTCCAGCCACTCGAGGTAGTCGGGGCATTCCGGGCCATCGCAGTTGCAGTTGGGTGGTTTCATGCCGTGCCGCGCGAGGGCCAGGGCCGTCTGCAGCGTGTCGAGGTCTTCGCTGCCCGCGGAGCAGCCCTCGGGCCCGGACCGGGGCCCCCTGCTGTTGTCCCCGGCCTCGCGATTCATCTCACGGTTGAAGGTTTCATAGAGCCGGGTGCTAAGGGCCCCGTAGGAGGACACGGCTTCGGCCACCGCCGAAAAGGCCACCAGGTCGTGAGCATCTTCCAGGCGAGCAGTGTGAGCTGGGCCTGGGGTAGCGTCCCAGTCGGGCTTCTGGTCTACTCGCCACGGACCCCCAGCCCCCAGCAGGCTGGGTCCCGCGGGTTCTCTAGCACCATTGACCGGCGCCCCTGAGGCGCTTAGCTGCCCGGAGTCCCCATGGTACACTGGCCCTGAGTCCATCTGACCTGGAGCAGGTCCATCAACTGGGCTGAGCTCGGAGCCTGTCTGGAGAGAGAGAGAAGAAGAAAAGGGAAAAGATGAGCCATAATATCGGAACAGCTTACTCTGCTTCCCGCCACTCAGATGCACACCTAAACCCTGCTTTTCTGGCAAACTCTCTGCCCCTGATATACCCTGAACCCCGGCTCATCGCCCCGCGTCTCCTTCCCCAGCTAGCTGCCCCCGCGAAAAGAGAAGGCAGAGCTTTAACAGCTCCTGGCACGGAATGCTGAATGCTGCTCAGACCCATCACACTGACAAGGCTCCCCTGAAACTAAGCGTTTATAAGGACACACAGGAAGGCCTGTGACTCCCAACGCCCCAGGGGACACCAGGGCCACGTTGGTTTTATTTATTTATTTTGTCAGAAGAGAAAGAAAGCTACCCGAGCACACCAGGTAACAATGTGCTGTATGTGTAAAGCATGCGTGACATATTTGACTAGATGAACACACTTAGCCAGGACAGGGGGTCGGCCATAGCTTCTCAGTGGGAAGGAACCCACAGTTCTTTCCTTTACCCATTACGGTGCTTCCTTAGGCCCAGGCCCAGGCCCCAGGGAAACACTGCTGGCCCGACCCGGCATGTGTGTTGCCCCATGCTGAGCCAGTCCTGTGGATGACGAGCCATTACTGCTTGGAGGAAGATCCAGGCCCCACCCCAAGTCCAGGAAGCTGATGCCCCCCAAAGCACACAGCAGCGGGGAGGGGGCAAGTCCAGGGGGCCCAGTCCAGCAAGTGAAAAGCTAATACAGAGATGCAGAATTGAGTTTGCAAGATTCATCCCTCCAGAGAGGAGAGCTCTTCCTTATAGTAGAATGCCAATTAATATATATATATAAATTATATAGGAGGAATGATGGATTTAGCAAGCCACCAGTGGATGCTGCAACTAGCAGGTGAAAGCTTGATGAGGCACAGGATATATACATGGTCTCAAAACACTGTCCTCCAAAGTTACTTCATTTCAATAGTAACTTTAAGAAATGCTAAATTCTGGTTTCCTGGCCAGCGGAGCCCACTGACACACTCCTCGCACTTGCTGGTGACCCTGGAGGAAACGTGCCATCAGGAGAAGGTGCCAGCCGTTGGGAAAAAGGCAAGTGTTTGACTCCGACTTTCAGGGCACTGAGTGAGGACAGCCCCAGGCAAGATTCCTGAGTAGGAATTCTGAGAGACGCCACCTTTGCCAAGTTATCATCACAAATATCGGGCAAGCAGCACGTGCCTTTTGATATGCTCTACGGAGAAGGGTAGAACACCAGTCCGGCAGAACTCCAGCCAAAACCTATCGCCCAAACCTAATCACGAGGAAACATCAGATTAACTCAAACAGAGGGCATGCCAGAAAGCACCTGGACTGTTCTCTTCAAAAACTGCAAAGACAAACATCTCTCCCAGCTTCCATGAGACTAAGGAGACAGGACAGCAATGTGCATGCTCATGGGTTAGACCTCGGACGGGGGGGGGGGGGGAATAGCCATAAAGTACGTCTTTGGGACAACTGATGAAATTTGGATACGAAGAAGACATACTGTATCCACCTCTGCCTTCTTGACTGGGATCATCACACCATGGTCTTTGTCCTTAGGACACTCACACTGAAGTATTTGTGAGTAAAGTTTCATAGTATCTCCAGCTTAATCTCCAATGGTTCACGAAAGAATACAGTCACCTGCCATTTAACGATGGGGATATGCTCTGAGAAATGTGTCAGTAGGTGATGCTGTCTTTGTGCAAACGTTATAGTGTGCACTTGCACAAACCTAGATGGTGTAGCCCACTACACACCTAGGCTATATGGTATACCACATTCGCATATGGGGCCCATCGTTAACAGAAATGCCATGCCATGCATGACCGTATATCCACATGTAAAAACAGACACGCACAGAGAAAATGATAGAGCCAATAAGGCAAAATGTAAAAAGTGTGGGTCTGTGGGAGTCCCCGGCACTCTTCTTGCACCTTTTTTAAAGCTTTAAAGTTCTATCAAAATAAATAGTTGCGTGGTGATGGTGATTGTGGACAGGGAGGCGGGAGAGAGCTGGAGGAAGAGGGTGGGGCCGGCATGGGCCCTTCCAGATTCCCAGCTCAGACAGGCCCCCAGGCGTGTACCCCTCCACGGTTTCTGCCTCAACTGCCACGCCCCCTGGGCTCAGCAGCCACCGCTCTGGGGATGCGCCTCACTATCCACCCTTTGTCGGAACCTCTCAGTCGACCTCCGTGAACTCCAACCCCTGGAACCAGAGGCAGCTCGTCTACAATGGAACTGAATCCCCCCTCCCCACCTCCAACAGCTCCTGCTCCAACCCTCCTATTTCTGCCAGTGTCCCTGCACTCACCAAGGTCCCCAACCCAAACATAATCCAGGCTCTTCCAACACACCCGGGCACCAGACCCAAACAGCTCTACACATGGCTGCCTCTCTATCCCTTCCCCTCCCTTTCTGCTCCTGCTCTCCTAATTTGGGCCTTGGTGTGTATGCACATTTTTATTTATTTATTTTTTTATGCACATTTTTAAATTTTTCAACCTGACAGTGGCTCCTTTAAGCAACCCTACATACCCAAGCCCCTTCCCCCACCATAAATATGTGTGTGTCTACACACACACACACACACACACACACACACACACAGAGTCTTTTCTCCTGCAATCTATTGTTGGTCATATCTCGCCCTCCCTCCACACCCCCAGCCACCAATTTCACAACTCTTCCCTCCTCAGCCCTCACATTTTAAAACTGCCGTTTGCATGCACCCAGTGCTTAGCGTGTGTGACAGGTCTTATTTTCCAAAGATGGCCACTACAATCCTTCTGTCCCACATGCCTCCCTCCCTCCGCTGGAATCCAGGTGGGCTTGTGACAATGGTGGAAGTGACACCACATGGCTTTTAAAGCTGGACCACACAAGGCCAGACAGCTTCTGCCTAGTCTCTTGGGACTCTTATTCTTGGAGCCCAGCCACCGGGCCGTGAGGAAGCCCAGGCCGCATGTAGGTGCCCGGCTGACAATCCCAGCTGGGGTCCCAGCCAGCAGCTGGCATCACCTGTCAAACGTGTGAGCGAAGAAGCCCTTTGAGGGTTCCAGTCCAGCCTGCGCGTTACCACTAGCTTTGGAGCCTTTCCAGCTGATGCCTTAAACATCAAGGAACACAGACCAGCTGCCCCCGCTGTCTCCTTTCTGATTCTGGATCTACAGACTCTGAGAGCACAGCACAATGACTGCTGTTTTTTGCCACCAGAGTTTGGGGAGGCTTCTTACCGAACAACAGACCAGACGGACTATTTTAGGAACATTAAGAAGTTTATAAGGTGAAAGGCAAGAAACAGCCCTATAAACACTCACCCCTAAAGCATATCAGTGCAGTGAAAACAGTCTCTATAAGGGTCATGGTCGGGGGGAGGGGCACGGGGGGGGGAGCGTCACTTCTCTCTGGGCAGGTGAGCGTGTGTGTGTCAAGAAAGGTTTCACCTCGAAGTAACCTTCACGATGAGGCTCACAAGATGGGCAGGTGCTCTGGAGGAGGGGAAGGAGGGGGAATTCCAGGTGGGGGTCCGAGCGTTGCAAAGGCACGGAATCCTCAGGCCTGGCAGCCTGGGGAAGGGTAACCGGTTGGCAGGGAAGGGCAAGCTGCTGGGCATATGGGGAGCATCAAGTGTGGGGAGAGCAGCTGTGTGGCTCACAGCGTGAATACAATAGAGCGATTTACGTTTCAGGAGGGGCACGCAAGTGTCCCGGCAGAGCAAGGACTGCGGAGTTGAAGGGTGGTGGCCTGAAGGCCATTTGGGCGAGGAACGCCCCTCTCCAGGTCAGTGATAATAGGGCTTGGACTAAGGCAACAGCAGAGAGCCAGGGGTGAAGTGCAGTCTGCAGACAAATGAGTAAATGCAGAGGGTGAGGCAAGGAACAGAATCAACCCCCTGCTGACAAAGCCCCCTGGACCAGTGCTGTCCACCACAGGGTCTGAGCCGGAGCCTGCAGCCAGCACCCCTCCCGTCGGGGATCCCTCCCTTAGAGCCTTAGAGCGCACGGCCAGCTACCCTGGGAGCGCCTAAGGGACCAGGCTTCCATCACACCTTCAGACGCTCACCGAGGGCTCAGTGTGTGTTCAGAAAGAACCGCTGCTTCTTCCTCCCGCCCCTGGCTGGTACGGCCTCTGCACCACAGCAGAGAGGGCGGCCACAGAGCTCTGGGCGGAGTGAGCGCCCCTCCTCTGTCACGCTGCACGCACAGAAGTCTGAAACGGCCAATGCCCTCAGGAATGCCTTTGCCACAAGGGACTCAGGAACCTGACAACTGATGTTGGAACAGCCCGCCCCCCATCCGCAGAGAGGCCGACCAAACCAAGGTGTCAGCTCTGGCCCGTCTTACAGAACCCTGCCCTGCCCTCCCTGAGCCCTGCACACCAGCCGTCCCAGGTCTCCTCCTGTCCACAGGATCCCCGGAGGGCTCTGGCCCATCCCAGGCTTGGTCTTGCCCCGGATGAGGGTGTGCTTCCCTCATCTGGGGACAGAAAGGGTTTGTAACTGGAAGACGAGCAGACCCCAGAGACCCGACCCTCAACCTATTCGAGACGGGTTGACAGGTGCACACAGCATCACCAACCCGAGCCCCAGGTTTCCCTGGGGGCCCAGGAACCGCGGCTGGAATCTGCCCCTGGACCCTGCCTGGTCAGGACTCCCAAGGCCCCACCTGCTCTACAGCCAACTCCTTTCTTCGGCTCCTAAATCCCCACAGCTAGCCCCGACGTCCACAGGCACTCAACAACAGCGGCCTGCCCTCCGCACCAGAGGGGCGCCCAAGGCCCCCGGATGCCCGTCAAGGCTGGAGAAGTGTGGAACGCCGCTCCCTAGACACCTCTTTAGGTCCGTAACATGAGGAGAGAGCGGTACAGAACACCACCCGGGTTTCCAAGTTTTTCCCAACTCTGAGGAGCAGCACTTCAAAACTAGACCGGCACTCCTCTGTGAAAGAGAAAGGGAAGGGACGAGCGAAGATAAAGACTACTATCTTGAGATCCAAGTCCGCACGGACCATGCCTTCCTAGGGCCGGACCATGCCTTCCTAGGGCCGCCAGGAAAGGGGAAGTGAGAGGGCAGAGTCCCCAGGGCTGTTCTGCTGGCCCCCGGCAGTCAGGCACCACCGGAGGAGGAACAGGCCCTAGAAGGTATGTTCATCCATGAACAAGTCTGCAGTCAACCTCCCAGCGGCCAGGAAGCAGGCCGGTCTGGGCACAGCCCCTACAGTGGCATCTCCAACACTGAATTCTCAGGGGACCAAGATAGCGGTGGCTGCTCCCCACCCAGTGCTTTCCCAGCCGCCAGCACCACGGGCTCAGCTCTTCCATTCTGCCAGCCCCTAGCCAAGAAACTGGGCTGCCCGCCCCCCCCGCCCCCAGTCCTGGAGGGTCAGTGCCCACCTCCACGCAAATCCCATTCCTTCTTCCCCTCCCCCAAATGGACAGCCCCACGCCTCCAACAGCACACGGCTTGTATTCATGGCACAGTCTGTCTAGATTGGATCAATTATTCAGTTCCTCAGAGGGTCTGGGGTTTACTGATGGAAACACTGAGTGAGGAAAGAGACTTTTAGGGGAACCTCTAAGAGGATGTGCGCACTGGCCTGCGTTGTGCAAGCGAGAGTGTGTGTGTGTGTGTGTGTGTGTGTACACTGTCCAGCCGGTTCTGTGTCTGCACTCTCCACATCCAAACCCTCTCTGCAGTCAGCCAACCTCGGGGGGTCATGTCTAACTTCTCGAGACTGTCACGTGCGGGCAGAGAGTATTCTTGTGTGAGGTGAGGGGAGGTACTAGTTCCTGTGGTTACTATGTACGTATCAGTAAGACATTTTCCTACTACAAAATGGACAAACAGAGCAGATCTCACCCAACAGCTAGGGTGATGCTCAGGAAAAAGCTGGACCGAGGCCAGATTCCCTGAGGTCGTCATAGCAGGCAGAAGCACAGGACTGTGACTGTTCATGCCCTCTGACCCAACAGTAATTAATATGGTTTCAGGGAAGACAGGAAAAGAGGAGGGGGGACTAGGAAAAGTCTCCACTGAATATCACACTAATCACTGCACACTCACTTGTCTCCTCCAATCATCACAAACTCCTACAAGGCAGAGACTTATCTCTACTGATGAGGACACAACACAGAGAGGTTAAGTAACTTTCCCAAGATCACACAGCAATCCAGAAGAGCAAAGCCATTTTTAACCACTAAGTACTACTCTTAGTCTCACTTCAGGAAATGTAAACAAAAATATGTAAGAAACAGAAGAAATAAAAAAGTTACATGTGCCAAACATTTCCCCAGAAGCAATAATAGTAAAGAATTACAGGTAACCTAAGCACCCTACAATAGGGGAATCGTTTTTAAATATTTCATTATAGTTCATGAAAAGAGAATGGGAAATAAATATCTGAAAAGAATACCCACTTCATCAGTAATCAGAGAAATACAAAATAAAGCCACTGTGAGGTTCTATTTTATATCCAGTATATAGAATTGAAGAGTAAGAATGTTTAGTTCACATCTTGCCCCCACTGCTTACTAGCTCTGTGACTTTGGGCAAGTGACTTATCCTCTCTGTGCCTGCCTCATTGCTTCATCAGTAAATTTGTGGTTAACTGTTAATCTTTCTGTGCTTTATTTCCTCATCTGTAAATTGGGGATTAATAATAGTACCTAACCTCACAGGGTTGTCAGGAAGATTAAACCAATCACTAGGTGAAGAACACTAACAACACTTACCAGCTACATAGAAAGCACCATAAAAGGGCATTTCAGTTTAGCACCCAGTGCTGGTGGTGTTGAGCAGAAACTTTTTCTAACACACCACTGGCAGAGGGCATAACAGAGCAACCATTCTGGAAAGGTCTGTGGTGTTACCTTCTAATGTTGAACATTCATGTATCCCACGGTCCCACAATTCCACTCCTAGAGAAACGGCACACACGCATCGGGAGATGTGTGCACAATGCTCACGGCAGCATGACCCATGACAACCAAACTGTAGAAATATCTGAAGTGTCCACCAACCACAGAAAGGACAATGAAATATTTCACAGCAGTGCGAATGAATGAACCACAGGAATATGAATGAATCTCAGAAACTACACTCAAGTTGCAAAATAAAAAAATAAAAAAAAGCAAGCTTCGCCCAGGCCAGTGTGGCTAAATGGTTGAGTGTCAACCTATGAATAAGGAGATCATGGTTCGACTCCCAGTCAGGGCACACGCCAGGGTTGCGGGCTCAATTCCCAATTGGGGGCGGGTGCAGGAGGCAACCAATCGATGATTCTCTCTCATTATTGATGTTTCTCTCTCACTCCCTCTATGAAATCAATAAAAAAAAATATTTTTTTAAAAAGCAAGTTCCAAAAGATTATAATCTGCCCATTCTGAAAAGCTCAAATAAAAAAAATTAAATGTGTCATATAAATATAAAGCATGAAATTAAAACTTTTAGAACCTGTTTGAGATTTTCCTCATTTCTTAAAAGGGAATGATAAACACAAAGGTCAAGGTAGTGGTTGTCTCTGGAGGTGAGAAGGGGGCACAGGTTGGGGAAAATACCCTCGTTTCAGTTAGATTGGCAACATTCTAGCTCTTAACTTGGGTAGGGAATTCATATGTTTATTATTACTTTTCATCTGTTTGACATGCAGGCATACTTCAGGGATACTGCAGGTTTGGTTCCAAACCACCGCAATAAAGTATGTCATAATCTTTTTGGTGGAGGATCTTGTCTTCAACTTGTAAAAAAAAAAAGGGGGGGGGAGGGAGAGGGGTTGGCCAGTGTGTTCAATGGTTAGAGTGTTGGCCTGTGCACCGGAGGGTGGAGGGTTAGATTCCTTGTCAAGGGCATGTACCTGGGTTGCAGGTTCCATCCAGGGCCCTGGTCAGGGGGCATGCGGGAGGCAACCCAACTGATGTATCTTTCTCACACAGATGTTTCTCCCTTCCTCCCTCCCTTCCACTCTTTCTAAAAATCAATGGGAAAAATATCCTCGGGTGAGGATGAACAAAAAAAAAAAAAAAAAAAAAAAGCAACATCTGTGAAGCTCAGTAAAGCAGAGCACCATAAAACGAGGCATGCCGGGTATATGTTTCAAATTACACATCAGAAAAATTACAATGTATAATACTTCGTCAGTAAATGTGGAACTGCTTACAATGATATAGAATAAGGACTTATTAAAAAAAAACAGGGAAATGTCTTCAATAAGAAAAGGAAACTCGAGAATATCCCTGTACTGATGCTGAGGGTATTTTTTATGACGGGGGAAGTGTTTACACTATCTGAAGTGGAAAAAAAGAAACAGGATTCAAAATGTTGCCCAGTCTAGGACTTCCATGCCATTAACAATGCACACACACGGCGCAGAGGGGAAATGGCAGTTAGCAGTCCCCACAGCCCACAGCAGGTAGGGCAGGCATTCATTTCTGTTCGGGGCGGGCAGCTGACGGACAGAGGTACCTGCACCCCACCTGAGCTCTGCACAGACTCTGCCTGCCTCCAACAAGCCCTGGAAGGGGGCTTCGGGGAGAGGAATGCCTGGGTGACCTTTCTTTCTTGCTATTTCTGTTGCTAGAGAGCTGTGTGTGTGTGTACAAGCACACATGTGCGGAAAGAAGAAATACTCTACAAGATGAGCGTCTGGTCGAGGGGGGCCCTGAGCCTGTAAACATCCACTCCCCCAGCCCCCATGAAAAGTGCCCTGTAACTTGCTGGCTCCGAACCCCCGCCCCCAGCAGCTCGGCCCTCCCCTGAGGCGGCCGCGGCAGGAAGGGTGGGGGTGGGGGGAGCCTGTGAGCGGCGGGAGGGGGGAGGCAGCCAGCGCCGACGGAAGCCCCGCTCCGCAGCAGCCGGTGGCGCGGCCGGGGCCGGCGGGAGGAAATCGCACCGACCACATCTGAGGCCGGGCGCAAGGAGCGGCAGCTGCCTGCAAAGCCGCCCGCGCTCAGAAGCAGGTCAGGACGCGGAGGCGGCTCCTCGGCCGGCCGCAGGCGCCCCCGCTCCCGCCACCCCCACCCCCGTGCGCGCGCGCACACATACACAACGCACGCACACACACATGCACGCACGCACACACGTGCACACACACACGTGCGCACCCCTCCCCCGTCCCACTCCAGCAGCACTGGGGCCATGGCCCAGGCCACGCAATGCACGTCTCCCGGCCAGAAAAGCCCCCAGCGGTCCCCGGCGAGGGCGGGGATTCCCACAGCTCCACCCAGCCGGGCTCGCATCCAGTTCTCACCGCTCACCTCCTACCCAAAACTCTGAAACGCTGAGGACACGAGCAAGGAAACGCTGCCAACATCAAGTCCACTGACCTTGACTTAAATGGCCCCGCGCCCTGTCCCTGAAGGCGCCCCGGACCCCACATAACCCACTGGCCGTTCAGGTGCGCCCAGGGCGCGAGGGCGGGCGAACCACCGTGGTGGCAGCGAGCCACCCGTTTGGAGAGCTGGGTGGTAAACTCCGGATTCCGTAAGCACTTTTACGTTTAAATGTGACCTTTCGAGTCTTCCAACACACAAGCCAACATCCGTTTTAGTGGGTGAACGAATGAGGCAGAGAGAGAGAGATGAACTAACATAACGTTCCCCCAGGGCCAGGGGCAAGCGGCAAAAGCTGAATCCCACATCGGGGCAGAGGTGGGTGCCGCGGCCTCCGAGCTGCCAGGGTTCTCAGCTGTTGGAGAATAAGCTCCCACACGCGCAGGAGACTCAGGACCTACGGACTTCAGCCTCTCACTTGGACCCCTGCCCAGGGAGTTTGAAGACTTAAATGTCTCTCCTTCAAAGAAATGAATCTTTAAGCCACCACCCAAAAATCTGGAGAAAAAAAATAACTTTTGGCAGAGCAGCCTTCACCCATCAGTCATAAACCCTATTTCACTCAGTGGGCTAGGGATGGAAAGGGGGCAAGTGCCATTCAGGGAAGCCTGGTGCTGTCCATAAGGCAGGACATTGGGGAGTGTGGGTCCGTTCTATGTATCCTAAAAAATGTCCTGGAAAAATCACACAACACACCTCAGCGTAAAGCCTCATTATGGTATCCACAGCCCCTGCCGCTCTGTTAGCCCAGAAAACGGAAAGATGCCCGTCATGTGGGTTCTTGTACATGTTCATCTCAAAGGCTTGTCTGCAGTGCTGGAGAACAAAGGAACGGACACCCAGCCCCTCCTCATCCATTCTCTTCTCCCTGAGGGTCAGGGGTGATGAGAAAGGCCCTGGGAGTCCCCCTCCCTCCACCCTCCTGCCCACCCCCCCACCTCCCTCCATAGGACCCTGGTCCTCCCTCCCCCCTCTCCCTCAAAGCTCTCCTGGAAACCTCACTTCCACCCAGGGCTCCACCGCTCAGCCTGCACCAATAGCCCCGAAGCTTCCTTGCCCCTGGACTGCTTACTCCAGCTCTCCAGCTACCAGACACTTTTCCAACTGCATGCCACTAAGCCCAACACACTTAAAACCTAACTTAGCATCTGACCCTTTCCCAGCAACAACAACTCTGGATATCCCTTCTTTAAAAAGTCAGGCGAAGAGTCATTCTCCCGGGCATGCATCCTGAGAATGCCCTTCCGTCACCTTTGACGGCTTCATCTTTCCGTTTCCATATGCAAGCAGAACCTAGCTCTGTCAGCTGCTCCTCTTGAGAGTAGTTCCGACCTGCCTTCTTCCCATGTTCTCCTCACTTATTTCTCACGGGGACAGTCGCAGGAGGAGGCTGTGGACTGGCCATCCCGCTCTCTGCTTTTACCCCAGCACCGCACTGTCGGACACATATTCAATCCGCTGAGCCCCAAACTCCCAGGCCAGGGTGCCTGCGAATTCACAACTTCAATCTTCTCCTTGGGTTCGAGCAGTAAAAATAAACAAAACAAAAAAATGGGCAAGCAAATACACAGGTAGACAATGTATCAAGGACACCTGAGTGAAGGCTGAAAACTCAGAATGAGGGCAACAGTTTCATAAATGACAACACGACTCAGTAGAACATTAAACAGTCATTAAAACCCATAAATTATAGACACAAAGGAAAAATGTTGGATAAAATGGGAAGTAAAAATAGCAGAATACCACAATATACAGGAAGGTTATTACAACTATGAAAAGCCATGCGTGCAAATGACAAAAGAGGGAAGGTACTTAAAAAAAAAAAGTAGAAATAGCTATCTATAGAAGCCCCACAGAATTACGAAATTCCACCTACTGATTGCTATCAGCACATTATAGCAAGCACACCTTTCCTATGTGATACCTATAGTTATGATTGTGTTCATTTATTCCTCCGGCAAATAGGGACTGAGCATTTACTGCCTGAGTCACTCTTAGGCACTGGGGATACCAGGGAGCGAGCAGTCCCTGCCTCATGGACAGAGACGGTTCAGATGTTGAGATCTGCCTTGGGGCCCATTCAAAATCGGGCTCCTTTAAGGTAGACACTGTGTCTAAATGTGCGTGGTAGCCTACATCGATGTTCTGTCCTCTGTGGCTTTGAGTGGGTGGTGAAAGCAGTGAAACTCATGTTAATTGTGAGGTGATCTCTGAGTGAATATAGGAAACTCATTACAGCCAGGGAAAACCCTGGTGGGTGGCCCACGATGATAAAGGTCATAAGAACAGAATGATAAGGTTAAAAAATGAGTTTCAATAGACTACGCTGGGAGAGATGGGAGAACAGGAAGTTCTGTCACTGCAAAGCAGAAAATGGAGTGAAAAACCAGCAACTCTGACTTCCCTGAGATGACCACAGTTTACCTTTGGTGCCCTCTCTTCGCTATGCAACATGGACTTAATTTACAAAACTGGGGTCACCGAGTATATTCAGGGATCGGGTTTGGTATAGGTTATTTTATTTATTACGGAAATTAGATCTTCACCAAGTTGTCTTACTCAGGGCTTTTTAATGCTGATTTTTTTCCTTTTCTGTATCATAACTATTTTTTAACATAGTTTTAACTCTCCGAGGTTCCATGTTTAATAGCCGCAATGCTTTTCCTGATAGGTATATAGCACACATATAGCCCCGGAGGCTGCGTGTCCAGTTGCTGTCACGTTTTGCTACATTCCCATGGCCATAGTGACGGTTGGAATGGCTTCTCCTCCTTCCCCCACATCTGTTTGGGCGTGTGATTCCTCTGAGGACAGGGATAGAAAACCTGGCACAGAGCAGGGTTCCGGTTGGCTACATGGATGGACCAGCCCCAAAGGCTGTAGGTAACAACCTTGATAACAACACGGAGGACTTGACTCACATTAGCACCAGGGTTTCGTTTCATCTGGGAGACGATGTCTAGATGTCTCCAGTCTGCCTTTGGAGAGGAATATCATGCAGCCACAAAAAGGACGGAAGTACTGATACAGGCTACAACATGGATGAGCCTTGAACGCATTATGTTAAGTGAAAGACATCAGACAGAAAAGGCTACATATTGCATGATTCCATTGATATGAAATGGCCAGATAAGGCAAATCTCTAGAGACAAAGAGATGGGTGGCTGCGTAAAGCTGAGGGGGTTGGGGGGACGAGGGGTGAATGCTATTGGGTGGAGTTTCTTTTTGGAGCGATGGGAATGTTCTGAAATAGAAGTGGTGATGGTTGCACAACTCTGTGAATAAACTAAAAACCACTGAACTGTGCATTTTAAATGGGCAAATTGGGTGTTACATGAATGACGTCTCAATAAAAAAAAATCTTTACAGTAAACCCTTCGTCTCCATCTCCATCTTGGTAAGAAGCTTTAAGACAAAAGCAGAAACTAAACACTTGCTCAAGGAGGGGAGGGCCGAGCTGGCAAGCCCACCCAAAGGTGGGGGGAGGAGGACAGGAGTGACAGGAAGAGTATCCATCACCAGTGCTTCTCACCCCCCACTGGGTTACAAGGGAAAGCAAGAGAGGTCTTCGCCCAGGGGAGGTGGTGATGGTCACGGTGGGAGACCACCTCCCATTCCACAGCTGGACAGCCGGGCGTGGTAGCTCCCGAGAGGAGAAGCGGGGGTGGGGGGGGGTGGTAGCCATCAGCTCTGGGGTGAGGAAGAAGAAAGATGAGCTCTGAAAATGCAAGGGGGAGGGGCCTAAATCCAAGAATCAGTGACATAAAACTGAATAGAGTCATAGACACAGTCAGACAGGAAGTATAGGTTGGTTCAAAGAGTCCTTATTATTTTTTTTAAAAAGTTGGGGAGGGGAGTTCACAAGAGAGTCCGTAAATTAAAAACAACAAAGACAAGAAAATGTATTAAGCAATTAGCGTACCCTTAAAAAGATAAATGCAAATCATTTTGTTGAAAAAAAGGAATCACGCTTTTAACGCCCCTAATACAAGAGGGTGCTGCCTCTGCAGGACAGCCTTACCGTCACTGATCTCTCAGTGACCCCTGGTCACGCGAACGACCGCTCCAGACCCTGCACGGGAGGCCCTGGGGCAGGCGAGCAGGGGACCTGCGTGCTCTGGCCCAGCCTAAGGACATATCACAGGCTCCCACTTCTGGCTGGAGATGAACCAGTCCCTGCCACGAACCCCCAAAACTGCCACGGGGGGTTGATAGTCACACCCCCAACCCGTGGGTGCCACTCCTCAGAAAGCAGCAGCTGAGCCCCACCCATGGCAGTGAGCCTTGTTCCTTAGGCCGGTTCTCAAGGGAGAGGCAGTGGCTAGACCAGTTTTAAAGGCCTGCTCTCTCCCTGGCCATGGCCTTGATCCCCAGCCAACACCTACCCAGCCAGGGACGGGGCGGAGGTGGGGTGCTGTGGCCTGGCACTGCAGACGGAGGGGCAAAAGGGAAGGGCAGGAGGAGGCAGCTCCCTGGGGAACTGGGCCGGCCCCACCTCTCAGCCTGAGGAGTTGGCTGGTGATAAAGCCCTAGGAGCTAAGTGTTCACCTGGGCGCTGGGGGAGGGAGGGTAGGAGTGTAACTAGCGGAGCCAGCACTTCAGCAGAGGCCAGGTTCCCAGCCCCAGCTCTTCCAAGACGGTCTTGCTGTAAAGCCCTGGACAAATCGTTTTACCCACCTGGGCCTCAAATGCCTCACCTGCGTATTAAAAATTTTAAAATCTCAGGAAAAACTGAAGCTCTGCTCCAGAGTAAAGGAGACACAGAGCCTGACCACTGAGGATGTGTGACCCTTGGGTTTTCTCCTCTACAGGAGGGTGTGACAAGGGGCGAAGTCTGAATGAGGTCTGTAAGCAGTGCTGTCAGTCAGTGTGCAGGTCTGCAGACCGAGTCCGCCGCGGTGGTGTGCCCATGCTAATTTCCTGACGTGGACCAATGCACTGTGGTTATTTATGTGGATTTTACAAAGCCCACCCTCAAGTATTCGAAAGTAAAGGGCACCACCGTCCGCTACATACTTTCAAATAGTTCAAATAAAAGTTATAAAGAGATAGAAAAGAATAAAGTGAATCTAGTAAAATGTTACTTTTGGGGAATCTGAGTGAAGAGACTTCTTTGTACTTTTCTTGCAACTTTTCTGAAACTCTGAAATTATGCCCCCACCCCCCAATTTTTTTATTTTTTTTTTAAGAGTTACGTTACTAGGCCCTGGCCAGTGTGGCTCAGCTGCTTGGAGCCTCACCCTGCACACCCAAAGGCCGCGCACTGATCCCCGGTCAGGACACGCAGGAAGGCAACCTATCAGTGTTCTCTCGCACATGGGTGTCCTCAGGTGAGGATTTTTAAAAGTTCCATCGTGGGTGATCTCTAAGACTCTCCCAGTTTCTGTGAAACGGGGACCTTATCTGCATTTAACAGATGAGGAACAGGAAGCAGATGAGGACGGCTCCCAGGCAGCAGCGGGAGGGCTCTGCAGTGCAGGGTCTCACTCAAGTCCCCTCTCCCCCAGGCCCCCAGCTCTTCCAGCCAGCGAGGGACAGCGCGTCCCAGACACCACACCGGGCTCTGGACCAGAACAGAAGAGCAACAGGCAAGTAAGAAAGGGGCCATCTGGCCAGCGTCCAGGCTGGCTGTCTTCAGGAGAAGCTGAGAGCCTCGGAACAGGGACCACCCCCCTCTTCTCCCAAGACCCCTTCCCTCCGCTGGGCACAGGCAGCTCTTCCCGCTCAGCCCAGGAGGCCAGCCGAGGCTTCGGCGGCACACACACAAGCCCCGCCAGAACTCTGCGCAGGCCCACGGCGGAGCACAGCCTGGAATGACCTGGACAATCCTCCAACCAAAAGAAGCACAACATCTGGAAATCCTAAGCAAGTCTCCTAAAACCACTCCAGGGTCAAGGGGGAAAAAAAAAAATCAAAATCACAATTACATTTATTTCCAATCTGTTTATGCTTGTTGTACTTGTTATGGTAAGTACATACTTAAAATATCATTGATATGTAAACTGATAGGAGTATAAAAATAGAGCTGTTTCCGGGGGCTGGGGGTGGGGTCGGGGGGAGTCACACAGATTTGAAGATTAACATCAATGAAAACAATAACTATTAGCAGAGGAAAAAAACATGCTTCTAAAAAACGTTTGTTAAATAAGAAGGAAAAAAAATGGAAGGTTTCAACCCAAGAAGCTAGAAAATAAAAACTAGGAAAGGCAGGAAAAAGGAATCAGAGATAAAGAGAGAAATAAAGAGTGATCAGAAAATAAAACGTAGTGGTGTTTGTAAATGGACCTAAGAGGTGGCTCTCCAAAGGACAAATACACTTCTGGCAAGGACGATCATCTTCAAAAGAAAAACATAACCAAACAGCATCAGAAATGCGAAAAGGGAGATAACCATGGCCAGTCAATGAGACCTGAAGTTCATCACTAAAAACTTTAAAAATATGGATGAAAGGACAATTTTCTAGAATAAATTATTCAAGAAGAAGTAGGAATATTGAAAATATCAATCACCAAAGAAACAGAAATTTGTCAGAGCACTACCCCCTGAACAGGGCACCAGGCTCAGCAACTGGAATTACATAATTTTCCTAGCTCATACAACAACGTGGATCTGTTTTATTCTTTCATTTAATTCTCCCAGACCCCTCTGAGGTAAGCACTGCCTCCCCATCTTATAGACAAGGAGCCAGGGGTCCCGAAGGGCCACGGCACTGTCTCTAAGTCACCCAGCCAGACGTGGCCAGGCCGGGACGCAGGTCCACGGCCAGACAGCTCCAGGGCATGACCCAGAAAAGTCTGTTCCTAAGGCTCCTCCATTCCTCTGTGACCATCCGTGTTGGAGACTTCTGGCCCCTCCCTGCTTCAAGTGTGGTCCCCTGGCCAGCAGCATCAGCACCACCTAAGAGCATGTTAGAGATGCAGACGCTCAGACCCCACCCAGACCAGCCAACGGGAAGCTGTATTGTAAAGAGATTCCTGGGTGATCTGGATGAACGTTAAAGCATGAGACGCACTGGTCTAGCCTATAACTGTCCTCTGACATTTACAAAAGCAGTGCCTGTTCTGTTTGGCAAAACAAAACAAAAAAAAAATCAACTTGCTAAACGATTAGAACTTGATTTGATCATATGAACATGTAAAATAAAAAAAAAGTCTGGCAAAATAAAACCAAAACATTAAAAAAGTAAAGGACATCGGTAGTATCTGTCAAGGTCTGGTAAACAGTCAATATGACTAATATATGAAGCTCTCATGAATTCATATTAAAAAAAATCACACAGAAGAAAAGCAGGCAAAGCAAACCACAATATATTCACAAAGAAATGAAGATCGCAAATAAACAGAGCAGTAAAAGATTTGTCAATCAAAACATTTCATGCCAGTTTTATACCAATTAAAAAGTTTTAATATAAATGTACTCTTTTGATAACCAGGAGAGAAAAATCAATAGACATTTAAAATGTAAAAATACATATAATTATTCTAGAAAGACCAAAATATCAACAGGAGTTCTCAGTGATAAGATTATAGATGTTTTATTTTCTCTACTTGCTCACATGAACTTCCTGATTTTTCCGCAGTGGATTTGCATTCTTTGTAATACACAACAACAAAGTTTAACTATTTCCTAGAGTTTGATCTTATCTGAAATTTAACAGCCTTTATATTTAGTCCCTCCTGGCTTTTCACAAGTGTCTACACCACGCCTGGCCTTTTTCACAAACCATGGCAGCATTTAAGGGCATGCCTTCTCAGTCCCCATCAAGCATTGGGAGCCTCTTGTGTAGTACTCTGCACACCACCAGTTCTCACACACCAGCGGACAGAGGAATCACCTGCAGGCTGCTGGCTACAGATGCAGATACTCAGGTCCCACCCCCCGAGATCAACCCTGTGTCTGTGGTTGTCCCGGGACTGCCCTTTGAGAGCCCTCCTCCAATAACCCTGTGAGGCCCAGGGTGGACGCAGGAAAGGAGAAAGCCAACGGGCTCATCAATTGGGTGAACTGAGGTCTTACGAGCTGGCAGGGGTCAGCAGTCCTTCCACCCTCCCCCTCTCCCTCCCACCCCCTCCCCCCGGCCCCCGCTGTGTGCACTCACAGGCTCGACCAGCCAGTGGTCAGCTCCTCTGCTCTTTGAAAGAGGGCGACAGGTGGACAGGGAGGCAGGGGTGGGAAAGGCTTTCTCCTACAGGTGAGCTGACGCCCCGAGCAGTCCAGCATCGCGGCTCCACTGCCAGAGCGCGCTCTGCTCCGGGAAACGTCACTTGGAACAACTCCACGGATCACAGAGGTCCATCTGTCAGAGTTCCTGCTGGGCACCCTGAGGAGGCGGCTCCTCCAGAGCTGGCAGAGATGCAGCCGGGCTGCCATGAGGGGCCCGAGGGCTTGGCCCTCCGTAGGCAGGGCCCACGGTGACGCCCCCAGCCCTGGGCTGCTTCCCAAGCCCCGGTGGGCACGAGGAAAGGGAGTAAGACATGGATGGGGTGGGGGCCCGACCTCTTGGGTGTATGTATCCTTGGCTCCACTATTCCCCTGGTGGGTGTAAGTAAACGAGCAGAGGAGCCAGGGCAAGTGTTTCTGCTCCTCTGCTGCCCCGAGCACCGAAGGAGAGGCGGGGCGCAGGCCACGGGCTCAATGGCTCCGTTCATGGCCCCAGTCAAACACAGCCCCAGGACACACTGAACCAGATGCTCGAGGACGAGGACGGAGGATGGCTACAGAGCGACTGGGAAGCGCCCACAGCCCACCTGTGGCTGGCATCTCTATTACACGCGCACAAGCCAAGTGCATCTCCTCTCCCCACCTTCTTTCCAGGCAGGACTCCCGGCCTCTGCTTAAGAGCAGCAGGGCTCCTCACATCTGCAGGCCTGTAGCCCCCATGCCCCAGAGATGAGGGGGCCCCTTGTTCGTGGGTCCAGGTGGACCCAGCCTTCCTAGGCAGGGAGAGATCTCCGTCTCCCTCCCAGCTCTGTGGCAGCAGAGACCGGGACCTGCAGGAGGGCAGGCGACAGCTCCTTCGAGAAATAGGGTCTTTCATTCCCCAATTACAAGCACCAGTTCAAAATGCAAACACGATTAGGAGGATTAGCACACGGAGAGGAACAAAGTCCACCTAGACAGTCCCTGGGGGGGTGGGGAGGCCGCAGACTCTGGAGAAGAGCGGGGAGAAGGAGAAAGCCCCCACCCTGGAGAAAGAAGACCAGCCCTCAGGCCTGGAGCCAATGCCAGCAGCCGTGGGTCTTCCAAGCTCTGCTCAGACTTGGTGACGCCTCATCCCCAAAGAGCAGCTGCAGGTACCCGTGTGCTGCCTTCAGGCATCTGGGAACCACGAAGGCAGCTCTCCCTACTAGTTAGTGCTAATGAGGGTTAATGACCAGTGGGCTGTCAGTCCCAGGGTAATTACGAGGTATCAGATCAGAGGGCTCCTCCCTGATGTCTGCTGTGGGCAATGCCAGGACCATCTTTTCACTGTGGGAGCAGGGCAGGTGCCCCACCTCGGCGGCCCGGCTCACAGCCCCCAGGGCCGCTTTAGATCCTGCTCCTTGCTTGGGCTGAGGATGTCACACTGTGGAGGTGTATCAATCTCTCTCTCTCTCTCTCTCTCTCTCTCTCTCTCTCTCTCTCTCTCTCTCATCCATCTGATTCCACAGCATTTATTAAAAGGATTTACTGCATCCTAGGCTTTGGGCCAGATACCGGGGAATGAAAGTGAGTAAGATGAGCACCTCACCAACTAAGAGCTCACACCGGCTCCTGAAGTGTTGCTACGGAGGTACGGACAGGGCACTTGTGGGCTGAGGGGGAAAGGGCTGATGAGCCCAGAGCTGGTATCACAGAGCGTCTGACAAGAACCAGAGGATTTCCAATATGACCTGCAGCCCCGGGTTAGAAAATGCCACAGAAAAGGTGCCAGTTACGGCAGCAACAACAAAACCTGCAACATCCCAGCAATGAGTGTCGTGAGAAATGTAAGACACGTGGGAAGAAAACTGTGACGGACACACAAGACGGGAATGAACAGAAAGATACGCTTCCCATCTCCCGGATGGGAACACTCATTACAAAGCTGCCCATTCTGCCCAAATAATCTATAAAGTCCATGCGATTCCAACGGAAAAATCCAAACATTTTCCATAGAACTTGACAAGTTGTTTAAAAGCTTATTTGGAAAAGAAAGTGAAAAAGAACCCCGCCCCCCCCCCCCCCGCAAAAAAAATGCTGTGGATAAAATGAGTTTTTTAGGGTTTTTAAAAAACCAAACTGTTATATAAAAACTGTAGTAATTAAAACAATGAAATACTGACATAGAATCAGACAAATAATTCAATAGAAAAGAGGAAAGGCCCTAAAAAAAAAACATGAATATATGAGTAATTATAAAATGCTTAAGGTAGAATTATAAACCTTTTGGGAAATGATTAATAGACTGGACATAATAGGCCTTGTATTTGGGGAAAATTTAATCCCTATCTTACACTATATACAAAATAACTCCCAGCTTGGAGTTCTACATATCTAAAATAAAACTATAAAGTGAAAAACTTGGGTGCCAAAATATTGATGAATTCCAATTGCATAAAAATCAAATTTCCACATGACAGACACAATAAAAGAAAAACAAGAGGCCACAATTTTTCCAAAATAGAGGAGAGGTTAATATTGATAATATATGAGAACTTTATGAACCATTAAAATTCAATCTAATTAAAAGTGGGTAATATATGTAATATGTGATACACAGAATAAATGCAAAAATGGTTAACAGTTAAAACATTCTCAAATTCACTAATAAAATAAGTTAAAATAATAGGAGATATCCTTTTCACTACCAAATTGGCAAAAATTAAAAACTTGGTAATACCTCATTGAGGGTAGGTGGGGCAGTAAATTTAATTGATATTATCAGATTACCTTTTGAAGGGGTAATTTGATAATGTCAATTGAAATTTCATTTGTATGATTTTGTCCTACACAAACATTTAAACAAATAACCAAAAAATTTTATAAACTACCACATCATTTATAATTGCAAAATACAGAAACTGTAAATGTCCATCAACAGGAAACAAATTACAATAAACTTATAAAATGAAAGACTCCATAGCCATTTAAAAGGCCAAGATAGATGCACTGACATGGAAAGATGTCCTCCACATATTAACGAGCAGGAAAAAGAATACCAAACATGCAAAGTATGGTACAAACACATTTGTGTGGGAAAGATAGTAAGTTCATGTACTCACTTTAAAGTCTGTAAATATATGTACAAATTGTTCATAGAGATTACACTGGGATGGAGAAGAAAGGGGGATTTTCGGTTTCCAATTTATATACTTTTATATTGTTTGATTTCTTTAAATGGGCAAGTATTACTTTTACTTAAAGTCCAAAATTTTCTTTCCATTTTGGAAAATAAAAAAAGAAGAATATTGCGATTGGTTTCAAAGTTGAACTCAAAATCCATCCCTTCTCTCTCCCCCTGCCCCATACTCTCCCCCTGGCCTTTGCTGCTCTTTATGGAGTCAAGATAAAGGGTAGAAGATAAAGGGTAAAAATATCTACCCCCACCCTCGGGGTGCTGCACATGCTCCCTTGAGTGTGACCCCTGAGTCGTCATTTCTCTGCTGGCTCAAACACGTTCAGGATGGGGTGCAGAGGGTGCCCCGCACACTCACCAGGTCCTGCTGGACCAGAGGGGAGGCTGTGCCTTCCTAATTGGGACTGTTGTTGCCCTACAGTCCAGTGGTCGGCAAACTGCGGCTCGCGAGCCACATGCGGCTCTTTGGCCCCTTGAGTGTGGCTCTTCCACAAAACACCACGGCCTGGGCGAGTCTATGTTGAAGAAGTGGCGTTAGAAGAAGTTTAAGTTTAAAAAATTTGGCTCTCAAAAGAAATTTCAGTCGTTGTACTGTTGATATTTGGCTCTGTTGACTAATGAGTTTGCCGACCACTGATGTGGGGGAAAGTAGGCCCCCGCGCAGCATGTCTCCATTTTTATACCCAGCACAGGACAAACGCACGCACGCAGAGAACCAAGTCTGGAGAGGTGCTCTGGGTACGAGTAGTTAACTGGGTTGTGAAACTCCAGGCAAATTCCTCCCCCTCTGTCCTTTCTATTCCCTAATTTTCCCAAAGAACGTGTCCTATCTGTATACGCAAAAGAGAGAATAAAAAGCCAAAAAAAAAGAAACAGATGTCTGGATTTAGCCAAGAGGGCTGGCAAGCCTAAAGGCCAAGGAGGAAGAGGAACTAAAGGTGACGGGGAAGAGGGGACCCCCAGGCAGGGCTTGCAGGAGTCCTCTGTCCTGCACCGTACATCGGTGAAACCTACTCAGCTTTAAGAAACACCCGCACGCGTGTGGGAGGAAGTTCCTGGCGGAGGCCAAGCTGAAGGCCTGTGGGCTCCGAACCAGCACACAGGGCTGTACTGGGCATAGCCGGACCTGACTTTGCCCGAGGGCCGTGGGAATGCTGGACTACGGGAACGGAGTGAGGGTACTCATTTCTTCATCCAGGTGCTGGTGACACAGGCGTGCTTACTTTGTGAAAACGCGCCGATCTGTACATAGGGGGTGCTCAGTTTTCTCATAATTAAAAACCGAGAGGAGAACACGGAGTTTCTGTCATCTGCTAACAGACTTGCCCTCACATTCTGGTCTGAATAAATCTGCACTCGTGGATCAGCCCCGTGGAACAGAACATTCAACCCAGTATTGTGCCTGACACATCTCACTGTCTTAATTTTTCCAGGCTCTGGATGGATGATCACTAAAATGATCAATGGATGAGAAAAAAATTCTGCGGCAAGCCCAGGATGAGGGCAGCGACTTCTCACCCCAAAGGCCATGCACGTCACCCGGGGAGCTTCGAAGAATGCTGGGGCCCACGCTCCGCTCCAGACCAATTACATCCGACTCTCTACACGCTCTTTTTTAAAAAACTCCCGGATGATTTTCAGATGCAGCGGGACCGAAAACCACTCAACTAGTTGAAGCAGCGGGCCTGGCCGCTGGAAACGCTCTGGGCGAGTGGAAGCCTGCGTGGTCCCTGCCCGTCCTGGCGGAGGCTGTGGGGCGGGAGCTCGTGTTCAGAGCTGAAGTGCCCTGCCAACCACGCAGTCCTCCTCCCCCCCCTCTCTTCCCAGACAGAGACCCCGTGGGGGACGCGGCCCTCGCGCGGAGGAAGCGGCCTCTGAGGGGGAGGGGGAGGGGGAGGGCTTCCCCAGGGTTGGGCACCGAACCGAGGGCTCTGGCTCCCAGCGGGTGTTGGGGCTGCTCTGGACCACTTGCCAGTACAACCCCAAGGCATACACCGCTCCGACCACACAACCCCAGAGCTAAGCCCTAACTACTACCCAGGGTCCAAATGACACCACTGGGAACCCACAGCCAGAAAACAGGAAACCGAGGAGAAATAATAGTGGGAAGACAGCCCACAGGGCAGAGGTCGGCAGAGCTCAATCATCAGGTGGGACCTGGCTCGGGGACAAGGGGCAGGGCCAGTGAGGAGGCGGGTACCACACGGCCCACCTGCCCACAGCTTCCAACACGAATCTCTGGGGTCTCCACGCCACCCTCATCCTGCACCCACTCTACGTGACAGGAGCCCCGGGTCTGACGCCACGGCTGGCTCTCCTGGCCCAACAGCCCCACGGCATTTGCACACACTTCTAGATGATTCTGACACAAGGAGCCCTTGGCCCACATCCCACAAAGCAGTGCCCTCAGAGGACGTCTCTGCTCAGCCTAGAACGTAGCCAAGCTCAAAGCAAGAGGGGAGAGGGTGGGGACGGGCTGAGGCCGTGGAGTATCCTAGGACAGAGAGCCCAGAGAGAGAAGAGAGGGATCATAGTGCTGGGAAAACGGCGGGGGGGGGGGGGGGGGGGGGGGAGGCAGCATCTCTTGGGCACAGCCTCCAACACTCCACTGAAAATCCATTTCTGTGTCCCCCCAGAGCACAGTGTGTAGGGGCAACAGTGAACCCAATTGGGAAGGCACAGTCTTCCCTCTCTGGGTCCAACAGAGCCTGCTGCAGTCAGGGGGAACCCTCTGCACCCCATCCCAAATTTATTCAAGCCAGCAGAGACGTGATTTGGCCCAGGGGTCCCCCCAAGGGAGAAGGTGTGATGAGAGGGTCTGTCTGGGACCCAGTCTGGCCCTCAGCCCGAACCCATCGGGGCGCCTGCCTCTCTCTAGTTCTTCCCTCCTCTGCAGAGTGGCCGGCAGCAATCAGAGAGGGGCCTTCCTGGGGTACAGGAAGGTGGACTGGCAGGAACTGGCTGCTTCTATAAACTCTATCAGCTTAGCAGGGCTGGGACCCAAGGCGCAGCCCGAGAGAAGGGGGATGTTGGTGGTGGTGGGGGGGCGGGTATCGATGCTTCAGAGAAAGCAAAGCAGGAAAACACAGTCAACAGGACAGGGAGTTTAGGAGCTCACTGTCAGGGACAAGTTGCAAACCTTTTCAATGTCTTTGTTTCCCTCTGCAAAGCCCATGGGGTTAGGATTACACTGAAGAAATGCTTGGAGGCGGGGCTGAGAAATCCAATTACTTAAGCACCAAGGGCACAGAGTTCCAGGCCACGGAGGTAACCAGGATTTACTTGGACCCTAATCTTACTTGGGCTGTCTGCCTCTTAAGGACTATTTCTGTGGCAAGTCTGTTACCTACCCTTTGCCCACCCACCCCCAATTCTCCTCTAAGGTGAGGTAGCCAGGGTAGAAGGAAATTAGGGTGTTTTTTTGTTTTTGTTTTTTTGTGGTTTTTTTTGTCTAATTGTTAGCATCTTAAATAAGATCCTCCAGCGGAAAAAACTTCCTTGGGGGGGCGGGGGAGGTAAAGTAGGAAGAAGATGCACAAACTCATACCATCAAAAACACTGCGATGATGTCTGTCCTGACAGACACCCGGACAGTTTGTGATCAGCCTCAGAGAAAAGAGGTTCTGCCTCTAGATCACTGGGAGCCAGTGAATGGTGAAGCCTCGGCACCGGGCAGGGCCCACGGCGCCCGCATCTACCTGAGAACTGGCCCCCCCTTAACTGTCCCCTCCCCCTACGTCATGCAGTTTACACACACACACACACACACACACACACACAGGCCTGCCCCTTCAGGGGGCTGCGCAGGCTCTGACGCTTCTCCATCGCGATCGGAGACAGGCAGAGAGGAAAGGGCCGACGGAGCATCCTTCCCTAACAAGCTGAGACCAAGAAACTCTTCTGAGGGACTCGGACAGAGCCGCTGGGACGGAGCTGCTGGGACGGAGCCGCTGGGACGGCAAGCCTCTGCTCTTCCCAGCGCTGCTCTGTCCCCAAGATGGACAGGACCGGAGGGAGGGGAAGTTGTGTCCAGGAAGGGGTGGAGTGGTCAAAACAGAGACCCTCTAAGGTAATGCTGTGCGGGGTGGGCCCGTACACTGTGCACCCCCACCCCCCACAACACAGACCCGGGAACCCGCAGTGGGCCTTTGGCGCCGGGACAGCCCCGTGAAGCTGCATCGTGCTGCCAGAGCGCGCACACGGCCCGGCCCGCCTCCTTCCCCGGCTCACAGGCCCGGCTGGGTGGTGCTGAACTCCCAAGCCGCGCGTGGTGCAAGCCGCGAACTACGTGTACAAAGCGGGACTGTGTGTCACTCTGCAACGTTTTGGAAATTAGGAAACACAACACCACCACCACCACCTGCCACATTTAGTTTGAGAAGAACCAACTTTGGAAGGCGACCCCTTCATTCTACAGAGGAAACTGAAGACCAGGGACATTAAGGGACTCCCCTCACAACCAATGACAGAACCCGAGTCGCAGATTTGGGAACAGGGAGGAAAAGAAACAGGACAACTGCCCTTCCTTGCCCTCCTCACCTCAGCCGAGGTCTCCCTCCCTGAGTTCCCGCTCCCAGAGCCGCCCAATGCGCAGAAGGCCGTTGTGGATTCCAGGGGACGTGCCCGGCGCGGTATTCCTATCCACCAGCCTTTTCTCCACCTCGAACCCGAACCCAACACATCTGAAGCCAACACTTTCCTTTCAAAACTACGCTCCCTTCCCAGCTACTCCCCGTCTCACCCACTAGTCTGATCTGTAATCGCCAGATCCCAGAGATGCCAGTTTATTGAAACCGGGGCTGGCATGTGGACTCCTCCCTCAAAGCCCCTGGAGGGCCACTGAGCCAGTGATACCAGCAAAGGCACACAGCCAGGCACACAGCCAGGCACAGCTGGGGGCGAGGGTGTGGTCTGCCGGTGCAGGTGCACAGCCCCAAACGCTGACCCAAAAGCCTCCGCTGTGTGAAAAACAGAAACTGCCCGTGCTGGTTTGCCCACACGGAGTGATGAGCTTAGGTGGTTTAGCCAATGTCTCTTGCTTCTAGTGATACTGTGAGGATCAAGTAACAATGATTTCTCTTATTTTTCAGGACCCAGTGCTGTCCCTGGAACATAGTAAATGCTCAGTAAGCGTTGGAAGACAAAGGCAGGAAGAAAGGGAGAGAAAGCGAATGGGGTCACAGTCCTGGACAGCAGGATGATTTCCAGATTCTAACCGTCGGAGCCACCCCTGCTCCCTAGCTACCCAAAGGCTTCCTATTCTAACCCACGAGGAAGCCGCCTCCTCCTCAGACGCTGCAGCCATGCTGGGAACAAAGGGGGAGTCCTCGGCTGCCTGCCAGATGCTCAAGTGTGAGAGGAAGCGAGGCCCGCGAGGTCAGGGTGGGAAAGAGGACTGGAGAGGACTGGGAGACCCAAAGCTGAGCCAAACCAAAGCCCCTCCCACACTCCCTGCCCCCACCCCCAGCCAGCGGAACCACGTGCTACAGCCTGGGCGGGCGGGGGCGGGGGGTGCGGGGAGGGGGCAGGAATGGGAGGGGACCTGGCAAGACCACAAAGACCATTTCTAGCAGAAACGTCCATCTGCAGCTGGAGGGAGCCCAGGGCCAGGCCCCTCCTCAGCAAGCCAGCAGGAGGGCTGCAGCCCTGCGGTGAGCCCTGTGGGCACTCGGTGTGCAGCAGGCTCCCCGGGGCCCACTCACCTGTCCATCCTGACAAGTCCTCTCTCCCCCAGGACGTTCAAGAGTTACCAGTTCAGTCACCAAGGAGGAGGAGCTGAGCCCTGGGACTCTAACTCCAGTTCTCGTTATCATTTAGGAAGCCCTCTCTCTCCCTCTCTGTCCTCAAACTCGGAAAATCCTCTTGGTTGGCTGGTTCCCCGCGCTAGCCTGGCATGCTCACCTGCTGCCGTATCTCCCCAAGTTCACACCGCACCTCCGAGATCAAGGGAAGAGCAGGCAAAGCGGGCAAGAGACTAGGAGGAGTCACCCACGGTGTGTGGAAAGTCGAGGATGGCGGCTTCTCAACAAAGGGGCATTTCTGCAGTGGTCAAAAGCAGAGACCGAAGGCAGAGATCCCGGGCACAGTCCCAAAATAGTTTCCAGACATCTTCAGCCAATTGAGGATTCCCAGGGGGCAGCGCGTGGGAGCAGCGTGGGAGCCCGAGAGCCGGGCAGCATGGTGCTCTCGGCACTGGGCACTCACTCCTGTCCAGGCTGCCAAGAAGGAGGCGGCAGCAACAGTGTGTGCTCTGGCATGTTCCTTCGCATATCATGGGTAGACACGTAACACACCAGACAGTACAGTCAGTGACAACTTGTGTTTATCACGCTCAACGCTGCACACCCTACATCCTGGATCTTCTTGAAACGCTGGCAGGACACCACACACAGCAGATGAGCATATTCCCACTGGCTCCCGAATACCCTTCACCCCTGGGACTCCCCCAGCCTGCACCCATCCCATGGGGACAGGCTGGGGCACAGGACAAGGGTGGGGGGTCTCACAGAGTCTTGGTCTGATCTCAGAATGAGCTCACGCAGCAGACAGCTTCCTACACCATGACCTGCTGATGGAAGAGGATCTGGCCAAACTGCCTCATCCGGGGCACCAAACTGGTCACCCAAGAAAAGTCAGGGAAGGGGGCTCAGATCCCGGTGCTTGCTGGCAGTGCCCAAGGCGGGCCGCGAGAAAACGGCCATTCTCCAATGACACAGAACCCAATAAAAACAAGCACAGACACCACCTCGGAGCTTTAAAAACACAGTCAGCTGGGGCTCCACCCTGAGAAGGGGGAAAGACAGAGGCACGTGAAGGGCTTTCTCTGGTTTTCCAAGTAGCCCTGCTCCATGCCCACAACATTAAGGGTCCCGGTGCTGGGCCCGCAGAATGCAGCAGGGAGAAATGGAGAGCACACTTGGAAAGAGAAGCCACTGGGAGGCGAGGCGGGAGGGAGGGAGGGAGGGGGCGCCTTCAGGAGTAAACAAACCTGCCAGCAGTCCTTCCTCCCAGCAGAGAGGGAAGCTCCGGCTGAGAGGGCTGAGCGCCGCCGAGGAGGGAGGGAGCTGCCCCCTCGCTGAGCCCATCTGTCCTCATCCCCTTGTCCCGCTTTCCCCAGGGTGGGGGGCAGAACAGGTGCACTCCATGCCCACAGACCTCAACAGCACAGTCCCCCGTCGAGCAGCGTGATGCCAGGGGAGGAAGTGGAGGTGGAACCTGGGGGTGAGCTCACACTTTCTCCTCCCCACCCACAGCATCGCCAGTATCAAGCACCCTCTGCGTGCCTCAGGGGCCTCCCACGGTCTGGTCCCAGACGATCACCCACTCCTCCCAGCCTCGCCAAGGCATGCCCAGCTCCCCGGCGGAGCCAATGCCACCTGGCTCGTCTCCTGCCCCCAGAAGCTGCTCCAGAAACAAAATTCTTGCCCTCCCCCAAGTACTTCCTTGCCTCAAGTTCCTTGGGAAGAAGCCAAGGAACCACCCTGGCTTCTGATCCTCCCTGCAGCCTCACCCAGGAGCCCCCATCCCACGTGGGGAAGCACAGCCCCTCCCTGCCAGTGTCCCCACCCAGGCAGGGAGGCGGCACCTCCACGGAGCTTCCCACAGCTTTCCCAGGAAGCAGGAGGCGGATTTCCAGGGAGGAGCATCTGGGGACAAAGTAGATCATCCACTTGCTACCCAAGCAACCAGATTCCCCCAGCTCCCCCACAGGCTCCAGGGGCCCAAGGGGAAGGTGGGGTGGAGACAGGCTAGAATGGGCGCGCCCTCCCTCCTTAGAAAGTCCCACCTGCCCCCACCCACCTGTCCCCCAGCCTCTCTGCTCTGAACTTGAGAGACAGCCGCACGGAGTTGCCACCCGCTTTGTTTCCCCTGCCTTGGGCCAGCAGAGGATACTGCTGAGTAATCCCAAACTCTCCGTGGGTCCCCAGCCCTGTTGACAGGGAGAAAGCCCAAGGAAATCTACGGATCCTGGTCCTTGTCAACCCGGGAGGAATACCTGTGCTTCCTAGTCATAGACCCTGCCCTGTCCCAAATACCTCAGCCCTGACCTTCAGACAGCCACACGGAGAAGCTCAGCGCCTTCTCTGCTTCCTCCTCACCTGGTAACATTCCCTGCTCGGCTCCCCAGACACCAAGCCACAGAGTAACAGCAGCCTCCTGCCGGCTTCCCAGTCATGATGTTGCATCAGCCCCCACCCTACCCAAAATATCCTCACCCCCACCACCTCCTCGCCTCTCCAGCCATCTCCATGGTGACAGCAGCATGACTAATGACACCCTATCAGCTTCAGACTCAGGAGCACCATTTACCCTCCCTCTTACCCCGCCACCCCACCCAGGGATTTCTGCAGATTGGATGCAAACCAACAGTGCCAGGGACGTGCTCCAGAGAGATTTCCAGGGGTTGCATGTCTTTAAAAAAACAAGCACACAAACAAAACAAAACAAAACAAAAAACACACAGTTCGACAAACCCAATCCCAACTGCACCCAAACCATCCAGCTGAGAAAGCAAAAAGAATCCAAACAAAACCCACACAGGCCTGAGAATTCATTGGCCGCCCGCACCCCCGCCACCCCTCCCCCTCAGCGGCTGCTACACACACAGTGGGAGATTAAGGGATCACCCGAGGAGACCCTTTATTTTTATCCTCCCTCTCTCTCTCCCTCTCTCTCTCTCTCTCTCTCTCTCTCTCTCACACACACACACACACACACACACACACACACACACACAAGGTACCTTGACAGCGGCCCCTTGTCCCCAGGGCCCGGCTCCTTCACCAGCCTTTATTTCCACCTGCAAAAGAAGCCAGAGAGACAGATGAGCCAGGCTGACAGCAGGAGACACTCCAAGTCCGCCGGCTGCACCCCCAGCGCCGCTGCAGGGGAAGCGGCGGGCGGGGGGAGGCCGCCTGGGGAAGAAAGGACGGCGGGGACCATCTTCCTGCCTCCAGCTGCCGCCCAGACGCGCGGTGGAGGGGCGCGATGGCCTTCCAGTGTGTTTTTGTTTTCATCTCTCCCTTTTCCACCCTCCCCAGATCCAGGAGGCCATTGCCCCTCCTCCTGCGTCCGGGCTGGCCTGGCCCTCCCCGCCCTGCCCGCTCTACCTCGGCCGGCCTCCCCCGGTGCCTGGGCCGGCGGGCCTCCCATTATCCCCGCCGGAGCGGAGCGCACGGAGGGAGGCACTGCAGAGGAGGCGGCGGCCAGCTGCTGGCTCGGCTCCCCTCCCCGCCGCCGGCGCGGCTGGTGTGGAGGGGGCGGCGCGCTCGCCAGCCAATCCCGGAGGCCGGCCGGGCGGGGGCAGGGCCGCCGGGGGCTGGACCTGCCCAGCCGGGAGGCGGGGGCACCTCCGAGGGAGCCGCGTCCGTCCGCTGCGGCCCAGGCCCGCTGCCTTTCCCAGGCAGGCCGGGGATCTCGGGGCACCGCGCGGGGATCCCGGGCACCTCGCCTCCTCCTAGCAGGGGACCCCGAAGGCAATACCAGCGGCCTCCTCTGCGTCTCTAGGGTCAAATGACAGACCCCGCCTAGGGTCCGGCCGCAGCTGGCGGGACTTCCTCTCCCACCTCCGGGGCCTCCCCCCAGGACACCGGCCTCACCCAGGGCCCGCGCTGTAAGAGCTGGAGGAGCAATAGCCCCTCCGATCTTCAAAGAGAAAAGGAACCTGCACCCCACTTTGCAGATAAGAACACAAGGCAAGCCCAGGGAAGTAACTTACCCAAGGCGACACAGCTAGAAGGCACCAGAGCCGGGACTCCGGGCCAGGTCTGGCTTTGAATACCAGGCTCCTAACCATATGCAGCCCTGCTCCTCCCTCCAGCGCCCACCTCGGAAAACAGACTTCTGGAAGCCCACACTGGCTGTGGCTCAAAGACTCCCCATGCCAGCCTGGCCCTCCCCATGCAAACACCCACACCCCTCACCCTAGGATGGCTCATCCCTCTGCCTGATTATACACCCCCCCCCCCCCCCCAATCCAGATAGCCTCCTCATCACCACCACCACTCCGGGATACGGGATACTTTCTCCTCTCCTAGAAGGGCCACGGGAAGCATCCCAGCCCCCCCCCTCCCGTCCCCGCATCAGGGGTTCCCATCCCTGGGGAAGGCTGAGGACCCCGAAGCAATGACCTCCAGTTCCCAGCTCTGAGCCTTTGAAAGCTGCAATGCCCAGAACACGAAGGGCAGGAGAACAGAGCGGGGAGAGGACGGCCCGCACTCCACTCCTGGATTCAATTCCTGGCATCCCTGGGCACGTCCTGCTCTATCCCCTCCCCTCCCTGTAGCTGAACCCCCAGCGCCCCCACCTCCCAGGGAGGGGCCGTCACAGACTCTGGGCCTCGCGTATCTGCGAGGACTCTGTGCAGACACGCAGCGCACCCCTGCACGCCGCACCCCTGCACGCCGTGGGCTGTGGGCGCTGCTAGCTACTCTCGCTCCGTTTCCGGGAGAACTCGTTCTGCGCTACTTCTTGCCTCACAGATGAAGCAGCGAAGGTCGGAGAAAAGCGACTCCGGGCTCGTTAGATTGTGCGACAGCTGTTCCGCGTGACGTGCTCCTCTACCAGGTCTCCCACAGGCGCCCCATTGCCGCCCCTGCCTGGTGCCCCCTGGGGGTACTGGGCTGGGATAAGCTGCCTTCGGAGGGACGGCAAAGCTCCCATCTGGTGAGGAGATCCCAGGAGGCACGGGGCCCACACCTTCATCACCCCTGGGGACAAAGGGCAGCCGCTGGGCTCCTCTCCAGGGCTAGTGACAAGGCAGGGCAAGGAGCAGTGTCCTGAGTCGTGGTTCAAGATGGGAAAACGGGCGTCGGCACCCCGCAGCGCTTACCCTGGCCAGGCCAAGAGAAGCCCCGCCTTTATCCTGGTCCCCAAAACCCTGGCCCACCTACCCACTCCACACACAGCCTGCGTGCTGCTTGGATAGTAACAATTCATGCTGTTGCTGCTGCGGCTGCCACAGTTTATCAAGCCCCTGCTATGTATCAGGCTCTGTGCCAGCCATGCCAGTAGGAGCATCTCATTTGAATTACTCCACACACAACCTTGTCTCTTATGGGGAAACGGACTCAGACACAGACGTTGATGATTTGCCCACAGAGCACACAGCGGGTGAGTGGTAGGCTAGGATTCCAATCTAGGCCTTTCTCCTCCCAGTCCTCTAACCCCTCCACCCTCTCTCTCTGCCAACCCCAGGAAAACGCAGAGAGGGATGGGGTCACTTGACCTTAACCACTTCCCTTTAAGCCAGGGGTCCTCAAACTTTTTAAACAGGGGGCCAGTTCACTGTCCCTCAGACCGTTGGAGGGCCGGACTATAGTTTTAAAAAAAACTATGAACAAATTCCTATGCACACTGCACATATCTTATTTTGAAGTAAAAAAAAAGCAAAACGGCAAAAACACCCGCACGCGGCCCGCGGGCCGTAGTTTGAGGACGCCTGCTTTAAGCTATGGTCTGAGAACAGAATCGGAGACTTCGAGATGCTGCTGCGTGCCCGGGTTCCCCACCCCCTTCCCCCACGTGGTGCAAGGAGCACGGCTCAGTCTGAAAGTTGCTCGCTCCGCCACTTTCCCAGCTCATCCAGCCTCTGTGAGCATCACCCCCTTCTCCCGGGGCCTTCGCAGAGCAGCAGGGCCTCCCCCAGCGCACCAATCACAACCAAGTTCAGTTATTTATTTACACGGCCGTCTTCCCCACGTGGGCGGGGGCCCCGTCTTCCCCACTTCACTCGGCTCTGCACAGAGCTGGAATGTGCTGAGTGGAGTTTCTAGCAAGGAGGGAGGAAAGGTAGGGGGCTGGGCGACACGGAGGCCTCTCTCCTGGTTGGCTTTCTCTCCGAGATCCCCGAGAGTCAGAGGGACACCTCCTCTCCTGGGAGGGCAGGACCTGCCACCACTAAACTAGAGCCCAGTCTCAGCCTGTTCAGCCCAGCCCACATCTTCCTCACCAGCCTGCAGGAGCCCCCCCCCCCCCCCATTGCTAACTCCGTCCCACCTCCTGCCGACACCCCAAGAGGAGCCCATGGCCCCTGAGGAGGCCACCTGCTCCTATCTCTGCCCCACCCTGGCCTCTTGCCTTTTCCGAGGCATCTGGAATGCCAGGACTCCAGCAAAGTCAGTCTCCACGGCCAACCTGTCCCATCTCCATCTGCCCCCTTTCTTCATTTGCAGCTTCACCGTGACTGGTCCAGAGGTGCTTGGGACCCTTTTGTATGGTGTCCCCGTACACCTGCCATCATGACCTCTAGTCCCCACTGCACTCCCAGCGGGAGGAATGGGGCCACAGTCCTCACCAGGGAGAGGTGAATAAATTCACTCACTCAGAACACACCCCCCCCCCCCCCACACACACACAGTGAGACCCTCAGGTACACGGATCGCCACGGGCCAGAACCACACAGATACAGAGAGACTAGTGAATGGGAACACATTCAGACACAGACCAAGCGCCAAACCCATGCCAGGCCCCATACTTGGAGCAAACTGAACCATCTCTTATTTAACCCTCAAAACCAACCAATGAGACAGGAATTATTCATGCCCATTCTAGAGATGGAGAAACCGAGATACAGAGAGGCTAAGCACCTTGCCCGAATTCTCACAGCTAGAAGAGGACGAAGCAGGGCTCCGGATTCGTAGCTGTACAGTCAGTGCTGCTCTGTGTAGCCCTAGGATTTTCATATCCACCTACCTCTTCCAGGGGCAGTGGGTCGGCATCCTTCTCCTCCCAGGCCATGGCTGTGTCCTGAATGAGGTCACTCCCCACAAACCTTCATTTCAAAGCTCAGTACAAGCCCACTTCCTCCAGGAAGCCTTCTCAGGTTACCACGGTGCTCTGCCAGCCGACAGCACTTCTAATGTTTCTCCTCTGACACTCGGCACTGCTATTTGTCTCTCTGCGTGTCCTGCCTCTCCAACCAGAAGGGCTGGAGTCGTGCCTCTGCAAAGCCCCTGCGGGGTTTTATCCCACATTCCACACACCGGAGGCACGTGGCACTGACTGTGGGGGAAGTCTGTGACCTTCTTCCCTTCCTTCATCATCACACAAAGGATCCTGCCAAAGAACCCCAACACCCCCTCCACCTTCGGAACCTATGTTTAAAGTCCTTGGTGTCCACGCATCCATTTCCACCCAAGTAATTGCAGCCCATCACACACATCATCCCCTATATTTGAAACTCTCCGTGGTTGTCATGGGAACTGCCTTTGCCTTCATTCACTGATCAGGCCTCACAATTAGCTTTGGCAGCGGAAGTCTGTGTCAACAGCAATCTCAGGAGGGAGGAGGAGGAGGAGGAGGAGGAGGAGGAGGAGGAGGAGGAGGAGGAGGAGAGCGGCAGTGATAGAAGAAAAGGTGCTCCTCCTTGGAGATGCAGCAGAACCAGACAGAATCCAGGCACCCAGCAACGTCCACGGGAAAAGTCAGAGCCCGCCGGCAACGCCGCCTGCACGCGTCGCTACCAGCGAACAGAACGCACCGGGGCTGCCAGGCTGCCAGGCAGCAGTCGCGGCTCTGCCCAAACTCCGCATGCCCTCCTAGATGCCTGTGAGGAGGACTATGGTCTATGAGCCTCGTTAGGGTCTCCCCACCCCACATTCAGCAGCCTGGGACCAACTGTTCCAGAGCCCAAGGCAGTAACCCCGGACCTTAAGAGGTGGGACGGGAACGCGGAGGGGTTCAGAAACCTGGGAGCGGCCTCTCGGGGAAAACTTCCAAGGAGAATTGTGTCCTTCCACACCCCTGCCGCCAGGGACGAGCCTTCAAGCATTCGGGCAGCATCTCCACGCCTCGGGCTCAGAGGAGAGTCCTCCCCAATCCTGGGAGTCTCCCCACCCCAATCCTTCACATATCGCTGTCCTGAAACTCTCAAAACAGGTCCCTGCCCTTTTTCCACTGGGCGCTCTGGGCCCAGAGATGACTAAAGGCTGGGCTCTGCCCTCAGGGCATCCCTCCCTGTCGCCCTACCGAACTGCACTGTAATTATTTGCTTCCACGCTCATCTCCCTCCACAGCCTGTGAGCTCATTAGGGACAGAGTACACGCTGCCTCCGCTTTCCCCGTAGCTCAGGCTCAGCCGCAGCCGCAGCCTTGCACACAGCCAGTCCCGGGCGACTGAGACCGGGAAAGCAGCTCACAAGTCTGCAAGTTAAAGCAGACGACGTCCCGCCTCGGGAAACTGAAGCGACGCCGGAGAGAGGAGCTGCCCTCCCCCGGCACAGGGGCTAGTGCTCCCCTCCACCCCATGGCTGCCTGTCCTGCAGCGAGAACACAGTTCAGACAGGACTCAGCCCTCCTCGTGAGTGTGTGCCATCCCTCTGTCTTCTAGGGCTCCAGGGTCATCCCCAGCGTTGAAGAGGGAACCGGGACACTCAGAGCTTCCCCTTAAAGGGCAGAGCAACCAATGAAAAGTAAGGCAGAGAGAAAGAGTAAGACAAGAGAGCGTCTCCCATATCCTTCTCACGAGGAACGGCTCAGACGTGGAACAGACTCTAGTCCAGTACCTTCCGTCTTGTTTCCCACCCAGCATCTCCTCAGCCCTTCCCCAAGCTTCCTGCTGAGACAGGAGAGGCGGGAAGCTACGGGGCATGTGCAATCTGGCAAATGCCCCCGAATGACTCTGCCCAATGTAACCTCCCTTCCGTGTGGAGGATCTGGAACTGCCGCTTTGCCAGTGGCGGGAGGTGCATTGACCTGTCCACGCACTCCCCACCTGGGTGTGGGGCGGTGGGGCCTGACGGAGCTGGAACTTGTGCGCGTCAGAGCAGGAACAGAGCTCGGGGGACCTGAAGGAAGGGAGCAACCCCAGGACCTGCGGCTGAAGGCCGGCCAGTCACCCCACACTGGGCTGTGACTGAAACTTAGCTTATCAGATTTCTTATGCAAATGACAGGAGACAAGGCCACGGAGTGGTGTGTCCACTCCAGGTGTTCCAGCGGCCTCGGCCCTGCACAGACACTCAGCGGCCACAGCAACCCTCGAGACTCTCCCTAAAACAGCCAGCAGGGCTCTGGGAAGAAGAGGTCCCTTCCTGGGCGTCCTGCTCTCAATCCACAAGGGAACTGTAAAGAAGTGATGGCGGGGGGAGGGGGGGTGGGGGGGCGGGGGCGGCAGCCCCAGTCGGGTGGCTCAGTTGGTTGGAGTGTTGTCCCATCCTGTACACTGAGAGGACTGTAGATTTGATGCCCAGTCAGGGCACATATGAGAAGCAACCAATCGATGTTTCTCTCACATTGATGTCTTTCTCTCTCTCTCTCTCCTCTCTCTCTCTCTCTCTCTCTCTCTCTCAAAATCAAAGGAAACATATCCTCGGTGAGTATTTTTATTTAAAAAAAATATTTTTATTGATTTCAGAGAGGAAGGGAGAGGGAGAGACAGAAACATCAACGATGAGAGAGAATCATTGATTGGTTGCCTCCTGCATGCCCCCTACTGGGGATCGAGCCCGCAACCCAGGCATGTGCCCCTGACCAGAATCGAACCCGGGACCTTCAGTCCACAGGTGGACGCTCTATCCATTGAGCCAAACCAGCTAGGGCATGGATGTTTTAAAATCATTTTTAAAAATTGATGGGAAGGCAAGTGGGGAGTTAGTGACAACTCCTGAGACCCCTGATGTGGTCCTCCTCCTCGCTCAGTCACCTCACCACCTTCTAGAACGAGATGCCCGAGGCACAGAGTTAACAATGGACTCGGCTGGGTCCGTGCAGAGGGCCTATGGGGCCAGAGTGAACATGGGCAAGTTTCAGCAGGGCCTCTGGTCCAGTCTGTGGGTGAAGAGGCCACTTTCCGCTAGGGAGCCGTGAGAGCCTTTGGGTGGAGAGCCACTCCTCCTGCTTTCTCTCTCCACAGCAGATCATTCAAACCCGCCATGCCCACAAGGAGAAGCAATGAGCTTTACAGTAGCTTAGAACCCAGGAAGCCATCACTCCTCACCATTGACCTTGGGGTGGGGACAGGGATTCTAACTCAAAATACCCTTCTTAGAGCAGCCAACCAGGAAGGCGATTTCCCCAACCCAGAAAGGTCTGGGTGAGGGTTCAGAGATCACACAGGGCCATCCCTCTCTCTTCTAGGGCTCCAGGGTCATCCCCAGCGTTGAAGAGGGAACCGGGACACTCAGAGCTTACCCTTAAAGGGCAGAGCAACCAATAAAAAGTAAGGCAGAGAAAAAAAAAAATAAGACAAGAGAGAGTCTCCCATATCCTTGTCCCATAGAATTCCCCATAACGCTGGAAATGTTATCTGCGTGGTCAACGCATAAGCCGCTAACCACGAGAGCAAGCCGCGATAGAGCACTTGAAAAGCAGCTAATGCTGAACTTAATTTTAATTAATTTGAATTTAAATAGCCACATGTGGCTAATGGCTACCATAACTGGACAGCTCAGGTAGAGCATGCTTGTTAAATGTGGGGAGGTCACGAATACTCTTAAGAATCTACTGAAGCCCTAACCGGTTTGGCTCAGTGGATAGAGCATCGGCCTGCAGACTCAAGGGTCCCAGGTTCGATTCCAGTCAAGGGCATGTACCTTGGTTGCGGGCACATCCCCAGTAGGGAGTGTGCAGAAGGCAGCTGATCAATGTTTCTCTCTCATCGATGTTTCTAACTCTCTATCCCTCTCTGTAAAAAACCAATAATATATATATATATATTTTAAAAAAAGAATCTACTGAAAACCATGGGCCCACTCCCCTGAGAAAAGATGCCCCGGCACATTGACAACATTTGGCTAAAGTTTTCAGAAAGTTCCCAGGTTCTATTCCAATGGAGGCCCGAGATCAGGTCTACGTATAAGATTGTCCAGAACTTGACAAAACCCTCATAAGCTAAAGGAGATGCTTCTTCTGCAACGTGGTCATCTGAGGAACACGGAGAGAGACCTGATATTGTCCTTCACTGAGTCTTAGCAAGAGACACCACGTGTGGAAGCCCCACCCTCGAGGATGTCCTCAGAACATCCCGCCAGGCAGCACCAGCCTCTGCCCCACGCAGGATGGGCACCACCGCGGAGGGTTTGCTCCTCAGTCTTGGAACAGCTACAAACGTGAGACAATTCTCTTTTCTAACATGGGTTCAGTCTACCTGCTTGTAGCTTCCGCCCACTAAGGAATGTTCTGCACACTCCTCTACTCCACGGGATTGACTCCCTTTTCCCCAGGAGAGGGGACCTGGTCTGTATTTCTCTACCCATTCCCAAGGCGAGCAGGCCCGTTTCCTTCAATTGTCTCTCGTGGGACCACGCTGGCAGATCCCCTCCATACAGGCGAGAATGTCCCTTTTAGAGTTTCAGCCCTTCCCACCTGCTAGGAAGGCAGGGTTCCTGACTTGTGCACGTATTTCTTCTCTTTTTAAAAACAGGTACAGGACTTCGGATTCACCCCCAATGAAACCCCATGAAGTTTCTTTGGGTCCAGTGTTCCAGACTGCCCCATTCTCCTCAGCCCCTTGATCTACTGTTCAGCTGGATACCCGCACCCCACCCCCACCTACCCACAGATCCAACACATTTACTCCAAACCACATCTTCTGAAGAGGGCACACAGGAGACGCGCACACCTCCAGCCCCTTCCACGCGTCCCAAGAGTCTGTGAGCACAACCTTTCTCTTCAGTCACCATCAGCTACAACTCGCTCATGGGCTCCAACATTGAGGCAGACTACTGAGCAGCAAACATCTGAGAGCCCTTTCCTGACTACTCTCAGGACACACACAGGTTCCCGACGGGTTTTCCTAACTCACTAGGTTAGCAGGAACTGGGCTCCAGAAGAACAAGCATAAACTTGGAAGAAATCTCAAGAGCTTCTGGTCTCCGTGGCCTGCAGGTTACAGAAATGGGTGAGGTCATCCTCTTTAACCTTGATGGCAACTGGAGTTTATCGAGACGTATTTCTATCCTCCGTGCCCCCCCTCCCTCCTCCCAGTCACCAGCTCCTCAAACTCTCGGGGACATCCAGGTGCCCTGGGCATCAGGTTACAGTGGAGATTCTGACTCACCAGGTCTAAGGTGGGACCGGAGAGTCTGCATTTCTAACCAGCTCCCAGGTGATGCCAATGCTGCTGGTCCCCCGGTTAGCAACGTGGGAATATGGGTGTGAGCCATCCAGGTGCCCAAGACTCAGGTGAGCCAGGTACAGAAGAGCCCAGGTAGGTGCCCATCACCTCAGCTCTCATCTGCACCCGAGGACTTGCACCCTGACTACACATTAGATACACCTGGGAGCCCCGGATCACCGGGGTTCACCTCAGACCAATTAAATCAGATCGCTGGGGGTGGGGCCCAGGTGACCCCAATGTGGAACCCCCGACCCCCACGGTTGATAGGAAGATTGAACCAGGGCAGCTATCCCCGCGCCAGCTCTTCGGGATGACTTGAAAGAGACAACTGGCCCTCTGATCTGCCCGAGAGGCTGGCAGGACACACCAGCATTTCTGTGCAGAAATCCAGGTATGTTAGTTCGACGGGGCTGCTTTGTGAAGACCCACAGGGACCCTCAAAGCTCACCACCTGCCTTCCTAAAGCCTCGCCAACCACCTCCGTCACAACCTGCTCCAGGTCTGTCAAAAACAGACGCCAAAGTCTCTCTGGAAACGTGGACTTCTTACCTGTCTCCGGTCTTTTGGCTCCCTTTCCGTCATCGTCACTCAGAGATGCCCTTCCACAAACATATCTGGAGGTGTTCGTCCAGCAGGGAGCCGGGGAGCGAGTGACTCAGACGCAGGCAGGGCGGCGGCTGGCTCTGCCTTCCTAACCACACACGCGGCGGTCCTCCCCAGTTTACACCTCACCCCCTGAGGCGACCGGGACCCAAAGGCTGCTCACTCTCTCTCTGTGTCTTTGGTGGTGCTCCCTGAAGCTGTAAGCCTATTCCTGCCTCCTCGTTCTTGCTGGGAATATACAAAAGGCTTTTTATTGTCTTGAGTATTTTCCACCGGCCTCAGCACATTCTGGTCACAGAAGTTCCTGCCGCTCCTCCTCAGGGGTCAGACCACGCTTGACTCTGCCTTCGGTGTCACGCACCCTCTCCCACACGAGGAGCGGGTCTGCTGCCCCCTGCCCTCACCAGGCAGCAGCGGGCGGCACACAGCCGGTTCAGTTCTTCCCCTCTCCCACCATCTTCCTCTCCTCAGGGCACCATTCAGGACTGTTCCGTCAGCATTTCCTTTTTTAAAAAGCAATCCTACCCCTCCAGCTAACTTCCCTTCTAGAGTCTGTGGCCAGGGGGTTAAAAACTTTTTGAAAAAACAATTGTCTCAAGTCTAAGGCAAGCACCTCTCCTTGTCCAGCCTCCCCCCCCCCCTCCCGGCCTCACAGCTGCTAAGAGGGGGTCCCTTTCTCTAATGTCTCAACACTTCTTCACCCATGAGCTCTCCCTTTGTTGGGGGAAAGGATCCCTCCTCACAGCCACTATCTTCAGGAAGACAGACCTACCGACTGGCGAGGCAAGCATCTATCAGGCGGTCCAATATTGTTGGGAGATCCCTAATTCCAAAGTATCTTGTCTCAAAATCGCGCTGAGAGCAGTTTCTACCACATGGCTGAGGGTTAAGACAGTGTCTCTCACACCATATATATATTCCCCTTTCTTTCCATTTTCACTAAAATACTCAGTCATGCTTCCATCCTTATGCATACATTTTTCTATACAAGTTTTTCTTTTGCTCCCAAAGCGTTCACCTCCCTCACCCATGAGCAACTTTTCAGTCAGGACCAGAGTGGCTCCTTGCTCCTGCTGTCCAGCCTCCACCCCAGGAGAGAGGCCGGCAAACTGCTCCTTCCCTCTGCCCCCCGCCCCATTCTTCTATAAGCATGTGAGGGAATGTCTGGAGATAAACATTTATTTTGAATTGCATCTTTACAATTACAAAACAGAGACTCACGAATGCACAGTTGTTTATGCACGAAGATTAATTCTTTTCTAGACCTTCTAGGACTGTCCTGTCGCCATGCACTGCTGACCTACTATGTGCCAGGCATGATGCATACTTTACCTCAATTCTCACAACAAACCCTGCAAAGAAGGGTTACCCCGTCTGACAAATGAGAAAACCGGTGCTCAGGGGCGTGCTTCGGGTTCTGAGGTCCCTGTGTCTCCACACCCACCAAACCTGACTTTTCTAATCTGCTGTCGCGTGCTACGAGCCACCACTCAGGTAAAAAGCATGTGGAGGTCAAACGGCCTGGGCATCAGCCCACGACCTAAGTCCTTCCCGGAACTAGAAAGGAAGACGGCGAAACGGGAATGAACCCCCTTCAGGTGTGTTACCGCACGTGAGGAGCCAGAGCAGCAGTCGCCTGCCTGGGTGGGAGGGCCCGCTCTGGGAGCTGCTTAAAATGCTGAACTTCTCTTCTGATAGAACTCCGCAGCACTGCCACCCACCCTTCCCCTGGAAAAAGAGTGAGGCGCAGGGAAGGAAGCCGGGGAAGCCAAGATAACGTTTACCCACTTACAGGATGATCCAAAGCAGCTGTCGACAGATAGCTCAAAGGAAGCCGGGGGAGGTGGAGACAGGATGGAAGTGAGGAAAGGGTGCCCAGAGGAGGAAATACCAGGCAGCAGGGATGCGAGGAGATGGTCTGATTCCCAAGAAGACTCCTGGGATGCTGTGTCTTGTTCCACCTGGAGAGTCTGGGTCCAATGCTTACGTTATGTTCCTGAGCCCAAACCAAAGGAAACTCAGAGGCCAGGAATGCATCCTCTCCTTTCCCACCGTCCCCGGTCCTGGGGCTTGTTCCTCTGCGACATGGCTGCTCAGATCTAAGGGTTAAGGTTCTGGGGGCCTGGTAAGCTCTGGGCTGCGTCTGGAGTTCCTTCACTCAGGCGGAGCCTCTGGGCACATCAGCTCTGCTAGAGGTGCTTCCGTTAAATGCAACGCAGCCTGGCAGTGGTTCCCACGCTTTCGGCCTTCGCGGACCAGTAAAATATACACATATGGAGACAGGCCCTGACCAAGTAGCTCAGTCGGTTAGGGCGTCGTCCTGATTCGCCACGGTTGTTTATTTGGTCCCTGGTCCAGGCACATACAAGAATCAACCAGTCAATGCATAAATATGTAGAACAACAAATCGATATTCCCCCCTCTCTCTCTCAAAACAAACAAACAAAAACATATCCTCGGTTGAGGATTAAAAAATGAAATTTTAAAAAAATTATGGAGACAGGTAATAGTTGTCATTTTGTACTTTGCTCAGTAAAGACTTCTTTTTTTAAAAAAAATCAACTTTCTATCAACACCTTGATTTCATAAAAAAAAAAGAAGCCCATTTTAAACATTAAGAAGTAGGAAGGACCTATCATTAAAACAAAGTACTCCTCTTTAAGTCAGAGAAAATTAGCTTTAAGAAAAAGCTCCCTCCATTGTCTCCTTACCATTGTTTCTCCAGAAACTGGGAGACACTGTCCGGGGCGGCATGTGGACCTTCTGCCCTGGGATTCCGCAGGCCAGCAGCCGCACTTTCCCTGACCCTGGGGGCCTGGCGGGGCAGCAACCGACCGTGGCAAGGTCTGCAGGGATGCAGACATCTCTCAGCGGGGTTGTCCTAAGCCTCAGCCAACCCAGATCCCGCTATCGTAACTCCGACCACCCGGCAGCCCAGGCCGGCAGCTCACACCCGGGAGGACGGGACTCTGGCCTCCCTCCAGCCCCTCTCCCTCAGGTACGCCTCATCGTTGCCGAAAAAAGAGCTTAAACATGGTTCACGAGGACCACTGGTTCCAGAAACATCCAGCCTAGAAATAAAGATCGGGCCCCCAGCCCTCAGGTCTGACTACAGGAGGAATGGAGTGAGACTACGGGCAGTGAAGGAGGCGAGCACTGGAAGGAAGGAAGGAAGGAAGGAAGGAAGGAAGGAAGGAAGGAAGGAAGGAAGGAAGGAAGGAAGGAAGGAAGGAAGGAAACCCAGCTTTACAGAGTAGACTGGGCAGGTTCTCCTCTCCCCCAAACACCAGATCTCATGCCCAGGAGTAAAGCTCAGCCCTGATCCCACCCCCCTTTCAGAGATGACCCTGGTCCAGCAGATGCCGGCTCCCCCAACACCAGTAACAGACAGGGGCCGGACACGTCTCCCAAGTTGGGGTGGGAGCTGCAGATGTGATCCAGATGTCTGCTTTAACCAGGGCACGGCGTCTGTGAGGCCCAGACCAGGATGTGCTGCTTCCACTGGGAGTGGACAAGGTAAGGTGAGAGGGGGGCAGAGCCCCCCAGCAACACCCACCTCCCTGCCCCCGACACTTGGAATCATCCTCCAGCCACAGGACACAGCCCCTCGGAGCCCAGGGCACAGCTCTGCACTAGGCGGTCAGGGAAACCCCGGCACCGGCCGCCTGTCCATCGGAGCCACAGGTGCCCTCGCCCTCAGACGCACGCACGCGCACGCACGCACGGCGGCTCACAGCTGGAAAGGGCTTCCAAGACCATGAAGCACAAGCCCTCCATTTCCCCAAGGAGAAGACGGGCCCAGACAGAGGGCTCCGGGGCAGAGCCCGGGAGGCCCACAGGCAGCGCGGGCCTCCGCCTCTGTCCAGCGCCAGTTCCGCTGCCTGAAGCCGCCACACCGCGCGCCTCCCAAGCTGCTCAACTTCGCTCGTCCCTACTCCTGCCAACTCTCCGCTGTGGCGGCTGCCGCCAGCCCTGTGCAAGGAAAAGATGGCCAGTGCAGGGTCACTGCCTCTCTGCTTCCCTCCTCTGACCTCATCCCAGCTCCTCCTTCCCTCCCGCGACCCGCGCTACTCCACATAAAGGAGTACTCCTTCCTGGGGGTGACAATGTGTCAAAAACTCGTCATTCATTCACTTAGTATCTGAGTGCTTCGGATACACCAAGGAACGGAGCCAGGTCCTGAGACACAGAGGTAACAGTCTTTGACTTCAAGGTATCCTTACTAGGGGAACCCAAATCCTGAGTTTCCCATAAAATTCCCTGCCGTCTTTCTGAGAAAAAAAAAAGGTACCCCCCCCAACCCCCCCAAAAAAAAGGTTTATGGAAAGAACTATCCTACTGCATCAGGGCAGCATAAAACCATAAAACCACTCCCAACTCTTCTTTCCAAACCCATCCGCCTCCATCCCTGACCTGACACCATCACTCTCCCCATCACCCAAGCATTGGTGTGACCTTGAAATACATCCGAGGCTCCCAGCCGGACAAGAAACCTCTAGAGATTAAGCTGGACAGCACTGTCCCGGGACACATGCAGACATCAGAGGTGAGGGCGCTCACTCTAGAGTCCTCTGCGACCCAGTTATGCTCCCATAAATTGTCAGTGCGGCCAAGGAGCCCACGCCGGCTCCCAAGGCCACTAGCCCTCCACGGTGGACCCAGAGGCTCCGAACGCGTGGGAAGGACCGCACGCTCTTGCACGAGACCCTTGGGAATACAGCAGCCTCAAGGAAGGGACAGGGTAGCCAAACGCCTGCCGGCCAGCTTACCTCCTTGAGAAGCCCCACTTTTTTCTTCAGCACCTCACACTTGCGCAGTTTGCAGATTTGGTGTGTGCGGCGGTTGGTGCAACTGGTGCAAGCCCCGCAGTTCTCCGGCCGCCGGCAGGGCTCACACGTACCGCACCGTTTCCGTTTCTTTCGCCCATCCCCACCCCCTCGGAGCTGGGGTTCACTCCCAGCCACTGGGAGCCCAGGCCCCTGGAAGCCCCCTACCATGACCTGGCCCTGAGGAAAGTCATACAGGCCCGGCAGCTCCGGCTGCACTGCCAGGGGCACCTGAAACTGGCTCATGACGCTGCCAGACGTGGGGGCATAGGTGCCTGGGCAGAGCCACTGTCCAGCTTCCCGCCTGCCTGCCTGCCTGCCTGCCTGCCAAGGCCACCAACAGGTCCTTCTTCCCTAACACAGTCACGAGCCTACAAGGTGGAGGCTAGCAGCTCCAGTCTCTGGGGTGGGTGGGTTCCTCTCCACCCCTCTTCACCTCCTCTGCAGCAGTCTGGTAGGGCTCAGGTGGGGGCCGCTCTCCCACTCGCTGGGGCCCAGGGTCTGGGGGAGGACAGCAGCGGCAGCGCCCAGAGAAGGGATCATCTTGGCTGGGAGGGCTCTTCACCCTCACCCCCCCTGGACGCAGGCATGAGGTGGACAGGTGTGTGGCGGGGGCAGAGCAGGGTGAGTTTCTCCTGATATTTCTCTTCCCGAGTCAGGATGGTGAAGGCAAGGCTGCCTGAAAAAGACAGAAAGGGGAAGGTAGCGCGTCACCTGGGGCTCAGACAACTTTCACGTGTTACCTTTCCCTGCTGCTGGGGAGAGAGAAAATGGGGGAGGAGAAGGGCTCGCTCAATGAAGTTTTGCCCAGAAGCCCTGGCAGGGAGCACTAGCACCCACGCCCTATCTGAGGAGGAGGCGGGGGGCCTGATGGGGGTTAAGGGAACCTGGACGGCTCGTTGGAGGTGGTGGTCAAGGTGATTTACAAGAAAGTTGTTCTCTGCCCCACCCCCACGGGCCGGGAGAGTTTCACCCAAATTCCCACACACACCCCTCACTTGAGGTCGCGGGGGCCTCCCCAGCGGAGCAGCGCTTTCAAAATAAAGTTTGCTGAGAGCTGCACTCGGCGGGGCTGCCCGGGCGCCCCCTGCACGGAAGCGGCCTGCAAGGGGGTCGCGCGCGGGGTAGCCCGCGCCGGCCGCCCCGCCGCGCCCCTCGCCGCTGGCCGGTCCGGGGAGGGCGGCCCGCTCCGCCGAGGGGGCGCGGGGAGGGGGGCGCGCTCCAGCTCGGCCCGGGCGGCGCGCGCGCCGCCGCTCGGGCTCCTTTGTTCTGGGGCCTCCGCCGCTCGGCTCCGGCGGCTCCGCGGCCCCCGCCCCGCCCCGTCGCCCCCGCCCGGCTCCGCTACACGGTGACCCGTAGCACCCCCCCCGCCCCGTCCCCCGCAACAAAGTAGCGGCCCCTCCGGCCGGCCCCGAGTCGTCCCCTCCCCCGTGGCCGGGCCCCCCACGCCTCCCGCCGCCCCTCCCCCACCCCGGAGCCGGAAAGGCACCGACTGCACCGACCTGCCCGCCGCCTCCGGGGCGGAGCGCACAAAGGGGCAAAGTTTCCCGGCCCGCGCCGCTGCCACCACCGTCGCGGCCGCCGCCGCCGCCTGGGGCGCCCGCCTCCTGGAGCGCCGGGCCCAGCCGAGCTTGGAGCGCGGAGCCCCCCGCCCAGGCCGAGGAGGGGACGGCGCAGGAGGAAGGAAGAGGCAGCGGCGGCCGCGGCGGCAGCAGCAGCAGCAATGAAGGCGTCCGCGGGACTCCCCGCCCCCCGCGCGCCGCGGCACGTGCTCGCCCGGGGACTCCCCCGCCCGGGAGGGCGCGCACGTGCGGCCCCGCCGAGCCCCGCCGTCGCCCCCTCTGCCGGGCCTGGGGTTGCACGAAGGGGGAGTTCCCGGGAGGGGGAGGGGACCGAGCGGACGACCCACGAGCGGGTGGGGGCAGGGTCTGGCCCGGGCGCCGAGCCTTTGCACCTGCAGAACCTCCCCACCCCCGCTGTTGGCCCTCCCCGGGCCCGGCCGCCACCCTGGGGACGGCCACTCCCGCCCTCCGGCGCTTCTGCAGCCCGGGCGGGCGAGGCGGGCCGCACGGGGTGGGGCACGCGGACCTCCCCGCCTAGGCCCTCTCCGAGCCGGCCCGCGGTCCCCACTTCCTGCCACTCCCTGCGGGCCCGAGCGGTCGGGGACGGCCCCAGCGCCCCAGAGAGCCCTGAGCTCCCGACCCGACTGACCTCCCCCCTCCCGGCTGCTGCTCGCTCATTTCGAGGCAGGACAATGGGGGACATCGCGCGTTTGCGTACCGGGTCAGCCTGGCCGCAAAGAGAGGGGACTCGGGGACAGAGGCCACGCGGGCCGCCTGGGGGGGCACCTTCGCGGGGGTCACGGCCGAGCGCCCTGCCCAGGCGGACCCCGGGACCCTGCCATGGCGAGCCTCCCCCTTGCGGCGCTCGGCTCTTTTCGCGTCGAAAACAAAGACTAATCCGATACCCCCGCCCTGCCTCTCGGAGGAGGGGGAACGGGCGCGTCGCGGAGGGTAACCGAGGAGGACAGCGTTCAGGAGGGGCTTGGACAGCCTCGGAGGGGAGGGGCCATAACGCAACCGAATCCTGTAACCGGGCGCAGACACTTTGAAAAGTCGCCCTGGGATATTTTTCAGGCGGGGGTGGGGGGTGGGGGGGGGCAAGGGGCAAGGCACCAGAATATTTCCAAGTTGCCAAACTGCCCCTTCTCTCTGTTGCTTTTCCCCCTCACCTGTTGTTCAGGCCAAGTTGAAATTCCAGGTTAGATTAATTCAACTCCACCCCTCTGGCCTGACTGCCAGGCTGGTGCCTGCAGCTGCCTTCCACCTACCTGGGTTGCTGGGGAGAAGGGTGGGTCTCTAACACACACACACACGCACACACATGCACACACACACGCACACACATGCACACACACACACACACACACACACTACTACCATCCCACAAACGGGGACGCGCGCGCGCGCGCTCGAGGGCAAGTCCTGGCAGAAACCACCTCGGGCGGACTGGCCTGACCAGTTTGGGCGGTGCTCAGGGAGCCAGGTACCTGGCAGGCGTCCCTGCCTGGCTGTAGCTAACAAGTCAGCCAGAACTGGAAAAAGAGCACTCGGCAGGCTATTTAGAAAGAAAGAAAGAAACACGTAACTGATCCCCAGAAGCGCTGTCCAGAAGGTGGTAGAGGATCCCGGGCTCTGTCTGGAACTTACTTGCTCACAGGCTTGATTTTGACAGCCTGCTCCAGTGCGCGCTGTCAGCGGTGGGATGGCTGGTGAACGCGGCTGCAGTACTTCCTACCCTGGCCTTGGAGAGTTCAGGGAAGTAAGCCTAGAACTGAGAAGAGAAACCAGTAGAGTGTAATTTTCAAACATGGAAACAGGTTATGAACTTGTAATTGCTTAAAATGTTATACGTTAATGTTTTCAATGATTTTCTGTTTAATAAGATTGCCTTAAAGAAAATACAGAGAATTGGAAGACAAACATTGTCCCAATACCACGTGGAGCCATTTGCTGCTTTCCCTCTAGCCTTTTCTATGTGTAGATTCGTTTCCTTTTTTAATAAAATGGTGTGCACACGCTGGTTATGCAATTGGCTGTCCTCTCTCACTTAACATCATACCACAAGCATTTCCCTATTTGTTATACGATCTCCAGAGAAACCGTGTGACAATGAGGCGAAGAAGGCGGCTTGGGAGCCGGAGAACTCTGGGTTCCAGACCTGGCCCTGCCACTTGCTAGCAGAGTGACCTTGGACCAGGTACTCACAATCTTCCAAAGGCTCAGACAATGACCGCAATGACTGTTTAATCTATAGAACAACTCTGTAAAGTACAGACTATCACGAAATCCATTTTATAGGTAAGGAAGCAGATTAAGTAACTTGCCCAAGGTCACTCCGCTAGTAAAATGTAGGCTCAGAATTTGAGCCCGGAATCTTCCCTCCTGTATTCTTTCTTGATGAGTGGTCCCAGCAATTTACTGTGTCAGTGTACTCTTCGCCAGCTGTCTATGCGAGGGTCATTTCACAAAATCCTCCGGCTTAGGTAACTAGGGGGGGACAGGGGGACAGATGCCTGGGGACATCTGTGTGGCGTTGAGGGTGCACAGTCTGGTCTGGAACACACACAGGGTCCCTTCCCTCCCCCCCCCCCCCCCCCCCCAACAATGAGGAGATCGTAAGTGAGGCCTGGGGTGTGGAGGAGCCCATAAGGAGTGGACATGGAGAGTGAGAGGAAAGGGCAGCCAGGACAGAGCCTGGGAGCACCAGCATCTGACAAGGCGCCAGCAAAAGAGACGGAAGAAGGAGAGAAACCGAACAGAAAAGCAGAAAGAAAAGCAGAAATCAACCAAATAAAACCAGGCCAAGGTCTGAGACCTGCCTGTCAAGTCTTCCCAACTGCTCCCCCACCCCCACCCCCACCTTGCACATTGGCAGTCTCCTGGCACTTTCCCCCTGTCTGGGAAACCTCTTCCCACTGCGCCCCTCCCAGCTACCCCTTCTACCTGCCACATTCCCACTCATCCTCCGGGTCTGCGAGTACATGCCAATTCTTCCACGCAGCGTTCCCCTGCTCCTCGGGTTCCGGGAGCCCCGCCCACCCGCCCTCCACAGAAGTGTGGCCCTCCCTCCCTGGGAACAGTTATCCCATAGGCATGGTCCTCAGCATTCCCCTCCCAGTTCCTGGGAGGCCCTGGAGGGCTGGGACTCTGTTCACCTTTGTAACCACAGGAGGTCAATGAAATGTCCCAGTCACACGGAGGATCCACAGGTTTCCAAGGGTGTGTTTTTCCTCCTAACTTCCTACCCGCACAAAGGCTTCAGGAACCCCCCCCCCCACACACACACAAATAAACCCCAGATCCTCAGGCGCTGAGGCCTCCTGGGCGCGGCCTTATTCCCCACTCGCTCAGCGCTCGGGGCAGAGAGCAGCTGGGCGGGCGTGGGCTGCCCCGCGAGCCGCACGAAGCCACAGGCCGCGTGGCTCGCTCGGTGCCCAGTGCGGCTCCGGGACCACAGCATCACCCGCACCTGGGAACTCGTGCGCACGAACGGCCAGCCCGCCCCCGGCCCCACCCTGAACCTACTCCGGCAGACACTCGGGGTGGGGCCCAGCGACCTGTGGGAACAGGCCCCTCAGGTGATGCGCGCTCCCAGTGGGAGAAACTCCGGACTGGGGGAAGCGGGCCCACAGCGAGGTCAGCACCCAGGCGGCGGCGGCCAGGACCAGGCCCAGGCCCCGGGCGCTTCGGGGAGGCAGACCGGGGCAGGCTCCTCGGACCCAGGCTTGGCGGCCCCGCCCTCAGCGGCCAGGGGCTGAGCCTGTGGGGCCCCGGCTTCAGGGAGGTCAGGAGCTGGCGGCGCAGGTGCCCCAAGGGCTAGAAAGGGAAATCCCGCCGCCGGGGAGAGCCCAGACGGCAGGCACCGCGGTGTGGACAGAGGGCGTGTCCCCGGGGGGAGATGGAGGTGGGGCGAGGGGATAAGGAGGGCTCCCCGCTCCGCTGATGATGAGCTGCCGTTGACTCAGCGCTGGGCCCAGGGCAGACATTGAACGTGCGCCTGCGGCTCTCGCGTCTGCCGAACCTGCAAATGATGGGCTGTGACTAACCACCCACCTTGGAGGTGCTGGGCCCCACTCCTTCTCTTCAGCTAATAAGCAATTTGTCCTGTTTGAAGCATGAGCTTTGGACTCTGGGACCTTGTTGCAGAAATGTATGTAGACACCCGTGTTCACACCTGGGCTTGGTTGTGAAGCTGGGAAGCATTGGGAAGCTTAGTGTTTGATTTGGGATGTGTCTCTTCTTGAGTCACGGAGTGGTTACAAATATTATCAGCTGCTATCGGCATGCAGCTTTCTCCGTTCAAAGCACTTCCACACACATTATCGTTCTGTCTATACAGAGAGGCGAATACACCAAATGTTACATTTCTTTGTCTGATACAGTTTTTTATTATTATTATTATCGTCACCATTTCACCGACGAGGGAACAGACTCAGAAAGGTCATTTGACCAAGGTCATTCGCAGAACCTCTGCAATTAGCCTACCCACGCCAGAGCCGATATGGGGCAGAAGCTGGCATTTTGCTCTCGGGGAAAGGGAGGTTCAATAGTGGGTTGCTCTTGGACGTGCTCTGTTAGTTTAACGTGTGCAGGCCATCTAGACTGTGCTTGTGAAGAGCTCAGCAAATGCTTTCATGTTTTACACCCATTTCTGTGACTTCCTTTGGAATCTAGTTTGAGTCAAATAGACTCTATAACTTCTAAGGAGCATGCCAGATTCAGGTTGCTGAAAATTCACCAGGGATAAAGAAAGACCTTGGTGCCCCCAAACCTTGATTTGACTGGGTGTATCAGTCAGGATCAGTTAGCTTGTGCTGTAGTAACAAACAGTCCCCAGATCGCAGTGCTTTGGCATAACAAAAGTGTATTCCTCAATCATGAAATACGTCCGTTGCAGGTCAATAGGAGCTCTGTTTCCCACAGCCACTCAGGGGCTAAGGCTGCCACAATAGACAGGTTGCCTACTTGACCCTGAAGGCAGGAAGCGAGGATGGGGCAAATGGAGCGCTGACTCGGGAAGTTTTTACTTGGAAGTAACACACATCACCTCTGCTCCAAAGCAAGTTGGGGGGGTTGGCGGGGGGGGGGGGGCAGGGAAATGCAATAGATGCAATGCTCTCGTGTGCCTGATAGGAGAAGCAAACACATTTGGCTAACAGCACCGCTAGCTAACACACAGGGAATGTGTGTATGGGAGATGGGTGCGTACGTGTGCACTTGAAGAATGTGTAGGTGCAATCAGTTCTGCCCATTTCCAAAATGCTTCTCCCTCCTGGGAACGGGTATTTGACAATCTCACACTAATGGGTTGTCATTCCTCACCCTAGAGCAGGCTCAGAGGTTTAGGCTAGGGTGGAAAATCTGAGTTGAGGGAAGCATGGTGGAAGGGGTAAGTGGCAGTGGGGCAAACTCCACAGAAATTAATTTGTCACTAGGGAAAGACTCCAGGAAAGGAAAGGGCTCAGGGTCTATGTGTTACTGGGGGCCTGCCTGCGAAAGGAAACGTCTACAGCACCAACGCGTTGGTAGAAGCATTTCCTGTCTTATTGCCATCCACTCCCACTCATCCTTCCTGGCTAAACTCAGGTGACCCTCCAGGAAGCCTTTGATGGCTGGGCCTGCCAATCACGTGGGGAGAGAGCCTAGGCCCGCCCCACCCACTGTGTGTAGACAGGGACCACATCTTGCTCCACGCTGGCTGTGGTATGGAGACTGTGTTAGAATAGGGCCTGAAAATGGAGGCAGAGAGGCCAGCCGGAAGGCGGTGATAGGAACCCAGGTGAGAAAAAAGGTCCTGTCTCCACTCGGGTCGTGGAAGTGATGGAGAGAGCTGTTAGAGAGAGATTTAGGGAGTCCAATCCGCAGGACGGGGGGTGACTGAGTGAGGGGGTAGGGAGGAGGTTTCTGGAAGAGCAACAGGATGGATGGTAGCGCCAAGAGGCCCAGAAGAGGAGCAGGTGGCTAAGTGAGGTCAGCAAGTACATGTCCCTTCGAGGCACCTATGGGACGTGGCCACAGAGAGACCCAGGAAGCAGCGCATACAGGGGCCTGAGGTTCAAGTAGGAAAACTGCCTGGGCCCAGATCCTATGGTCTCCCCTTGGTTAAACTTCAGCATCAAATCCTCTAACAGGGTCAGCATCTTTTTTAAAGGAACTTGTGGGGGGGGGGGGGGAAGAAGGAAAGAAATGAAAGGTGGGGAGGGGGGAGAGGAAGGCAGAGAAAATATGGACACTATAACGATGGTGAGATTCCTGAGAAGCCATCCAGAGCACGGCAAAGGCTCATAGAAGGAGCTGAGCATCCCTGAAAGGCTGCTCCAACTTCAGCTGGCTTGTCCCATCATCTTGTTTCCGTGTGTCACTCCCGTCCCATCTCCTGCTTGTCCCATCTGAGACCTGAACTTGATATCAACCCCTTTCATCCTGGAGGCTCCCCCTTCCTTGCATCCTCTCATGGGTGGGGGGTCAAGCCCCATTTGCAGGAACTGTGCCGTGCAGGGGACCTATCCTCATCGGCCTTATCAGGACCTCATTCTTCTTGCTCAGCCACTGTGCCCCTCCTCGATACCCCCCCTTCCCACACCCTGAGAGGCTCCCTCCAGATTCCCTGACTTCATCTCCAGCTCCTCCATGCACTGGTTTGTGACTGCGGGGGAGGTCATTCCCTCTCCTGGCTTCCTTCCCATCTGTAAAAAGGGGGCTCATGATGCCTCCTTTGCAGAGGATCAAATGACCCACAGCATAGCAAAGTCCTATCGCAGACCCTGGTATACAGCAGGCACTCAAACTATCCCATTCTCCCATCCCCACCCCACCCCCGATTCCTCTTCCTTCTTCACAGAGAAAGGGTATACTATATATTACTTATTTTTATTTTTTAATCCTCATCCAAGAATATATATATTTTTAAATATATTTTTATTGATTTCAGAGAGGAAGAGAGAGGGAGAGAGAGGTAGAAACATCAATGATGAGAGAGAATCATTGATCAGCTGCCTCCTGTATGCCCCCCACTGGGGATCAAGCCTGCAACAGGGCCTGTGCCCTGACCGGGAATCGAACCATGATCTCCTGGTTCACAGGTTGACGCTTAACCACTGAGTCACACTAGCCAGGCTGGAGGATATATTTGTATTGATTTTAGAGAGAGAGAAGGGAGGGAGAGAGGGAGACAGAGAGAGAGAGAGAGAGAGAGAAACATTGTTGTGAGGAAGAAACATCAAGCAGTTGCCTCCTGTATGCACCCTAACCAGGGATCAAACCCACAACCTGGGTATGTGCCCTGACCAGGTGACCTTTTGGTGCACAGGATAATGCTCAAGCAACTGAGCTACTCAGGCCAGGGTAGGTCTACAGTATTTTAATCATATGTATCCATGACAACCAAAGTTAAAATGTATACAGGTCATCAGTGGGGACATTGTGCCATCCAAGGTAATGGAAATAATGATGTCCAGGTGCCCAGGAGGAAGCTTGGCACTGAGAAGGAGCCCCTACTGAGCCTCCCTAGTGGGAGACACAGTCAGCCAGCCCAGGGTCCTGTCAGCTCCACTCTAAACGACCCTACACCTGTCCCCTCTCTCAGGCGTTCTGTCCCCACCCGCTCTCTGCATTCCAGCCTACCTCCCTTGCCCTCACTCTGCGCCCTCCTTTCTCACCGGATGTGGATCAGGTTGCCTTTGATTCAGACCTCCTGGGCTCTGGGCAGTCCCACCCCGAGTCCCGGAATTAAAAAGGGCAGGTGCCTGGGCCATTCTGCAGCCAATCAGGAAGAGAAGTTTCAGCCTCTTGCTGCTCTAAGTGTGATCACTAGACTTGCAGCAGAGGTACCATTGAGACTTGGTAGAAGTGCAGAATCTCAGCAGGCCCCAGAGCGCCTGAATCAGAATCTGGGTTTTAACAAGATGTCCAGGTGATTGAGAGGCCTTCAGGGGCTAGCGATAAGTAGGCTAGAGGTAAAAAGACACAGCTCCCCGACACACACTGAGCTGGGAGAGGCATTCTTGCAAACACCTGCACTAATGGATTGAGTCATTCAAGGTCAGTCTAGCATCGTTCCTGGGCACACATACTGTACTCCCAACATTGTCCCTCCTCAACCAGGGAGGGAGTGACCCGCTGATGTCTCAGTCTTCGTGACATCCTTTAGGACTGTCCTAATGGTTGCATGACGAGGCCATGACCCACATGCACGTGACGTTCAGCATCTCAAACCACAAGAAGCCTTGAATTTGACCATCCAGCCTTTGGAAAGCAATCTCACTATTCATAGTTGATCAAAACACTGTAAGACAGAAAATAGGGTGTTAAAGGCAGAGAGAGGCCGCAGGGAACAAACAGATTGGCCGCTCAAATAGGAATGTGCAGTGGCTACGGGGGCCTGAGGGAGGCAGTGGCCTGCAGGCCGCCAAAAGAGCCTCCCAGCTGCTTAAAAAAGGAAGAGGAAGAACAGGGAAGTGCAGGAGGCCTGGAAGCACCCATGAGGCCTGGCAAAGAGTCAGGTTTATAAGCACGTGCTGATCTGTGTAGAAAAATCAATAGAGTGGTTTTTAAAAATATATATATCTCTATGGCCCTGGGAGGAAGCTGCTCCTTGGCCTTGAGAGTCCCCGTACAGGCTATGCCAGAGGTGCCCATCAATCTGTTGCCCCCTGTGTGCGCCACGGGGACATAAGCCCCCACATGAACACTGAACAGAAATCCCAGGATTAGGGTGCACACAGATTTAGCAAAGAAAAATACAGGACCCCCAGTTAGATTTGAATATCAGGGGAAAAAAACAAATCATTTTTTAGTATATAGGGTGTCCCCCCAAAATGTCTACCACACACTTTGACTAATTATAAAGGCAGTGCTTATTAAAATGCATTTCTTGCCTAGCCAGCGTAGCTCAGTGGTTGAGCATTGACCTATGAACCAGGGTGTCATGGTCCGATTCCCAGTCAGGGCACATGCCTGGGTTGCAGGCTCAATCCCCAGTGTGGGGCGAGCAGGAGGCAGCCAATCAATGATTCTCTCTCATCATTGATGTTTCTCTCTCTCTCTCCCTCTCCCTTCCTCTCTGAGATCAATAAAAATATATTTTAAAAAATAAAATATATTTCATTTTCAATATTGAGTTATCAGCTGCTAAAGTATGTATCCATGTTTGGGGACACCCTGTACATATGTCCCAAATATTACATTGCCAGAGCAGCCCTACTCAGGATTCGAGAAATCCCCAAGGCCTGGGACCAGGGCAGGTTTGGGCTGAAGGACAGTCTCCGCCTGGGGCCCAATGGTACCATCCTAAAACCCACCCCATTTTTTAATTCAGAGCAGAAATGGGCTTTGTCAGTTTGGGAGGTGGGGCAATCTTTTGTGAGAGGCTATGCCATATTGTTTGCTTTGAAAACGTTTTGCCCTGCAAAGTAGGCGGGAACTACCAACATGTTTTATTTACATGATCAGTATCAGTTGGGGTAGTTCAAGGACTGTGTTCTAAAAAAGTATCGTAGTTTTGATCATTTCAAGTCAAGTTCCTGTAGGAGATGGACTGTTCCTTCGTTCAGACCAATAAAATCCTGTTTACCCAGACAAATTGCTCTTCTATAAGCAAGCGTTTATTCGTTGAGACCTATTTACCTGACCAAGTAATCTCATCTAAAGGTATTTCTAATCATAGAATCAGTAAACCCTTCTGGGTGTCAAAAAAAAAAAAAAAAAGCAATTAGCTCTGGCTGGTGGCTCAGTTGGTTGAGCGTCATCCTGTACACAGAAAGGCTATGATGTCATCCCCGTCAGGGCACATACCCAGGCTGCCAGTCAATCCCCAGCAGGGTCCGTAGAAGAGACAACTCATGGATGTTTCTCTCTCACATCGAAGTTTCTCTCTCACGCTCCCTTCCTCCCTCTCTAAAGTCAATAAAAACATTTTTGTTTTTAAAAAAAGAACATTTATTTGAAAGTAGACATGTTATGACATTGGTTTAAAGCAAAGGCACATTTTCCTGAGAACAAGGTTTGGCTCCTGGAGGCCAGCCACCTCTCCAAGCAAGATGACCAAACGGTCTAAACAAACCCAGATCCATTGGCTGCTGTCCACTGTTTGTGAGCCCTCTGGCTAGTACTGCCCCAGGCGTCCACATCTGACAGCACCTGCCGACAGGATCTCCAAATCAAATCAAATTACAAGACTGACAGCTTAGAAACACACTCATTTATTTGCATGGCTTCCCATGTTGCCAAGGATATTTCATTGATCCAATAATTGTTATCGCCCTGGCTTGGGGTTTCTTAGAGCATCAGCCCCAGCTGGTGTGCAGGTTCGATTCCCAGTCAAGGATAGGTACCTGGGTTTCGTGTTCTCTCCCCACCTCCGGTCCAAGCAAGTGTGGAAAGCAGCCTGTCGATGTGTCTCTCTCACACTGATGTCTCTCTCTCACACCCACACACACACCACACTCCTTCTGCTCTCTCTGAAAAGCAATGGAAAAAACATCTTTAGGTGAGGATTAATAATAATAATGATGATTGTTAACATGTGTGTTTCCAGAGTCTTAACAACGTATTCAATAGGCCTCCTTTCTCATACAGCACTTTCTCATTTATCCTCTCCTTGAAGCTACACACTCTTGCAGTCGGCATTAAATATTCCCATTTTGCATATAGACAAACTAAGGATTGGTTAAACCACTTGCCTAAAGCACACAACTAGGGAGAGTCATTTATGGGGCTTGAAACCAGATATTGAGGTTACTCCTCCATCAGAGAACAGTCACCTAAACTCCTTTAGAAACTCACGTAAGCAGTGGTTCCCCATGGTCTAGGCCCCCAGCCTAGACGTGACTGGATGTTGCCAAGGGCACGAGGCCTGGGCCCCCATCCAGGCCCATCAGTCAGAATCTCTGAGAGTGGGGCCTGGGCATCAGTGTTCCTTAAATTCTCCAGGTGGTGCTTGGCTGGTGTTGCTCAGTGGTTCAGCATTGAATCATGAATCAGGAGGTCTCGGTTCGATTCCCAGTCAGGGCACATGCCTGGGGTGTGGGCTCGATCCCCAGTAGAGGGTGTGCAAGAGGCAGCCAATCAATGATTCTCTCCCATCATTGATGTTTCTATCCCCCCTTCCCCCTCTCTCCCTTCCTCTCTCTGAAATCAATAAAACCATATTTTAAAAAAAAATTCTCCAGGTGGTTCCAATGGGCAAAGTCATAGCATTTAGTTAGTAATCAGGATTTGCTTCTCTTTTAAAGACCTGCTTTAAAGCATCAATGTTCTACTGGTCTTTTTTCAAAAGTAACTTTCTACTTCTAAATTATAGGACTAATAATACCTACTTATTTTAGGAACTTTAGAAGGAAGTTACGAAGAAGAAAAGAAATCATTGGGAGAGTCACTGTTAATATTCTGATGTATTCTCTTCCCGACTTTGTGCATATCTACACACAAAATTTTGATAATACAATATAGACTGATTATTTTCCTATGACTTCCTATGGTAAATATTTTCCAATGCTACCTAAGGTTTTTCAAAAACACTATTTGAATATTAAGACAGAAAATATATTTTTATTTTGTTAATCCTTACATGAGGATATTTTTTCCATTGCTTTTTCGGAGAGAGAGAGAGAGAAGGCGGGGGAGGGAGAGAGAGAAACATCAATGGGAGAGAGACATGGACTGGTTGCCTTCCACACATGCTCTGACTGGGGGCAGAGTGCGAACCCGCAACCCAGGTACATGCCCTTGACCTAGAATTGAACTGAGACCCTTCGGTGCTCCTGCCGACGCTCTCATCACTAGAAACACTGGTCAGGGTGGGAGAAAAGATTTAGGAAGATACGGCCATGACAGTCACAGTGACTGTCAATGGACAGCAGATGCTTTTCAGATTTTTTTCTTTTTGCTCATTTGTATATTTTCATTTTTCTATGACCTGTATATAAAGTTTAAATTAATAAAATCACTATAATGACTACATCATATTCTAATGTGCTCACGGCCCATAACTTAATCACTCTTCAATGCTGGATGTTTTCAATTTTTGCTGTCTTCCGTGAAGATCCTTGTACCAGATTTTTGGGCATCATTTTCCCAGAAGTGATACTGTTGAGTCAGAGGGCACAAACATTTTGAAGGCTATTGATAAACATTGCTAAATTGCTTCCCAGAAGAGTACACGAGTTTATGGTTCCACCAGTGGCATATCTTGGGAAAGACAATTGTTACAGACTTGGCAAAATTGAGCATTTTCATTTGTAATCTGTCGATTTCCTGTTAATGAGGTTGAATTTTTTATATCTTTATTGTTCACTTGTAGTTCTTCTTTTGTGATTCTTCACGCCTCCTCCCCCAACCCCCTCCCCCCGCCACACCCTTTGGGTATTTCTCTTTTTTATTACATATTAAGTATGTATATAACACTTTTTCTGTTTATTTGTTTTGGAAATGTTTTCTCTCAGTTTATCATTTAATTTTTTTTAAAATCCTCACCAGATTTGTTTTTATTGATTTTAGAAAGAGAGGAAGGGAAAGAGAGAGAAACATCAATGTGAGAGATAAACATCCATCGATTGCCTCTCCTATGCGCCCCGACCAGGGATTGAAGTCTTGAAACTTTGGTATGTGCCCTGATGGGGAATCGAACCGGCAACCTTTTGGTGCATGGGACCATACTCAACCAACCGAGCCACCCCGGCCAGGGACCAAATAAATGTTCGTATCTAAATTGTCTTCTTGAGAGGTTATGTAACCATTGCTTAAAATGTCGTGGACATTTCTCTGTTGAGATTGCCGTTGTCTAAGCTACATGTTTTTCTGAGTATTTTCAATCAGTGAATTCATTTTCCATCCTTTGAAGAGGAGCTTAGTATTAGATAGCAGCCAAACCTGATGATGAAGGTAGTATTGGAACCTAGGAGAGACATTTTATATTTAAGTAAAGAGGGCACTTGTGTGTCTGTCTTGCTACCCAGTGTAGTCCCAGTGCTGAGAGACCCAAATGTTGAACGCATTCTTGCTGAGTGGTGAACAGAGCCTGACTCCCACGGAGACCCATAAGCTGTCTCCAGAGGTAAATCTGAAAAGGCTTTTGAGCCACAGCAGCCCATTTGGAATTAGTAAGTTCTAGCCTGGGTGCTGATTGGAAGTCAGCCCCTCTCTTTGGTAAGCATGCTGTGTGTGCTTTATGCATTTGACCTGAGAGAAAGTGATGCAGATCCCTCCCCTTATGAGGCCAATACTGGATTTAGTCTCCTAAGGCAACGCTGGGCAAATCCAGGTATTTTTGGAATTACTGTTATTATTATTATTTTGTTGTTGTTGTTGTTAATCTTGACCCAAGGATACTTCTTCCATTGTTTTTTTTTTAGAGAATGGAAGGAAGTGGGAAAGACACGGGGGCGGGGGGCGGGGGTTGCGGGGGGCGGGGAGGGAGAGAGAGAGAAACATCGATGTGAGAGTGACACATGGACTGGTTGCTTCCCACACCAGGGCCGGGGATTGAGCCTGCAACTGAAGTATGTGCCCTTGACCTGAATCGAAGCCAAGACACTTCAGTCCACAGGCCAATGCTCTAACTACTGAGCCAAACCGGTCAGGACTGGAATTATTTTTTATGCCAATTCAATCCACAAAACATCCAAGCATGGTATTGTTAACAAGGACAATGTAACTCACTTTTTCACGCAAGGATTTCAAGACACTGACATTAATCCAGACTTGCAAATTAGCCGAGGTCCACACCTCCACACCCTAATAAATTTGAGGAACACAGAGGTAGGCAGCTCGTAGCCAGGACAGGAGCATGGGCCTCAGATTCTGAACCACTAGGCTGCAGCTAGCTGTGTGCGGGGCGGGGGGGGGGGGGGGGGGGGGGAGCGGGGGAGGGGGAACATTTCACAGCTCCCGCCTCAGTCTTTTTGTCCTGATCGGTACCATGATCTTGTGCGCCGCCGATGAGGCAAGGAGAACAGGTTGCTAACAGGAGGTGCCCCACTGGCAGGCAGCCGAGAGGAAAGCAAGGCCCTGCTCAGGTAATGGGGCGATTTTTGGAGCAGCAGAGGCCAGTCTGGGCTGAGACAAAGTCCCTGCTTTGAAGGAGGAAGAAAGCCAGAGATGAAGCCCAACTGCTGCTGGCAATAGAACTGTTTCCAGGAAGGGAACACACCAGGTCATCTGAGGTCAAGTTCAGGGCACGCAGCCAGCCGCCAGGCGGGAAGGAAGCTGCAGTGAATGCCTGCCTGCTGCTCTCCAGCCCTCCACCTTCTGAACGCAAGGCCCAAACCAGCCCCTTTGCCAGGGCCCCACGGGACCCCGAAGGCTCCTTCGAGACCCGGGCATTCCGGCTCTGGCCTTACAGACACAGCCCTCACCGAGGGGCTGGAGGGACCCAGGCCCGAGCCGGCGTGAGCAATGGAGGCCTGGCCGGCCTGTGCTGTCTTGGCTCACAGAGAAGAGGGGCCCGAGCGCTCTGTTTTAAACATTTGAGCGCTCCTCCTCCACTGCTGTCCTCTCCTCAGCCTCATGGCCTCCCCTCCCTCAGACACACAGGACACTTTTTTTTTTTTTTTTTTTTTTAGCTCCCTGCCTTTGTCCATGGTGTTACTTTGTCCAAAGCCACTTTCATCCCAACTTTTGCTCTGAAAATCCTATCATTTAACGCCCAGCTCAAAAGCCACCAGACCCAGGGCTCCCTTAGCTGGAAGAAGCACCTGTTGCAATCCGTCTTGTATCACACTTAGGGACATGTTGTCTCTCCCCATTTGGGACCGCATTGTACCCGCTCTTCATCGTGTCATGTGTATTCCTTCCTTTGCCCGTGCGGCTCACCTGTCTGGCATGCCCGGCCGTCCTGCCTACCAACATATTTCTCCCCGCATCCTTCAAGTCTCAGCTCAGCTAGACTCTCTGCAAAGGACTTTCCAACTCTCTCCAATCTTTCCAACCACATAGACCTACCAGTTCCACTTACCGAGTGGCTACTTTGTACCCAGATGTTTATCGGTGGCATTTCTAACCCCTGCAAAGTTAGTTTCACTTTCAGGTTTAAAGAAAACAAGCCCGGAGAGGTTAAGTAACTTGTCCAAGCTGCACTGTAGGTGAGTGGCCCAGTCAGGATTAGAACCTAGGTTTGTCTGGTACCTCAACCTAAGCTCTCCATCTATTCCATGCTACTTTTTCATTCATAAGGTGAATATTTTGAGCATGAGACTATAAGGACCTTGAAGATCATCTTTTTTGTTTTCAAAGCAAGGAACCTAGAGAGGCCTGATGACTTGCCCAAGGTGATGCAGCTTCTCCCTACACCCTTTCCTGGTTCCTGCCACGTGCCAGCACTGGTAGCCCAGGAACTGTTGATCAACTGCAGGGGGTCCTTGGTACTAGGTAACATTCCCTGGGGCCCCCAGTTACAAGCCATCTGACACACAGTGGCCCTGCGAACAGGGCCCTGAACTAGGCAAAAGAATGTTGCAACCAGCTCAGAGCCACAGCTGTATCTCTATATATAAAAGGCTAATATGTTAAGTGTCCAACCGTCCGACCAGTCACTATGACGCACACTGACCACCAGGGGGCAGACGCTCAACGCAGGAGCTGCTGAGTTGCAGTGACTTGGCAGCAGAGGTTCCACGGTGATGCACCCCGAAATCAGAGAGGAGGGAGCCTGATTCCCCGCGGGGCCGGGCGATTCCACCTTCGGCCGTGGGTTATGTTGTTGCTGGGGCCCTGTAGGCACCGAATCTGGTTTACTGCACACTTGCATTTGGCTTCCACACCCTGTACGACAGCAACTGTGCGGAGCGCCCTCTCGCACTCCAGGACCCCTCGGGGGATGTCGGAGAGCCGGTTTCAGCCTGATCCCTGCAGGCCAGGCCGAGGGACCCCACCTGCCAGAGGGACCCCACTCACTCTGCAGACGCCCTTTGAGCCACGGCGCCATCCCAGGTGCAGCGGCCGGGGAGGGACCACGGGAGGTTGGCTCCAGGGCGTGTCCGGCCCATCTTGCCCCGTCCCGCCCCGCCGGCCACCTTCTAATTAATTTCCTTTCAATGTGCACAAATCCGTGCACGGGGTCGCTAGTATAATAATAAAATCCCAGACAGAGTTTATAGCTTTCTCCTATAAAAGAAGGCAGAGGACGGGCAGTCCAGTTGCCATTTTAGCAAGTCAGGGCCTGGGGCTTCTTCTGACTTGGGCAATTCCCTCCTCATGAGGCACTTCATGGTCCACAGTGGCCCCCAGGACCCCCTGGGGGTGCTCTGGGAAGAGACTCAAAGGGCTCGCTGCCCTTCTCCTAGTTCTACCATTGATTCTAAGGATCCCACCATCAGTCTAGTGCAGAGGCTGCTCAGAGCCTAGCTGGGGGCCGACCTGGAACTTGGCAAGTATGTAGCTGGAAGCACAAAGGGGTAAGGGTGTGGGGACATTTCATTGCTTAGTCCAAGGGGACCCTCTCAAGCTCCGCCTACTTCTTTTCTTCTTTCTTTCCATTTGTCTAATACTTATTGAGCTACTCACTCCTACGTGCCAGACACTGGGGAGATTCAAAGAGGGCTAGACACATTCTGAGCTCTGACAAAAAAAAAAGAGAGAGAGATAATTTTAATGCTATGTGATGAGTGCACAATAAGATAGATGCCAAAGGCACTCCACAGGAACACAAATGCGGGGCACCAGACCCAGCGGGGGCAGGGGCCAGCAAAGGCCTCCTGAAGTGCTTGCGGATGAGACAGATCTGAGACATGTTAGGGGAAGTGGCTAGCCCCAGATGACTGCCTGGGTGGTGGGGATGAGTGAGCAGAGCAGACGCTCCCGGCGGTCAGAGGAGTGACGGGGCCACCACGGACAGAGAGCATCGCTTCCCCAGGGTTGCCACTTTGCTCTCCCACAGGTGTGCCCATGGGCCCGTTTCGCTTTAAGGGTTTTAACTTAAGTGAGATGAAGTCCCCATGACCCTGGCCTCGCGAATCAAATCCAGAAGCATAGTCTGTACCGTGCAGCCTCCGAGCAACCAAGCTGGTTTCGCGAATGGTCTCTAGAGGAAGCCTTGGCTCTAGAAAACCCACCTGCAGTGAACATCTGCCACTCTGTGGTGAGCCAGCGAATGAATTCCCTTTCTGTGTTTGGGTACTTGCCCACCTCTCCCACTATGAAGATGGAAAATCAGGTACTATGCTTCTTAGACTCCCTTGCAGCTACTTGGCAGGTTAGGGGCATGTGGCCCAGGCTGCAAGCCAGATATCCCTACCAGAGTCTGGGGTTCATGAGGAGCTTTCTGTGATAGCAGCCATGGTGGGCACCCCAGGGCCTTGCAGATGATGGGCCCTGAAGCTTAACCCTTTGCACTCGCTTGCTTTTTTCTCGATTCCTGCTACTACCAATGCTAACCTTGTCGAGTCACACTCGACATCCGAGTGCAAAAGGTTAAGTCTCATCAGGTTCACAGGAACTTACGTCTGGTTTGCAATTAGGGACCGATTCCTTGGCAGTTTATCAGTCCAGCAGGGTATGTTGCTAAGGCAAATGCAGGGACGAGGAGGGCACAACTTCATTCAGAGGACAGCGGATACAACCATGTAGCTAGTGCAGAGGGCCCTTTCCCGGGGGCAGGGGAGATAAGGTGGGAGGACCCCAAAGCTCAGTGAAGGAGCCTGATCATCATCTTGTAAGAGGCACCGCCATTTTCTTAAAGTGAACTCCTGTTTTGGAATAATTTTAGATTTACAGAAAAGCTGCAAAGATGGTACAGCGTTTCTCTGTGCCCTCGTCCCGCTTCCCCTGATGCTAGCACCTTATCCTATCTGGTGCATTTGTCAAAACTGAGACGCGGTCGTGGAACATTACTATGCACTGAACTCCAGACCTGAACTAGCTTTTGCACTAATGTCCTTTTTCTAGTCTAAGAACCAACCCAGGATACCACTTTGCATTTAGATGCCAATAGTAACACGAACAAGGGTGTTTTAGGAGAATCGTTTGATAACAACGTGCAGGTTGGGCCCAGAAGTGGGGTAGGAAGGCATTCCGGAACCTTCACCAGACCTCCAAATGCACCCAACGCCCAGTACCTGAGGGGCTCGCCACCTTGAAGGTACAGGTGCCGGGAGAGGGAATCTGGTCCTCTGGGAGCATCTCTGGGCCTGCTCAGGGTCCCAGTGAGACCAGGGCACACTCAGGGTGCACCGGGGGGCCCCACCCAGCAGTGCTGGTGAGTTCGACGGTTTTCCTGCCCAGGCAACCAAAGCGGACGAACCCACCTAGAGAGGCAGCCAGAGGAACGCACGCTTGCCTTCTTTCCCGAAAGTCCAGTCTTGTCTCCCTTACCAGGCAGCTGGATGTTGTGGAAAGAGAAGAGGTCCTGGAGTAAGGATGCACTGGGGCCGAGTCCTGGCTCCACCACTTATCCGGCCACCCTGGGAGAGGAACTGAACGCTGAGCTTCAGTTTCCTCACTGGTAAAAACTGGGATCTTCAAGTCCCTTCGTAGGGCTATTGAGAGGATTGATTAACATTGTTACAGTGTTCCGTAGAGCATCTAGCACACAGCAGGCATTCAATACTCGTCAGTTCCCTTGAAGGTGGGGTCTGGGCCGGTCATTTTCTTGAATATCCTCATGGTGCTTAACACAGAAAATACTTCCTACATTGATTGTAACATGGAGCTCACAAACCCAGTGACCTCAGAAAGGGCAGAGCATGTCTCCAGTTCCAGCGTGCATTTATTTAACAAGCCTGTATCCGGCACTCACTAAATAGCAATGCGTAGGAAATGCCCAAGTACCCGAGGGGGCTCGCCACTGTGCCAAGGTACCAAGACATGGTCTGTGTCAAGACTGGCAAAGCCCAGGCCGGGAGAGACTCTCCAGGCAAACTCCATTCAGGTCTGATACACAGGCTGACAGAGTCTAATGAAGCAGAGTGCCCAGGAGCACAGCGAGGAGTGGTAGGCTTGGGACTGACAGAGTGAGCCGTTCTCCCAGTATAACAGGGTGGGGCAGCCCGGCCCGTGCGGCTCAGTGGTTGAGCGTCAACCTATGAACCAGGAGGTCACGGTTTGATTCCTGGTCAGGGCACATGCCCAGGTTGGGGGCTCCATCCCTAGTGAGGGGCGTGCAGGAGGCAGCCGATCAATGATTCTCTCTCATCATTGAAGTTTCTATCTCTGTCTCCCTCTCCTTTCCTCTCTGAAATCAATAAAACTGTATTTTAAAAAGGATAAATAAAAGGGTGGGGCAAAGGTGAGAGGGGGAGAGAGCAGCATTCCATCGTGTGGGAAACACAAACTATATTCCGGAACCGTAGGGAGCCTTGTTAAGTTTTCTGGAATGAGTGTTGGGAGATGAGGTTATAAAAACATGGCAGCTCTACCCAGCAAGGGCTGAGGGGCAGCTACCTGGGAGCAGGGACGGGGCGGGAGACCTCGACACTGTGCTTTTGCATAGCAACCTGGGGTCTTTTTTGTCCAGGGCTGAGTTGGGGTGACTTGGGAAAGAGATGGGGAAAGGTGGGAATCGGGCACCTTCAACTAGAGAAACGGAGATGAGGAGCAGTGATTTGAGAGACTACAGCGGTGAACAGGCAGAACTTGGTGAGAAAGGGAGTGAGAAGAGAGTTGGAGGGGCAACGATGACTCCAAGGCTTCCGATGGGATCTAGTGGGCATGCAGAAGCGGGAGAAGCGGGCTTTGCTGGCTGAGGTGGAGGTGGGATGAGAACGCTGTTCCGTACGCAGTGAGCATAGGGGATGTCCAGGTGATGACATCCACAGGTCCACATGGCTCTAGCTTTGAAAGTCACTTCCTGTCTGGGATTTGCTTCAAGATACTCCGAGAACAGTGGGTAGGCTATAGGTGAGACAAAATTGGCTCTGAGTGATAACCGGAGTGGGTGAGAAAGTAAAATTAGCTCAGACTAGGAAAAAACAGGCTGACATTCACGGGGCTGGGAGGACAGACACAGGTACAAAGTTACCATGAAACAATCCTCTCCCCCAGGGCAGCTGCAGCTAAGGTGTCAGAACCACCCCCTTCCCTGCGTGACTACCGCTTTCTGACTCACTGAGAAATCCTGTTCTCCAACGTGACAGACCATCAGAAACTCTGCTGTTTGAAATTTTATCAGTAAAAATGAAACACCCCTCTGCTGCCAGGGGGATCTAAGTCACTTTGATACAGAGAAGCGGTCTTGATTTGCAACCCGGCTTCAGAGCCCCAGATAGGGGCGTCTGAACACAATATTCCACGTTTGTGTTAACTTTGCACTTTCGAAGACGACCCCGAGTCTGCTGCGCACGTCAGCCCAGATGTTGACTCCTGCTGTGTTCTGAGCCTATGAAAACACGGCTGTGTTTAAATTTTACCTAAACTCCATCCTTCCCCCAAATCTTGTAGCTTGCTCTTTGCCTGTTTGGTGAGACACCCCCATAGTTCCTTTGTGTGTGGTCTCCTTTGTTGCGATGAGTTAATAAGTCTGATTTTTGTCAGACTGCAGGTTTGTTCCTATGGTCTTAGGCTGTTTGGTCCAGGACATGGGTAATGGGGATACAGGAGGTCTTTGTACTATTCCCTCAGCTATTGCAAATGATTCATTTTCCATGACATTTCCAAGTTTTACAAAAGCCCTCACCCAACGACAATAGCACCAGCAATGTCAGTGTTTGAGATCTGTGGAAGGCAGAATAATAGCCCCCAAAGACAGGCACAGCCTAATTCCTGGCACCTGTGAATGTTACTTACTGGCAAAGGGACTTTGCAGGTGTACTAAGGCTAAAGACCTTGATGAGTGTTGCGGCTTATCCAGGTGAGTTCAGTGTCATCATGTGGACACTTAAAAGCAGAGAACCTTTCCTGGCTGTGGAAGAGTCAGAGGTGCAACGTTGCTGGCTTTGAAGATGGAGGGAGGGGGTGCAAGCCCAGGCATGTGGGCAGCCTTCTGGAGATGAAAACGGTAAGGAAGCATTCCCCTCTGGAACCTCCAGAAAGGAATGCAGCCCTGTTGATAATTGGATTTTAGCCCAGTGAGTGCTGACCTACGGAACTGCGAGGTGACACATCTGTGCTGCGTTAAGCCACGTTGGCGGCCATTTGATATGGCAGCAGCAGATGAATTCAAGATCGCCCAGAGGAGTGAGGAAAAAATGAGTCAAGGGTGCCTGGGGGCCACCAACACTCAGAGGATGAGTCAGCCAAGGAGACAGAAAGGGACACCAAGCAGCGAGACAGCCGGAAGAGACCAACAAGGAGCAAGCTGCAAGGAGGAGAGTGATCCGGAGATTTAAACCGCCTACTCGAGGGCTGAAGGACTGAAACAGTCTTTGAGATTTAAAGCACGTTATTTCTTGCTTCCTTTTCCCTGTGAGTCTAGTATTTGCATATAACAGCCTCTTTCACCTGAAACTATCACTTTCTCCCTTCATGTTGAAAGCCTAAGAGTTTGAGAACTTTCACAACCTCAGTCCATGTTATAAACCCTTCAAGGTAATATTCTGGTTCCAGAATGGCAGGTGTTAGCACATCGTAAGCCAGAAAGAGACGTGGCTATTTTTATCTGTTAATTCAAGTTACTTGACTGGAGGACCGCCACCCAGACTGGCCTGACAGTGTAGTTCTGGTCGACATTTCAACACTCCGCCCACACCCATCCTTCCTGAGACTTAGTCCCAAACTACTGCTCCTCGTGAAAATATTTACTCTCTTTCCAGACCATCTCAGCTACCCGTTTAGAAAATGGCAAATCATTTCACCCAGGTGAGACTGCTGATGGCTTTGACTATCTTGAGAGAACATTTATGTTCACAAATGGAAATAAACATTGGATTTGTATATTTTCAGGCTTGAAGACTAAGTGAAGAATGTGGAAAGGAGTATGTTCTTATTAAACTCACTAACCTCATCTGGTTTTGACAGTGTGGGCCTAACGTCTCATTCTCACAGGAAGACTTAGGCACTTGCCTTTTTTCTCTGCCTGAAGACTCTACCCCATTCATTCTTCAGAATTCAGCACCGTCACCGGGGGCTGTCCCAGGTTCCGTTGGCCCCTTCTGTTACCGGCCCCACACGACACCTGTGTTTTTCCTTGTGAAGCACTCACCACACCTGCAATTATCTGTTCAGTGTCTATCACCTTCTCTATTAGATGACAAGTTCTGTGAGGTGAAGACAAGGTCTCCCTCTGTGGTGTCCACTGCTATCTCCTTGGTCTCTAGCACATGGCAGACACCCATACCTGTGGATGATTGAATGAATGAATGAAGGGTGAGGGCTGAATGCTCTTACTCTGGGTTTACGGGTGATTTCTACATTATTGGTTCCTAGAAGCATAAATAGGAATTAAAGCCAAGGACCCTTAAAGTTAAAGGACCAAGACCAATGAGTTTCCAAAACACACCTAACACCCTGGATTAATGCCTGGTCTTGTCCAAAGCCTGAGGCAGAGAACACACACAGGAACAAGTGGGACAGACTTCTGACAGGGTGCCAAGACAGCTCGATGGGAGAAAAGATTCCTCTTCCTAAAAATGGTCAACAACATACACAAAAATTAATACACTACAACGTGGATCAACCTAGAAAATGAAAGAAGCCAGCCACAAAAGGCCACCTATTATGTGATTCCATTTATATGAAATGTCAAGCATAGGTACATCTACTGAGGCAAAAAGAAGATGGCTGGTTGCCCGGGGCAGGACTGGGCTGACTGGGGGTTGTTGGGGTGGGAGATGGGGAGTGACTAATTGTCACGCCACTTCTTTTTGGGCTGATGAAACACTTCGAAATTGATTGTGGTGATGGTTGCACAACCCTATGACTACACTAAAAACCACTGACTATTCACTTTAAATGGATGCCTTATATATGGTATGTGAATTATATCTCAATAAAGCTGTTAACATTTTTAAGTAGAATTAAGAAATGCTGTGCTGCTTTTTCAAAACATCACGTTTGTTAGAACCCAACCCCACACTCATTTCCCAAGCATGAAGGAGAGTGGGTTTCTGACTTCCGGGACAGTCTGAGATCTGACGCTCTCGTTTCTCTGCGTGTGCGCCTGCACGGCTGTCCAGGGCTCGGGGCAGGAATTCTGCTCTCGGTGACTCACAGACCTGCAGGCTTCTTGCAATGGAGAATTTTGATGTTATCAAGCCACGTACTTTTCTCTCTTAACAATAACTTGCCCTTGAAGCTTGAAGTGCAACGTAAAACATTTTCTTTCTTTCCAGCATAGACAGATCCCTCCATTAAGGTCGCCTGGAGTTCACTGGGTAAGGTGTTTGGAGCAGGCCACAATGACAGGATGACCAAACCCTCAATATTAGACGCTGAGCTTTTGGGCTCCTGATTTGTTCTCTCCCCGCCTCCCTCTCTTTCTTTTGTCATGTTCTTCAACTCCGGGACCAAGGTCTGAATCTCCACCTCATTCTCCACACCCAGAGTGCTGGATGGGAAGAGAGAAGGGGGCTTCCGGAGTTCGGGCTCCACTTCCTGGCTTTGGGCCTCACACCTGAGCACCCACCCCTCCTGAGCCACTTACTTCCCTTCTTCATGCCCATGGCAGGGCCTGGTTAGGGTCCTGGGAGCAATTCCTGCCCTGGAATGTCTGGTTGGTGAAGGATTCAAGAAAAAAAGCTAAGACTTTTCCCAGGTGAAAATGGCTAGTTTGGAGGGGAGTTCAGAGCAGGCACCAATAGATACATGCTGAAATAAATGAACAACGGGATTAGCAAAATAAACATAACTTAAATAAACTTTATTTTAGAAGACTTTGAGATACAAAAGAAGACCATGGCAAAAGTCTTAGGTAACAGAAACCACAGTGGAGTGTCAGAGCACTCTAGAGCAAAAGGAGATGGGGGTGGGGATGGAGAGATGGTTGACTCGGTGTTTTTCTAGCTTCAGAAAGTCCAAGAAGCCCAGGTTACAGCCACAATATCCTAGTACTGGTTACAAAGTATTTACAAAGGTGTTTACCTGTGGGAAAGAGGAAACCCAAAGTTCAATTTCACATTTTCAGCAGACTATACAATAGTCCATCCACAATGCAGAGGTGGCTAAGCCCATGAGTTTTTGTGAAGAAGGGAAGATAGGTACGGAGAGGAAATGTGACCTGCCCAAGGCCACACGGTATCAAGTGGCAGAGCCGGGAACAGAATCAAGAAGTCTACAACACCCTAGAGGAGGAAGTTAGTTGGGAAGCATGTATTGCAAGTCAATTATTTAACAATTATTAGCCCAAAATACTTTAGAAAATCAGGATTATATTTGTAACTTGTACAAGGCTCCACAGACTTTGGAATGTGCAATGCAAGTTGAGGCATAAAGCACAAGACCCATTATATTAAGGTCTGAAGCAAATAGAAAAAGTGCAATAAAGGGACCCAGCTGGTGTGGCTCAGTGGTTGAGCGTCGATCCATGCACCAAAGGTCGCTGGTTCCATTCCCAGTCAGAGCACATGCCCTGGTTTCGGGCTCGATCCCCAGTAGGGGCACGCATGAGGCAGTCAACCGATGATGTTTCTCTCTCATTGATGTTTCTATCTCTCTATCCCTCTCCCTTCCTCTCTCTAAAAATCAATAAACATACTAAAAAAAAAAAAGGAAAACCATTAGAAAGCAGTTCCCCACCTTTATCATGAATTCTTCTTCTTTGGTTTCATCTTCACAAAAATCATCACTGACATCCAACACCAGCACTGGGATGTTCAGCAGAGTCTCAAAGTGGAGCCTGTACGAAGCATGAACATTTAGGGAACAGAAAAAAGGAAGCTGAGCCAAGCTTCATATCCTCTTAATAACTCAGAGAACAGAACTAAAGTCACATGGTTCCTCAATGAAATGGCATGTAAACAGCAGTTTTAAAACAATTCACGTGGAGGCATGGAACATACATCAATGTGGGGTTGGGGGACAAGAAGAGATAACCCAAAGAACTTATATATGCACTAGAGGCCCGGTGCATGCATTTGTGCACAGGTGGGGACCCTTGGCCTGGACAGCGATCAGGGCCATCTCGCCCAGTGCCGATCAGGGTGACTGGGGCCGACTGGGGCCAGCTGGCCGGGGAAGTGGGGGGGGGGGGGGGGAGGAACCACAGGAGGTTGGCTGTGGGAGCACACTGACCACCAGGGGGCAGCTCCTGCGTTGAGCGTCTGCCCCCTGATGGTCAGTGCGCGTCATAAGGACTGGTCAACCAGTCGAGCAGTGGACCAGTCATAACGGTCGCGTAGGTTTTTATATATATAGATATGCATAGCCCATGGACACAGGCAATAGGGTGGCGAAGACCGGGTTGGAGGTGGGAGAGGGCTGGATAGAGGCTGGAAAGAGGGGGTTAAGGGGGGGGGGGGATGGGAGATATCTGTAATACTATCAAGAATAAAAATATATTTAAAAAAAAAATTCATATGGGGCTGGGTGAAATATGTGAAGGGATTAAGCAAAACAAACAAACAAATAAAAACCTCAGACACAGACAACAGTATGGTGATTACCAGAGGGAAAGAGGGGTTAGGGAAGGTAGAAGAGGATATAGGCAGGATAAATGGTGATGGAAGGAGACTTGACTTGGGGTGGTGAACACACAATATGATATACAGATGATGTATTGTAGAATTGTATACCTGAAACCTATCTATATATATAAAAAACAGAACCCCGTAAGGATTGCAACAACCGGTCGCTATGACGCCCACTGCAGCCAGTGAACCGGCCCGATTGGGGGGCGGGGCGAGGCAGGCCGGTCAACCTCCCACGGCCCCTTCCCCCAGTCGGCCCCACCCCCAATGGGCCCCTACCACCCCAATCGGCCCACAGCCCCTTCCCCCAGCCAGCACCGCCCCCAATCGACCCCCGCCCCCCCCCCCCCCCCACTCCGATCAGGGGCAGGGCCAGCCAGCCAACCACCCATGTCTCCTTCCCCAGGCCGCTGGCCCCTGATCAGCCCCCCTACCCCATTCAGGGGCAGGGCTGACCGGCCCACCACCCACAGCCCCTCCCCACAGCCGGCCCCGCCCCCAATCGGCCTCCCCACCCCAATTGGGGGCGTGGGCTGGCTGGCCAACCTGCCCCCGTCTCCTCCTCCCGACAGGCCTGGCCCCGATGTGCCAATTGGGGCCAGGCCAGCTAGACTCCACCCATGCACTGGGTCTCTAGTATAAATATATTAACTAATGTCAACCCAATAAATTCAATAAAAAGTAAAATAAATAATGAATAAACCAATTAATATGTTTTAAATTGTTACCAGGATGCAAAAAAATCCTGTCACCTAAGGAAACATCATTTAGCCCTGGCCAGTGTGGCTCACCAAAAGGTCTCTGGTACGATTCCCAGTCAGGGCACATGCCTGAATTGTGGGCTTGATCCCCAGTAGTGGACATACAGGAAGCAGTTGACTGATGTTTCTCTCACACATTGATGTCTCTCTCTCTCTCTCTCTCTCTCTCTCTCTCTCCCTCTCTCTCCTTCCTTCCCTCCTCCCCTCCTCCCTCTGTCACTTCGTCTCCCTTTTTCTCTAAAAAAGTTGATAAAAACATATATATATAATTTAGCCCTTGCCAGGTGGCTCAATTGGTTGGAGCATCATCTCGTATACCAAAAGGTTGCCAGTTCAATTCTTGGTCAGGGCACACACCTAGGTTGTGGGTTCGATCTCTGGTCAGAGTGTATAGGGAGGCAACCAATCAATGTTTCTCTCTCACATTAATGTTTCTCTCCCTTCCTCACTCTCTAAAATCAATAAACATACCATTGGGTGAGGATAAAAAAGAAAAGAAATACCATTTAGTCATTTAAAAATTCAATAAAATCAGCTGGAAAGACAAAGGCTAAAATTTCTCTTTATTCTTGAGAGCCCCAAACATTTTAAGTGGACAGCATACCACACTTGAAAGGAGGACAGGCCAAAACTAGGAATGTCAACTTAATTTCTCTAAAATTTTTTAGCCCTTCACCCTGAGCCAGCTATTTCATCATCACCAATCACCATGTTCAACCCAGTGGAACTTTAAAAAAACAGAAAGCTGGGGAAATAGGATCTAATAAAGTCTCTTGGAATATACAGATTACACCCAGTATTAGATTTCTGACTTTGATAATGCTAGACATTTCCAACCTCTTCCAGGACATTCTGAACCTTCCTATGCGGCTGCATGTTGAACTGTATTTGCAGGGCTGACTGTGGAGAGGCAGGCCTGTCTGCGGCTCTCTCCTCCACTTACTTGGTGGTCTTGTGAACAAGCCAGGCCTCGTGCTGACCATGAAGCTGCTCAAGATATTCCAGCTCAATTCCTCTCTCTTCTTCCCTGCCCCTCCGGTGTAGTCTCTTCAAACAAACCTAAAAGATAATAATCCCCGGGCCCCGTTGAGCTCATTTGTTTTCTTGGCTGTTATGATGCAGTCTTGGGGGACTCTCAGACCCACTCAAGCTTCCTATCACAGGCACTATAAGCCAAGACCTCCCTCCTGTGGTCTTGTTTTCTCATTCAATCACAGGTTAAGGGCAAACATCACTCACCCATGAATCTGGAATCCCCTTTCTTTTTCCTCCTCCCAACCACATCCAGGGAGTCACTGCGTGTTCTTTAATCTCTCTTCAGTTCATTCTCTCCTGGCTTCTCTCTCTCTACCCCAGTCACGTCCTTATCACCTCTCACCTGAACTACAAGAGCCTTCTGGCTCTCTGCCTCCTAGAGACGGTGATGTGTATGGGAAGGGCCCAGGCCTTACTCAATGTCAGAAAGTCCAGGATAAAGTTCCTGCCTCCACATGCACTAGCAGTGCAATCTTTGTGGGCTTCCATTTCCGCACCTCCACTCTCCCACAAGTTGCTGTGAGGATTCACCCAGGTAAGCATGCCACATTCCTAGTCAAAGCTGTTCTCTCCTCCTAGTCTGTCGCTCAGTCCTCTCTTCGATAGGACTCCAAAATAATGGCCTTCCCCTCCTTGCCTAAAACACTTCACAGGCTCCTCACTGCCTACCTACGGCCACCAACCCTGGGTTCAAGTAGGTGTGAGTAGCAAAATATTTACGAAAGAATAAGTAATCGGAAACATCTCTTTCAAATAGCAAACACTCACTGCAGCAGAATGCAAAATCTGCATAGGTCAGATAAAAAGCAAAAAAAAACACACAAAAAAAAAAACAAAAAAGGGGGGAAGGGGTTGGGACTAACTCTCCTTCACTCCCTCCTTCCAGAGTGTGCTATTTCCATTCTGCTCTCACACGGTAGAAAAGTTTGAAGCACAATGGCTCAGAGAATGTCACCTTCTTTACCTGTCACAGGCCATTCCTGGAGTCTGGGCACCTCTCCTATGTCTCCACTCTCAACCTCCTTAGCTCCTCTCCTGGACTCACTGCTTCGGCCAGAGCTGCACTCCCGCCTGCAGGCAGACCACGCTCTTTCACACCTCCACGCTTCTGCTCCAAATGTCTGCTTTGCCTAAACTGCCTTCCTTCCTCTCTGCCTGGCAAACATTTCATCATTCAGTGTCATCTGTCCTGGAAGGACAGGTGGATTAACCCACTGATTCAGGACTGCCCTCTTCCAAACACTTAAAAAACCTATCCCCAAATGTAAACTTTATCCCCAAACACAGTGCACAACATTCCCAAAGACGTCGTCTCTGCTGTTTCCCTCTTGTCCTATTGTCCCTCTAAGGCAAGCATGTCAAGCTTGTGGCCCACAACGAATATTTTTGTGGCCCAGCCAATAAAATGGTATGTAAGAAACGTTTTAAGAAAAATTTCGTATTTTTTACAATATCCTGTTACACATGATTATTAATAACGAACTACAACGTTCGCTAATGACTGGTTACTATAATCATGTTGCATTCATTTCCCTTATGCGCCTTATGCGCAGGCGCACAATTTCTCTCCACTCATACCAGCAGCAAATATTTTAGCAGCCGATGGCCACGTCATTAGTCTTGGACTGACTTGTTTGGTGTGTGCAACAGGAAATATTTCGCTTTCAGAGAACAAGAAAAATAGGTTTATTTGCGTTACACTTATTAATTTGTGCAGTTATTCAGTGTCTGGTAAGTTAATGTTCAAGAAAAAAATATTAATTTTTATTAAAATGTTCTATTATTTTATGTTAACGATTACTCATTTATTTCAGCCCTTTGTATTCAGCATGTCTCTATTGAAATAAACCTATGTTTCTATGAAAATTGAAGCTTTTGCTTTTTTGCAGCCCACCTAAACTTAAACCTTGTTTATTTGGCCCGTGTTAGCCTTTGAGTTTGACGTGCTTGCTCTAAGGAGACAAAGTCACATACACAGATCTCATTCACAATCTTATGTCCAACTTTTCAAATTGATTAACAGAGACAGATCTAACATGTTAATACTTTTAGAACTTAGGCCTTCTGGTCTCTCCCTCTTCCCTGAATCAATAATTGTCCCAAACTCAGACGAAGTCCTTGTACCGGGAATTCTATATGTAGTTATATAACAAGGAAAACAACATGCAAAATAGGGACTCAAGTGCCCAACTGTGAGGTGAGGACTGAGGTGCCGCAGTCAGATAAGGGAGAGAGCAGTTGGGCTCCAACAGTCCGACAGGTGTTTCCTGGGAGGAGCAGGAGCTCCCCCTTTATCTCTGGTACCAGCTCACTGAGCACCACCGAGAGCCGGCGGCTGTGCCAGGCCCTGGGCAAACACAGTGGCAATCTGGCTGTGTCGGGTGACAGGGGAGGTCTGCACAGGGTGCTCCCATGGCACAGTGACAGGGGATGGGGGGCTTGCGGGGGGGGAACCCAGGAGGCAGGCCAGAGTCCATCCTGTTCAGGGCTGAGCCCTGGGCCTGGCAGAGTAGGAGGTCAATAAGTATTTGCTGCATGTGTTCATTTAATGTTTTAATATCTGACGTAGTCTCCCTCTATCCACTTACCTTTTTCTCCTACTTTTATCTTTTTCATTCCTACTTTCCTTCACTCTGAACCTGCCTCTTTTCCTTTTATCTTTCTGCCCTTTCATTCCCACCCTACAGCCGACAGCTTCAAGACATTTCCCCTTATTCTCCTCCCTCCCCGATCACACAGCTTTACACCCGACTTCCAGCTACACAGTTCTCCACCCCACTGACAACCAATGTTATTGACTTTTTTTATACTTTCAGAAATATTGTACACATATGTATTCTTACCCCATATATACATACACATATATATATACATATATCTTTTTTAAAAATATATATGTAAAAGGTGTCCTACTATATATTCTGTTCACTTTGATTGTTTCCATTAACTTGCTTTTACAAACAATGCTGCCTTGAATATGAGACATTTTGCCCATGTGGGAGTATATTCATGGAGTAAGTTCCAAGGAGCATAATTAATAGGTCAAAAGGCATGTGTACTTGCTAGTATACACTGCCAAACTGCCTCCTTAGAGGCTAACCACTTAAATGCCCACCAGCAAGGTAAGCTTCAGGATTTCTAAACATAGCAAAGCTCCCTAAGTTTCCTCTCTGAGAAAAAAATGTTATCAGAATTCATGAAAACGCATATTTTTAAAAATGTGACTTTATGTTTTCAATTATACACAAGGGCAGAGCAATTTTTATAAAAGCTATATTTACTCATTCATTACTGGCAGGCCAACACTGATGCTAAGGTCTCTCCTATTAAAAGGCTAACATTTCCCTTTTGACTATTAATTTGCTTTAACAGAGCAAACTCTTTCCTGCAGAAGTCTAGGTAAACTATTTTGAGCATTTGGCATAATTCTTGCTTTACTGACATAGTTACAAAAATTCTTTAAAAAAATCCTGCACAAACAAGTGCTTCAGTCTGGTCCCTCTTCACCTCAGCCCCATGGGGAGGACACACCTGAATGTAAATGGGAAAGGTAGTGTGTATTCAAATGAGCTTGGGCGGGACCCTTCTGCCCATCTGGCCCACGTCCCCTCACCCTCCACCCCTCAGGAAAAGCTGCTGCTTACACTGCTTGGAGGCAGAGGCAGACACTGATGGTGACTGCTAGTGGGCCAGCCCACTGTGCTTCCCAAACGCAGGTGCCCCGGCCCCAGCCTTTCCACGCGGTCTCCATGTGAACAGTGCCAGGCAGGGCCCGGCTCTTTGAGGCACACTGGCCGGCTGCACTCTCTCTTCCTGAGTCCATGGGGTTGGGTGGGGGCATTGAGGCCCAGCCATTTCTCTTCTAATGTGTGGGTTGTTTTTTATTTTATTTTATTGTTGGCTTGCTTGCTTTTTGGCATTTAGGGGAGAAGGTGGAAAGGAGCAAAAGGCCCTACTTAGAACCATCTCCTGTGCTCTGAGCTCATATTTACAGGGCTCGGCACTGGAACACTGATCACTGTGCAGCTCTTCACATGGATGTTTTAACCTCTGTTCCGCTCTTCTCTTGGATATAGTTACTTCTTAATCTCATAGGAGAGGTCAGGGTGATTCAGGGAAAGGCTATCAGAATTCCTGGGTCCCTGACTCCAATGCCATCAAATCAGCACCAAAATCCCCAGCAAGTCTCTAAACAAACTGAACTATTTTTCTTTTTCTACCACTAGGTTGCAATAATCTTTCAACTCCCCTCATTCTTCCCCAGCTGAAATATCTCCATTAGCCTCTCCAAAAAGGTGTATCAGCCACGCCACCACCGTAACAGTGGTCACCACCACCGTCCACATCACTGCCCTTCCCACAAAGTCATCTGGGCGCACAATAAGGGAGCGAGCCTTTCTTGCTTTCCCTGCTGGGTCCCAGACCAACCTCAACTCCCCAGAAACAAAGCCTCTGCAGCTAGCCAAGCGCCCTGGTCCACTCTCAGGCGTGAGTCCACCCGCTTCCTTGTCACCAATACTGTCTTCATGGCACTGAGCTCATTATGTGGAAGCTGTTTCTCTTGGAAAAGGTTAGGTCAGCACTCAATCCCGCTCATGCTCAGCCCCAAAGCCCACTGCTTCTTGCAGCCAGCCATCTCACGACTCCTACCAGAAACCCTTTCAAACTCCTACTAGTCACCCCTTCAAACTCCAACCACAATTCTCACTCAGTCCCAAGTCCACAGCCTCTCACTCCTCCTTGGTCCTGGCCATGAGCCCTCGTGGGACCAGGACTTTCCTCCCACCGAGAACCCATTCTCGGCTACTTGAAGCCATCCTCTTTGGCAGGGGTCTTCTTTTCCCCTAATCACCGACACCAATCCCCTAGCCCGCCACCCAAGCATAATCACTTCCATAACACACCTCTTCTATTAATACTCGCAGGCAATGAGGACTGAGAGAAGTCACATAAATGGGACCCAGCCAGTCAACAAGCAATGAGTGCATCTAATTTCAGCTTCTTATCACTGAAGGTTCTAGCCCTGTGGCCTCACTGAATCTTTAGTGCAGTTTCACTTTAAACCGTAGGCCCTATTATTTCTGTGGAATCTCTTTATTTCCTTCTATGATCTAGTTTCTGCATCACAATCTCCAGAAACTCCTGACACAAAGGCCCCAGTATCTGGTCCCATCACACTCCTTGCCTCTTTCCTGGCTGCCACTTCGCGAGGTGAGTCCTTTCCTTCTTTCCGGTCCTCTCCTCTCTGGCTCCAACGAGCCTGTGCGATGGGGCTCTCCCACCTGTTTTCGGACCCTACTCAGCCTGCTCTCAGGCTTCCTCCTGTCCACACGGCTCAGTCCTGTCTCTAAGAAAAAAGGCCTCCAGCCTGAAAGCTTTCCCTCCTAAGACTCTGTGGGCTATCTGGAACTTGACTATACATTACAAAAATGTCTCAAAGGCTGAGAGCAACACATCTCAAAAATACCTCCTGCCTCGATAACTCTATCATAGGTGTTTCTTTCGCTCTTTCTCTCCCTGCCTCTCTGAAATCAATACAAATATATTTTTTAAAAGCAAACCTCCTGTCTGATTCAGAATCCCACTCCAGAAAAGCCCTTAGAGATTGCTGGTCTGAGCCACTGGATTTAAGAGACAAGAACCTCCAGGGAAAGGTTTCCAGGGGCTGCCCAAGGTCACTGCCAGTCAGCAGAGGCCAAGGATCACTGCTGTCTCCAGAGACTTTGGTGCTCCCTCTCTGACGTTACCCTGTTCTGTGCAAGGCTGGCTCCATGGTCCAAGTCAGAGAATCACGGAAAGCAACTTCTGTAGTCCATCCTGCCTTACCGGCAGTATCCTCAAGGCTCAAGACGGGGCTATAGATCAGGGCAGTACCAGGATGAGGTGAGGAAACCGTCGTCTTCCTCCCCACATCCCATTCAGAAAACCACCAAGACCTACACAGAGGGAGGGGAAAGTGGAGGCAATTGGCTATAGGTTACCTGGTCGGAGGGTCCAACCTGTAAACCCTGGGTGATAAAGATAACGCCCCTCTTGCTCTACGTTGTTGCTACATCAAGAGAGACCCTTTCTATGCAGTCAATTGCTTCAGCCCTCTGCTGCAGAAAGCCTGCGGGAAATGGGGCACTGGATGTTAGAATGGGAGGGGGTTTACCTACCGCTCTCTATGCTCCAGGTAATACCCACAGTCTAATTTCTCCAACCGGGAAATAAATCAGGGGCTTAGGGGACATCTCCTCTTATGTTTCATATGGCCTTTAAGTCAAAGGCTTTGGGTTCTGCATTACCTGGGGAGTAGCCTGAAGGTAGATGAAGCCGTGTAGTTGGAGCCGGCCGGCAAACTCCTGCAGGAGAAAAGAATGCCAGTCCTGGTAGATATGCCACTCCATATCACTGAGGGAGCCATTTTCAAACAGATTCTTTGCAAAGATATACCTGGTTGGAAATGTAAGTGGGGTGGCGGGAGGGGAGAAGAACGGGAAATGGAATGGGCAAAAGAGAGAAAAAAGCAGAAAAATCAATAACCAACTTGTTCCACGTCTGTTCAAACCACTTAACCCTTTTCAATTTTGAAGAAATCTGGATTTTTAACATATATCCCCCTCCTGCTCAACACTGAGATGGGAAATAGCATTTAGACTTTAGAGGCCCAACGCACAGCTCTCCAGACGAATCCACGGAAGGGGCCTGGAAGAGTGTATTTATCACTGGTCGCTAAGCACTTTTCCTGCCGGAAACCAGTCAGAACATATGGCAAATGGTGCACGTATACTCAAACGTTTGAGGTCTCCTCATTATTACTGTAGCAGCCCCCCAACAAAAGCCAACCTAGCATAGAGCACCCACCACAAGTCACTTAAAGACTGAGGGCTTTCTGCGTCTCCAGGCTGCTGAGCCGGCCTGCTGTTTAGCTGAGAAGTGGAGAAGGGGCTGGATCTCCACAGGTGGCATCACCTATGAAGCAGGAGACGCATTTCCTACTAACTGCGGGATTACCAACGAAGCAGACTTTCCTCCAAAGTACACGAGCTCTTTCCTTGTTTCATCTGTTGCTGAGCCTCTTAGATATAAGAAAGCTAAAGCTAAAAATCAACTAGCTGTGCCCCTTGCTTACTTACTAAAGGAGCATCTGGTAAATAGGGAATCAGAGCTAACCAGAAACCATGGCTTCAGAAGGGTCAATTCTGCTTTCAAATCTCAGGCATCTTGATACAAAACACAATTTACACCCCAAACAATGAATTGCAGTTTCTAAGGCAACGCTCAGCAACGGGCCACTTCTGAGAAAATGAAATTCAAGAATTCTTGTGTATGAATGGCTCGGGGAAGCACACACTGCATGGCTGTGTGTTGTGATTAAGGGAATGGGCTGCAGAATCTCATTCCCGAGTCTGATCCTAGCTCCGGAAACTCACTAGCTGTGTCACTGTGGGCATATCATTCAACTCTCTCAGCCCGTTTCTTCCTTTGTTTAAAGAGAGAAGTGTAGAGGCCTGGCCGGTGTGGCTCAGTGGTTGAGAGTCGACCCATGAACCAGGAAGTCACGGTTTGGTTCCTGGTCAGGGTACATGACCAGGTTGTGGGCTTGATCCCCAGTAGGGGGTGTGCAGGGGGCAACTGATGAATGATTCTCTCTCATCACTGATGTTTCTATCCCTCGCTCCCTCTCTCTTCCTCTCTGAAACCAAATATGATTTCTAAAATAATTATTTTTAAAAAGAGAGAACAGTAGAACCTAACTCGCAGAGTTGTGAGGATTGTACATAACTCACAAGTACTTAGAGGAGTGAATGGCACCTCGTATTCAAGGCATCTTAACCATCATTGCAACTACTTCTTTGCTAGTCTATGAAGAAACCAATTGGAGAGTTCCAGAGGTCAACTCTTCCAAGGTCATTCAGAGCCTCAGGTCAAAACAAAACAAAGCTGGAATTTTAGATAGAGCTGAGCTAAAGGTAAAAAGAGCTGACTTCTATAACTCAATTTGTGAAAAATCTTTTCAGCTTCTTCACAGGTAACATGGAAATTAAGATCTATAGAGAGAAACTGACTTTCGGTTAATAAGCCCTATAAAAGGGCCCTCCCCATTCCTGAGGATGAGCACTTGTTTATTTTTCCAAAGCCAGTGCTGACGGGGGTGGGGTGGGGGTGTGTGTGTGTGTGTGGGGGGGGGGGGGGTGGAAGGGCACAGTGCTGAGTGCTAAGGGGAGAAGACTACTGCGGCCTCAATGGAGGGGCTGCCAAGAGTCAACTTAAGAACCTGCTCTAAAACCACATGCTATTGTTTCTCACAACTCGAACAGAAAAGATTCCGATTTCTTCCTCCCCGTCATCCACTCTCCCAAACAACCCGTGTTCCTCCTTTGAAACACACATAACATGCCACCACATGTGAAGTCTCAGAGCGCCCCGTCAGACTAAGGTCGCTGTGAAGGCAGGGAGGTGTGTTTTGCTCCCTGTTGCAGCCCCCAGGCGACACTCGATGTATCTGTGCTGAATGAATGCACACATGAATGAATGTTTAAGAGTGAAAAGGCTCTAAATTACCATCAGGACTAGAATGTGTAATTAGTTATCCTTTCCTTCTCAAAAATGCTCCTTCTGAAGAGGTTATCTAGGATGTGGTAGCTGCCTATATTGCAATCAATTCTCATCTCTTCCAAGTAAACGGTAAGATCTTGTAGCTTCTTAACAAAATAATTCTTTCTCTTTTTTAGGATGTTTATTTATTTTTAAAAAAATCTTTATTGTTGAAAGTATTACACATGTCCCTCTTTTTCCCCCACTGACCACTTATTGCCCGCCCCCACCCCCCACCCCAGGCCTCCACCACCCTATTGTCTATGGCCATGGGTTAGGCATATGTGCATACAAATTTTTTGGTTGATCTCTTCCTATGCACTCACCCACTCCTGCCTTCCCTCTGAGATTCCACAGTCTGTTCCATGCTTCTATGTTTCTGGATCTATTTTAAACAGCATATTTCTATTTCTGAGGGGTCTCTCATATGCCTACCTCACTAAAGGGCTGGAAATGATGGTGAGTACATTTCCAAGTAACCTAGGTGGTTCTATGCAACTCATCTTCCTAGTCCAGGAGGCACGGCTTGAGAGAGGGGAGAGGAAAATAGAAAGCAGTATACCCAACAGGTGAAAAAAACACAAAATCTAGGGCCCAACCATTTGTAATTCACAAATTTAGCTTTTATAAAGAGTAGGCTCTCCCTTGCAGTACACAGAGAGGGAATGCGTAGCCCACAGGATTTGTTTTACGTATCTTGTGTGATTTTAGGTAACATTAAAACAAATCACATCATATTAACAAACATGCCCTTACTTTTCCCTCCAGGAGGCTTTACGGAGCTCTGGAAAGTAGAACTAGTTTGTCTAACTTGGAGTTAAAGGGTAACCAACAGTGTCTTCAGAAGTGACTGGACAATGACACTGCAGCATTTTCCATTTTGATAACTCAAAGGGGCTGAAGATAGACCATGATGCTTTAAAGTTTAAACCGCCATTGCACGCGGACACAGGTCATTCAGAGCCTCAGGTCAAAACAAAACAAAGCAAAACAGCAGTATCTAGATCAAGGCACCCTCGCTTGTCTCCAAATGGCTTAAGTCGCAGCCTGGAATCATGGCACAGCCAGGAATTCTGGAGCCTGGATGGACTGCCTCCTCTGGAACAGATGAGCTGAGTTCCCACGTTAGCTGCTGGCCTTCATTAAAAGTGACTCCACACCTCACTCCCTCAGGTGGTCAGGGCAATGCCCTTCCCGTGACCTGACATAGGCAGTGTACGTCCATTATAGACTCGGCCAGCACTATAAGCCCTGTCACGTAACAAGGGGTCAAAGAAGGATAAATCCAAAACAGACGTCAATTTCACAGTTGTGCTATTTCTTTTTAGAAATGCTTCCTTGAAGAATAAAAAAAGGATGCATATCTCTCTCCCATCATTTTAGAAACACATATTTTTAATTCTGCTTGCTTTCTTCTTCAAAGTAACGACCAACCACTGATTCACCTGGTTTCCTAGAGCACACACTGCTTCCTTTTTTTGTTTCCCACACTGCTTAATTGTCTGTTCTGTGCCTTTTAACATGTAATGTTTTTATTAGGTATCTACCAGCTGGCCTCCGTGCCAAAAAAGAATAGGAAAAATAATCAGCGGCAATGTGGGAAATTTAGTGCATGTAGTTTATGAAAAATACAATTTCCTCTCTCGATATATATGACAGCCCTGTGGAACTGTAAGTCTGAACAAATCTATAAAGTGTTGTCTTTAAAAAGACAACGACTTTTTAAAGTTCAATGTTCAATGACCAGAGTGGTGCAGTCTGAGCAAGAAGAGAAAACATGCAGCACTGAGCGTGGGGCTCCTGACGGGGGCGGTTTCAGGGTCTTACCTGTCGCTGTACACAGACCTCTCAAAGATCTGCACCCCTTTCTGGGCCCGTAAGACTTTCTCAGGGAAGGGCTCCAGCTGTATTTTTAGGCGGCTCATAAAAGAAAATGTCTGGAATGTGTAGGACCATCTTGCTGGCTCCCGGTACATCAAATCCAGCAAGTTTCCGGGATTTGGAGTACTGATGACCTGGAGAGAAATTAAAAAAAAAAAAAAAAAAAGAGAGAGAGAGAATTTCCTAGAAGGCATGTTTTTTACCTTCTCCCCACCCCCCAGCAGGTTTAATAATCAATGCGAGAAGCAATTACAAAGGCTTCCTTTAGTCAATGCTACATAATTAAAGAAGAGATTTTCCTACTTTATTAGACAAGAATCTGATAGAGGGAGATGACATGTCCTGTTCAATATACCAGAGAAGAGCAGAGGAAGGACCACACATAGAATTAGAGCAGTACTTACTGATTGATGGATTTGTGGAGTCTGTCTGAGGGGGAGTTAATAGTCAACAACCATCTAAAACTATACTTGGAAACAATGTTTACTATTGTAACACTTTGTTGCCTCCCTTTGTGACTATTTCTTTATAAAACTTCAACCCAGAGAAGAAAGCAAGTGATGACTTGACTTGACAATACCACCAACCAAACAGAATTTTCCCCCCGCCTGCCTCTCCCTCTCTCCCTCTCCCTCCCCCCCCCCCTCTCTCTCTCTCTCTCTCTCTCCATTCCACAGACTTTATGAAGGGCCCACTTACTCGGTACATGCAGGTGGCATGTGTGGGGCACTCAGGAGCCCTGGATTCTTTCCTGAGCTCTGGCATGACTCAGGGCAAAAGTGAGTTTTGCACAAAGCATTCTGGATCCGAATTCACTCAGTCACCATTAACTGAAGGCCTATGTGAATGAGGCATTACATGACCTACGTGCTATAAGGAATATAGAAAATATAACTAAGATTTATTTCCATGTTTACTATGCTATATTATCTCATTTAATCTTCAGAATAGCTTCGTGAGGTAGGTATACTTTTATGTCCATTTTCCTGAGGAGAAAATCCACTTGTCCAAGGTCTCATGGTGAGTAAGTACTGAATGAGATGTCAAACCTGGCTTCCTCTAACTTCTTCATTCTAATATTTCTCCATATAGGAGCAAGCAAGACATGGTTCCCAAGCTCAAGGAGCTCACAATGCAAAAGGAAAGAGGGTGGCAAGGACATAAAGAGCTAGAATATAAGGCAGAACATGTGATGAAGGGCTGCTCACTTATGGTGGAAGGAATCTGAGGATGTTTCTGGGGGAAAAAGTGGCATTAAGCTATGTGGAATAATATGTGAATTTTCATAGACGGAAATGGAGATTAAGAAGAAAGCATTTCAGGTAGAGATAACGATACAAGAGGGGGAAAAGGTTAGATAACCACAAGTGGTCTAGTTTGGCTTATTATCATCCCTACATTCCAAAAAGGGTCCCAGCTTAAGCAGGAGCAATACATGTAGCGCAGAGTGAATCACAAAATGATCTCCTGTCTTTCCTGTCCCCCAAACCACAACACACACCAGCCTGACAAGCAGTCCCTGGCTAAGAGCTGGAGGTAGAAGCAGGGGAACAAATCCGAATCAACTGGAGTCTCTGATGTCATAGCCTGTGGTGTGGCACAGAGCTGAGCCGGCATGGAAGCCCACTGAGTGAGTGGGGCGCTCCGCTGACAGATGTATTAGGCTTACTGGGAGGGGTCTATTCCACCAGCAGGCTTTGGGCCACCAAAGGGAGACTGTTCCAGAACAAAAAACTGCACAGAGGCTATATAATTTCTGAAAGAAACATTTAAGCTACAGAACAAATGCAAACATCATTTCTAACATATAAACAAATAGGAATAATCATTGGATATAAAAATATTCAGCAATTTAAAAGGAGAGGATCAATCTGTGTGCTCAAGACAAGCAGCCTCTTAGGAGACAGCTGTTGCCAAGAACAGGAAAAAACAGAAGAATCTCATTGAGATTCAAGAGATGGCCACATTGATAAAAACAGGCTGTCATAAAAAATAAAAAAAAAGGAGCAATGTGAAAAGAACATTCTTAGACTTAGAGGAGAAAAATACAATTTCCAAAACAAAACACCCAATGAAGACTGCAGTAAACCTGATGACTGAATGTCATATAGAGTATCAGCTCAATAAATTCTCTCTAAAATAAGGGGGGGGGGGGCAGAAAATTATGAAAAATGAAAAGGCATGCATGAAGGTCAGAAGAAGGACAGCTAGTGTATATTGCAATATCGTGGTAGGATTGGTTTTTCTTGTTCTTTCTTTACTCTGAAAAGATGCATCAACATGTAATGCCACCTGTGCTTCATCTCAAGCAATTAATTAAACTGGGAATCATACAACTTTTCAAACAGGGGCTAAAATGATCTGCAACTCTACAGTACATGTAGATCAGACAAAGCTACCCAAGCAAGGAAACAATTTTTCTTCTCATGTGACAAGAGCCCAATACAGAGAGATGAAATGCAACCCTCAACAACAACAACAGAATCACCTACAGAAAAGACCATTCCTCATGAGGTGTGTGTCTCCTGCACATCAAATTTCACCATCACTAAGAATCACTGTCTAATAGAAACCCTTTGTGTTTCTAGGTATGTAAGAACAGAAATAAAATTTAAAATCATGGTACAACTCGGAGTTATAGTCAGAAGTAACTGATCAGATGAAAAAACCTGATCAGTTACCCTAAAAATTTTCTTTAAAAAACTAAAGAAATTTTCTGAGACACAGATTTTTCACCAGAGAAATTTACTGAGTACCAGAAAAGATTTTATATATATGGGGTGTCCAAAAAAAATTGTATATACACTTTGAATAATTAATTCCAATGGGTTAAATCTGAAAAGAGAGAAACATCAATCGAGCTATCAGCTGTTAAGTGTGCACACATTCTTTTGGGACACCTTATAAATATACTAGAGGCCCTGCGCCCTCTCGCAATCTGGGACCCCGTGGGGAATGTCGGAAGCCTGGTGCATGGATTCGGCCCGATCTCTGCAGGCCAGGCCGAGGGACCGCACTGGTGCACTGGGCCTCTAGTATGCATAGAAGATCTGTGGTTAATCTCTTCCCACCCTCCCCCCTTTCCTCTGAGATTCATCAGTCTGTTCCATGTTTCCACACCTGTGTTGAGCATCTGCCCCCTGGTGGTCAGTGCACATCACAGCTACCAGTTGAACGGTCGCTTAGGCTTTTATATATATAGATATACAGCTTGCATGCACACACACACACACACACACCTGGACCTATCCTGGCAAAATGTCAACAATTGATAAAAACAAACAAAAAAACCTAAACAAAAGAAAGACATTTTTAGACAATCACTCAAAAATTATTCCACCCACATATCTTTTCTTAAAAAACAAAACAAAACTTTCTCTGAAATATACTTCAACCAATTAAAACATTAATCAAAATAAAGATTTAAGAAATGGGAGGGTGTGATAATGAGAAAACAGTAGTCAATGGTCAACTGCTAGAGCAGAGTTAAGTATAAAGTAACTATTTTTCATGTGGTTGTAAAGTTTAATGCCAATTTCTACTGTTAAAAGAGAAATTTCACAATGTAAAAACATTCTAGAGCTCTAAAATTTCAGCTGATTTCAATATACCTGGTGGATAGAGCATGGAGAAAACGGTAATAAAAAGGTAGTAGAGCCTAGGCGTCTAATAGGTGGCTCAATGGTTGAGCATTGGCCTATGAACCAGGAGGTTAAGGTTTGATTGCTCGTCAGGACACATGCCCGGGTTGCGGGCTCAGACCCTAGTAGGGAACATGCAGGAAGCAGCCGATCGATCGATGGTTACCTCTCATTATTGATGTTTCTATCTCTCTCCCCCTCTCTTAAATCAATAAAAAAAATTATTTTTAAGTAGTAGACGTTTAGGTTTTTTTTCTTTCACAGAGACTCCATTACCATTGATAGGTAGGTTTAAACATGTATATATTTAAAATTTAAATGTTTATGGTAGAATAAAAGCAGTAAATTTGTCATATAAGTGAAGGGGAGAAAAATGAAAGAAAACTTCAAGTATAGCAAAAAGAAAAAAAAGGAAGTGAAAGCACAACATAAGGTGGCAGAAATAAGACATAATCATAATAAAAGAGAAAATTTCCCAGGAAAGGCAAACTCTGAGATTGGATAAAAACTAAAAATCCTGTTCATAAAAGAAACACCTAAAACAAGAAAAACCTAAATTAAGATGACAAATTGGTTAAAGACAAATGGTCAGAAAAATCCACCAAGCAGTTGCAAATAAAAAGAAAGATGTGGCAAAATTGTACTAAGAAAAAAGCATTAGCCCGGCTGGTGTGGCTCAATGGTTGAGTGTCAATCCATGAACCAGGCGGTTTCGGTTCAATTCCCACATGCCCAAGTTGTGGGCTCGATCCCCAGTAGGGGGTGTGCAGGGGATAGCTGGTAATTCTCTCTCATCATTTGATGTTTCTCTGTCTCTCTCTCTCTCTCTCCCTCCCTTTCTCTCTCGGAAATCAACAAAAACATTTAAAAAAGAAAAAAAGCATTAAATGCTAAAAGTTTTTAAATACTAATAAACCAGTAAAGACTCCACAAAGAAGTCATGAATCTTTTTACATGGAATGATAAAGCATTCAAATATACAGTATAAATATAAAGCAAAGACAATTAAAAATATGAGAAATGGACAAAACGCAATAAAAGCACAAAGCTTTAAATAACATATTTCTCTCAGAATATAAAAAGTAGATCCCAAAAACGAGAACATGGAGAATAAAACTCGAAATCATTTTTTTCACATATCTGATACTGGGATGAATCTTACAATGTTCACTAAATTAAACTTAATAGATATTTTAAGTATTCCATAGAAGGGTTATTAAATTCATTGTGTCTTATGATCAATGACATCTTAGAATTTACAAAATATGTCACATCAAACTCCACACATTGACCAAAATTGCTCATACATAAAAACTGATCATACATAAACCATAAAGAAAATCTCAGTAAGTTCTCTCAATTAGAAACTATATAAGCCACATTTTCTAATCATAACAAAATTAGAATAGCAAAAGAATGCTCACACAAAATCTACTCAGAAAATGTAAAATATTTTAAAAATAATTCTTGGACAAAAAAATAAGTCAAAACTACAATTATAAACTCTAGAAATTTCAGTTAAAATCGTGAATGTCAAAATCTAGAAGACAGGGCCAAAGTTTATCTGATGAAAATATTTTCAGTTGCAACTGCTTTTATTATTAAAGCAGAAAAAAGGAAAAGTACACAAACTAATCATTCAAACCAAAAAACTTTAAAAATATAGGAAACTGAGAAAGAAACAAATAAATGTAAAGTCAAAAACAATACTACAAGCCCTCATAGAATCCTCTCTAATAAAATGGTAATATGCAAATTAACCATCACTCCGCTACATAAGCCACGCCCACCAGCCAAGCCACACCCACCAGCCAATCAGGGAGAGTATGCAAAGTAACCCCAATCCAAGATGGCTACAGCCACAGAGAGCAAGGTTTCCCAGGTAACAGAGGAAGCCAAGCTTTCCATAGCCGTTGCAGGCCTAAGCCTCCACTCAAGTTACAAAGTTTCAATTATAGAAGGTAAACAAATTCAAACAAATGGCGGCAGAATGGAGCTTGAGAGAGCAGGCCAGGGTTGCTGGCGGCAACAGGGGAAGCAAAGCTTTCCGCACACCCTGGCCGGGCTCACCCGCTTAAGGCTACAAAGTTTCAATTGTAGAAGGTGAATTAACTGCCACAGAAATGGCTGCTGGAGCCCCAGGCTTGGCTCCGCTCCAGGCTACAAAGTTTCAATTGTAGAAGGAAAATAAATTCCAGATACCAGGGCCTCCCCTTGGGTTGCCAGGGGGCGTGGCCGGCCTGCAAACCACCACAGGCCCCTCGCTCAGGCCGCCCCACACCCCAAGGGAACCCCCACCCTTATCTGTGACACCCTTCAGGGCAAACCAGCTGGCCCCCAACCGTGCACCAGGCCTCTATCCTATCTAATAAAAGAATAATATACAGATTGATCATCACTGCAACACACAATATAGCTGCCCCCATGTGGTCAAAGATCCTGCCCCCATGTGGACACAAGATGGCCACCACAAGATGGCCAGCAGGAGAGGGCAGTTGGGAGGCACCCGGCCTGCAAGGGAGGGCAGTTGTGAGGGACCAGGCCTGCAAGGGAGGGCAGTTGGAGGTAATCAACCCTGCAGGAGAGGGCAGTTAGGGGTGACCAGGCTGGCAGAGGAGGGAAGTTGGGGGCAAACAGGCTGGCAGGGGAGCAGTTAAGCATCAACCAGGCTGGCAGCAGAGTGGTTAGGGGGTGATCAGGCTGGCAGGCAGAAGCGGTTAGGGGCAATCAGGAAGGCAGGCAGGCAAGCAGTTGTGAGCCAGCAGTCCTGGATTGTGAGAGGGATGTCCCAGATTGGAGAGGGTACAGGCTGGGCTGAGGGACAACCCCCCGCCGTGCATGAATTTCATGCACCGGGCTTCTAGTTAAAAAATAAAACCCATTAATTAGGTCTTTATAAAACAAGGCAAATAGACAACAATCTATCAAATCTATCCCTCCCAAAAATATTCAAATAAGCAACATTAGACAAAAGTAATTTTAGATACATTAGAATTTTAGAATTATAGATACAAAAGTAATTTTAGATACATAAAATTACTTTTTAGAATTTTAGATACAAAAGTAATTTTAGATACATAAAAGAATACATGTATTAATTTTACTGTATTAAATTTGAAAATCTCAATACAATAGTATGGTGGTTACCAGTATGTTGATTCTTCTAATCCATGAACATGGAATATCTTTCGATTTCATTGTGTCTTTTTCGATCTCTTTTAATATTGCTTAGCAGTTTTCAGTATACTATAGGTCCTTCATATTTTTTGTTAATTTTATTCCTGGGCATTTTATTCTTTTTGTTGCAATTGCAAAAGAAATTGTTGTTTTCATTTCTTTTCTGAAATTTCAATGTTAGTATATAGGAATGCAGCAGAAATAAAACCACATGTATATGGGCAAATAATTTTTGACAAAGAAGCCATTACAAAAATGTAAAGATCTTGATAAAGAAAAAAACCCCAAGAGTTTGGAATAGGGAATTCCTAGAGAATACTAATAAATGGCCAATAAACATAAAAAGATGTTTAGTTCATTGGTGCAAATTGTTATAAAGGAGGAAAGAAAGCCTCATTAATAAATGGTACTGGAAAAAATGAGAAAGCCACAAGCAAAAGAATGAATATAGACTACAGTTTGTCCCCATGTACAAAAATTAATTCAAAATTCATAAAAGACCTAAATATAAGATCTGAAACAATAAGTTACATAGAAGAAAACATAGGCACTAAACTTATGGACCTTGATCTTAGAGGAGATTTTCTGAATTTGACCCCAATGCAAGGGAAGTAAAGGCAAAAATAAAGGAATGGGACTATATCAAACTATTTCAAAACATTTATTTGCAAAGATATATGCACCTCATGGCAGCATTATTCATGGTGGCCAAGACATGGAAACAACCGAGTGTCCTTCAATAGATGACTGGATAAAGAAGACATGGTGCATGTATACAATGGAATACTACTCAGCCATAAGATGAAATACTGCCATTTGCGAAAATAAGGATGGACCTTGAGAATATTATGCTAAGTGAAATGTCAGTCAGAAAAAGCTAAGAGGCATATGAGTTTACTCATATGTGGAATATAAAACTCATAGACACAGACAACAGTATGGTGGTTACCAGAGGGAAGGGGGGGTGCGGGAGTAGTGTAAAGGGAGCCAAATATATGGTGATGAAGATTATCTTACTTTGGGTGGTGGGCACACAATGCAATATATAGATCATGTATCACAGAAATGTACACTTGAAACCTGTATGACCTTATTAACCAATGTAACCCCAATAAATTTAATTAATTAAAATAATAAATAAAAAAGCAATAAACGGGTTAAAAAAGATGATGGGAAAACAGATCCCAGTTACAATAACAACAAAATGTATAACCACTTAGGCATAAACTAAACAAGGATACTACTGGGACTAGTAAATTCTATTTGGAGAAAATTCGATTCCTATAATTTTTGTTTTTGTTTTTTGAAGATCTAACTGGCTTTATTAGCAATCATGAATCAGGCAGCATCCCATGTAGCAAGTAGAAGGGCACTCCCTAGACCCCTATAACTTTAAAAATAAACATAAAGAGTAAAACCAAAAAAGCAAGAGTAAGAAATATAAGTGCATTTGTTATAATCTTGATCTGTGAGAGTTCTTTTTAAACTTTAACATCAAAGGCAGCAACTATGAAGAAAAAGACAGATTTGAGAACATAAAAACTTATAAGTATTAAACGGCAAAATACATCACATATAAAGATTTAAAAAATGTCAAACTAGGGAAAGTAGCAGTATACAACAATTAAGATACTTAACATATGATATAAGTTCTTAGGAAAGCCATTACAAAACTGAAAAGATCTCAATAAGGGGGGAAAAAAAACCCGAAAAAAACAAAAAACAAAAAAAAACAAAGAGGCTTGAATAGGGAATTCACTAAAGAACAGCTGATAAACATAAAAAGATGTTTAGTTCATTCATAATCAAAGAAATGTAAAATAAAACAACACACCGTTTTAATGCCATGCTCATTAGCAAAGATGAAAAAGAATAATATCCAGTGTTGCAGAAAGCATAAGGAAATTGATACAACTTTTTCGACTGAAAATTTTGGAAATTATAACAAAAGTATCAACAAATTGCATAATTTTTGTATATCAAAATTCCAGTTCTAGATTATCCTAAGAAAATACAAGGAGGCACAAAAATTTAGCTATTAAAAAGAATAAAGATGTAGCTACAAGGCTATTCATCTCTGTAACACTTATAATAGTGAGAAATAAGAAAATTAAATATTAAAAAAAGACCAGATAAGTAAATAATAGAATATATTATTGCAGTATATGCCACCATTAAAATGGTATTACCATGAAAGGAAGACCTTGTATATAGTGATGTGAAGGTGACAATCACAATTTTTGTTTAAAACGAGTAAATGCATATGTTTTATATATTTATATAAGTATATGTAAATATATGCATTTTCTCTGTAGGAAAAGATCTAAAAGGACAAAATGTTATTTTTACCTCTGGATAATGGCATTATGGGAGTGTTAGTTATCTATTGCTGCATAACAAATTATGCCAAAATTTGGTGACTTAAACAAAAACATTCATTATCTCAGTTTCTGTGGGCAAGGAATTTGGGAGCCAGCTTAGCTGGGTGGTTCTTCCTCAGAGTTCCTCATGAGGTTTAGATTGGATGCTGGCTGAGGCTACAGTCATCTGAAGACCTGACTAGGGCTGAAGGATCTACTTCCAAGAAGGTTCACTCAATAAAGCTGTTGTCAGGATTCAGTTCTTGCTGTGTGGGCCTCTTCACAAGAGGGGATGCATCCCCAGAGCCAAAAGTGATTAAGAGAGAACAAGACTAAAGATACAATGTCTCTTATGGCCCACTGCAGAAATCATACTCTGTTATTCATGCTACATTCTAGTCATTAGAAGCAAGTTATTAAGTCTAGTCCACACTAAAGGAGGGAGTTAAGATTCATGTCTTGAAGGGAAGAGTATCAAACAATGTGTGGACATATTTTTAAATCCCACAATAGGCGACCTGTGGCATACTCAGAAAAAGATACATAATTTATTTTCTAAATGGAAGTTAATTTCATAAACACACAAATACACACAAAACACAAAAAGACAATTTAAAAAACAAATATTCTCATTATGCATGATGTGCCAGGCTAAAAAAGGTAACACAATCCTGAGTTGGAATAATGGCACCCAGAACAAGTTCTATGATATTGTAGACCATTTTCAGTGGTTCTCAACCTTTCTAACGCCGCGACCCCAACCATAAAATTATTTTCGTTGCTACTTCATGACTGTAATTTTGCTACTGTTATGTAAATCGTAATGTAAATATCTGTGTTTTCCGATGGTCTTAGGCTCTACAGCAGCGGTTCTCAACCTGTGGGTCGCGACCCACAGGTTCAGAACCGCTAGCAGGGTCGCCCGCTGCTGTAGAGCCTAAGACCATCGGAAAACACAGATATTTACATTACGATTTACATAACAGTAGCAAAATTACAGTCATGAAGTAGCAACGAAAATAATGTTATGGTTGGGGGTCACCACAACATGAGGAACTGTATTAAAGGGTCGCGGCATTAGAAAGGTTGAGAACCACTGATTTAGATTATATCCAGAATGTCCTGTTCAGCTCTGAGTACCACTGTTAGTAAATTCTAGGTGGAAAACTAACAAACTGGAGCTCATCACCTAGACAAAGTTACTTCAGAATGAGGAATAGTCTGGAAGAAAATGGTGTTTGGCTTGAAAGAGACAAGAATTGAAGGGGAGAAAGAGCAGACAAATCATTGCCTTCAACTATATGAAGGGATGCCAAGTAGAAAAACTAAAAGGACTTAAGAGGCAGAACTTGAACCAATGACTCAGAGTCACAGGTATGCAAAGTGGTTCATACAAGAACTTTCTAACAGTTGTTAAACACCAGAATGAGCCACTCAGTGAATGTTCCCATTGGCTGCAGGGGTCTGTGGCAACTGAAGCATGGTGCCGCCACGCCCTCGCTACCTCTAAGGTTCATGTCCAAACTGCTATTTCCTTACTCACACTGATGTGGCTGGTGTTGAAACCAACGTTATAGCTTTTCCGAAAGCAGTAGACCTAATACAAATGCCTAAGCCATGAGGCATAAATGAAATGTACAGTGCTTGGCATAACATAATATAGCGCCTGGTACACAGTATGTGATTTATAAATGTTAGTTATATCTGTATTGATTCAAAGAGTGTCAAGGTGCTCTCTAAGGTCCTTTCCAATTTTTAAGACTTCATAATTAAGTTAAAATCACTATAATTAACTATTAATCCTGATGGTCAGCTTCAGTAATATATTTAAGGGTAGGAATGACAAAATTAATCTTCAAAGCCAGAATAGCTGGACATGCTTTGGGAAACCACACAGAACAGAAGCAGTCACTTATGCAGACATGTAAAAACCACAAAAATCAAAGCTAAACATATTCAAACAAGTCATATCCTCTCTGGTATACGTGGTCTGCTTTCTGAAAGGAAGATATTTTTAAAAAGAGACTCAAACTGGGCTACTTCACCTACGCAGAGCAAATTAGATTATTATGATTAGTTTACTCACCCATGCCTGCCAACTACGCACAACTGAAAACTTACTTTTTGCGGGCCAGCTGCCTGGACATTCTGCCATGATGCTACAGGTTCTGTAGCTACGTGCCACTCTGGGTACCTTTTCGTGAGTAACTTCACAAAGGTGGACTTTCCCACAGCTGCAATGCAAACAGCATGTATTGGGACACTTCCCAAACCAGGGCTGAAGGAAAAGGCGGCTATTAAATTCTGCCCAATTTAAGGGAACCATTGCCAGTTTTTCTAATTTCAAAACTCAACAGCAGACTGTCAGACTGACAATGGGTCAAGGCCACCCTAACCAGAGTCACCACAATGTTTTGTTTTTGTTAATCCCCACCTGAGGATATTTTTCCATTGATTTTTAGGGAAAGTGGAAGAGAGAGGGAAAGACAGAGAGAAACAGATCAATTGGTTACCTCCTGCACGGGCCCTAGGCCCAGGCCAGGGAGGAGCCTGCAACCAAGGTACATGGTATGTGCCCTTGACCGGAATCGAACCTGGGAACCTTTGGTCCGCAGGCCAATGCTCTATCCACTGAGCCAAACCAGCGAGGGCCAGAGTCACCATTATGAATGCAGGCAACAGGGAGGAAAAATACCCCTAACATTTGATTTGAAGTTTTACTGTCCCAACCTCCCAGAAGCAAAGAGTACTTAATGAGAGTTAAAAATGTAATAGACTGTCAAAAGCTGATGAAATCAGCTGTAATAAAGCTTCAATCACAGTCCTATTTATTCTGTGAAAGTGTCAAAATTTCCAGAATAATTTATGACTCTTATTCATTCAACAAATCTGACGAATGCTCAGGACTGTCTGACACTGGGGGTATAATGGTAAACACAGGATGGACTTTGCCCTCATAGAACTTGTATGGAGACAGATATTAAACAAACACTCAAGGAACTAATAACAAAGTGTGTTAAGTGCTAGATAAGAAAAATGCAGGATGGCTCCAATATAGCTCAGGAGGTCAGGGAAGGCTCTGAAAAGCATCTGAGGTAAAACCTGAAAGATAAGGAGTTAGCCAGAACAAGGGTAGAGGATCGGTATCCTAAGCAGAGAGCAGCATGGGAAAAGAGAAAGAACTAGGCGTACAGTAAAACAGAAGAGAAGTCTATATGTGACCTTGAAGAAGCCAGTGCAGCTATGGTATGATTAAGTGAGGGAGAAGTGTGACTCAAGATATGTGTGTGGAGAGGCAGAAAGGCAGGCTGGGGCGAGGTCATGTAGGGCCTGGAGCCATTGTAAGAAATTTGAATCTATTCTAAATACAATGTGAAGTCAGTGATGATGGGTTTTAAGCAGGGAAATGTCAAATTTCCGACTCATTTTTAAAAGATCACTCTGCCAGCTGTGTAAGAATGGACAGATATGAAAGTAGGCAGACCAGTTAGAAGGCAACAGTAGCTTGAACCAAGGTGATGGGAGAGGCGTAGAAAGTAGCAGATGCGTTGAGAAATACCTCCGAGATTAAATCAACCTAGTACCACAACATTCAAATCTTTTCCCATTTACACCAACATTTGGCCTACACCTTGCTGAGCTCCGGACTTCACTAAGAGCCCTCCAGACATCTTTACTTGGATGGCCCACAAACACCTCAAAGTCAATCTGTTACCTAAATGAACTCATTATCTTCACCACCAAACTGACTTCTTTCCTATTCCACACCTCAAGGTATGGCAGCACCATCCACTCACTGTCAGAACTTCCTCTGCCCAACCTCAAGGGGCCACCAAGTGCTTTTGGACCTGCCTTTTTAATTTCCCCATCTCCCGCTCAAGATCAGGCTCTCAACATTTCTTGCCTCTCCACCTCGGGCTTTGCCCTCTTCAGTCCACCATTCATACTGTAGCCACAGTGAACACAGAATAACATTGCTTAAAACTCTCTGACAGCTCCATAGTGCCTTCATGACAAAACCCAACCCCACAGCATGGCCTATGAGACACATCATGAAATAGCCCCTGCATACATCTCTCTGGCCTCAGCTTCCCTTTAGCCATCCTGAGCTCCCTCTGGACCAAACTCCTTACTACTCCAATCATGCCATGTGCTCGGCAAATGTGACTATGCACATGCTTCCCCATTTCCTGGTACACTTCTCTCCTCAGCTGCCTAACTCCAACTCCATCTGCAAGAATCTGCTTAGATTTAACTCCTGTGTGAAGCCTTTCTGGCCCTGACACCCCTAAACTGAATTAGCTAATCCTCCTTTGTGCTTGCCCTGGCATGCTGGGTAAGACTCCATTACTGACATTGTAATTGCATTTCTCCAGGTAGAAGATGGGGCTCCTCCAGGGCAAGAACCAAAGCCTCGCCTAATGAGCTGACTGAATGAATAAAACACTTAAAACATTATTAATTTTAGCTCCCTCTAAAACCCACATTGGTTAAAAATAAAAAATAAAACCTTAAGAGTGCTTTTGGAACTCAATCTCCTCTACTGAAGTTGATTTTTCTCAAGTGAGTTCTACCCTTAGAAAAAACCCAAATGGAACCCAGAGAAAAGAGGAAGACGCCCTTCCAGCCAATTTTATCAGCCACTCATGGCTACTGACAGGAGTGAAGAGATGTCTCAGCAGAAGAGCCCACACATCCAATGTGACATTTATTGCACACCACCCCAACTCCTCTCTGCAAACACAGGGCAGGAACAAACAACACGAATCTATGCATTTTGTACAGTCATGCTCCTCTCTCAGCCCCGTCACCACTTCTGCACATTTACTCAGCCTCTGCTCTTCCCACACGTCAGTGAATAGATGCCTTCCCCCGTTCTAGACCTGTGTCTAAATCCTCTCCCTTACCAAGTCTAAGGTCCCACCTCTTCCATAAGTTCAGGACTTCTCTAACTCACACCAAATCCCTACTATACTGGGGCAGTGGAATCAAACAAGAAATATATAGATTCCGAAACTACATACTAGACTACTAAATAAAACCTTCTGTGCTTGCCATGGAGCACCTAAGAGGGGCAGGAATTACAAATTGGTTGAGTTTGATATTATCAGATACTTGCCTGCCCTGACGTAGCCCCTATTTTAAAATATCTGGCAAAGATGATCAACATTTAGATTGCAAGTTGTTGATTAAATCTGAAACATGGTCTCTGCTATTCAGCTGAAAAGCTATGTTAATTAATATGAAAGATGAAGGTACTTATTAGTTGGGTGACACTGAGTGATTATTATTTAATTTTTTTTCAAGTTAAAAACAATTATGTAAGAAACTGCTGCATTGGAAAGAAAGAGCCCTACGGGTTAGGGAGTGCCAACTTTACCTCCCAAATCAACACTATTAGTTCATTTAAAAGCAGTCAGACACAAAGAAAGTAAATAAATAAATAAAAGCAGTCAGGACTCTCAGAAACCGACTCATGCCATTTAAACACACAAAACCCGGAATGCCAACAAATTAGATGTAATGGGAAATACACAGTTCCAATTACTGGAACAATCACACCAGGGCAACACCTCCACCCTGCACTCTACTCTCCATTCCAAAGCTTCTGGAAAGCCAATTTAGTAATCAGAAGCTGGCTTCAGCAAAGAAAGACATGTCCTAAGAGTTGTGCCATCCATGTTGCTGTACGCCTTGGAGAACCTGGGTCATTTACCACAGGGCACTAGTTCTTAACCTGCATTATAATGGAACTCGCTGTGCTAGCCACCACCCACAGATATGGGATAATTAATTTAAAAAAATAATTAAAAGTTATATGTTTATATTAATACCAGACACAGCATAATAATTTTTAGTGCTGTGATACCTGACACTAAGAGTTTCTTCTTCCTGCTTGGGTTTTGATTTTTTTTTTTAAGATAAATGTTTTAAAGTGTTCCCAGGGGCTTCCCAGTGGTACTGGCTGGCTCTCCACTGCTACACTGCCCTTCTCCTAGTGACCAGAACACTCATGTCTACTGAAAGCCACTTCATCAGCACTGGACAAACTGACAAATTCCTTTCTTTGCTTGGTCTCTATGCAGAGCATCAGCCTCTTATGATATCATTATCATAATTTAGTTATATCCCAGCTTAACTGTTACTTTTCAAAATATTTTAATATTAAATTTGGGAGGTATCAGATCTCAGTATCAAACCTTTCCTGGGGGCCTTGGATATCCTTGTACTTTATTATATGTGCCATGACTTGAAAAGGGGTGGGAGCTATTTTCTTAAGAGTGTATTACTTCAACATGTTGATTTTTATTGGCACCAGGATTGTCATTTCACAAGCTGGACCAGAGTTCTATTGTTTATGTTCAACTTATTCCTAAGTCAATGGTTATTTTCCTCACACAAATTTTTCCATAAACTACATTGCCTGCTTTAACTACATTATGCTAAAATCTAGTAGTAAGATAGTATCTGATGTAATGCCCGAAATAATGTTATTTTAAATTTCATACAGTTGTATTTCATGGGAGACTCTTCCTCCAAGCATTTTCTTCTCCAAAACAAAATGAAAAACATGGTAAAAAAATCCATTTTGAGACTTTCTACCAAAAAGCAAACAATGGCAGTAAATATAAAACCATCTATCTTTAAACAAAAATTCTTCAAAGACATAAATTAAAGCCTTTATTTCAGGAACTTCATTTGATGCTGCATTCACTTACTCAGTCATTCAATCAAGAGGTGTAGCTACTAAGTGGCAGGTACTATAACTAAAATGATAACCTAGGCTGAGACCCTGCTGTTAAGGAACTTTATCCAGGATCACTGTATAGGCTCCAAGCCTACAGGCATTCTGAAGAAACTTTCTAAAAACCACTCAGCAGGCTTAAAAGAAATTTAGTACATTTTTGCCCTGATTCCTTTTATTTTCATGGTAAACTATGTTTACCAAAAAATAAAGTTCCTCACAGCTTTCAAAGTACAACCCAAAATCTTCCATTCTGCCTGAGAACCTCACTGATCTGAAATGTCCTCCCCTGCACGCCCTTTGCCCACTAGTTGATTCATCCTTTCACTGCTGCCTTCTCCTTGAACTTCTCCAGCTCCTTCACCTCTAGGCAGAGTTAATTACTACCTGCTCTGGTTTACCAAGGTATTACACTGTAATTATTTGTGACTCATCACTCTCTCCAACCAACTCACTTTTTGAAGACACAGACTCACCTATTACCTTTAAATCCTGAGTATCTAGCCAGGTACAAAGAATGGAGATGGATGGATGGAATGAAGTGAATCATATAAAACAGACTCCAATTTACAATGTTTGGAATAAATAGGTCTTATTTCCCCCTATGATTCTTTGCCCAATTGTTTATACTCAATAAAAGTTAAAGATGCACCCTGGCCGGCGTTGCTCAGTGGTTAGAGCACTGGCCCATACCGAAACGTCTCAGGTTCGATTCCCAGTCAAGGGCTTGGACCTGGGTTGCAGGTTCGATCCCTGCCAGGTCAGTGTACACATGGGAGGCAACCAATCAATGTCTCTCTCACATCAATGTTTTTCTCTCTCTTCCTTTTCCTTCCTCCCTTCCATTATCTCTAAAAATCAACAGAAAAAAAATATCCTTAGGTGAGGATTAACAACAGCAAAAAAGTTAAAGGTGCATATTGGTGATCTTAAATCACTAATCTTGAATGACAGAGGAAACATGTTATTAGGAAAGCTTTATGTTCAAGTCTCTAGACTGCAAAAGTATAAAACACTTTCTTCTTTTCTGGTAGGGTCTTTAAAACCAAAGTAAGAATAGTCTGAGATGACTCACAAATTTCAAATAGCACTCCTTTCTTCAATTTAGGTTTGTAGTCATAAAATAACTGATATATTCAATATATCACTTTAGTGATGAGTATATTTAAAAAGATAGGCTAGCTCTAGCCAGTTTGGCTCAGTGGATAGAGCATCAGCCTGCAGACCAAAGGGTCCCGAGTTTGACTCCAGTCAAGGGCACATACCTTGGTTGCAGGCTCTTCCCCGACCAAGGCCCTGGTCAGGGCGCGTGAAGGAGGCAACCAATCGGTGTATTTTTCTCAGATCAATATTTCCCTCTGTATTTCCTTCTCTCTTCCACTCTCTCTAAAAATCAATGGAAAAATACCCTCCAGTGAGGATTAAAAATAATAAAACAAAAATTAATAAATAGGTTAGGTAATTTATTTTTTAAGAGATTCGAAGTATCAAGCTTTTTACTTTCTTTTCTTTTTAAATTTTCACCTGAGGACATGTTTTTATTGATTTTTTAGAGAGAGAAGAATGGAGGGAGATACAGACAGACAAATATTGGTTTGCTGTACACACCCTGCCTAGGAATCAAGCCTGCAACCTTTCAGTGTATGGGACAATGCTCTAACCAACTGATCCACCCGGACAGGGCCCAAGCTTTTCACTTTCAATCACACATGGCATATGCCTTCACAACTCAAACTAGATGCCATTGGTTGTTTCTTTACTTATTTATTTCCTCTACACATGCTGCTGTCTACACCTGCAGGATCAGAATAACAAGACTTAAAGCAGTAGGACTGTAAGAAAAGCCACTTTAAAGAGATCTAACTTCAATTAGGACAGGAGTTCACCTTGCCCTGTTCAGGTTTCCTGAATGGGTACTTTTTTTCTGATTTGTTTAAAGATGTCACCTGTGATAACCAAATTATTTGATTTTATTATATTAGCAGTTTAAAATACTTCCTTTGTGGGTACCAATGACTAACTTCCGTGTGGGTATCACAGCATAGGATTCAAGCATCTGGTAAACACTGAATGAGTACAATGGGTGAGGCAGGGGATTAGGTGCTCGTGACACAAAGATGAATAAGACACTAAGTGCCAACCCAAACAATCTCAACAGAACTCAAGTGCTACAGCAGTTGTGGGTACAAAATGTTTTGAAAGCACACAGAGGAGGCAGTGACTAATTCTGTCTGGAGAGAGTCATCAGTGTGGGGTGATGGAGAATAATGGGAGACATAACCAGGGAGAGCCGGATTAAAGAACCCTAATCAACTTCTCATTATTCACTTTCCTTGGGCAACTGCATTCACTACCAAGGCTTCAACAACTCCCCAAGTCAACAGCCTCCATATATGAAATCTCAGCTCCCATCTCTCTCTTGACTCCAGGCACATATTCTAATCTACCTCAGAACACCTATCTCTGTATGTCTCAGAGGTATCTCATATAAAAGACATCTCTCTTATCTCCTCAGACTTCTTCTTCCTTTATTCCCATCCTCAGTTTTCAGTCAGTGTCCAAGTTATAAAACCGTATTGTCATCTTCTATGCCTCCTTATCTCTCACCTCCAAGTGGCCACCAAGTCCTATCAATCCTACTTCCAAAATCTCTCTCAAACCATCACTTCTTCTCTGTCCCTCCATTCCTTCTGTGCAGGCCTACATCTTTCCTCCCTCCAACTACTATGGTAGCCATAAAATTTATCTTCTCCAAACTGTTTCCATTTATCCATTCAACTGGATGCAAGGCATTGTGGGTACTGCAGCAAACAAGACATGCAAAAAATGTGCCTTACTTCCTATTTGCTCTTTCTAGCCAAATTTCTTTTTAAAATTAATCTGGTCTTGACACATACTAGCTTCAAGTCTTCAGTAGCCTCTCACTGCCTAAAGGAGAAATTCCTAGCATGGACCACAAGGCTGTTCAAAAATCTGGCAAATCCTACCCTTCCAATCTCTTGTTCTGCCATCCTCTCACAGGCCCTTTAAACTCCAGGCACATCCAGCTACTTCCCTGTTATTAAAACTGCATGTTTCTTCAGGCTTTGCTTTAGCAAATGTTACTTCCTGTGGCTGAACACTCTTTCCTCTTCTCCCCCTTGGGAATTCTTACCCCAGAGATTCCAAGTTTCCATGCCCAAACATGGCATATAAATCATGTTTAAAAGTCTGCTTCTTCCACTTGGCTGTGAGCTCCTTACAGGACAGGAGCTGTATCACACATGAGTCTATCTTCATAGTAGACATTCAGAGACCTTTGGTTGCATGAAAAAGCAAGGAAGAAGCATAGCAATCTGGAAAGGTTAAGAAGCCAAGGTCAGGAAAATTGGGAAAGGCAGCTCACACCTAACCTGATGGCCTGTGCAAAGTACTTACTTTGTGAAGTACTTTGTACCTCTCTGGGCTCTAAGGCTAAAGCTTCCTTTGGGGGCATGTTTCTTGAAGTACAAGACAAAACAGCTTTGTACACCACCAGGCAGATAAGCAGGACCTTCCCTTCTCATTCCTCTCAATGTTGCTGATTTGACCGGAGAAACACACACAGCCATGGTGACTGGTCTCACTTTAAATTCATGACAACTAAGTACAAGTGGGTCCTTAATGCTGCCCAGAAATTCTACATTTCTCTCTTTTACTCACTCAAATCAGGACTCATTTAGCTGCCATGAACCCCATTATTAGAAATAAACTGTGCTCCTAGTTAAGACCAAACTTGCTCTACTTGGTCTATAGAGTCCACTCCTTCTTGCTTACTAACATCACTCCAGCATTTCTATCCTCTCTTCTGTTTCACCATCTGTGTCCCTCTCTATGAGACTATTTCTAATTTCTCTTACAAAAACAAAAAAATAAAAACCATCTCAAACCCTCTTTCCATTTCAGTTAGCACCCATGTCTTCCCTTTCTAGGAAAACTTCCAGACCATTGCTTAACTCACTGTCTCCAATTCCTTACCTCCTATGTTCCTTGAACCTATGCCAATCAGACTTTCACTCTTATTGCTCCCAAAAGTTGTTCAAGTTCACCAAAGAGCTCCATTAAAGAGCATTACACAGTTGATTTTTCTCTCCCCCAAAGAGGTTCTTCAGCTGGATTCCAGGATATCATTCTCTTTTGGTTTTTCAGTGGTCATTCCTTCTCAGTCTATTTTGCTAGTTCTTTCCCATCTCCTCAATCTCTTTAACATTTGCCCCAGGGATTAGTCCTTTCCATTAACATACATAGACTCCTGGCTTTAAATACCATCTACATTTATAACCCCAGTCCAGGGAGACTCTGAACTCTGGGCTCATACATTTAATTGCCTATTCAACATCTCAAAATCTCCACATAGATATTAATAACCATATACAAACTAACATGCCTAAAAACAAAATCTTGAAACCACTCCCTGCCCCAAATATGTTCTTCCCATTCTCCGCCATTTAAGAAAATTCAGAACTCCATCTTTCAAGTTACTCAGGCCAAAATGATTGGAGTCATTACTGATCCCTCTCTTTATCTCACTCCACATCTTTTAACAAATCTAGTTAGCTCTACCCTAAAATGTAACTAAAATCCAATCACTTCTCATCAACCGGTCCAACTCACTGAAACTCATCACTGCAGTATGACACATTGCCTGACACATTCTACCTTCAACATGCCTGTCAAAGTGATCATTTTATAATTTAAGTCAGATCATATCACTTGACTGATCAAACCTTCCAATAGTTTCCCATCATGGACTGCAAGGCCTATATACAATCTGGCCATCCCTTACCTTCTAACCCAGTGGTCGGCAAACTTCGGCTCGAGAGCCACGGTTTGCCGCTCTGTTGACTAATGAGTTTGCTGACCACTGTTCTAACCTTATGGGCCCCCTCTCCCTCTTGCTCACTCCATCCCAGCCACAATGGCTTCCCTCCTGTTCCCTGAATACATTTTCCATCTCAGGGCCTTTGCACTTGGTCTTCTTTCTGCCTGAAAAATTCCTCTCCCAGTTATCCACATGGATCACTCCCTCACCTTCAGGTTTTTGCTCAAATGTCACCTTCCCAATCTTGACTGTCTTGATTACCCTACTTAAAATTGCAACTTCCCTCAATCCCTCATCCCTGAACTTTCTTCCTAACATATGGTTTACTCTGCTTAATTTATTTTGTTTATTGTCTATCTCTCCCTACTTGAGAGCAGAGATATTTGTTCTGCTGCCTGCTGTATCCTCAAGGCCAAGAACAGTGCTGGCCTGTGGATCTGGCACAAAAGGTTATTTGTTGAATGAATAAAATGTGAAATTCTCAGTTTACTGCTAGCATGTCTTTTGACCCTCAACATTGCTAATCCTCTTTTAGAGTTCATCACCTTATCAGGTAAAAGTATAAAGTCAGAATTTAGTAACATTAAATTAAAATGTTTTGCTTGCATTCTCTTTTCAATTGTTTTTTATTTAAGACACAGTGTTTCTATTTGTTCTTGTAACAGTTTTTAACTTAATAGATGTTTTTAAGTTTAAAAAGCGAGTTTCTTCTAAGAAAAACATTAATACATTATAGTGGGACTAGCAAAGAAACATGACAAAAATAGTGAAAGTGGTATCTGAATGCCTTACGTTTAAGAACTCTCTTAGGGTAGAGTAGCCAGGTAAAGTACAGTTAGAGATAAATAATGAATGGTATTTTTAGTGTATGCCCCAAATATTGTATGGCACACAACTGCACTAAGCAATTACTCATCTGAAATCCTATTTTAAATGAGCATCCTTTTTTCTCCCCCTAAATCTGGCAACCCTCTCTCAGGACAAAGAAATTACACCAAGCGCGCTGTCGCTTCCATTTAGATTTATCCATAACAAGCTAGTTGAACTCTTGTCCTATCAACAGACTGCGTGGCTTTTACGTCCCTGTGGGAAGAGAATTGAGGAATGACGTCCTAAAAACCAAAGAGGGATGGATTCGCAGTGCATTTTGGGAGGGGAATGGTCCTCAGAACTAGCAGCCTCGCTGCACTGACCGGGGGAGGAGGGGGTAGGGAAAGGGGTCCGGGCCCAGCTCCCTTTCTCAGCCTCTCAGACACCTGCTTAGAGGAGGCCAAGGCTTGGCAGCCCCTTTCCGGCCCTTACCAATGTTGCCTTCGATGGAGAGCCTTCGGGGCCCGTGCCCCGCGTGCAGGCCCTTGGAGGGGGGCACGCCCTGGAGCGGGCTCTGAGCCATGGAACTGGAGGGGGCACGCAGCAGCCTTAGAAAGCGCCTGCCTGCGGCCATCCCACCCAGGATTCCCGCAACTAGCACTTCCGCCAAGAGCACTTCCGCCAAGAGCACTTCCGCTCCCGGTACTGTCGTCCACCCACAACAGCGCACCTCTGACGTCAGAGATCGCCCGGCAGGAAGTGGGCGGGGTTGAGCTGACTAAGAGGGTGGGGCCAAAGGGACCGCTCTCGTCTCGCGATGTTTGCAGAGAAGCGTTGTGAGAAAGTCAAGTTCGGTTTTGGGATGCGGGAAAGTTAGCTGATACCAAGGGCGTGATTAACCCCTTTGCATTTGCTCCTTGGAAAACAACACTTTAAAAGAGACATAACAATTCCATCGCCTTTGCATTTTTGTGTAACTTAAAAATAATTTTCATAACAAAAAGCAAATCAAAGTAATTGTAATTTTAAACGAGGTTTCTTTTTTCCAGGTGTTTGTTGTCTGGTTTTTATTCTAAAATGGGATGAAACTGGACGGTGTTAAGTAGGAAAATGATGCAATCTAATAATTTACACAAATTAACTTTTTCCCATTCCCTGTAACGCGGCAGCACAATGCTGGCACTTTGTGGAATAAATCAACCAATGAGTTCAACTACATCCCACCTCTTACTTTGTCTCTTGAATAAATACTAGTAAACGTTTGCTCAACCGATTGGCGTGGTAGCCAAAAATCCCATTAGGATAAAGTGGGTGGAGGCTTGGAAGTGACTGGAACCGGTTTAAACTTGACAGATTGGGTTCTGTGGGCGTGAACAATTGCGGGAGGGGGGGGATGAGGTGCAGGTTGGGGTGGAGAGTGATGGGGATTCCGAATGGGATTTGTAAAAGGAAGAGCCGGGGTACAGAGGGATTAACAAGCTGGTGTATAAAACTGGAGTCCTGCTGCCGATGGAGAACTGCTTTGCAGAGGAGCGGGGACAGTTCTGAGCTGCTGCCACTGAGTGAGGCCCTGCCTGGCTTTGTCCTGCCACACCCAAACGTCTCAACGACCTCAGATTTATGGCATGTCAGGGGGTGCTTCCACCTTCTACGCTTTAGCCACAAGAGTCAACAGGCAAAACCGCATTCGGGCAGCACTCTTGGAGGTGGGAGCTTTTAGGAAGCAGAGACCTGCTTGCAAGGGGGTGGGGAGGGGGGGATGGCTGGGACACCTGTCTTGAAGCTGTTTGCATAGCAAGCACAAGCCCTTTTTCCTGTATTGGTGTTTATATAATGGTTGAAGTGACGTTTGTATATTAAACATTATTTTTTAAAAATAGATTGTACATTAATTTAGGGTAACCTGGGTGGAGTACTAATGAATATTGGAACAGCTAAAGTCTGTTTCATCTCCACTCCCACAGCCACCTCTGTGTAAAAATATTACTTGCCCTGGCCAGTTTTGCTCAGTGGATAGAGCGTTGGCCTATGGATTGAAGGGTCCCAGGTTCTATTCCAGTCAAGGGCATGTACCTTGGTTGCAGGCTCAATGCAGGCTGGATCCTCTGGCCCTGGTCGGGGCATGTGCAGGAGACAACCAATCCATGTGTCTCTCTCACATCGATGTTTTTCTCTGTCTCTCCCCCTCCCTTCCACTCTCTAAAAATCAATTTAAAAAAATATCCTCAGGTGAGGATTATTAAAAATAATAATAATAATAATAAAATTACATTTCTTTGTCTATGTAAACTTAGATGGGGAAAATATTCACCCAAAAATGTTTGAGAGGTTCTCTGGGCCCCAAGATCTTGCTGCTTCATTGCCCTCGGGGTCTCTGTGAAGGCTAAATGTGGAAGTTGTCAGCAGGTTTATCTGCAGACAGGCAACTAACCTGCTCCTAAAAGTTATTATTTTTACAAAACTTTAGTGAAGTATGGTATGTAGTGAAGAAAAGAGCATATATTGTAAGTTTACAGTTTAATGAACATTTTCACAAAACTGAATATATCTTTGTTACTAGATTCAGATAAAGAAATAGAGCATTACCAGCATCCCCAGAATTCATTTCTCATGCCAGTTACCACTCCCCCAAAGGAAAACAATGGCCTGAGTTCTAACAGCAGACTTTATTTTTGCCTGTTCTATATATAAATGAAATTATATAGTAAGTACTAATTTCATTCAACATAATATCTGTGAGATTGTAATTGTAGTTCATTCATTCTCAGTGCTGTGCAGTATTTCACCATGTCACTCTACCACAATGTATTTTATCCATTTTATTACTGATGGATATTTCACCATGTCACTCTACCACAATGTATTTTATCCATTTTATTACTGATGGACATTGGAGAATTTCTAGATTTGGGCTCTTATGAATAGCATTACTATGAATGTTCTTGAATATGTGTTTTAGTAAAGTTAGTTGTGCAGTTCTCTTGGGTAGATACTTATGATACCAACTGCTATGCAATAGGCTATTTGTAGGTTCCGTTTTAGTAAATATTCCTAAATAATAAATAGGTCCACAGTGTTTGATTGTACCTGTCAACACTGCCACCAGCAATAAGTGAGCACACGCTCTGGTTGTTCCACATTCTTATCAACAGTTGGTATTTTCGTGTGTTTTTTTTTTCCATTCTGCTGTATATAATGGTGTCTTATTATAGTTTTAGTTTGCATTTTCCTGATGACTAATGAAGTAAAACACCTTTCCATATATTTATTTTAGAAACCTCTGTTGTGAAGGACGTGTTTAAGTCCTATGCCCATTTTTCTACTGGCTGTCTTTTACTTATTGTTATTATTCATTATATATTTTGCATATGAGTCCTTTGTGAATATTTTCTCTGTTTCTTGCTTCTAAAAGCTCTCAGTTTTTTTTAATGTATAGAGTGACATAAGAAACAAAAATGTCTTTTGCCTAAATTGCCTGTCAGTTATCTCAATACTAGTGATGACTCTTCTATCCCCTTTATTTCTTTACGCTTGCTTTATTCTGTTATACCATGCATAAAAATTCAATATCTTTCTGGTCTTAATTCCAAATTCCCAGAAGAAAGGATCTGATGGGCCCAGCTGTGCCCAAAAGATAGGGTCTCAGAGAACAAACATGAGTATTAGGTCCCCACCCTTGTGCACAAGGAAGGAGGGCTATTAAAGGGATCGTCGTGAGCAAGGTCGACATCTAAAGAAGGTGGTGATCAGTTCCTCCTAGAAGTAGTAAACAGGGTGTTTTCATCCCACCTTAGGTGTTGGCCAGAGACAGAAAGTAGTGGCATTTTGGTGAGCAAAATTACGTCCCAGTTGCTTGGAGGAATGAGGCCACTTTTTGCTCCTGGGCGATTGTCAGATATCTGCTGGAGTTTATGAGTAAGAGCTAACTGCCCTACATAAACTCTAGCCACTCAGTATCCATTCCTTCATTCAATATTTACTGAGCATCTACTATGCACCATTCACTCTGCTTAGTCCCTGGGGTGCAGCTCTGAAGGAATTACTATTTTCGAATGTTTTTTAAGTGCTATTGTGACAAATAAAATATTGACTCATGTTACAAAAATGCCTATGCAGCCATTAAAAATGGGGAAATAAATACACACAAATCCCCATATGGAGATTCCAGTGTGACCCTGACTTTCTTCTTCTGCTTGGACATCTGGTCAGTTACATTCTTTCTACATCAAGGATATCATGATGTGCTGGACTCTGCTAACTCAAGTTGGTGAAGCTGGGAAGTGCACTCCTGGAATCCCCTCCTGACGGGGCTGTGAGTTAGAGTTGGCCAAAAGAGGACCCAGTGTGAGATTTGGAAAGCAGATGGAAGCCTCAGCAACTCCTCTTGGGAGATCTCCATAGCCAGATTCTGAGACAGACAGATGTGCCCACAGATAGATACTAGCTAGTCCTCAAGGCCGAAGTGATTCCTCTGTGATCATCCCACAATTCCTTCTAGACCTGCTCTTCCCCAGCTCCCCCCACCTTTGGGTAGTCTCATTCCTAATAACTTTCTTCTTCCTGCAATGCGGATGGTGGCTCTGCTCCTCTGCGTGAACTCTGACTGATACACCGCATCACAGAGGGAGGCATAGAGGGGGCTGGTTAAGAGTGGGGGCTCTGGATTCAGACAGCCACGGGTGAGGATTAAGAAAATGATTCCATAGGCAGCTTTTAACACAATGCATGTCACACAGCCACCACCCAATAGACATTATACAGTAGGCAATGGCTCCTTCAGCTTGGCCCTCCGTGCCTGGGACATAACTTCTATTTATCCTTGGTTGACTTCCTGTTGGATTTCCACTCCCCTCAATCCATTGTAACCAACCCACTGAAGAATTCTAGGACAGCACTTCTTGAAGTGGGGCAAGACTGGATGGGAGAGGGAAGGGAATGACCAATTGGCCTTCCCTTCTTCCCCCATATGGAGATTCCAGTGTGCCCGTCTCTAGCAGGGAGTGTCCGTACTCCACACCTCCATGGGTCCATGGGTGCGTGCAAGTGCCCTCTACCCTCCTCCCTGTGATTTCTCTCCCAACAAACAGTGCCTGTGGCTTTTCTTTGCAGGACCGCCCTCAGTCTACTGCAGCCCTTTCCCTTCACAAGAGGAAAGCCTGGGACTCTATGTCCACGGTGCACCTACACTGACAGGTGACTGTGAACGCCCAGCTCATTGCCTACAGTCAGGCTTCAACTCCAGAGCTGTCTGGGGACCAGGCTGAAGCTATGCCTCAGAGGTCCCCTGCTGGGCTTCCTCCCCTTTCCTGTCCTGCCTCCTCCATCTGCTCATAGGTTTCCCCTGCGAGCACTTCCTTAATAAATTATTTGCATGTGAGTCCTTATTTTAGGTTCTGCTTCTGGGAAACCCTAAGACATAAATCCTCTAGGGGGGATTTTGCAAACATGGTTCTCCACCTCACCTCCAGAGGGAAAGTGCAGAGGTGGTGGAGGAGGAATGTCTGACATTGAGGTCCCTGCACTTCTAATGGGGTCCACTGTCTCCAAACAGGTATTTCTGGGAAGCTCATGGACCAGGTGAGATCTGCTCAGGAGCATCAGGCATGGGACTGGGATAGGTGGAGAGAGGGAAGGCTACACCAGGCAGAACTGAGGCTCTAGTTCTGCCGTTAACTAGCTGGGTGATAGAGATAACTAGTAAACTAGTTATAAAATGGGAATGATACTAGTACCTGCCTCATAGGGCTGTGGTGAGGATTAAATGAGGAAATCATGTAAAGCTAGCTCTTAAACTAGTGCCTAGCATATTGTAAACACTCAATCTATGTTAGCCATGATCATTATCCCCTATTTCCTCATAGTACTTTGTGGGTGCTTCCGTTTCACCTCAAATCATTATCTTACATGTTTGTGTCTGTCTCCCACTTTCTGCAATGAAACCCTGATGGGTAGGAATCATCTTTGTGGGGTATACGTATAAACTCCATGTGGCCTTACCCAGTAATTGTAGATTTATTTACCAAAAATTCAGTAAATACTTGTGAAATTAACTAGAATTGACCAAGGACAGGGAGGGGAGCAAATGAGAGAGTGAGAGAGCGAGAGAGAGAGCACTACTTTCTTAATTAGTAGTTTAGGGCAAAATACAACCTAACCCTCAATGGCAAAAGATCTCATAGTGATTTTAAGTCCCCTATAAACTTTCTTCACTTCAATTCAAATAGCATTGTGTTTTTGGTCACATTATGTCCCATCCTATAAGCCTGTGTTTCTCTTTCTGCTCTTGTTCTCTGTGCATGGACTCACCTCTCTGAAAGCCCTTGTTTCTTACCCGCCCCCAACAATCATTCAGCCCTCATTCTTACTCATGTTCAAGGAAAGGGAATCAAGGTGGTATGGTAGGAGTACTAACGTTAGAGTCAGCTACATTTGGATTTTAATCTTGGTTCTGGATAATCTTCAACAAGTCCTTAACTTCTCTGAGCCTCAGTTTCTTCATCTGTAATGCGGAGGCAATAATAGTACCTATCTCACAGGGTTATGTGTGAATTAGAAATAAAATGTGAAAAGCCCTCGCTCGGTGTGTGAGACATAGCCCGGGGTTGGAGGGGGCGGGGAAAGAGCTCCACACACAGGAATAAGGCTTGCAGGTTTTAATGTTTCATGATTTGTAACAGCAGTCTCAAGGAGATCCCCAGAGAATCTGTTCTGACTTTAGAAGCATTTCCTGTGGACAATGGAGGGCCCTGCCTCATCATACTCTGGCTTGCTGATCCACATCTGCTGGAAGGTGGAGAGAGAAGCCAGGATGGAGCCTCCGATCCAGACGGAGTACTTCCGCTCCGGGGGAGCAATAATCTGCAAAGAGCAAACGTGATGAATCACAATCAGTCCCCAAGGGAAGAGGAAGGTGGTCCCAGAATCATCTCATCAAACTGCCAGGCTGCCCCAGAAAAGGACTGACTCCATGGTAAAAGAAAGAAAGAAAGGAAGGAAGGAAGGAAGGAAGGAAGGAAGGAAGGAAGGAAGGAAGGAAGGAAGGAAGGAAGGAAGGAAGAAACAGGGTGAACCTTGTGGTTGATTGGATTATTGCTCAAATCTTCACTCCCACCCCTCCATAGGAAGATTGTACTCTTCCACCATGTGACTTCAGGCTTGGCTCTGTATTTGCTTTGGTCAGTGAAATATTAGCAGACATGACCCAAACAGGATCTTGAAATGTTCTTCAGGCATGCACAGGCATACTCTCTTGTGCCTCTGCCACCTTCATGAAAAAAACTTCCCCGAGGAGCTGCTGGCCCTTCAGCCCAAGTCCCATAATGAGTGAGAGATATGGACCTGACCTGAGCTGGCTGGACCTACAGAGCTGCCTAGCCAAGCCTGACCTAGGTCTGCTGACTCCAAATTGACCTGCAGATGCATGAGCAATAAATGCTAATGGTTATGTGCCCTGTGATTTCATAGTTGCTTGTTACTCAGCAATAGCTGACCAATACCAACATCTACAGGGGCAGTACTGTTCTGTTCTTTCCTGGAATTGAATGCATGAACAGCTTCCTCCATTTCTGAGTATGAGCCTATCTACTCAGACCCTTGAACTTCATCTGTCAACAGCCACTTGTACATGAGAAGTTCTTAAATTCATATACCTACATTGTTCATTCTTGTCACTGAGCTTAGCCTTTAGAAATTGGTTGTCCTAGCAAACAACTTTGAACTCCACTTAAAAGTAGATCTAGAAGGACTGCACTTCTTCAACTAATTTCTCAGAATCTGAAAGGTCTAAGAATTCAGTGCTAGACCAAAATAAAAATTAAATTGATTTTTTTTTGTCTCCTTAAAATCTCTCTACAGATTTCTTACGTTACAGAGATCATGGGATTGCAGAATAAGAATGGCCTTTAGAAGTTATCTTATTCAGGCAGACAAAAGTCACCCCATCACTCCTTGAGTAGATACCTCAAGGACTGGCAGAGCCACTAAAAAGGTAGCAGATTTTATTGCTGGGCAGTTCTGGTTGTGAGAAAACTCTGGGCTGTTTTGGGTTTGAGGTCCTCAATCTCAGCCCTACCCCCACCCACATCTCTTCTTCCATATCCTCGAGGCTTGCTACATCTCCCCCAATTCCTCTACACAAATCCTGCTGTCCAGTTTGTCTGGGATGTTCACACATGCACACACACCCCTGAGCACCTCTGCTCATCCTCTTTCCCCTGCCTGGAGTGCCCTTTCCCCTCCTCTTGCCTTATTTAAGTTTCCTTTCATTGATTATGTCCACTAATTAGATCCTAGGCCCCTTGAAGGCTGGCACATATTGTTAAACTCAGGGCAGTGGCTCACAAATGGGGATATGTGTCAAATCACTGGTGCTCGTTTATCACTGTAGGTGGTGGGACTACCTCAGACCTGATGAACTAGAATCTGGGGGTGAGGCTAGGTGAGGCCAGATGTGGGTCCTGGTAAAAAGCTCCATGTGGCAGGCCTCAGTAATGTGGCTGTCCCACTGGCTCCAGCTGAGAAGGGACCACAGGTTCTCACCTGTTTTCTGGTGTCCTACTTTGCCTCCCTGTGCTGAGCTCCATCTGCTAGGCAGGAGGAAGGCCCGGGCAGCCTTCCTTTGTGAAGAAGGTTCTTAGAATACTGACATAGAGCATATACTTCCTCAGATCAGGCCTACTCCCCAGAGACCAACATTACTGTGAGACTTTGTAACTTCCGACCTTTTTGTTATCTCTATTCTATTCCCAACTCCTTCTAAACCCATCAGCACCAAAGTTTCTAGAAGCCCTCAAAAAGGACTGTATTATTGATTGCTTGGGACCAGAGCGGGGAAAAGCAGTAAGACAAGTGGGCTTCCATCCTACCGAGGCCAACGAGGTGAGAAGCCCTGGTAAGAAGTAGTGTGGGGAGGGCTATGGCCAAGTTGGGACAACACACTACCCAGGAATCAAGGAATGTCCCCGTGAGTTCAAACCAGCAGCCTGCCCCATGGCCAAACTTTCTTTTTGAAACTTTCACCCTTCTTTGGGGTAACACCCAACTCCTTTTTAAAGTTTCTTCCCCTCTATTTCCCTCCTCTTTTATTTTTTATATCCCTCCTCTTGATTTCTTCCTCAACCAGCTCAATATTCTCTTCATTCCAAATTCTTTCACCCCCTTCTCATATGACATCATGTGATTATGTTTGAGAGCCCATGCTAAAAGTGTCTCCAACTCATCAGTGCCCAAGGAACATAATCCTCCGAGATGAAATTTGTCCCAGACCGGGATGATGCGGAACCCAGGAGGCCACTGAGCTGCAGGCCTGGCAACTGGACTCTGAGCATCTCCCAGGTAGACAGGTCACTGTACAGAGAACAGGATGGAAGGAATTGGGTGAAGACCCACCTTGATCTTCATGGTACTGGGAGCCAGGGCTGTAATCTCCTTCTGCATCCTGTCAGCAATGCCAGGGTACATGGTGGTACCCCCAGAGAGGACATTGTTGGCATATAAGTCCTTACGGATGTCGATGTCACACTTCATGATGGAATTGTAGGTTGTTTCATGAATTCCGGCAGACTCCATGCCTAGTGGAGATCATGGTTTCTAGTTAACATCCATCACTCACAAACACCCTCATTTTCAGCTCCTCAAGTGACCCCCTTCTGTGGTTGCAATTAATGGTAGTTCGGGTCCTTAACGATCTCCCAAATGCATTAAGATCAGACCCTCTAACTAGTCATCACCCTGCCTTTAGTTTCTCTCTGTTTGATGGATCTTTCACATTGTTGCCTGAGGTATATTTCTAAAGGAACACTTTTATTGCATCATCTTTTTTCACAGCTTTATTGAGATACTAGAGGCCCAGTGCACGAAATTCATGCACGGGGGGGGGGGGGGGGGGAGGATGGTCCCCTCAGCCTGGCCTACACCCTCTCCAATCTGGGACTCCTCGGGGAATGTATGATCGGGCCTAAACTGGCAGTCAGACATCCCTTTTGGGATCTGAGACCACTGGCTCCTAACTGCTCACCTGCCTGCCTGCCTGATCGCCCCTAACCACTCTGCCTGCCTGAACGCCCCTAACCACTCTCCCCTGCTGGCCTGATCACCCCTAACCACTCTGCCTACCTGCCTGATGGCCCCTAACTGCCTCTGCCTCGCCGCCCGCCCCCTCCCCGCCACCATGGCTTTGTCCAGAAGGATGTCCGGTCTATCTGGTTTAATTAGCATATTACCCTTTTATTAGTATAGATAATTCACTTGCCATTATATTTACCCTTTTTAAAGTGTACTATTTAGTAGTTTTTAGTATAATCACAGAGTTGTGCAACTATTGCCACAATGTAATTTTAGAACATTGTCAACACCCCCCAAAAGAAACCCCATACCCATTAGCAGACAGACACTCCCCATTTTCCCTTTTACCCTTCCCCAGCTCTAGGCAACCACTAATTTACTCTCTGTCTCTATAGTTTTCCCTATTCTGGGCATTTCATATAAATGGACTCATACACTATATGACCTTTTGTGTCTGGCTTGTTTCACTTAGCATGTTTTCAAGCTTCATCCATGTTACAGCTTGTGTCAGTACTTTATTCTCTTGTATATTCATTGTGTGCATATACCCATCATATCAGCTTTGATAGCCCTCCATTGCCTACAGATTGACATTTAGCTAACTTAGCCTGGCACAGGGATCTTCCTACATGCCAAACCAGCTCATGCCTACCTACCTGGCCTCCCACCTCTAGTCTTTTGTCCTTATGATATAATTTCACGTAGTAGATAGAAGAATCTTCCTAAAATACAAACCTGACCTCACTACATTGCTGCCTAAAAGCTTTCAGGAGATCTCCATTGTTGGTATGATTAGCCCCCACATTCTTAGTGTGGTCCAGCCATTCTCTCCATTTCCCCCTGTGTGAAAACATACAACAGGCATGCATACACACATGCGCACATGCACACACACACAGAATTCTTCCATCATGTCCCAAATAGAACATGACGTTTCACACCTCCATGCCTTTGCACATACCACAATCAGTATTGTATGTCATTCCCTTCCATCCCTGGATACCATAAAATGATAATCATTCTTCAGGGTTCTGTCCAAATATTCACCTTCTCTAAGAAGTCTTCCCTGGTTTCTCAGGCCTATAGCACTCTGTCCAGTTTGCTATTTACCACTACACTGTATATCAACATTTGCTTACAGGCCCACCTCTGCTTATATACTCCTCAGCAAAGAGTTGTCCTTGTATTATTCTTTTATTTAATCCTTGTTACAACCCTACTTAGTAGGTACTATCATTATTTCCACTTTACAGATAAGGTAACTGGAGTTTGAAGATGGTAACATGTACAAGGTGATAGGGCTTAAAGAGGCAGAGTCAGGGCTTAAAACCAGGTCTGCCCCAAGCCCATCCTGTTTACGACTATAAATTTCAACCTCATGACCTAACTGCTGAGCGGTCCAAGAAGTGTTTTGTTTCTTAGCCTCATTCTTAGTTTCATATTATATTCCCTCTCCTGCTTTTCCTTTATCTTGATTTCCGTACTCTTTTATTTAAAATTAGATTTTACCTAGCTGTATTGTTTATGTATTTTTGGCGCTTCCTGGAAAAATATGGGCTATGTATAAACAATAAACCAAGTGTGCGTAACTCCTGGTGTTTCTCTTTCCATCCCGCGCCCACCCCTCCACCCTGCCCTCCTGATTGGCAGGGACTGTGGGCAGCACCTCACCAATGAAGGAAGGCTGGAAGAGGGTCTCGGGGCAGCGGAAGCGCTCATTGCCAATGGTGATGACCTGCCCATCGGGCAGCTCATAGCTCTTCTCCAGGGAGGAGGAGGAGGCTGCCGTGGCCATCTCATTCTCAAAATCTAGGGCCACGTAGCACAGCTTCTCCTTGATGTCTCTCACGATTTCTCGCTCAGCTGGAAGTAGAAATAACAGAAAGTAGATACTCAGTTCTGTTAGTTTGGTTGTCCCGTTTTGATCTCTATGAGAACCTCCTTCTTACTTCTGCTTTGGATTCAGTCTTAGGATGAATGTTAATTTTTTTTATTCCTCTTCCTAAAGTGGGGGTTCAAAGTCTTGATTCCCAAGCAAAACATTGCATGGGCTTCTCCCCTTGCTGTCTTCACTCTGCCCTGAGAGCGCTGCAGGCCTTCCTGAGGGCCTTGCAGGACACACTTCTGGTCTAGATGTAGGCCTACACGTTGTGATCTTACAGAATTTAGGAAGGCCCCTACCTAAATACTCTCTTTCCCAGGGTGGCCACTGAGGCATGATACCGTCCCCTTAGATATTCAGACCTTGTTTGTTCCGGATGAACTATAAATGCCCCTAGTTAATGAAATGCATCCCCGGATCTTACTACCATTCAGCATTTACTGAAAACTAGCTCTGATCCTGGTGTGGACATGGGCAGAGGTAGCAGGTCCCTGGGAAGAAGGGATGCTGTGAAAGGGCACTTGAGGAGGGCTCAGCGAGTGCTGCTTAGCATAAGTAGGTCTAAGCCTTCTTTCCCTCCCCAGGGTGTACTGGTTGGGAACTTTCCTCTTAAATAAGGTTGCCTTGCCTATCTGGTCTTGCCCAGAGGCCCAGCCTCTGTCTAGAACCTTCCTGTCTACCCCAAGATAGTTTGAGGACACATAGCCACAAACTTCTCATCAGGCCTGGGAACCTCTGGTCCTCGATCAGATTTGGTTTTGAGCTGAGCTCAGAATCAGGAAAGGGGCTGGATACCTGTGGTCACAAAGGAATAGCCTCTCTCGGTGAGGATCTTCATGAGGTAGTCCGTGAGGTCGCGGCCCGCCAGGTCAAGGCGCATGATGGCGTGAGGCAGTGCGTAGCCCTCATAGATGGGGACATTGTGGGTGACGCCATCCCCTGAATCCAGGACGATACCTATGGACAGAGGGGATAGGACCTGTTAAAACTTTTCTTGTCTTTCATCAATCTCTTTCTGGGACCATTTGCCCATGATTCTCAACGACCATATTGTTCTTCAGTAGCTGAGAAAATTCACCCACCAGAAGAATAATCAATCATATTCTTGTGTGCACATCAATTTATTCTCCCAAATGAGACTATGGCCTATGGAAAGCAAGTAGAATGTCTCCTCTTCTTGTACTCCTTGAAACACTTTCACAACAACGCACACTTGTCAATTTGCATCTGGACTGTGTATTCTTTAAGTGAGACTGGGTAATTTGTACATCTTTCAGGCACCAAACTAACACATATGCACAAGCAATTACAATGTTAGATCTCATAGGAACTATAAAAACCATTTGAAAAAAATTAAAATTCCCTACTAATAAAATTTTTAGCAAACCATGAAGGGAAATAAGCTTTCTCGGCATAAGCTATTTCTCTTGATTCTACAGCCACATCATAATTGATGGGGAAACATTACAATGCTATTATTTTATTATTATTTACTATTGTCCTGGGTGCTTTAGCCATGGCAATAAGACACAAAACGGAAATAAGAGGTATTATTATCAAAAAGAAACAAAATTGTCATTATTTGAAAACGATGTGGTTGTATACTTAGAAGAGAATCAACTGAAAAATGATTAGAGCAAATAAGATGGTTTAGTACAGGCCAGAGGTAAAATAAATATCCAGGGACCAGTAGCTTACTCTTATTCAAGGATGTCCATCACAGCATATCTTATATTAAACAAGAAAAATTGGAGACAATGTAAAGGCCCAGCAATAGACAAATGGTAAAATAAGTAAATAGATAATGGAGCCATCATACAATGGCTTCCAGGTGGCCATTAGACATGATGCTTACGACAAAATCAAGTGCAAAGCACAGGGTACAAAACTGAATATACCCATACTTCCCTATTGTTGTCCTTATCACCTGAAGTGAAATTATCGTTTACTCTGTCTCTTCCCCGCTAGACTGTGAGCTCCATAACAGCTGGATCTGTCTTGTTTGTCAGTGGTGCAGTGTTTGCACATGGTTTGCACATGGTAGGCAGGATTGGAAAATATCTGATGCATGCATGCATGCATGAATGAATGAATGAATGAATGAATGAATGAACATCTCAATGAATACATGAATGAATATTAGTAAGGGAAAAAACCCCAACCCAAACAAACAAGGGAGCACAGAAAAGAATACACGAGGGAATGTTTGAATGATATTCAAGCTGTCAAGTCCCTATTTAAAACTTTTATTCTTAAGCCCCTCTGTTTCCCTGAGCACCTTTCTGCACCAAGGATACTTGCATATCCGCCATCACAGTTTTTGCTATTCCTGCTTCATGAGCAGAAACATCCCAGTATTGTTGGGAAGTGTGTACGAGCTCCCAGGCTGACTGCTGTGAGGGAATGGCCCTTGCTGGCTGTACTAGTCACGGTTGTTCACACAAACCCTTTCCATCCACACTGGGCATGCTTCCCTCCACATGGGCTTCCCTTCTGTTGGCCCAGAGCAAGGTTTCCCCTGAATGTTGGCTGTCCCTGTGATTCTTCTGAGCAGGAACCTCTTTCCCTTACCCCCTCTGAAGTCAGAAAGGGCGCGATTACAACAACAGGGTCACTCACCTGTTGTGCGGCCAGAGGCATAGAGGGAGAGCACGGCTTGAATGGCGACGTACATGGCAGGGACGTTGAAGGTTTCAAACATGATCTGAAAGGGCAATGCAGAATTAAAGACTGTCTGGCAGAAACCACAGCACCTCTTGGCCCCCAAAAAGGGTTTGGAATATATATATTTTTTTCTTTTTGGAATCTTATTAAGGGTAGGGAATATGCCTATTTACCCTACTCCCACCTCCCATAGGGCCTGGCATGGACCAGGCACATGGCAGGTTCTCAGAAAATTCTGTTGCACTGATGTGTGAATGGCAGAAAGGATCATGTTGCGCGTCCACGTCCCATTCTTGTGCCGGTGCTCAGGTCTGGCTGGCCTCTTACCTGGGTCATCTTCTCCCTGTTGGCCTTGGGATTTAGGGGTGCCTCCGTGAGCAGGGTGGGGTGCTCCTCAGGTGCTACCCGCAGCTCATTGTAGAAGGAGTGGTGCCAGATCTGTTTGGGACAAAAGTCAGATGAGTCCAGCAGACGCCCAGCGGGCTGGAAACCGCCAACGGACACGCTGTGCTGAGGGCGTATGGCTCAGTGTTCTCGGATCTGGAGAGAATGGTCAGCCCTGGGAGTTTCTGATTGAAATTTAGAGGTTGTATTCCTTCTCAACAGGGTCCCAGACAGGACTCAGATCTGGGGCCAATATACTTAGCATGTTGATTATGTCCGTCTGAACTCCTTTCTCTCCCCTGCTTTGTGCCCTGGGAGGGCCAGGCCCCCTACGTCTCTGTGTTCCTTGCTTTCTGGCTTCTGCCTATGTTTGGCTTCTAGAAGATACGAGCCAGAGGTTGGAGAGGGAAGGAGTGTGTTTCTCCCGGAGACAGTGGGGCCTTTCATGAGCACAGCTCCTGTCCAGTGGCCCCTCTTTCAGGCTCCAGCTCTCACGGAGTTTTACTGGCATTGCCCTCCCCGTGCACCTCCTACCGCCCTCACCCCCAGGATAGGGGAGTAAGAGCTCCCCTCGGTTGCTAGCACTTGGGTGCCTCAACATCCCTTTCTGGTTCCCTTTCTGTGCACATCTCTGTAAGCAGTCCTTCCTTAAATTAACTCTCAAGCCCCAACTGGGAGTATACTGTCTCCTGCTGGGAAACGGACAGATATGCTTGAACCTTCTCTGTATATTATGACCCGGCTGGCAGTGTAGAGCAGGGTTTCTCAACCTCAGCACTTTACTTGAGGTTGGACCCTCCTTGTTGCAGGGGCTGACCAGTGTTTAGGATGTTTGGCAGCATCCTTGGCACCCACCCACTAGATGCCAGGAGCATCTCTTTATCTTGTAACAGGCAAACATGTCTCCAGACATAGACAAAGGCCCCCTGGGAGGCAAATCGCTCAGTGGAGAACCACGGTTTTAAAGGAAGTTATTTCTTCTCTCTGCGTCTAGGTCCCTCTTCCGTGATCCAGGACCACAAAACAGGAGTTTTTTTATTTCTTAATTTCATTTTTAATTTCAGAGGCATTTGGCAAAGAGTGCCAGGGACCTAAGGCTTTGATTTCCTCAGAGATGGGGCACATGATCATTTGATTCCACTGTGCCCACATATTTACGAGCCACTGGCTTTGTGCCAGGACGATGCTAAATGTAAGGAGTGCAGATATGAACCAGACATGGCCCCTAGATTTTAGTTTCACGCGTGGAGAAAGACGGGCAAAAAAGACAAAATACAAAGACACCCACATTTTAAGTGAAGAATGAGGCAGAGGCAGTTTGGTGGGTTTGGGTGGGCCCTGAGGGCAAAGGAAGTCTGCAGAGGCGGAGAAGGGCGCCCCAGGCAGAGGAAATGGCACAAGCAGGGGCCCAAGTCTCACAAGTGGCACGAAGGAGACAGGAGACGGCAATCCGTCTGAATGAGGTGATGTCAGTATTTCTTCAAATGGGGTCCCCAGATGCCTTCTATCAGCATCACCTGGGATAACTGTTACAGGTGCAGGTTCCTAGGCATCGCTCAGTCCCACAACTCACAGTCTTTAAAGTACATTATTCAAAACATTCTGTAATGCAAACATCTGCACTTCACTTTTTTTTTTTTTGAGTTTTTATAATGTACTTTAAAAACAATGTTAAAATTAGAAAAAAAATTTAAGAGGAATAAAAATCTCCCATATTTCAACAAAAAATGACTTTTTTCTTCTTCTTAACCTTTCACCCTTATCAATTTTCAAATTTATCACTATCACCATTTACTTATTTCATGTACTTTTTGTTTTATGTATTATTATATTATTATTATTATACTTCCACATTCAGTTTTCCTAGAACTTTTCAGTTAATTCAACATAAATAATTTTCTTTTTCATAGTAAATATTTATTTTAATATATTGAACACTTATTTTAAGTGCTTATACAATATTTCATCATATACCATTATATATTTAATCATATTACTATTCATACAGTATCTTCCGTTTTTAACTATAAATAACCTTGTGATAGCTATGTTTGTACATATTACATTTTCTTTTTTCTATTTAGGTTGTTTTCCAAATAAAAGAACTCTAACTGTGGAATGACTAGGCTAAAGAGTATGGCAATTGGAAAACTTTTTTATTTTTACTACCAACAAAGAGGCTAAATTATAGAATAAGAAAGTGCGCATCTTACCCTAACCTGTATCCAGTGTTCTCGCTCTTAAAATATGAAATAATTTGATAGATAAAAATAATACCTAGTTTCACTTTGAAATTTTTTATTTGTTTCAAATGAGTTTAAACTTTTCCAGATTTGCAACTTTTTATAATTTTTATTTGGGAAATGATCTGTTCATATCCTTAGTCTATTTGCTTGGTGGACTTTGTCTCTTTAATCATCAGTTGACACTAGCTGTTTATATCAATCTTTCATTGCACTTGTGAATGTTTTTTGCAGTTAGTTGCTTACCTTTTAAATTTGGCTTTATTTTTGACATGCTAGAAGTATGAGTTTCAAGAAATCATATTTGTCATTCTTTTTTTCTATGACTTCTTACACCAGAAATTTGATACTCACACTTATTATATTGTATATTTTTTATCATTTGAGTTTTTACATTTAACTTTTATATTCAATGATGATACGTGTTTGGTGAAATAGAATGAAGTAAGGGCAATAAACAAAATACCTCACCTCTCAAATAAGTAATCAGTTGTCCCAGAATAATTTACTGAGTAATCCTTTTCTGGTATTGGAAGTTTCATTGATCATGCATTTTCTCTTTACCTTTGTGCTGGTACCAAATTGTTTTAATTTTTAGAACTCTATATTATACTTTAATATTTGGATATGGCAAGTCTCCTTTTATAGTTTTTCTTATTAATTTTGTTCTTACAAATTTTGCCTTATTTCTTTCTTCAAACATACTTTATGATTATCTTGCATAATTAAAAATTGTGCTTTCTTTTTAGTCAAACTGCTAGAAGCAGAGAGTAGAATAGTGGTTACTAGGAAGTTGGGGGCTAGGGGTAATGGGGAGATGTTGGTCAAGGGGAGCAAAGTCTCAGTTATGGAGACTAAACAAATCCTGGAGCTTAGTGTACAGCATGTTGACTATAGGTAACAGCACTGTGTTGTATACTTAAAAGTTGCCAAGAAAGTAAATCCAAGTGCTCTCACTACGAGAAAAAGACACCTATGTGAGGTGACAGGTGTGTTAATTGACTTGAATGTGATGACTGTTTTACAATGTGTATGTATATCACATCATCAAATTGTATACCTTAAATGTGTACAGTTTAAAATTTGTGAGATTTTTATTGGAATGGCAATGAGCCCATAAATTAATTTTAGAAGATTTGACAGCTTTACCTTATTCTGTTTTTTAAAATATTTTTTTTATTGATTCTAGATAGAGAGAAACATCCATTGGCTGCCTCCTGCACACACCCTACTGGGGATTGAGCCTGCAACCCGGGCATGTGCCCTGACCGGGAATCAAACCAGCAACCTTTTGGTGCACAGGACGATGCCCAACCAACTGAGTCACACAGGCTAGGGCCCATTTTTCTTTTAAGACACATACTATATTTTTAGTAGTTTATTTAAAGAGTTCATATTGTTGCCCTGGACAGTGTGGCTAAGTGATTAGAACATTGTCTCCGCTCCCACGCCCCGCCTCACACCAAAGGGTAGTGGGTTTGATTCCCGATGAAGGGCATGTACCTGGCTGTGAATTCACTCCCTGCTCGCCAGTCAGGGCTAGTGTGGGAATCAACCAATTGATGTGTCTCTCTCACATTGATGTTTCTCTCTCTCTCTCTCTCTCTCTCACCCCTCCTCCCTCCCACTCTCCCTGGGAAAGCAATGGGAAAAAACATCCTCTGGTGAGGATTAACAACAACAAAAAAGAGTTCATATTGTTACTACTATGAATAAAATGTTTTTGTCTGTTATGTTTTTGATTTATATATTGTTAGGTATAGACAAATAGTATGTGCCATTTATTGAGCATGAAGTATGTCCCCTACCTTGGGATTATACTAAGTATTCACCTAATTCAATCTCCCAAGCAGCCTAATGAAGAAAGTATTTTTATCTCCACAAATGAGGAAACTGAGCCTTAAGGGACGGATTTGCTCCCAGATCTCCCTGTCACTGGCTCGTGTCTTTGTTCTTAATGGTTCCACTGTGTGAAGCAAAAGCTATTGTATTTTATCTGTTTATCTCACATCCAGAGTGACTGAATCGAGGATTTGGAGAAATGTACAGTGAATTACAGATTTCAAATCAACCTTCTTTATTCCCAGTGGCAGTCTGCTCAATAAGCCCTCTATTACATTTCAAAAGGCAGTCAGTGCAAAACAAGAACTCTCAGACAACTGTCAGCAGAATTTATCAAAAGAATATTTAAAAGGTTCTATTAGCATTTTGCACACATGATTTTGTTATCACAGACTACATTCTAAAAAGTTCTCCTTCCCCACACTTTCTTACACACACAAAAGGCTTTGAAAACCCCCGAGAGAATCTTACCTACGATTTTCATTAGAGAATCATCATCATAATTTAGCATCAATGCACCTTTCTGAGGTCATGGCAGGAAATATTAAAAGGAGGCAGCGGTAGCATTTGAAGGAAGGAAGAAGCGCTGGGTTAGAGTGAAGGCTGTGCGAGGGATGAAGCTGGGAATTCGGCAGGACAAGGTAGGTCCTCAGATCCAGACAGGAAGTTAGGGACCTTCTCTTGGTTCATGAGGAGCTCCTGAAGATTCCTGAGGAGGTGAATGACAGGATATGACCTGTTTCTAGAAAGAGAAGCTGTGCGGCCATGTAGAGAATTAACTGGGTGAGACAGACACCCAATCAAAGGAACCAGTCAGGAAGCCATGGTAATAGTCCTGTGGGCAATGTCAGCATCCTTGGTTGGGTGTGGCCATGGGCATGGACAGGAAGGAAAGAAGGATGTGAGAAGCGTTTTAGAGGAAGAGTTGACAGGGCACAGAGGACTGTGAGATACGAGGGTCACAATGATGTATCATCATTAAAACGAGCATGTTAAAAGGGGAGTTCACCAAACCTTCTCCATGTCATCCCAGTTGGTGATGATGCCGTGCTCAATGGGGTATTTGAGAGTCAGGATCCCTCGCTTGCTCTGAGCCTCATCCCCCACGTAGCTGTCTTTCTGGCCCATTCCCACCATTACACCCTGCAACACAAAAGAGGATGGATGTGAACTGGCTGAGGGCTCCCCTCAGAGGGACTCAGTCATCAGAGGGTTTCTGAAGAAAGATGAAGGTAGGAAAAATGTCCTTCTTCTCCAGGAAACAGAACAGCAGGAGATACGGGTGAGGAAGACACCAGTGGATGAGGGAGATAAGGAGAGAAGGTGGAGGATTTCTTGTAAGCTTGTCTCTCTTTTTTTTCTCCTAAAACAATGTCATTTTCTGAGAGAGAGCAGAATTCCTCCACACAATTCCTCTCCTTACCTTACTACACACACACACACATACACACACACACACACACTTGTACTTGCCCTCCTCAAATACCCTACACCAGTGGTCGGCAAACTCATTAGTCAACAGAGCCAAATATCAACAGTACAATTATTGAAATTTCTTTTGAAAGCCAAATTTTTTTAACTTAAACTTCTTCTAACGCCACTTCTTCAAAATAGACTCGCCCAGACCGTGGTATTTTGTGCAAGAGCCACACTCAAGGGGCCAAAGAGCCGCATGTGGCTCGTGAGCCGCAGTTTGCCGACCACGGCCCTATGCTTACACTTTAAACATCCAAATCTTTGCTCCTGGTGTTCTCTCCACATGCTGAAATCCTCCTTAGCCTCAGTTATTCCTTTTTCTTTTATTTATTTTTTAAATATATTTTTATTGATTTTAGAGAGGAAGGGAGAGAAAGGGAGAGATAGAAACATCAATGATGAGAGAAAGCATTGATTCACTGCCTCCTGCACTCCCCATACTGGGGATCGAGCCTGCAGCCTGGCGTGTGCCTCGACCAGGAAAATGACCTCCTGGTTCAGAGGTCGATGCTCAACCACTGAGCCACGCTGGCCGGGCAGTTATCCCTTTTTGTAGAAAGTCTTCTCCTTCCCTTGTTCCTCCATTCATATTTTTAAAAATGTATTAAATTTAGAGAGAAAGGGGATGAGAGAGAGAGAGAGAGAGAGAGAGAGACATCAATTTGTTGTTCCACTTATTTATGCATTTTTTGGTTGATTCTTGTATGTGCCCTGCCGGGGATCGAACCCGCAACCTTGCCATGCTCAATGGGGTATTTGAGAGTCAGGATCAGACGACACTCTAACCAACAGAGCTACTGGCCAGGCCTCTATTTAGATTTAATTTCTCCCTCTCCTGATGAAATATTTTGCCTCTATTTCAGCCAATGATCTCAAATTAGTTGTGGATGTATCTTCATGGAGTATACATTTCTTTTTCTTTTTCCAGTTTTTTTTTTAATTTCAAGAAAAATGATTTTAAATGAGTATACATTACTTAAAGGCAAGGAGTTTGTTTAATTGCATATATATTTTTAAAGGTTTCTTCCAAATTTAGCAACCCCAAAGACTTAAGCCAGACATAATATCATCATTGTATGCCCGACAGACGTTTTTGGTTCTGCATATTTCTGTTTACAGGGTCCTGCTCTATTAGTTAACCATAAGAGAGAATCCCACCCTCAATACACATACACGTACCCTCTCTCACACACACTCATCCTCTCTCAGTCACACACACACACACACACACACACACACACACACACACACACAGTCTCAGCATAGTCTCCACAATGCAGTGCTCACTCCTAATGTCTCAAAGCCTTGTGTCCAGACGAGCACACACCTGGTGGCGAGGGCGGCCCACGATGGAAGGGAAAACGGCTCGGGGGGCGTCATCTCCTGCGAAGCCAGCCTTGCACAGGCCAGAGCCGTTGTCACACACAAGTGCAGTGGTCTCCTCTTCACACATGGTGAGTGTGGTCAACTGAACCGGGGGCTGGAGCACCTTTGGGGTTGAGGGAGAAGAGAACTAGTCAACTGATGGTCAACAATATGTTGGAGACGGTCTTCTTGACTTTGAGGCCTGAGCCCACCTGCAGCCAGGGCCCAGTTCCAGGAGCCACCGTGTGGACCTGGCCTCCCAGTCCCTGGCAATTGGGCCCCTTCCCTCTCCCCTGCTGACATGGGCTGAATTGTGTATCCCAAGTTCATATGTTGAAGTCCTAACCTCCAGTCAGAGTGTGAGTGTGTGGGGGGATAGGGCCTTTAAAGGGGTAATTAAGGTAAAATGAGGTCATTAATCCAATATGACTGGTGTCCAATATAACTACCCCAATAGGATGGGTGTGTTTATAAGAAGAGGACATTGGGACAGAGACATGCAGAGGGGAGACTGTGAAGAGGCACGAGAGGGCAGCCATCTCCAAGCCAAGGAGAGAGGCCTCAAAAGAAACCAATCCTGCCATCACCTTGATCTCGGACTTCTAACCTTGAGAACCGTGAAAAAATAAATTTGTTGTGTAAGCCACCCAGTCAGTGATAGTTTGTTATGGCAGTTCTAGCAAACGCATCTACCTGCCTCTTAAAAGCTCCAAATGGCTACAAAGCTTTAATTCAATGGAGAGAATCTTAAAAGACTTGAAGGTTAGGAAAGGATGGTTAACCTATATAATAAAAGGTTAATATGCAAATAGACCAAATGGTGGAACAACCAGAACAACCAAACAACTGGCCGCTATAACATGCGCTGACCACCAGGGGGCGTGTGCGGAACATGGTGGGCGTTGGCCATGGTGGGATGGTGGAGCAGGTGAGCAGGGGTGCCAGACCAAGGCAGGGCACCGGTCGTTGTCATCGGGGGTTGGGGGGTGGGGGGATGGGGGGAGCCTCTGGTGGTTTTGGAAAATTCTTTGCTCCTGCATGCCATGGTCCCTCCTGGTGCTGGCACCAGCCCCAATCGCTCCGTGCCGTCAGTGGGTGTGAGCAGGGCTGGTGCCATCAGCGTGTGGGAGCAGCAGTGGCAGGAGCGGGGCTGCCAGCAGACAGGGGACTGGGGGCTGCTGCGGGAGGGGCCAGGCAGGGGCGTAGAGGATGGGCCGAGACCCCGCCCTGTGCCTGCTGCAGACTCGTGGCCCACAGTTCCTTTCAAGGTGCACGAATTCGTGCACTGGGCCCCTAGTGTGTGTGTGTGTGTGTGTGTGTGTGTGTGTATTACAAATCAGTAAGAAATAAGTAAACGGCTCAAAAGAAAAACAAAGACGATTAAAGGATAATTGACAGAGAAGGTAATGCAAACACCCAACAACTGCATGAAAAGATGCACAGCCTCACTAGTCATCAGGGACGTGCAATTGAAACAAGACGCATCAGAGTGTGAAGGTTCAAAGTTCTATAACAGATGTTGGCAAAGGTATGGGGAAACTGGCATCTTTATCTAGAGAAACACACGAGTTGGAACCACCCAAAAGTCCAAAGTATGGGATACTGTGCTGAAGTTCAAAGAGGATCCAGGCCTGTCTTTATGGGCTCACGTGGCTAGATTTCTAAACCATTCTACTGAGTGAACAAAGCAAGTTGCCGAATAGAATGTACAGCATGAAACCATTTGTGCAGGTTATTTTTTAAAACAAGCCGTGAAAACAATATGGTGCATTTTCCATAAGTTTCTATTTGTGGATATAAACACAGCAAAAAGTTCTGGAAAAAGGAGTCTAAGACTGATCACGGTGATTACCTCTGGAGGTGGGAAGGGGCTGGGAGAGGAGGTGCCAGCTGTAATGTTTTACATTTTTACAAGGAGACTGTACTCATGAATAGTTTATAATTAAAATCAACATAACATATCGTTAAGGGAGAAAGATGCAGCAGGTATAGGGGAAACGTACAATCCTCAGGGTAGAAGCACCTGAGTGGGGAGGGAAAGCAAGAGGTTCCTGATGAGACTCACTGCCCCTCTGCTGCTTCCGATGGAGAAAACAGAGGAGTCCTCCTCCCATGCCGAGACCGAGACTGGGACGGCTGCACATTGAGGAGGGAATTCATTTTCCCCACATCTGTTGCGGGTGTTCTTTTCTCGGGGGAGGTTGAAAGACAACATCTGGTCAATTCCTGGCCTCCGTGATAAAGGAGAAGCAAGACACGCAAGAGGCAGAGAACCCATTGCCTTCGAGCCTGGGAAGCCCTGGGTGGGGCGGCGTGGCTGGACGTGGGGAGGCCCTAGCTGAGGGGTTAGGAAGGCCAGCTTTCAGGAGTCCAGAGAAAAGAGGCTCGAGGCGTGGAGAGAGGAGGTGGCGGTGGAGGAAGCCCCAGCTGAGCTTCATTCAGGATGTGGGACCACAGGAGGGGAAGAAGATGGGTGCTGCGGAAGCCTTGGCCCATCAATGGCCTTATGCTGAAGAGGGACAGAGAAGTCGATGACCAAGGCAAAGAGGAGACAGAGCCACAGGCCTGTGAACATGAGGTCAGAAAGGCCACGTCGAGACTGAGCAGAAGCTTATTAACAGAACTAGAGGCCCGATGCACAAAATTCATGCAAGCGTAGGCCTTCCTTCCCCCAGCTGCCGGCATCGGCTTCCCTCTGGCACCCGGGACCCGGGCTTCCCTCACAGCCCCGGCTTCATTCGGAAGGTTGTTCGGAAGGACATCTGGTCTAATTAGCATATTATGCTTTTATTATTATTATTATAGATGTTAAGGCTGACAGGAAGCCCCTTCCCATTATGTTTGAAGCACGGAGCACACGAGGACAGCGGCCTGCTGTGACTTGCTGAGTCCAGCTCTGTTTCTGTCTTGTTGATCCTCATGACCTCCCATGACCTCCCATGACCTCCCATGACCTCCCATGACCTCCCATGACCATGGAGATCAAGTCCAGCTCCCCCACTTGTCCCACAAAGCCCATGGGGGTCTGGCCCCTGCCTGCGTCTCCAGGCTCACCTTCCCTCCTGTGCCCCCTCAGCCTCCTCCTCACGTGGGCCACGTGGAGTTTCTTTCCATTCTCTGAACTGTGTCGCTTCCTCTCTCTTCTGAACCTTTAGGCCCAGGGTCTGGAAGATCCTTCTCCCCACCTGTTTGCTACGCCTGTCACCTGTCAGGCCTCTGTGTTGACACAGCATTTTCATGAGGCCTCTCTGGCCACTGGTCTTGGCTAGTGGCCCCTCTTCTTTTCCCCCCAGCACCTAGAACCTGCCCGAGCAATGATCAACGCTGCATATCCGGGCTCACGCGAGCTCGGTGAAGGCAGCAGCCAGGTCTGCCTTATTCCCCGGTGGTTCTTCAGCACGCCCGGCAAAAGGCCGTCACAGAGTGGGCTCCTAAATGTTTGTTATCCAAATGAATGAGTCAATGAGCCAATGACTGTCAAGGAGAAAGGTTTTCAGAACAACAAAGTGGGACAAACGTGGGTAAGAGGAAATTGAGGTCTGAGGTGAAGTGGAGGTTAGCGCCTAGCTGCTCAGAGCAGTGCTGTCTCTGGATCCGAGCCATGCTGGGCTGCAGAGAAGACCTGCCAGCCGCCTACCATGTTAGAAGAGTGGAGAAGTGAAGGGATGCTAGACCGGAAGTGGGCAAAAAAGTGTTCAATGTTCAAAAGGAAACGAAGGCAGAGCTCTACAACCTCAGATACTCTTGACATGTGAGTCAGGTTTCCAGAGGCACTATTCAAGAAAGCATTATTTTTGTTGTTGTTAATCCTCACCCGAGGAAATTTTCCCATTGATTTTTAGAGAGACTGGAAGGGAGGAAGGGAGGGAGGGAGGGAGGGAGGGAGGGAGGGAGGGAGTGAAAGGGAGGGAGGGAGGGAGGGAGGGAGGGAGAGAGAGAGAGAGAGAGAGAGAGAGAGAGAGAAACATTGATGTGAGAGAGACACATCGATTGGTTGCCTCCCACTCGTGCCAAGATAAGGACCAGGGATCGACCCTGCAACCCAGGTACATGCCCTTGAGCAGGAATCGAACCTGAAACCCTTTCGTGCACCGGCCGACGCTCTAACCACTGAGAACACCAGCCAAGGCAAGAAAGCATTTTTAAAGAAGCCGTGACTTCTTACATTTGGTCATCGTTTACCAAGAGCAAATGTCAGTGTAACAGCCCGCCCTGTTCTCTCAGGACCACGGTGCAGGGGAAGGTGGGAGACACGGAGCCTAATTAACGTGATCTGGGCATCTGACAAGGTCTCCTGTGACATCCTGTTGATAAAAACAAGTGGGCTGAACAATAAATCTAGTGGGCATAGTTGTGGTTGCCTGAATTGGTTACTGAAAAGGGTTAATTGATGGATCAACTCAGCTTGGAGACAGTGATTTGCCTCAGACTCTTTTTTTTTTTTAATCCTCACCTGAAAGGGGAAAGGAGCGAGAAAGAGAGAGAGGAACATTGGTGTGAGAGAGAACATTGATCAGTTGCCTCCTGAATGGGCCCCAATCAGGAATTGAACCCACAACCTAAGGATGTGCCCTGACCGGAAATCGAACCCGAAACCTTTCCGTATATACGGAATGATGCTCCACCCAACTGAGCCTCAGGCTCTACTCTTGTTCTTTTTCTCATGTGCCATTTTAATAAATGAGTTGGATGAAAATATAGAGCACATGCTGATCAAACTCCCAGATAAAACAGACTGGGGAGAGAGCGGTGTTAAATATGCTGGACGGACGAACCAAATCCAAAGCAGATCTCAGAAAGCAGAGAAAACAAGCTGAACCCAATCGGATTCCATTTAATAGGATAAACATGGGGTCCTGCCTGTGCGTCTAAGTAACCAAACTGGGAACGCTCTTGCTCAGCATCTGTGAGGGGGGCCCGGGGTCTCGCGACGGTCCGCAGTGTGCTGTGGCCAAGGTAAAAGCTGACCCCGCCTCTGGCTGGGGTGCTGTGGCCAGCGCTTGGGGTCACCCTTATTGGAAAAAGTGTGGGGCAGTGGGCTTGCATTCACTGCTGACGTGTCGAACTGCACTACTTTTTGGAAGGTGAATTTGAAAAATGCTATTTAAAAGCCTTAAAATGAATATATATCTTTTGTGTATAATGTCCGGGGGGGGGGGGGGGGGCAAAAGTAGGTTTACAGTTGTGAGTATGGGAGACACAGTGTATTCTCGCATTATTATTCATTAATTATTGTAATATTTTCCATGTGAACTACTGTGTATATCTTTTGATATAAAAATGCATGTGTCTTTGACTCCAGAAAGGCACTTCTAGGGATTTACCCCTGGGAAACACTCATGGGTAAGTGGAAAGATTTGGCCAAGAGCCAGCTCATCACAGCTTTGGTTAGAATAACCAAAATGAGAAACAACTTCAATGTTGAAAAAAGTTACTGAATAAGAAATCAGTTGGTGTGTAAGCTAATTGCCAGGAACCTCACGTAATGGAAAGAGCAGGCAGGATGTTGGATGCAATGGGAAAGGCCCAGCTGCTTGGTCAGGTGAAACATGGCAGTCTATTCCCAGTTTCCATTTTTGGTTAATGCATTTAAAAAAAATATTTTTTTAACGGGTCCCTTCAAATCTATTATCTATTGAGTCCTCACCAAGGCCCTGAGGGAAGGTATTTTCATGTCGATTTCACAGATATGGAAACTAAGTCTCTGAGAAGGGAAAGAAAGTAGCCTGATGCCTCCTGGCCGGGAAGAGGCATGGCGGGCATCCACCCCAGGCAGTTCCCAAAGCCTGGACTTGCCCCTCTCTCACCACCTTCATGAAGCGCTCAGAACGTCTCCATGTTTGGTGTTTTCCCTTCTGCCTCTCGTCTCTCCAGCACTGTTGGCAGCAAAAGCCCTAAAACAAAAGGGCCTGTGTTCTTGTCGCTGAGGCTCTGGGCCCCTCCTATGCCAGGGTTATGTCTGCGTTTATGGTTCGAGCCCCGGCACTTGCCTCGGTGTTTAGCACACAGTAGGTGCTCAATTAACGTCCGATGACAAATGTTGGATGACAACCCCCACCTGACAGGCCCCCTCCCAGACCTGGTCTGCGCTGCCCCTGGTATCCGCAGGTCCCCACAGTCCAGTATCGTGAGAGTTTGGTCACGGGGGCCTGACTGAGGACCATGCGGGGACGGCGTTCTCTTCACAAGTGGTCCAGCGAGCAGCTATGTCTCCGTGTTCTCTCAGGGGTCCACCCTGAGGGGAAAACAACCTTGAAAGCCAGCAGGTGGCCAAGAGGCAAAGCCACAGCTCCGTGACTGTCTAGGGTCCCCTCAGCATTTCTCTTCTCTCTCTCTCTCTCTCTCTCTCTCTCTCTCTCTCTCTCTCTCTCTCTGTCATGATTTATAGCTCAAACCTGTCTGGCTTTTCAGCGAACCCTTTTCTCTCCCCCTGAGTTGCCCACACACAGAAAGAGAGGATTGGGCTTTGTTTTCCAGCAGCCGAGACAAGCCACCAAGCAGCTTCAAGCTGTCAGCAGCGCCGGCCTTCTGCAGCACTTCGGGTGGGTTTAAATCTGCTTTCTTGAAGGCGCGCCCAAATAAAAAGCGGGGGAGGCGAGGGCGGGTCAGGGCTGCAGGCCTGGAGTGGGCCTCCCCGGGGGGGCCCCACGCTGCCCTGGGAAGAAGGGTTTTCCACGGAGCCAGACTCCCCTGGAATGTCTCTGCCGGGAGAAATCCTACACCCTCCCCAGCTGCTTGCTGGTAACGTGTGGCTGGACGGGAGCATGTCAGAGGGACCAGAGCCAAGGGCCCTGTGGTTTCCCGGGGTCACAGCCGCTCTGCGCCCGCAGAGAGCTGAGGGAAGTGTTCTGGCTTCGTCAGCACGTCCTACATCTGGGCTTCATTGAGGACTTCACGAAACCAGAAACACAGCGCCCCGCTCCTTTCCAAAAGCCAAACACTTGAATGTAAAGAATTTGCTCACACACTCATCTCCTTGCGCCCCAAGCCCTGTCCAAGCAAATATGAAGACAGAGGCATGACCCCCCTCCCGGCCGCTGGAAAGGTCTGGCCTGAGTTCCCTGCACCTTTCCTTCCTTGGCCCTTGTCCTCCCGCCCGCACCCCCTCCCCACGGCCCAGTCCCAGGTCTCCTTCTCTGGCCTTCAGTTCCCTCAGCTATGAACTGGCAACCTTAACGTCTATCTCCCAAGGTGATGGAGCAACTAAAATCATGGAAATGAAAGTGATTTCTAAATTGTAAATCAGGATCAGCAAATTAAGGCCTGTTCGTATCTGGCCCACAGGCTAAGAATGGTTTTGACATTTTATTTTTTTTTTAAATATAATTTTAGTCCTAACAGGTTTGGCTCAGTGGATAGAGCATCGGCCTGCGGACTGAAGGGTCCCAGGTTCGATTCCGGTCAAGGGCCTGTACCTTGGTTGCGGGCACATCCCCAGTAGGAGGTGGGCAGGAGGCAGCTGATCAATGTTTCTCTCTCATCGATGTTTCTAACTCTCTATCCCTCTCCCTTCCTCTCTGTAAAAACAATCAATAAAATTATATATATATATAATTTTATTGATTTCAGAAAGGAAGGGAGATGAAGAGAGAGATAGAAACATCGATGATGAGAGTCATTGATTGGCTGCCTCCTGCACGCCCCCTGCTAGGGATCAAACAAGTGCCCTGACCGGGAATCGAACCATGACCTCCTGGTTCATAGGTCAGTGCTCAACCACTGAGCCGCCAGTAGGGCAGTTTTAACATTTTAAAATGGTTGCCAAAAAGCCAAAGAGAATTGTTCTAGGAAATTCAGATTTCAGTGCCTGTAAGTCAAGTTTTATTGGAACAGAGCCACGCCCATGTTTGCTCACTTACTGCCTATGGCTGCTATTGCTACAGGGGCAGAGTTGAGTAGTTGCTACAAAAGACTTTTAGGCTCACAAAGCCTAACATATTTACTACCTCACCCTCTACAGGAAAAGTTTGCTCATCCCTGTTTAAAGGAAGGCTGCTAAAATCATTCTTATCTCTCCTACTCTTCTCCATCAGCACTGGCTCCCTGGATGAAGTCTGTAGAATATTGGAAGGAGTTGAATGATCTACGTCACAAATCAATGATTATCGAAAATTGAATTTACACCAGTTTCCAAAGACGTTTTAGAAATTAGCGGCAAGTTTACATCCTTAAAGGAAGGTCTCTGAGAATTTTTCCTTCCGTGAAAAATTCTAGCAGCACCTTTAATTAAGTGCAGGGTCTCTGGACTTGGTTGGTATGTGTTAATTCCATTTAAAACAACTCCTGGTTAGTGATATTTCTGACCCTCAGATTCTGTGGTTTGGACCTGCTCTGCAGGCTTTTACCTGGGCCTCTCCTTCACTCTCCCGACTCAGTCTGGACCCCTCTCCTGGGCTCCAGATGCACAGAGCCAGCTGCCTGTGGGCATCTACACCCCATGCCCTCCCCAGGCACCTCAATTCTACCTCCAGGACTGCTCTCTAAACTGGAATTGTCCCTCAGTGAATTGCACCACCCACCCTGGAGTCTATGCCTTACACCCCGACTCCCCCCGACTCCCTCCCAACCAATCCCCAGGATGTCTTAATCCTATCTCCATGTACCCTGCACCACCAGCCCCGGACACTTTACAAGGCAGTAGCACCCGTGCCCTGTTCCAGCTCACTCTCCTCACAGCTGCCAGAGCAGCCCTTTCAAAGGGCAGATCTCTCTCTGTCACCCTTCTCTAGTCCCCCTTTGCCCAATCCTTTAGTGTAATATAGAAAACCCTGATAATCCAGCCCTGCCCACCCCTCTGACCTTAGCTCTCCCTGCTTTCTGCCTTGAAGTCCAAATTCAGTAGAGTTGAGCCACTTAAAGAATCCCAAAGAACATGCTTCCTCTCTACCAGGACTATCCCAACTCCAGGAACTAGCTCAGGTACCCCTCCTCCAGGAAGTCTTCCCTGATAACTCCTGGGCTGAGTCCTCAAGGGAAGGAGGAAAGAAATCGTGCCTCAAGGTTAGGATGTCATGCTGCCCACATGGGTTTCCCAGGCCTGGCATGTCGAATCTCTCTGCTCATTAGTTTCTCCAGCACCCATTCATCTCTGTTATAGGGTGGGGAGCTCTCTTTTCAGCCCAGGGGATAACTCCAAACCTAAACCCATTCAAACAATGAAAGCAAGCCCTTAGACTCGCAACCCACAGGTTGAGAACCGCTGCTGTAGAGCCTAAGACCATCGGAAAACACAGATATTTACATTACGATTCATTAACAGTAGCAAAATTACAGTTATGAAGTAGCAACGAAAATAATTTTATGGTTGGGGGTCACCACAACATGAGGAACTGTATTAAAGGGTCGCAGCGTTAGAAAGGTTGAGAATCACTGCCTTAGAGCCTCCCTATGCAAAGCGCAGTCCAAACCTACAACTCAGCATCACCTGGGAGCTTATTAGGAATGCAAATTAGTGGGCCCTGCCCGAGCCTCCTGAATCAGAAACTGGGGTGAAGTGCAGTCTGTATTTTACTACGCCCTCCAGGTGATTTTTAAAGTTTGAGCAGTCCGGGTCAGGCCCTGATAGCACTGAGCTGAGCACTTGATACTTGTATTGTCTCATTTAATCCTCACAACAGCACTGCCACGTAGGTAGGATTGCTATTGCTCCCATTCTACAGGACAGCACATTGAGGTCATCCAGTCACTTTGGTAGCCCGCCGCCTGCATCCAAGGCCTGCACCACTACACCTTCTGCCTCAGCCATAAAGAGACTCTGAACACAAAGTGGAAAATTACCGGAGTAAAATTAACGATTGCCCGTTGGCCCTCCCCACACAGGGGATGCTCCAGAACTGCACCCTGCCCTACCTTCAGTCCTGCTGTGCGTCCTGGGTTCCTTACCCCAGAGCCCTTCCCCTTGGCCCCTCGGGCTCGTTTTCCTCTTAATTACTTGCACACGTGTATGTTCGTGTGCGTGGTGGTGGATAACGGCATTGGCAGGTGGTTTCACAGCTGGGTGTGTCTTTGGGACAAGTCGCTCAACTTCCCTAGGCCTCAGTGTCCTTACCAGAGAATGAATTAGAAGGCTCCTACGTTCCTCCCGGCCCTAAAACTGCTCGATGCCATGGAGCACTGGTTCCTACCCCACCCCTGACTTCCCACCGCCCCCAGGGACCCTACAGCCTTCAGGGAGGGAGAAAAGGTTCTGTTCACCTCAGCCAAGCCCAAGTCAGAGGGTAGTGAGACCCACAGAGGACTAGAGTAAATACGTTCTTATTCCCAACACAGACATCTCACAGACACTGGGGCCATCATTAGCTTTGACTTCAATACCCTGAGAAGAAGCAGGTTTTCTGAACAGCATCTGCTCGCCTAAGACCGTCTCCCAGCCATCCGGAGCTGTGACGAAGGACAGGAGAGTGTAGACCTGCGCTGCCCCTGGCCAGCAGGATGAGTAGAGACCGCGGATGTTGTGTCCCACCCATCGCCCTGTTACGAGGACAGGGAGCACCCGTCCAGACTGGAAAAGCCCTGCCCCAGGAGGTCCCAGGGCCAGACGCAGGCAGCAGCGCGCTCACTCCACTCGCCGGCCCACGGAGGGCCTTGACGCGTGTGACCGGGGCCAGCGTCATGGACGCCAGGCCAATCTGGAGGCTCCGCCTGCACCCAGGGGGCCAGGCAGCCCCAGGAGGCAGAGCCTGCGACGCGGCACAGTACTCACCGAACGTAGGAGAGGTCGTCTCCCGATGACTGAGGGCTGGTGTGTCTTTGGCACAAACACCAGAGCAATATAAAACCCCAGAGGCGGATCTTCTTTAAACAGAGTCCCTAAAAAGGCCAGCTGACGGTGTGTTAGCAATATTACCATATAAGGTGGTTTTTTCAATAAACCGGCCTTGGGGAGGTGGGGACCGGGGGTTGGGGAGAGTGAATTATCATTTGAAAAATGTATGCAAAAGGACTTGAGCGGCAACATCCCTGGTGCTGGTGGATTTGTTCCTTTTATGCTGCACTCACATAAACAGAACTCACACCAGGCCTTATAAGCTGCCCAGAGTGAGGCCAGATGCAGCCCAGCTCCTGGAGGGAGAACCATACCAAGAATGGCAGTGGGCCTCCTCCCTCCAGGCCTCCTCCTCGGGCCCTGCTGCCTGCCGTCCAGGGTCGGCCTGGGACACCCGTGCAGTGTCCTCAAAGTGGGTGCACTTGTGCCTGGTCTGGTGCAAGCCCGGGACAGACAGCTCAAAGCCGAAGGGCAATGCCGTCCATGCCTGGGGAAGGAATCCCCTGGGTCCTACTCACCCGCTGCCCCTCACACAAGCTCCCAAGGACACCTGGGCCCCAGGACACCTTAAGCTGCCGCCAGAACTTCACTGTGTCCTGCCTTCCACCTTTCCTGACTGGATTCCCCCTCCCAGTCCCTGAATATTGGGAATTACAGACCAAGGGAGCTGTCTTGGGGGTTACGGCACAACTAACAAGACTCACAAGCTTGTAGAATTTTCCCCAGTCCTGTGGTTCTTGCTTTTGTTTGTTTGTTTGTCTGTAATTCATGTACTCTCCCCAGGTAGCTGTTGCGTTTTCCACTCCACCAGCTGCCAGCTCTGTGGCAATGACCTTCACCTCCACATTCCCACTGTCCCAATCCCTCAGGCCCCACCCAGACTAAAATGACCAATTGCCATTGGGCACCCCCACGCAGAGGATGCTCCAAAATGGAGCCCTGCCCTCCCATCAATGCGGGGTGCCTCCTGGGTTCCCCACCCCGAGTCCTTCCCCTCGGCCTGTAAGCTAGAAACCCCCGCACTCCTCGCTCCCCGTCATGCTCCACAGCCACCTGGGCCCTCTCCTGATGGCCCGCCCCCGGGATGCCTCTCAGTCTGCCTCCTCCTCTGGCCCCTCTGGTCCATCCTGCCGGCCTTGCTCTGCTTCACGCTCTGGTCCTGTCTGGCCTGGAGCCGCCATAGCTCCCTGACCGGCCTTCCTGCCCCTGCCCCATCTTCAAACCCAATGGTTCCCAAAGTCTGGTCACCAGGCACACTGGACGGCAGCATCAGCATGACCTGGGACCCTGTTAGAAATACAGATCCTCAGGCCCTGGCTGGTTTGGCTCACTGGATGGAGTGTCGGCCTGGGGACTGAAGGGTCCCGGGTTCGATTCCGGTCAGGGGCACATGCCTGGGTTGTGGGCTCGATCCCCAGTAGGGGACGTGCAGGAGGCAGCCGATCGATGATTCTCTCTCATCACTGATGTTACTCTCTCTCTCCCTCTCTGAAATCAATAAAAACATATTAATTTAAAAAAAAATACAGATTCTCAGAAATCCTGGGAGTACAGCTCAGCTATCTGTGTTTACAAACCTCCCCCACCCAGGGGCACAGGACGTTGACCCTTCCCTGGAAGAAGCATGCATTGGGCACCTGCTTAAGGTGTCCTGGGACCCCAAGGGACTCCGTCAGGGCTTAGGCGCTTGTGTGAGGGGCAGCAGGTGGGGAGGACACAGGGGATTCCTTCTCCGGGCATGGGTGGCATTTCCCTCTGGCTTTTAGCTGTCCTGGGCTTGCACCAGACCAGGCCCAGGTGCACCCACTTTGGGGACACTGCATGGGAGTTCTGGCTGGTTGGAGTCCTGGAGCATTGGCTTGGTGCCCGTCTGTCTTCCCCGGTAACTGAGGACTGAGCAGGGTAGAGGTGAGGATAAGGTGCGCCCGCTGCTGAGAGAACCCAGGTGAAGGATTGGGGAAGGCTTTACCTGAGGGCTTGTGCTGGTCCCCTTAGAAAAGGGACACTGTAGCTATCATGATGTGCTCTTCTTCAGCCTTATGTTCTGTTCATCCTCACCCGAAGATGTTGTTTCCATTGGTTTTAGAGAGTGGAAGGGAGGGAGAGAGAGAAAAACATCATCGATTGGTTGCCTCCCACACACAGGGAATCAAATCTGCAACCCAGGTACGTGCCCTTGACCCGAATCAAACCTGAGACCCTTCAGTGTGCGGCCGACACTCTAATCACTGATCTTACCTTTCAACCACTGCCCTGCGTGCTTAGTTCAATCTAAACTCAAGGCCTGCTGGGAAGCTTCCCTGAGCCTTGCAGGTGTTGGGGAAAGTCCTCCTGTGGTTGAGGGGGCATCCAAGCAGTGGCTGAGGTGGGAGCTGTCCAGCAGGGACAGAGTGCCATCAGTCCTGACGGGCAGAGGCAGCTAAGAGCCAGGGCCCAGATCATGAGCTCCCCCTCCCCCGAGTCTCCCTCCTCGGGCGTGACAGGGTGCCTGTCTGCCTTGGCCTGACCTGGGATCTCGAGGGGTATGTTTCCCTTCATCGTGTCAGGCGGCTCCACTCCCTTCTAATCATTCAGCTCTGTGGTCAGGAGGACGTGCACACCTTGGTGGGTACAATCAGCTGATAAACAATAATGAGCCTGTAATCAAAGGGAGATGGTTGTGATTCGGGGTCCACAGAGCCCAGAGGTCAGAAACTGAAACCCTTAAGGGATATTTAGGGATTGAATCAGAAATCCTGGGGGTACGGTTCAGCAGCTTCGTTTCACAAACCTTAGGGAGGGGAGTCCCCTTTGGCTTTGGTTAGAGAGAAGGAGGTGGGGGAGGTGTCAGGCTAAACCAGGTGCCAGAGTACTCCCCCCACACACACCCTTTTCGTATGAGCCAACCCACTCTTAACATTTCTTTCTTTGTTTTTTTGTTTTTCCTGATTTCAAAAATCAATGCAAAAAGTCAAAGAACACAAAAAATATTTATTTTAGAAAGCTAACGTCCCTTGCAACCTCACACAGACCTGAGTCAGAGTCAGAGATGGCCACCATTAACAGTATGATGCGTAGTCTTTCTATCATTTTTATATTACTTTCTATGTAATCTATGCATATTTCTTTGAAAATGGAATTACGCTGTAACATGTTTTTACCACTGTTCTGAAACTTGCTGTGTTCTTTTAATAATACTCTTGGATGTCTTTCCAAGTCAGTTCCTATAATTTTTAAAACCTCACCACAGTTTTCCATAATGGAGATATACCATGAATTATGTCACCAATATCCTGTTGATGGGCTCTTGGGTTACTTCTAATTTTTTACTTATGCAAACATTGTGGCAATCAATAAAACTTTCCATGTGCCCTTGTGCATGTGTGAGTATATCTCTATGGTAAATTAAAGTGAAGTGGTTTGTTAAAGCAAGTGCATTTGAAATATTGATAGAAACTGCCAAATTGCCCTCCAAAAAGGTTGTGAGTTTACACTCCTGCCAGCAGTGTCTGATCCATCTTCCTCACATGCTTCAGACACTGAGCATCAATGTACATTTGTTGATTACACTGGGAAACATTACTTTTCATGACGCCTCACCTAAGAATTGTTTATAAAAGTAATACACTCAATAGATTTTTTTTTTAAAAGAAAAATATGAAAATAGGTGACAACTGAGCCACCGCGCTCAGCTGGCTGTCCTGGTGCCCGAAAGAACCCTGTGGAACATCGGCAATTACCCATCTTTCTAATCTTTCCGAATCCAAAAGTGGACACTTAGCGTCCTCTTATTTTAAAATTAAACATTTAAATTATTTGGGAACTAGTTAGGATGGATACAGTTGGATCACCTGGTGAGAGTATGTTTAGTTTTGTAAGAAATTTCCAGACTGTTTTCCAAAGTACCATTTGTGTTCCCCAGCAATGAATGAAGAGTTTCTGTTATTCCACATTGTGGTTTTGAGTTGCATTTGAGCAGTTCTTTTTAATATCAATAAATTTCTCCCACTTGACAGTTGTTGATCTTTTAATTTCTTTGAGGGAAGGAAATAGCAAATGTCAATTACTCAGAAACTTTTAAAAATGATGTTTTTGTCATTTTATTTTTGTCAAAATAGAAATTCATTTATTTCCTTCTGATTTAAAAGGAATACTTATTCAAAAATATTTCAGGGGGGAAAGTGTGAAGTACAAAATGAATATTCCCGTCATCCAGAAATCACTTTTAGAACAATGACTTTTAGAACAATGATGTTTTGTCTAATGACTTTTAGAACAATGTTTGATGTTTTGCAGCTGGCCTCCTTTCTTTAATGAGAAGGTTTCCAGTTCGTTCTTCTTAACCCATCCCCTACAGCCCCTGCAGGTTCTAATTCATTAAATCTGAGATGGGACCCAGGCAACTCTGCTCAGTTAATTACACAGATAATACTGAAGCATGTTCTCCCCCACTACACCACTGAGGACCCTGCTCTACTGTGTCCCCAGATAATCACCATGAACTAAAATCTTTCCAGACATTTTTCAATACATACACCCATTGAGAAAATGGTATCTTACTGTACACACTACTTTACATAATTTATTTCACTTTTCATTATCTTTCCTTTGTCACTAGAATGTCAGCTCCAGAAAAGCAGTAATTTCTTTTCTTTTTGCTCACTGTTGTATCTCCCATGCCTAGAGGAGGGCCTGGCACGTATGGGCACTCAATAAATATCTGCTAAATGAAGAAATAAATTAATTCCACTTTTGCCCTGGCTGGTGTGGCTCAGTTGGTTGAGCATTGTCCCGTTCACCAAAAGGTCACCAGTTTGATTCCCAGTCAGGGTACATGCCCAGCTTGCAGGTTTGGTCCCCGGTGTGCATGCGGGAAGCAACAGGTCGATCAATAAAAATACATTTTAGCCCTGGCTGGTTTGGCTCAGTGGAGAGAGCATTGGCCTGCGGACTAAAGGGTCCCGGGTTCAATTCCGGTCAAGGGCACGTGCCTGGATTGCGGGCTCGATCCCCAATAGGGGATTCTCTCTCATCATTGATGTTTCTATCTCTCTCTCTCCCTCTTCCTTCCTCTCTGAAATCAACAAAAATATTTAAAAATGTATATTTTTAAATAAATTTCACTTTTATCACTTAAAATGTCTTAGAATTTATTTTTTCTGTGTCCATTAATATAGGTTTTCAACATCATTTATTCTATTGGCTGCATATACTAGTATTTCAATGTATTTATTGAGCTAGTCCTTTACAGCTTGGCTGTGTAAGTAATTTCCAGTTTGTCACTATTCTAAATAATACGGTAATTCGTGTTTTTACTTAGGTCTGTGTACCTGGGATTATCTTTTTAGATCATCTCAAAAAGAGAAATTTCTTAGTCAAGTAGAATTCACATTTTAATTACAAATTATTTTGTTAAGCCAAACATCCTGAAAGTAATTGGAACTTCTTCTCCCTGGCAGGTATGAGAGTGTTCAGTTCCTTACAACACAGCTAGAGAATATCAAGCCTTTTGATGTTGTTAATACTCACTGAAGGATATTTTTCCTATTGATTTTTAGGGAGAGTGGTGAGTTACCTGTTTGTACTTTTTGCATTTTTATTAGAGTGCTTAAATTTTTCTTACTGATTTACAATAGTTCTTTATATATTAAGATATTAATTAACCTTTTCTAGGTCATGAATTCTACAAATATTTATTCCTAGTTTGTCTTTCTAAATTTTATTTTGGCATTTGGTGTTTTTAAATTAATTTATTTATTTTTACTGTTGACATTATTACAGATGTTCCTCATTTTACCCCCCTTTGCCCACCTCCACCCAGCCCCATTCCTCCCCCTCCCCCCACCTAGTGTATTTTTTTTAATTATTGTCATGTTATCTTTCTCCAAACAGAAGTTTTAGTTATTTTTTTAATTGAAGAATAATGTATATACAGAAAAGTACACAATTTTTAAGTGCATAATGTAACCTCCCTCAATAATTCTCCCAAGGTAAACACTACTCCGACAAAGTTTTAAATTTTATCATAATAATATCTGTCTTATCTTGGGAAAGATATACCTGCCTTATATTTTCTAAAGATGGATACTGGTATCTATGTTTGGGAAAGCATTCCTCAACTAATAATTATGTAAATATTCACCTACATTCCATTCTGGCATGTTGATTATTTATTACATTTGACATCTCTAATCCAGCAGAAATGTATTTTAAACGTATCCTAAACAATAAGATAGGGATCAAACTCTCCTGCCTTCTCTCTTCCCTCAAGGGCTACTTCCCAGCACCATTTATTAATTAGCCGACGTCATTTCTAAATTAATCAACACCATGTCCTTGATTTGAAATGTTCCCTCTTCCTATACTCTGCTCTCTTCTTTTATTTGTCTGTTTATTTCTGCACCAGTATCTCACCATTTTAAATATAACTCTACGTGTTAATATCAGCTGAACTAAATAGTGCATCATCACTCTTTCAAGCATTTCTTAGTTGTATTGCTCACTTATCCTCCCAGGAAAACTTTAAAATCATTCTGTGGAATTCTGTCACCACATCCCCTGAAAAGACTGAGATCCTAGTTGGATTTACATTGAACTTACATACTAATCTAGAAAAATGTTCATACCTTTACATTGTTTGACTTTCCATTTGTGTCTTTCCATTTATTTACAACTTTATGTCCCTCAATAACATCTGTTTTCATCATATAGATCCTGCACAGTTCTGTTTTTAACTAGGTTTTTATACTTTTTGTTGCTATTATGTTAGCATTTTTGTTATATATTCTAACTGATTACTGACCTGTAGGAAATATATATATATATATATATATATATATATATATATATATATATATATTATATACACATATAATACATTATTATACACACTTATCTAGTCATCTTGCTAAACTCATTCATTTGACATTTTTCTTTTTCAGGTAGGTAACATATCATCTGAAAATAATATTTATTTTAACCAATATTTCTACCTTGTGTTTATTTTCTTATTTTTATGTCACTATTTTTTTTAAAATATGTTTTTATTGATTTCAGAGAGGGAGAGGCAGAATCGAACCCAGAACTCTTCAGTCTGCAGGCCGATGCTCTATCCACTGAGCCAAACTGGCTAGGGCTTTATGTCACTACTTAGGACTTTCAGAACAATGTTTGATGTTTTGCAGCTGGCCTCCTTTCTTTAATGAGAAGGTTTCCAGTTCGTTCTTCTTAACCCATCCCCTACAGCCCCTGCAGGTTCTAATTCTTTAAATCTGAGATGGGACCCAGGCAACTCTGCTCTGCTGGTTACACAGATAATACTGAAGCATGTTCTCCCCCACTACACCACTGAGGACCCTGCTCTACGGTGTCCCCATTAAATACTAGTCAATATACTGTGCATTGCCTTTACATTAGTTAAGTATTATCTCATTTTAGGTTTATTAAGAGTTATTAATTGGGAATTAAATTTAATAAAATATCTTTTCAGCATCTCAATGACCTCCCCTCTAGGATAAAATATGAATAAACACCTGTTTGAAAGCACCAGGGAACTGCCAGTGCAGACAGGATGTGAGAGGACAGGTTTCTAGAGAGAGAAAAGTCACTGGGGTGAACCTGACATTCTAAGCCATGTTCCTCTTGAAACATCTTTCGATATTAAAGCAGCTCAGGGCAGAGGCCAAGAAGTTGAGCAAGAAGCAGTAACTAAGAGACTGAGAAGGTCACCAGCACTTTTGGCAGACGTGTGGGGCTGGAGAGGAAAAGACTGGCGTTCAGGGCCCACTGCACAGGAGGAGCACAGGCGAGCATTCCAGGCTTCCCACCAGGAAGCTAATTTTATTGTCCATTTAGCTAGGCCGCAGTATCCAAATACTTGGTCCAATATTAATGTTCCTGGGAAGGTGTGTTGAGACGAGATTAACATTTAAATCAGTAGACTTTGAGTAACACGTATTATTCTCTATAATGGCGCTGGGTCTCATGGGACCTGAGAGAGCAAGCAAAAGTAGAACAGGCCCTGGAAAGACTGAACCCAGCTTTGAATAAGTTCAGTTCCAGATTGGAATACCTGCCAAAATCCAGAGTAAATTCTCTCTAGAGGAAGGTAATACCATTAAGAGCCTTTACACATTTTTGGCCACACTAAAAATTGTCAGGAATACCAGGAAATAGGAATGAAAGAGAGAAAAAAGGAAACAATAAAAACAGATTTCTATATTTTGAAAAATATAAAAAATACAAGAAAGATAAATTTGGGATATGGTGAAAAGGTCTAAAGTATGTGTAATTGCAATCCCAGAAGGAGAAGAGAGAAAGAATGGGGCAGAAAGAATATTTGAAAAATAATGGCCAAGGAATTTCCCAAACTGGTAAAACACATTAAGCTACATATTTAGAAGTACTTTGTATCCCAATTAGGATAAATACAAAGAAAACTATTCCTAGGCATATAATCCTGGACCATGGTGTGAGGTGGGGGGAAGAACTAAAATAAAAGAAAATTTTTAAACCAACAGGGGAAAATATGGTACCTTCAAAAGAACAGCAATACAACTTATAGCCAACATTTTACAATGGAATAACGTCTTTAAAATGCTGTGAAAATATCCTGAAAAATTAAATAAAGACATTTTCAGAGAAACTAACACTGGGATAATTTATCACCAGTTGACTTGCCTTAGGAGAATTCTTCCGGAAGAAGAAAAATGACCCCAGTAGGAAGCACAGAAATTCAAGAAGGAGTAAAGAACTATGGAAAGGATTAATATGTGCATAAATCTGCATGAATATTAACTATACAAAACAAAAAAAAGAATGTTTTGTGAGAGTTACAATATATGTAGAATTATAATGCACAATAAACAGTAACACTAAAGTCAGGAGTGGGGATAAACAGAGTTAAAGTATTCTAAGATCCTTGCATTGTCTTGTCAGGAGAAAAGTTACTATTTTACATGAAATGTTAATAAGTCAAGGATGAATGTTATAATATCCAGGGTCATCTTTAAAAGAAAAAGGATATATAACTAATAAGTGAGTAGAGGAGAAACCAATTAGAATAATAAAAAACACTTGATTAATCCAAAAGAAATCAAGAAAGGAGAGAAAAAGAAAGATAAAACTGGTGGGAACAACAGAAAGCAAATTGTGAGGTGGTAAACTTATACCCAAACATACCAGCAATTACATTAAGTTTAAATTGACTAAATATTTCTATCCTATCTAATAAAGAGGGAATATGCTAATTGACCCTCACACTGTCACAAAGATGGCGGCACCCACAGCCAATAAGGAGGGAATATGCTAATTGACTGCCCCATCCTCAAAGATGGCGGCACCCACAGCCACAAGATGGCAGCGCTCAGTCCCCTCAGCCTCCCACCTGCCCAGGGCCGGCCTGAGGTGCAGACAAGCCTTGAATGGTGGCTGCCCAGCCACCCAGGGCCACCCGAGGCTCAGGTAACCAGAGCCAGCCAAGGCTTGTGCTGCCGGCAGTGGCAGCAGCAGAGGTGTGAAGGGGCGTCACCTTCCCCTGATCACCGATCGCCTCCCACCCCTGAGGGCTCTCGCACTGTGAGAGGGGGCAGGCCTGGCTGAGGGACCCCCCTCCAGTGCATGAATTTTCATGCACTGGGCCTCTAGTTTAAAGATAAAGGTTGTTACTCTGGCTCTTTGATGATATTGAATCGACAAAGAGATGCACTTAAAATGCAAGATTGAAAGTAAAGTACTAATCAAAAGGAAGTTATATAAACATCAGACAAAGTAGCTTTTAAGGCAAGGAGCAGTCCTAAAGATAAAGAAAGACATTTCATAATATAAAGAGAGGGAGAGAGAGGGAATAAAAATTTTTCTAAACAAAACAGAGAAACAGACTAGGGTAAGGATCAAACCTGCAACCCAGGTATGTGCCCTTGACCGGGAATCAAACCCGAGACCCTTCGGTGTGCAGGCAGACGCTCTAACCACTGAGCACACCTACCAGGGCCATATTGGGAGATTTTAACACAATTTTCTCAGTAACCAATTGAACAAGGAGACACAAAAAATCAGGAAGGAAATAGAGGGTTTGAAAAACTGGATTAACTTTTACCTGTGTACAGAATGTTGAATGAACATTTCTGTTCCCTCTGAAATCGTCTCTATGGCCCCAGCTGCAAACACCAGGCTCCAGGAGATGGCCACAGATGGAGCCCAACACCTCCCCCAGGTTTACTGACGGGCCCTGAGGTGTCTATGCAAGAAGCTGGAGAAAAGAGACCGTCTTCCCTTCATAGTCCTCAGCCTGTGGGGAGAGCAGTGTGGTGGGGAGAGGGGATTCTTTCCTTTCTCTGTGGGGAGGGCTGCACCTCCCTCCCGCCAGCTAAGGGGGATTCCCAGAGGACAGTTTGAAAGATCCAGGTGCCCACAATAGTCCTCCGTCTCCTTCAGCAGCTGTCCTGATCTTCCCTGAGCCCACCTGAGAGGACTGGGGGGAGGTGATGAGAGACGGGGCAGGCAGTGGGGATGGGGCTGCCTCACAGGTCCAATGGGCCAATACCCCACCCACAAGCGGGGCTATGGTAACCCCTTGGAGGGGGTGGGGGTAGGGAGGGGGAAAGTGTTTGAACTACACCAGACTTCTCACATGAAGAAAGTGTGCAGTTTGGGGGTTGGGAGCATGGTCTGCACTACAAGAGAGCCAGCATTCAGCAGTCAACGCTAAGTGAAGAAGTGACAGCCAAAGGGGAAAAGTTTAAACCTACCAGCCAGTAGGTAAAAAGCCACCTGCCTTTGCCCACCCGCCCTCAGGGATGACCCCAGCTCGGGGGGAGCTAGAACCAGACCACCCTCCTCCTCACTTTCTGAGTGTCTCAAGCCTGGGGCTGGCTTGGGAGGTGCCCTGGGAACCCAGCGTCTTCCCTTGCTCATTATGAGGCACTTCTCTCCCCAAACTCCCACTCCTCCTTCCTGGCAAGCCCTTGAGTGGTGATGCCCCAGCCCCTGTCCTCATCCCTGCAGACAGGAGTGACTTGGGGGAGCAAAGTGATGCGGGAAGAGGGAGTGGAGGGCTTTAAAAAGTAGGGTTGGAGCCTCCTTGCTGGCTGGTCTTTTAAAAGTCAAGCTCTACACTTGGGCCTGCACACCCAGAAGGGTGGCTTTTAAGTGATGAGGGACTGTGGTTTCCCTGGGAAAGGCCTCAGCACAGCGGGACTCAGCTGAGCCTGGGTTGTTAGGACCCTCTGCCCATCTCTCCAGGCCAAAATGGGTCCCAATGTGTGATTTGCAGCAGACTACTGGCTTCAGGCCTCCTTCTTTCTTTTTGTTGTTATTTATTTTGTGTGTGTGTTCAGGCCTCATTATTATTACTATTATTATTTTTATTGACAGCTGTCATTTATTGAGTGGGTCTACATGCTACACGTTGTACTAAGCCCTATGTATGTATTTTCTTATTATTCACGTTTTTTTAGAGCCGAGGGCTTTGGCCGGGGAGGCTGAGACACTTACTGAAGTGACATAGCCAGTAAGTGAAGAAGCCAGGAACCCATCCCAGGTCATTCTAGCTCCAGAGCCTTTGTTCCTGCCTCAGCATCACACCCTCTCCTAGTGCTGAGGGGGAAAATATACTTGCAATGTGCTATGAGCTGAGAACTATTGGAAGCATCACTTGTGTTCTAAAGGCAAGGTTCTCTCATAACAACATAATGCAAATAATTTAAAACTAGTCTGAATTTCAAAACGTTGCCACCAATGCGGGTCCTGCTCTTCCTACATTTGGCATAAGAATTCTTGGGTAGCCAGAATAACCTTGAACAAGTCCAGTGAGGTGAGAAACCAGAAATGGGAAGAGGCCACTTGGGACCTCAAATTTCAAGTGCAGACTACATTTTCACTGCCTTAAGAATACTTTACTTTGCTAACACCTTGTGCTGAGAATGGAATCCAGCGACCAGGGCGGACTCCGGAAGGGGGTGTGGAAGCAGTTATCCTGGAGAGTGAGTTTGTGTGCGACCAACAGCTAACACCTAGGAAGTTCGCTTCCTCCAGCTCCTGACACAAATGACAGCCCCAATTTCTATAAACGTGAGGCCAGTCTAGAGATCACTTATGGTCCTTCAATGCCCAGACAACTTTTCAAACTTGAGCCAAATAAAGCACTCATGGGGACTTGTTGTCTCTGATGCTGTCAGAACTGAGTGAGAGAAGTTCTAGAAGCAGATGCTTAAGTAACATGGGCCGGGGTGTTAAGAGCTGTTCCAAGTGGTAAAGGGGCCAGCGCTGTAAATGGCTGGACCGTATTCTGATGGAACTGTGCTTGGGTGTGATGCTGTTGGCTTTTTAAAAGATGGAGTGAGGCCCTACCTGGTTTGGCTCAGTGGATAGAGCATCGGCTCACAGACTGAAGGATCCTGCGTTCAATTCCGGGCAAGGGCATGTACCTCAGTTACAGGCCCTGGTGGGGTGCGTGTGGGAGGCAACCAATCTCTCTCTCACTCTCTCCCCTCCCCCCTCAATGCAAAAAATATGTCGGGTGGGTGAGGTTAAAGAAAAAAAACACACACAACAAAAAACAAGACTGCCAGGGATGGGGAAGCTAATTACAAAGAATGACGGGAATAGCTAAGAATGGTCTCTTCTTTTTTCAGTCCAGGTGATGTTTCTACTTCTTTCATCACCAATAACCCATTACCGTTTGTCCAACAACAGTAACATCTTCCGTTCTCACTCAGGCCCAGGAAAAAGAAATAACCCTGGGCCATGGTGGGAGCTCTTTATCTGGAGGAGGCTGAGGGAGGGAAAAGTAATCCTTCCCCAGGAACTGGTCACAGGAGACTGGCTTCGCCCGGGGGGTACACTGGACTTCTTCGGGTCTTAAGGCCACAAGTTCTCTCATTGGGTCAGTTCTTTCTCGGCGCTTCACCCTCCAGGTTTTTGTGCGAGATCTCTGCCAGCTCTCACAGACAAGGTTTATGTTGCATCAATCCCAGTGGTGAGGTCATCCCCATGGAAGGTTTCCATATATGACAGGCCTCGCTGCTGCGCCCAGGAGCATTCCCAAGGCCCTTTCACGGATGCTGTCCAAGAGCAAGGTCTTGGCTGGATTCCCACATCGAAGGGGCAGTGGAGCTTTGGTTTCTGAAAATAGGAGAACTGTCCTTCCTGTCCAATTATGAAAGTGTTCTCTGTAGAATATTTGGAAAATTCAAGCAAAGTATAGAGAGGGGAAAAAGATCATGCCATAATTCCATCACCTACAGATAACTAATACTAATATTTTGGTGTACCCATTTCTCATAGTTTTTCCTAATGCGTGTGTCTCTGTATATTTTAGGAGGGCAGTACTGCATTGTGGTTCAGAATGTGGTTTGGATGTCTGAGACCACTCATTTAGAGTTCTGTGGGCTTCCACAACTTAATCTCTTCAAGTTTTATCTCCTTCAGCATTAAAGTTTGCACATACTAGCCCTCCACCAGTATGATAGTATTTTAACTTACAGGTTTATAATAAGAATTATCTGGTAATAAAATTTCCCCAATTTTTAAAAAATATTTCTAACTTCACTGATATTCAGAAAAATGCTTATTTTTTAAAATATATTTTTATTGCCCTGACTGGTTTGGCTCAATGGATAGAGCGTCGGCCTGCGGACTGAGAGGTCCCAGGTTCGATTCCGGTCAAGGGCATGTACCTCGGTTGCAGGCACATCCCCAGTAGGAGGTGTGCAGGAGGCAGCTGGTCGATGTTTCTCTCTCATCGATGTTTCTAACTCTCTAACCCTCTCCCTTCCTCTCTGTAAAAAAATCAATAAAATATATTTAAAATATATATATATAGATAGATAGATATAGATATTTTATTGATTTCAGAAAGAAAGAGAGAAGGATAGAAACATCAATGATGAGAATCATTCATCAGCTGCCCCCCACGGGATCGAGCCAGCAACCTGGGCATGTGCCCTGACTGGGAATCAAACCATAACCTCCTGGTTCATGGGTTGACACTCAAACACTGAGGCACACCGGCCAGGGCAGTAAGGTCTGTTTTTCATTATTATCTTCAGATTTCTAGGTAGATACTTAGTTTGCCTCCAAAAGCTATGTCTCCTTTCCAGTAGTAAATTCTCTATCCTGCTTCATGATAGTGGCTAGATGACCCTTTCAGGACACTGTTGAATTAACAGTAGTTCCTGACAGTATTACTTCTTTATTAAAAACAAAAATTGGAACGATATAGAGATTAGTATGGCCCCTGCGCAAGAAAAAAAATTATGCTGGGTGTTGTTCCAGAAAATATATTTTATCATGTTAATGAAGCTTCTTTCTTTCCTAACTTATTAGGGGAGTTTTAAAAGTAAAGAATAAGCCTTAGCTGGTTTGGCTCAGTGGACTAAAGGGCCCTGGGTTCGATCTGGGTCAGGGGCACAGGGGTACATGCCTGGGTTGTAGACTCGATACCTCATCATTGATGTTTCTCTCTCTCTCTCTCTCTCTCTCTCTCTCTCTCTCTCTCTCTCTCTCTCTCTCTCTCTCTCTCCCCTTCCTCTCTGAAAAAAAAAAAAAAAGAAGAATGTCAATTTTCATCTTCAAATACTTTATTATCTATGAGAGACTCTCAGGTCTGTTATTTTTCCTTTGACCTACTTCCGTGATGTATTATATCAGTGGGAGTATTTTATGGGGCCATCAATACCTTCTTAACAAACTTACCATGTGCATCCTGGGCTCTGGCGTCAGGCAGATCTAGGCTGCCTTCCTAGTCCGCCACTTACTAGCTGGGGGTTAGGGGCAAGTTCTAAATGGGGATGCCAATAAATGCTGGCAGTTTGGACACATTACTCCTTTACTCTATTAATAAATTTGTTAGTGCTTTATTTAGGATTTTTGCATCTATGTTATTGAAAATGGTGTGAAGCATGTGTGTGTGTGTGTGTGTGTGTGTGTGTGTGCACGATTTATTAGGTATGTTCACGAAAATAAATTATGTTGGTTTTCTTGTTTCCTATGATCTACAGTAGTTAAAACAGCAAGAGAGCCCTGACCAGTTTGGCTCAGTGGATAGAGCGTCAGCCTGCGAACTGAAGGGTCCCAGGTTCGATTCCGGTCAAGGGCATGTACCTTGGTTGCAGGCACATCCCCAGTAGGGGGTGTGCAGGAGGCAGCTGATCGATGTTTCTCTCTCATCAATGTTTCTAACTCTTTATCCCTCTCCCTTCCTCTCTTTAAAAAATCAATAAAAATATTAAAAAAAAACAACAAAAAAACAGCAAGAGATATTTATACATTCATGTCCACAGCAGCACTATTCACAATAACCAGAAGTGGGCGCAACCCAGATGTCAACTGTGGGATGAATGGATAAACAAAATGTGTTGTATACATTACAATGGAATATTATTCAGCCTTCAGAAGGAAATTTTTACATGCTACAACACAGATGAATCCTGAGACATTATCTAAATAAAATAAGCAAGTCACAAAAAGATAAATACTGTGTGATTCCACTTGTATGAAATATCTAAAGAAGTCAAATTCTATGAGACAGAAAAGAGAAGAGTAGTTGCCAGAGGCTAGGGAAGGAGGAAAAGGAAGATGTTGTTCAATGGGTACAGAGTTTCGGTTTTGCAAGATGAAAAAGTTTTGGAGATTGGTTTCACAAAAATACGAGTAAACTTAACACTACTGAACTGTACTCTTAAAAAGATTAATATGGCAAATTTTAGATAATGTGATTTTTTTTTTACAAAAAAAAAAATGGCATAAGGATGATCTGTACCTTGAAAGTTTGAAAGAATTCACTCATAAAAGCACCTGGAGATAATACCAGCACACTCTTTTCCACTTTATTAATATTGACTTTTTAGTCTTTTACTTATAATTGTGGTTTCAGTCACACGTATAATTTTTTTTTTACTAGAAAATCATCTATTTCATTGTGTAGCAAATTAAGTAGCCTAGTTATATGTAGAACTTTCTTATAACATGCATTTTTTGTATCTCCTTGTTCATTTCTAGTTTTTTTTTTCTGTCTTTGGCAATTTTATTGTGTGTGTGTTTTTTAAATGACATTATGAACTTATCTATCAATTCTCCTATTTTTTAAATTCAGTAATATATGCTTTAATATTTCTCTCTTCTTGGCTTTCCTCATATATTTCATTATTCTTTTTTGTAATTTGAAGCAAATGCTTAATTCATATCTTTTTATTCTTTCTTATTAAATAATTAAAGCATCTAAAGTTCTAAATTTCCTTCTGTACAATATGTAGAAATTCCAGAAGTTTTAATTTGTGATATTGCATTATCATTCATTTCTAAATAAAGACAAATGATTATGTAATTATTTTCTCATGCTTTCCTTCTTTTACCTTCTAAAAGGAAACCTTCTATAATTAACTTATTAATTTTTAAATTGTATAAACTTTAAGATCATTATTCAAAATGTGTGCATATTTACTGTACAGGACCAGGCAACAGCAGGACTGTTAGGGCAAGGCGGAACAGTCCAGGCTGCCTCAGGGCCACGCCAGGGAAAGGGGGATAGTGACAGGTGAGGCACTCTTCCTCGCTTGGCCCCACATTCCTCCCCACGCTAAAACTGCAGGAGAAATAACTTCCAATATCCTGCAGGTTAGGAACCCAATAGAAGAACAAGAATAGAGAGAGTTGCTTTTAGGGGAAAAGTTCTGCGACCACTAACCTAAGGGATAAAGACTGAACATATTCAGGACATAACATTTTCAAATGAAGCAAAACTTCATACATTTGCAGACTTTCCACCACAGAATTCTGATACAAAAAGAAACCACTCCTCTCCTATCCAAACTTTTTACTCTTCTGCCCCCACCTGGGGGTCACAAACAATACCATTATTTCCAGGCCACCTAAGAACACAAGCTCATAGAAAGAAGAGCACAGGATCAATTGCAGCTTTAAATACCTTCCTAAATGTTGCCCAACTCAGAAAAGAATAGTCAACACAAAAAATTGGTAGGGTGGGGAGGCATGGGAATGCAACCATTTATTTGGAGTGTAACCTGGAACTCCAAATAAAGGCTCTATTATCTTCACCTGAAAGCTTTTAGGACATAGGGAGGAAGTTGAGACAGCACCAAAATGCACAGATGACTTCACAGCCCTGGATGATGGCAACAGGTATACAAAAAACACAGAACAATTAAAGGTGAACTGGGACACACCTGCACGGCAGTACATCTCACATTTCATATTCCCCAAAACTAGACCTTTTAATCAGCCTGTTCAGATGAAGCTTGATCAAACAGATTGCTCTAGAGCACACATGAACAAATAAGTTAATTGCTTTTTATTGTAGAGGAAAAAATATCCTGAAATATTTGTTAAATAACATATTAGTAATTCCCAACAAAATCATCCTTCAGGGTTGTCAAGCTCACCATCTGGTCAGACATAGTGAGCTGTCCCTGGCTCTCATAATAAACTTTATTAACATTGCCATAAACCACAGGAAAACCCAGAGATTTTCTGAATGGCTTCCAAATGTCTGCAAAGATGCCCTTAATTAGTCCAAAGGTAAAAAATAAACAAGTTGGCAGAGAAATTAGGAGAGCTTAAAGAAAAAAATGTTAACAATTGGTGAATCTAGAACAAAGAGTATATTAGTGTTCATTATACCCTTCTTTCGAGTTAATTTCTTAGTCACAGGCAGACTGAAAAGTTGCTTAAGCATGATCATGCTATTTTCCAGACTTGCCTAAAAATATATATCCAAATATTCCTTTTCAAACCAGAAATAGAAAGCGTTCTCTCCCAGGTGATACTCACTTTCTATTCTGCCTAAAAAAGCTTCCGGAGCTTTATGGAAAGTTTAAATTAAGGGGCTACAGTACACTGATGTGGTTTTATAGTTCTTGACAGGTGTTGGGGTCAAATCTCATCGCAGGTCTGTGATGGTCACTGCTCTGTCCACAACAGTCACATGGCTGCAGCTCTGTAACAGAGAAAAAGAAAGGGGAAGTCCTGGAACATTCTGAAGTCATTTTTTAAAGTTTCTTACTTAAAAATGCTCATTCTGGCTACTGGTTCCCAGTTTGGAAGCCAGATTGCTACTTAACTGGCAGTTACGGTAAAGGGTCTAGGAATCATCACTTCCACCGTGGGCCTATCTATCCTCGTTTATTTTTCAAGTGTATCTATACTCTAGAATCATTCAAAAGGCATATGTGTACCTGGAAGAATTGCTGACTTCATTGCCGTTTTTTTGGGATACTACGTCAACCAGATAATAAAGCACTCCTACTCGCATATGCAAAAGGAATCTTTTTAACTGAAAACCTGACATTTGGGGGGATTGCACAGCCTGTTTTAACATCCTGGCCCCTAGACATTTATTACTTTCCAAGGTGGACTAACCTATTTTTCTAACCTATACTTTTCTTTAAGGGTTTTTAACCTAATATTTTTTTTCCTTTTTATTGCATTTATTGGGGTGATACTGGTTAACAAAATCATACAGGTTTCATGTGCACAATTCCACAGACTAAGCTATATATATTTTTTTTAACAGATCTGTCAGAAAGTTGTTCTCATTCTCAGCTGAAAACTGTCATTCCAAGAGATCTAAGTTTTAGTTCTGAGAGTCATAAGAAATACACCCAATATCTTTTTATACAACAGTCCTTCTAACAGTAAAGCCAGTTCTCAGATTCTCCCTGGAGTTTTTCTTCTAAACACCCCCAGTTCCCTTTACATGACAATGTTCTGAGTCTCTTTTCCGTATTGGGCACTTTTCAGTGAACCCTAAAGAAATAATACTCCATGGCCAGCATGGAGTGGAGTGACACTATCACATTAGATTAGAGGGGCATACTGCAACACACTGAGCTTATCAGCAAATGAAATTTTTTATTCACAGAATTCAACTTAGGGGAAAAACTTCCTAAGAAGATCATAAAGTCTGTATTATCTAAGTAAAATTCCAGAATCAAGTATACTTTACTTATTGTAAGTGGCTTTTTCCCTATGATTTCAAATCTTTTATTGAAGTACTAGAGGCACAGTGCACGGATTCGTGCACAGGTGAGGTCCCTCAGCCTGGCCTGCGGGGATCTGTCCAAAACCAGCTCTCCGACATCCCCCGTGGGGTCCCAGATTGCAAGAGGGCGGTTCTCGGGTGACGCACCCCAGAATCGGGCTCCCTCCTCTCTGGTTCCGGGTGCATTGAGTGCCTGCCCCCTGGTGGTCAGTATGCGTCATAGCTACCGGTCGGAGCATCTGCCCCCTGGTGGTCATTGTGCATCATAGCTACCAGTCAGACGGTCAAATGGTCAGATGGTTGCTTAGGCTTTTATATATATAGATAGGCTTAGCAACTGATGTTGATGAAGAAAAAAAACTAACAGTTAATAAGCCAGCTTACTGCACTAGGTATTTTCTGCATATTATCTCATTTAACCCTCTCAATAACTCTACAAAGTAGGGATTATTATTATCATCCCCATTTACAGGTAGAAAGCTGAGGTGCAAGAAGGTTAAGTAGCCTTGGTTGTCAAAGACACATGGTTCTTAAGTAGCAGAGCTAAGACTCCAATCTGTTTCCATCCCACACTGCCTCCCATGTAATAGGAAGATTTGGGAAGATAGGTGATAAGGTTAATCTTCTATGTGGGTCAGAAAGGCAATGCACCTCATCAGCTGTGCTTGAGGCACAGCCCCGAATCCTTCTACATAGATACATACACAGAAGAGTGGTGGATCTTTGCTGTGTGGATGAAATCCTTTCTGGCGACAGGAAGAAATCTCCTCTAGTCCATGGTCAGTTAGTTTAAAGAATCCAGTTCTGGAAAAAGAAAGAGCAGGCCCAGAATCAAGCAAATGTGGCCCCCCAATTCCTAACACACACACACACACACACACACACACACACACACACACACACACAGCAGGACAGAGCTCATTTTGAGACCACCTCAGAAGTATACTGGCTGGTGGTAAGTCTCTTCTCTGGTGAATGAATCAGAGTTAGAGAATGAGTCATCACTGCCACTATACTAGTTTGCTAGGGGAATTCACAGTAAATAACAGGATTTAGAATGAAAAAGAAGTTAACATTGAGATAATGTTTGATTTTGAAATTCTCTAATCTGACATAAAATCTCTTAAAATTCCTATTGCTTCAAGTCAAACACTTCAAATTTCTTATGTCCTTTTCTTAGAAAAGCCCTAGCCCTAGCTGGTTTGGCTCAGTGGATAGAATGTCAGCCTGTGGACTGAAGGGTCCCAGGTTCGATTTCAGTCAAGGGCACATGCCTGGGTCGTGGACTCAATCCTCAGTAGGGGGCATGCAGGAGGCAGCTGATCAATGATTCTCTCTCATCATTGATGTTTCTCTCTCTCTCTCTCTCCTTCTCTGAAATCAATAAAAGTATATTTTTTAAAAAAAAGAAGAAGAAAGAAAAGAAAAGCACCTAAGCTGTTGTTTGAATAGCTTTTCAAACAAGCGTACCAGGTTTATCAGGATATGAGACTTAAAAGGAAGCCTCTTAGAGCAGCCAATTAATACGACAATCTATATATTTTATAGAAAACAAGGTCTTAGGGATACAGACCCTTTCCTCTGAGGCTTCCCCCCACTACCTCCTTGTAATGCTCCCCCGAACCATGTCCTATGTACTTACTCCTGGAATTTAGGGGAGCAAACAATGGCTATTGACTCCGGCAACATCAACTGATAGGAGCAGTGAGTGTGTAGGTCAACACTGGAGAGGAAGGCAGTCTGTGTGGGATGAGTCTGAGAAGAGAAAAAAAGTCAGAGACACAATCAGTTAGAATACACGGCTAATCCTGGCCCATGCAGGAAGGTAGAGTCAAATAGTTCTCAGCAGCTAGCTGGCCACAGTCTCCTTCTCAAGTTCAAAACCATTGCAGCCATGAGGGGTACACCTGAAGTTCATGATAAGTAATCAACTTCTTTTCCAGCAGTGTAAACAACTGTTGTTTAACGTGAGTATGTGAAGAGACTCATAATTTCTAATTGACCATCAAGACTTAATTTAAATCCTGACAGGCTCTCTCTGCACAGTGAGAGGCATCGTTCTGGAATAGATGGAACAGCTGCCCAACAACACTTCAACATGGTAGAAGTCAAGGACTTAACCACAGTTAGATGAATGATTCTTCTTCCTGACAGAGATGTTAAAAGGTCAAACATGAGTCTGGGGCTCTAAGGCAAAAGGGGCAATGGCTGTCCAGTGATTAAAGCATATCATCCAAGGATGTAAGAGGCAGGGGTGACTGGGATTTCAGTGGGCAGTTAAGTCACACAAAGGAACCTGTCTTGTTTCGGAAAAGGACCAAGATATTGAAATGTGAGGTTAGAACACCATCTAAATGTACATTCAGTTTATCTTTTGTTCTCAATTATTTAATTGTTTAATTAAGCACATTCTTTGTACACAAATGAACAACCATATAATGATATATGTTCACCTTTGAGGGGGTGTGATTTTAGAGAACAAGAATAGAAAAAGAAAGACCCAGAATGACTCAAAAAGTCCACCAACCTTCACTAAGAGAAAAGCACAGAGAATCTATCAGTATATTTGACCAGTGTTTTCAAACCTGCCGTGCAAAAAATGAAGCTCCTGAGGAGCTTGTCGAAAGCACAGGCCCCTGTGCTCCACCCCTAGAAACATCCATCCTGAGAAAAACTTCTCTTTTTTCAAAAAGCTCATTAGCCCTGGCTGGTTTTGCTCAGTGGTTAGAGTGCTAGCCTACGGACCAAAGGATTGCTGGCCCAGGGCATGTACCTCAGTTGCAGGTTCAATCCGTAGCACTAGTTGGGAGCAAGCAGGAGGCAACCAATCGATGTGTCTCATATCAGTATTTTTCTCTCTCTCCCCCCCCCCCCACCTCCTTTGCCCTCCCACTGTCTCCAAAAAAACAACAAAACAAAACAAAAAAAACAATGGAAAAAATATTCTCGGGGGAAGATTAAAAATAAATAAATAAATAATAAATAGCTCATTAAATGATTCTTCTGTGCCACCTTGTCTGGGAAGCACCACTCCACAGAACACTGTGGAAGAGGTCTGTAGGACAGGAACGTGTTAGCTAGATGCTGACAGGAAAGCCATACACAGATCTTCACAGGGCGGGTATGGATTTTGGTGACTACAAGGGAAAAACAGTTTCTACCTGACAATAATATGCTCCTATAGACTGCTAAGGACAAATGGCCTGTACCAACACATTTTATCCCATGGTTAGAGCCAGAAATTCTTTTTTTTTAATTAAATTTATTGGGTAACATTGGTCAATATGAACACATAGGTTTCAGGTGTGGGTTTATATGTTACAAGATCTGTACATTGCATCATGTGCCCACCACCCAAAGTCAAATCTTCTCAGAGCCAGGAATTCTAACTCGGAACAGATGAGGCCTACACAGGCCAATCCAGACCTCCAATCTAAAGCTGGGTTAACTGGAGAGACAATATAGAGACACATATCAGGGGCTCAATAAATAATTGTTAAACTAAATAAAAAACCTTGCCTTGCCCTGGCTGGTGTGCTCTGTGGTTAGAGCATTCCATTCCTGGTAAAGAGCAGGTGTGTACCTGGGTTGCAGGTTGGATCCCCGTCCCCAGTTGGGGCTCATGTGGGAAGCAACCAATTGATGTGTGTCTTTCTCATAATTATGTTTCTCCCTCTCTTCCTCTCCCTTCCAATGGAAAGCAATGGAAAAAATATCCTTGAGTGAGGATTAAAACAAAACAAAACAAAACAAAAAACCTTGCCTTGAGCCACTGTTTCCCTCCAACAACTATGCCTTCTCTCTCTCTCCTTCCCTTCACAATTGAGTTTCAATACAGCAAAGGAACAGAAATGAGCAAGGGGAGTGGATACTGAGGGCAGCCTGGGCGTCCTGGATGGGAGCAGAGCAAACACAGGAGAGCACTGTTAGCAAAGACAGGCTGAGACGAGGTGAAGAGAGCCTTGAATATTGGGCTTAGGGTTCCACAATAGTTGCTGATCAATACATGACCATACAGAGAACTGGTTTGTAGCTGGCATTTTCTTTTTCTTTTTTAAATATATTTTTTTATTGATTTTTTTACAGAGAGGAAGGGGGAGTGATAGAGAGTTAGAAACATCAGATGAGAGAGAAACATTGATCAGCTGCCTCCTGCACACTCCCCTACTGGGGATGTGCCCACAACCAAGGTACATGCCCTTGAATGGAATCGAACCTAGGACCCTTCAGTCTGCAGGCCGACACTCTATCCACTGAGCCAAACCGGTTAGGGCATGGCATTTTCTTTTGTTAAACTAAATAAAAAACCTTGCCTTGCCCTGGCTGGTGTGCTCAGTGGTTAGAGCATTTCATTCCTGGTCAAGGGCATGTACGTACCTGAGTTGCAGGTTGGATCTTCTGCATTTTCCTCTTGCCAACTGTAAGATCTGAGCACATCTATGGTCTGATTTTGTTTATTTTTAATCCCAAGTTAGGAAGGAATGGGACAGAAATATTATGGGGAAATGCTATCAATTTAGGATCTAAATTTGTTCCTACCTGGGCCCTCACTGATATTAGAAATCCTTTTATTCATTTGCGGTTAAGTTCTTTCTGAAGTCTAAACAGTAACTGTCCAAATTTCTCCCATCTCCTCCACTTCTTAAACCCCCATCTCCTTCCCACTGCATGGTGACTCTAGACTCCAACCTTGTTGAAATCAAGATCACCAAACTTACTTCCCTCAACCTCTCCAAATATAACCTCAAAAATTTCTCTGCCCTGGCCAGGTGGCTTGGTTGGTTGGAGCATTGCCCCATATGCCAAAAGATTGATTCCTAATCAGGACACATACTTAGGTTTCGGGTTCGATCCCTGGTCGGGGCATGTATGGGAGGCAATTGATTGATGTTTCTCTCTCACATCAATGTTGCTCGCTCTCTCTCTCTAAAAATCAATTTATAAAAAAACATATCTTTGGCTGAGGATTTTTTAAAATCTGTTTCTTTCTCTCTGCCTTCAATTCTGTCTCAGAGGAATGAGTGTTTTCTCCCCCATATGAAGATGAATGTCCTTTGTTTAGTTTTGATTTGATACTTTCCTACCTCCATAGTACCTGTCTTTCCTGCCCTCTAAAATCTCCTCCACTGGCTCACTGGTGTTAAAAACACATTCAGACAACTAACAGACAAAAATGGAAACAAACCTTAAAAATGTTGAGCAAAAGAAGCCAGACACAAAAGAATATATATTATATAATTCTATTTATATAAAGTTCAAAACCAGGCAAAACTAAATATCTCATTATGAATACATTTAGGTGGTAAAACTATAAAGAAAGACAAGGATTTCAGAAAAGTCAGGAGAGCGAGGAAGTGTGACTGGGCAGGAGACAGGGTATGGGGGGTGGGAGCATGCTTCTGGCAATGTTCTATTTCTTTAAAAAAAAAATTATTGATTTCAGAAAGAGGAAGGGAGAGCGAGAAACATTAGTGATGAGAATCATCAACTGGCTGCCTCTTGCACGCCTCCTTCTGAGGATCTAGCCCGCAACCCAGGCATGTGTCCTGACCAGGAATCAAACCCTGACCTTCTGGCTCATGGGTCGATGCTTAACCGCTGAGCTACACCGGCCAGGTTAAGCATCGATTATTTCTTGAACAATGTTCTATTTCTTGTAGTTTGTGTACATAGATATTTGCTAACTGTTTCATAATTTAGTTTATGTACTTTCTTATATATATTATATTTTAAATGTAAAGGTTTAAAAACAAAAACAAAATCAAACCAAAACTCATTCAAGTCCTTCATACTAAACTATAAATCAAGCAAATCTTCTCTCGACCTGGCTACTCCTGAAGCCATCGGGAATCCCCTCTTTCCTTTCCTTTAGGACTAGGCTCTTCAAAAATGTAGTGTGCATTTCACTATCAGCATAACCTCCATCCCTATTACTCCTTCAGCCTTTATAATCTACTCCCACGGCCGCCTAAAACCCACTAAATTGGGGTCACCAGTGACTTCCCCAAATCCAACAGGCTCATCCAGGTATTCATCATTCTGGAGCTTTCTGCAGCATGTGACATAGTTAACATCCTGAAATTTCTTTTCTGTGTTGTGTTTTTTTTTTAATATTTTTTTTATTGATTTCAGAGAGGAAGGGAGAGGGAGAAACATCAATGATGAGAATCATTGATTGGTTGCCTCCTGCATGCCCCACATTGGGGATCCAGCCCAAAACCCGAGGCATGTACCCTGACCAGGAATCTAACTGTGACCTTCTGGTTCATAGGTCAATGCTCAACCACTGAGCCACGCAGGCTGGGCCTGAAGTTCCTTCTTAAAACGTTCCTCCTCCTTTGGTTTCTGTGCCTTAGCACTACACTCATCTTTCTCTTACATCTCTTTGCTTCATTACTGCCTACTTCCTATGTCCCCCTAGGTAGCCTGTCCCCAAGGCTTCCAGCGAACCTTTTCTTGCTCCCCACTCTCCTCCAGTTCCAAGGCTTCCAAGATCAGCTCTGTGCAGAGGTTCCCAGATCTTTCTGCCTTGGCCTTGCTCCCAAGCTCCAGCCACATTTCCAAGAGCCTGATAACTATCTCCACCAATTTAATGTCTCACTAGTACCTTCCATTCAACATGCTCAGACTGAACACCATTTATCCCACTTCCAAAATAAGTTCTCCTCCTGGAGCCCCTGTTTCTGCTTATGAGATGATCACTGCCACTCCCACAAGTCAGGCCCCAAATCTCTAAGTCATCACTGACTTTTACTCATCATCCTCTCTTACTCATTCCCCACATCCTCTGAAATCCTACATTCATCTCTTCCTACCCAAGCACAATGCCATCATCCTAGCTCTCATAATTAGAATATATAACCACACGAATCTCTTAAATAATCTCTCTTCCTCAACTTATCTTAAAACTGACTTTATTTTAATTTTTCTAAAGTATTGTTTGCTCTACTCAAAATGTAAATTCATACTGTACACCTGAAATGAATATAATGTCAACTATGTTAATAAAAGAAGAAAGAATCACAATACAGAAAAAAAACCACCTTTGAGTCTCTATTAGAACTTACTAAAAAGGAGAACTATTCTGCTTGTCTACCCAATGTATCACGTTAAAGCTTATCTGCTACCATTTCCTGGCATGAACCATAAACTCCAGCAAACTGGACACTCAATGCTCCAGGCACCGTCTGCCTATTCCAATGAATTCCCTTCCATACAGAACTCTCCCTTGGCCCATCTTGTAAAAATTCTAGTAAATCATACCAAGTGATCCCTCTCTCCTCTGAATCCCACAGGGCTCTCTTAGCTCCTCAAGGCACTTGGCCCATTCTGCCTCATGTGAAGAGTTATAACTTGTCTATGTGTCTAATTTCCTTCATGAAACCAGAATCATATCTTACTTAAATCTGTAACCCCTGGCAGAGAAGGAACAAGTTTTCTATCCAATGGGGATACACAATGGAAGGCAACTATTTATGTACTTAAACTGAATAAAGGACAGAGGCACATGGGACTGCCTCCCAGGTGAGTATTTCCCAAATTCTAACATACAAGTATGAGTCATCTTCCCAAATCCTGAAGTGAGCTGACTTGTTCATATGTAACCCTGGCACACAACATGAAAAGCAGCCTGGTCTGTGAGAGTGAGGAATTGAAAAGGAAAAGAAAGAAAAATTAAGAAATAATCTTTAGCCCATGAAAAACACACATGGTGTCAAAACAAGCCAAAGGAAAATCGTTTGGGCAAAAAATGAAAAAGGATCCCAAGTCAAATTTATAGAAAATATTCCTTTATTAACTTTTGGTCGAGAACATGTTTGTATATTTTCAGAAAACAACTCCGAGACCATGTGGATTCCTGCAACAGAGAGGAATTGAAAGGACTACTCCAGCCATGAAGACAGAAGAGAAACAGTTCAGAGATGGAAGACGCTGATGACGCCTTGCCATACTAGCAGTCAGCAGCTGTGCATCGCTGCAGGTTGCCCAGGACCAAACCAGAGAGGGTCGGACCTACATTACCACCATTTGTCCACCATCCAGAACTGAAATATCATTGCTGACATGTACACATAAGGAACTGTTTGACATTGAAATTGGGACTCAAAAGAACTGTTGGCCCAGAAAGAAACTCACTACAGACTGATTCATTTGCCTCTCAGCATAACCATTATTGCTTGTCTCATTTTCGGTTCTTATAAGTGTATTTCTTGTATCACATGATCTCACTCATCTAAGGGAAATAATGAACAACATAAACTAATGAACAAAAACAGACCCGGAGACAGGGAAGCATCGTTCAGACTGTCAAACCTCAGAGGGAAGGTAGGGGAGGGTGGGGGAAAGGGGGAGAGATCAACCAAAGGACTTGTATGCATGCATATAAGCCTAACCAATGGTCATGGACAACAGGGGGGTGGGGGCATGCGTGGGGAGGTGTTTGGGATGGGAATGGGAGGATTAGGGCAAATAGGTGATACCTTAATCAATAAAGAAATTTTAAAAATAATAAATAAAATAAAATTGGGAAAAAAAGAAATAATCTTTAGAATTATATTTTACCTGATTACCAAAAGATTACATAAGATACGCAGACACTTGAAAATCACCTATATTGGTGGCCCTTCTGGTTTACAAAAAGGTATATGCTGCTTTAAGAAAAACCAAATGCAAACATCTGAATTAACTTCCTTGGCTCATTTAAAATATTTTGAGCTATGTACTTTTGGGAACATATAGACTATGTATGAAGTAGGCATAGTCCATGTCCACTTATATTCTAGGCCAGCATCCCATCACCATTCATACTCACAAGGAATCTGGGACATCAGGAAAACAAGTTCATTTTTATTTTTGAAAAAATAATTAATTAAAAAATTGTAAAGCCCTAAGTAGTTCCCAGAAATCAATACTGGAGCATAAGCAGTCAAGTTTGCTAGGGAAGTCGAGTGTGCATCCAAGGGAGGGAGACACAATCATCCAAATACTCTGAATGCGATTCACTTTGCTCTAAGAAAAAAACTGGCAGTGTGTTTACAACATCGTGAGAGACGAGACTGACCCGAGAGCTCGGCATTGCTTACATGAATCCAGCCCAGCGTGATGAGGCCTAGCTGATCCTGTATGAGGAAAAGCTCTTCTTCATTCTCTGTGTTGCAATAATCGGACCCAGCACTTTGCTTGGGGATGAGAACGTGGGTGATGGTAAATTCATTCCTCATCTGTCAATGAAGAAAACAGCCCATCATGATTCCCAGGCACTTATGCAACCCCACTCTGTCCCAGCAGTGGAAAGTTCAACATCTATATAAGTGAAGGCCCATCCCACCCCAGTCCACACCTTGCTCCCTGAGTCCCCCACCTTGTGGTTCACAACCTTGGCTGCTCATGTGCATTCCCTTGGAGGCACTCTGCCAAGTCACAGATGCCCACAGCCCTGTGGGAATTTCCTCTGAAGTGAAATGGGTCTACTGGTGGTTCTCGGGAAGCTCCGCATATAGTACCATTTCTCTTCCTTTGCTCATGTCTTAAGTAGTTTCCCCATCACTGTTTCTCTAAGTACTTTTCATCCTTTAAGGCTCAGTCCAAGTCTATTCCACTTCATTCATTTATTCATATTTATTCATTCAGCAGTGAGTAATGGGTTCTGTAAGAGCCTCCATTCAATGTTCTTTCCTTCTTCAAAGTTCTTAGTGCTTGTATTGTACATACTATTCAGCATGCTACTTATCTTTTGGTGTGTATCTCCCACCTTACCAAAGTGCTTGGGTTCTTTCTGTGGACACATGTTACGTGTGTCTTATATATTTCATACCCCCAGGTCCTACCATAAAGCAGGTGCTTGAAAAATGGTATATAGATAATGACTGGATCTTCCTACCAAGTGTAGAAGTAGATATTTCTTACTATTGGCATTAAAATAATCAGTTAAATTCAAGGGGCTCTGAAAATCAATCAGATACGGTCAACAAATTCAAAGTGACACTGCATAATGCTGCTGTCCATGGTTCCTTGGGCAAAGGGATTGGTACAAAGAGTAACTGACCCTGTTTATCTTCTCTCAGAGCCACAAGAGGCCAAGGGGGGAAGAAACAAGTCTCAGCTCAGAAAAGCATTTGTTTTTACCAGTTTTCCACAGAGAATTCCACACGTCTCTACTCCCCGTGCAGTGTTGGCGCTGGCTAGTTGGAGAAACTGTGGGCAGAGCCTCCCGGGCACCACCATGTGACGCAGCCCATCAATTGTAGGAGCTGTAATGGAGAAAAGGGAAATATCTGAGACCACGGGCAGAGACTTCCCAAGCACACAGAGTTGTCAATCCTGGGAGAGCAATGTCCTATCACTGCCACGTCCCCTTTGCCCCCAACTTCAAGCAGTGAGAGGAAATCTCATCCTAAATGGCAGAAGGAAGAGGGTATAAAGTCTCTTTTCCAACCTCTGACCATAGCTAATGGGAGTACAAGATTTCAAGAGAAGAAAAGAGGCTTCACAGCCCAGCTGGTGTGGCTCAGCAGTTGAGTGTCAACCCAGGAACCAAGAGGTCACGGTTCAATTCCCAGTCAGGGCACATGCCCGGGTTGCAGGCTCCATCCTCAGTCAGGGGCATGCAGGAGGCAGCTAATAAATGATATTCCTCTCTCATCAATGTTTCTATCTCTCTATCTCTCTCCCTTCCTCTCTCTCTAAAAATCAATAAAAAGATATTTTAAAAAAAGAAAAAGAGAGAGACTTCAATCATTCAAGTTAAGACAAGGGTAAACTACTACTTAAAATAAGTTTCTTCTGCCCTGGCCGGTTTGGCTCAGTGGATGGAGCGTCGGCCTGCGGACTTGGGGGGGGGGGGGGGGGGGAGGGGTCCCAGGTTCGATTCCGGTCGGGTTGCGGGTTTGATCCCTGGTGGGGGGCGTGCAGGAGGCAGCCGATCGATGATTCTTTCTCATCATTTATGTTTCTTTCTCCCTCTCCCTTCTTCTCTGAAATCAATAAAAATATATATTTAAAAAATTTCTGAGCTATTCAGGAATTCTGTCACCATCTAATACAAAGGATTAAAAAAATAACCTCCTCGATCAATTAAATTTTTACTTTTATCTTAAATATCTCTTTTATTTAAGATAAAAAAAATATCAAAGGATATGCCTTTCAAAGAAACACACCAGGATATATTCTAGATTACAGAAAGTAATATGGGCAACTACTTGCTTCTGAATTTATTAATTTAGAAGAAAGTGAAAATGATAAAACAAAAAATCCTTCTGGTCCTCATAAAAGGCATGTGCAAACAAAACAGCTTATAAGCCTGGTTCAGAATGCCAAGAATGGACCCAGTTGCTGAACATCAGGGAGAAACCCGTGAGAGAGCCAGCAGGCTAAAATCCGGGGGTATCTTTCACAGTCACATTTTCATTAAAAAAAAAAAAAAAGGGAAAAAGGATGTTCTGCTTCTGCACACTTAAAAGCAAGATCTGGACTGCTGAGAGGTTACGATGTCAGACCAGGAGCCAAGCAGTCACGTGACAGTCTGATGCCGGTATCTGAGGATTCTGGATTAAGGTTTGGCACAGTCCTTTCAATTCAATAATCACTTACCAAACAGACTCTATGCTGAGCCCACAGGGAACACAGAAAGGAGTAACACTCAAGCCCTAAGCCAGCAAGAAGTTAAAACCTAGTTATTGACTAATTTCTATACTATCAGGTAATGACCTCTACAGATAATAAGAGCTCTGGGAGTTTTAAGAATAGAATCAATTTAATTGAAGAGAAGAAGATCTGGGAAAACGTTAAGAAAATCAGGGAAGGCAGAGATAGAGAAAGGAGATTTTAGGTTCAGGGCAAATGTTAACAAACCTCTTTGGATAAGATAGTCCAGGGACTGTTCTGGGAATATGAGAGTCCAATTTGACCAAAGCACAGACTATGTATGAGGGAACAGTGGTGAGAGATAAGTCTGCCGAGTATGTGGGGAAAAACTCTAAAGGCCAGGCTTCAGAGTCTAGCACCCCTGGCCCACTCACATCGTCTTTTTAAGTGGATCTTCTGCAAAGCAGACTTCCTTAAATGACTACTTGAAAGCATATTCCTACCCAAAACTATCTATTCTAACAATTAAGGTATACTCATCAATTTGAAGCTATTGTTACTTTCTCAGATAGTCCATCACTAGTGAGATGAGGAAAGACTGCCAATGGTGTTTATGGCTAGACTGAATTATCACCTACTATCCTATCTAATAAAGAGGGGATATGATAATTGACCATCACTCCATCACAAAGATGGCTGCACCCACAGCTGAGGCCAAGTTCCCTTAAGGAGCCTTAACAAGCAATCAGCAGGGACCTGAGGCTACACCCTCCCCCGTGGGGCTTGACAGGGGACCTCAGGCCGAGCACCCCACCCTGGCATCAGGCTGGGGGACCACAGGCCACACCCTCCGCCCCAGTGCCTGGCCAGGGGACCTGAGGCTATGCCCTCCCCCGCCCCCATGGGGGTTGACGGGGGACCTCAAGGTGCTCTTCCTATCCTGGTGCTGGGCTAGGGGACCTCAGGCTGCTCCCCCGGCCCCAGTGCCAGGCAGGGGGACCTCAGGCTGCGCCCCCCTGCCTGGCTGGGCTTGACAGGGGACCTCAGGCTGTGCCCCCCACTCAGTGGGGCTTGACAGGGGACCTCAAGGTGCACCCCCAGTGCTGGGTCGGGGGAACTCAGGCTGCGCCCCCGCCCAGCGGGGCTTGACGGGAGACCTGAGGCTGTGCCCCCCTCCTGGTGCTGGGCCAGGGGACCTGAGGCTGCGCCCCCCTCCTGGTGCTGGGCCAGGGGACCTGAGGCTGCGCCCCCCTGCCTGGTGAGGCTTGACGGGGAACCTCAGGCCATGCCCCCAACTTGGCGGGGCTTGATGGAGGACCTCAAGGCATGCCCCCTGCCCTGGTCTGGGCTGAGGGACCTCAGGCCATGCCCCCCATCCTGGCACTGGGCCAGGGGACCTGAGGCTATACCCCCTGCCCGGCAGGGCTTGACAAGGGTGGGACTGGCCAGGTCTGGATCTAGCCCAATGTGGGGGGTGCGTGGCCGGGTCTGGGTCTCACGTAATTTTGAGGTGCATGTGGGTGGGTGGGGACTTGACTCTGGGTCCCGTGGTGAGCCCCAGACTCTGACAGGAAGAAGGTTTTCATATACATTTTACTAATTTTCTTTCATCTCTGACACTTCTATTATAGAGAAAGGGCAAATAGCAATATTAAATTATTTCCTCTAATTAATCCCCTTTTAATGTGCACGAATTTCGTGCACCGGGTCACTAGTATACAATATTCACCTTGACAAAGTTCCTTCAGGATCAGGAACGTTTTCAGGTGCTGTCACACTACAAAGCAGCAAAATAAATTCCAAGTGTCCTTTACAAAGGGTCAATAGTAGTCTCTAGTTCACTGAACATTTCAAATCTCTGTATAACCCTTTTAAAGCTGAGGGTGGGACTTTCAAGGATATTATTAGTTCTTCAGAAAACTGATCAAGGTCCAGGTAAATTATATGGCTTAAGAAAAGGCCACTTTCATAATACAGTCAGTGTGACAGGATGCAGTCTAGCAATACTGATCAAATGGGAGCTGTGACCACAGACTAATGAGTGGGATCATGGAGGTGATCTTAGGCAGAATCCCCCAGACACACTGTTTAGTTGCAGCTAAGATGAAAGAGGACCTGAGCAAAAGGACTCACTTTCTGAGTTGTTCAATGTTCCAGGTTTCAAGGACCTGTCCACCACAGGTGGCTTGGCAGGCTTCACAGTTGTATTATAGTCTAAAGGCTGTGTGGATGCAACAGGTGCCACGGGGGACACATCGAGGGAGGGCTTCTCCAAGTCAGGCACCAGTGGGCCGCCTAGGCCAGGGTCCACCTTCCCAAACTCCTGTACAATTTTCAGCCGCTCTTTTTCTAGTTCTTGGTTCCGGATCATCTCCTCAAAGGCATGGAACTGTTCCTGCTCCAGCTGTTGCTTCTTCTGTTGTGCCACCCTCTGTCTTTCCTTTTCCATCTCCTGCTGGATGGCCCGGTTCCGGGCAGATTCTTCTGCTTCCTTCTTCTACAAAGAAAGAATAGGAGGACAATTCAGCAGGGGGATTTCCCAAAATGTACTTCTGCTCTGGCCTGATTTTCCAACACAGGATTCATGCTCCCTGAGTACCTCTACACACATGGAAGTCACCCACTCCTGTCTATCTAGCCACCATATACCTATTCTTCAAGGACAGTTAAAGTCCCATTCCTCTCAGTACCCTTCCCAATGACTCTAACTAATGTATTTTCTTCTTTACTGAAATCTTGATGCAACTTATTGTCTGCATTTCAGAATTGGTATCATATACAGTTTTATTCTCTAACTGTGCCATGCATATATTCTATATCCCAAGTAAGGCTATAAAACAGAACCAAATCCTAACTTATACCTGCTATATTGGGGTTTCTATTGAATTTTTAATCCAAAATGAAACCTCTGAAATGTTCTGGTGGTCAGTTCAACACAGAGTGACACTTTTAATGAACAAGAAATATTAAGTACTAATATCTTCCATTAAGGTTTTCACTCACTCGGTGCCTTAGAAATATATGCCTCACAGTCCTGGCCAGTGAAATCCCTGAGCAGTGGTTAGGGTGTTGGCCCACGTACCAAAGGGTTGCAGGCTCGATTCCCAGTCAAGGGCACATACATGGGTTGTAGGTTTGATCCCCAACCCAGGTCGGGGCTCATTTGGAAGGCAGCCAATAGATGTTTCTCTCTCTCTCTCTCTATCTATCATCTATCTATCTATCTATCTATCTATCTATCTATCTATCTATCTCTATCTCTATCTCTCTCTTTCTCCTCCCTCTCTCCCTTCTAGTCTCTCTAAAAAAGTCAGTCAATGAAAAACATATCCTCCAGTGAGGATTAAAAAATAAAGAAATGTATGCCTCATAACTGTTCTCCTCTCTGCTGGTTTTCCCCAGCAGAGTCCAGAACAGAGCTCAGCAAAGCGCTGCAACATAATGTGGACGTGCCTGCAGGGTGCACTCGCATCCGACACAGACCACCGAAGGCGCCCCGGGAGCTCCTCTGCGTGCTTGAACTGACTCTTCCTGACAGGAGTGATTTGAAAATGGCTTGGAAAAAGAAATCTATTATTTCAAACAGGTAGACAGGCAGGCTAAATCAGCCTAAACACTTGCATTCTACTTTTCTGAGTTCTGGTCTTTGCCAAAAATAGTAAAGTATCACAGGGCACAGCCTAAGAAAACAAATCAATTTCCTTTTTTTGTTGTTATTATATACTCACTTTTTCTTCATTATGTTCTGTGTATTCTTTGGTATATCGTTTTAACAGCTCTGCCTTCAGCTGTTCTGCTCTGGGAAATGCAATCTCATTTAATTTCTGAGAGATACACAGAAATACTGAAAATTAGAACAAGTCCAAGCTAATTAAATAGAAAAGTCAAATTGGCAGTGGCAACAATATTTCCAAAAACAATTTAAAATACTCCCTATGGTACCATACCTGCTGTTTCATACCGATCTGGTGAAATGGCCTCATCTCCTATTGCAGGATTTGATGCTCAGATGCAGCCACTACTACTTTACCCTGAAGTTAGTGTGTGCCACTGCGAAGCTTTTAGATGGGCACCAGTGAAAATGAAGACCCACCTTTAACGTGTCTTTCTTTTCAGGAATAACAGCCGATTTATAATCTCGATGTTTTGGTAGTTTCTCAATAAAGAGCCTAAGGAAACAGATCAGAATGGTGAGGAGACAGAGAAATGTCCAAAAGACTCTGAAGCAATGCACTTCCCTTTCCTGCAGCCACTGCATGACGGGGTCCAGATGTGCAGACGGCGGGGAACAGGCCCGTGCAGGCAGGCCATGTTCCCCCACCCACCTCTAGCCTATAAAGAGCAACAGAGTGTTTCTCTTTTCTCCCAAATCAGGCCCGCAGCAGCAAGCACCGGACTCCCACAACAAAAATATGGGGGCGGGGGGAGGGGAGCCTATCCTCTGCCCAAAAATACATTCATTGCCAAAGACATTCTTTTCTTGTTGGAAGACATTCAGGCTTCCAAATGAAAGGATCTCAGTCACAAATAATTCTTCAGAGAAGAGTTTGGCAGCCAAGGGCAGGAAGCTAAAGGAAAACCCATGTTCTATTTCTACTCGTAGCCCCATGTGACCTTTAACTTTGGCTTGTTTTCCTTTGGGATTCATGCTCCTTCAAGGAATATTCCTTGCATCATATAAACACCGAGAAGCTTAAGACAATACCTGCATACAGTATGTTCATGTTATGTGTATAACATACACTATGATCTCTGATGAAAAGTGCTCAGAGAAATATAAGTGCTAGATTTTCTCTTTCAGTTCTTGTCCTCTGTGAAGCTCAGTGGGAAAAATAAATGGACTCAATTCACAGACCTCAAACATTTAGGATGTCTACTTGGAGACACTGAAAAAAAAAATGGAAATCTCGTATCTTATCAGAGCCCAAAGTGGCGAATTCAGAATTTCAGTGTCAGCTCCAGAATCTACTCTTTTAACCACTACACCACACTGCCTCCACATGGTCCCTGGTGGAGGAGTTCTGAACAAAGGGGTGTTTCTAAACTTTTTTTTTTTGTTACTCCTTACCTGAGGATATTTTTTCCATTAATTTTTTTTGAGAGAGAGAGAGAAAGAAACATTTATGTGAGAGAGACACATGGATTGACTGCCTCCTGCACATGCCCAACCAGGGCTGGGGATCAAACCTGCAACCCAGGTACGGGGCCTTGACCGAGAATTGAACCCACAACCCTTCAGTGCAAAGGCTGACGCTCTAACCACTTAGAACACCAGCCAGGGCCAACGGGATCTTTTAATAGAATTAAGTCATAATAAATAAAAGCCAAGACCCAAAACAAATAAGTTGAGGGTAGCTTGCTCACAGCTATTCTCTGCTATAGTTGGGATTAACTGAGTCTTTTCCATTTTCTGCCCATAGACATGAGAAAAAAAGAGGAGGAACCCTCAGTAAGGGGAAAAGACGATAACCCCCACTCTCCCCACCATTAAAACAAACCCTCTATAGAGCTCTCCTCCTTTCAATCCAAGACCTCCCATGCTGGGATAAATTCTAAAATCAAAACGACTCTAAAAATCTTCCCTGTGGGTTCATGAAAAAGATATAAAACAGCTCCCTTGAAATCTAAAACAAGTAGATTTATTTGTTCAATCATAAAGTCCTCAAAGGATAGTAAGATGAATAAGTGACAGTTCTTATGTCCAAGAGACTTCCAATTCAGTAACTCTCTCTCTGAGGCCCTAAAGCCCAAGGTTCATGTTCACCACCTCAGCAGGCTGAATGCGCTTTGTATTGAAGCTGAATCAGCCAAGGATGTACCAAGTCATATAAACACCTCACTTTCTGTTCGCGTATGCTCTCAACCTGAAGGAAGAGACTGTAAAGTCCCCAAGGCCAAGAGATTTCTGTCTCATGCCTCTTTGTATATTCCTCTAACACCAATACAGGGCCTTGTATAAAGAGGCACTCGATAAAGATCTGATGAATAGAATGGACTTAAACTTCTGGAGGAGCTGAATGAAAAAAATTAAAGTGTAAATAAAAAGTGTATATAGTATGCTTCCTTGTAAGAAAGGGGACAATGATATATATGTATATCTATATTTATTCCACTTATAAAAAGCTAAAGAAATACAGGAAGTATATACAGTAACTAATCAAAGTAGGGGGCAAGGGAAATAGGGTGGATGAGACAAGAGTGGGAGTAGTAGAATCTAGTTTATAAGTAAGGATAAAACTTTCCGACCTATACATGAATACATTTCTCTTGTTTCAACTGTTGTCCATTTTCTGAATGGGGACATATGGGCAGAAGGGACTCTTGAAAGCAGAGACTGGGCAACATAACCCCCTTCCCATACTGGAGGAAAGAGAGCTTAGTGGTTTGGAGAACAGACTCTGGAGCCATCCTGCCCGGGTTCAATCCTGGCTTTGCTATTTACTGTGACCTCAGACAAATTACCTAATCTCACCATCCCTCGGTATATATATATATATATATAAATTATAGAAATGGAGAAAAATAATACCACCTGATAGGATTGCTGGGATGCTTAAAGAGATAACAAAAACAAAGAGCTGAGCACAGTGCCTAACATATAGCTAACATCTGCTATGTGCTCATGACTGTTTTTACTAATAAACAAATAAAAGATATGGACAAGAAGAAGAGATGAAGATATTAGCACCACAGCTAGAAACGTTCAAGGCATAGAAGAGCTGTGGCCCAGATGTATACTGTTCTCTGGAGTTAGATCTGGTTACAGCCTAGAGAGAGGATATGTACCAAAACAAAGAGAATCGTTGGCAAAAACACAGGCAAAACCACCTAACAGAACAATGCGGGGAAAAGAGATAAAGAGAAAAGTAAATACAAATGGTGAATAAATATATGAAATGGTATTCAACTTTATCATGAAAGAAATTGAAATTAAGATATCATTTTCATCTTTCAGCCTGGCAAAGTCTTAAAGGTTAATTACAACCAGTGTAGGCAAGGATACAGGAAAATGAGTGTCCTTATACACTCTTAGCAGGACTATAATTTGATACTATTTTTTTCTTAGGGAAGGGAGGGAGTGAGATACAACTATTAAATATTCAAAATGTGTTTATCCTTTAAACTCACAATTCTACTTCTAGGAATGTATCCTACACAATAGTACAAGGGTATATGTATAAGATTATTTTATATAGCATTGTTCATAAAAGCAGGGAAAACGAGAAACCTAAATGTCCATCGACGGGATTATTTAATAAATTATGGTGTACCCAAATGTGATAAATACATAATCACCCATCCATTGATCCAACAAATAGTTATACAGCATCGACTATGGGGTCAGGCATTACTGTAAAGACTAGGGATTTGACAGTGAATGACACAGTCACAAATTCCTCCCCAAAGAGTATACATTACAGTGGGGGGGGGACAGACAGCAAACAAAACAAAAAGTATGTAGATAATCAGTGCGAGGAAAAGTCATTGCTAGAGAAGGGAAATGGGTAATGGGGGGGGGGGTAGGGATTAAGGTTTTAGATTGGCCAGCTAAGGGCATCACTGGCAAGGTGGCATTTAGGTAAGAACTGGAGGAGAGTGAGCCATGAAGAGATGTGGCAGAAGAAACAGCCCTGAGGCAAAGTGAGATGAATCAGAATGTCCTGATATGGAAAGATAGATAGGACTGTTAAGAAAGCAAGTTGTAGAACAAAGTATATTGTATGATTTCATTCATGCTTTGAGAAACAAGGATAAAGATGTGAGCCCATGTGCTTGCACAGACATAAACATTTTCTTGTATATAACAGTAGTTACCTATGGTAAATGAGACTTTTCATTTTAATATCTCCCTTGCTGTATGTTTTGGAAAAAAGTTTAATCATGAACAAATATTAATTTGTATAAAAATAACTAATTCAAAAAGTCAAGCAGAAATTATATAACATGAATGTATTAAGGACTCTCATTTCTTCCGATCTCAAAAAGTTAATCAGCAAAGTGAGCATAATCAGAGACGAAGACTTCTTTGGTTTATAAACCCCAATTCCAGTAGTAACCATTTTCAGGACAGGTGACAGACCATTTTCAGAAAGTGGGTTTGTGTTTCAGGAGGCTCAGAGAGCAGACAGGAATTGCTTAAGTCCTCAGTAACTCCCTTCTATGTAGTCTAGTCAATGACCATAAAAAGCTGTGAAAGAATCCACTGCCTGGATTACTGTGTGTGCTCATCATGAAAATATGCACTGCTTTAATATGCTGAAGATCTTTCTTCTACCCCAGGGTCTGCAAAAGGCAAAGCATTCCTACAGCAGGGAAAACCTCTGAGGTAGGGAATGTGCTTGAGATCACTCAGATGCCTGAACTGCTTCAAGGAAAAGAACAAACATTCTTTTTAAACTCCCCAATTAAAGGATCCACAAAAGGTCTAGAATAAGAACAATGACTCTCAATAGTGGGGGAGGCAGAGGAGTGGTGACGTGAATGCCTGCCCCCCTCCCTCCTCTCTCCTCAGTTGCAATAATTGCCAAAGTGAGCCATTGTTACTGACAGAAACAGACCAAGTAAAACTCAGTAGAAAAAGAGAATGAGAATAGAGCCAGAACATTTTTTCCTACTCTAGGGCCTGTTGTTTCAAGAATCAGAATTAGGGTCTTAATGATATCTGTAAGAAAAATAAAGGTAGCTACATTTATTGATCCCGGTCAAGTCCATCCAACAAAATCCCAAATTAAACCCCAAATCGAACAAATTAAGTACATGAGCTGCTACAAACCACCTCTCTCTCATTCAACTCTCCTCCAAGCCTAGTTCATCATATTATAAGGGGAACCATATTCAGGGACAGACTCCCCATATCATCTCGCTGTTAACACTAGTATTCATGCCACTCAAAGTAACATCAAGTCAGAAAATATCAATTTCTTAAGAACCCCTGTACTCATTTTAAAATATATATTTTTGTATTGATTTCAGAGAGGAAGGGAGAGTGAAAGAGAGATAGAAACATCAATGATGAGAGAGAATCATTGATAGCTGCCTCCTGCATGCCCCACACTAGGGATCAAGCCCGCAACCAGGACATATGCCCTGACTGGGAATTGAATCGTGACCTTCTGGTTCATAGGTCGACGCTCAACCACGAGGCCATGCTGACCAGGCGAGAATCCCTGTCCTCTTAATCTTAGCACCCACTTGCCTATTTAGTAGTTTATTGCTACAGTTAAACGCTCTCTTTTCTGTAACAGCAGCCTCTCCTTCTCCACAGGATCTTTTCCATAGCAAAAAAGATGCTCTAGAATCTCCCATCTTAAAACACACACCACATTTTTATACAATCCTTGTCCCCCTTCAATTACTTCCTCATTTTTCCACTTTACTTCCTATCCAAACTTCTACAAAGAGTTGTCTATGCCAGGTCTTGGCAAACTGTGCTAGTGGGTCAAATCCAGATCACCACCTGTTTTTGTAAATAAAGTTTCATTGAAACACAGCCATACCCTTTCATTCATGTACTGTCGATGGCTGTTTTCACACTACAAAACAGAGGTTGTGACACAGATCAAATGGCCTGCAAAGCCAAAAATATTTACTTCTTTACAAAAAGTCTAATGACAGTATACTCACTGTCTCTACTTTCTTACTGCCCATTCACCATTCAACCTACTCTAATCAAGTACTTCTTTAATCCTTCTAGTGAAATTGCTTATCACAATCACCAATGACATCATGTTACCAAATCCAAATCCTCACCCACCTGATCCAGCTGGCTCCTCTCAGCAAACACTGACCTCTTTTGACTCACGGTCCCACTCTCGCCTGGACTTCTTCCGGCCTCTCGAACTTTCCTTCAAAGTCTCCCTTGCTGGCCCTCCCTCCACTAACCAACCTCAGGGCTCAGTCCCGGGCCCCTTTTCTCATTCTATAGTCTCATTATTAAGGATTCTTGATCCTTTTATGTGCTACAGATCCTTCTGGCATCTGATGAAGCCTACAGATTCCTCCTCAGAATCTTTTCAAAGATATAACTAATTAAATAAATAAATGAATGAATGAATAAAATACAAAGAATTACAAAAGAAGCCAATTCTACTGAAATATCATTTTCAAAATATGAAAAATTGTGATGTGTGCTTCTTTACTAATGTGCTCTTTTTTAATGCATTTATTAATGTATTGTTATTGCATTAAAAAACAGGATCTTGTCACAGATTTAATAACTCTGTACTATAATTATGAGGTAATATTAAGTGTAAATGCTACCTTGAGATATCAGTAAAAATTATGTGATATGAAAATATCTTGATTTCTATTGGTGACAAAATTACAAATACAGGCATACCTCATTTTAGTGTGCTTCATAGAGGCAAGACCCTCCACCAGCAAAAAGATTATAACTGGCTGAAGGCTCTGATGATGGCTAGCAATTTTAGCAATAAAGTATTTTTAAATTAAGGTATGTATGTTGTGTTTTTTTAGGCATAAGGCTATTGCACACTTAATAGAGCAGGGTATAGTATAAACATAACTTTTATATGCAATGGAAAATAAAAAAATAGATGTGACTCACTTTATTGCATAATTTGTTTATTGTAGTGGTCTGGAACTGAACCCACAATATCTTTGAGCTATGCCTATATTGTTAATACTACTGTCATTTGAGGCCTATATTCAAAATTGAGGGAAATGCTAAATTTCAGTTAGAGATTAGTAAAAATAGAAAAGTTTTTCCCAACCAAGTTCATAGACACCAAGTTCTAGCTATGAATCCCTGTGGGTTCCTGGCTTCAGATTAACAACATCTGTGCTAGAATGTCTCAGTGGTTCTCATGGCTTCAGAACCATTGTGCTGAGGACTCCGGCATTTGTATTTCCAACTTAGACTTCTCTGGGTTCAGACTGGTACATTCAACTTCCTACTGGACATCTCTACTTGGATATTTCACAGGCATCTCAAATTTAACATCTTAACATGTCAAAGAAAACCCAGGCCTGGACAGTTGTGACTCAGTGGTTGAGTGTCGACCCAGGAACCAAGAGGTCACTGGATAGATTTCCAGGCAGGGTGCATGCCTGGTTGTGGGCTCTATCCCCGGTGGGGGGCAGCCGATAAGTTTCTATCTCCCTCTCCCTCTCCCTTCCTCTCTCTCTAAAATCAATAAAAACATTAAAAAAGAAAAAAAAAGAAAACCCAAACCTAAACTCTTGACTCTCCCCCATTCTTCCCATTTCAGTAAATAGACCACCACATACATCTACACAATGGAATACTATGCTGCCATAAAAAAGAAGGAATTCTCATCATTTGCAGCAACCTGGGAGGAATTGGAGAACATTATGTTAAGTGAAATAAGTCAGTCAATGAAAGAAAAATACCACATGATCTCACTCATTTATGGATAATAAAGAACATTATAAACTTGAACAAAAAGATAGATACAGAGACAGTAAAGCATCAAACAGACTGTCAAATTACAAGGGGAAGGTTAGGGAGAGGTGGGGGAGATAAGAGATCAATCAAAGGACTTGTATGCATGCATATAAGCATAACCAATGGATGCAAAACTCTGGGGGTGGGGGCATACATGGGAGTGGGGTGTGGGGAGGGCAATGGTAAGATATGTACACATATAATACCTTAATAAAAAAATTGGGAAAAAATAAATAAATAAAAAATAAAAAACAAAAAATAAATAATAATAAATAAATAAATAAATAAATAGACCACCACATTCTAAATTCCAAAAGGAAGGAAGCCGAGGTCAATCTTCAAACCATCGTCTTTCTCAAACTATAAGTAAGTCCCATGAACTCTACCTCCAGTATATCATATCCATGTCCCTTCAAGCCACCAGACCCTCTCCTGAATGTCTTTGTTTCCTGACTAACTCCCTGCCTTCTCTCAATACTCCACCATTCACCACACAGCAGCCAAAATTTATATTTTTAAAATATAAGATTAGGTCACAACCTCACTTAAAACATTTCAATGGCTTTCTACTGCTCTCAAGATAAAACACAAACCTGTAAGGTTCTACAAGATCTGGTCCTGCCTGCCTCTCTGACCTCATCTGGAGCCATTCTTCTTCCTCTCTTGCTACACTCCAAACACCATGACCAGCTCTATTGTATCCTTCAAGTCTCAGTTTAAATCTCATCTTCTCAGACAGACTTTACCCTGACGACCCTATTTAATTAGATATTGCTTATTCTCAGTCACAGCACTCTCTCTGTTGCTTTCATAGCATTTTCCTCATTTTGTGACTATATAGTTAGTATTTGATTCCCTCTTTATTGTCTTCTCCCATAACTAAAAAGGTACACCCATAAGGGTAGGGGCCATTTTATCTACTAAGTTATCCAGGTCCTAGCACAGTGCCAAGTATATATAAGTATACACAATATGTATTTGTTGAATGAAGATGGTCCTTGCCCTCAAAGCACTTCCTATGTCAGGCAAGAGAACTCAGAAGGCCCTTCAGAAAATATCCTCAGGTGAGGATTAACAAAACAAGCAAAAACCAAAACAACAGAACATTGCCAAAAGGAGAAACAAAAAGAACAGAACCTACGTTGGGTTTTATCTCTCCAAACTGTTGAACAAAGCATATCCCTAAACCCTGAGCTTGTTACCTCATTTGTAGAATGGGAGGAGGATGTACACTACTAAATGCACACAGAACTGTGAAGGCCAAATGAAATAACGCAGGTTAAATACTCTATGAACTATTAAGAGCCATACAAATACACTGTAATTACTGTTTTTTTAAAAGGCCCTGGTATTTTCAAAGAAGAAGACTAGGAATTATATATGAGACCCTTTAACATTATTTCCTTCCTAAATTACGTATCATTTCACTATGACTGGGGATTTAGGAGTGATTCCTTGTTCGTTGTACAGAATTTCTTTTATTTATGCTGCCTACCCTACCTAAGATGCTAAGCAACTAAAGGGAGCCACACAACTGTAGGTAGTCAATACTTATTTGATGACTTGCATCATAATGGTTAAAAAACAAAGTTAAGAAAAAAACTTTTTCCTGAATCACTCAATTTGCTACAAAATAAATAGAGGTGAGGAATTTTAGCTCTGCAAATCCTCAGCATTAATCCTATGATTAATAGAGAGAGGAGAGGAAAAACATTCAACAATACAAAACAGGTATAATTTAACCACCAACTCTCTTGACTAACAGCTGGGCCACGTGGGCACAGCCAAAGAATCAGTCTCTTACTCATGAAATTACTGAGTCATGATAATAACACTTTCAGGACTCATGTCGTTGAATGTCAAGGACAGCCAATATGTAGGAGCTACCAGCAAAAATGATTAATGCTAATGACGACGTAAAGTTCCCTAGTTTTAGCAATTCTGAGCAAACACATGAGCACAAAAGCAGGATGAGTGAGGCATCAGTCACCGGAAAAAGAAACTGGAGGTGTCTTACGTCATATACTTGTTATACAGAATGTAGGCATGTTCAATGTTGCCTTCCTCGGAGTAAATGGATGCCATTCGGATCATCTCGACTCCAGAGCGGAAGTACCGACGGGGCGGAATGTCTTCATTTATCTCCACGGAGCTACCCATCTGGGAGAGAGCCCTCACCCGATCTTCGGGAGCGAGGCTTCTGTCTCCATGGTCACACATCATTACCAAGAAGTTCTGAGGCAGAAAAGAGAAAAAGGATGGCATCAGCATCATGGCCCGTATCATCCCAGCACAACCTACCACACAGTGTGTTTATTCCACAAGCCTCTACCTTATGAAGACATTCACAGAGAAAAACACCATATGCTATGGCTCGTATCAAATAAGGTCTCATTCCCACAAGAAGGTTGAGACCCTCAAGGAAGCCTATAGCACAATGATGAGATTGGCAGACTCAAAAATCCCAGTTCCTGTGCCATCACGAGGTGGTACAAGGAGTATAACGATAATGGGCCACAGGGGATTCAGTTCTACCCTTCATACTCATTACTCCGTCATTAAGTGGCCCTGTCCTCAGCACCATAAAAGGAGGGGCAGCATCTTATATTGTTGGCATTATTTCTCCCCCCAGCTACCTACTCCCATCTACCCTGGTAGCTGGCAGAGTACCCTTAGTGAACTTCCATGATGTTAACTGACTGCAAGTCTGATTCTTTTTATTCAGTCTGAGAATGATTGACATTTCCCTGTGGTGTGCTTTTTCGTATTTGAGCACAAGGTTAGTTAGGGAAACTGGTCTGGGGATGAATGCTCGTAATCCTAACTTTGCTCACCAAACCACTATTCCAGTCAATCTACATCATTCATCATATTCAGGGAAAGGAATTTAGGTCTTGAAAACAATTTACTCAAATCTATCTTCAAAGACTAAGCACTCTTTGAATAACAAAAGGGCACAAGGTTAAGTTGGAAGCAAAAAACCTGGGAGTTTTCCCTCCCTGGGTCTCAAACTGCAGTTAACGCTATAATCTTTCAAGATATCGCTGCTGTGAGAATCAGATTCCAGCTTCGAATCAGATGTCACGCTACACCAGTGGTCCGAAAACTCATTAGTCAACAGAGCCAAATATCAACAGTACAATGATTGAAATTTCTTTTGAGAGCCAAATTTTTTAAACTTAAACGTCTTCTAACGCCACTTCTTCAAAATAGACTCGCCCAGGTGGTATTTTGAGAAATAGCCGCACTCAAGGGGCCAAAGAGCCGCATGTGGCTCGCGAGCCGCAGTTTGCCGACCACGGCTCTACACCATTCATTTCCAAAAAGAATCTGGGTACTTGATACACACTGAATTACAGCACATCCTCACCAGCTGCTCCAGAGTCTAGAATAAACAAGCTATAGTGGAATGCCTTTTTGGAATTCAAGGCCCTGTGCCAACTGGCCCCATTTTGTCTTTCCAATCTTAAACCTTACCCCTTCCCAAAGGAGATCATTTGCTTCAGTCAGGATTCTGATCTGCCCAGAAATCCTCAGATTACAGTTTTATTTCCCACTCCAACCCCTGTTCCTCAGAGAGAGTTCTCTCTTGCCCAATTCTATCTCTAGGTCACATTTCCTCCATTAAGCTTCCTTTCTAAAACACCCTCATTAATAGTACGAAAGCCGTGGGTACTACCAGGGATGCAAGGCATTCCATCTCCCACCAGGCCCTTTTAGGGGCTCAGAAAGCCACCAGCACATCTAGAAGCTCCCCACAACTTGCCTAATTAGTACCCTCAGCCCAGGACCATTAAAGCTAACGGACGCAGAGGATGCTTGTTACACCTCAGTACCTCTGGGGAGAGGATGTTCTGAGTCGCGAATGCAACCTCCTCTTGAGGCCAGCAAGTGGTGCCGGGTACCACCGGGCCGAGCAACTCTCCAGAGAGGAGCTCAGCATCCGCAAAAACAATGGGGGAAGGTGTCGTAAAGGGCTGAGAAGGAAAGACAGGAGGAGGAGGAGGAAAGCAGCAGCAGGAGTGAGAGGAGGGGAGTGGACAGGGACCTCCTGACAACTTCCTCAGGCCTCCACCTTGAAGGCATTCAAGCCCAAATTGCCAACCCGGGACACAAATCATCCAACGTCTTCGGGTCTTTTGAGTGCGAGCAGCCGGGACACGCCGGGCCTGGCTGGGGAAGGGAGCCGGCAGGGGCCTCGCGCGCGGGCCCGGCAGTGGGCCGGGGGCGGGGGGGAGGCGAAGGCTCCAGGCCCCACACTCACAGCGGCTGCTCCCCTGGAGTCAGACCCCGCTCAGAGGCCGGGCACCCGGACCTTTCCCCACCTGTCCCTGTGGACTGCACCCGGACTTCCGTAAACGTCACATCCGGCGCCCGCCCCGCCCACTCTCGCTGGCTTGTTTAATTTCATTCCCGGGAATTTAGGACGGGGCTGGGGGGGCGGGGCGGGACGAGCTGATGGGCGGGGCCACCTGCAGAAAATCCGACCAATGAGGAGAGAGCTCGACGGCCATCTTGGTAAAGGAAATCAACAGGGAAGAAGGGGAACTAAGTAGTTAAAGGAACCAATGACCAAGGTAACTTTTGTTTTTAGAATTATTTTGATTTTTGGTAGGGGTTTCTTGTCATATAGCTCCTCTATCACACTCACACAAATCACAAACAATTCCAGCATTCAAGGAAGGATTGCTGATCAGAGTACCTGGCTAACCTAACCAGGGTTTCTAAATCAGGGGAAATAAAACTCCTGAAGTTTTCAGCCTGTTTGCGTTACTTTCTACACAAAATTGATGGTTGGAGGTATTAGGCAATTGCTTGTATTGCCTAGAAGAGAACATGAGACTAATTTTTAATGTGAGAGCACCAATAAAGTTTATTGAAAATGAGCGTTTAACTTCTAAGGGTCACTGTCCAAAGCAATGGGGACACAAATATCTGTATGAGGTAGTTTCTGTCCCTGTGCCCAGCACAACATGGCTACTTACACCAATTAGAAACATTGGCATATTCTGTGTGTAGATGTGTGGATGTATGCATATATGCACAGTCTCTTTCCAAAGGGGTCCTGCAAGCCATCTAGTCAGTCTGTCTCAGGCAACTTTGTATATCACCACTGAAACTTTATGCTTTGGGTTTTAAGGTTTAACTCTCTTGGGGATACTTTACTCCCCTCCAATTTACCTGCCTCCAATTTTGGGAGCCTCCCTGCAAGTTTGTTAGTGATGTTAGTGATTACAAGACCTGCCTTTCAAAGTCTAGCTTAAAGCTTTTGCATATAGGGGTTACTTCTTCCACCAGGCAAGCACCCAGATCTCTAATGTTTCTCATTCCCTTTTGTGTATATTTCTCGTGGATTTCTCTGAAGTGATTCTGTGTGGTCATTGGTTTTTCAGACTAATGGCTGAAAGCACGTAGCAGATTCTTCCCCCTTTACAAGCATAAACATGCATGCCAGTGCTAGGATCCACTGTTGATTCTCCTTGATCTTCTACAGATAACTCTTGGAAAGCAGTTGTAAAGGGAGCTCTTCTGTGTCTTCAAAACTCTTATTTCTATACTGCCTCTTTCCCCTCAGAATGTAAACATAGTGGGCTGAGCCTAAAGAAATTGATGCATTAGGAGTGCTGGTCATAGGGAGGGCATACAATGCAGGCGGGATCCTGGCAAAAGACAACACAAGACAAAAACCAATCCATTCAACCTCTCACTGAGTATATATTTCTTGAGCATCTACTATGTGCCAGTTTCTGTTCTAGGTGTTAGGGGATACAGCAGTGAATAAATCCAGCAGGTGCATACGGTTATTGTGGTAGTACAGACAGAAGCAAAGCTAATAGGGAGTGGAGCAGGGCCATCTGCTCCCATTGAGCACATTCTCCAAAATATAGCTCTTTTTTGTGATGTTTAACTTAACAAGTTAATAGAGTTTACACACGTGCTAGATGTTAAGACTATGATGAGAAGGCTTTAAGAAACCATGACGAGGAAGCACATAAGAGAGGGGTGTGCATAATCACAAACAGAGCAACCACCACGCACATGCTGTCCCTGATATTAGAAAGTAAATATGGCCCTGACTGGTTTGGCTCAATGGATAGAGCATCGGCTTGCAGACTCAAGGGTTCCAGGTTCAATTCCAGCCAAGGGCATGTACCTTGGTTGTGGGCATATCCCCAGTAGGGGGTGTGCAGGAGGCAGCTTATCAATGTTTCTCTCCATCCCTCTCCCTTTCTCTCTGTAAAAAAAATCAATAAAATATGTTTAAAAAAAGAAAGTAAATATGACTAGGTGATGGCAGTTTTTAAAATAATGAATAAGAGGATATAGGAATATAGGAAGCAGTATCTGGTCCTTTTAGAGAAGGAATTTGTAAATACTGACCAGAGTTTTTGGCATCTGGGGCAAGTGGTCAGCACTCTTGGCTTTATAGGGACCAAAAACAACTAGCAAAAACACCCCAGCCAAGATAAACATCTGAAATTCCTCACTTCCTGATTAACCGGGAAAGGTGAAAACTGGACAGTTTTGTACATGTAACCAGGAAACTAAGGATACAAAAATGCTGTTGGTTCTTGACATAAATGAGAAGAATATTCTACTTACTCCTGCCCCAAAGATTGAAGGCTAAGCATGGAAAGTATGCTGTCAGCAAATGGCTTCAGTGTCTCGCCTTGTGGGCCAAGGCCAGGCTAGGAAGTGAGGTGCTTTTCCCTTATGGCCATGAACATTTCCCCTGAACAGTCTTCATATGACCTCTTGCATACTTTAACCTTTTGCACTCGGATGTCCAGTGCAAATTACTCTTTGAATGTATCAATAATTTGAAATATTAAAAAAATCCAAATAAATAAGTTTGTATGAAAAGAAACTCCAGTTTTTTATTCTACTGCCGCACTTTGTAAAATCTGGGGTATTTAAAAAATTAAATCCCAAGTAGAATAAAGGAATCAAGAAAAAAGCAAGTGCAAAGGGTTAATATCACAGATTCCTGTCTTGCATGCTTATTCCTACCTGCTCATTCCTCTGAAACATGAAGGGACTCCTGGAAGACAAAAATTTTATATATATAGCATCATGATATAGAAAACAGGCCCAGAGGAGCTTTCTGGGGGAGCAAAAACAAGGAAGAATCCAGGCAGATGTCATTTGCCTACTTGCTACACCTGTGATAAGTGCCATACTTAGAGGGGACTTCTCATTAGTGCAGTAATGGCACCCATTCTTACCTGCTGCAATGTATTTTCACAATAGCAGCTAATGTTATTTTTAAAACAAAAATCAGATACTATTGCTCCTGGGTTGAAAACCCTCCAACTATTTCCATGGCACTTCAAATTAAAAATCTGAACTCCTTACCCTTTTTCCAGGTGAGTCAGTTCCCTTTATCTCTCTGACCTCATCTACCACTCTTCTCCTTGCTTACTACTCTCTACCCACACTGTCTAAACATCTGCTCTTCCGGTCAAGACCTTTGCACAGCTGTTTTCTCTTCCTGTGTGCTCTTACCCTGACTTCACTTGGCTGGCTCCTTCTTGTCATTCGTGTCTTAGTTTACATGCCATCTCCTCAAAGAGAACTTTTCTGACCACACACTTTAAGTAGCCACCCGTCACCTGCTATCACTTGGTCCTTATTTTAATTCATTTTATAGTCCTTACCACTGTCTGCTATGGTCTGGATGGTTCATTGTCTTTCATTCCCCGACAGAATATAATCAATAGGAAGACAGGAGCTCTTGATGACTTGCTCAGCTCTATTTCCAGTTCCTAGAACAGCTTGCAACCCCAGATGACACTCAATAAAGATTGTTGGATGTTCAAATGTTGTTGAACTAAATGTCATTTCACTTCTCCAAAATGAATTACAGGAATAGGTAGCCAATTATGGTGATAACTGAGATGAACAATAAAAAACAGTGGTCCTGATGCTCTTGGGACCAAGTCTTCTCCACAAGGCAGTTAATACTAGAAGCAGAAAGCCTCCAAGGCTAGATGCCTTCATTAATTAATCAAATATTTATTGATCTTGTTCATGGATCTATGTCAAATGATGGGCCTTCAATAATGAAAAACTCAATACCTGTTCTTTTTAAGGCCTTCATGGATGAATACTTAGAGCCACCAGAGGGGGGAAATTTTTTTTTAAGACAATTAAGCTTCTCAAGGGGATACTAGGTGAGCTCAATGCATTGAGACACTAATATAGCCCACCTTGACCATTACTAGGGAATCGGGGTGCTCTGAAAGCAGAAATGGAATGTGTACTAAAAACAAACTATTTATATTGTTAAAACTTTTGCTGTAAACCCATTGGAAGTATAAAATGACAAATACAATTTGAAAAGTAAATACTTGGGAAGAAAAAGATGTGGGATGAGCTTTTCAAAATCAGGGAAATACAGCGAGTGTACTGGGAACTTTTACACCTGTGGTTTACTACTGCATGCAAATTATGTTCCTTTTCTGTTGGAGTTGAAATTAGCTGATGAAGAAGTTGTTCCTTGAGAAAAAGGCTACAGTCAAACCAGTAACATGAACATGAATCTGAGGTTTGGAGCGCCACCTATAGTTTGTTTGAAGACTGGTATCTCACATCACACACAAAAAAAATCTAGTTGGGAAAACGAGTTGTATGCATGCTTGGAAAGACAAAAAGAAGGAAAGAGGAAAAGAAAAGATATGCATTCCTGCCCACAGGCTCATTCCCCCTCTCATGGTGGCCAAATGTCCCTCTACCCATGAGCCTTTCAGGTAGCTGTGTTTTTTCTTCTTATTTAAACCATGGTCCAAGCAAATACAAACATGAGGTGCCGCCTTAGACAGAGGAGACTCAGAAGGCCTTGTCTGACCCAGAGTCCTACAAGGGTAGGGCAGATGGGCTCTGCAGCTCTGCTTTGGGGGACTGGTCATTTCAGGGCTGTCTCATTTAAAATAATCATGTCAAAGGCTGGAGCAGATTTTGAGAAAGATTGAGTCAGTGGCATTATTTTTTTAATTTCCCCAAACCCTCTGATGGCATTAGATAAATCCAAACTAAACGCCCATGGGTAGCATTTACCATGAAACTAGAAACCCCAAAGTAAGAGGGTGGAGCAGACAACCACCACCAGGCACAGACCTGCCTGGTCTCTGCATCCGCACCAGAGGGAGTGTCAGACAGGAGGAAGCATCTGATGGGCGTGAGCACAGGAGGCCTTCAAAGTGCCAGCAGTCGTCACCTGAGAGCACTGGGGCCAAGAGGAGAGCAGCAGCTGAGACTGGAAGGGGTATTTTCCAGCCCCAAAGTCAGTAAATACAAGGGGCCATGGACAAAGTGTAAGGACTGGAGCAGTCAGGACCTCTATATCTGGACACTGAGCACCAGAGCTCCTTTCCACCCGGAAGAGACACAGCTGGAAGGAACCACAGACACAAAGGGAAAGTGTCTTGAGAAAGTTGGGGAGGGGAAACAGAGCCAGGAAACTTCAGAAGGCAAGTCCCATGATCCAATGCTACATTAAAATAAATACACAAAAGTTCTGTGAAGTTAGAAAAGATTTCCTCAACCTCACCTCCTTTTCTAACGATGTTAAAACTGCACCTAAAAATAACACACAAAATAATTGAGATCAAATCCCATACAAAGATAATATGAGAAAAAGTAGAATAAGGAGCAGAACAGCATCTCCTTCACCAATGAAACAAGTCAGAAAAGATAGGCCCACAAAACAGATCAAAACTATAATCTGCTAGCCCCAGCCTGTTTGGCTCAGTGGATAGAGCGTCAACCTGCAGACTGAAGGATGCAGTCAAGGGCACACGCCCAGGTTGCAGGCTATATCCCCAGTAGGAGGCATGCAGGAGGCAGCCTATGAATGATTCTCTCTCATCATTGATGTTTCTCCCTCTCCCTCTCCCTTCCTCTCTGAAATCAATAAAAATATGTTTAAAAACAAACAAACAAAAAACTGATAACCTGTTATTTCAAAATAAGCTAAAAGACATGTGGAAAAACAGTGCAAAAGATGAAACAACATGGTGGGGGGAGGGAATGAGAAGATTTAAAGGGGACAGCATTTCGGTTTGGAATGATGAAAAGTTCTGGAAATAGTAAATGCTGGTAAAAGCTACCCATGGGAGTTTGGTTTGGGTTGATCTATTTCCATGACAGGGTTTGGGGAGATTCAAAAACTGTCCTTCTCCCTCCATCCCTCTGAAGTCCTGCTCCATCTTTTGACATAATTATTTTAATTTTAGATGGTAGTGATGGTTGCACTATCATGAATGTGCTTAATGTGACTGAATTGTATACTTAAAAATGCTTAAAATGATGTTTTACTGTAATAAAAAAAGGTGAAAGAATACCATAAATCAGAACTAGGTGAGATGATAGAACTCAGGATAGAATTAAAAATAAAAGAAAAATTTTAGAAATGAAGACTAAATTAAATATAATACAATAGCGGGCCTGGTGCATTAGTATTGAGTAAATGGTGACTTACCCGGTAGGGTGAGCGCCCTTCTACAGCAGTTCACTAGCCTGGGCCCCTGTTATCAGTTGTCCTCTTGCCACTGATCTGGTAGATGCCCCTGATTTGTCCTCACCTTCTCCAACTACAATCAGACATGGGTAAGGCAACCCAAATCTTTTGGAAATGTGCCCAGTACCTGTTTTCTAAAATACTTATCTAGTGGTCATGAGACATAAGACCAGCCTCCACAAGAGACTTTTTCTATTTCTCCTGATCAACCTAGACTCATCTGCCATTTTCATCCATCTCTCCCCTTTTAGCCTACTGGCCATAGACAAAGTTCCTTCCTATTTCCTCAGTTCTTACCGCTTGTCCCTCATTTGCCCATCCAACTACCAATTTTTTTTGTTCTCATGCAGCTTTTGATCCACACCCCACCAAAGAAAACCACAGTTAACAGCATCTCAAAACTCAAAAGGCTTCTTTATTACTCATCTATGAATTCTACTACATTTATTTATTCAATTTTATTAAGATTTAAAATAGAATAGAGAAATTTATATCTATCTATCTATCTATCTATCTATGGGAAAACAGTAGGTATCCAGAGTGGCACCAACACTCCTAACATCTCTTATTTTGCATAGCCATAGCATCGAGAAATTTCCATTTCTTTTTCTCTCTCAATGAAATATTGCATTTTCCCCATGGAGGTGAATTTGGCAGCATTCTCCCGCTCAAGTTGAGCTTTCCTCTTCATGGCCTCCCGCTCTGGCCTCTGCTCGTTTGTGATGGGCGTTGACATTACTGGCCCAGGAACATCAGGTTTCCTCCATGGAATTCTCTGACAGGCAAAATCCTGGAGAAGATATTGGTTTTGAGGTTTGGGTGGGATCCAGGGTTTGTTCACCGCAGTGCGAATTGGCTCCCTCTGGAAAGAAGTGCAAGTTGATGTTTTGTAGGGCACAGGTCTAGAAGCATCACACTGAGGGCCACTAGGCCGGGTAGGGTTGGTCCAACCTGGTCGGACTGAATTGGTTGAAATAGGCTGAGGTGGTTTAGCAGGACCTGTCAAAGATGCAGGAGTTGGCTGGGATGAATTCACTGCAGTAAGTTGAGCTGAATTGGAACCAGGCTCAACAGCGTTGGTCAAATCTGGTTGGACTGGGTTCATCAAAACTGGCTGAGCTGGTCTGGCAGGACCTATCATAGGTGCTGGGGTTGGCTGGGATGAATTGACTGCAGCATGTTGAGCTGCGTTAGAACTAGGCTGATCAAGATTGGTTGAAATTGGCACAGCTGGTCTGGAAGGACCTGTCATAGATGCAGAAGTTGGCTTGGATGAACTGACTGCAGCAGGCTGAGCTGACTTAGCACCAGGGTGGCCTGGGTTAGCCCCAGCAGGCCGACGTGATACCAGAGACAATGGCCTGCGAGGAACAGGTCGAGCTTGAGGCTTGTCCAAAGTTGGAAAAATCAAAGGTACCAACTTGACCTTCCCAGGAGGTGGCAGCTCATACTCAGATGGAGATGAACACTCTTTTTCAGCACTGCCATCTGGTTTCTGGCGTTTGACTTGCGTTTTCTCAGGACCTTTGCCCTCACAAGGGGTATCCAGCCATTGTTTAATAGCTAGGGATGGCTGAGGACCTTTGGGGTTGCTTGAGTTTCCCAGGGCCCGGGAGGAAGAGAGTTCAGTTTTCTTATCACTCTTCTTCCCCAGGGCATGAAAAACCTGCACAGACTCCAACATATGCATCCCTAGGGAGCTTCGGGGCTTTTTGAAGGTCTCTTGGGTCAGCTCAGGTTGGTTTTTCTTCCTCTTCATCTTTGGAATGTTTGGCTTCTCCTCTGCCTTGATGTTGTTCCCTGACTGCTTACTCTCTTCAGATTTCCTGGCGTTGTTTTCTTTTGTTCTTTTGGTCTTTTCTTGCCCATAGCTCTTGGTTTTGCTGGTCCTGCTGGGGGCAGCTTTCTGAGGTTTGTTAGAATTCTTGGCCCTGTTTTCAGGAGCCCTGTCACTGGCTGCAGCTTTGGAAACAGCCACTTCTCCCACGAACACGCAATCTGGGCTCTCACGCTGGATTTTGACCATGGGCTCACCACTGATCAGCTCAGAGGCTTTATGTTTGTTCTTCCTGGCTTGATCAGAGGGAACATTAATGACACTTGACTGTTTCTGCACCTCATTCAAATTGATGGCTCTGGCATCTTTGGTTTTGATCACCTTGGGACCTTTGGCTTGATCAAGTTCATCCAAGGAATTTAAGATCAGTGGAAGGTGTATATCCTCCACCAGTGTAGCGATGTCTGCAAAGCCATCATTGGATTCAGTCCCATTTTCAAGTGTCCCCTGGTCCTTAAGACTCAGGCTGTTCTTTCCCAGACCAGCGTTTTCACAACCAGGCTGCTGCTCCTGGCCAAGGGGATCAATGCACGCCAGGAGCTGGGGAATGTCGGGGATTTCTAAAGGGAGCAGTGGAGGATCTTGGTTTTCTGTGGGGATCTGGTAAGCATCCAGATTCCTATTCTCTTTCTGTTCCTGGCTTGGAGCTGGAGGCAGTGCCAGGTAAATACTAGGACTCTGGACTGGAGCTGCCATTGACATGTCCCCAAGCTCAGATGGTGGGTTACTGTCAAGCATCTGGATATTGCTGCCACTACAAGACTTGGGGAATTCTGTAGTTTGTGGAAGACAAAATGTTTGGCTTAGAGGTTGCAATCCAAGGGAAGTATTCATCCCCAGGGAAGTCTCCATCACTACAAACAAAATCAAAGAAAAGCCAGTCAGTCCCTGGGCACCAGCCATGGGTGCTCCCCTGTCACCACCAATGCAGCAATCATGCCCCTTCCAACAATGGGAACGGCATTCCTTCCAGCTCTTCTTAAGGACCATGGAAGCGCCCTGTGCTAGGAGCCAGGAGGCACCTGTTCTAGTTCTCACTGGGGATCATTTGATGTCATTGTTCCATGGTATTCTGTATGTTTGACAGGGTTGTGATAAGTCAAATAAAAAGTAAGTGATTTAAAATATTTTACAAAGCTAGCATTCTGCATGTGTAGTCCTTTTCTCTCCCCTTTCCTGAGAAAATAACACTTCACACAACAGAGTAAGGGAGAGAATGGAGCTCTTCCTGATGAAATAAGCAAGGGCAGATTTTTAGCCTGCTTGCTTTGGACAAGGTCATGGAACACAAGGTCTTAAAACCTGGCATGAATTAAGGAGTGAGGGAAAGTTAAACTGGCACTATCACAGTAAGAGTTCTGAAATTCCTTCTAAAGAGACTAAAGCAATAAATCAAGAGAGTCCATGAAACTGTGGTCGTAGAGGGAGACTTATCAGGTAGGGGAGTGAACAGTGTGGAACCCCTTTGTATGCGCTTGTGTTCTCATAGCATACATGGCCAATCCAGTGTCCACCTTCCCATCTCTATGAGGTGTTCCCATGGAGTCTGAAAATGGGGAGCACTGACTGAGGGTGGCAGTTACAAAGTCAGGACTTAAAGTCTACCTGTCTGTGGACTCACCACTTCCCAGGTGCAGATTGACCCGAGATTTTAATGGTGACCCTATTCCTCCTTCTTCTTGCTGTTTGAACTCACCTTGAAAACTTGTCTCTGTGATGGGTTGAGCAGGCACAGAGTAGTAGATTGCAGAGGTGGAGGCCGGTGGTATCACATTTGTGGGCTGGACCTCCTTTAGTACCATGACCATTTCAGGTTGAGGGGCAGAGGCCCTGCTGTCTGTGTAAGACACAGAGCCATAGGATTGCAGGTAGGGGCCGCGTTCTGCCGAGAGCAGAGGCCCCAGCGTGCCTTGATTGTAGTAATAGAGCTGACTTCCTTCCTGGTAAGGAAGTGACAGGCTCTGTCCCTGATTTGGAATCTGAGATGGTGCCCCATGAACAAGGCTGGCAGAAAGTGATGGATACAGAGGGACCATGTTATTGGCCTCTGAGGTTTTATTGTACTGGGATGCCATAGACATGGAAGAAACAGCTGTGTCCTGGTCAATGACAGTCACAGTGAAGTCCCCGAGGGATGACGACTTCTTTTCAGGGCCCGCTGTGAGAGCCCACTCAAAAATACCAGGATTGGAAGCCGCTGGAGTGGAGATCTGGTTCTGGCCAGTAACTCCAGACAACATAGTTGTGCTAGAATGTTGGTAAAGGTAGGCACTACCCATGAGTGGTTGGAAAGAGGTGCCAGAGACTGATGGTAGGAGCCATGCTGAAGTGACGGCCGGAGCAGAGACTCTGGGGAGACTGCAGACTCGTCCTGTGAGGGAGGCTGCAGTGCTCCCCACAGGAAGAGAGAGCTGCAGAGACTTGGAAGTTCCGAGTAAAGGTGGATTTTGGAAATTCTCTGTGGGGAACAAAGAGGGTGATGAAAGAAATCAAAGAGATTCACTATGTTTGAAGAATAGCATCATCTTAAGATTAATACCAATACTCACTGAGGTATCCAAAATCCAACAGCTCCTGCTGGTTGTGAGTGCTGCAACAGTTTGCTACGCTTCTGTATTCACTGCCTGTGCACCCAACGTGGGCAAAAATGTGCAGGAGGCCCAAGTGGTGTGGTTCACACATTCTCTAGAGTAGAGGCAGTCACTCCCTGTCCTGTCTTTCCCTTAAACCTGCACTTAGTATTGATTTGTGTGCTCTTTCCTAGAACTGAAGCATTTTAGAACCAGGATTCTTTAGGGAACCTGTGTTCTAGCATTCTCATTTTATGCGTGTGGAAACCGAAGCTCAGAGAGGCCTGATAGACTTGTTCAAGTTCTCTCATTGTGTTAGCATTATTGCCGTGTTACACAACCTAAGCATCCCGACTCCCTTACTCGGGCTCTGCTCTGAGCATTACACTGCCACAAACTGGGAGCAATAGGACTTCTAATATAGATGAGGGGGGTTTTGTCCATGGAAGGCAGGACAGCTATTGCCATTGTAATCTTCAGTGCCTCATGTTGCCTGCAAGTTCACCTACTATTCCCTGGAACTCACATGTAGCTCAGCGCAGTTGGTAAATTTGAAGTGTCATTCTTACCCTCTTCAAGCCTTGTTTCTGATCCTACCTCAAAATGGATAACTGAGGGTGAGTTTATCAGGAAGTGCTTTTTGAAAGAAAAACATTACTTAAATTGTCCAAGTTTTGAGTTACTCATCCATAAAGTTATTATAATAATAGTAACAATAATAATTTATACATGAGTGTTATATTACATATGATTTATATGGAAGAAAATACAAGTTATGGAAAGACAAAGAGAAAAATAATGAACAATATATATATCAGAGAACTAAAAAATATAAACATTTATGAAAATTGGGGCACATAGCAAAAATCAAAGCATAAAAATTTGCTAATAAATGATGTTTTATTTTATACGCATATTATAAAAGTGAATATTGCCTATGGTATTTTAGTGAATACTATTAACCAAAGAACAGCCCACAATACAAGGTGATTTTGAAAAAAATTTCTAGCCATTGGATAGAGAAGATATATCAGTAAAAACTGCATAACAAGCCATAAATGTGGATGTATAAGTAGCCCCAATAGATGTAGACAGATATTTCCGTAAAAATTGCTATAAAGCAGAGAACAAAATAAGTGTAAAAGAATTCCATTATTGTGCTTATTCATGTTTTTTATGAATATTACCCAGCAAGTAACAGATAGTAAGTCTAGTATAAATAGATATTTCAATTAATATAACTACATGACACAGAAAGAACACTTAAAGAGTATCCTGAAAATTTATATGTTTAACCTAGATTTTAATCATCTTCAACATCCAGGAAAGTCTTAAAAACCATCATCACTAGACTTGAATTAAATAAAAATTTACTGTAGGAATCATCAAGTGGCCCCACAAAATTGGTTTTAGATAAACGTGAAGTTAGAGATGTGGGATTTGACCTTTTCTTTTCCTTCTTAGGTAGCTACGATCTAAGGGAGATGATGGCTGCTTCTCAGTGTGGAACATACTTATCACACAAAGGAATTAGTCTTTCTGGTTCAAGTTAGGACTTATCATTTTTTAATCTTAATTTAATTTTTAAGAGACAAAAAACATCTACATAGTTTAAATATCAGAATGAAGTGAAACACTGAAAATTATGTTTTCCTCCAGCCCGCAGATAACCACCTTTATTAGTTTCTTGTTTATAGGAATCATAATTTCTAAAACACGTGTTTTTAAATGTTGATACTCAAAACTGTCATGTGCTATCTGTGTGTTCAGAGAGGCAATAGAAAAAGACAACAGAATGTGACTTTTCTGATAAGCTACTTTGTCTACCGATACCCTATTCCAGCCTTACTTTCCTTCCTAGTCTGTTAATGTAAGCATTGGCTAAAATCAACTTTATTTTGCTCTACCCTGAGCAGATTTCACTTAAATTTAAAATCGCTTTAATTTAAAATCCTTTGTTTTCTTCAACATTCCATTGCAAACTACCTTTTTTTTTTTTTGCTCGAGAGCTCTTCCATGCTCACCTGCTTCATTCTTATAGTTTCCCCTCCTTCATGCTTATGTTCCCCGCCCACCCCCCCACCTTGGTTCCAGTTGGTCTGTGTTGATGAAAACAATCCTAAACTTCCTTACATTTAAATGCTTGCCTCACTATAGCCCAGTACTCTCCATCCTCTCTCCCTATTTTCTCTTTTCACCTAGTTTGGACAGAAATCTCCAAAAATAGGTGAATATTACTAGTTGAAAATACTAAAGTTGAAACATAAGTGGTCAGAGCCAATTACACATGATGCATCATGTATTAATATTGCCAGTTTTCTACATCACCTAGGTTTTCTCTATGTTTATATGTGTGTCTTTAAGACTCAATATTAGAAAAGAAAGAGAATAGAGAGAACAACCAATCTGAAATCCTAATGTAACAGATGGGGGAAGAACAGATTTTGTGAGAGAATCAATGATTTGTCCAAAGTCACATAGCTAGTAAATGTCAAAATCAAAATTGAAATTAGGGCCGAAACTGGTTTGGCTCAGTGGATAGAGCATCGGCCTGCGGACTGAAAGGTCCCAGGTTCGATTCCAGTCAAGGGCATGTACCTTGGTTGCAGGCACATCCCCAGTAGGGGGTGTGCAGGAGGCAGCTGATCGATGTTTCTCTCTCATCGATGTTTCTAACTCTCTATCCCTCTCCCTTCCTCTCTGTAAAAAATCAATAAAATATTTTTAAAAATTGAAATTAGGTCTCTGGATTTCTAGATCAATACTTCCTTTCTTTATTTTATGCTATTTGGACTCTACTGCTAAATTTAGGAGCAAAAATATCTAATTAGAAACTTTTAAAAGTTTCTTTCCTTACCTGACATGGTCAGAGAAGAGGAAATATTAACTGTAGATGCAAGGGACGAAGATGTCTGAGTGGGTGAAGCCGAAGAACGCTTGTGTCCAGTACGAAGGTTACTGGTCACACTGGTCACTGGTCATTGGTCAGTTGCAATGATCCAAAAGTGTTTACATACAACTCCATGGAAACCCCAAGATTCTGCCAGGTGGTGGTAGGTTTGGTGGGAGAATGATGTCACAAAGCAGGCAGTTTAAAGGGTTGCGAGAGCCAATAGGGAGGTCAGATTCCCAACAAGAAGACAAGATTGGATGGAGGGAGCAGTAGGGGAGCTAAACCCATCCCTAAAGGGATGAGTTTTGGGGTAGATATGCTAGTTGACAAGACAGATCTGATAGTCTCACTTTCCCCAGGTTCTTGTGTTAGGGGAATCATTTCAGTATTTCTTAAAGACATCCATTAATATAATTAACTAGTACTTTTATTCTCTATATTATGTTGTATGACATATATTTATCATTATATATATATATATATATATATATATATATATATATATATATATATATGTAATATCCTAAGAAAGAACAGAAAGGTTATCTAGGTTGTACCATTGCAATTGTGCAGAAATTATATCTGTCCATCTACTAATAACTAGTGAATTTACTCAACCTTTGGGGAGCAAAGGAAGGAATTAAAGAGCTCTTTTGCACCCTGGATGGTTTGGCTCAGTGATTAGAGCGTCAGCTCTCAGACTGAAGGGTCATGGGTTCCATTGCCAGTCAAGGGCACATACCTCAGTTGCAGATTCGCTTCCTGCCCCTCAGTGGGGCACATGTAGGAGGCAACAAATTAGTGTGTCTCTCTGAAATCGATGTTTCTCTCTTTCTCTATCTCCCTTCCTCCTCCCTCCCTTTCACTCTCTCAGAATCAATGGAAAAGAATATCTTCAGATGAGGATTTATTAACTAATATAATACTAGTTAATTATATTAATGGAAGCTCTTTTGCGAGTTGGTTAAAGAGTAAAATGAAGTTTGTTGAGTGCATGTTGTGGAGAATGATGTGGTCCAAGGCTCTTCTCTTTTAGTTTCTTCTTGAATCCTACCTTCCTTGGGCTGGGCTGGGCCTGGCCAGGTTGGACTTGCATCTCTCTTCTCTCCCTTTCTTCTTCTTCTTCTTCTTCATTGTAGGCAGTGTTTCTAGACAAGCTTTGTTCTTGAATCCTTACACTCCGGGATGTTACTTCCTGTCAACTTCCAGCAGCAGCAGGGGTCTTCTTTTCAGTGTCTGATGTGTCCCAAAATGGACTCTGCCCATTAGAAGCCAATACCAAAGAGCTAGGAGTCAGCTGACTGCAAACCTTTCCTCTTCTAGCCTTTGGTTGCAGTTCTTCTGCCCATAATTTGCTCCCTCTGGTTCCTTGGGCTACGTAGGCTTCCTGCCGTCCTGCTCTTCTGTACATGAGAGGCATTCACGATATTTTCCCCTTTCCTTCTCACATAAAGTGTATCTATCCAGTGTGGCAGTTACTGTAGTCTCCTCCCCCTTGCAAACAGCCGCTGTAGAATTTTGGGCCTCTAGGATTCTCTGTCTGCCATGCTTGGGTGGGTGCAAGGCCAGACAGAAATTAAGAGGAGAATAGTTAGAGAAAGACAGAACATGCATGGAGAATAGGGATCAGGCATGTGGAAGTATACAGAAGAAGAGTTCTGTCCACTAGAGAGAATAATCCTAAATATATTTTTGTTTTTGTCACTTATTCATTGGTATATTTATAAAGTATGGATTGTTTTTATGCTCTGTATCAAGCTCTGGTTTTGTCTACATGGAGTGTGTGAAAAGGGCATTGTGGTGAGTTATACTGTGCCCCTGAGCATAAGGAACAGATGTGTGCACTCAGCCCGACTTGGCCTGGCTTGCCCTTGTTCTCTGCCCCTGGTTAGTGCTTTTCCCACTAACCACTCTTGTGACTCTGAGTTGGGGCTGAGTTGCTAATGACTTATACAGGGTGGGGCAAAATAAGTGTACAGTTGTTTATATGAAAAATAATACAATAATTAGTGAATAATACAAGAATAATCTCTATTTTGTGTACTCACAAGTGTAAACCTACTTTTGCCCCACCCCCTATATGGAGTAAGCTGGTTTGGGGTAGGAAATCTATGGATCTAGTAATTTTTCTTGATGGTAAGTTTTTAGGAGTGCCTAGATCAATCTACTGGGGCTTTTTTATGCCAATGAGTAGGAAGTGTGTGATACAAGATGGCAAGACACAATAGCTCATGGATGGAATCTACAAAGAGACATAATCCATTTATAGGACTACTATTCCTTTTATAAGATATGAGTATTTTCAAAGATGGGCAATGATAGGATGATACTTATCTGAGAAGAAATACACTGAGGGGTGTTGCAATGTAGACATATGGTTTAAACTTATAAAAAATTTTGTTATTCCTCACCAAGGATGGTGTTTCCATTGATTTTTTTTTTTTTTTTTTTTTTTTTTAGAGAGAGTGGAAGGAGGCAAGGGAGAGAGAGATCCATGTGAAAGAGACACCAATTGGTTGCTTTGTATAATTGCGCTGACTAGGGGATTGAACCTGCAACTGAGGTACATGGCCTAGACAAGGAATCAAACCTGCAACCCTCTGGTGTGTGAGCCAATGCTCTAACTACTGAGCAATGCTGGCCAGAGCCTTATAAATTGTTTTTTCAACATTTCCCCCTATGTTTCAGACCTCAGATTGCCAACTTCCATGATACTAATATGTAATGTGAAGCTAACAGTATATGTTAAATATCTGCAAGCCAGACCAGTCTTTTTGTTTGTTTTTTATTAATCCTCACCAGAGGATATTTTTCCATTGATTTTTAGGGAGAGAGTGGAAGGGAGAGGTAGAGACAGAGAGAAACATCGATGTGAGAGAGACACATCGATTGGTTGCCTCCCACATGAGCCCCAACCAGGGCCTGGGATCAAGCCTGCAACCGAGATACGTGCCCTTGACTGGAATTGAACCCGGGACCCTTCGGTTTTCAGGCCAATGCTCTATCTACTGAGTTGAACCTGCTAGGGCAGACCAGTGTTTTGGTGTGTTTTTTTTTAATTTTCTGTTTTCCCCTGGAAATCAAAAGAAGCCATATCCACTGGAGGTTAGGATGGGTGGTGTAAGATTGGAGGAAGTGTAGTAAGATAAATTCTGGTAGCAGTCAAATGTTTACATGTTAAAATACTCAGTTCCACCTTTCAATTCTACCTAGACAAACCCTTAATTAGGCCTTTCCTGGTTCCCAGCCTCTATAACTATTTTCTCTCCATAGTTCCTGCCATTTAACTTTGCCTTAGGGCAGTGATGGGCAACCTTTTGAGCTTGGTGTGTCAAACTTCACCAAAAAACTGAGCATAACTCGGGTAGTGTGTCACTTTGAGGAAAAAACATTATTTCGCAAATGTTTCATCCTCAGGAGCAGCAAATGTTTCATCCTCGGCATGCGGCCGCCTCAGCGGCTGTGTGTCATCAGAAGCGTAGGTTCGCCATCACTGCCTTAGGGACTCAGCATCACTTAACTCTAAAAGAAACCTTAAATGTAGGAGGAGGAACCTAAAGAACTTTAGTTCAACACTCTGAAACTTAGCATCAACCTCTACCCTGACCTAGTCTTCTTTTTTGTAGTTAGGGTATTGTCTTGTCCCATATACCCACTTCCTGCATTTTGTACTCATTGGGATAACTAAGACTTGTTTTGTTGAAATATACCCAGCCCATGTACCCCTGGATGCTTTGTTACTCTCACTTTTAATTTAATTAAAGACTGGAATCCCTCAAACCTCTACATAGTATTTGGGACCCTTTCAGATACTGGTAGATTTTATAGTGTCAACTACTTAGCTGTTTAGCTCTCCAAATATCCTTTGTTCTTATATTTCCCATTTCAGTGTACTACATACCTATTAATGCATCCTTTCACCTCATGTTGGATCCACTCCCATCCAAAGGCCTACTCTTTGCTAGGTCTCATACTTTCTGGAAACCCTATGGTGCCTAGGTCTGGAGTTTCTTGTGTCAACTATAACCAAATTTGTGCCCTGTTCCTATCTCAAGCTTGTGTCTGGTAGCAAATTGTAAATATAAGATCAAGATTGTTTTTCTAATTTCTGATAGATTCATGTCACATTTTGTATATTTTCAAGTCTATAGCTATTTGTACCACTAATACTTTTTGGCCACTACATGCTTATTAAATATATTCTTCATAAATTCCAAAATAATATTTTGATTTTGACACTAAATTTGAATGTGACTAATTGTACAAATTGTGCAAACTGTGCTGTGCTAATTTACATATTTTTTCAAATAGCAATTTACTAATATTAACCTATTTCTAATTATGTGGAAATTTTCAGAATTATAAATGCTAGTGCATATAAACTTCATTAGAATACGATTGTCCCAGAAATGTTAAAACTAGTGATCTTTTTACACATTCATTCATTCATTTATTCAATAACTGACCTTTCTGATCCTCAGTATACCCAGATCTCAAATGGTTGTAAAGATTAGTAACAGTGTATATAAGGTACTTTTAGAAACTAAAAATTAAAACACCCAAAACATTTGCTATTATGATTATCTATAGTTTAATCTGAAATTTGGCATTTTAATCTGCCTTCAGACCTACTCTAGGACATGCTGTTACTTGTTATTTCACTTCTAGCAGAACTGAGAGGTTTTGAAACAGATACAGATCTCTATGCCTGATAGTGTATGGAAATCTTAGACTTGAGCTCCACTGTCGTCTCTCTCAGTTATTATTACTATTATTATTTTGGTTAATCCTCACCCAAGGATATTTTCCCATAGGATTTTAGAGAGTGAAAGGGAAAGGGAGAGACAGAGAGAGAACCATCAATGTGAGAGAGACACATGAATTGGTTGTCTCCTACACGCGCCTCAACCAGGGCCGGGAATTGAGCCTGCAACCTAGGTACTTGCCCTTGACTGGAATTGAACCCGACACCCTTCAGTCGGCAGAACAATGCTCTGTCCACTGAGCCAAACCAGCTAGGGCTTTCTCAGTTATTATTTTTTGGGGGTCAGTTTTAAAAATGTAAATACATACTTCCTGGCACATGATAGTTACTCCATAAAAGTTTCATGGTGAGTGGGAGTGCAGGTTAACACAATAATTTTGAAGAGTAATTAAGAAGTATCTATCAAATGTTTAAGTTTGCATATCCTTCATTCCAGAAATTCTACTTCTAGGAATTTAGACATAGTTGTATATATGTTTAAGGATGTTTACATTGTAGCCTGTCTGCAATGGAGGATAAAAAGCTGCAAACAACTATAAGTCCATCAGTTTTGGACTAGTTATATAAATAATGGTACAAACTTACAATCAGTAGAATACTATGCAACCTTAAAAAACAATAGAATAGATGTACACATATTTTTGGGAAATTTATTAAAATTTCATAGTTAGATTGTAGAATAGATAATGGTATGCTGTGTTTATATAAAATAGAGGGTATCCATATTTGAATTAATAAATATTTATATACACTATACAATAAGTGTGAATGTAAGCACTTGGAAAACATGTGGAAGGACCGCGCTGGGAACTGGGGCCGTGGGACTTAACTTTTCTCTCCATGGGCTGCAGGACTGAGCTCTGAAGGGTCAGTACCTGTGCTACATGGACCTGTGCTACCGGCCGCCGCCTAAGGAGGGCGCCGTAGCCACTAGGGTCCTGTTGACTAATCCGCTTTTCATTCAGCCTGCGCGTGACGTCATCACCACGGGCGGCGGCGCGTGCGCGTTATCCAGGAGCCCGGTGGGCGGTGCCTGCGCAGTGTCTGTGTAGGAGCTTCCGGCGGAGGATCTTGTTTTGGGTCCACGGAGCTGGGCTGGCGGCGTTGGCGCTGTTGGCGTGGGGCGAGCGGTCTCTTGGGGTCCACATGAGCCAATGGCATCGTGCCCACAGCGGCCGGGGCCGGGGGCGCGCCTTTTCTGGACGTTCTTCGGCCAAGAAGAAGGGCGGGAACCACATCCCCGAAAGGTAAGGAGGCTTGGCCCCTGGGCGCGGCCCTTCCAGCCCCCAGCCCCCAGGCCTGGGCTTCATCTCTCCGGGTCTCTGCCCGTCAGCCTCGCCGCGCGCTCGGCCTGTCTGCCCTTTGCCGGGAGGCCCTGACCTTGTCCCTGCCCCGCCCACAGGAGCTGCAAAGGACCGTCTGCGTTTCTGATTTTTCCGATCCTTTAAAAAGCCAGGTCCTGCCAAGAGAGGGGTGGTGGTGGGGTCACCTGTAATACGTTTAATAAAAAGGCAAAAATATATAAAAGCGAGGTCCTGGCCATTGCCCTTCGGGTAATATGCAGAGGGACTGATTTTAAAGATGGGACTGTCAGTTTTGGCGACACCCATTAATTACCAAAATAGAGCCCCCCCTTAATTCCAGAAGTTGTGGTATTTTGAAATGTAATAACTACGAAAATTGAGTGGGGGGAAAAACACCCACCAGTACCGCTGAACTTTTAATGGAAAAAGTTGGTTTGTATTGTTTTAACCGAAAAAGAGCACACTGTTGCTTCTAACAGAGCTCATTTGAGTGATCTTTTTCTCTAGGTTCAAATTATTAATGTTGATCCTTTGCTTATTGCTTATTTCTTTTTTAAAAACTATATATTTTTATTGATTTCAGAGAGGAAGGGAAAGGAAGAGAGGAATGGAAACATCAAGGATGAGAGAGAATCATTGATCGGCTGCCTCCTGCAGGCCCCCAACCGTGACCTGGTTCATAGGTTGAGGCCAGTGAACCCTTCTTTATTCCTTGGGACCTTCCTTTCTTCCACCTCGTACCTCATAAAGTCCCCTTCATTTTATCTCCTGGAAGCATTTTGACTTGCAGCTTCTCCCTCAGCATCTTACTACAGAACTTGCCTGACCGATTGCAGTTAGGTCCTTACTACTGCATGTATATTCATCTCTTGTTTCCTGCCAATCCATTCTTCACATAACAAATCTTTTTAGTCAGCAAATTGGACCATAGCTCGTAAATATCACTCAAAACATCAATCGCTGAGCCTCCCAGCCGGCGTGGCTCATGGTTGAGAGTCTACCTATGAACCTGGAGGTCAGGCCATGTGCCGGGGTTGTGGGCTTGATCCCAGGTGTGGGGTGTGTGGGAGCAACCGATTGGTGATTCTTTCTAATCACTGATGTTTCTCCCTTCCTGTCTGAAATCAATAAAAATACATATTTTTTAAAAAGAGTAAAAAACTCTTTAACTCGGCCTTTAAGACTCTGTACTCTGTACTATCTAGAATGCAACCTGCTTCTCCAGCCCCAATTTGTACGACTTTTGCCCTCACTTCCAATGCTTCAGATATACTGGATCAACCTTAGTTCATTCTAACTCAGTCGGACAGAAGTCAGCTCAAATATCACCTCTCAGTGTGACTCCTAGCATTATTAAGTGAAATTCACAGTCCCTTTTCTATGGGGTTTTCTTTTTACCATATGAACTCGAAGTTCCCTACATATCCAATATGATGGCATCAGTTGTATGAGAACTAAAAATGAACTGTGAAGTGAAAGAATTGAGTTTAAACTATCTCATTTAACATCTGTGTATTTATGCCACCTTAGTATTCAGGACAGGCTAGGTTTTATCAGGGATATCGAAGTTCTGGCAGTCTCTGGTGTTAGGCATTCCTCATTTGTTGCGACCTTTGCACTGTTTGTTGCCTTGTACGTGTTTTCAAGATGGGGAAACAGGAAAAGGGGAAGTACAGGTAACTCGGTGGGGATGAATAAGTGGAGCAGCAAAGCAAAGGGAAGAGGGGACTGAGGCGTCCTTAGTCTGTGCTGGGAGAAAGGCTACAAGAATTTGGCTAACACAGATGTATTAACAGGTGGCAAGACTATCTCCCTGTTGGACAGAGGATGCCTGGGACTCCAACATTGTTTTCGAGGTTCCTTTGAAAAAGGTAAGCAAAAATTAATTCAATATTCTTTTAGAAATTTGAATTCACCATGTAGAACAGTGATTCTCCATCCCATCACACTTCATTTTCTCTTTTTATAGCACATACTTTGTATGTTGCCTTTTATTGTCCTGAAATCAAATCCATAGGTAAGTACAACCTACTTCCATACTTAGTTTAAAAAAAAATTCGTTGTAGTGCTCAAACTATTATACAAGGAAGAAATAAAAGAATTTATAATTAAGTAGTGTATATTGTATACATTAATGCCATATTGAAAATTACATTTCTATTTTTAAACGTTTAGGCATGACTATACTATAATTAAAGAAATAGTCAGTTATTTGTACCATGAATGCAAAAACTGTAAATGCAGACTGATTTAGGGTGGGTCATATTGCCTTAATGGTAGGAGTTTCCATGACAGTGAACAGCTCATAGTAGATTTCCAAATAAAACCAAGTTCATTCTGCACTTGAGTAATACAGTTATTACTGTTCTAGAAAATTCAACGTACGTTACAACTGCAAAAAAACTATTGTGTTTTTTTCTGAAATGGAGTTCCTTTCTAAGGTTTAGATAATTATGAACAGTTTTTTTCACCAATATGAATGTTGAGGACATTCAAAAGTCATTCAGGTATGAGACATACTTGAAGAACTGTTCTCTGAGTTTGACAAGATGTCTAGTATTCATGACCCCACCCACTAAATGCCAATAAGACCCTTTGCTCCCATCATCACAACCAAAAAAATGCCCTGAATCAGCAAAGTTAGGATTTCAACCTAGAAATTCTGAAAATTGTGTTTTTGTTTGACCTAAGAAAGGTATAGATGGGGAAAGCATTTGACTGATACAGAAAAGATAAGAAGAGATCCCATGCCTCATTAAACTGCCCATCATAGCATTGTTTCGCATCAGTAAAAACCCACTTTAAATGCATTGGGAATTTATTTAATTTGTGATTCTTATGCCAGAGTTTTTTTGTTTGTTTTTTTCTTGCCTCCTGTGTTGTTTCTTTTGCATCTCTGGTCTTAAAAATTAGTTAATTCACAAAGATAAAAATAGGGTTCTTATTCGTATCCACCAGCATGAGGCATAGTGTTTGACATATAATGTATACTTAACAAATCTTCGTTGAATGAATGAATGGAGGCTCCACCCACATTTGCAGTTATTGTGACTTTTCTCCTATAGTCTTCTTCCTCTCTGTGCAGTTTTTCTAATTCCTCAAATCCCTATACCCTGGCCTCTAAAAGTGGATTCCTAAGGTTTTACAAGGATCTCTGCTTAGCCTCTTTCCTGAAAGAGGGAAAACGGGAGGACTTTAGTTTCCTTTCCTCCACTCGCGTCTCACAGTGCAGTAGTGCCTTGACGTTTCCTAAGTTTTCTGTTTTGCTGCTCTACCTCTAAGACAACACATGGATCACGTGGGAGGTGTTAATTATTTTTAGTTGCAGAGAAAACTAACAACTTTTGTTTGCTTAAGAAGGTGTCTCAGCATCATGACAACAAATGCCTCGGTGGATAGTTGATGAAACTTGAGCCATTGGCTTCCTTTCTTAAAGCCTCTTCTTACTTGGAAAACGTGTATCAGAATGTCTTATACTGCATGTGAGAGTTATTTTATCTGCTCTCTTTTATATGTGAACAACATGTTGAACCTGACCTTAATGAAATTAGCTCAGTCAAGTTGCTACCCTGCTTCTAAGTGACGGCTCAAAGTTTTTCTTTGCCTGCCACATGAACAGAGATGCAAGAGTTATGGCTGCTAAAAGGCTGGTCCTGGGGAATTGTTCCCCAGGATACATCATGGAGGCTCACTTGGAAAGAAATAGGACCAAGACAGCTGGTGAGGCAAAAATGAACCAGTATGGGCAGGTCTGGGAATCCAGCTGGTCTAACAGTTCTAAGGAGTTACTGGCAAGCAGTTTCTAAGGGGGACATTGCCAGCAGAAGTGCCACATATAAACACTGCCACCTTCAAAATGCTTTCCTTACCCTATTGTTCCCTCTGTCCTCTTCCCCTTTTATTTCAGTTATCAGCATGGCTTGTTAAAATCTAGGCTCCATTTGCTATCTTGTGTCTCACTTATTCTTCACCACACTGTAGGTCTGGCTTCTGCTTGCACCCACCATTGAAAGTTTTCTGGCTAAAATATTAGCAACTCCCTTTTTAAAAAAAATCTTCAGTGTTCTATTTAAACTTTTAAAATTTATTTTTATTAAAAAAAAAACCATATGAGTAGTTTAAAATTCAAATAGTTCTACCAAGTTTACCATGAAGAATAGTCCCAGCCACCACCCCTGTTTTACCCGATGATAACTCCCCAAAGGCATTCGCTAAGTAATTTTTACATTATCTTCCAGTATTTGCTTATTTAATTAAATGCTATGCTTATATCACCACTTCGTGATTTTTCAATTTGTGATATTATCTATTGACTTTTTACAGTGGAAGATAAGGATTTAGCTTTTTCACATCCACCACACACATACTTCTGTTACCTCATCCTTTTAGTATAGTTATTTCCCAACTTTTGGTTAAATCAATATTCTAAGTTCAAGTTATGTATGAGGTAAATACACAGCTCTGAGCCATAGTATACCATGATTATGTTTCCTTTCTTATACTACTTTTGTCGCCCTCGTTCTGGTCTCATTTGCTTGTCTCTTCCTATGGACTTATCACTAATTCTTCCTCCACATCTCTAACACCATTGTAAGATTTCTCTTACTGTGGCTAGGATGTACACATTAGATTCTATTTTTGTGTGAAATCTTTCCTGGAACCCTTTTGCCTCCATAGTCACATCACCTTCCCCTCTTCTATCTGCATCAGATCTCCTGCCTCCATTTGATATGGACGCATAGATTGCATTTATGGCTCACCTCACCCTCATAGTCCAGGATAACCTTCTCACCTGAAGACCCTTAATTTGCAAAGACCCTTTTTCTAAGTAAAACGTAATACTTACAGGTTGCAGGGATTAGCACCTGCTATCTTTGGCTGGCCATTATCCAGCCTACTACAGGCATAAATACTTATTAAATGGTTGGCACTTAACTACTTAACAAATGGGACTATTTTATTTTTTATTTTTGCATAGAGGTGAGACACCACGGGCTCTGTGAATCTACAATGATTCGGAAACTCCAAGTTAGGAGGCTGTCCTAGTAATCCAGGCAGGAAATGATGGAGACTTGGGACTAGAGTGGAAGTGGAGGAAAATGGTCAGAAGTGGACAAGTCCTTGATACAATTTGAAGGTAAGGCAGATGGAATTTGCTGATGATCTGGATGAATGATTGGGAGTGTAAGAGAGGAGTCATACGATTTCAAAGATTTCCGGACTGAGCAACTTGGGGAAATGGCATTACCATGAATTGAGATGAAGAAAACTGCGTGGATCAGTTGTTTGTTTTGTTTGTGTATGTGTTTGGCTGGGGAGGAGGGCAGATGGGAGATGCAGTTTCCGCAGCCCTGGCCAGCCCAGGCCTCCACTTAAGGCTACAAAGTTTCAATTATAGAAGATAAATAAATTCCAACAGAAATGGCTGCTGCCAGGGAGCGAGCAGAAGGCTTGGCTCTGCTCAAGGCTACAAAGTTTCAATTGTAGAAGATAAATAAATACCAGATACCAGGGCCTCCGCTTGGGTGGCCGGCCTGCAAACTACCACAGGCCCCTCGCCCAGGCCGCCCCGTGCCCCAAGGGAACCACCACCCTGATCCGGGACACCCTTCAGGGCAAACCAGCTGGCCCCCACCCCTGCACCAGGCCTCTATCCTCCTATCTAATAAAAGAGTAATATGCAGATTGACCATCACTCCAACACACAAGATGGCTGCCCCCATGTGGTCAAAGATCCTGCCCCCATGTGGACACAAGATGGCCACCATAAGATGGCCAGCAGGGGAGGGCAGTTGGGAGGGACCAGGCCTGAAAGGGAGGGCAGTTGTGGGCGATCAGGCCAGCAGGGGAGGGCAGTTGGGAGGCACCAGGCCTGCAAGGGAGGGCAGTTGGGAGGGACCAGGCCTGCAAGGGAGGGCAGTTGGGGGCAATCAAGCCTGGAGGGGAGGGGAGTTAGGGGTGACCAGGCCGGCAGAGGAGGGAAGTTGGGGGCAAACAGGCTGGCAGGGGAGCAGTTAGACATCAATCAGGCTGGCAGGCAGAAGCAATTAGGGGCAGTTGGGAGCCAGCAGTCCTGGATTGTGAGAGGGATGTCCCAGGTTGGAGAGGGTGCAGGCTGGGCTGAGGGACACCCCCTCCCCCGTACACAAATTTCGTGCACCAGGCCTCTAGTATAGTCATGAAAAGGAATGAAGTGCTGACACATGCTACAAGATGAACTTTGACAACGTGCTAAATGAAAGAAGCCAGACACAAACGTCGTACATTGTGTTACTTGACAGAAATGAAATCTCCAGAAAAGACATCTCTCCAGGCAGAAAGCAGATTAGTGTTTGCCAGGGGCTGGAGGGAGGTGGAAACAAGGAGTGACTGCTAATGGTTAAGGGGGTTTCTTTTTGGGCTGATGAATATGTTTTGGGTTCGATAATAATGATGGTTGCACAAGCTTGTGAATGTACTAAAAGTCACTGAATTTACAATTTAAAACTGAATTTTATATAAAGTATGTAAATTATATCTCAAAATTAGTTTTTAATGCAAATTAACACATTGCCCATGGTAATGATTACCATCTCTCTCCTTCCTCTTTTTCATTCTCTTTCATGGCCCCCGCCCTCCCAAACCCTCAGTTCCTCCAGCTGTGAAACCCTTTGAACTGACTCCTGCATCCTACGGCTGGTCCAGTGGCAAACCAGTGCACAGGCGCACCTATTACTCTCGGTCCCTGGAATGGACTCTTCCAACGGATTATTCTCCTTCGCTTCACTTGATGGCGGTGTTTAGGCAAGGCAGCACGTGTGGCCCCGGTCATGGAGGAGGCCCTGGCTGGCCCCTCAAGTAAATATTTAGGCTTCTCCTCAAGTTTGATCTCTTCCACTACTAACCTCCAGATGCTGTGCTCTGAAAGCCAGGTGCGGTACCTAAAGACACTTGCAAATACTTAGGACTTTGGGGACAAGCCTCCAATCTACACTTTGCCCTACCACATGCAATATGACCTCAGCCCTGAAGCTTCCAGGCCTGAACCTCACGACTGAACCTCACGACTAAAGTTTGCTGAACCTCACGACTAAAGTGGCACAGTGATACTGGCCTTGAATGTTGTACATTGTGGGTCTGGTACATAGGTGTTGAGTAAGTGGGGATTTATATCTCATGCCCTGTTCTGGGTGGGCCTCCTACTGCAGTAGTTCACTTGGCTAGTTATAAGCTGCCCCCAGGATAACTCTAAGCCCTTGTCACTCATCAGGTAGGTTCCACTGATTTGTACTTACCTCCCAACTATAATCATACATGGTAAGGCAACCCAAACCTTTTGGAAATGTGCCCAGTATCTGTTTTCTAAAATACTTATCTGGTGGTCATGAGTCATAAGGCCAGCCTCCAAGAGAGACTTTTTACATTTCTCCTGGTCAACCTAGAGTCACTTTCTGCCATCTTAAACTCTATTCAGATTTTAACCTTTTTTAAAAAAAATATTTTTTTTTTTATTGATTTTTTACAGAGAGGAAGAGAGAGGGATAGAGAGCTAGAAACATCGATGAGAGAGAAACATCGATCAGCTGCCTCCTGCACACGCCCCACTGGGGATGTGCCCGCAACCAATGTACATGCCCTTGACCGGAATCGAACCTGGGACCCTTGAGTCCGCAGGCCGATGCTCTATCCACTGAGCCAAATAGGTTTCGGCAGATTTTACCCTTTTAACCCTAACCTCAGACCCTGCATCTTCTGCCATTTTCCCCTTTCCTGCTTCTTTTTATAAACCCATAACATCTCTCCCCTTTAGTCTTTCTGGCCATACACAAAATTCCTCCCTTTTTCCTCAGTTCTTACCCCTTGTCCCTCATTTACCCATCCAACTACCAATTCTCATGCAGCTTTTGGTCCTCACCCCCACCAAGGAAAACCACATCTCAAAACTCAAAGGGCTTCTTTATTACACATCTTCTAATTCTATTATATTTACTTATTCAATTTTATTAAGATTTAAAATATATCAGAATACAGAAATTTATATTTACTATGGGAAAACTGTAGGCATAAAGACTCCTGGCATCTCATCTGTTGCACAGCCGCAGTAGTAAGACATTTCCATTTCTCTTTTCCTCTCAAGGAAAGACTGCACTTTCCAAAGAGCATTTGGCAGCATTCTCCCACTCTGGTTGAGCCTTCCTCTTCATGGCCTCCCGCTATGGCCTCTGTTCGTTTGTGATGGGTGTTGACATTACTGGCCCAGAAACATTGGGATTCCTCCATGGAATTCGTTGACAGGCAGAATCCTGCAGTAGATACTGGTTTTGAGGTTTTGGCAGAGTCCAGGGCTTCTTCACAGCAGTGCGACTGGATCCACTTGGAAAGAAGTGCGAGCTGATGTTTTGTAGGGAACAGGCCTAGAAGCATCACACTGTGGGACACTAGGCCGGGTGGGGTTGGTCCAACCTGGTCTGGCTGCGTTGGTTGAAATTGGCAGAGCTGGTCTGGCAGGACCAGTCAAAGATGCAGGAGTTGGCTGGAATGAATTGACTACAGTAAGTTGAGCTGACATAAAACTAGGCCTGGCAGGGTTGGTTGAAGTTGGCAGAGTTGGTCTGGCAGGATCTTTCAAAGATGCAGGACTTTGCTGGGATGAATTGACTGCAGCATGTTGAGCTGAGTTAGAACCAAGCTGATCAGGATTGGTTGAAATTGGCAGAGCTGGTCTGGAAGGACCTGTCATAGATGCAGAAGTTGGCTTGGATGAATTGACTGCAGTAGGCTGAGCTGACTTAGAACCAGGGTGGGCTGGGTTAGCCCCAGCAGGCCGACGTGATACCAGAGACAATGGCCTGCGAGGAACAGGTCGAGCTTGAGGCTTGTCCAAAGTTGGAAAAATCAAAGGTACCAACTTGACCTTCCCAGGAGGTGGCAGCTCATACTCAGATGGAGATGAACACTCTTTTTCAGCACTGCCATCTGGTTTCTGGCGTTTGACTTGAGTTTTCTCAGGACCTTTGCCCTCACAAGGGGTATCCAGCCATTGTTTGATAGCTAGGGATGGCTGGGAGCCTTTGGGATTGCTTGAGATTCCCAGGGCCCGGGAGGAAGAGAGTTCAGTTTTCTTATCACTCTTCTTCCCCAGGGCATGAAAAACCTGCACAGACTCCAACATATGCATCCCTAGGGAGCTTCGGGGCTTTTTGAAGGTCTCTTGGGTCAGCTCAGGTTGGTTTTTCTTCCTCTTCATCTTTGGAATGTTTGGCTTCTCCTCTGCCTTGATGTTGTTCCCTGACTGCTTACTCTCTTCAGTTTTCCTGGTGTTGTTTTCTTTGGTTCTTTTGGTCTTTTCTTGCCCATGGTTCTTTGTTTTGCTGGTCCTGCTGGGGGCAGCTTTCTGAGGTTTGTTAGAATTCTTGGCCCTGTTTTCAGGAGCCCTGTCACTGGCTGCAGCTTTGGAAACAGCCACTTCTCCCACGAACACGCAATCTGGGCTCTCACGCTGGCTTTTGACCATGGGCTCACCACTGATCAGCTCAGAGGCTTTATGTTTGTTCTTCCTGGCTTGATCAGAGGGAGCATTAATGACACTTGACTGTTTCTGCACCTCATTCAAATTGATGGCTCTGGCATCTTTGGTTTTGATCACCTTGGGACCTTTGGCTTGATCAAGTTCATCCAAGGAATTTAAGATCAGTGGAAGGTGTATATCCTCCACCAGTGTAGCGATGTCTGCAAAGCCATCATTGGATTCAGTCCCATTTTCAAGTGTCCCCTGGTCCTTAAGACTCAGGCTGTTCTTTCCCAGACCAGCATCTTCACAACCAGGCTGCTGCTCCTGGCCAAGGGGATCAATGCACGCCAGGAGCTGGGGAATGTCGGGGATTTCTAAAGGGAGCAGTGGAGGATCTTGGTTTTCTGTGGGGATCTGGTAAGCATCCAGATTCCTATTCTCTTTCTGTTCCTGGCTTGGAGCTGGAGGCAGTGCCAGGTAAATACTAGGACTCTGGACTGGAGCTGCCATTGACATGTCCCCAAGCTCAGATGGTGGGTTACTGTCAAGCATCTGGATATTGCTGCCACTACAAGACTTGGGGAATTCTGGAGTTTGTGGGAGACAAAATGTTTGGCTTAGAGGTTGCAATCCAAGGGAAGTATTCATCCCCAGGGAAGTCTCCATCACTACAAACGAAATCAAGGAGAAGCCAGTCAGTCCCTGGGCACCAGCCATGGGTGCTCCCCTGTCACCACCAACGCAGCAATCATGCCCCTTCCAACAATGGGAACGGCATTCCTACCAGCTCTTCTTAAGGACCATGGAAGCGCCCTGTGCTAGGAGCCAGGAGGCAACTGTTCTAGTTCTCACTGGGGATCATTTGATGTCATTGTTCCATGGTATTCTGTATGTTTGACAGGGTTGTGATAAGTCAAATAAAAAGTAAGTGATTTAAAATATTTTACAAAGCTAGCATTCTGCATGTGGAGTCCTTTTAATTCTCTCCCCTTTCCTGAGAAAAATAACACTTCACACAACAGAGTAAGGGAGAGAATGAAGCTCTTCCTGATGAAATAAGCAAGGGCAGATTTTTAGCCTGCTTGCTTTGGACAAGGTCATGGAACACAAGGTCTTAAAACCTGGCATGAATTAAGGAGTGAGGGAAAGTTAAACTGGCACTATCACAGTAAGAGTTCTGAAATTCCTTCTAAAGAGACTAAAGCAATAAATCAAGAGAGTCCATGAAACTGTGGTGGTAGAGGGAGACTAGTCAGGTAGGGGAGTGAACAGTGTGGGACCCCTTTGTATGCTCTTGTGTTCTCATAGCATACATGGCCAATCCAGTGTCCACCTTCCCATCTCTATGAGGTGTTCCCATGGAGTCTGAAAATGGGGAGCACTGACTGAGGGTGGCAGTTACAAAGTCAGGACTTAAAGTCTACCTGTCTGTGGACTCACCACTTCCCAGGTGCAGATTGACCTGAGATTTTAATGGTGACCCTATTCCTCTTCTTGCTGTTTGAACTCACTTTGAAAACTTGTCTCTGTGATGGGTTGAGCAGGCACAGAGTAGTAGATTGCAGAGGTGGAGGCTGGTGGTATCACATTTGTGGGCTGGACCTCCTTTAGTACCATGACCATTTCAGGTTGATTTATGAAATCAATAAAAATCCTCTCTAATAAAATGGTAATATGCAAATTAACCATCACTCTGCTACATAAGCCACGCCCACCAGCCAAGCCACGTCCACCAGCCAATCAGGGCGAATATGCAAATTAACCCCAATCCAAGATGGCTACAGCCACAGAGAGCAAGGTTTCCCAGGTAACAGAGGAAGCCAAGCTTTCCATAGCCGTTGCAGGCCTAAGCCTCCACTCAAGCTACAAAGTTTCAATTATAGAAAGTAAACAAATTCAAACAAATGGCGGCAGAATGGAGCTTGAGAGAGCAGGCCAGGGTTGCCGGCGGCAACAGGGGAAGCAAAGCTTTCTGCACACCCTGGCCGGGCTCACCCGCTTAAGGCTACAAAGTTTCAATTGTAGAAGGTGAATTAACTGCCACAGAAATGGCTGCCGGAGGCCCAGGCTTGGCTCCGCTCCAGGCTACAAAGTTTCAATTGTAGAAGGAAAATAAATTCCAGATACCAGGGCCTCTGCTTGGGTTGCCAGGGGGCGTGGCCGGCCTGCAAACCACCACAGGCCCCTTGCTCAGGCCGCCCCACACCCCAAGGGAACCCCCACCCTTATCTGTGACACCCTTCAGGGCAAACCAGCTGGCCCCCACCCGTGCACCAGGCCTCTATCTATCTAATAAAAGAGTAATATACAGATTGATCATCACTGCAACACACAATATAGCTGCCCCCATGTGGTCAAAGATCCTGCCCCCATGTGGACACAAGATGGCCAGCAGGAGAGGGCAGTTGGGAGGCACCCGGCCTGCAAGGGAGGGCAGTTGTGAGGGACCAGGCTTGCAAGGGAGGGCAGTTGGAGGTGATCAACCTTGCAGGAGAGGGCAGTTAGGGGTGACCAGGCTGGCAGAGGAGGGAAGTTGGGGGCAAACAGGCTGGCAGGGGAGCAGTTAAGCATCAACCAGGCTGGCAGCGGAGTGGTTAGGGGGTGATCAGGCTGGCAGGCAGAAGCGGTTAGGGGCAATCAGGAAGGCAGGCAGGCAAGCAGTTGGGAGCCAGCCTTCCTGGATTGTGAGAGGGATGTCCGACTGCCCGTTTAGGGATCGGGCCTAAATGGGCAGTCGGACATCCCTCCAGGAGTCCCAGATTGGAGAGGGTGCAGGCTAGGCTGAGGGACAACCCCCCGCCGTGCACGTAGTATATTTTAGAACAATCCAACAGCTCCTGCTGGTTGTAAGTGCTGGAACAGTTTGCTACGCTTCTGTATTAACTGCCTGTGCTCCCAACGTGGGCAAAAATGTGCAGGAGACCCAAGTGGTGTGGTTCACACATTCTCTAGAGTAGAGGCAGTCACTCCCTGTCCTGTCTTTCCCTTGAGCCTGCACTAGTCTTTATTTGTGTGCTCTTTCCTAGAACTGAAGCATTTTAGAACCAGGATTCTTTAGGGAACCTGTGTTCTAGCATTCTCATTTTATGAGTGTGACCTAAGGCTCACATAGACTTGTTCAAGTTCTCTCATTGTGTTAGCATTATTGCCTTATTACATAACCTAAGCATCCAGACTCCATTGCCAGAGCTCTGCTCTGAGCATTACACTGCCACAAACTGGGAGCAATAGGGCTTCTAATATAGATGAGGAGGGTTTTGTCCATGGAAGGCAGGACAGCTATTGCCATTGTAATCTTCAGTGCCTCATGTTGCCTGCAAGTTCACATACTACTCACATGTAGCTCAGTGCAGTTGATAAATTTGAAGTGTCATTCTTACCCTCTTCATATCTGGTTTCTGATCCTACTTCAAAATGGCTATCTGAAAGTGAGTTTATCAGGAAGTGCTTTATAACAGAAAAACATTAAAATTCTCTGAGCTTTCGGCTACTCGTGTATGAAGTCATTATAATAATAACAGTAATAATTCATATATGAGTAAATGTTATATTACATATATAGAGAGAACCAGATATAAGTTCTGGAAAGACAATGAAAAATGTTGAACAACATATCACAGAACTGAAAATATATATGGACATAAATGAATACTGGGGCAGGTAGGTAGCATCGAAGCATAAAAAGCCTATCTAATAAAAGAGTAATATGCAAATCGACCATACCTCCGCTACATCCACAAGCCACGCCCACAAGCCAATCAGGAGTGAATATGCAAATAAACCCAACCAAGATGGCTGTGGCCACGGAGAGCAGGAGGGAGGCTTGGGTTTCCCTGGCAATGGAGGAAGCCAAGCTCTTCGCCTGCCCTTGCTGGCCTTGGCGGGGGGCGGAGCCGGGTGATCGGAGCCAGCTGGGGGTTCCCTGCCCAGGGCCCGAGCCTTGGCCAGAGGCTTTACGCCTTGGCAGGGGTGGAGCCGGAGATCGAAGCAGATAGGTGTGAACTACAGAGAAAACACCTTTTCTGACCACTCATTGGCTAAGCTCCCTGTATGCCACTGGTAATATTCTTAGTAACTTGGGTATAAGAATCCAAAAAGGTGATCTAGGGCTTCTCCACCACACTCCTGGAGAAAAAAACGAAGGTCCGCTGCTGGAGGGCTAAGGAATGTCATATCCTGCCCTAGGCAGTTTGGCTCAGTGGATAATGCCTAGGTTTGCCAACCACAGCGTCCGGGTTAGATTCTGATCAAGGGCATGTACCTAAGTTGCAGCCTCCTCCCTGGCTGGGGCCCAGGTCAGGGCTCATGCAGGAAGCAACCAAAGTGTTCCTCTTACTTTGATGTTTCTCTCTGTCTTTCCCTTTCTCTTCCACATTCTCTAAAATCAATGGAAACATATCCTCAGGTGAGGAAAGAGAGAGAGAGAGAGAGAGAGAGAGGAGAGAAGAAAAGAAGAAAAGAGAAAAGAAAAGTCATATCATATGAAAGACACATCTTGAAAATGCCTAAAGAAAGTGGGACCTGAGTCCATGTTGATGAAAACACCTTGGTGGCTGCGGTGACTGGCAGTGGCTGCAACAGCGGGGTGATGGGGCTGGTGCCTTTCCCTGATCAGCCCGGTTGTCTCCCACAAAGGGAGGCCAGACTGCGGCTTAGGCCCGCTCCCCACCTAAGCGGTCAGTAGGACATCCCCTGAGGGCTCCCAGTATGTGAGAGGGGGCAGGCTGGGCTGAGGGGATCCCCCCCCAGTGCATGAATTTCGGGCACTGGGCCCCTAGTTTACTAATAAATGAAGTTCTGTTTTCTGTATGCAATATTGTTCAAGTGAATATTGTCTATTCTATTTTCGTGAATACTATTAACCAAAAAACAGCCCACAATAGATGGTGATTTTACATTAATTCCTAACCATTGCATGTGGTCAGAGAAGATATATCACTAAAAATTTCATAACAAGTAATAAAATGCAATAAATGTGGATGTTTTAGAGAGCCTTAATATATGTAGACAAATCATTAAAAACTGGTATAAAGCCCTAACCAGTTTGGCTCAGTGGATAGAGCATTGGCCTGCAGACTGAAAGGTCCCAGGTTTGATTCCAGTAAAGGGCATGTACCTTGGTTGTGGGCACATCCCCAGTGGGGGGTGTTCAGGAGGCAGCTGATCGATGTTTCTCTCTCATCTATGTTTCTAACTCTCTATTCCTCTCCCTTCCTCTCTGTAAAAAAAAATCAATAAAATGCATATTATTTTAAAAACTGGTATAAAGCAGAGAGCAATCCTATATAATAAAAGCCTAATATGCTAAGTGTCCAGTCGGCCATTCAACCAATCAAAGCACAATATGCTAATGATATGCTAAGGCCGGTTGACCAGATGCTATGATGTGCACTGACCACCAGGGGGCAGATGCTCTGACCGGTAGGTTATCTTTCTGCTGGGGTCCAGTAGATCAGGACTGAGCGAGATGGGCCGGACATGCCCTGGAGCCCTCCTGGGGTCTCTCCCTGGCTGACCAATCTCCCATGTCCCTCCCCAGCCCCAATTGTGGGGTCCCTCGGCCTGGCCTGTGCCCTCTCTGGGACCCCTTGGGGGATGTCAGAGAGCCGGTTTCGGCCCAATCCCACAGGTCAGGCAGAGGGACCCCACTGGTGCACGAATTCGTGCACCGGGCCTCTAGTATAAATATAAAGGAATTCTATTATTGTGCTCATTCATGTTTTTCTGAGCATTACCCAGCAAGTAACAGGTATTAAATCTAGTAGAAACGTACGTTTCAATTAATATAATCACATAATAAGCATTTTGAAAGTTTATATATTTATCTTAAAACTTAGATTATAATCATCAACATGCAGGAAAGTGTACCCAAAGCCTTAAAAACCATAATCGATGGAATCCAATCTATATATATATAAAAGCCATGCGACCGGAACAACAGAATGAACAGAACGGTCGCTATGATGCACACTGCAGCAGCCAACCATCCTGATCAGGGCCCCAATTGGCTCCCCCCAACCTCCCACGTCTCCTCCCCCCTGCTGGCCCAGCCTGATGGCCTCCATTGGGGCAGGCCGGACCCCACCTGTGCACAAATTTGTGCACCAGACCTGTAGTTTAAAAATATTTACTGTATGAATCTCCAAGAGACTCCACAAAATTGGTTTTGGATAAATGTGAAATTGGAAATGTGGGATTTGACTTTTTCTTTTTCTTCTTAGGTACCTAAGATCTAAATAGAGATGATGGCTAATTCCCAGTGTGCTGTTAGGAAGTAAATAACTGTAAAGATGAAAAACATCTTTGACTTGGGACATACTTATCACATAAAGGAATTAGACTTTTTGATTAAAGTTAGGATGTATCATTTTTAAAATGTCTTAATTTTATTTTTAATAGACAAAATATCTGCATAATATTATGATTAAAAATCAGAATAAAGTGAAACACTGAATATTCTATTGTCCTCCAGCTCTCTGGATAATCACCTTTATTAGTCTCTTATTTATAGGAAGCATCATTCCTAAACTATATTTTTTAAATGTTGATACTCAAGACTTGTCATGTGCCATCTGTGTTCAGAGAGGCAACAGAAAAACACAGACAACAGAATATGACTTTTCTGATAAACTGCTTTGCCTACTGATACCTTATTCTGGCCTTACTTTCCTTCCTAGTCTATTAATGTAAGCACTGACTAAAATCAACTTTATTTTGCCCTACTTTGAGCAGATTTCACCCTACACTCTCTGCTTTAATTTAAAATCCTTGGTTCCTTTAAGCATTCCATTGTAAAACTACCCTTTTTTGCTCATGCTCTCCTACTTCATTCTTATAGTTACCCCTCCTTCATGCTTATGCGCCCCCCCCCCCATACACACACCTTGGTTCCTGTTGGCCTGTGCTGATGAAAACAATCCTAAACTTTCTTACATTTAAATGCTTGCCTCACTATAGCCTAGTACTCTTCATCCTCTCTCCCTATTTTCTCTTTTCACCTGGTTTGCATAGAAAACTCCAAAAACAGGTGAATATTACTTTTTAAACAGCACTCAACTGAAAATACTAAAGTTGAAACATTTGTGGTGAGAGACCATTATACTAGAGACATCATATCTATCTATCTATCATCTATCTATCTATCTATCTATCTATCTATCTATCTATCTATCTATCTCCATATCTATATAGATATATACAGATATATATGTTTTCTCTGTTTTTATATTGAAACACATTCCAGAAGTCTTGATTTCATTTTCTATATGGGTGTCTTTAAGACTCAGCATTAGAAAAGAAAGGGAATAGAGAGAACAACCAATCTGAAATCCTAATGTAACAGATGGAAGAACAGATTTTGTGAGAGAGTCAATGACTTGTCCAAAGTCACATAGCTAGTAAGTGTCAAAATCAAAAGTGAAATTAGGTCTTAGGATTTCTAGATCATCAATACTTCCTTTCATAAAATATCTAATTAGAAACTTTTAGAAGTTTCTTTCCTTACCTGACATGGTCAGAGAAGAGGAGGAAATATTAACTGTAGATGCAAGTGATGAGGATGTCTGAGTGGCTGAAGTCAAAGAACACTTGTGTCCAGTACGAAGGTTACTGGTCACACCGGTCACTGGTCAGTTGTGATCTTTCAAATTTGTTTACTGACACTCCATGGAAACCCAAAATTCTACCAGGTGGTGGTAGGTTTGGTGGGAGAATGATGTCACAAAGCAGGCAGTTTAAATGGATGTGAGAGCCAATAGAGAGGTCAGATTCCCAACAAGGAGACAAGATTGGATGGAGGGAGCAATAGGGGAGCTAAACCAACCCCTAAATGGCTGAGTTCTGGGATAGATGTGCTAGTTGACAAGAAAAATGTGATATTCTCACTTTCCCCAGGCTCTTACGTTAGGGAAATAATCTGCTTATTATATACACTCGTTAATTTAATTAGCTAGTAGTTACTTCTCTATAGTACGTTGTATAACATCCTATATAATAAAAGCCTAATATGCTAAGTGTCCGACCATTCATTCGATCCTTCGACCAGTTGCTATGATGCGCACTGACCACCAGGGGGCAGACACTCTGACCAGTAGGTTAGCTTGCTGCTGGTGTCCAGCCGATTGGGACTGGACGAGTCCTGGAGCCAACCTCCCACAGTCCCTCTCTGGCCTCTAAAATATTTCTTCTAATTTTTTCAATATGCACGAATCCATGCACCGGGCCTCAAGTGTATTTATAATTACATGTATTATTAATATCCTAAGAGATAATGGAAGTGGACATTTAGGTTTCACAATTATGGTTCTGAAATCATCAGTCTATCTGATTTGTGAACTTACTGCAGCTTTTGGAGAGCAAAGAAGAGATTAAAAGCTTGATTGCAACTTGGTTAAAGAGTAAATTGAAGTTTGTTGAGTGCTTGTTGTGGAGAATGATGTGGTCCAAGGCTCTTCTCTTTTAGTTTCTTCTTGAATCCTACCTTCCTTGGGCTGGGCTGGGCCAGGCCAGGTTGGACTTGCATCTCTCTTCTCTCCCTTTCTTCTTCTTCTTCTTCATTGTAGGCAGTGTTTCTAGACAAGCTTTGTTCTTGCATTCTTACACTCCCGGATGTTACTTCCTGTCAACTTCCAGCAGCAGCAGGGGTCTTCTTTTCAGTGTCTGATGCGGCCCAAAATGGACTCTGCCCATTAGAAGCAAATACCAAAGAGCTAGGAGTCAGCTGACTGCAAACCTTTCCTCTTCTAGCCTTTGGTTGCAGTTCTTCTGCCCATAATTTGCTCCCTCTGGTTCCTTGGGCTACGTAGGCTTCCTGCCATCCTGCTCTTCTATACAGGAGAGGCATTCACGATATTTTCCCCTTTCCTTCTCACATAAAGTGTATCTATCCAGTGTGGCAGTTACTGTAGTCTCCTCCCCCTTGCAAACAGCCGCTGTAGAATTTTGGGCCTCTAGGATTCTCTGTCTGCCATGCTTGGGTGGGTGCAAGGTCAGACAGAAATTAAGAGGGGAATAGTTAGAGAAAGACAGAACATGCATGGAGAATAAGGATCAGGTAATGTGGAAGTATACAGAAGAAGAGTTCTGTCCACTAGAGAGAATAATCCTAAATATATTTTTGTTTTTGTGACTTATTCATTGGTATATTTATAAAGTATGGATTGTTTTTATGCTCTGTATCAAGCTCGGGTTTTGTCCACATGGAGTGTGTGGAAAGGGCATTGTGGTGAGTTATACTGTGCCCCTGAGCATAAGGAACAGATGTGTGCACTCAGCCTGATTTGGCCTGGCTTGCCCTTGTTCTCTGCCCCTGGTTAGTGCTTTTCCCACTAACCACTCTTGTGACAGTGAGTTAGTGCTGAGCTGCTAATGACTTATACAGGATGGGGCAAAAGTAAGTGTACAGTTGTTTATATGAAAAATAATACAATAATTAGTGAATAATAAAGAATAATCTCTTGTGTACTCACAAGTATAAGCCTACTTTTGCCCCACCTTGTCCTCTGTTTTCTTGATGGTAAGGTTTTAAGGGTGCATAGACCAATCTACTTGGGAGCTTTTTTATGTCAGTGAGTAGAAAGTGTGTGATACAAGATGCCAAAACCCAAAGAAGATACCTCATAGATGGGGTCTCCAAAGAGACGTATTTATAAGCCTGCTTTTTCTTTTATCAGATTTGAGTTTTTTTCAAAGATGGGGGATGATGCTTAACTGAGAAAAATACACTGAGGGGTTGTTGTAGGGTAGACATATGGCTGAAACATAATTTTTTCAAGGTTTTTTCTATAAGCTTCATACCTCAGATCGCCAACTTCCATGATAATAGTATGTAACGTGAGGCTAAAAGTATATGTAATATCTGCAAGCCAGACCAGTCTGTTTTTAAAATTTTTCTGTTTTCCCATGGAAATCAAAAGAATCAATAGCTACTGCAGGTTAGGATGGATGGTGTAAGATTGGGGAAAGTGTGGTAAGATAAATTATGGTAGCAGATCAGTGCTTACATGTTAAAATACTCAGTTCCAACTTTCAATTCTATCTAGACAAATCCTTAATTAGGCCATTCCTGGATCCAAATCTCTATAATTATTTTCTCTCCATAGTCCTAGCCATTTAACTTTAGCTTTTGGGTTCTGCATCATTTAACTCTAAAAAAAAAATCTTAAATGTAGGAGGAGGAACCGAAAGAACTTTATTTCAACACTCTGAAACTTAGCATCAACCTCTACCCTGACCTAAATTCTTTTTGTAGTTAGGGTATTGTCTTGACCCACTTCCTGCATCTTGTACCCATTGGGATAATTAGGATGTGTCTTGATGAAATATAACCAACATATCTGCACCTGGATGCTTTCTTACTCTCACTTTTAATTTAAATAAAGACTAGAATCCCTCAAACCCCTTCATGGTACTTGGGGCCCTATCAGATACTGCTAGATTTTATAGTGTCAACTACTTAGCTGTTTAGTGCTCCAAATATCCTTTGCTCCTGTATTTCCCATTTCATTGTACTACATACCTATTAATGCATTCTTTCACCTCATGTTGGATCCACTCCCATCCAAAGGCCTACTCTTTGCTAGGTCTCATACTTTCTGAAAACCCTATGGTGCCTAGGTCTGGAGTTTCTTGTGTCACATAACCAAATTTGTGCCCTGTTCCCATCTCAAGCTTGTGTCTTGTAGCAAATTGGAAGTATAAGACCAATATTATTTTTCTAGCTTCTGATAGCTTTATGTCAAGTCTGTAGGTATTTGTATCAATAATACTTTTTTGGCCACTACAGGCCTGTTGTATATATTTTTCATAAATTCCAAAAGAATATTTTATGTTTTTGTATCAAACTTGAATGTGGCTAATTGTACCTTTGCAAACTGTGCTGTGCTAACTTACATATCTTTTTCAAATAGCAATTTACTAATATTAACCTATTTTTAATTTTGTGGTAATTTTCAGAATTGTAAATACTAACCAATATAAACTTGGTTAGTATGATTGTCCCAGAAATATTAAAAGTAGTGATCTTTTGCCCGACCAGCATGACTCAGTGGTTGAATGTCAATCTATGAACCATAAGGTCATGCACGGTTCAATCCCTGGTCTGAGCACATGCTTGGGTTTCAGCTTGATCCCTAATGGGGTGCATGTAGGAGGCCACCAATCAATTATTCTCTCTCATCATTGATGTTTTTATCTCTGTCTCACTCTTCCTTCCTCTCTGAAATCAATATATATATATGTGTGTGTATATATATATATATATATATATATATATATATATATATATATAATTAAACTAGTGATCTTTTTACCCATTCATTCATTCATTTATTCAATTACTGACCATTCTGCTCCTCAGCTTACCCAGATTTCAAATCGTTATGAATATTAGTAACATTGTATATAAGGTATTTAGAAAATTAGAAACTAAAAATTAAAAACAAAAGACATTTGCTGTTACAATTACCTACAGTTTAATCTAAAATATGGTATTCTGTTTAGCCTTCAGACCTACTTTAGCACATGAGGTCCTTTGCTGTTTCAACTCACAGCTGAATTGAGAGTTTTTGTATCAGATACAGGTCTCTATGCCTGATAGAGTATGGAAATCTTAGACTTGAGTTCCACTCCTGCCTATTATATTTTGCTATTTTCTAAAATGTAAATATGTACTACCTGGCACATGACAGGAACCCAATTAAAGTTTCATTGTGAATGGGATGTAGGTTAACACTTTATATTTGGAGGGAAATTAAGCCATATCTTTCAAAATTTTAAGTTTGCATAGCTTTCATTCCAGAAATTCTACTTCTAGGAATTTAAATATAATTCTATACGTGTTTAAGGATGTTTGCATTGCAGCCTGTTAATGGAGGGCAAAATAACTGCAACCAACTGAAAGTCCATCCGTATTGGACTGGTTATATAAACTATGGTGCTCACAATCAGTGCAATACTATGCAACCATTAAAAATAATAGAATGGATGTACACAAAAATTGACCTGAAATAATCTTTTTGTAGCTATATTGTAGAATGTATATTGTATGGTGATTTTGTATAAAATAGAGAGTATCCATATTTGAATTAATAAATATTTATATACACTATACAATAAGTGTGAATGTAAGCACTTGGAAAACATGTGGAAGGACCGCGCTGGGAACTGGGGCAGTGGGACTTAACTTTTCTCTCCATGGGCTGCAGGATTGAGCTCTGAAAGTTCTGTACAAGGACTCATGGACCTGTGCTACCGGCCGCCGCCTAAGGAGGGCGCCGTAGCCACTAGGGTCCTGTTGACTAATCCGCTTTTCATTCAGCCTGCGCGTGACGTCATCGCCACGGGCGGCGGCGCGTGCGCGTTATCTAGGAGCCCGGTGGGCGGTGCCTGCGCAGTGTCTGTGTAGGAGCTTCCGGCGGAGGATCTTGTTTTGGGTCCACGGAGCTGGGCTGGCGGCGTTGGCGCTGTTGGCGTGGGGCGAGCGGTCTCTTGGGGTCCACATGAGCCAATGGCATCGTGCCCACAGCGGCCGGGGCCGGGGGCGCGCCTTTTCTGGACGTTCTTCGGCCAAGAAGAAGGGCGGGAACCACATCCCCGAAAGGTAAGGAGGCTTGGCCCCTGGGCGCGGCCCTTCCAGCCCCCAGCCCCCAGGCCTGGGCTTCATCTCTCCGGGTCTGCCCGTCAGCCTCGCCGCGCGCTCGGCCTGTCTGCCCTTTGCTGGGAGGCTTTGATCCGGTCGCTGCCCCGCCCACAGGAGTTGAAAGGGACCGTCTGTGTTTCTGACTTTTCTATATATTTTTGTTGATTTCAGAGGGGAAGAGGGAGGGAGAGGGAAAAGGAAAGAGATAGAAACATCAATGATGAGAATCATTAGCGGCCTCCTGCACGCCCCCCAATGGGGATCAAGCCGGCAACCTGGGCATGTGCCCCGACCCGGAATCTAACCCCTGGAATCTAACCGCTGGAATCTAACCCCTGGAATCTATCTAACCCTGACCTCCTGGTTCATAGGTCAAGGTTCAACCACTGAGCCACACTGGCTGGGCTCCCATCCTTTTAAAAGCTAGGCTCTGCCAGGAGGCTGGGGAGATGGCTGTAATACTCTCAATAAAAATAAAATTTTTAAAAAATTAACCTTTTGCACTCGGATGTCGAGTGTGACTCGACCTGGTTAGCATCGGTAGCAGCTCGAGAAAAAAGCAAGCGAGTGCAAAGGATAAGGAAAAAATATAGAAAAGTGAGGCCCTGCCCATTGCCCTTTCAGGTGAAATGTAGAAGGATTGCTTTTTAAGATGGGGCTGTCAGTTTTGGGGATACTCATTAATTACCAAAATAGAGCCCCCCCCTTAATTCCAGAAGTTGTGCTATTTTGACACAGAAAATGTACTATTAAGTTTGAGTTTAAAACCCACCAGTATCGTTGAACTTTTAACCGAAAAGTTTGTTTGTATTGTTTCCAGGAATGACAAAGGGCGTACTGTTGCTTCCTAATAGGCTTATTTTTCTATAGGTTCAAATGATTAATGTTGAGCCTTTGCTTATTTTAAGTACAGCGAACCCTTCTTCACTCCTTGACACCTTTCCTATCCTCCACCTCGTACTTCATTAAGTCCCCTTCATTTTATGTCCTGAAAATATTTGAATATTCCAGTTTCTCTCCCTCAGCATCCTAATACAGAACTTGCCTGTTAGGTCCTCGATTGCAGTTAAGTCCTCATTATTAGAAGTATATCCATCTACTCTTGTTTCCTTCCAGTCCATTCTTCACATGGCAAATCCTTTTAATAGGCAAATTGGAACATTGCTTATAAACATCACTCACTCAAAATCATGTTTCAAGAAAAAACAAACTCTTTACCTTGGCAAGCAGGGCCCTGCTGTCTGCTCATTCGCTTGCAGGGGACGTTCCCGCCCCGCCCCTGGCTGCTCCGCACCTGCGCGCATAGTCCCAGAGTGGCCAGGGGGTCGTTCCGGGACACCAGCCACTCCGGGCCTACGCGCAGGCCTACAGGCTCAGAGCGGCCTGGCTCCTGAGGACGCCTGCCCCCGGGACACAGGCCGCTTGGCTTCGACGCGTGCATAAGCAGCTGCAGATGTTCCTGCCCTGCCCCCTGCTGCTCCGTTCCTGCGCATGTAGACCCGGAGTGGCTGGGGGTTGTTCCGGGACCCCGGCTCCTCCAGGCTTACGTGCGGGCCTATGGGCTCAGAACAGCCTGAGTCCTGAGGACACCTGTCCCCTGAACACAGGCCGCTTGGCGCTGGTGCACGTGCAAGTGGCCGCCTCACACCCAGCCGCTCTGTGCCTGCGTATGCAAATTAACTCGCTATCTTTGCTGGGTTAATTTGCGTACCCACTGCTGATTGGCTGGTGGGCGTCGCGGAGGTATGGTCGATTTGAATAGTTCTCTTTTATTAGTGTAGATGCCACCTTAGTATTCAGGACCAGGCTAGGTTTTATCAGGGATATCGAAGTTCTGGCAGTCTCTGGTGTTAGGCATTCCTCATTTGTTGCGACCTTTGCACTGTTTGTTGCCTTGTACATTTTTTCAAGATGGGGAAACAGGAAAAGGGGAAGTACAGGTAACTCGGTGGGGATGAATAAGTGGAGCAGCAAAGCAAAGGGAAGAGGGGACTGAGGTGTTCAGTCTGTGCTGGGAGAAAGGCTACAAGAATTTGGCTAACACAAATGTATTAACAGGTGGCAAGACTATCTCCCTGTTGGACAGAGGATGCCTGGGACGCGTTTTATTGCTTTCAAAGTTCCTTTGAAAAAGGTAAGCAAAAATTAACCAGTTAACTGCCACGTGTCCAAAACGGAAACCATCCCCACACGCCATGATATTTTGAATTTAATTTAAAAATAAATTTGCAATGAATATTATAAAAATAAATATATTACTCAAAATTCGGGTGTTCTTGAATATTTTAAGCTGAAAATTCTCACAAAAAATGATTTTAAAGTTGGTTAGGGCTGCCACTAGGGAAAACATTTTTTATAGACGTGCGTGGCGTGTGGGGAAGGTCCACCGTTTGTGTCCACAGACGCTTATGGTGTACAATTAATTCAATATTTTTTTAGAATTCTGAATTCACCAGATAGAACGGTGATTCTCCATTCCATCACACTCCATTTTCTCTTTTTATAGCATAAACTTTGTATTTTGCCTTTTACTATCCTGAAATTCATAGATATTAGTAAATACAAGCCACTTCCATACTTAATTAAAAAAAAAATCAGTGTAGTGCTGTAACTATAATACAAGGAAGAAATAAAAGAATTTACAATTAAGTAACATATTTCAATATGTAAATATTTAGGTGTAACTATATTAGAAATAGAGAAATAGTCAATCACTTGCTCCATAAATGCAAAAATTGCAAATGCAGACTCGGTTAGGTGGGTGATATTGCCTTAGTCATACGAGTTTCCTTGACAGTGAACAGCTCTTAGTAGATTTCCAAATAAAACCAAGTTCATCCTTCACTTGGTTAATAAGGTGATTATTATCCTGGAAAATTCAGTGTACATTAAAACCCTTTGTGTTTGTTTGTGAAATGAAGTTTGTTTCTAAGGCTTCGATAATTATGAATAGTTTTTTCACTTATATGAATGCTGAGTAGGGAATTCAAGAGACATTCAGGTATGAGCCACACTTGTAGGACTGTTGTCTGAGTTTGACAAGATGTCTAGCTCCATGACCCCACCCATTACATACCATTAAGACCCTTTGCTCCCATCATCACAACCAAAAAAATGCCCTGGGTCAGCAAAATTAGGATTTCAGCATGGAAATTTTGAAAATTGTTTTTGTTTGTTTGTTTTTTCCATTGAGGAGAGAGGGAAAGGGAGAAAGAAGCATTGATGTGAGAGAGAACATGGAACAGTTTCCTTCCTTTAGGTGTGTGGGATGACGCTCCAACCAGCTGAGCCATACCAGCCAAGGCTGAAAATTGTATTTTTGTTTGACCTAACAAAGGAATAGATGGGGAAAGCATTTGACCAATTAAAAAATGGTGAGAAGAAATTCCATGTCTCATTAAACTGCCCAGCATAGCATGGATTAGCATCAGAAAAAGTCCACTTTATTTTATTTTTCTGTTTTTTTATTTTGTTTTGTTTTTTTTGTGTTTGTTTGTTTTTTTTAAGAAAAAGTCTACTTTAAATGTATTGGGAATTTATTTAATTTGTAACTCATATGATGTCATTATAAAAAGCCTCTTCTAGCTCTGTGTACTTAAGTGATTTCATTCAGTGTTGGGATTAAGACACCACAAAGCTGTATAACTACTCCCAGGGCAGTCTAACCTATTCATGCAGTAGGATTAGGGAGATGCATTACCCCTGTGTAGAAGTCAAATGTGACATTGGTTTCCTGTGTGTTTTATGGAATTCACCTACGGAAAAGTCACCTCCATACTTGATAATCACTTGTTTGGAATATAAAATAGAATATGTTAAGTGTCAATGCCATGGCCAGAAATAGCTAGGAATTCAAAAGAGTGGGAAATGCTAACAGGGTTAATCAAGGAAGACTTCCTAAAGGGTTGTGACTTAGTTACCAAAAATTAGTTATTGCTCAGATACCTGGAGATGATAATTGATCCACCAGCTCCAAATCTTCAAGAAACTGGAGAAATTGTATGCCTTGTTGTGATTAATTTAGTCTTTAAAACTTTTACAATATTATGTGGAAGACTCGACATCATAAATCAGTTAAATCTTCCTACATTTATTCATAAACTTAACTTCATCTCAAATGGTCTGATTCTGATACTCATATAGAAAAATACACTTAAATAGCCAGGAAAATTCCCCAAAAGAATAATAATGGTGGAGGGGGATCTTCTAGCCCTACTAGTAATTAAGTATAGGAGATTTTTAGGTTAGTGCAACTATTCTGTGTGACACTGTAAGGGTAAATACATGTCCTTATAAATTGCTCAAACCCAGCCCTGGCTGAGTGGCTCGGTTGGAGTATTGTCCAGTATACCAAAGGGTTGTGGGTCCAATTCCTGGTCAGGACACATACCTAGGTTGCAGATTTGATCCTTGGTCGGGGGCAACTGATTCATGTTTCTCTTAACATCAACCTTTCTCTCTCTCCCTCCCCTTTCCCCCCTTCTCTCTAAAAATACCTTTGGGTGAGTATTTTTTAAAACTCGGTTAAAACCCATAGAATTACAATGCAGAGTGACTCAATGGAAAATATAGACATTAATTGGTAATGATGTGTCATTATTGATTCTAACAAATGTACCACACTGATATGGAATGTTGATGTTTGGGAAGGCTGTGTGGGGTGAAGGAGAGAGTGTTTAAGTGAGAACTCTTTACTTTCTGCTCAGTTTTACTGAACCTAAGTGTGCTCTAAAAACGCATGTATTTATTAAAAACACACACACACACCTTTATTGTTGTCACTGAATAACCAATAAGATCTGGGGAACAGAAGACACAAGCCAAATACATGAAGACTATTTAGCAATTAAAGTCTTTCTTCTTATACACATTTAAGAACTATCATAAGTGCCTCTTTATAGGCATTTCACTTGGAGCTGAGATACATGGGACAAAATTGATGTGGTCCCTGCCTTCTGGGAGTTCTATGGTCTGGTTAGGAGACCAACATGAAACAAACACAGAAGTAAATATATAGATACGAGCTTATTTTCTTACCTCTAGTCTGTCTGGAAGAAAGGATTGTAATATTACTTGTAAATTATAGAAACGTGAAAACTGTCCTTTGAATCTTACTGTATACTAGAGGCGGGGGTTGGGGGGGGTGGGGAAGGTCCCTCAGCCCGGCCTGCCCCCTCTCACAGTCCGGGAGCCCTCAGGGGCGGGAGGCGACGCGGTGATTAGGGGAAGGCGACACCCCCATCACATCTCTGCTGCTGTCACTGCTGGCAGCGCAAGCCTCAACCAGCCCTGGTTACCTGAACCTCGGGCGGCCCTGGGCAGCTGGGCAGTTGCCATCCGAGGCTTGCCTGCGCCTCGGGCCGGCCCTGGATGGCTGGGGGACTCCGGAGGCAGGTGCAAGGCAGGGCTGAGGGAACTGGGCACCGCCATCTTGTGGCTGTGGGCACCGCCATCTTTGAGGGCGTGGCCGTCAATTAGCATATTCCCTCCTTATTGGCTATGGGCACCGCCATCTTTGCAACAGCGTGAGGGTCAATTAGCATATTCCCTCTTTATTAGATAGAATCAGCAGCACAGGGCTTAAATAAATGGGTAATATAATACAGAATTTTAAATACCTTTTGCTGTTTGTTATTTTATTCTCTCTGACAGAGTTTTGAAGAGAAACTTGCTCCAGAAGAACGCTTTTCCCCCTTGGACCTTTTTAACAAAATCCAAGAACGAAATGAAGAACTTGGACTGATTATTGATTTAACATATACTCACCGCTATTATAAACCAGAGGTAACTTGAAAAGAACCTTCTTTTCTGATACTATAATAGTTCATAGTAATTAGTAGTTATCACCTTATGCCAAGGTGAATCCATGCCTTCTTTCATGGGTAGTAATTGAAAAAGGAAACCAACTGGTTTCCTTAATTAAACATTTCTAATTGCTGTCTCAAAATGAGATGAAAGTCATGAATTAAATTAATATTTGGCAGTAGGCTTTGTATGTGATTAAGAAATTCTATAAGCGACCATGTTCTATATTTTGAAAAGGAAGTAAACTTTTCAAAGAATAGTAGAAGCCTAAAAGAAAAGAGAGGAATGTTCGTTATGTCTTTAGCCTTTATTTTAATATATTTTATTGATTTTTTCTAGAGAGGAAGGGAGAAGGATAGGGAGTTAGAAACATCATTTTGCAGCCAGATGTGGCTCAGCATTCAAGTTAATTCAAGTCCATTCGTCCATGTGTGTGGGGCAGGAGCCCCCTGCAGCAGGAGTCCCAAGTGGACCCGAATGTGAGGGAGAGAGCGCGCACTTCCTTTGGAAGTTTAAATATTTAAGTATTTCGCGCTTGCAAGTGGCCACACCCATCTTGGCCATTAATTTGTTCCCAGGTATGACTGGCAGGCAGGTAGGCACCTTCCCACGTCATTCAGACCTTACTGAGCATGCATCTAAACTGCTTGTCCAGTCCCTCCCCCCATCTCTCAGCAGGGAGCAGACTTGGAGAATGTTAAATGTAGCTTTATGGCAAAGCTATGCAAATGGCATGCCTATATCTAGTCTTCCCTTTCCTCCTTTTCTGATAAATAATAACCAGACTATTACCACTGCATCACACTGAACCATTAAACAATAACAACTCATTTCCCCTCTCCTCAGTCCCTAGTAACCTCTTCTATTTTCTGTCTCTATGAATTTGCCTCTTCTAGGTACCTCATATAAGTGTTCATACATTTGTCTTTCTGTGTCTGGATTATTTCACTAAACAATGTTTTCAAGGTTCATCCGTGGTATAACATGTAACAAAATGGCATTCCTTTTTGATGGTGGAATAATCCATGTGTGTATATACCATATTTTGTTTATCTGACTTATTGATGGACCCTTGGATTGTTTCCACCTTTGGCTATTATGAATCATGCTTCTATGAACATGGGTGTACAAATATTTGTTCAAATCCCTGCTGCCAATTCTTCTAGATGGATAGATAGGAGTGGAATTAGTAGTTCTGTTTATCCTTTGATAATCTGCCAGACTGTTTTCCACAGTGTCTTCTTGTTTTTAAATAATTATCATAAATTTTAAACATATATAGTAGTAGACATAATACTCTGTTTCATCTGTACTTCTACATGTTTCTCTCCATTTAATATTATTTTGAAATAGATCCCAGATACAGTATTTTACCTTGTACATTTTTGGTATGTATATTTAAAATATAAAACTTTATTCCTTAATATTATTCTTTAATATTAAATATACAGTCTGCATACAGATTTACAGTTATCTTCTCAATCTCATTAAAAAATTGTTTTTAAGAATTTGATTTGGATCCAAATAAGGTCCACACTTTACATTTGATTTTTAGGTCTCTGAGGTCTTATTTAATCTCTAGGTTCTCTCTCCATGTCTCCTTTACTTTCCTTTATTTCCCCCCTTGGATTTTATTTTTTGGAGAAACTAGTAGTTTGTCTCCCATGATTTTAATGATTCTGTCTCCAGGTATTGTTAAAATGTTCTCCAGTGCATTTATTTTAAACTAAGAGGCCTGGTGCACGAAATTCACGCACTCGGGAGTGTCCCTCAGCCCGGCCTGTGCCATCCTAAAGTCTGGGAGCCCTCGGGAAATGTCCAACTGACGGCTTAGGCCTGCTCCCTGTGCAGTAGGACATCCTTAGAGCTGCCACAGAGGTGGGAGAGGCTCCCACCACCGCCGCTGTGCTTGCCAGCTGTGAGCCCAGCTTCTGGCTGAGCGGCACTCCCCCTGTGGGAGCACACTGACCACCAGGGGGCAGCTCCTGCGTTGAGCATCTGCCCCCTGGTGGTCAGTGTGCATCATAGTGACCGGTTGTTCTGCTGGTCTGTTGATTTGCATATTAGCCTTTTATTATATAGGAAGATTGGTAGTTGGATCTAGAGGCTTGATCAGATTCAGGCTTGGTTTTTTGTTTTTGCTTTTATTCTTTGTAAGACTGTTTCATAGGTGATGATGTGTTTTTCCATGGAGGCATATAAGTGATGGCCTCTTTCTGTTATAGTATCAGTCACTGATGATTGATACTTACATCCAGTAATTCATTTGGGGCTTCAAAAATGGTGAATTCTCTTGTTCTTTTTCATTTATTAGCTGGGTATGTTTCTGTCAAAAGAAGCTTTCCCTCATCAGCTATTTGATTGCCCAGTTATAGAGACATGATTCTTCCTTCTTTAACAGTTTTTGAAATAATGAGTTGATTCACTAATATCTTCCAGTCATGACCAGTTAGATTTATTTAATTGTTTGTTTTGTTTCATTGGGAACTTCATTGCAATTATTCTTATTGAGGCACAAATCGAGGTCCTGTCTTTGGCCCCTGAATGTGGCCCCTGACATGTCATGATGCCATGACATTAGTTGTTCCTTTACTTTTCAGTTAGGATATGTGTTTGTATGGTTTTGTTGTTGTTGTTTTAAATGTTTTTATTGATTTTGGAGAGAGAGAAGAGAGAGAAATATAGATTGGCTGCCTCCTACACGCCCCCTACTGGGGATTGAGCCCAAAACCCAGGCAAGTGCCCTGCCCAGGAATGGAACCTGAGACCCATTGGTTCACAGGATGGTGCTCAACCGACTGAGCAACACTGGCGACGGGTGTATGGTATATCTTTTATTTATTTATTTTTTAAACATATTTTATTGATTTTTTACAGAGAGGAAGGGAGAGGGATAGAGAGTTAGAAACATCGATGAGAGAGAAACATCAACCAGCTGCCTCCTGCACACCTCCTACTGGGGATGTGCCCTCAACCAAGGTACATGCCCTTGACTGGAATTGAACCTGGGACCCTTCAGTCCACAGGCCGACGCTCTTTCCACTGAGCCAAACCGGCCAGGACAATGTATGATATTTCTTTTAAAAAATAGTTTTTATTGATTTTAGAGAGAGAGGAGAGAGGAAGAGAGAGAAAAACATTGATGTGAGAGAGAAACATCTTGGATTGGCTCCCTCCTGTATGTCCCCTACCAGGGATCAAGCCCACAACCCCAGCATGTGCCCTGACCAGGAATCTATAGTATGACCTTTATGTAAAATACATCACAGGTTCATACTAATATTTTTCTTTTAAGTTCAGAAGTGCAGGATTTTCATTTAACTTTCTCTGGGTTTTAATCAGTATCACTTTCTCCTATCCAGTTCTCAACAGTGCTTGAAATTACCTCAATCTTACAATTTAATTCCAAGTCTTCTGATTCTATTATACTTAAATCACAGTTGCTTTATGGTCCTTGAAATGTAAAATATTAGGTAAAATTATTTATATAACTTTTAGTTACATATGCATTCATTCACATGAATTTTGCTTTCAGTGTTGTATACCTATTGACTAATGAAAATCTAGTGATAATTCTTGGTTGAAGCAGCTTTGGGAAAAATGGTTCTTTTATCAGAATTACTGACATACTAAGTTTATTATAATCTCTTGATTTATATTTTGGCTCTTCTAATTATTTTTTAATTCTTCCCCTGCAAATAAAATAATATGCATTTTAATGGTTTTGCCTTATAGGACTTACCAGAAACTATTCCTTACTTAAAAATTTATACGATTGGTCATCAGGTGCCTGATGATGACACTGTTTTAAAATTCAAATGTGCTGTTAATGGGTTTTTGAAAGAAAATAAAGATAATGGTGAGTTGTGTGTGTTTTTTTCCCCCCTTACCTGGACTTTGGTATTCGCTTTTAATTAGGTTGGGAATTTTTTTTTCTTTTTCTTTTTTTTTTTTTATTGAGGTATTATATGTGTACATATCTTACCATTACCCTCCCCACCCCACACCCATTAGGTTGGGAATTTTAAATATTTTTAACAGTTCCTATATTCGGCCTGTTGTATTTGATAATGCGGACCTATCAGGTGGTGGTAATAGGATAAGATGTTTGTTTTGTTTTTTTGTAAGAATAATGGAATTCTTTGTTTTTTCTTTTTTATTGTTTATTAGAGAGAAAAGGAGAGAAATGAAGGGAGAGAGATAGAAACATTGATGAGAGAGAAACATCATTGATGAGCTGCCTCTTGAATGCCCCCTATTGGGGATTGAGCCTGGAAACCCGGGCATGTGCCCTGACTAGAAATCGAATGATAGTGACCTTTTTGTTCCTGGGTCAATGCTTGACCATTGAGCCACACCGGCTGGGCAAGATGTTTGTTCTTTTATTGTTAAAAATAAATAATTTAGCCAAAACCGGTTTGGCTCAGTGGATAGAGCGTCGGCCTGCGGACTGAAGGGTCCCAGGTTCGATTCCGGTCAAGGGCATGTACCTTGGTTGCGGGCACATTCCCGGTAGGGGGTGTGCAGGAGGCAGCTGGTCGATGTTTCTCTCTCATCGATGTTTCTAGCTTTCTATCCCTCTCCCTTCCTCTCTGTAAAAAATCAATAAAATATATTTAAAAAATAAACATAAAAAAATAAACAATTTAGTTTGGAAAGTGGGTTTAGTGAGAAATATGAACTGAATTAGCTTATCTTTTTTTTTTTTAGATATTTGAATGGGAAATATATAATCAAATTAAAATGTTCTTTTGTGTTATTTATTAAAAGGTTAGTAGTGGGTGGAAGAAAACATTAGAATCTCGGCATCTTAGAGTGGGTAAAAGAAAATAAAAGATAAAGGTTTAGAGTGAGACAGACCCTTAGAAGCAAAATAAAATGGAATGGACTAGTGGAAATGCATCCTCATCATTTGTATTTAAAATATTCCTGCTGTTTTTCCAATTTGGGCACAAGTAAGGAAGGTCATGGTCACCTCTTGTTAGTTTTCAGATGGGAAGAACTTTAAAAAGCTGGTTTTCTTGTTCCTGCTTTAAGATCTACTTGACTGTGTTTGAAAGCAGATCTCAGTAGCTTTTGAATTTTAAAGAATCAGTTGACTTTTTATGGCATGTAGCTATCAGAAGGAACATGGTGTTTGCCACATTTTAAGACTGAGGAACCTTTTTTTCTTTGGAAAACCACACATCCACAGGACAAAGTTTTCACTGTCCTCTTTCTAAATTTAGCATAAGGAGTATACACTTTATTAAGTAAATCTGATATAATGTATGTGTGTGTGTGTGTGTGTGTGTGTGTGTGTACACACACACACACACACACACACACATAGGGAGTAGGGGAGAAAGAATAGAGATAGATATGGGAAGATAGGGGGTAGGAGGAAAGAGATAGATGGGATCAATGGGTTTTAAGATAAATTTTCAAACCATTACCTAGTTGCTTAATGTAGATACTAGTTCTTAAATATCTTAAGCCCTGGTCACAGATCTCTGTGCTTTAAATCTTGAGAGGCTAGACTTTGCCTGTGATAACCACAGCATCTACAGGGGAGGTAAATGATCTTATTTGTATGAACTGTAGTCACAGAAACATTACCTCTTAAATGTTAGGGTAGAGCTGCTGGCCTCACTGCTTCCAGGCTTCTGTGTGTGGAACTGGTACGCAGTGTTCCATCTGTTCCCGTGAGGGCTAGAAGATCCATATGAGTGCATGAGGACGTGTTTGTAAGTCTTGGCCATGCACATGTTAACACCACGTGTAGTGTGCTGCATAGACTGACCCCATGTGGTCTGCTTGCATTGTGCTGACTTCACTGTGTCTGGCAGTGCTCCCTGCCGTAGCGGTCTCAGGACCTGGCATACGATCCATTCTACTACCCCTGCTCTAAGCTCCTCCCACAGATACCAGACTCACTGATGAAGAGGAGCACCCTATACAGTCCACTCCCTAGACCTGGTAGACTCAGAAAATCAATTGATTCAGTAAACACTTGAGAGCCTATTGGGTTTATTATTAGGGTATGGGTATTTAGAGGTGAATAGCAGTTTTTGTTTTTCTCCAACTTTCCTTTTCTATAATTAAATCAGTTCAGACAAATGAGTTTGTCTCAGTGGAGTTTTACTGTAAGTACCTAACCAGGCCTTTCACAGTCTATACTATTGCATCTAATTGGAGGCTGTGAAAAATTTCCTAGGACAATGAATTTTGACTTTATAGTAGATCATTATAGTATGTTCCTAAAAAAACACATTTCTCTTCAGAGTCATTTATTTTCAGGTAGTGGTAGTGTTGTGGTAACTTATAAATGTTACTCTTCAGAAAATTGTATAACTTGTTTCTAGGATATTTCATTTATTTAATGCTACATTCCCTGTTTTATAGACAGACTTATTGGTGTCCACTGTACCCATGGTTTAAACAGGACTGGTTACCTCATCTGCAGGTGAGTTGCCAACCCTAAGAGGCAGACCATGGCTAAGTTGTTTCATTTAAATAATGTAAATTATTTGCAAAAATGCAATCCGTATAGAAATGTATGATGTAGAAAGCAAGCTTGTCCCCCACCCAGAGATTACCACCATTAAGTTAGTACATATTTTTTCAGACTTTAAAAATGCAAATCTAAGCATATACATGTAATTTAATAGTGTCATATTTAGACATTCTGTTTTATAATTTAATATATGGTGGACATACTCCTATGAAAGTATTTGGAGACCCCATTTTTTTTTTTATGGCTGCATTGTTCCTTTGCTTACTGATGAACATAAGAATCAGAAGATTTTCATATTATAAAACATTAAAATAATGAACATTCTTCTATGAACATCTTTGAATATATATATTGTTGTCTCAGATAATTTCACTCAGAATGGAATTTCTGAATCAAAAAGTTTATTATGCTTTTTTTTTCAATGTTGCTACAGTGTATTGATTTGTGTTTGTTCATTCAGAAAATATTCATTGAGCATCTGTTATATGTAAGCACTGTGCTGGGTGCTAGCAAAAAGACTTGTGAGACTTTGTGAGCAAAGAGACTTGACTTGCCCTTTGTGGATCCTAACAGTCTAGAGGGGGAATAGCTATTCAAGAATCACACCTATGCATATAGAATTACAAATAATGCAAGTGCCAAGAAGGAGAGGGACATGGATATTAAGAGAGCATATTAATAGGAGAATTTGACCTCATCATGGAGCTTAAAGAAGGATTTATTGTGAGGTTTGATCTGATATCTGAAGGAATAGTAGGTATTATCTTAATAAGATAGGGACACTGGGGAGAGAAATCTAAGCATGAGGAAAAGTAAAGACCCTGTAGCAGAAAGCATATGCTGTGTTGGAGGAACTGGCCAGGGAGGCTGGGCCATGGAGGAAGCATGGCATTAAAATAGGCTAGAATAGGTAAGACCTAGATTGTGCAGGCCTATGTTTAAGATTTTAGACTTTATCTTAAAATAAATAGAAAATCATTGAACTCTCTTCTTTGAGGGTGAGTTAGTGTAGAACATAATCAATTTGCCTTTTCAGCCTATTTTGGTATTGAGTGGAGAATACACTACAGGGGCACAAGCATGGAAGCAAGTAGACACATTAGAAGGCTTTTGTAGAAATTGAGGCATAATGGTGGCCTCACCCAGGGTGTGGTGGTCATTTTGGTGGACAGATATGGACATATTCTAGAGAAAGCAGGTGATAGATTGTTTGGATTGGTGGTGGGTTGAAAATGAGGATAAGGAAGAAATGGCGGGCAGTGATGGTGACTTCTAAGTTTCTGGCCCATACAGTTGATTAAATAATATTTTTTAGATAATACTTTTTAGATATGATATTAATTTTCCCCCCAATTTGTCTTTTGCTGTTTGTTAATTGGCTCATTCCTACATCCTTGGAATAAAGCCTTTTTGTGATCATAGTATATCATCCTTCAATAATTATTGGATTAGATGTGCTGATATTTTCTTAGGATTTTTATATCTATTTTTGTAAGTGAAATTGGACCTTTTCTGGGAAAACTTGCTTTTTAAATTTTTATATATTAATGACTCAAATTATGTTGTTTTGTTAGGTATTTGATTGATGTAGAAGGCATGAGGCCAGATGATGCAATTGAATGTAAGTATGAAGGTTATCACTGTTTTCCTCTTTTTATAAAAGTTGGAGGTGGGAATGTAGATGAATTAAATTTTGGAAAAAGAAAAGTTAGTAATTCATTTGTTTTGACATAAGATAATCTTTTGCCAAAAGTTTATACAGGGATGTATTTGGAAATAATGCAGTATAACAGCCTGAATAATTAGTCAATGAATTTCAGCTCTGATTTGCTTTCTCTGGAAAAGATTTGCTTTTTGTACAATTATTTCTAACAGTTCTTCCACTCCTCTAAGTATTCAATAGATGCCGGGGGCATTGCATAGAAAGACAAAACTACATTGAAGACCTTCAGAATGGTTCCATCAGAAGGTGAGTTGCATTTTACATGTGAGTTTAGGGAGATTTGTTTTTATGTCATTATGTTGCACATACCCATTCTTCTTGTAGCTTGTTTACTTGATCAGGGAAACCTAAACAAATAGGAATGGGGGGAGGATGGGATGATTACTTTCATGGGCCAAAATATCCTATATAATAAAAGCCTAATATGCAAATTGTCCCCTCGGGTGGTCGTTCAACCGGGAGTTCGGCCGCTCGCTATGATGTGCGCTGACCACCAGGGGGTGGTGTGGAACATGGCAGGCGTCAGCGACGCAGTGCTGGCAGTGGGTGGCAGTGGAGGCGCTGCCGGCCCCTATGGGCTCCGACAAGAGCGGGACTGCGGCGGGATGGTGGAGCAGTTGAGCGGGCAGCACCAGGCTAAGGTGGGTGTGAGCGGGGGCCCGATCGTCCCACCGGTCACCCCGCAGACAGCGACCAGCAGGGAGGCAGGGCCGTCGCCCGGCTCCCAGGCGCTGAGGGAGCTGGGCAGGGGGCCCGTCCCTGATTGATCGCCCCGTAGGTGGGATGGTGGAGCATGTGAGGGGGCAGTGCCAGGCCAAGGCAGGGTGCCAGGTGGGGCTGTGAGGCTGGGGGCGCGAGCTGGGGCTGCGAAGCTGGGGGCGCAAGCTGGGGTCCAATCTCCACAGGCCACCCCGAGGGACCCCACCCATGCACAAATTTGTGCACCGGGACTCTAGTAGACACTATATTGGCTACTAAATTTGGAAGGTAGTAATATTGTATGTAAAAAAATTCTCTTTGAGGGATCGGAATTCCCGTGTATCCAGATCAAGTGGTTTTGAATACTCACCATATATGATGGAACCAGCCCACACCACTAATAATGCTGTTCATCAAGGACCTAGGAATAACAGACATTGGACCCAAGGTTACCCAACACCTTCTCGCCATTTCCACACCCAGACCCAAGATTTACAGCAGTCAGTAAGGTATGTTTGCTTTCCCTTTTTCTAGAATTGAAATAGAAGTGAATAGTATTGCCATAGCCAGTTTGGCTCAGTGGATAGAGCATTGACCTGTGGACTAAAGGGTCCCAGGTTCGATTCCAGTCAAGGGCACATGCCCATGTTGTGGACTTGATCCCCAGTAGGGAGCGTGCAGGAGACAGCCAATCAATGATTCTCTCTCATTGATGTTTCTCTCTCTCTCTCCCTCTTCTTTCCTCTCTGAAATTAATAAAATTATATTTAAAAAAAGAGAAGTGAATAGTATTATAAATTAGTGCAAACATATATATATATATATATATATATATATATATATATATATATATATATATATAAAAGCCTAAGCAACCATTTGACTGTTCGACCGGTAGCTATGACAGTCACTGACCACCAGGGGGCAGACACTCAATGCACAAGCATGGAACAGACTGATGAATCTCAGAGGGGAAGGGGGAGAGTGGGAAGAGATTAACCAAAGATCTTATATACATACTAGAGGCTCAGTGCACAGATTCATGCACCAGTGGGGTCCCTCGGCCTGGCCTGCACCCTCTCGCAATCTGAGACCCCCAGGGGATATCGGACTGCGGGTTTTGGCCTGATCCCCGCAGGCCAGGCTGAGGGACCCCACCAGTGCATGAATCCGTGCTCCAGGCCTCTAGTGATTATGATAATAAAAGCCTAATATGCTAAGTGTCCGGCTATCCATTTGACTGTTCGACCAGTCGCTGTGACATGCACTGACCACCAGGGCAAACACTCCAACCGGTATGTTAGCTTGCTGCTGTGGTCCGGCCTATTGGGATTGGGCGAGATGGGCCGGACACACCCTGGAGCCCTCCCGGGGTCCCTCCCCAGCTGGTCAACTGGCCCCGATCGGGACTGGGCAAGATGGGCCGGATACGCCCTGGACAAATCCGTGCACCGGGCCGGTTTCGGCCCGTTCCCTGCAGGCCAGGCTGAGGGACCCTACCAGTGCACGTGCACCGGGCCTCTAGTATTATGATAATGGTGAGGAATTGGCATTTTCTTGCTGGACAGGGTCAACCACGAGGTATCTTTTCTTCATATTTTGCATTTAAAGCTGAAAATTCAAGTATAGTAGGGGACATATGTGACTTTACAGAGACATTTGGGAAAGGGACTTAGAAATTTTCATTGTTTCTAACCTTAGTTTAAGCCATCAATTTGATGTCACTACCAGAAAGGATCTTGCATTCTTTGGCTACATTAATAGTCGTATTGTTTTCAGAATAAGGAAGGTTGTTATTTAAAGAGTAAGTACAAATTATAGGGAAAATATAGTAAAAATTCCAGTAGAGAAATTTGCAAAGGATTTGAACAGATAAATCACAAACATACCAGTATTTTGACTTGGGAAATAGGAAAAAAAACCTCAGAACAGTTAAAATAGCAAGGTTCTATTCTTTACCTATTAATATAGCAACAGTTTTTTATAAAGCTGTCCGGTGTAGTGGTTGTCAGGCTGACCTGGATTTGCATCCTGGCTTCGCCCTTCACTCGCTGTGTAATCTCGGTTTTAAGATTTCCAGATTTCTCTTTTCTTATTAATTAGATGTAGATTTTAAGAATACCTACCTCAGAGGGATTTTGTTGACCATTGCATGAACTGAAATGTACTTTGGCACATTATAAATACTTTCAAGAAGATGTTAGCATTTTTGGAGTGTCATTGGATGCACCAAAAGGTCGTCAGCTCAATTCCCAGTCAGGAGCATATGCCCAGGTTGTAGGATCGAACCCCAGTCTGGATGTGTGCAGGAGGCAATCGATCATTGTTAATTCTCTTTCTCTCTGTCTGTCTCCCTCCCTCTCTCTCTAAAAATCAATTTTAAAAACACAGCACATTTAAAATGTTGCTTGTGTTGCCAATGGCACTGAAAATTGGTACGGTCCTTTTGAAACATAACTTGATCGCTGTAAAAAATGCTCATACCTGGTAATTCCACATTGAGACTAAGGAAATACTTCAAAATATGGAAAAAGTTACATTTATTTAATCATTCAGCACATTTCTCAAACCTCCCTAATACATATCAAATACATCTAGGTACTCAGGATACAGTAGTATATGTTCTGAGATGTTAAACCCAAAGTTATTTACCATGGTGAAAAAGTAGGTAACACCTTACATTTCTAACAGTGAAGAATAGCTGGGTAAATTATGTCCATACCGTGACATTTTATAAAGCCATGAGGAGTGTTAGCTCACTTATGCTAAGTAAAAGTAATAGGTTATGATTTAACAGTAAAAAAAGAAATTCTAGGGGGAAAAGATCAAAAAGGAAATATTAACCAGTCTAACTAGGTTAGGTAGGATTGAGAGTTGGGGGAGCAGAGAGCATTATTTTTCTTTTCTCCGATTTTAAATTTTTTTTGTATGATTACATTCGATTTACTGACCTTGCTTTTAAGACAATTAGATTTAAATCTTTCTAAATTTGTTGCATGTACCATGGTTAGAATTTCTATGCTTTATAATTGATTTATATATCTATTTCTTTATAAAGTGAAAGCAGCTTTATGTTTTCAGAAGTAAATAGCTCGTTCTGTCTCATGCCGATCTGCCAGTCTTGGAAAGAAAGTGTCTGATTAGAATAGTGGGTATTTACCTCTGTAGTAAAAGGTGGGAAGGCTCCTGGGAATCTGTTGTGCGCAGAGACCTTAGGGTAGGTAATGTAACAGCATTGCTTTTAATGTACCTTCAGAATAACTCATAAAGATGGATTTTTTAAAGAACTGAAAATCCAAAGATTAAGCAGTTTATTTGCTAAGGTCACACATGTAGAAAACAGTAGATCTATGTATTATTTTACAAAGTTTATTATATAGTTTATTAAAACTAATAGTTTATTACGTTTTGTTTTGTTTAAGAAAATTTTCACAGAATCAGAACGTTTACCAGAGAGGCCATAACCCTCCTCCCCCTGGTCCCCCCGGAGAGGACTATTCACAAGGAAGGTACTCTTGGAATGTACAGCCAAATGCCAGTCAATTAGCCCAGAATCAAAGCTGGTGTCCTGGCAGTTACTATGGACTACCCTACCCGGCCTATTATGGATGGACCCAATGACGCAAACCTGTCCTGGAAATCTATCGGGAGCCAGCAGGACTGAAGATAGTTGGAGTGACTTTTTATACAATCAGGTCAAATGCGGTTTATAATCTATTTTTTTCTACCTTAAGTTCAAACATAAGACAAAATTATATTAATACTTAACTCTTTGCTGTTAAATCTACAGTATTTGCAATACTGAAGGAAATAATCTGTTGTTCAAGTCTTAATATTTTCAAAATAACATGTTATTTTAGAACTGATCAAGTAATAAAGAACATCCATTGTACATAATTTTTAAAGATTCTATCTTTTCTTTGCATTTTCTTTTGACTAAATTTGTGTTATGAATGTGTGTATACAAAAATTTCTAGTCATTTTCTATTGACCAATCATTAACGGTATTTGGTGGGTTTTTTTTATAATATATTTTATTGATTTTTTTTACAGAGAGGAAGGGAGAGGGATAGAGAGCTAGAAACATCGATGAGAGAGAAACATCGATCAGCTGCCTCCTGCACACACCCTACTGGGATGTGCCCGCAACCAAGGTACATGCCCTTGACCAGAATCGAACCTGGGACCCTTCAGTCCACAGACCGACGCTCTATCCACTGAGCCAAACCGGTTTCGGCTGTTTTTTTGTTTTTGTTCTTACCCCTAACTGTTCAAGATTTCTTTTAAAATCTATCTAGGAGACAATCTCTTTGAAACCTAATCACTTCTGGTAAGTAGTGGTATTATTTTTGCGATTAGGCATTTCCTTCTTTGGTAATCTCTTGCGGGATTTGACCAACTTCCTTTCACTGAATTGTCAGGTATGCCATCTAACACAGGAGTGGATAAACATTTAGGGATTGGTTGTCAATTGGACAAGAGCCTGATAAACCAGAATGCTGGGTAATTTACCAACATTTATAATTGTTACCAACTGGGTAGAACTACTCAGAAAACGTGAAGGCTTTCGTAGACTACAAAGTTTGCTCAGAGAACAGAAGAGTGTACTACACAAAGCCTGGGATATCTGCGAAGACTTGCATGGCTCCTTGCATTTTTGCTTCTCTATTGAATGTAACTGCTGGGATCTCTCTCCACTTGCCACTCACAGTGCAGTAGTGCCTTGACCTTGATGCTTTCTAAGTTTTCTCTTTTGCTGCTGTACCTCTAGGACACACAGATGGATCACGTGGGAGGTGTTAATTATTTTTAGTTGCAGAGGAAACCAACAACCTTTGTTTGCTTAAGAAGATGTCTCGCCCTAGCTGGTTTGGTCAGTGGATAGAGCATCAGCCTGTGGACTGAAGGGTCCCGGGTTTGATTCCAGCCGTGGGCACATGCCCGGGTTGCGGGATTGATCCCCAGTGGGGGGCATGCAGGAGGCAGCCGATCCATGATTCTCTCTCATCACTAATGTTTCTCTCTCTCTCTCTCTCTCTCTCTCTCTCTCTTCCTTCATCTCTGAAATCAATAAAAAATATATTTTTTAAAAAAATGTGTCTCAGCATCATAACAAATGATGAAACTTGAGCCATTGGCTTCCTTTCTTAAAGCCTCTTATTTTGAAAATGTGTATCAGAATGTCTTATACTGCATGTGAGAGTTATTTTATCTTCTCTCTTTTATATGTGAACAACGTGTTGAACCTGACCTTAATGAAATTAGCTCCGTCAAGTTGCTACCCTTCCTCTAAGTGACGGCTCAAAGTTTTTCTTTGCCTGCCACATGAACAGAGATGCAAGAGTTGTGGCTGCTAAAAGGCTGGTCCTGGGGAATTGTTCCCCAGGATACATCACGAAAGCTCACTTGTAAAGAAATAGGAGCAAGACAGCTGGTGAGGCAAAAAAGAGCGAGTAGGGGCAGGTCTGGGAATCCAGCTGGTCTAACAGTTCTAAGGAGTTACTGGCAAGCAGTTTCTAAGGGGGACATTGCCAGCAGAAGTGCCACATATAAACACTGCCACCTTCAAAATGCTTTCCTTACCCTATTCCCTCTGTCCTTGACCTTGACCAGTTATCAGCATGGCTTGTTAAAATCTAGGCTCCATTTGCTATCTGTGTCTCACTTATTCTTCAACACACTGTAGGTCTGGCTTCTGCTTGCACCCATCATTGAAAGTTTTCTGGCTAAAACATTAGCAACTCCCTTTTTAAAAGATCTTCAGTGTTCTATTTAAACTTTTCAAATTTATTTTTATTAAAAAAACCACATGAGTAGTTTAAAATTCAAATAGTTCTACCAAGTTTACCATGAAGAATAGTCCCAGCCACCACCCCTGTTTTACCCGATGATAACTCCCCAAAGGCAGTCGCTAAGTAATTTATACATTATCTTCCAGTATTTGCTTCCTTTTATATATAAAAGGCTAATATGCTAAGTGTCCCTCTGCTTATCTGCCCGGTCGCTATGATGCGCACTGACCACCAGGGGGCAGACGCTCAACCCAGGAGCTGCTGTGATGCGCACTGGCCATTTACAGAGAAACAGCAGTGTGGACCTGGCACCGACAAAGCAACACTCTGCTTCCCCCAAGTGACACCACCCCAGAGCGTCATCCCACCAAATCGCAGCCAACGCTGCCAAGACCCCATGGAGCAAAATGTGACCCACAGTCCAGCCCAGCCTAGAAACGGTGGCTGTGGGCGCTGGGTAATGGTGTCCCGTTGCAATGCCCGGCTTCCTCTCCTGAGTGACAAGCCATCCTATATAATAAAAGCCTAATATGCAAATTGACCGAACGGTGAAATGACCAGTCACTGTGATGCGCACTGACCACCAGGGAGCAGACGCTCAATGCAGGAGCTGCCCTCAGCCTGCAGGCCCCAGGCCATCCAAGGCAGGTGCCAGTAGGGCCCTCCCAACCCCCATCACCCCACCAGTGACCCCGATGATTGGCCCTGATTGCTGGCCAGGCCTAGGGACCTTACCCATGAATGAATTTTGTGCATCAGGCCTCTATAAATATAAAAGGCTAATATGCTAAGTGTCCATCCGGGTAATGACATCACGTAGCAACGCCCGGCTTCCTCTCCCTAGTGACAACTAGCCTGCTTGGAGTTTCTTCAGCCCAGGAACACAACTTGCTTTATAGCCAGGTGCAAACATTTCACACTGTAACCAAATGTCTGTGAAGTGTTTTCCCGTGCCTCATCTCATTTGATCCTCACAGAAGTCCTAGAGTAGGTAGATAGGAGACTTGCTGGAATCTTACTTTTTCATTAGCTGGAAAATACATTTTAAAGAAACTGCCAAATTCCTTTCTAAAGTGGTTACATTCTGACCAGCAATATGAGGGTTCCATGTTCTGCATGTTGTACAACACTTGATATTATCAGTCCTTTAAACTTTAGTCATCATATAGGTATATAGTAGTACCTCATTGTGTTTTTAATTTGCATTTCCCTGGTGGCTAATGATGTTGAGTATCTTTTCATGTGTTTATTGATCTTTCATATATCTTTTGTGAAGTGTCTGTTTAAATGTCACCCATTTTTAAAATATATATATATATTTTATTGATTTTTTACAGAGAGGAAGGGAGAGGGATAGAGAGTTTCTCTCATGGGAGAGAAACATCAATCAGCTGCCTCTTGCACACCTCGTACTGGGGATGTGCCCGCAACCAAGGTACATGCCCTTGATTGGAATCGAACCTGGGATCCTTCAGTCCGCAGGCAGACGTTCTATCCACTGAGCCAAACCAGTCAGGGCTAAATGTCACCCATTCTTAATTAGGTTGTTTTGCTTATTAGTTTTGATTTGTAAAAGTTCTTTATACCAGACTTGAGGGAATCATTTTTTCCAATTAACTATATTCCCACAGTTCCACAGTTCTCTTTACTACTAGTATTCCCTAAATAGGGTAAGGCCTTATGTGTCTTAGAGCCTTTGAATTCTCATTGTTGCCTGGACTGCTGCTCTCTCAGATACACAACTTGCTTCCAGACCTCCTCCAGTCACTGTTCAAATGGCCCTTTTTGTGAGACATTTCTTAAACATCCTATTTAAAAGAGGCACCCCTCCCCCCCCTGTGCCCTAGCTGGTTTGGCTCAGTGGATAGAGCATCGGCCTGGGGCTGAAGGGTCCTGGGTTCCATTGCGGCCTAAGGCACATGCCCGGGTTGTGGGCTCCATCCCCAGTAGGGGGTGTGCAGGTGGCAGCCGATCAATGATTCTCTCTCATCATTGATGTTTCTATCTCTCATTCCCTCTCCCTTCCTCTCTGAAATCAATAAAAATATATTAAAAAAAAAAGAGGCACCCCCCCGCCCCCGCTTCTATTTTCTCTGCATAGCACATATGCATAGGACAGCTATATTTGTTGTTTACGTGTCTTCCTGTGTAAAGAATAGTACTGAATAAGACGAGCCCCAACCATAAAAAAAGCATGTAAAATACAGCCTATTGCCCTAGCCGGTTTGGCTCAGTGGATGGAGCCTCGGCCTGCAGACTGAAGGGTCCAGGGTTTGATTCCGGTCAAGAGCACCTGCACTTATCTCAGTGGCAGGCTCCTCCCGCCTGTGCCCTGGTCAGGGCACCTGCGAGAGGCAACCAAACACACGGATATTTCTGTCCCTCTCCCACTCTCTCTAAAAATCAATGGACAAAATATCCTCGGGTGAGGATTAAAAAAAAAAAAAAGATAAGAAAATCACTACCCTGTTTCAATTTTTAAAAAATAATGAAATAAAATACAGCCTGTGTAGGGGATTACATCCTCTCTTGAAGGCTGATACATTCAGGGATGATTTCATTAATGTAGTCACGATGGTACATGAAGAGGCTGATTTCATTAAGGTGGTCACGATCTCTTCTTATCCAAAGCAAACCTGCGGGCGTGGTCCCTAGGAGATCCTCCCTAAAAGACCGCACCCAGAGCCAGAAGGAAACTGAGTCCCGCTTGCCCGCAGAAAGAACTGTTGAATCTCGACCTGCGGAGACGTGCAGAGTTCATCTTGGCCAATGCTGGGCACTAGAAGAAAGTGATGACATCTCCCCAAGACCCAACTGGGGTTGGGGGGACAAGGCTGAGATTCGCACCCAGGCCTCAGCTTCCGACCCGCGGGTGCTTTCAGGCCCCCCTTTCCGGAAGTGACGGGCGGAACCAGCTGTCCTCTGCGTCTGCGAGGGGCGGCGGTGGGACCCCAGGCCGGAACCTTCCTTCCGCGGGGATCCGGAGAGGAGCTGACCGGCGGAGGGCGGGGATAGGGCGCTGCTTTGTTTCCGAGGGGACGATCTTCCGAGACGGACGCGGGAGGCGGCGGTGAGTCCTCCCGGCGGGAGCGGGTCGGGCGGCTGGAAGGAGGCGGTCCGGAGGTGGGCGAGCGCGGGGGCCGGTGCTGGGCCGCTGGAACCGGGGACTTGTGAGATGACGCCTGGCGGTCCCTGCGCCCTTGATGCTGAAGCGCCTCCCGAAGCCAGGCCCTGGGGGTGCCGCCCGGAAGTGATGGACTCGGTCTCCCTTGGGGAGCGCACAGCCCGGGATTCGAGACGCTCCGGCTCACTATCCAGTGTGACAGGGCTGAGGAGGAGCTCGTGTGATAGTCCCCGGCTCTGGGGACGCGCCTACTAGTAAACGGACTCCTAACGGCGAGCTGAAGGGAGGAAGGACCTGAGTCAGGGCCCCCTGTCCCCGAGGGCAGAGCGGGGAGACAGCGCGGGGCCGGGGAGCGGAGCGCGGTCGGGAGAGGAGCGCGGGAAGCACGGCGCAGTGGGGGCCGGGCCCAGAGCGGCGGAAGGACAAGATTCGGTTTACATTTTGGAAGGGTCACTTTGCCGGGTCGAGGTGGGGTGATGGGAGGGCAGGGATTGTGGGCCACAGCTGGGGGTGAGCGGCGGTGGGCTAGGCTGGCGGCGGCGGGTGCGGGGAGCAGTGGGCCGGCCAAAGTGAGTTTAGGAGTCCAATGGGCCTGGCCGGCGGCCCCGTTGGTTGAAGCAGCCGTCAGGCCCCGAAAGGGGCGTGTGCGGGAGGCAGCTGTGGGTGCTTCCCTGGCGTGTTTTCTCCCCCCCCCCTTTCTTTCCTCTTCCCCATCCCTTCCGCGCTCTCTCTCTCTCTCTCTCTCAAATCAATAAGTAAACATATCCTCAGGTGAAAATATTTTTACTTATAAAAATATATTTTTATTGATTTCAGAGAGGAAGGGAGAGGGAGAGAGAGGCATCAATGATGAGAATGATTGATCGGCTGCCTCCCGCACACCCTCTACTGGGGATCGGGCCGGAACCCGGGCATGTGCCCTGGAGCGGAATCGAACCTGGGACCCTTCAGCTAGGGCGAGAAAAGAAAAAATCACGACCCCTGTTTCAGTTTTTAAAAAATAATAAAATAAAATACAGCCTTGTAGGGGATTACGTCCTCTCTTGGAGGCTGATACATTCAGGGGTGACTTCATTAATGTAGTCAGGATGGTACATGAAGAGGCTGAGCGTGGTCCCGTGAGCCCGGAGGTCACGGATGGATTCCCTGTCAGCGCTCCTGCGGGGTTGCCTGCTGGGTCCCTGATGGGGCGTGTGCAAGAGGCAGCCAAGCAGTGATTTTCTCTCATGGATGTTTCTCGCTCCCTCTCCCTTCCTCTCTGAAATCAATAAAAAAAAATTTTTTTTAAGAGGTAAAATTGGCAAGACTTTATGAATTAGATATGCTATTTAAGTGTTATGATTCTAAGTTTCTGGCCTGAGTGAATTCAAAACAAAACAATTTTGATGTGTGCTAGGGGTTCCTTTTCCTCTAGTGTAAAAACAAACCACAGAAAGTTTTTTTCCTCCATGATTATATGTACTTAGTAAGTTTTGTGTGCTCTCTAGAAAACTCAGAACATACACACACAAATTTTTTTATGCAGGACAGTAAAAAATTATCTATAGCTCTAACCGGTTTGGCTCAGTGGGTAGAGCATCGGACTGCAAACTGAAGGGTCCCGGGTTCGATTCCGGTCAAGGGTATGTACCTTGGTTGTGGGCACATCCCCAGCAAGGGGTGTGCAGGAGGCAGCTGATTGATGTTTCTCTCTCATTGATGTTTCTAACTCTATCCCTCTCCCTCTCTGTAAAAAACCAATAAAATATATTTTTAAAAATTATAATCCAACTACCCAAGAGGGCCATTTTTGGTGTATTTCCTTCATGTTTTTATTTTCTGCATATTTTTGTATAACCGGGAATATATTCGTTATGTCTTTTTGTATCTACTTTTTCCCCATTGGACATTTTTATGACAATAAAGATTGAACTGGTATGTGCCAGAACATTATTTACAGATATTTCTTTTCCTGATTGTAACAGAAAAAGAGGTAATTCCACCAATTTAGAGATAACTTTTTGGTGTATTTTCCTTTAAATTTGTGTGTGTGCACCTTTTATAAAAACCCATTATTTATGCTGAATTTTATGTTTTGTTTTCCAATCAGAGATTTTTATTTAATGTTATTTATTACTATTTTGTCTTTACTCTTTAAGACTATAGGTTTTAATGGTTGTTTTGTCACAAACAATCCCCTGTTACTAGCTAATAGGTTTCAACGTTTACCTGTTAGAATGAGAGGGACCTCTCATTACATAAATTCTCAGATGTCCAATTTATTCCTTGAGAAAGAGTTCTAGCAATGGAACCTACCAGGTGGAGAGATAACGTGAACCTATCAAATTGCCTAACCCAAATATCTAATTAAGGCTTTGATTGAAATTGTTTTAAAGATCAAATTTTTGCAAGACTTTGTCTTTCCATCCAGGTTATAATTATGTCTTCCTCATTATTCAAGCTGTCTCTTATGCTTCTTTCATGTCTTTGTATATACCCTTCCCTTTCCTTGTTAAATTATGTCTAAGAAAGGGCCAATATTACTGATTATTTAGTAATGTGCCTTCTCTGCTGATACTCCATGTGTGAAATGACTGAGTCATATCATACTTTTATTTATAAAATTATTGTCTCCCTTAGTATGTGTCTAGGTTTTGCTAAAATACAGATAAAATGGTGAGATCAGAAAGTTTAAGAAGGCTGTGTAGAAGGGAGGTTTTGAAACCGGACACAATGGGTCTGAGGCCACCTGTCACTACTTGGGCCAAATTAAGCAGAGACAGGGTTGAATTATATATGAGCTGACTGTATGGGGAGACCAGTCAGTCACCCTGGAAAGTTTGCTCTGTTCCCCTCCCCCCCACCCCCCGCTTACCAGTTGGCTGTTTATATACACACAAGGGAGAAGATAGGTAGCTACATGCAGCTGTGAGCTGCAAGTGTAACATAAAAAGGGGAGGGTAGAGTCTGCTGTCCGGCCTTCAGGAGCTCAAAGTCCGATAACAAGGTGGCTAATCTTTTATGATGTTACAAACAGCTCAGCCCGTTCCTGGGGCTAGAGAATGGTCATCGTTCCATTTGGAGAAATGAGAAAAATTCATGAGAAAAATTCCCAGCGGGGGTCAGGGTCCAGGCACAGCAACCAAATCGAAGCATGTCCTCTCCTTGGTCTGTTCTCAATGTATTTCTTTTCTGAGTAGTGTACCCATCGAGGCATCTTATCTTTTTACAACCTTGTTTCATCCTCCAGTTTCCCAGCGTCTGTAAGAAAACTTCTTATCTATAGTTAGTAAGGTGAACAATTATTAGACAACTGTGGCTCTATTCTCATTACATGCCCTTCCCCACTATCATTTTTGTTAATACTGTAGGTAACTTACAGCCTAAACAATTCCTGATATTCTGCTCCTAGTCAGCTGCTGGGGAAGCTGCCCCTCAGCCGTGCCTCTGAGCCTCCTCACCTGTACAACCAGGGCATCGGGCAGCAACCTTGATCCTTTCCCAAGTAAAGGAAACTACAGAAAGCTCAGCCGGGGGAGGAAGATAAGATCCCCGGAGGAAGCCAAATGTGCTTTTGGGGTGGATTTTTCTAGTTTAACGGTTGTATCATTATTAAAGTTTTAAAATTTATTAGCAAGGATGTTTGTTATGAATTATAATGTTAACTTTTAAACAAAAAGAGTTTTTTGGTCTTTTTGGTTTTATGCAATAGAATCCTGCTTATCTATGAAATGCAGTTAACACACCAGCTGGACCTATTTCCCGAATGCAGGGTGACCCTTCTGTTATTTAAAGATGTAAAAAATGCTGGAGACTTGAGAAAAAAGGCCATGGAAGGTGCTATTGATAGTTCATTGATAAACCCTACAGTGGTAAGTACAAGTGAGAATGAATGAGACATACGGGCATTTAAGAATATGTTAATTTTTCATGATGTAATACGTTAGCTTAAAATCGCCACCTTCGGGTAAAAAGTTCTTGTCCAAGCTGTGGAGTGGAGTTAGATTTGGGCAACTTGCGTGTAATAATGAATAGAAGCTGAAGTTTCAGGCCCTGCACTAGGAGGTGGGAAAGGTGTGGTCTGGCTTCATAAGGGCAGATGCCTGGATCTCCATTTCTCACCTGAACTAGAAAATCTCTGCAAAAGGGCATCGTATAGCGCTGACGAGCACACACTGTGGGGTCACGTTGCCAGGACTTCATCCCAACTCTGCCAGTGATTAGGACTTTGCACAAATGGTAGCCAACTTGTATATAGTGTTTACTCTGGTCTGGCATCATTCTGCTACTAAGTGCTTTACATATACTAACTCACTTCACAACAACTCTGTGAAGTAAGTACAATGATTACCCCCACCTAACAAAACACTAAGGAATTTGCCCGAGTTCCCTCGCTAGTAAGTAACATAGCTGGTATTCAAACCCAGAGATTCGCTACTTTTGTTTCATCTACTGCAGGTGAATAAGAATACCGATTTCATAGGGTAGTTTTTAGAATTAAAGAATAATAGAAATATAAAATGATTAGAATATGAACTTTTCCATAATATTAGCCCTTGATAAATGTTATTTTTAAATTTTTTTACTATTTAAGTTTATTGAAGCTTTAAAATTCTATTGATTTTCTGAACACCCAGGTCCTTGAGATAGCAATTTTGGAAATATAGTTCATAGGAATTGTGATGAAGTAAAACAGCCTGACCTTGGAGTTATCATGAGATAGGGCATGCGTCTTCAGAGTACTCCAGATTCTCTGTGTGTAATTCTTTTTTGTTTTGTTTTGTTTTGTTTTGCTTTTTTGGTAGATTGTCGATCCATTTCAGATACTTGTGGCAGCAAACAAAGCAGTTCATCTCTACAAACTAGGAAAAATGAAGACGAGAACTCTGTCTACTGAAATTATTTTCAACCTGTCCCCAAATAACAATGTAATTAATATGGATTTTATTTAACTTTATTTCTGCTCACCTTGCCATGATCATATGAGTGTTCCCCAGTGTTGAGTTGGAGGCTAAATTCCTGTTAGAGAGATCTGGACAGAGAGTTGAGGTTTAGCTCTACCTTTACTAGAGAGATAAGCTTTGGACTCACTTTGCATTTGAGCAAACAAAAGTTTTGCTAAATGAAGTGAGCATAGTTTTATCTATATAGGATCAGGAAGATCCCTCTAAGTGACATCTGAATCTAAATGATAAAACAATAGGCATGGATATTTGTATGCTTTGTATGCATTTTTTATTCTTCCTGTAAACTCCTTGAGTAGAGAACCCATGTCTTTTCCATCTATGAGAAGCTTGCCTGCTACCTAGAATAGAATAGCCCTTAACACGTGCTCATTTCCACACTCAGTGTGTAGGAAGAGTTTGTGGTTTGAGATACTGATAGTAACTCAGAAGTTTTGAGCTAAAGACATTCCACATGTGGCACATAGAAATAAAAAATAGCTGAAATTTTGCTGAAGTTTTAGTATTACCACTACTACGAATAACACAACCAGGTACTAGTCATCAAAAGAAAACTTAGGAAACCTGTGGTATGGTTTAAAATACAGATGTTTGAAATATTCATGAAATGCATGATAATAGAATCTCCCAGTACCTGGAGGGAAAAATTACCAGGTAATTATTGTTTCTTTGAGAACATTTGAAATAATTCAAGAAACTATTCAATTCAGTAGACATCTGTTGAGTTTGTCCCTGTGCCATTCACAGTTCTAGGAACAGATATGTTCCTGAGGAAGGCAGATGAACAAGACACAAGGCCAAATGCCCTAAGATAAATGATAGGGTGGAATAACAATTCACATCTGTGGGAACAGCAAAGAACAGTTTTTCCGTAAGGAGGAGGGTGCAGGAGGGAGTGACCTTTGAACTGGACCTTGAGGGTGAGGCACTCCAGGCAGAGCACAAAGAGTGAGCACACACAGACAATGAAGTCTGACGTGATGGGATCTCCAAACAGTCCAGCCTGGCTGGTAGGCAGGAGTGCAGGGCTGAGGGTCACTGGGGCCGGAGGAGGGGTGATTTGTGTGCCTTGCGAGGAAGTCTGAGCTTGATCCCACAGGATGAGGTGCACCTTTGAGCAGAGAGTGCTGGAGAGGCAGAACTGGTAGATGTTGGAAAGGGATTATTGAAGATAAAACTAGGCGGAGAGAACCCTCAGGATATGAAAATACCCTGAGCAGGAAGAAAGATGGTGAGGTGCTTCAGACATAGAAACTATTGCTTTATTGTCCTTTTCCCCCCAGATTTCAGAGGCTTTGAAAAAATTCGGTATCTCAGCAAATGACACTTCAGTTCTAATTGTTTACATTGAAGATGGAGAAAAACAAATAGATAAAGAAGACCTAATAGCTAAGGTAGAAGGTCAGCAAGTTTCCCTGAAAAATCTTCCTGAAATAACAAATATTACAGAAGTCAAAAAGGTTTGTAAATCCACATTTGTTGAAGGTGATAGATGAGGACTAATACCAATGCTGTTTGCTGTTGATAACCTATGCTTCTTTTTTCTTTTTTGAACTTTTTTTTTAATCCTCACATGAGGATATGTTGATTGATTGATTGATTGATTGATTGATTTTTTTAGACCAAGGAAGGGAGAGAGAAACATCAATCGCTTGCCTCCCGTATGCTCCCTGACTGGGGATAGAACCCACAACCTAGGTATGTGCCCTGACCAGGAATCGACGCTCCAACCAACTGAGCCACCCAACCGTGGCATTTTTTTTGAACTTTTAAGAAAGGTTAACATAATTAAAAATTACTTGAAAAATTATTATAGATGCAAAGAATTGGAAGAGGCAGGTTTGTGTAAAGTATAATTAGAAACTTGGTTGATAAAAGCATTTTCTAATTAAGAAAGAATAGACAACTTTAGATGTCAAGCTTACATAGTTATATTACATTTGTAATATAAATTTAGTATGAAGCTAGTGTGTAGATGTATGCCTTTAAAACTGGTATAAATTTGGTTTCTATGTTTAGAGAGCTACCACCATAATTGCAATTTAAAGGGCACTTTTGACATATGTGATGCATCTACTTTGCATATTTTAGTTACATTGTAATTTCATACTGTTACCACAATAATTGAATGATAAATGATTTCACTTACACATTTCTGTAATAAAAGTAGTGCATGAATATATTAGCATGCCATAATTTGTATTCTATTTTTATAGATATATAAACTATCTTCACAAGAAGAAAGGATTGGGACATTATTGGATGCTGTCATTTGTAGAATGTCAACAAAAGATGTTTTGTGAAGTGACAGAAGCATTAAAAATGTTCAGCATTTATAAAAAACATCACTTTTTCTTTTCTTATAATAAAACTAGAGGACTGGTGCACAAAATTCATGTGGGGAGGGGTGGTGGTGTTCCTCAGCTCGGCCTGTGCCCTCTCACAATCTGGGACCCCTTGGGGGATGTCCAACTGCCAGTGTATGGGCCTAAACCGGCAGTCGGACATCCCGCGCAATCTGGGATGCTGCATGCAGCAGTGACCATACTTTTCATACAGGTGAAAGGCATCTTGCTGTTGTATGGGCAGCTACATTATTTTGCCCTGATTATAAAAAGTAGTACGTAACGTGGTCTTTCTGAGGCAGTAGTACCATTTTCCCCATTTATGGGTAGAAAAACTGAAGCAGAGATAAGTAATTGGCTTTGTCACACAGTTATAAGTGTCAGAATCAGGGCTGACCACAAAATGTGCAAGCCAGAGTCCATGCATGTCATCGCTGCATCATCCTGTTTTTTCAGTGTTAGAGTAGCCTTGCCAGGTTTTAATTTTTAAATCTAAGAGACTGTTCCCAATATATAGGATAGGGTCCCAAGCCTGGCCGGCAATCAGGGCCAATCTGTGGGGTGACCGGTGGGGCGATCAGAGAGCCCCCGCTGGCACCCGCCTTGGCTGGCAGCCTGGCACTGCCCCCTGCTATCACCCGCCTTGGCTGGCGGCCTGGAACTGCCTGCTCGCTGGCCCCAACCCGGGGCAGCTCCTGCGTTGAGCATCTGCCCCCTGGTGGTCAGTGTGCATCATAGTGACTGGTTGTTCCACGGGTCGTTCTGCCATTCAGTTGATTTGCATATTAGGGTTTTATTATTTAGGATTTGTACACTGAGTGGCTAGATTATGATCTCTGAACACATAATCTGGCCAATCAGTGTGTGTGTATATATATATATAAGAGGCCCTGTGCATGGGTAGGGTCCGGCCAGCCTGGTCAGGGGGAGGGGACATGGGTGGTTGGCCGGCCTGCCTGCTGGTCGAACTCCTGGTCGAGGGGACAATTTGCATATTAGCCTTTTATTATATAGGATATACACTGAGTGGCCAGATTATTATGCGTTCAGAGATCATAATAATCTGGCCACTCAGTGTATATATTCATTATAGAAAATTTTAAAACAGAATGGTATAACGGGGGAAAACCTAATCCTACCTGTTAATATTTTCAAAGATAATCACTGTTAGTGTTATTTGTTATTCTAGTCTTCTATTTCCATTCAGATATATTTTATTTTTATATAATTGGAATAGTAATTGCAAACATTTGTTGGATGTCTACAAGGTACTAGGTTTTTGCCTTAGTGATTTTATATACAGTAGCTCATAACACTTTTTGGGATAGATGCTGTTATTACTCTCATTTTACACACGGCCACTAAAAGATTATGCTAACTTGCCCAAGGTCCTACCGCTAATGTAAAATCATATTTTATAAGTGATTTGGGGTTTTTTCCTCATTTGGATTGTATCAGTCAAGATAGACTAGCTTAGGGTTGGCAAACCTTTCTGTGAAGGGGCAGATAGTAAATATTTACAGCGTTCAGGCCGAGTAGTCTCTGTTGCATCTACTCAGCTCTCACTGCTGTAGTGCAGGGACATCCACAGACAGTACATGAAGGATGAGCATGGTTGTTTTCCAGTAAAACTGGAAATAAGTGATGGGCAGGATGGACTGGTTTGTGGAGTTCTGGGTTAGATTAGGCTGCAGTTCCGACCCCTAAAGCTCATTGGCTTCACATGACAAAAGCTCCTTGCTCGCTCTGTATAGGCAGCGTGAATCGGCAGGAAGACTTGCAGTGACTCTGGGATCCGGCCGGCTGAAGGCCTCAGCTCAGCGTGTGCTCTGTGGGTCACTGCACAGCTGGAAGGAACGCTGACTCAGGGCGGCTCCTCAAGCTTCCACAGGGAAGTGACTCATCACTTATCTCATGTTCCATGTCCACAGCCAGTCACGGCCAGGCCAACTTCAAAAGCGGGGAGAAGTGTGGTCCTGCCATGTGCTGGAAAGTGGAGCGGTCGTGATTTTCATCACCATCATACAAGATAAAGTGCAGAAGCACATGGCTCACGTTTCCTGCGTGCACTGTGCTAAGACTTTAATGCACCACCTCACTTGGTCCTATTACAACCCCAGGGGATTTTTCCAGGGAAAACCAGACGTGGTCTCTCAGGTCGACTTCAAAAAATTCAAGTGTACAAAACAATTGCAAATGTTATTTGAAAGTGAGTTGCAGCGCTGTGGCACTCACGCTGCATTGTTTGTCATGGCGCTCGGTCTCCTTTAGAACAATTCTTTAAAAAAACGTAATGTGAGATTTGTTTTTAAGAGTACTCTAGCTGTCTTTCAGAATGCCACAATCTGGAATTGTTTGTGATTTGGATCAGTTCAAATATTTTTGGGAATAATAGATCGATTTTGTGTCCTTCCTGTATATTTTAAATAAATAAATAAATGCATGTTTCCCCTGAAGCTGAGAGAGGCTGCTCCCCCCAAAGCTCCAGATGCTGCGGTCAGGGTTCAATGTCAGATCTGTGAGACCCCAGATGCTGTGTCCTCTTCCCATGCCCTCACAAACACATTCGTTTTATCGATGTGTAACATTTTGCATATGTAGTTCCATTATTACACATTGGTGTTGCTTTCAAATTTTTGCTTCCCCTTTGCAAGTAAATCTTGGTACATTTCTCCTTTATTTTTTAAAAATATATTTTTATTGATTTCAGAAAGAGGAAAGGAGGGAGAGAGAGAGAGAGAGAGAAACATGAATGATGAGCGAGAATCATTGATCAGCTGCCTCCTCCACGCCCCACATTGGGGATCCAGCCCACAACTCGGGCATGTGCCCTGACCAGGAATCCAACGTGACCTTTTGATTCATAGGTCAACACTCAACCACTAGCCACGCTGGCCAGACAGTTTCTTTTCAGAACAGCTTCCCTGAAGTGGAATTACTGGGGATGAGGATATGCATTCATTAAAGGCTTTTAATACAAGACAGGTGCTATGTGCAGTTTGGTAGGTCTCGTGATTTGCCTCCTTCCTTAAGGATTACATATTAAAGCTAAAAGCTGGCTCTCTGCCATGGGCTCTGTTACCCAGGAGGTCATTGTTACTCCCCATCTCCCCAGTCTTGAACGCAGCCATCTGAGGGGAAGGGTCTTTAATCACCCATCCACTACCCCCAACACACACTCAAAACTACAGGGACTGCTCATGAGTCCTGTGCCGCCCTTTCAGGCTGTTCCAGACCCTTTTCCCCAGCTCCCCGAGATGACCCGTAATTACAAAGTGAAAGGAGAATAGGCTTCCTGCCCAGCTCCCTGACACTGGGGTTGATGATTAACATGGCCAGGAGCCTCCCAATGAGGCGGCCTCCAGGGCCTGGCCCCAGAGCTAGAGCCAACCCTGCACAGTCTTCCTGGATGCCAGTCAGAGGCTGAGGGAGGAGGCCGGGCTGAGGCCACCCTGGACATTCGAGGCTTCTGTGGTGACAGGTGAGAGGACGTGGGTGGAAGGACAGGGCCCTGAGTGTGGCCTGCAGCTCCGGACCCTCCTCTGGCTCTCAAGGAAGGCAGGGCCAGGTTGGGCGTTGGGCTCTCGGGCCACCTCTGCAGCCTAAACCTTTGCAATCAAGGGGGAAGGAGCCTTTGCTGAGACCTGTGCTTGGGAACACAGGCTTCCTGCAAAGTGCGGACTCTGGCAGAGGGACCGAAGGGTAAGCGGGCACATGCTCTGGCTGCTGCACAGTGGCACCAATGTAGCAAGGGCTGAGAGGAGAGGCAGGAAGAGGGGGAAGAGGGCTCTAGCCAGTTTGGCTCAGTGGATAGAGCATCAGCCTGCAGACTGAAGGGTCCCAGGTTTGATTCCAGTCAAGGGCACGTACCTCAGGCCCAGGCCCTGGTTGGGGCACATGCAGGAGGCAACCAATCAATGTGTTTCTCTCACATCGGTATTTCTCTCTGTCTTTCACTCTCTCTAAAAATCAATGGAAAAATATCCTAGGGTGAGGATTTTTTTAAAAAGGGTGGGAGGGGAGAAGTGGAGGGGCGGTACTTTATATACCAGAGCTTTGTATTTGTTGTTTTATCAAATTCTCAGAACAACCTCAGAAGGCAGGCTTTGATTTTACGCTGTTGTGCAGATGAAGAGGCTCAGAGAGGTTAAGCAACATGCCCAAGATCACACAGCTACAAAGGAATGGAGCCAGGTCAAGTGCAGGCCTTTCTGACCCCACACCTTCTCCCAATGGCTGTGTCCTACTTCCTGGGGCAGCAGCAGAAAGACAAGCCCTTGAGCAGGGGCTCTGTGGTTCCCGGGAGGTGGGAGACGGGGTTCTCACTTGGCTTCCTCTCTCTTCCCCAGGGCTGCCAGGAAGGGGTGCAGGGACGCCTGGCTCTCTCTGCTTGGACTTCGAGGCTCAGACCAACAAGTCTCCATGGCTCCTTATCACATCCGCAAATACCAGGAGAGCGACCGCCCGCGGGTCCTGGACTTGTTCTACAAGGGCATGGCCGAGCACGCCCCCACCACCTTCCGCCACCTCCTGAAGCTGCCACAAACTCTTGTGCTCTTGCTTGGGGGGCCCCTCGCCCTGTTTCTGGTCTCTGGGTCCTGGCTTCTGGCCCTCGTGGCCGGCCTCACCCTCCTGGCTGCCCTGAGGTTCCTGGCCCAATACCCCTGGACCCAGTATGTGTCCAACTGTTTGCGCACAGACATGCGTGACATCAGCAAATCCTACCTGAGCGAGCCAGGCTCCTGCTTCTGGGTGGCCGAGTGTGAGGGGCAGGTGGTGGGCACGGTGGGAGCTCTGCCCGCTGGGGAGCCCACCCTGCGGAAGGAGCAGTTGGAGCTGCTTCACTTAAGCGTGGCCTGGGAGCACCGGGGCCAGGGGATAGCGAAAGCCCTGGTCAGGACCGTCCTGCAGTTTGCGCGGGACCAGGGCTACAGTGAGGTTGTCCTCGGCACCAGCATGCTGCAGTACTCCGCCCTGGCCCTCTACCAGCGCCTCGGCTTCCGCAAGACCGGCCAGTGCTTCCCCTCCGTGATTAACAGGCTAACTGCTATTCTTATATTTCATTTAACCTACCGGCTCCCCTCCGCTCAGGTCTCTCAGGCGCCAGGGCAGAGACAGGACCTGTGATCTGTGTCCTGGTGGATTAGTCAGGACAGGACAGGCTCTGCCGCAGTAACATGCTCACCCTGAGTCTCACTGTGACAGCTCAGTAAAGCTTCTGTTTGTTAACATCAGAGCCCCACAGGATGGTGGTGGTTCAGCTCCATTTAGTCTTTTTCAGATGCCACTGTTGCATTTAACTAGTGATAAAAGACTGTTCATAAAATCAATCACGAAAGAATAATAAACATTTACTTAGCTGGATTCTGTGAGTCAGCAATGTAGATGGGGCTTGGCTGGGCAGCTCTTTGGTCTCGGCTTTGTCCGCACGTCCTGGGTGGCTGGTTCACGTGCCGTGGGGTTGGCTGAGTGACAGGGTGCCTGGGCTTTCTTAGGTGCCAGCAGGCTCGCTCAGGCATGGCTTCAAGGTAATTGAATGAGCCCAAGGGGAGCAGAAACAAGCAAATGCATTTTCAAGCCTCTGTAGGTCTCACACCTCTAACATCCCAGGCTCAGCGGGAAGAAAGGGACCCGCCTCTGCAGCATGCGGAGACTCCTGGCAGAGGGACTTGGAGAGGAGGGCGGGTGAGTCCCGGTGAGAAGGTTGGGGCCAGGGGGCATCAGTCTGCTCTCGGCCCAGTTTCTCTGCTGAAGGGGGAGAAGGCAGCCAGCGACAGTGTGGGATGTTGACTTCCAGGCTAGACCTGCAAGTCCTGGGACCCTGGTCGCACTGGCTTGGACCCAGTCACATGGCCCCAACAGGTCTGCAGGGAGGCTGGGAAATTGGTGTCCTGGAGAGAAATGGGGCTGGCCAGTTCCTCAGATCTGCCACACCTGGGACCCCGCCTTTGTCCCCAAATGCCCGGAGACTCCAGATCCTCACAGGTACCTTCGACTTAACTGCTTCCTCTGGTAAGACGGTCTGATCCATTGTGAGGGGGGGCTCGGGACCAGGGCCGGTGTGTGCAGCCCCCTGCACCTTTCCGAGCTGGCACATCACCGGCATGGGTGGCTCACAGGTGATCTGGAGCCTCTCACTGGGTCCCCCCAACCCAGCGGCTACTGTTCAGGAGCTGGTGAGTCCCTGGTGGCCCAGGAAATCCGGGTGCCCTTTCAGGTGTATCTTGCGACACACAGGCCTTCTCCCACCCTGCAGTGTCCTCTGCTCCTGGCTCATCTCCTCTGAAGGGTTAGCCAAGGCCACAGACCCGGCACAATCCTGCCACCTCGCTCTGTAACAAGCACATCACCTCGAAATGGGCACCATGAACCGAGTGGCTCCAACATGCATGTTCTTCTTGCCCAAAACCCTGGGCCTCAGCCTTGTCCCTTTACTTAGGTCTGTTTTCTCCCTGGTCTTGAGGCCCACACACTCCCCTCTGTCAGCCCATCCTCCTCCTCCAGGCCAGCGCCCTACAGCTGCCCCGTAATTCTCAGAAAACTTGACCACTTGTTTAACTGGCCGCTGCTTCTGGGTTTTCAACCAAACGTCTATGCCCCCTCATTGTGTTCCAGCTTCAATATGTAATGGCAGGGACTGGGGTCCCTCCTCCGTGACGGGGCAGGAGGAGGCAGGGACCTGCTCCCCTCAGCTGTCTGGGCCCAGGCTGGTGGCCCCGCAGGAGGAGTTCCCGATGGGCACCACTGGTGCTGGAGACCAGGGAGTTCACGGGGAATCTGATGATTTGAAAGGCATTTAAAGTAACAATTAAATGGCCCCACTGATTCCAGACAGACATGGTCCATGCCCTCCAGGGGTTTCCAGACCCCAGGGAGCTGAGGTGGGACCACGGAGGACAAGGGCAGATTCGTGGTCATGATGGGGGATGAGGGAATTACTGACAACATGGTAGGACATCAGAAGGGCACCTAAACCCTCGTTGGCGAGGGCTTCCCGGAGGGGCCAGGGCTTCTGCTCCTGAAAAGCAAAGCCAGGAATGTGTCACCCAGCCAGTGTGGCTCAGTGGCTGAGCGTCGACCTATGACCCAGGAGGTCACCATTCGATTCCTGGTCAGGGCACATGCCTGAGTTGTGTGCTCAGTCCCCAGTGAGGGGCATGCAGGATTCTCTCTCATCATTGATGTTTCTCTCTCCCTCTCCTCTCTCTTCCTCTCTGAAATAAACTAACATACATATACACATACACATACACATACACATCAGATACACATACACACCACATACATATACATATACACATACACATCACACACATATACATACATATACATATACACATACATATACATATACATAAACACATACACATCAGATACACATACACATCACATACATATACATATACACATACACATCACATACACATACACATCACATACATATACATGTACATGTACATATACATATACATACATATGAATGTGTCCATCACCTGCTCCAGGCCCCTGCACGCATTGCCCATCTCCAGGTCTTTCGGTGAACGGAGCTCTTGCCCGGGCCTGGTGGCTCCGCTGGTGGAGTGTCGTCCGTGCACTGACAGGTGTGGTTTCAGTTCCTAGTCAGGGCACCTACTGGGTTGCGGGTTGGGTCAGGAAGCATACAGGAGGCAACAGATCGATGTTGCTCGCTCGCTCGCTCTCTCTCACCCTCCCTCTCTCTCAAATCAATAAACATCCTCCAGTCAGGAAAATAAACAAACAAACCATCGGAAGCTCTCTTTCTGCTTGAGGCCTTTCGCACATGCTGTTCCCTCTTCTGGAACGTTCTCTTTCAACCTCTCCTCTACCCATCATGCTCTATGTCTGTTCAATTCCTACACTTTTCCGCTGAGCAGAGGGATAATTGTGTTGAGGAGGCAACCCTTGAGAAAGCTCAGTTCCTCCTACTAGTATGCTGGCAGACACAGCTGTTCATTCCCTGCTAATCAGAGGGTGGTTCCCAGCCAGCAGCAGGACATGGCCTCGATGCTTGTTAAAAACAAGTGTGGAAAAAACAAGCGCGAATACGAAGCTTCTTGTGCCCACGGGTTAATATTACACATTAGCATTAATCCCGGGCAGTTTTCTTCTACATGCAGCACGGCACCAGCCTCCCAGGGGCCTCTGCTCCGTCTTAGGTCCGAGCTCCCTGCTGCCTGGTCATCCCGGCGAGGGGGCTGATGTGGCCAAACAGCAGGACCGAGGCTGGCCGCCCAGGCTGCTTCCTCGTTGGCCCATCTTCCCCAGACCAAATCCACACTCACTGCCAATGGAGTCTTCTTATTTTATTTTGTTTTTCTATTACAGTTCACGTTCACTGTTATTTTGTATTAGTTTCAGGCATACAGCACAGTGGTTAAACAATCATATACTTTACAAATTGATCCCCCCTGATATTTCCAGTACCCATCTGGCACCATCTATAGCTATATTTTATAGTGTTATTGACTATATTCCCTATGCTGTACTTTACATCCCCGTGACTATTTTGTGACTACCAATTTGTACTTCTTCTTTTTAAAAATATTTTTATTGATTTCAGAGATGAAGGGAGAGGGAAAGAGATAGAAACATCAAAGATGAGAGAGAATCATCGATCGGCTGCCTCCTGCAAGCCCCCTACTGGGAATCTAGCCCACAACCCCGGCATGTGCCCCTGACCGGAATTGAACCCGGGACCCTTCAGTCCGCAGGCTGACGCTCTATCCACTGAGCCAAACCAGCCAGGGCCAATTTGTACTTTTTAACCCCTTCACCTTTTAACCCAGCCCCAAATCCCCTCCCCCTCCCTCTGACAACCATCAGTCTGTTCTCTATCTATGAGTCTGTTTCTATTTTGTCTATATTGTTCTTTAGAATATAATATATATATATATATCTCCCGGTAGCTCAGCCTCCCCAGTCACCTGAGCTGGGAGCTCTAGGTGCACCCCTTTATGGGCTGTATGCAGAGTCTTGTTGTAGTTGAGCCTTGATTGCTGTTGGTGTCACTGGGAGGAATTGACCTCCAGGCCAATTGACTGTGGGGATCAGCTGCGACTGCAGTGGGAGAGCTGCTGTGCTGGAGACACCTCTATGGAGCAGGACTTGCTTCAGTGGGGCTTTGGTGCTCACTGAGTCTGCCCCTTGAGTGTGTCACTTATGGGTGTGAAGAGTTGTAATCTGGTATGGTCTCACTCTGACCACTGGGTACAGTGGCTCTTGGGTCTCCAGGGAGGTGCAAAGTCAGCCACTGCCTGGTGCCACCCAGTAGGAGCTACAGAGAGATCTGCAGATTCCTCCTTTTTTTTTTTTTTTTTTTAATATATTTTATTGATTTTTTTACAGAGAGGAAGGTAGAGGGATAGAGAGCTAGAAACATTGATGAGAGAGAACCATCGACCAGCTGCCTCCTGCACACACCCCATCGGGGATGTACCCGCAACCAAGGTACATGCCCTTGACCGGAATAGAACCTGGGACCTTTCAGTCTGTAGACCGACGCTCTATCCGCTGAGCCAAACCGGTTTCGGCTGATTCCTCCTCTTTGTATCGGGTTTGGGAGTGCCCAGACGAGGCCCAGCTATGAAGCAAGGCAGGCTGGTGCTGGTGCCAGTCTTGGGCCTTTTATTGATAGGTTTGGGTCTCCCTGACCCAGCTGCAGCCTGTTTGAGAGATTTCACCCTGATCAAGCAAAGGCCATTTATATGCAAAGCTGCTGCACACAGCTTGGGTGGGGTTATAAATTGGGTGAGGCGGGGTCTTACGGAATCACCAGGGTGGAGCAAACAGAAATGGCTGCCAGTCAGCCCTGCGACCAGGAAGGTCCCAGCACAGGACCAATGATCCCTGCAAGCCGCCCCCGAGTTCCTGTCCTGATGCCAGACAATCCAGTTCCTCCCGGTTTGTGTCTGTGTTCCCCAGAGCCTCGCCAGGCCCTGGACCTCAGAGGAAGTGGGAGCTTGTAAGTTCAGTTCGTGGTGCCGGCCTTTTAAGAGGAGCAGCTGGGGCTCCAGCAACCTCTGTGTCACTGCGCCCCCATCCCCACTGGTTTTTACAGCCCGTAGTTCCTGTCCCAGCTCTGGGACCCTGGGCTGGGGGTCTGGTGTGGGGTGGAACCGCTTGCTCCTCCAGGCGCCCTCTACAGAGGCATCTCCCTCCCGATTAAAAAAGCAGCACACGTGGGGGCCAGCCCAGCCTCTTCCGAGCCTCTGCACCTCCTACCAGTCTCGGTGTGCTTGCTTCTTTCCCTCTCTAGTTGTAGGACTTCCTTCCACTCAGCCAGCTTTCCAGCGGTTTTGGATGATGGTTGCTCTGTATTTTAGTTGTAACTTTGATGTGGTTGAGGGAGGTGGTGAGTACAAACATTTACCTCCGCCGCCATCTTCTGAGCTCCTGTACCATGGCTTTTAAATTTTATTTTAAATTCTTTATTGTTTAAAGTATTACATAGGTCTCCGTCCTCCCCCCCCCCCATTGACCTCTCCCCCCATGGCTTTGTAAGCAGGTTTTCATGTAAGGGTTCCAAAGCTGTCAGGTGGATGCTCCTGTGACTGTGAATTGGCGGAGGACGCTGGCGTCAGGATAGTGGTCTAAGGGTAACGAATCAAACGAGCTCAGAGGGATGCACCAAGTGCGATAAGAAATTTACTGTGAGAGCGGAAACCAAAACAGAAATTTCAAAGATTATCAAGACAGTTTCGGGGGTTTAGGGGGTTTGCCACGCGTTGCCAAGCGGGAGGGGAACGGGGACTGGTGACTTAATGTGTGCCTGTTTCCTTTCGGGGTGATTAGCATGGTTTGAGACGTAATATAGGTGGTTGTACAACATAATGAATGTACTAAACGCCTTGGGACATTTTAAAATAATTTTATGCTATTTTTTAAAAATCCGGTAAAAAAAGGATGAGTTGGATCAGCGGTCACCAACCTTTTGGGCCCCACAGACCACCGGTTGGCTCCTTAATTCAAAAGGAGGATAGAAAAGTTTGGGGAGAGCAGAGCTGATGAGAGGTGTTCGCTGGGGGAGGGGCTGCTGGGCTGAGCCTGCCCTTAGCAAAGCGGGGAGGGCGGTGCCCTGTGTGAGCCCAAGCCCGCTGACAGGAGCGGCCTGGAGGCACCTGTGCCTCTTCCTGCTGGGGAGCAGGAGCGCCCGCCTGGGCACCTGAGTCACAGTCGGGGCCGTGGGCCTGGGCTCCGGCAGAGGGAGGGTGTTGGGGTGTGAGTGTGTGTGTGTGTGTGTGTGTGTGTGTGTGTGTGTGTTGGGGGGAGTGCTTCTTCTGAGCGCAGGCCCTTGGGATGCAGACAAAGTGAGGCCGGGGACCCAGGGAAGGGAATGCACAGATGTGCGCAGGGACCTCTCGGGCAGGTGTGGGAGACTGACGTTTCCGGAAAGTAGGAAGCAGGGAGGGCATGGTCCGTGGTGACTGCAGAGCTCAGTGACTGAACCCAGCAGGAAGAAAACCTGGAATGCTGGCTCCAGATTTCCCTTCACCTTTCTTTAGTTAATAATTTGTTTAATTTGATGGATGAGGCTTTATGTAACAGCAAGCGTCTCCCTTCTCCTCGGCTGTTGCTTGGGTTTGGGGGGCAGGCTAGCAGGAGGTGGGAATACTACTAGGCAACTGAAAGGAATGAACAGACTGGTGACATGTGCAAGATGAATGAATCTCAAAATAATAAAAACGTCTATGTACTTACCTACTTTAATCAGGTCTATGGACAGTAGAAAGATGAATGGAACAGTTGGTCAGGGTACTTGTAGCTACCAACGTGGGTGAATCAGCTGTAGTAAGTGAGCAGTTGCTTGTTAAGAAATAACGATTTGACAGCAACAGACGCGCTTGACCGGAGGCGAAGGCTTCGAGGAGGGAGTGGGCACCAGAAGCATGTGGCTGGCAGTGGCCAGGGGTCTCTGTGGAGACCACGGCCCACACCGGGTCCTGGGGAACAAAGGGAGCCTCAGTCACACAGGGGAATTTGGCCAAGTGTGGGCTGCCCTCTGGTGGGCGGGGCTCGAAGGATGAAGCTTACCCGCACCAGACAGAGCTGGCTTTCCTCACCCACGGATTCATCAGGCACCTGCCTGTGGGGCCAGCCTGACTCTGAGGAGGCAAACAAGCAGGCCCCGGAGTCAGAGCTGCCTCCGTGTGGGGTCCCACCGGCCAGGCGGCCAGGCGCTCTGGGGCTTGGGTAGGTTATCTCAACTTTCCGGGCCTCGGTTTCCCATTTGTAAAGTGGGCACATTGATACCAACCTTAGCTCTTAAGCTGCTGTGAATGTCCACAGCAGAGCATAGGCCCTGGCTGGGTGGCTCAGTTGGTCGGAGCATCATCCGGTACAACAAAGGTTGCGGGTTCGATCCCCAGTCGGGGCACGTACCTAGGTTGCAGGAGGCAGCCAAACTCTCTCTCTCTTTCTCTCTCTCCCTCTCTCTTCTCTAAAAAAATAAAAAATAGCACAGCATAGGGAAATACCTTTCTCACAGTGCCAGGCGTCTAACTTCTCAGTGGACGCCAGCTCTGTCCCCGTGTCCCGGCAGTGGTGGGTGCTGAGGCAGGCAGTGCAGTGAAATAAGACTCACTGGTGGAAACGGAAAACAGTGCAGCCATTTTGGACAATAGTTTGGCAGTTCCTCAAAATGTCACACAGATGGACCACGTGACCTCTGACCCCACTCCTGGGTGTATACTAAGGTGACCAGATTTTAACATTGGTAAAGCGGGACACCATTGACCGGGCGGGGGGGGCGGGGGAGAGAGGGGAATTCTTTTTTTTTTAAAAAAAATATATTTTATTGATTTTTTACAGAGAGGAAGGGAGAGGGATAGAGAGTCAGAAACATCGATGAGAGAGAAACATCGATCAGCTGCCTCTTGCACACCCCCTACGGGGGATGTGCCCACAACCAAGGTACATGCTCTTGACTGGAATCGAACCTGGGGCCCTTGAATCCACAGGCCGACGCTCTATCCACTGAGCCAAACCAGTTTCAGCCCAGGGGGGAGGGGGGGTGTTCTTAATTAAAAATTTGGTCTATATTGTAATCACTTTTTGTTTTTTTAATAAAAGGAAATTCACTTCTTAGATCATCGTTGAATTTGCATCCTCTTTTCTTACTCATTATGTTAAAAATCTAAAAAAATAATTTAAAATTATATTATAAATTATTATATACATATTGCTTAAAAACACAGTAAGTAGGTACATAATTACATGAACATATTTTATTGTTAGTTTATAAATTAAATTAATTTGATTGTTATAAAGTAACTATATTTAAAAAATTATTTTAATCCTATATTTCTTTCTAAATAATAACAATACTAACTTGTATTATTTTTCCTCTGAATTTGCCGTAACGTAAGTCGTAAGTGTCACTTTCAAGGCCGGCGCTGGACTTTTTGCCGCCACTATAAAATATAAATAATATGAGTACTGTCTGCTAAATTCAAGAAAATTTATGTATTTATGAAATAAATAAATAAATTACTTACCTAAATTATCTGAATAGCTGATTTGTAATGACATCACTTGTTTAACTAGCTTACTAGCACACAGTACGATGTGTATGGTCTGAGAGACAGTTACAAAATGTTTTCGTCGTTGCCAATCCCAAAAAATGCCATTGTTCATTAAGTCCCAACAATGGTGGTCGAATTCTAACAACTGATCAACAATGCGAACTTTGATAAGCAGTTCTCGATAATCAGTTCTCAACAATTATTTGTTGTTATTAACGTTTAACATTATAAAATTAACAAAAATAATATAAAACTCATATCCTGGCTAAATAGCCACATGGCCGCCGAAAACCGTATATTCCCTTCCCGTTCTCCCGCCGTTCCCTAGCTTGTCGTGCATTCTTTCCAAAAATCGGCACTTTTTTAAAACGCCGCGGGACACGGGACAAATTGTTAAAAATTGGGACTGTCCCGCCAAAAGCGGGACGTCTGGTCACCTTAGTGTATACCCGAAGAGCTGAGAATGCTCACCGCAGCAGCATGCACAGAGCCCAGAGGGGAAACCACCCGTTCGCCCACCAGCCAATGAGGGATAAAGAAACGCTCTCGCCCGGCCGCGTGGCTCGTGGTTGAGCGTCGACCTATAGACCAGGAGGAAGAGGGGGTGTAGACAGACCCCAAGTAGGTAGATCCCCGAGATGTTCCAGACCCTTTTCCCCAGCTCCCAGATAATGACCCGTAATTACAAAAGTGAATGGAGAACAGGCTCGCCGCCCTGTCCGAGCCCAGCTCCCTGACACTGGGGTTGATGATTAACATGGCCAGGAGCCAGCCAATGAGGCGGCCTCCAGGCCCTGGCCCCAGAGCTAGAGCCAGCCCTGCACAGTCCTCCTGGATGCCAGTCAGAGGCTGAGGGAGGAGGCCAGGCTGAGGCCACCCTGGACATTCGAAGCTTCTGTGGTGACAGGTGAGAGGACGTGGGTGGAAGGACAGGGCCCTGAGTGTGGCCTGCAGCTCCGGACCCTCCTCTGGCTCTCAAGGAAGGCAGGGCCAGGTTGGGCGTTGGGCTCTCGGGCCACCTCTGCAGCCTAAACCTTTGCAATCAAGGGGGAAGGAGCCTTTGCTGAGACCTGTGCTTGGGAACACAGGCTTCCTGCAAAGTGCGGACTCTGGCAGAGGGACCGAAGGGTAAGCGGGCACATGCTCTGGCTGCTGCACAGTGGCACCAATGTAGCAAGGGCTGAGAGGAGAGGCAGGAAGAGGAGAAGTGGAGGGGCGGTACTTTATATACCAGAGCTTTGTATTTGTTGTTTTATCAAATTCTCAGAACAACCTCAGAAGGCAGGCTTTGATTTTATGCTGTTGTACAGATGAAGAGGCTCAGAGAGGTTAAGCAACATGCCCAAGGTCACACAGCTACAAAGGAATGGAGCCAGGTCAAATGCAGGCCTTTCTGACCCCACACCTTCTCCCAGTGGCTGTGTCCTACTTCCTGGGGCAGCAGCAGAAAGACAAGCCCTTGAGCAGGGGCTCTGTGGTTCCCGGGAGGTGGGAGACAAGGGGTTCCACTTGGCTTCCTCTCTCTTCCTCAGGGCTGCCGGGAAGGGGTGCAGGGACGCCTGGCTCTCTCTGCTGGACTTAGAGGCTCAGACCCACAAGTCTCCATGGCTCCTTATCACATCCGCAAATACCAGGAGAGCGACCGCCCGCGGGTCCTGGACTTGTTCTCAAAGGGCGCAGCCGAGCACGCCCCCACCACCTTCCGCCACATCCTGAAGCTGCCACAAACTCTTGCATTCTTGCTTGGGGGGCCCCTCGCCCTGTTTCTGGTCTCTGGGTCCTGGCTTCTGGCCCTCGTGGCCGGCCTCACCCTCCTGGCTGCCCTGAGGTTCCTGGCCCAATACCCCTGGACCCAGTATGTGTCCAACTGTTTGCGCACAGACATGCGTGACATCAGCAAATCCTACCTGAGCGAGCCAGGCTCCTGCTTCTGGGTGGCCGAGTGTGAGGGGCAGGTGGTGGGCACGGTGGGAGCTCTGCCCGCTGGGGAGCCCACCCTGCGGAAGGAGCAGTTGGAGCTGCTTCACTTAAGCGTGGCCTGGGAGCACCGGGGCCAGGGGATAGCGAAAGCCCTGGTCAGGACCGTCCTGCAGTTTGCGCGGGACCAGGGCTACAGTGAGGTTGTCCTCAGCACCAGCATGCTGCAGTACTCCGCCCTGGCCCTCTACCAGCGCCTCGGCTTCCGCAAGACCGGCCAGCACTTCTTTGCCAAAAGCTGGGAACTAATTGCTGTTCCTGCATTTCAGTTAACCTACCGGCTCCCCTCCGCTCAGGTCTCTCAGGCGCCAGGGCAGAGACAGGACCTGTGATCTGTGTCCTTGTGGATTAGTCAGGACAGGACAGGCTCTGCCGCAGTAACAAGCTCACCCTGAGTCTCACTGTGACAGCTCAGTAAAGCTTCTGTTTGTTAACATCAGAGCCCCACGGGGATGCTGGTGGTTCAGCTCCATTTAGTCTTTTTCAGATGCCACTGTTGCATTTATCTACTGACACAAGACTCTTGCATAAAATCAATCAAAAAGTTAATGAACATTTACTTAGCTGGATTCTGTGAGTCAGCAGTGTAGATGGGGCTTGGCTGGGCAGCTCTTTGGTCTCGGCTTTGTCCGCACGTCCTGGGTGGCTGGTTCACGTGCCGTGGGGTTGGCTGAGTGACAGGGTGCCTGGGCTTTCCTAGGTGCCAGCGGGCTCGCTCAGGCATGGCTTCAAGGTAATTGGATGAGCCCAAGGGAAGCAGGGACCTGCTCCCCTCAGCTGTCTGGGCCCAGGCAGGCGGCCCCGCAGGAGGAGTTCCCACATGGGCACCACTGGTGCTGGAGACCAGGGAGTTCCCGGGGAGTCTGATGATTTAAAAGGCGTTTAAAGTAACAATTAAATGGCCTCACTGATTCCGGACAGACATGGTCCATGCCCTCCAGGGGTTTCCAGACCCCAGGGAGCTGAGGAGGGACCACGGAGGACAAGGGCAGATTCGTGGTCATGATGGGGGATGAGGGAATTACTGACAACATGGTAGGACATCAGAAGGGCACCTAACCCCCTCGTTGGCGAGGGCTTCCCGGAGGGGCCAGGGCTTCTGCTCCTGAAAAAGAAAACCAAGGACGAGCGTGTCCATCACCTGCTCGCGCTGCCCACCCACGCTGAGCTGCCCCAGTTCTTTCAGGAAACGAAGCTCTCCTTCTGCCGCGGCCTTCGCACATGCTGTTCCCTCTGTCTGGAACATTCTCCTTCAACCTCTCCTCCACCATCCTCTTTCTTCAGCTGAGTCGCAAGGATAATTGTTGGAATGATAATCTCTGAGCAGGCAATGGTACATGGCGAATGTACTAAATATCACCAAACTGTACACTTTCAAATAATTTATGTGACATTCGACTTTAAAAAATGGCAGAGTTTAGATCCTTCTAAAACCGCAAAGAACAGGCAAAAGGTTAAGGAGAGCAGAGATGATGAGAGGTTTTTTTTTTTTTTTTAATATATCTTATTGATTTTCTACAGAGAGGAAGGGAGAAAGATAGAAAGCTAGAAACATCAATGAGAGAGAAACATCAACCAGCTGCCGCCTGCACACCCCCTACTGGGGATGTGCCCGCAACCAATGTACATGCCCTTGACCGGAATCGAACCTGGGACCTTTCAGTCTGCAGACCGATGCTCTATCCACTGAGCCAAACCGGTTTTGGCTGAGGAGAGGTGTTCACTGGGGGAGGGGCTGCTGGGCTGAGCCTGCCCTTAGCAAAGCGGGGAGGGCGGTGCCCTGTGTGAGCCCAAGCCCGCTGACAGGAGCGGCCTGGAGGCACCTGTGCCTCTTCCTGCTGGGGAGCAGGAGCACCCGCCTGGGCACCTGAGTCACAGTCGGGGCCGTGGGCCTGGGCTCCGGCAGAGGGAGGATGTTGGGGTGTGAGTGTGTGTGTGTGTGTGTGTGTGTGTGCGTGTGTGTGTGTGTGTGTGTTGGGGAGAGAACTTCTTCTGAACTGGTGCTGTGGGCAGTGGGTCCCACAGGCCCGTGGGATGCAGACAGAGTGAGGCCGGGGACCCAGGGAAGGGAATGCACAGATGTGCGCAGGGACCCCTCGGGCAGGTGTGGGAGACTGACGTTTCCGGAAAGTGAGAGAGAGGGCTTGGTCCACGGGAACTGTGAGGTCAGCGACTGAACCCAGCAGGAAGAGAACCTGGAATGCCGAGGCCAGACTTCCCCCCGCCTTCTTTAGGTCATGAGTCATTTGTTCGATGTGAAGGTTGAGGTTTCATTCGGAACTTGGTGTAAACCTTAGACCTCGAGGTTTCCTTTTATGTAACCGCGTACGGGTGAACTGGACTCCCTTCCTTTGTGTCTGTTTTGCCTCCTGTGCACCGGCCTCCGCCTGGCACGCTCACGGTGCCCGCGTGGTGCCGTCATCCCGGCAGGGCTGCCGCCTGGCCTGCCGCCGCCTCGTCTCTTCCTCTGTGTTTTATTATGGTGGTAGAATAGACATGACACCCACCACTTCACCAGTTTAAACCTGTATAGTTTAGTCACACGAGCTGCTCTCACCGTGCGGTCTCGCCATCACCGCTGTCGGCAGCCAGGACTTTCCAGGCCTGAAACTGAAACTGGACACGTTGAGCTGCCACTCCCATTCCCCCGCCTTCCCAGCCCTGCACCACTGTTCCCTTCCTGTCTCGGAATTTGCCTGTTCCAGGTCCTCATTACGGTGGCCTCAGACACTCTCGGTCCCCTTGTGTCTGGCTTGTTTCATTTAGCGTCACGTCCTCACGGTTCATCCCATTGGAGCACGTGCCAGGATTTAAGTACCGTATTTTCCGGCGTATAAGACGACTGGGCGTATAAGATTTTCCTGGGTTAAAAAGTCGTCTTATACGCCGGAAAATACGATATTTGCTGATTTCTGTCCCTCTGATAACCAATTAAGTGTGAAAAACTCAACTACCGTATTTTCCGGTGTATAAGACGATTTTTTAACCCAGGAAAATCTTATACACCCAATCGTCTTATACGCCGGAAAATACAGTACCTTGTGAGGGGCCAGCGGGAGGCGGTGCTGTGTATACAACACATTTCGTCCATTCGCTCATCTGCTGATGGACACTTGAGTTGTCTCCCCCTTTTGACAAAAGTTAGTTTTTAAACCATCTAGGAAAACAACAACAGCTAGGTTAAAATAGGGACATGGTTAATTTTTAATAGGAGTCATCTTGCCACTGTGGGGGCATGTTCATGAATAACTTTTTTGGCGTGGATTACAAACCTCACAGTCACCTTCCGGAAAAAAATCAACGTGAACCTGCCCAGCTTCATACACTGAGGATAGCAGTTTAGATTTTGTTAAAGGTGAGTCTTGTTATCAGAAGTTTATTTTAGGAACAAGCTATGCAGGAAGTACAGACTGTGGCCAGGTGGCTGACAGGACAAAATGGTAGGACCTCTATTTTGAGCATCACAGGCACTTAATTAGGGACGCTGCCCCTGTGGGCCAACCGCCGAGAGCCAGGGTTAGAGGACCATAGGGAAGAGCAGAACCTAGAGGCTGCTCTCTCCGGCCATCACCTCCCCTCGGCCAATACCTCCCCTCGGGCCAACACCTCCCCTCGGCCAACACCTCCCCTCGGCCAACTCCTCCCCTCGGCCAACACTGCCCCTCGGGGAATCTTCACCCAGTGGTGTGAAGCAGGGACAGGGACATGTTGGGTTAGGGCAGTGGTCGGCAAACTGCAGCTCATGAGCCACATGCAGCTCTTTGGCCCCTTGAGTTTTTAGCAAAGGCCAGCTTAGGAGTACCCTAATTAAGTTAATAACAATGCACCTACCTATATAGTTTAAGTTTAAAATTTGGCTCTCCAAAGAAATTTCAAACGTTGTACTGTTGACATTTGGCTCTGTTGACTAATGAGTTTGCCGACCACTGGGTTAGGGATCTGTTGCCGGAAGAGCAGCCCAGTGAAGCCCATGGACAGAAGTGGAAACCCCCAGGGCTTGTGGGCCTAGGAAACAGGAGGCCAGAGCACCCTGCTGGGGTGCTGGGATGGAGCCCTGAGGCTCCCAGAAGCCTGGGCTCAGGGGAACAGCGCTTGGCAGGAAGGCTAAGCTCTGGCCGTGGGACCTTCTGAGAGACAGGCGGGTGGGACAGAGGGGGTCTGTCGTCTGTTGGGTGCAACGTGGGGGTTCCCTTTCCTCCAGCCACTGAAGACACGAGTGGCTTCTCGTTGGAAGCAGCAAGAGGCAGCTGGTGCCTTGATGATGTTTGTAACCTGGAGACCTTTGGACCTGAACTGCCTGGTGAGACAGACAGGAGGGTGAGCAGGACACCAGCCCGCCACGCACACGCCTCTGTCTGGGAAGGTCACACTGCCACCCTTCTCTCCACCTGCTCTTCCAGGCAGCATGACCTTTCATGACCTTTATTTTCTTCACATCTCCCACTCTTATTATTATTATTTTAATCCTCTCTGGAGGATATGTTTTTTTATTGATTTTTAGAGAGAAAGAGAGAGACATTGATGCGAGAAACAAATATCAGTCGGCTGCTTCCTGTACACGCCTCAACGGGGGCTGGATCCGACATCCCAGGTATGAGCCCTGATGGGGAATGGAACCGGCCACCTTTGGTGCACAGGACGACGCTCCAACCAACCGAGCTACCTGGCTGGGACATCGCATCACACACGTAAACGACCTCCTTCCCTTGTAAAGACGTAGTTAACTTTGTCCTCACTGTTGACAGATTGTAGTTTGCCTTTTGAATTGTTTTAGCCTAACCTGCCTTCTCTTAGGCTTCCTGATCTGGCATTTGTATCTTCCCCTTTTTTGTTGTTGTTTTATCTTCCCTTTTTAAAAAGTTTAATTTATAAACTCTTAGTTTCATTATATATTTTAAAATTATTTTGTTACTTAAAAAAGTCATGCACTAAAACTTTTTTTTTTTTTAGCTGAGAAATTCTGTTATATTAGTTTTAGGTGTACAGCATAGTGGACATTATATAATTTACAATGTGTCCCCCTGATATTTCAAGCACCTACCTGGCACCATACATAGTTATTATAATATTATTGACTATAGTCTCTATGCTGTACTTTATATCCCTGTGACTATTTTGTAACCACCAATTTGGACTTTTTTTGAGGATATCTTTTCCATTGATTTTTTTTAGAGAGAGTGGGAGGGGGGGAAGGAGAGAGCAGGGAGTGGGGAAGAGAGAGAGAGGGAAAGAGAAAGAGAGAGGGAAACATTAAGGTGAGAGAGATACATCAATTGTTGCCTCCCTCATGCGCCCAAGACCTGGGCTGGGATGGAACCTGCAAACCCAGGTACGTGCCCTTGGCTGAGTATTGAACCCAGGACCCTTTGGTGTGTGGGCCAATGCTCTAACCACTGAGCACACTGACTAGGGCACCAATTTGTACTTCCTTTTTTAATATATATTTTTATTGATTTCAGCAAGGAAGGTAGAGGGAGAGAGAGAGAAACATCAATGATGAGAGAGAATCACTGATCGGCTGCTTCCTGAATGCCCCACTGGGGATCCAGCCTGCAACCTGGACATGTGTCCTGACCAGGAATTGAACCATGACCTCCTGGCTCATGGGTCAACATTCAAACCACACCAGCCAGGCAATTTATCATATTTTTACAAGCCAGTTGTTTGTTCTTCTTTGAAGTTGCCTGCTCATGTATTTTGAGCCCATCTTTCTATAGACTGAGCCTTTTAAAAATTTTATTGATTTTTTACAGAAAGGAAGGGAATAGTTAGAAATAGCGATGAGAGTGAAACATCAATCAGCTGCCTCCTGCACACCCCCTACTGGGGATATGCCCACAACCAAGGTACATGCCCTTGACTGAAATTGAACCCGGGACCCTTTAGTCCACAGCCGATGCTTTATCCACTGAGCAAAACCAGCTAGGGCTGCCTATTTTTGATTAGATTATCTTCCTTTTGTTAAGTTGTATAAGTTTCCTGAAAATTTTGGAGATTAAACCCTTATCAGATATAACATTGGCAAATATGTTCTCCCATGCAGTGGGCTTTCTTATTGTTTTGTTGATTTTCTTTTGCTGTGTAGAAGCTTTTTATTTTGATGTAGTCCCATTTGTTTATTTTCTCCTTAGTTTCCATTGTCCTAGGAGCTGCATCAGTAAAGGTATTACTATGACATATGTCTGATACATTGCTGCTTATGGATTCTTCTAAGATTTTTATGGTTTCCCATTTTCTGTTTAAGTCCTTTATCCATTCTGAGTTTATTTTTTGTGTATGGTGTAAGTTGGTGTTCTAGTTTCATTCTTTTTTGGCATGTATTTGTCCAATTTTCCCAACACCATTTATTGAAGAGACTGTCTTGACTCCATTGTATGTTCTTGTCTCTTTTGTCAAATATTAATTGAGCTTAATAGCTTGGGTCGATTTCTGGGTTCTCTGTACTGTTCCATTGGCCTATATGTCTGTTCTTGTGCCAGTACCAGGCAATTTTGAGAACAGTGGGTTTGTAATATAGCTTGATATCTGGCATTGTGATTGCTACAACTTTGTTCTTTCTCAGGATTGCTGCGGCTATTTGGGTTCTTTTTTTTATTCCAGATGAATTTTTGGAACGTTTGTTCTAGGTTTGTGAAATATGACATTGGTATTTTAATGGGGAGTGCATTGAATCTATAGATTTCTTTGGGTAGTATGGACATTTTAATGATGTTGCTTCTACTGACCCATGGACATGGTATATTATTCCGTTTATTTATGTCTTCCTCTATCTCTTTTTTCAATGCCCTGTAGTTTTCTGAGTACAGATCTTTTACCTCCTTAGTTTATTCCTAGGTATCTTAATTTTTTTGTTGTTGTTGCAATGGTAAATTGGATTGTTTTTTCAGTTTCTCTTTCTGTGAGTTCATTATTGGTGTATAAAAAAGCCATAAATATCTGGGTGTTACTTTTGTATCCTGCTACATTGTCGAATTCATTTATTAAGTCTAGTAGTTTTTTGAAAAAAAGTTTTAAGTTCTTAGAGATACTCTCCTATTATTTATTTCTAATGTTTTCATGTTTTGCCTTTCACACTAAAGTCTTTAATTTTTAAAAAGTTTTAAATCTTTACCTAACATATATACTGTATATATAACACTAGAGGCCCGATGCATGAAGATTCGTGCAAGATGGGCCTTCCTTCCCCTGGCTGCCGGCACCACCTTTGCTCGGGCCAGAGCCGCCTTTCCGCCTTTGCTCTGGCCCGAAGCTGCCTTTTCACACTGCCCAGAGGCGTGGAGTGGCTGGGGCGGTGCAGAACGCCTGCATTGTTGCCATGGCGACGACACAAATGTCTCATCCTGCCTCCTTGGTGCCTGTGCATGCAAATTAGCCTGCCATCTTTGTTGGGTTAATTTGCATACGCACTCCTGATTGGCTGGTGGGTGTCACGAAGGTTCAGTCAATTTGCATCTTTCTCTTTTATTAGTGTGTGTGTATATATATAAGTGGCACAGTGCATGAAATTCGTGCACATTGAAAGGGAATTAGAGGAAATATTTTAATATTGCTATGTGCCCTTTCTCTATAATAGAAGTGTCTGGCTGGCCCCACTCCCATTGGGCGACACCAAGATCCAGCTGGCCCCACCCCTGCCAAGCCCTGCCGGGTGGGGGATGCAGCCTTATGTCCCCCGGCCCTGGCGCAGGAGGCACAGCCTGAGGTCCCCTGACCCTGGCCCACGCCACGCACTCTCACCCAGACCCTCAGTGCCATGGGACCCATCAATGCACCTCCTGGTGACTGGTCGTTTGGTTGTTACGGATGAAAATAAAGTCATGCATTTAAGCATGCACATTCATTTTCAATGCCTGATTTGTCTACATTCTCTAAATTGCAAAATAAATAAGATCTTCAGCCAGATAGCATCATAATGCCAAGTTCTTTATATAATGACATATACCAGTGGTCGGCAAACTGCGGCTCGAGAGCCACATGCGGCTCTTTGGCCCCTTGAGTTTTTAGCAAAGGCTAGCTTGGGAGTACCCTAATTAATAATAATGTACCTACCTATATAGTTTAAGTTTAAAAAATTTGGCTCTCAAAAGATATTTCAATCGTTGTACTGTTCATATTTGGCTCTGTTGACTAATGAGTTTGCCGACTGACATATACCATTCTCTCCACTCAGTATGCTCCATTTGAATGGATTAAATGTATGTGACTCATATGAAAGGCACTGCTGCTTGCTCTTAATAGAGGAAGCATTAGCTCATTACCTAATGCCATAAAGTGGTTTCAATGGCATGTACTGACTTGAAGAACAGAAGGGAAAATAACAAAACCCCCAAAAAACAATGTTTAGTGCTGTGGATGGCAGAATTCTCCCCCTTACCCTTTGTTTTTTTCTGCTTTTTCCATGAACCTATTTGCGCTCTGCCACAGAAGACAAAATCAGATGCTATAATCTGCATTTTATAGTGCCATTTGAGTACAAAGAGTTTTTTCGATCTTTATTATTATTTTTAATCAATGCAGCTCAAACTTGCTCCCATCGTTCCAGGAGCCAGGCCAACACCTTTGCTAGGTGCTGTCAGGCTTCAGGGCTGGGCAGGGAACACGCCAGGTGTTGCTGGAAATGAATCAGCTCTCCTCTCTACATAGCAGGAGTGTTTTCATTATAAAATGCAAAGCAGCAGCCGTTTTCCATTACCCCCATCCCCAGCCCTCCTCGCCCGGGGTCGTAGGAAGGGGCTGGGAGGATATTTACTCTCCGCTCCGTGATTTCTCTCATTTAACTGAGCCCAGTGGCAGCTGCTTCTCTGAGCACAACGCCAGCCGGCTCAGGGGTAGCTGCACCTGGAAGGCAAGCGGCAGAGCTGACCAGGGGCTTTGACCAAGCCTGAGCCCGTGGGTCACAGCAACCTCGGCAGGCGGGCTGCTCCCAAAGACTCTAGGCCCCTCCCAGCTCCGCACCCCAGCTCCCTGCTCTCCCCCTTTCACCCACAGGTGCCACCGGCGTGGTGTGCCCTAAGGCTCGGTGTGCAGATGCCAGGGTTGCAGGTTCAAGATGCTCCACCTCCTCCTGGCACTTTGAGCCATACGTGCCGGCAGGGACCTTTCCACTCAGTCTTGGTCTTTGGTCACTGCTGAGGTTTTCTGGACTCTCTGGGCCAGGGACAGCCAGGACCTTTGCCTCTGACCAACATTGTGCCTGCAGCCTGCCTGGGGTACCCCCAGCCCTGGGAAAGTGTGGGGACATGGCCAGCCTGGGTGAGGGGCTGTGCAAGGGGAGGGGGGCTTGGCTAGCCGCCCTACCCTCAATTGGGGTGGAAGAGGCTGATCAAGGGTGGAGTTGGGGGAGGGGCTGGGCAGCCATCTTGTGACAGCATGAGGGTCAATTTGCATGTTGCCTCTTTATTATATAAGATATGTATACCTATTTTAAAGGGTCAGAATTCTATGGATTTGTGGTGGGAAAGAGTAGTCCTTACACTTCCCCTTGTGCACTCACTTCCACCTCTTTAATGGGCTCGCGTGGCTCCTTCTTGATTGTCTGGTTTTGCCACCAGGAGGTTGACACCATGTCTCCACCACGCATATGCACCCTTCCTGTTCCCCAGCTTCTCGAAGGGGTTAGGTCACTGATTGGGGTACATCAATATTCTGTGTTTAAGCTAAGCTACATGGCAAAACATTAATTATCCTCTCACAGATTTTTTTTTGTCTTCTTTTTCTTGGAACTTTTAATGAACTCTCACTGGTTGTTTATTTTTCTATTTATTTATTCAATCCTTTTCTGTAACACCCAGGTGCTTCATGTAACCAATCAATTAGATCCCCCTGAAGTCTTTCCCACAGCCTTGGCCTGCAATCTGGACTGACCACACTGTGTGCAGTTGACAAATCCATACTGAGTTAACCTGTGGCCACACAGTGTGCAAGGCCCTAGCAAAAGAAAGCGAACAAGAGTCATAATTCGTGCCCTCATGGAGCTTACTATCTAGTGGTAGATTCAGGAAATGTTTTTGTTCCTATTTTCTGGGTCTGGAATTGACGCGTTTTTCTTTAAGATGGCACCAGGTGTGTGTCTCCTGAGGGCTGCTTCCTAGTCACCTCCCTGGCCAAGCCGACAGTGGGAACTATATGAACATTTGCCCACTTTTCCTCAGCTGGGCCCCATCTCGTGAAATGAAGTTGGCGTCGGCAGTTTTTTTTAGGCCAGCCCCATTTGCCCCATGGTTAGTTGAGGTTTTGGGCTTAGATTCTGATGTCGGGCTGTCTTGTGTGGGGAGCAATGATGAGGTTGGGTGAACACTGTGCAGAGAATGGGTCAGGGATTCTAGAAATGTGTGAATCTGGCCATGCCTCTTTGAGGACAAGCTGGACCCAAACCCCGGGCAGAAGTCTAGAAAGCTGGGATGACCTCTGAAGGGCCCTATTTTCTCCAAGTCCAGAACAGAGCCTCAGATTTTACCTGTGCAACAAAACCACCCAGAGCAATGGTCGGCAAACTCATTAGCCAACAGAGCCAAATATCAACAGTACAACGATTGAAATTTCTTTTGAGAGCCAAATTTTAAACTTAAACTATATAGGTAGGTGCATTGTTATTAACTTAATTAGGGTACTCCTAAGCTGGCCTTTGCTAAAAACTCAAGGGCCAAAGAGCTGCATGTGGCTCATGAGCTGCAGTTTGCTGACCACTGACCCAGAGTAATGGTACCTGCAACAGAAGAAACAGAGAACAAGGAGAGAAAAAAGGAAAGGAAGAGATAATTTACTTCAAAGTCTAAGGATGGGTTGGCTTGAGTTGCTGGGTGCTTTGGGGCCAACTACGGCTCCCTGAAAGACAAGCAGGAGAGGAGCAGATAGGAATAGAGTTGTAGACCAAGAAAATGAACAGCCCACATCTATGCATCTTATGACTGTAATCCCCTTAACATGTAGCCCAATCAGACTTGGAAAATAACCCAGCGTTGGGGGAAGTGGTTTCCTTAAATCAGAATCTTCATCTTGGGGAGTTGTGGGGGTGGGAAAGCTGTGAGATGACCCAAGAGTGCCCCCTAAAGGCCAATAGTTAGTGTTGCTATTATTCAGCCCAGACCTCCACCCAACCAGAATTCATGAGTATTTAGTGAGAAATTGGGAAAGGGCTACAAGCAAGGGTTTACAGCCAGTCAAAATAAAACAAACATTATAAGTTAAAATCACCCAGCTCCAAAACAGGTAAAGATGAAGACATCAAAGATTCAGCTTGGCCTAGCTTTCTTTCTTTCTTTTTTTTTAAAATCTATTTTTATTGGTTTCAGAGAGGAAGGGAGAGGAAGAGAGATAGAAACATCAATGAGAATCATTGATTGGCTGCCTCTTGCTAGATCCCCAGCTGGGAATCGAATCGTGATCTCCTAGGTCCACATTCAACCAGTGAGCCACCACGGCCGGGGTTGGCTTAGCCCTCTAACTACTGGCCAGCACCATCATTTGGGACACAAAATGCTTTGTGACTTATAGTTAAAACACTCTGCCTTCTCCATACACTCCCTCAGCCCACAGTGCATGTGCTGATGGTCACTGGGGAGGCCTTTGTCTGGGGTGGGTGGACAGAAACAGAAGCTGCCCTCAGGGAAGAGGAGTGGCCAAGGAGGCTGGAGCCGAACCTCCTAGAAAAAAGAGGGCAGTGAATTCTCAGATTAGCTGTGAACTAGATCCAGGATGAAGAAATGGAAGAGTGAATCCCCAAGATCAGAACCAGGCGCCAGGGCCGGGCTTTTCCATCGGTGCAAGAACAAAAAACAAAACAAGACCCTGGTGGAGATGGTGGAGAGCGGGGCAGAGCAGCCTCATGGCCACAGGAGTGACAGCAGAGGTGGTGACTCTGTGGCTTTTGCCAGGTGCTCAGCGAACCGATGTAGGCAGAGTGGGAAAACTATCCTGAGCTCTGGGGGCAGAAGAGATTTTGATGCCAATGCTTAGATTCGGCAAGCAGCACTCAGCCAAGGAAAACGGCATTGTGAGAACTCTCAGCACCCCTCCCCCAGGCTGTGCTTTTTTGCTCCCTAACTCTGTGCCTGGGGCTGGGGAAACACCATTATAGTGTGAAAGCAAGTCTGTATATTTGCTGTTTAAATGAATCTTCCCCAGGGCACCCCCAAGGGATATTCTGGCTGGGCTAGGAGGAGGAGCAGGCAGCCACCTGTGGCTTCCCAGACCCTGACCCTATTAGTAAATGTCTGGGAAGGTGCCTGCCGGAACCGCCAGGTGAAGAGAATCACACTCATCGTCCCAAGAGGACTCCATCCTGCCTGTGTCCCTGCAGACCCGTTTCCAGACAATGATCACTTTCTGTCTGTATTCTAATAACTTGCCACATGTAAGTAGCCACAGCATCTGACAACCAAAAGGGGCATACACATATTAATGCTCTCATTTTACAGGTAAACTGGCCCAAAGTGGATAATTACCCTGCACAGCATGACAGGGAAGAGCTAGGTAGTTCCCACACACGCACCGTCGAAGGCTTCTTCACAGCCTCCTTCTAGGTTAGGCAGGGAGTGAGGTGGCACCACTTGAAAGCTCTGAGCAGTGCTTGGTGGCAGGGCCTGCTCTTTGCCACAGCCTCTCAGGAAGCACCTGGCCCCTACGGCCCTGCTGGAGCTTCGCTGAACTTAGAATAAGGCTGCTGAGCATCTTCCCGGCTCAACTTTGGGCCTTAGCTTTAATTCCAGGTCACAAGATTAAGTGCTTTACGTGCATTATCATATACATACACACACACACACACACACACACATATATATTTTTTCATTATCACATATATCAACTCCTGCTTTTCAGAAGCGGTTTTCCAGATTATGAACACTGGTTCCACGTGAGATGATAAATGCTCTGAGGCTTTAATCCTGCAAACAGGGGGTGGGTAAAGGAAAATTCACCAAAGGTTAGTGGCCTTTCTTCCCGGCCTACAGCTCCCAGGGCAGCTGGAATGAGACTAAGGGGAGTTCTAGACCTGAGATGCCTATGTCTGCTGGGAGTCTCTGGGTATGCCCGGTGGTACAGACTCCCTCTCCACAAAGCCCATGATAGGGCTCTTGGCCTGTCACCCGTGTTTCTAGAGAAAGGCCACATTCCAGCCTCACAGCCCATTTCCCTTGACTGACCGTTTTAGATTGTGGCTCCCCATGCACTTCAGGGGAGACATGGCACAGCTCCAGATGGGAAAGAAATGACCCTCTGTGGCTTTTATGCAGAGTCAATAATATTAAAAAAATTTATTTTCTAAAAGTATAAAAACACAAACAAAAAGGGACTAACTCTTATCTAGAATAAGAAATAATGATGTTATAACAAACACCCCTGTGGGCCAGGCCACTGTAAAGAAAGTACTGCTCCCGAACCATTAATAACCTTACCACTCTGCCCCGCACTCTTTAGAAGGTTACTACTTCGAAATTACACATGGACAAAGAGTTTGTTTTATTGAACCAGACTCAAAAAGTAAGGGTTATGCTTCTTCAGGTTGATAAAATAAAATTCCACGGCTCTGAAGAAAATAATCTTATGTCAGTCCCAGGGAACTTTTCTCCCCAAGAGTTGATTGGTCACTTTCTGTGGAAGAAAAGACAGGCAGGAAAGAAGTTAGCAACCCTTATGACCAGGCAGACAGGCACTCCTTCCCTCGGACATGGCACTGAAGACCAGTGGGGCTCTGATCAAACCTTGTTTACCTTCCCCAGCGACAGAAACTATGGTAATTATATGAAAAATACTTCCTGGAGTGTTTAGGAAAGATCATCTATAATCAATATCTATTATTTCTGTACAGATGCAGACACTCTACAATCCTGATAGACTAATCCTTCCACCAGTTCGCAAACACACAAGCACAGTGAGGGCCTGTGCAGGGCCTGGGGCCGCCGCACTTGAGCAGGCCCAGCCCCAACTCTGGGATGTGCTCCAGAAGCATTGGGTCTGGGATGAATGCGTCTTTTGTTTTCTGACTTTCAGCGTCCTCTGGGGTGAAGGAAGGGGGTTGGGAAGGAAACCAGGACAGTGCAGGATGTGGGCCTTTAGGCACTGTAGCCCAGTTCATTTCTCAAGGAATAAATTGCTACAAGTGCCCTTGCCTGTGAGGTTCTGGGGCCACAGCACCACTGATTCCACGGGAGCGATGGGCAGGACATGGTGCGGCGTCGAGGCTCTGGCAACTCTTAAGCTACACGCAGACGTTTTCCAGCCTTTTAAAAAATTCTAAGGGTATAAAACTACCATCTGGGACGTTGGAATAAAAACACAATTCTACTGGACTTGACCGTTTCTACCATAACATACATCTAAACTGCCCCCTAAAGATGAAATTTGGTTTCCTTCCAAATGTATGCCTGGAGGGGCCTTTTTTAGGTTTGGTTTTTTATTTTTAGATTTGAAATCTAGTCATAGGTGCCTTTATCTTCGAATTTTAGCAGTGGTACAACGCATCAAGAGCTTAAGTTCACTCCCCAAATGCAGTTAATTCCAACAGGTCAGGTGCGTTTCACTCCGTTTCTCTTCCTTGATAACCCTGACCAATCCCGCTCTGGGACTGACTGACCTTTTTATACAGCTGGGCTCGCAACCGGTACGACTTATATTCCAATTTCCTCCTTTCCTCTTCTCTCTTTTTCTGTACTTCTGGAAGCTGCTCATAAATCCTTAGGAAAGACAGAAAGCAGTGAGGTTACCAGGCCACAGAGGCACATGATGTCTTCTCACCAATCTCCCTACACTCTACCCTCTCAAGGCATCCAGTCCCTCAGACAGGCCTGGCCCGTAATGTGCCCTGCTTCCTGTTAGACACTTGAACACAAAGAACTCTGGCCTGTGGTGTTTATGATCTGGAAGGGGAGACAGATAAAGAAAAATACATTAGCCCGGCCAACGTGGCCCAGTGGTTGAGCGTTGACCTATGAACCAGGAGGTCAGGGTTCAATTCTTGGTCAGGGCACATGTCCGGGTTGCAGGCTCAATTCCAGTGTGGGGCAGCCTAAACATAAGAGAAATGATGGGGGGAAAGTACAATAATGGTCACATCTCCAAAAGGCGACACAATATTATGGGAAAAGAAGAAACTTATTCTGAGTGAAGTAGGTCAGGGAGGGCCAAAGAAGACATTAAGCTTGTCGGTCTTGAAAAAATAGGAGCAGAAAGGGGATGGGAGGAGAAGGGAGCACTGGTAAGTCAAAGCTGCAAGAGTGTGGGGAGCAGGTGGGAAGCAATGGGGAGGGGAGGTAGGCTATGGAGGGCCTCACAGCAATGTGCAAGCTTGGGCTCTGTCCTAGCAGAGATGGGGTGTCACTGACTTTAAGTAGGGAGGAATATGGTCAAACATGCACTTGATAAATATACTGTAATTGGAAATAATCTAAATTTCTAATAAAAAACAGCTACACAGATTATGGAATATAATGGAATTATTACAAAGCATAAAAAAGGAACAAGTATACACTGTAAAAGTCACTGTTCATTAAATATACAATGAAATATCACCTCACACCTGTTAGAATGGCTATTATAAAAAAACAACAACGGAGAGATAACAAATGCTGGTGAGGATGCAGAGAAAAGGGAACCCTTGTGCACTGTCAGTGGAAATGTAGTTTGGTGCAGCTACTATGGAAAACAGTATGGAGGTTCCTCAGAAAAGTACACATAGAAATACCATATGATCTAGCAATAACATTTCTGGGTGTTTATCCAAAGGAGATGAAATCACAATCTCAGAGATAGCTGCACCATCATATTCATTGCAGCATTATTTACAGTAGTGAAGACATGGAAACAACCTAAGTATCCATCAATGGATGAATGAATAAATAAAACATGACATATATGAGGAGAAACCAAGATGGCGGCATAGGTAAATACCTAAACTGCTGCCTCGCACAACAATTTCAAAACTACAACTAAAAGACAAAAGGGACATCATCCAGAACCACAGGAAGGCTGGCTGAGTGGAAATTCTACAACTAGAAAAAAAGAGAAAAGCACACTGAGACTCACAGGAGCTGCGGAAGGCAGAGGTATGGAGGCGCGTGTGCGGAGAGGGCTGGCAACTGAGTATGCAGCTGGCTTTCTCAAGTGGGAGGGAGACAAAAGCTCCCAACAGCTCTGAACTCCAGTTCCGGGTGAGACTCTGGGGACCCAGACTCACACGGGGAGAAATTGGACTGTCTGGCAGCAGGTGAAACTCGAGGGCAGCTTTCTCTCAGAGGTGCTTGCAGTGATTACTGTGGGACGCTGAGACCCAGGGGCCTCTTAGGGCAGGTGACGGGAAGCCATTACTGTTTGCTCCGCCCAGAGATCCCACCCCATCCAAGCTGAGCACAGAGGCTTTTGCATATGAATGGCCGGGTTCTTTGAAATCTAAACTTACCTAACAAACTGCAGCTGAGTCAGTGAGACCCAGAACATCCAAAAGAAGGCCCAAGGCCTAGACAGCAGCCTGCATTGCTTCACCGCTGGGCCTCATCTGGGCACCTCCAAAACCCAAACAAAGAAGAGGAATCTGCAGATCTCTCTGTAGCTCCTGCTGGGTGGCCTCAGGCAGAGGCTAAATTAGCACCTTCTTGGAGATCCAAGTGTAACCAGGGGTCAGAGTAGGACCATCCAGATTACAACTCCTCAGATCCATAAGGGACACACTCAGGGGGCAGACTCAGTGAATACCAGAGCCCCACTGAAGCAAGTCTTGTCTCATAAGGGTGTCTCCAGCACAGAAGTTCTCCCATCGTAGACACAGCTGATCCTCACAGCCAATTGGCCTGGAGGTCAATTCCTCCCAGTGATACCAACAACAATCAAGGCTTAACTACAACAAGACTGTGCACACAGCCCATAAAGGGGTGCACCAAGAGTGTCCACCTCAGGTAACTGGGGAGGCTGAGCCATTGGGCCCTATAGGATACCTAGCACACAAAGCCACTCTATCAACTCAGGGAAGCAGCCAAAATGCGGAGACAAAGAAACAGGTCACAAATGAAAGAAATGGAGGAAAGCAAACAAATGGATATAGAGTTCAAAACCACGGTTATAAGGTTATTCAAGAATTTTCTAGAAAAGGCCGATAAATTTAGCGAGACCCTTGAGGATATGAAAAAGACCAACTAGAAATTAAGCATACACTGACTGAAATAAAAAATAATATACAGAGATCCAACAGCAGACTAGAGGATCGCAAGAATCAAGTCAAAGATTTGAAATACAAAGAAGCAAAAAACACTCAATTGGAAAAGGAAAAGAAAAAAGAATCCAATAATATGAAGATAGTGTAAGGAGCCTCTGGGACAACTTTAAGCATACCAACATCCGAATTATGGGGATGCCAGAAAAGAGAGAGAGCAAGATACTGAAAACCTATTTGAAGAAATAATAACAGAAAAGTTCCCCCACCTGGTGAAAGAAATAGACTTACAAGTCCAGGAGGCACACAGAACCCCAAACAAAAGAATTCCAAAGAGGACCAAACCAAGACACATCAAAATTAAAATGCCAAGAGCAAAAGACAAAGAGAGAATATTAAAAGCAGCAAGAGAAAAACTGTTACCTACAAGGGAGCACCCATACAATCGTCAGCTGATTTCTCAACAGAAACTATGCAGGCCAGATGGGAGTGGCAAGAAATATTCAAAGTGATGAATAGCAAGAACCTACAACCAAGATTACTCTACCCAGCAAAGCTATCATTCAGAATTGAAGGTCAGATAAAGAGCTTCACAGATACGAAAAAGCTAAAGGAGTTCATCACCGACAAACCAGTATTATATGAAATGTTGAAAGGTATTCTTTAAGAAGAGGAAGAAGAAAAAGGTAAAGATAAAAATTATGAACAACAAATGCATATCTATCAACAAGTGAATCTAAAAATCAAGTGAATAAAAAATCTGATGAACAGAATAAACTGGTGAATATAATAGAATCAGTGGCATAGAAAGGGAGTGGACTGACAATTCTCAGGGGGAAAGGGGTATGGGAGTGTGGGAAAAGACTGGACAAAAATCGTACACCTGCAGATGAGGACAGTACGGGGGGTGGGGGTAAGGGCAGAGAGTGGCATGGGAACCGGGTGGAAGGGAGCTATGGGGGGGAGGGGGGGAAGAGGAACAATTGTAATAATCTAAACAATAAAGATTTATTAAAAAATAATAAAAATAAAAGTAAAAGAAATGACATATATGTATATACAAACACACACGTATTTATAAAAATATATAATGGGATATTATTCAGCCACAAAAAAGTAATCCTTCCATTTGCAACAGCATGGATGGCCCTTGAGAGCAATATGCTAAGCTAAATAAGTCAGAAACTGTGTGATCTCACTTATGTGTGGAATCTAAAAACAACAGACTCAGAAACAGAGAACACACTCAGGGGGCAGCTGGATGGGACAATGGGGAGATGTTGGTCAAAGGGCACAAACTTCCAGATATAAAATGAAAAAGTTCCCGGGACCTATGTATACCAAAGTTACATAGGTCTAGTTAACAATACTGTACTGTATACTTGAGAGCTGTTATGAGAGTAGAGCTTTAACCCTTTGCACTCTCTTGCTTTTTTCTCGATTCCTTTATTCTAATGCTAACCGAGTCACACTCGACATCCGAGTGCAAAAGGTTAATATTCTCAGCATAACAACAACAACAAAATGGTAATTATGTTAACTAATCTTATTATGGTAACATTTTCATATATGTGTGTGTCAAAACATCACATTATGCACCTTAAACTTTCACAGTGTTTTAGGTCAATTAAATATCGGTAAAGCTGGAAAAAAAAAAAAGGATCATTTTAGAGAAGGGATAACAAAGGCCACTGGAATAGAAGAACATGTGGTATGAAGGGAAATTCTGCTTTGACCAGGAAAGGCTGTATTCCAGGGCTGGAAATCTGGGAGCCAGTCTAATCAGGATAGTCAGAAATTACATTGTGTAAATGATTTCTTGAGAGCAATTATTACATACTAGTGGCCCGTTGCATGAAATTCGTGCACCGGGGGTGGGGGGTGGGGTTGTTCCTCAGCTCTGCCTGCACCCTCTCCAATCTGGGACCCCTTAAAGGATGTCCTACTGCCAGTTTATAGGGAACGGGCCTAAACCGGCAGTCGGACATCCCTCTCGCAATCCAGGACTGCTGGCTCCTAACCGCTCACCTGCCTGCCTGCCTGATTGCCCCTAACCACTCTGCCTGCTGGCCTGCTCGCCCCCAACTGCCCCCCATGCCAGTGTGCTTGCCCCCAACTGCCCCCCTGCTGGCCTGCTTGCCCCTAACTTACCTCCCCACTGGCCTACTCACCCCCAACTGCCCCCCCTGCTGGCCTGCTCACTCCAAACTGCCCCCCCTGCTGTCCTGATCACCCCCAACTGACCCTCACTGAAGGCCTGCCCACCCCCAACTGCCCCCCCCCCTGGTCTGATCACCCACAACTGCCCTTCCCTCTTGGCCTCTAACCACCTCCACTTCGGCCCCGCCATCATGGCTTTGTCAAGAAGAATGTCTGGAAGGTCTCCCAGTCTAATTAGCATATTACCCTTTTATTAGTATAGATAGAAGCCTGGTGCACGGGTGAGGGCCGGCTGGTTTGCCCTGAAGGGTGTCCTGGATCAGGGTGGGGGTTCCCTTGTGGTGTGGGGTGGCCTGAGCGAGGGGCCTGTGGTGGTTTGTAGGCCGGCCATGCCCCCATGGGGTGAGGGTCTCCACTGGGGGGCGTGGCCAGCCTGGTTGAGGGGCTGAGGGCTGTTTTCAGGATGGCCACACCCCCTTTAGGGTGGGGGTCCCTGTTGGGGTGCCTGGCCAGCCTGGGTGAGGGGCTGGTGGCTGTTTGCAGGCTGGCCAGGCCCCCCAGCAACCCAGGCTCCCAGCCCTCTCCTTTTTTCCCCCCTCCAGCCACTCCTTGAGCAGCAGCCAGGGCGGGCAGGAAGTTTGGCTTCCTCCGTCGCCAGGGGCAACCCAAGCCTCCTGCTCACTTCAGCTCCGTGGCTGCTGCCATCTTTGTTTGGTTAATTTTCACACTTGCTCCTGATTGGCTGGTGGGTATAGCGAAGGGACAGTCAATTTGCATGTTTTTCTTTTATTAGTGTAGATTATTGTAGACAAAGACACTGCACATTATTGGCACTGTCTGTCCATCTGCTCAATTATCTTTCATCTCTGGTACCTGGTCCAGTGCCCAGCACACACATCAATAAGTTCTACATGCATTATTAAGTTAGTGAAATGACTTCACTTAAAGGCATATTGGAAGAAATCAGTCAAGTTCTCTCTTCTCCAAATCCTTTCTTCTCACCAGAAACCTTTAAAAAATCTTTGGGAGAAGTAGATGATGAGAGAAGATGATGAGTAACAGGGACCAGAGATCCGAATCTCCCACAGGATACGACTGAAGGAGGACTGGAAGGGGAGCCCAATGCAGGGCTCTCACCTTGCTCTGGTTCTGACCTGCTGGGCTACTTCTCTCTCAGTTGCAGTTTCTTAACAATGAAGGGTGGACTAGATGCTTTTTAAGATCACATTCAATTCTATGATTCTCAGAAGGAAGTAGATGGTTTCCTTGTAAAGGGGCCATAGCAGAAATAAAACTGAATAGAAGCACTCTAAAGAAAATGTGTCCATTTAAAACCTGAGTCTCTTCCCAGAGATGGGTACTCAGTGCACTTGTACAACTGCCTGTATTTATGTTCTGAAGCACTGACACCTTACAGAAGGGCTCCTCTTACTGAGGCGAGTGTAATTAGCTGCCACACAATGAGCACTGTAATTTCCCCTAATTAAATTTTGTGACAGAATAAAGCAATGGTTTTCAAATTTTTTGGACAAGGACCCCTTTATACTCTTAAAACTTGAGGCCAATTTTGGTCAATGTGAATTTTATCTATTGAGATCTACTGTATTAGAAATTAAAACTAAACATTTTAAAAGTATTTATTTACTTTTGATCCTCACCTGAGCATATTTTTCCATTGATTTTTAGAGAGTGGAAGACAGTGGAAGACAGAGGGAAAGACAGAAATATCGATGTGAGAGAAACACATCGATTGGTTGCCTTCTGCACAAGCCCCGACCAGGGCCCAGTCCAGGGAGGAGCCTGCAACCGAGGTATGTGCCCTTGACCAGAAAGGAACCTGGGACTCCTCAGGCTGACACTCTATCCACTGAGTCAAACCAGCTAGGGCAAAAGTACTTATTTCTTAATTCACTTAAAAATAAAAATAATAAACCTGTTGCATGCTAACACATGTTTTCCAAAACTAAAATGTTTAGTAAGAGTGGTACTGTTTTACATATTTTGTAAATCTGTATTTTATAAATATTTAATGTCTGATTTAATAAAAGACAGCTAGATTTTTACATCTGCTTCTGTATTACATTTGTTGTAATATACTGTTCCAGTTAAAAGATACGTTTTTAAAAATCCAGTTGGACAAGTGAGAAGTATTTTAATATTTTCAGATAATTGCTGATTTTCTTGATATTGCACCAAAACTTGACAAGTGGTAGTTTCTTAAAAAGTAGTTGCAATGTGGAATCTAAAACCATATCAATGAACTTTTGTACTTTCATGTAAACAGAGGTTACCAGTCTATCTTGCACTTTGAATGTATCGTCTATCCATGCCTGATTTTGTAACACAAAGCCACAGTCATTGGGAGAATACTGGCCCAGTGACTTATGGAGGTCTTCCAAATGCTGACATATTTACTTATATAACAACAACGTACTTGTTAATATCATTGCCAACATAATCAGAAAAGTCTCAGTACTGGGAGGTAGTCAACCATATAGCGGTAGACCAAGTTTTCTAGAATTTGATTCTTTGCTTAAAAGCTCAAATTTTCTCTTTGGCAGTAAATACTGTCAGCTGTTTTCCTTGTAGTGACAGACCCACTTCTTCATTTTCAAGAAAAAGTCTGTCATAGGCTCAGGTCGGAATAATCAGCTTATCTACCATTTTTTTCAAGTAAAGGCTGTGTTCTACTTCAGCTCGCTCCACAAACCTTGGTGTAAGTGCTCTTCCTTGAACCAGCTGTTGGTCTTGCATGCAGCAAGTGCTCTGCATGTACTTCCCTTACACTGCTGGCATGTGGCTGTAAAGAATACAAAGCTTTCTGCCCTGGCCAGTTTTGCTCAGGGGTTAGAGTGTCAGCTGGCACCTACCTTGGCTGCAGACTCAATCTTGATCCCTGGCCCTGGTTGGGAAAGTGCAGTAGGAAACCAACTGATGTGATTCACATTGATATTTCTCTCTCTCCACCCGCTATTTCCCTTCTACTCTCTCTATAGATATCAATGGAAAAAATATCCTTGGATGAGGATTAAAAAAAAGAAAAAAAGAAAAGAATACAAAACCTTCTAGACCAGCAGTCTCAAATAGTGTTAAGGTACCAGCAGTTTTATTCCTTCCCCATTACTTTTGCATCATCAGTGCAAATGTCAACACACTGAAAAAGGCATAACATTCTAGTATTATTTTGAGATTCATTTTGACCTGGAAAATCCCCTGAAAGGGTCTCAGCAACTTCCAGAGGTCTACAACCACACTTCAAGAACTCCATGATTAAAGCTTCCCTTTGAAGTACCTATAAGGAAAGGGTTTACTAAATGGAGAGTAAAAACATAATTTCTGGAAGAATGCTTTAAGCATCTAAGATAAACTGTTTTCAAGCATTCTGCTGGCTAAAAAACTGTTCTTATTTAAGGAGGTAGCTAATGAACCCCTAAATGGTAACTCTTAATTCAGTTATTCCATGGCATTCTCATGATCAATATATGCATATCTCTAATGAATGCTAATGCACACAATAGCACAAAATTAAAAAAGTATATAAAGGCAAAAAATTAGTCTTTCTCATACCCAGTCACTCAGTTCTTTTTCCTAAAGGCAACCACTATTACCAGTTTTTTGTGTATACTCCCAGAGATATCCTATGCATACAAAGTGTTCACCTCTATAGGAGCACAAATACTTATTTTTAAAGACTACAGATAGTGGCAGTGTACACGTGCTTCTGAAACCTGACTTTTTCTCAAGCTTAACAATGTGTATTGGACAGTAGTACTCCATTATTTCTCACTGTATTGAAGAGATTTCTAGAAACAGGATAGCCTAGATAAAAGGTAAGGCCCCAAATAAATACTTATTTCAAAATACTCTATATTTAGATTTCTAATAAGGGTGAGTTTTAACTTGAGCAGAATGCCTTTATTCTGAGGGCAAGCTAGAGCTCTTGAGTACTTGCTGGCCTGATTTGTATTTTTCTACTCTTATTCTTTTGGCCTTACCGTTTAGACCTCTGAATCATTTCCTTCTTTCCAACAGGCCTATACTTCTGGGCAGCCAGGAAACCTAAGGAAGAGAAAAAGGGGTTTACAGTGAATAGTGACATAACAAGGAAGGGTGTGGTGTGCAAGAGCTGTGTGACAGAGTTGCTAGGACTTTGAGGTCCTACTGTGAGCTGACAGTGCTAGGTGGTCACCAACGGCGAAGGCCAAGGCCAGGGTTAAACTATGATGACTGTGACAGCAGCCTAAGTCTCCTGAAGGCATAACACTGGCACAGACTAGACTATGAATTGATAACTGCCCCGTTTACAGGTAACGTGATGAAAGTGTTAGGTACTTTATAGAGTTTTCACAGGTTTCAAATATTACTTTATTGATCTTACACCCGAGCATAACTGTGAAGAGCACTGATTCTGGAGCCAGCCCACCTGGGTTCAAACCTCAGCTTAGCAGGTACTTAAACTCTTAGCCTTTGTTTTCTCATCTCTGAAACAGGGATATTAATAGGATCTACCTGAGGAAGTATTGTATTACATGCCAACAATGTCTGAGTAAAACATAAGGGCTACATAACGATTACTTTTTGTTTTTTAATATATTTTTATTGATTTCAGAGGGGAAAGGAGAGGGAGAGAGAGATAGAAACATCAATGATGAAAGAGAATTATTGATCAGCTGCCTCTTGCATGCCCCACACTGGGGAATCAAGCCTGCAACCTGGGCATGTGTCCTGACCAGGAATTGAACTGTGATCTCCTGGTTCATAGGTCAACGCTCAACCACTGAGCAAAGCTGGCCAGGCAAAAACTATTATTTTAATTATTAACACTACTATTTCTATTATTATTATTATTATTATTATTATTACTGCCACCCTATGAAGTAGACAAGCCTGAAATCAGCCCCCTCTTTAATGAAAGAAACGAACAAACATACTACTACTTTTGGAACTAACTTGCTCACAGACACAGAGATTGTTTATAAAAACACCTTCCTACTGTACACTCTCGTTTTTAAGATGCAGTGATAGGGCAAGAGTAACTGGGCTTATTTGGATCATTCAAGTACTGAGAGCTAAACTGGGTGGGTTTTGTGACCTCAGGAGATGTAAGTCTCAGCAAGCAAAGAAGTCTGTCTGTCTGTCCATGTAACTGGCCTGGCATTGAGCAGTGCTCCCCACAGCAAGAAGCAGACCTTAGAAAAAAGAGAACAAAAGCAGACCTTGACCTCTGTACCCAGGAAAGGAAAGTGCAGCATGTACCTCTCTTAGGGAGCAGGTGCACGGAGTCCCCCTGGCCCTGCCATTCTCGCCCAGTGTTGAACAGCACTTCCCGCTCACTCTGTAACACGTTCTGTAGCTTCCTCTCCTGGACTATTAACTTCAGGCGTTTTATCCGCTCCCCAGAGCGGGAGATGAAGTCAGGTCTGTGAAACAGAAGTGATTCCTGAGGAGAAAAAGCCCCGTCCTTACATTAATGATGCAATTTGCTCTCTAAGGGCCTAGAAAAACAGAATCTGACCAACAGATTTAAAGAGTCTGTTTCTAAAGGTATTTTCTATTCTATTCTATTCTTGAAAACTAGAGGCCCAGTGCACAAGGTTCATGCACCGGAGGGGAGCCCACCTCAGCCCAGCCCATGCCCTCTCACAGTCCGGGAGCCCTCGGGGTATGTCCAACTGATCCAAATGATGGCTTAGGTCCGTTCCCAAGCAGTCAGTCGGACAATCTTAGTGCTGCCAGAGAGGTGGGAGAGGCTCCCACTACCACTGTACTTGCCAGCCACGAGCTGGCTTCTGGCTGAGTGGTGTTCCTCCTGTGGGAGTGCACTGACCACCAGGGGGCAGCTCCTGTGTGGAATGTCTGCCTCCTAGTGGTCAGTGAGCGTCATAGCGACCAATTGTTCTGCCGTTAGGTCTATTTGCATATTACCCTTTTATTATATAGGAGGATTAAAGGCCCATGCACAAATTTGTGCACCAATGGGGTCCCTTGGCCTGGCCTGCGGGATTGAGCTGAACCGGCTCTCTGACATCTTCTGGGGGGTCCTGGATTGCGAGAGGGTGCAGGTCAGGCAGAGGGACCCCACTAGTGTATGATCGAGGCCGGGGAGGGACATGGGAGGTTGGCCAGCCAGGGAGAGACCACAGGAGGGCTCCAGGGGGTGTCCAGCCCGTCTCACTCAGTCCCAATTGGCTGGACCCCAGCAGCAAGCTAACCTACCAGTTGGAGTGTCTGCCCCCTGGTGGTCAGTGCACATCATAGCGACTGGTCTACGGGTCAACGGTCTGTCCCTGGTGGTCAGTACACGTCATACCAAGTGGTTGAGCGGTCTTAGCATATCATTAGCATATTACGCTTTGATTGGTTGAATGGGAGACCAGACACTTAGTATATTAGGCTTTTATTATATAGGATAATCTAACAAACTCTCTGTGGGGGAGAGTTCCAATAGGGAAATCAGAGGGATCAAAGAAATGCCTTAGGAATAAGCCAAGAGCTAAGATGTGGCAATTATAACTCTCCCAGATAGGATGGAGCTTGGCCCATTGTGCTATATATATATATATATTTTTTAAATATATATTTTATTGATTTTTACAGGGAGGAAGGGAGAGGGATAGAGAGCTAGAAACGTCGATGAGAGAGAAACATGGACCAGCTGCCTCCTGCACACCCCCTACTGGGGATGTGCCCGCAACCAAGGTATATGCCCTTGACCGGAATCGAACCTGGGACCTTCCAGTCCGCAGGCCGACGCTCTATCCACTGAGCCAAACCGGTTTCGGCCCATTGTGCTATATTAAATTTTCCTTCAAACACAGGGTGGGGCAAAAGTAGGTTTACAGTTGTCGGTATATGAAACAGTTTATTTTTGTATTATTTGTTAACTATTGTATTATTTTCCATAGGAACAACTGTAAACCTACTTTTGCCTCATCCTGTACACCATTAAATAACATTTCCTGTAGCTCCCAAAGGACATATAAAGAGACTTAGTGCCCTTTAAACTTCGTGTTATATTGCAGTAGGCGTTCTGGAGGAATATAAGGCTGAACCAACATGAGGCCTCCAGGCCAACATGTGTCTATAAACCTGATGAGCAGTGTCACGACATCCTCCCTTCTACTGCCTTGTCCCCAGATGCTGAGGGTGATGCATGATTTAAAATGGTTAACAGAGTAAGGCAGCCTTTGATTAATGATGAGAGTGAGAACAGATGAACTCTGGAGGTGCTAGAAATGAGGGTCACATGACTATGCTTCTGAAGGCCAAGTCATAGATTTAACTTCTTTGTACCTCACCCTTTCTTCCCCCTGAAACACAAGGCTAAAATTAACTCAATGTCCCTGTACCTGTAAGGTTGCTTTCACCAATGGCTTCAGTGGACTTCTGCCTGGGCCTGCTAGTGACAAGTGGCTGGCCGTGTGCTGGCTCTGCCAGTTCTGTTCCCGAAGTGGTTCCCTCCAGGGTTTGGTGTTGGTCATTGGTGCAAACCAGGAGACACCAGGGCCACGATGATTGAGGTTTTCCTTCTTAGGACCAGACTTCACATTTTCCACAGGAACAAACCATGAAACTTCTACAGGAAATATTTTTAAGAAGAAAGGAGATTTTTCATATTTCTCAGAGACATGTGCATAAAATAGGCTCTCAGCAGATTCAGCTGTCAGAGGCCATCATGATGCCCAGGAGTCTGCTTACCTGCAGGAATGACTCTATAACTGTCGTGCGGGGGTGGAGATGGGGTCAACACAGGGTCATTTAGAAAAAAATAATCTGAGCATAGCTTTTCTGCTATAAAACCGGGAATTAGAAACTGACCTTCACAGCAACTCTGCTTGTTCTTCCGTAACTTTTTGTCTCCAAGATTTCTGGTAAGGAGCTTTTTTTCTTCTACTTTTTCTTCTGACCAAGAAGTCACATCACTGTCCTCTTCCACTTTAACCTCACTAAGACTTGGAGTTGGGAAAATCACCCCAACATCTCGAGTGTGTTTTTTGACACCGTTCACAATCTCCAAGTTTCCTGAGGGGAAAGATCACAGATGTCTCTGGGAGCATCCTTGAGACTTAGTTAGCAGGTAGTATATTCAAATCAGTAAATGAAAAGTTTTTAAGGCTTCAAAAATGCAGGCTATGGCCTTTGTTGGGTGGGTTGGAGTGTGTAAGGGGGAAGAGAGAAAAGGAGGAAAGGTGGTAGGGGGAGAAAGGGAGGAAGGTAGGGAAAAGAGAAGAAGAAAAGGGGAAGGGAGAGAAGGAGAGGGGGAGAGTGAAGGGAGCGGGGACAAGAGAAGAGTTTTTATCTCTGAGTCAGTTTAGATATTAGAGGGAAAGAACTACTAATATAGATTCAGTTCTGATCCCAAGTGAGAAAGACAGGAAATACTTCTAGTCCTCCTGGAAGTCACCTAGGTAAGGAAGAGGTTGACAGATGTAAAGACAAGACTTGAGGGGAAAGAAAAAGTCAAGGCAGAAGTTTATTTTTGTTTTATAAAATCAAAAGATATAAAAAGGCATAAAATGAAAAGTATCCTTCCCACTCCTATTCTCCATTCACCCAGTTCATAACCCCATTATTCCGGAGAATTTTCTGTGCACATTCAAACAATTCTCTTATTTCCTTATGTTAACCCTCAGCAGAGGGCATTTCCATTGATTTTTAGAGAGTGGGAGGAGGGGATGAGAGAGAGAGAGAGAGAGAAATACTGATGTGAGAGACACCCAGTGGTTGCCTGCTGCACACTGGATTGAACCTGCAACCCAGGTATGTGCCCTTGACAGGGAGTTGAGCCTGAGACACTTTGGTGCTTGGGCTGATGCTCTTACCACTGAACACACTGGCCAGGGCTCTTCCTTATTTTTTAAATACATGTAGTAGCATGATATACACTGTTCTGTACCTTTTCTTTTTAATTATATGTCATGGAGATCTTGCCATATTGGTAGAGAGACCTTTGTCATCCTAGGTAGGATTTCATTATATAGATGTATGATAATTTATTTAACCATTTGGTTATTGATGGACATATATGTTGAATTTCATTTTCTGTTATACTAAACAATACTTAGATTAACTATGTGGATAATTCCACACACTTGTCATTTTGCACATATAATGCACAGTATATCTAAAGCCTAAATTCCAAAAGTAAAAGTGAGGGTAAAAGAAATTTTATAGAAATTGCCAAATTGCCTGTCATAGGGGATGTACTTCCAAGTTATGCTCCCACTAGAATGTATGAGAGCACTTATTTCTTTACACTCTTGCCCACATACTTGCTATGAAGCTTAGATTTTTGCCAATCTAATAGATGAGTAATGACATTTGAGTATAGTGTTAATCTTCATTTATAGTGTTAATCTTCATCTATCTTATATTTAAGAGCTACTTGTATTTTAGTGGAAAGAAATGTTTAAATTCAAGTAATTTACCTGCTTGCACGCCCTTGTTTAACATATGTACATTTTGTTTGTCGCAAAGAGTAGAGTTCGAGCTCCAGAAATTACCGGTAGAAGATGAAACAGAGTCAGAAGAAATCATACGGTTTACCACCTAGAAAAAACAAGAGAGACCCTGTTATCATTACCTGCAGTCAATGCACAATTACCCACAGAATAAGAAAACACAGTCACCAACCAAAAAGAGCCCTTTCTTATCCAATTCTAATTGCTGAGATGAAGCTTGTGACAGTGTGAACATGCTACCACATGACTTATGACAGGGAGGAGAATGCTGCTGTGGTTGAATAAGGGCTTGAGCTGTTTCTTGAAGGTAAGACAACAAACAAACAAACAAACAGACAGACAGACAAACTGGGTATATTCCTAGGACTTGAGAAAATGGAAGAAGGTGCTAGCCAAAAATTAGCCTGGTCAGTCTTCAGAATGAAATTTTGACTGGACACCTGCGTAAGTTTTGATGAGAGAGGAGAGGGCCAGGGATAATCATAGAGAGTGATGAGCAGCAGAGTGCTTTCTAAGATCAGGCTCAGATACTCACACAAGGGTAAATGCTGCAGAGCTGAAAGGCCCCCTGAGAAATCCTGAATGAGTACTGCAAAAAGCATTAAAAAGCCCACAAGGCCTTTTTAGTTAAGTTTAGAGCAAGGAGAGCAATGAAGGTTGGAAAAATTCATGGATGTAAGGTGATGGTGGAATATTAGTGGGTGACAAAAACATTATCAAACTGTAGTTGAATAAAAACAGTATAAAATAGTATTTCTTAAACTTGCCTACCGCAACAATCCCCTTGGGGAGTGGCCCTGGCCCAGAATCATGAGTTGGAATCTCACTGGGAGGGAAGGAACATCTTGCTCATCTCCTTAAGCAAGTTTGGTAGAGGTAAACTGAAGACCAAGTCAGGAAAGGAAACTGCAGGTACTTGTTCCCCTGAACTAGATAAAGTAAACTACATTCCAGGGACTTCAGGAAACTTAGCAACAGAATCCTGGAGGAGGGAGCTATGTTAGATGTCCAGGAACAGGAAATGTTGTAATTTTCAGAGATATGTATTGCAAGCTGGTGGGTTTAACACTAATGACCTGAAATATTTTAGAATGGATCATCAATCTGATAACTTCAACGAGGGCTCGTAAGGCAGGCAGAGCAAGCCCTGCCAGGTTAGCCTGGTTTCCCCTAGTAGACATGGTCACTAACTGGCAGACAAAAGAATTGTAGTAAGTACTTGATTTGAACAAAATGACAGAAATTCTCATGACATCTTTGAGGGCAAGATGAAGTAATATGGGCTGAATGATAATATAAGTTGGTAGAACTATAATTAGTTGAAACACTCATATCCAAATATTCTTATCAACATAAGAGACCATTACCAAGTGACAGATCTTGCATTCAACACAAATATTGACTAAGCGCTTTCTGTGCGTCAGTCACTGGGTTTACTCTGGCTATTCCTTAACATTTTACATATCAGTGTCTTAGCGATATGGGAAGCAGATTCCCCCTACAATGCACATCTGGGAGGGCCTAAATGGCTGCCACAATCCCAAATAACAACAGGAATGATAGGCCAAATCAAACAAAGGATAATTGCAAAGTCCCACACATTAGGCAGGAGGAATGGCAGAAACTTGGACGCAGTAGAAAGAGCTCTGGGTCTGAAGCCCAAGACCAACGCCAGTCTCACGTCTTCCCTTCACTAACTGTTTCTACTCGAGTAAGACAATACCGCTCTGCACCAGCTTCCCACCTAGAAAGGGAAACTGCATTTCTGAAATTATCTAAGTGTCAGAAAGAACTAATTATTTAGATTATTAACAGTAAAAAACAAATATAAAACTATGAGATTATTATGTAAAAAAAAAAAAGTATGAGCTCAGAAAGGGTGGTGAAGATGTGACTGACCAGCAAACACTACACCTTTCTGCAACTGTAAAAGAAAAAAGAAAAAGCAGCAGCAAAAGTTCAGTAGTGAAACAGACTGATTTTCAAGATAGATATACTTTACAAAATGTAAAGTATGCTGCCATTTTTGTGAAAAAGGGTATAAAACATATGCAGGTATTTGCTTTTTAATATATAAATACCTATGAAAGAAAAGAAACTGGGTTGGAAAGGGAGAGATAAAACTGTCTTTATTTGCAGATGGCATGATCCTATCTGTAGACAATAGGAAGGAATCCATAAGGAGGTACTAGAACTAAAAAAAAATTTAGCTAGAGAGCAGAATATAAGATCAATAAGAAAAAAATCCATTGTATTTTTATATTCTAGCAATGAGCAATCTGAAATAAAATTAAGGAAACAATTCCATTCATAATATCATCAAAAAGAATAAAATATTTAGGAATAAATTTAGCAGAAGGACAAGCTTTATACCCTGAAAACTATAAACCACTGATGGGAGAAACTAACAATCTAAATAAATAATGCGATATTCCACATATGTAATTTAAAAGTGGGTAAAAGACAGACATTTCACCAAAGTGATATGAGTGGCCAATAAGCATATGAAAAGATGTTTAACATCATTAGTCATTAGGAAAATGCAAATTAAAAATCATAATGATATCACTTTATATCCACTAGGATAGTTACGATAAAAAAAAAGATGGATAATACTAAGTGCTGAGAAGGAAGCAGAGAAACTGGAACTTTCACATTGCTGGTGGGAATATAAAGATGGTACAGCAAGTTTGAAAAATACTTTGGCATTTTCTTAAAAATTAAACATAAACTTAACATATTACCCAGCAATTCTACTCATAGATATGCAACCAAAATAAATGAAAGCCTGTCCACACAAAAACGTTTACACAAATGTCCATAGCACATTATTTATATTATCCCCTCAAATTAAACAATCCAAATGTCTAACAACTGGTAATTGGATAACAAAATGTGGCCTATCCATATAATGGAATACTAATCACCAATAAAAAGGAACTACTGACACAAATTACAACATGGATGAACTTTGAAAATATGCTAAGCAAAAGAAGCCATATGCAAAACACTACATATTATATGACTGTATTTGTAGGAAATGTCCAGAAAAGGCAGGGGTGGGTTAAAAAATGTCTGGGGTTGTAATGCAGATTGATTGTAAATAGTTGTACAAGGGACCCTTTGACAGAAATGTTCTAAAATGGAATTGTGGTAATAATTGCACAACTCTGTAAACTTACTAAAAATAATTGACTTGTACACTTTAAATAGATAAATTTTATGTTATCTAAATTATACTTCAATAAATCTGTTTACAGCCCTGGCTGATTTGGCTCAATGGATAGAGCGTCAGCCTGCGGACTGAAGGGTCTCAGGTTCAATTCCGGTCTAGGGCACATGTCTGGGTGTGGGCCGATCCCCAGTGTGGGGCATACAGGAGGCAGTTGATCAGTGATTCTCCCTCATCATTGATATTTCTATCTCTCTCTCCCTCTCTGAAATCAATTAAAAAATATTAAAAAAATAAATCTGTTTACAAAACAGGAGTGAGAAGGACACTATCAAATACTCTTTTACACATTTTAAATTTTGTATCATGTGATTGTATTACTAGTTTAAGAAGTGAGAATAAAACAAAACCTTACAGAGTGTAGCAATAAAGGTCTAATGGCTCTGGTGAGTTCAATGGGAGTAAAATATGTTAGGTCAGAGAACTGTTCTATCCAGAGAGAGGAAGGTGATAAATCTGTTCTGTAAACATGCTCTCACTATCTGAAGTACATACAGCATGCTTAGTTCAGAGATGTTTAAAAATGGGATACTGACAAACTTCATAGACCCAGGAAAGCTGCCATCTTGGGAAAAGGGAGTAGAAAGCATGACCTGAGAGGAATAGTTCAAAGAGTGAAGATCAGAAAGAAAACAAAATAAAAATACTTCAGGGAAGGAAGAGGGCACCTAAGAGTTAGAAGATTAGATCTATTTTCTGTGCCTTCGGAGTGCAAAACTGGGAACAGAACCAGGATATCAATGCAGGCTGATCGTGAATCTTTGTAAGTTACATCCTTTGAAAACTGAAGCCTTAAACAAAGGGGGGGGGGGGGGGGATGAGCTGCTCATGAGCAGTGAGTGGAGGAGCTGTTGAAGCAGAAGTGTTAATGATGGTCCCTTCCAACCCTGAGCCCGAACCTCCTGAAGTTCCAAAGCACACACCCAGTCGTGATATGCACCTCTGGTGTGAAAGAACACACATTTACATCTGATTAAATGAGAAGCCTTGGTGTGTGTGATTCCATTTCTAGGTCAAGTCCCTGCCTAGAAAAAGGTTAATATTTTAAAATAGAAAGTAATCTAAAATAAATTTCCTTTCAACAAAATATAGTTAGCCTTCTAGAATGGTGAAAATAAAAAGAACATACAAAAGCAAGTGTTTTCAAGGATGTGGAGAAATTGGAACCCTCATACATTGCTATGGAAATGCAAAATGGGGATAATACTTTGGATAACGGTTTAGTAGTTCCTCAAATGGTTAAACATAAAGTTATATATGACCCAGCAGATATCCACTCCTAAGCATACGCACAAAACAAAACATGTCCACACAAAAACTTCCCCATGAAAGTCCACAGAAGCTTTGTTAATAATAGCCAAAAAGTTAAAGAAATACAAATGTCCGTTAACTGGTGGCTGGATAAATAAAATGTGGTGTATTCATACAATGGAATGGTATTATCTCTCTATATAAAACCCTAATATGCAAATAGACTGAACAGCAGAACCGAACAACTGGTTGCTATGACGTGCGCTGACCACCAGGGGGTGTGCATGGAACATGGCGGGCATTGGCAGCAGTCAGCAGAGCACGGAACATGGTGGGCGTCGGCTGTGGCAGGATGGTGGAGCAGGTGAGTGAGGCGCCAGACTAAAGCAGGGCCCTGGTCGCTGTCATTGGGGCAAACCTCTGGTGGTTACTGAAAATTTGTTCCTGTGTGCCACATTCCCGTCCTGCACTTGCACCTGCTGCAGGCGCTGTCAGCAGGTGTGAGTAGTGGCTGCCAGCCCTGATTGCCCCTGAAGGTTTCTTCACCTCCCCCTGCTCCTAAGGGGCGATCAGGGCAGCAGCCGCTGCTCACACCCACTGCTGGTGCTGGCCCCAATCGTTCTGTGCCATCAGCAGGTATGAGCAGGGCCAGTCCCATCAGCACGTGGGAGGGGCAATGGTGGGAGTGGGGCTGCCAGCAGACGGGACCGGGAGCGTCGGTGGGAGGGGCCAGGACGGGGCTTGGAAAATGGGCCGAGACCCGCCCCTGTGCCCACTACAGTCTCTCGGCTCACAGTTCCTTTCAAGGTGCATGGATTAGTGCACTGGGCTCCTACTTTGGTAATAAAAAAGAATACATGCTACAATGTAGATGAACCTAAAAAACATTAAGTGAAAGAAGCCTGTCTCAAGATCACATATTGTATGATCCCATTTATATAAAATGTCCAGAATAAGAAAATCTACAGGCAGGAAGTAGATTAGTAACCACAGCCAGGGGCTGGGGCAGGGGTGGGAGGTTGGGGGAAATGAGAAGTGACTGCTAATGTGTACAGGGTGTTTTTGGGTGTGTTGGAAATGTTTTAAAATTAGATGGTGCACAACTCTGTGCATACACTGAGACCCAATGAATTGTACATTTAAATATGTTTTATGGCATGTGAAGGATCTCAAGAGCTGTAAAAATATATTTATTCATGTGTGGCCAACTGAAGTACATGTAGATTACGAAGCCTTATTTGAAGCAAAAGCTTCTCATGCTTTATGGTTCTGCATCTCCTGTTACTGAATCAGAGATATGAGGACAATGGAAAGTGAGCAACAGTATCATTTCACATAACGAACAGACATTCCTAACAAAAATGTAGGTGCTAAATGTTGTAGATACACTGAAACACTATACACACTCTATGATTAGGGCCAAGTGTAAACTATCAGAATCATGCAATGTTGATTTTCACAGTTTCACAATAATCGCAACATACAGGTCTGCATTGTGCATGACAATTTGTGCTGAGAACCCACTATGGGGTAGAACATTTTTGCTAAAGTCATTTACAGATGCTGTTGGTAAACCACAACACTCCCACTTTCCTCGGTTCCTGGGAAAGGCTAATGACTCATCATCTATCCCTCAGGGCCTGGGATTAGCCAGGTGTGATCAGCCCATTCAGTTCTCGGTAATGGGGCTTAGATATAAAGATTTAAATGACTACAAGTCAAATGACATTATCAGCTATCATGGTTTAAGCTTGCTGTTGTAGAGTCTTGAAAGGAGATACATGGCTGTGTTTTTTTTAAAAATATATTTTTATTGATTTCAGAGAGGAAGGGAGAAGAGAGAGAAACATTAATGATGAGAGTATCACTGACTGGCTGCCTCCTGCATTCCCCACACTGGGGACCGAGCCCACAACCTTGGCATGTGCCCTTGACCAGAATCGAACCTGGAACCCTTCAGTCCACAAGCTGATGCTCTTTCCAATGAGCCAAACTGGCTAGGGCTACATGGCTGTTTTTGTTTTAATTTCTATTATGAGAGCAAACTCACCTGCTGATGCCTTACTCTACACTGGGAAAAGAAAGTAATTGCCACCATTTCAGAGATGTTTCAGGCTTGTGTATGTTTTAGTTTAACTAAAATCTAGGTGAGACTCATTCTCATATTTGTTGATCAGACACACCATCAGATCCAGAAAAAGAAAAAAAGATTTTCAACTAGAAATTTACTTTTTAGGTGGAAATAGGAAAACATAATATAGGAAAAAAGGACATGTTTCCTTACATGACCCTATATGGCTATTCTTCATGTAGATTGTTATTGCTGACCTTCAGGTAGTCAGGTGCCTGCAAGACGTTTTGCTTTGTTCCCCGCCCCCCCTCTCCCCCGACCCCAGAGGAATGGGTTTATGTTAATTCATTTATAACCATTCAAGTTTAGGACCAGAGATACACAATGATAAGACAGTCAGAGTCAAAATTAGAAATATATTCAATGTCATCAAAATAATTTTTGTTGTTGTGAAAAGTTTTTAGTTATATGCAGATCAAACTGGGAAATGAAGTTTCAATAAAAAAAACTACCCAGTAAAGGGTGACACAATCACAAAGCACCTGTCACAAAAAGAACACTTTAACATAGTTTCAATTCCTAAAGACAAGATTAAAGCTTAAAAAGCAGGAACTCAGGTGATAATTATTATTCAGAACTGGTCATTTATTTCTGCAGGTATGGTAGATAACTATGGAAAATCTTCCCCCCAAAATTAAAAATGCAGTAGCTCCTCAGAAATTTTCTTTTGTTACATGAATGAGGAAATACTACAGAGATGGAATGATTCTGAATGATATAAAAATTCCAAGTATGGTCACAAGGCTGGATGGTTAAAATGATAACTGAGGCCAAGAAACTATAACAGGATAGTAAAGTTTCCCAGATAATGACAGGGGTTGGGGTAGGAAAAAAAGAAACAAAAAAGAAACAAGTTCTCAATTAATACATGGGAAAAACCAGGTTAACAAATGATCATGAAAATCTTGTAAAGGGTGGTCCAACTAGATGACATGGGTCCCAAAAGATTTTCTATCAGGTTTTTAATTATGGTTTGGAAGTGCCTCCTCTTTCCGGTCTACCCTCTTTTTCTGCATTCTCTCAAGTCTTTCCTCTTGGCTTTAATATTTATGAAGATGATGACTCAAAAATCTTCATTTCACTTATAATACACTCATGAAATCATACATATCTATGTTAGATATTTTCACTCGTATATTCTGATCTAACTTCAAATTTAATAAATGAAATGGCTTCATATTTTGGTCAGAATTAGTTTCCTCTTTAGATCTCTCCTTCTGATAAGGTGTTCACATATTCAATTATTTTGAGTAGAAATTTTAAAAGAACCATGGCTATTAATTACCAAATCCAATTGATTAGAGTCCAGCTTAACCCCAGAATATTAGATTTTTCTAACAATTTAGGAATATCACTTTGCTTAAAAATTTCTATTAACAATTAGTTGAATATAAAAATAACATCATACCTATGCACACAAAAATAAATTCCATGTGGATTAAGGGTTTAAGAGTGTTGCCTCCTACCCTTAGAATGATGTTTTTAAGTTTTCATCTGTTTAGTGAAAAATAGTAGCTGTTAAGGTTGCAATGTTACTATATTGTGGTTAGAAAGTAAGAGCTTATAAATCTCCCACTTTTGGGATTTATCAACATTTTGTCTAAATGTACAATTACTTTTTTAAAGTGGACATTGGAACAACTGTAGATGCTGTGTTTTGGAAATGAAGTTTTATATAGATATTTTATTTATTTATTTTTTTAAAATATATTTTATTGATTTTTCACAAAGAGGAAGGGAGAGGGATAGAGAGAAACATCGATCAGCTGCCTCCTGCACACCCCCACTGGGGATGTGCCTGCAACCAAGGTACATGCCCTTGACCGGAATCGAACCCAGGACCCCCCAGTCTGCAGGCCGACGCTCTATCCACTGAGCCAAACCGGTTTCGGCTATATAGATATTTTAAATCATGCTTGTAAATATGGCTATTAAAATCTTCCACATCTTTTATATGTAAAAATCAAAGAAAAGCAATTAAAGTATCCCACTCTTATGTTATCACTTTCTATATTATAATTATGGCTAGATGAATGAACAAATGTTTGTATCCTGATTCAAAGGACAGCAGTAGATGAGATTAACCAAAGAACCTGTATGTATATATGCATAACCCATGGACACAGACAATAGTGTGGTGAAGGCCTGGGGTGGGGGCGGGTGAAGGCTAGAAGGGGTCAATGGGGAAAGAAAAGGGGACACCTGTAATACTTTCAACAATAAAGATTAAAAAAAAAAAAACCACCAGTGAGTAAACAGGGGGAAAAAAAAAAGAACAGCAGTAATTTTGGAAGTCTCTAAAAGACTCTCCTCTCTTAGAAATTACAAAGTGGGGGTAGGATATATTCACAACACAAGTAACATTTAATTTAAAAACAACAACACACCAACAAAGAAAACCCCTACCTATAGTATATGAACTTGTATTTCTAATCTTCCAGCAAAACTAGAAATTGGCATAGAAATGGAAACATAGGAATTTTCATGCATTGTAGGTAGGAATAGAGACTGGAAAATTAAGTATACATATAGCTTATGATCCATGATTCCACTTCTGGATATATATGCCAAAGACAGTCTCACACAGGTCCATTAGGGGATATGCACAAGGGGGTGCACTGTGGTCTTTTGTGGTGCTGGGAGTTGACAGCAACCTTGGTGTCCATTACAGGGAACATACATAAAAGAGGCCATGAACCTAGGAGCACATTTAACTCAACCCTTAGCACATGGAGTTAAAAGAAAATTCTACTTTACTTTGGCATAGAAACTGTGTAAATACTTCTCTAATCCTAATATTTTACTCTGCTTCCAGAAGGATTTATTATGAGATTCAAATAGAAATTTTAAGCAGAAACTAGAATGCAATGAAAAACCTGAAGATTTTCCTTTCCAGTTCATAACTAACATTTTGTGTGTGTTTGATCTGTCTGGCTTACCTCACTTTTTAAATTAATGTCAAACAAAAACAACCTTAATAGTTTATTATTAGAAAATACATGCTTCTGGTAAAAAAACTTGACATAGGAATTTATAAAGAATCCCATAATTTTAAGATAATGTCAGTATTTTATTTTGATTCAGTTGTGTGACATATACATACATATATGTATATATATATCACACAATTATGTATAGATAAAATATTTGGAATATAAATATAGTTTTACATCTTGCTTTTTATTTCTTAATATATCATAAAATGTTTTCTTTGGGTTCTAAGTTACTGCTTTTTACTTGTTTCTCTCCATATATGATCATAATTGTAAAGACTAATATGAAATCAGCCAATACTATTAAAATAAATAAGAAATAGTGGTAAACATTTGATTTTACATTAATGAGATAAAAATATAGAGAAATAATTCATCTCCAACTTTTTTCCATGAACAAAACTGAAACACCTGACTTTTTTTTTCTGACAATAGTAAACTATTTCCCTTCTTCAACTCCAATATACAACCAGAAACTGAGAAAAAGAGATAAGAAATGTTGGGAGAAGGAATAAGAGAGAAAACACAGAGCACAGAGGTAAACACAGCAAGAACATGAGAGAAAGGGAGGAGAGGAGGAGTAACCAGAAAAACAAGAGACACAGTAGAGACAGTGAGACAGGAGACAGCGGGTGGGAAGGGGAAGAGCGCAGTGCACAGAGTGTGGGTGTACAGAGGCCCAGAGAAAAGGAGAAAGCATGAAAAGACACAGCAGTGAGAGAAAGCACGGACTGTAGAGGCTGCATAAATACAGAGAGAGGCACAGAAAGACTGAGTCAAAGAAAGAGTAGGTGTCATCAAAGGAAGGAGGGGAGGATGAGCAGGCAGCTGCAGCTATTCCCTTATACTGACTCTTAAACCCTCAAATAACAGGTAAAAAATGTGCTGGACACACAGGTTCAGGACAAAGAAGCATGAGCATATCTGAGGAAATACAGGTTAAAGACAATATAGGCAGTTCAAAGAAGAAATAGAAATGGTCAATAATCATACAAAAGAAAATAAAAATCTCAGTGGATGTGATTTAAAAAATGTAAAGCAGAATAGATACTATATTCCAGGCCTATCTGCTTGGCAAATGCTAACAAGAATGCCATTGTCAGGTACTGACCAAGGTATTATTATTATACATTGCTAGTGAAAAAATAATTTGTTTCAGGACAACTTAATAGTGTAGACTAAAAAAACTTTTAAAAAATCCTCACCCAGGGCATGTGTGGGGAGGGATGTGGGATGGGAATGGGGGGATGAGGACAAATATGTGATACCTTAATCAATAAAGAAATTAAAAAAATTTTTTTTAAATTAAAAAAAATAAAAATAAAAAATCCTCCCAAGGATATGTTATTGATTTTTAGAGAGAAAGGAAGAGGGGGAGGGGAGGAGAGGGAGAGAGAAACATCTATGTGAGAGACATCCATAGGTTGCCTCCAGCATGTGTGCCCTGACCTGAGATGGAACCCACAACCTCTTGGCATACAGGATGATGCTGGATTAAACATTTTGAATGTGCATACTTAATAATCCAGAAATTTCATGTTAGAAATATATCTCAAGGAAACAGAAAAAATCCATAGAGATGTAACAAGATAATTCATCAAAGTGCAGATTATGATAAAAATTTCAAAACAATGTAAATATCTGTCACTAGGTAACTAATTAGATAAATACTATATTTATACAATGAAACCCATAAAGCCAATAAAAATGACTACATTAATCTGCATCTGACATAGAAAGATGTCTAAGATATATTAAATGTACAGTTTCAAACAATATACATAATATGATTTCTTTTACTTGTTTCTCTTCATATATGAACATGAGTGTAAGACTATTGAAATCTGTTTTATAAAAATGTAAGAAATACTGATAAACATTTAATCTTATTCTCTCATTAAAGTCTCTTCATTAGGTATTTAGCTACATTAGAACATGAACATAATGAAATAGATTCAACATAAGCAGATGTGTGAATCATAAAATACAAACCTGTTAATTGATTTTGACTATTTCAGGACAATGAGAATTCTGGGTGATTTCCAAATTTTTTGTATTTTTTATATTATCTGAACTCTTCACATTTAGTTATCTTTTACTTTTATACTCAAAGGAAATAAAGAGAAATCTTTTTTGACAAAATATTTGGTAATAAAGAGGGACAAAAATATAAAGTGGTAGAAGCACCAGGTAAAATCATTAATAGTCTATGAGGAGCAAAAACATGAGCACAGTTCTAGTTGAGAAGAAGCCTACAGAAAAGACAGAAATCCAAAATAAAAGATAGAGAAACACAGAGAAAACAGATGAATGAATTTTAGAAAATATGATAGCATAAAGACAGGCTTAATGAACCTCTTCTTCAATAACTGAAAGACAAAATAAAAAGTAAAAAGAATATTCAGAATCTAGGGAAAGGACTCAACTCAGACCAAAAAAATTCCAGAAATACTGTCTAGAGAAACTGTTACCAAAGGCTGCTATGAGTTAACAAAAGAGAAGGAAAAAAACAAAGAAAAAAATAAGAGAGAAAAAAATACACCAAAAAACAAAAGAGAAGGGAACTAGACTGGCTGGACCTGATTGAGTCTGGAAATTACATGTAATCAGGCTTAAGTCTGGAAGTTACAACTTCAGACACCCCAGGGGATAGCCGAATCCCTGAGGAGGGGATTAACACCTCCCTGCCCTCCATGTAAGGATGAAGGACTGTCTTTTCAATCTCCCAGGGGACAACCAGTCCACTGAGATTATGGCCGGGTGAGGGTTGTAGTTGGGGGAGGAATCCTATCTAATAAAAGAGAAACATGCAAATTGACTGTACCTCTGCTACGCCCACCAGCCAATCAGGAGTATGCAAATCAACACAACAAAGATGGCAGTTAATTTGCATATCCAGGCGCAGAGCGAAGACTTAAGACAGCACAGAAGGAAGCCAAGTGCTGCAGAAGGGAGCGAAGCTGCGGAGAAGCAAGTGGGGTGGTAGAGAAGGGAGGGAAGTAGGCGGGGTGGAGGAGATGGCCGCAGGAAGCCCTATTCCTGCAGGAATCTTCCTGCAACGGGCCTCTAGTCCTACCTAATAATAGACAAATATGCAAATTGACCGCACCTCCGCTACGCCCAAGCCACGCCCATCAACAATCAGGACGAGTACGCAAATTACCCCAACAAAGATGGCGGCTAATTTGCATATCAAGACAGCATAGAAAGAAGCCAAGAGCTGCAGAAGGGAGCAAAGCTGCGGAGAAGCAAGCAAGCTGGGGGGAGGAGAAGGGAGGAGTGGAGGCGGGGCCGGGGGAGAAGGGAAAAGCAGGCGGGCTGGCGGAGAAGGCGGGGTGGGGGACAAGGGAGGAGAGCAGGCAGGGCGGGGTAGAGTGCAGCAGGAAACCCTATTGCAGGATTTTTCCTGCAACGGGAATGCTAGTCTATATATATAAAAGCCTAAGCGACTGCTGCAACCGGTCGACTGCTTGACCAGTTACTATGATGCACTGACCACCAGGGGGCAGAGGCTCAATGCAGGAGCTGCCCCCTGGTGGTCAGAGCGCTCCCACAGCCAACCTCCCGTGGCTGGCCAACCTCCCGCGGTCTCTCCCCCTGGCCGGCTGGCCCCGATTGGCCCGATCAAGGCCAGGTTGAGAGACCCCACCTGTGCATGAATTTGTGCAGCGGGCCTCTAGTAAACAATAAAGGGGAAATTCCTTTGCTAGACACTGGGCAGTAGAAGCCAAGATGGCACAGGGGGAGGTCCTTCTACTTTGAGGCATGTGCAGCAGGAGCCAAATGGTGACCATAATGGGGAGGTGCCTATCCTGGGAAAAGGATAAGATTGGATGAGGGCATGAAACCCCAGAAGATCTAAGAAAGAGACTGAATAGGGGGAGGACCCAGCACAAGCCCAGGAAGGATTAGAAAAGAGAAGTTAGTTTGAAAGAAAGCCTGCTCTCTCTTAAACCCAAGGTAATATAATCCAAGCTTAACAAAGGCCAATCTCAGTAACACACATGTACCAGTTAGTTCAAATGTGTTCTCTCTCTGTAGCAGCTGCGAGGTTCCAAGCATGGGCCTATGTGCAGCAGTGCAGTGCCTGCTCAGCACAGTCAGGAACAGAGACTACAATAGCCAGATGGGGACAGAGACTGAGCTGAACTAAGCTTAGGCATGGACTGAACAGAACTACGAAGTTTCAGACACCTCTTGGCCAATGGCATAGAATTTCCGGGCCCTGGTCCTCCTGGGCTTGGTGAGGACAAGTGTGGGCTTGCTGCCCCAGAGGCTGGACTTCCCCCATAGCGAGGCAGAGCTTAGCTATCTGCTCGTGGATGAGACACTGGGCACCTGGAAATAGTCTATTGCTTCTATTCCAATAAGTCTTACCACTACACCTCATCCTCCTATGCACAGGTCCCCGAAATGCTTTCCTCGTGACTCTGTGGAAGAACCCTATTTTCACTGGCAACAAAACAACTGGGACCAAATTTAAGGAGCCATCACAAAGCTCTTCCTACACAAAGAATATACTTAACACTAAATTGTACACTTAAATGGTTAAGATGATAGATTTTATGTATTGTGTTTGTTTTAACACAATAAAAAGGTCATTTCCCCAGTCTGAAATAGACTTTTGTATAATAAACACATAGAACAGGAAAAAAAGATGATAAAATTTAAACCAAACATACTTGTTATAATTTGGACCTTAAGCAAAATAAATTCACTTCAAAAGAAAACCCTCACATTGAGGGGGGAGGGTTAAATTCAACTAGATGCTACTTACACTGGAGCAAAATGACTTAGAAGAGCTAAAAATAAAAAGATGGGCAAAGACCAACTGTGCAAATGTACATTTAAAAATTGCATTGGATGAAACAGAATCAAAGACAAAATATGTTAAAAATGGAAAATGAACTTACTTTGGACAATTTACAGTATAATTCATAGTGATTAAAAACTGTCATCTATATTGTATGTGCCAGACATAAACTTATACATAAACCTTCAATTACCACAAGATAAATCAACTTTCAATTATATTCTTTGGAATCCTTAATGGATCAAGGAAACCAATATTTGGGAAGAATATAATAAAGATAATTAACGAAGATGATATACTAAGCATCCTACCTAATAATCCTACCTAATAATAGACAAATATGCAAATTGACCATACCTCTGACACACCCACAAGACACGCCCACCATCCAATATGAGCAAGTATGCAAATTAACCCAAACCAAGATGGCTACAGCCACAGAGAGCAAGGTTTCCTAGGTAACAGAGGAAGCCAAGCTTTCCGCCTGCCCTTGCCAGGCCCAAGCCTCCACTCAAGCTACAAAGTTTCAATTATAGAAGGTAAACAAATTCAAACAAATGGTGGCAGAATGGAGCTTGAGAGAGCAGGCCAGGGTTGCCGCCGGCAACAGGGGAAGCAAAGCTTTCCGCACACCCTGGCCGGGCCCACCCGCTTAAGGCAACAAAGTTTCAATTATAACCCCAACACAAATGGCTGCCGGCCTCGGCCTCGGAGGGAGCCCCAGGCTTGGCTCCGCTCCAGGCTACAAAGTTTCAATTGTAGAAGGAAAATAAATTCCAGATACCAGGGCCTCTGCTGGGGTTGCCAGGGGTTGTGGCCGGCCTGCAAACCACCACAGGCCCCTTGCTCAGGCCGCCCCACGCCCCAAGGCAACCCCCACCTGATCCAGGACACCCTTCAGGGCAAACCAGCTGGCCCCCACCCCTGTACCAGGCCTCTATCCTATCTAATAAAAGAGTAATGTGCAGATTGATCATCACTGCAACACACAATATAGCTGCCCCATGTGGTCAAAGATCCTGCCCCCATGTGGACACAAGATGGCCACCACAAGGTGGCCAGCAGGAGAGGGCAGTTGGGAGGCACCCGGCCTGCAAGGGAGGGCAGTTGGAGGTGATCAACCCTGCAGGAGAGGGCAGTTAGGGGTGACCAGGCCAGCAGAGGAGGAAAGTTGGGGGCAAACAGGCTGGCAGCAAAGCGGTTAGGGGGTGATCAAGCTGGCAGGCAGAAGCGGTTAGGGGCAATCAGGAAGGCAGGCAGGCAAGCAGTTGGGAGCCAGCAGTCCTGGATTGTGAGAGGGATGTCCAACTGCCCGTTTAGGCCCAATCCTTGAGGGGTCCCAGATTGGAGAGGGTACAGCCTGGGCTGAGGGACAATCCCCCTCCGTGCACGAATTTTGTGCACCGGGCCTCTAGTATTCATATAATTAGAATGTTATACTCTGTATGGAGACTCTACCTCCTTTATAACACCCTTGGAGTACTTAGTCATACATTAAGTCACAAGTCTCTATATATCCTGAAAACAGAAATAGAATAGAGCACAATCTCTAATCACGATACAGCAAAATTAATATGCAGTGAGACAATAAATCTAAGCAACAGAATTAAAAAAAATTCTCTCCTAAACTCCTCTTGGGTCAAACAGGAAATCCAAAGCTACATTATGAAACATCTAAAAAGTACTACTAATAAAAATACCACAGGTCAAAATCTACTAGTAGTGATATACATTTTTTCCCCACTTGGATATCAACAGAGTTGAATAAAGCAGTGCTGCCATCCTTATAACCACCACCACCACCACCACCAACAACAACAAAAACAAACCAACTTTAATTTCATGAATTTTCTTGAAGCCTCCGAAAGTCAAGGTCAGAGGGCAACTCTGGTCCTAAATCTAAGAAGATACTGCTGTTACCTGGTTACCTGGAAGTGATACAACTGGATACAATTAAGAAGGTTCGAGATTGGATTAAGTGCTAGAGACCAAGTGTGCACTGACAAGAGTGTGAAGCCCTTGGGGGCTATAGAAATTGAGGGAGTCTGCACCCCTTTGCTGACTATTTTCTATGAACTCCACCAGGAAAACGATTGAAGAGTTTTATGAAAGTGTCCATTATAGTGCAGACCCAGGAAAGTGAAACAGCAGCTGTTGCGGGAAGGGCACAAAACTACCAGGGAGGGATGTCAGCAAAACTGGCAGAATAGGGAGAGCTCAGGAACCTGCCCCTTTACTAGGACCAAAAATCTGACAAAAACTGTCAAAATCAACCTTATCAAAACTCTGAAATACAGTCAAAGGTACATGGCAACTAAAGAAAAGCAAGAGCAAGGACAAATAAAGTAGGAGAGAGCTTTGTGGCTTTTTACTTAGCATTGCTTGCCCCACCTGTATTCCCCCTTCCCCGGCAAAGTATTTCTGGAATGCAAGGATGGTTTAACACATACCATTATTAATGATTATCAATATATACCATATTAATAGAATTTTAAAAAACCACCCATATGATCATCTCAATAGGTGCTGAAATACTTGGCAAAAAACAAAACCCTTTCATGGTAAAAACACTCACCAAAATAGGAAAAAAATGTAACTTCCTCAGCACAATAAAGGTCATATATGGAAATACACAGCTAAAACCATTCTCAACGGCAAAAGACTGAATGCTTTCCTAAGATCATAAACAAACAATGGTGCCTTGCTTTTACCACTTCTATTTGACACTCAACTGGAAGATTTAGCCAGACCAATTAGGCAAGAAAAATAAAGGGCACCCAAATTGAAAAAGAGGAAGTAAGACTATCTCTATTCACAGATAATATAGCCTTATATATAGAAAATCCTAAAGAATGTACAAGCCCTAGCCAGTTTGGTTCAGTGGTTAGAGCATCAGTCCATGGACTGAAGAGTCATGGGTTCAATTTTGGTCAAGGGCACATACCTCAGTTGCAAGCTCAATCTCTGACTTGGTAGGGGCGTGTGCAGGAGGCAACCAGACAATGTGTCTCTCTCGCATTGATGTTTCTCTTTGTTTCTCCCCCTCCCTTCCACCCTCTCTAAAAATCAATGGAAAAAATACCCTTGGATGAGGATTAACAATAACAACAACAAAAACCTGCAAGAAAACTGTTAGAATTAATAAACAGGTTGCGTGATACAAGACCAACATGCAAAAATCAGCTGAGTATCTATCTATACACTAACAATGAACAATGCAAAAATGAAGAAAACAATTACACTTAAAATCACATCAAAAAGAAAAAATAATAAAAATCATATGGCATACCAAAGGGCCTCAGATAGCCAAAACAGTCTTGAAAAAGAATAAGGTTGGAGGTCTTATACTTCCTAATATCACAATTTATTTCAAAAGATAGAGTAAACCCAAACAGTGTGTACTGGCATACTGTAGACAGACACATAGACCAATGGAATAGAATAGAGAGCCCAGAAATAAACCCTTACATATTTGGTCAAATGATTTTTGACAAGGGTGCCAAGACCACTCAACAGGGAAAAGACTGTCTTTTTTCAACAAATACTGCTGGGACAACGAAATATCCACGTGCAAAAAAATAAAGTTTAAAGCCTTACCTTAACACTGTATACAAAAATTACTTACTGTGCTCACGGATTGGTAGACTTAATATTGTTAAGATGGCAATAAATCCCAAAGCCAACACAGATTTAATACAATTAATATAAAAATCCTAATGACCTTTTCAGCAAAAATTGAAAAGCTGATCTTAATATTCGCATGGAGATACAAGGAATTTAAATAGCCAAAACAGTGTTGGAAAAGAACAAAGTTGGAGGAGTCACCTTCTCAGTTCTTTCCACAAGGCTACAGTAATCAAAATGGTGCAGTAATGGCATACAAATAGAAATACAGATAAAAAGAATAAAACTGAAAGCCTAGAAATAAACCCTCAATTATATGGTCAACTGAGTTTTGACAATGAAGACTCAAGGGAGAAAGAATAGTTTTTTCAATAACTGGTGCTGAGACAATTGAATATCCATGTGGAAAAGAATGAAGTTTTGACCCTTAACTCATATTATATACAAAAATTAACTCAATATATATCAAAGATGCAAATGAAAGAGCTACAAGTATAAAAAATTTAAAATCAAAGGACAAATCTTTATGCCTTTGGACTTAGCAATGGTTTCTTAGATATGAAACTAAAAGCACAGCAACAAAAGATAGGGATACTGGGCTATTCATCAAACTGTAAATTGTTGCCCTGACTGGTTTGGCTCAGTGGATAGAGCGTCGACCTGCGGACTGAAGGGTCTCAGGTTCCATTCCGGTCAAGGGCATGTACCTTGGTTGCGGGCACATCCCCAGTGGGAGGTGTGCAGGAGGCAGCTGACCGGTGTTTCTCTCTCATTGATGTTTCTAACTCTCTATTCCTCTCCCTTCCTCTCTGTAAAAAATCAATAAAATATATTTTTTAAAAAGCAAAAAACAACAACTGTAAACTGTTGTGGCCTAGCCAACATGGCTCAGTGGTTGGCCGTTGACCTATACAGCGGTAGTTTACGCTTTGATTCCTGGTCAGGGCACATGTCAGGTTGCGGGCTTCATCCCTAGTAGAGGCGTGCAGGAGGCAGCCAATCAATGACTCTCTCTCATCATTGATGTTTCTCTCTCTCTCTCTCTTCTTCTCCCTTCCTCTCTGAATAAAATACATACATACATATATATATATATATATATATATATATATATATATATATATGTATTAAAAATATAAAAAAACAAAAAAACCACATTATGAATGTACTCAGTGCCACTAAACTGTGCACTTTAAAATCATTAAAATGATAAACTTTATTTTTAAAAATATATTTTTATTGATTTCAGAGAGGAAGGGAGAGGAAGAAAGAGAGAAACATTAATGATGAGAATCACTGATCAACTGCCTCCTGCGCGCCCCCTACTGGGGATCGAGCCCTCAATCAGGCATGTGCACTTGACCAGAATTAAACCCGGAACTCTTCATTCTGCAGGCCAGTGCTCTATTCACTGAGCCAAACCGGTAGGGCAAAATGATCAACTTTATGTTATATGTATGTATTTTACCACACACAAAAATCCCTCCTTAGCTCCTTTTCCCTTATCTCTTCTATGGAACAAAAAGCCTTAATCTGTGCCATTTCCAATTATTTTTTACTTAAAAAAATTCATATTGTACTATTTATATATGTAATCACTATCATTTAATACCTACCAAACCTCAATTATAATATTTATGGTAAACTGTATGGACGTCTTGTGCCTTCTTTTGTCTAGACTAGCAATCTCTAAATTAATTATGCAGTCCTACAGGAAAAAAAATATGCATGTATTTTAATCTTTACCCAAGGGTATTTTTAAAAACTGATTTGAGAGAGAGAGCATCAACTTGTCTTCCGATCACTCACATTTCTTCATTTATTTTTAAAAGTCATGTTGTAGCTTACCTCTCTCTGGCTTCCATAATTTTCTTTCACTCTATATTTCCTTTAAAAAAATCATATTTTTTTATTTTGTGTGTGTGTGTGTTTAAAAGCAACTCAAAATGTCTTGAAAGACAGGGAGAAATGAATCAACAACAACAAAAAAACCCCAGGCAATATTGGTTAGAATGGAAGTCATTCTAAACTAAAAGCTCCCCGGTGCCAGGCATATACTTTGCAGATTCTGAAGCAGTTTGAGAGAGAAACATTGATGTATGAGAGGAACATCAATAGGTTGCCTCCCTTATGTGCCTTAACTGGGGAACTAATTGGCAACCTAGGTATATGCCCTGATGGGGAATTGAACCCGCAACCTTTTTGGTGTATGGGATGACACTCAACTAACTGGCCAGGCAATATTTTTTAGCATAAATTACCAAAGTAGATATTTGCAGTGTGGGGCAAAATTAAATTTACAGTTGTTTATACAGAAAATGCAATAACTAGAAAATAATAATAAAGGAGTAAACTTTCATATACTCACAACTGTAAACCTACTTTTGCCTCACCCTGTATTTATAAATTATGTTATTACTGTACTCATATATGTATATAAAAGCCTAAGTGACCAAATGACCACCAGGAGGCAGACACTCAACGCAGGAGCTGCTCCCTGATCGTCATTGTGTTTCCACAGCCAACCTCTAGTGGCCAGCCAACTTCCCGCGGTCCCTCCCCACCAGCCAGCTGGCCCCGACTGGTCCTGATTGCCGGCAGGCCAAGGGACCCCACCTGTGCACGAATTCATGCACTGGGCCTCTAGTATAATATAAACATATATAAAATGTAAATTTTTAAAGTTTGAGAAAAAATAAATCTAACCTTTTTCTTTCTATACTACAAAGAACCATTTTGCAAGCATCACTCTTTATAAAGCACTTCTCTGGGCACACTAAATTTTATTCTTGGGTTAAAGTATGTGTTGACCCTTTGTGGGATGTCTTTGCTGAACACTATATTAAGGTCATATTAGCCTTATAGGCATTATTACTGAAACTACTGTAAGGATGCTGCTGAGGACTCTATTACACCATGGTTCCTTCTTTATGAGGACAGATGAGTAAATTTCTTTTAGGTTTTAGTACCAGAGATATGTAGTGCTTTTGAAAATTCAGTTTGTTTTTATATTATAGACTTGTGATTGATCACAAAATTCTAGCAATACTAACTGGTAGAAATAAAAGCAAAATTTGTGACTCACAACCATATCTACAAGGTACATTTTATCTCTCTCTAGCATCAACTTGTCTTCCCATAACTCACAAATCTTCATTTATTTATAAAAGTCATGTTGTAGCTCACCCCTCTCTGGTTTCCATAATTTTCTTTCATTCGAATTCTTTATTTACTTTTAAAAAATCATAGTATTGTGTGTGTGTGTGTGTGTGTGTGTGTGTGTGTGTGTGTGTTTAAAAGCAACTAAAAATGTCTTGAAAGACAGGGAGAAATAAATCAACAAAAAACAAATTAAAAAAACCCAGGCAATATTGTTCAGAATGGAGGTCATTCTAAACTAAAAGCTCACCGGTGCCAGGGATATACTTTGTAGATTCTGAAGCAGTTAGCAGCAAAGCCCTTCATCCAAAGGATAATTTGTAAATGAGTGTTGATGAAAAGAATGACAACTCACAATAGCACTGTACTACACTTTCTCACTCTTTTCCAGTTGATAAGGAATATTATAGTGAGGAAAGGGCAAATGGCTTTTTTCCACCTGTGTGCAAAGCTTAACTAAAAAGTCCATGAAAAAGGCAGTCACATTGCCAGATGCAATTTGTAGCCATGTACCTGGATGTGTTTCCTTCTGGTGTGTTCAGAAGTCATTTGGGGATAACTCAATGCTTTCTTCTTGTTCTTGCTCCGCTTCTCAATGTATCTCCTCTGATGGTCGGTGATGCTGCTGTATAATTTAACTCTCCTGGGTGACAAACAAACTCTTTCATGGCCAAAAGCCTGGATCAATCGGGCAGTGTCAATGGTGGAAAGAGAGCTGCTCCTTTCATGCAAAGTCACTTCTTTATCTGTTTGGGTCAATATATCTGATTCCACAGGAGAAGTTGTGGTGGAAAGGATGTTGGTGGCAGTATCTGTGAGCAGCTCACTCTCCTCTGAGGGTCTAGAATCTGAAGAAGTATTGTTGATATAACAAAAATTTGGCTGTTTTCTCAGAATATATTTATCAAATTTAACCTGTTCAATTTTAATCTGATTGGACCTTCCAGCTTGATGAGTAGAAAGCACCTTGCTTTTTTTAAGATCTCCTATGTTTTTATGGCATTTCTCCAAACTTTTATACCGCTTCTTTTTCTGAAGCTTGTTTCTCTGTTGCTGTCTACCATTCCATTCCTTAGTATCTCGCTGCCCTCTGCTATCATCCTGTGTACTTTCTGAGGGCCAAAGAGAATGTGTGATAGGATTCTGAAGTAGTTTAGCCAAACGATCAAGTCGTTCCACCAAGGATAGTTCTTTTCCACCCCTGCACTCGAGAGATTTATGTTGCTTCTGTCGCTCCTGATACTTGTTCCAGAGTTCATTCAAACTTGTAATGTGCTGAGTCGTGGGCTCTGGGGTGACCTTACGATCCTTTTTTTGATCATTAATCTGTTTGTCACATTTTGTATAATCTCCAGCCTGACTTTTAGTAGGATGTATCATTTCTTTGTTTCCCAAGTTTACATTGATACGGAGGCTCTCTATTCTAGTACATTCTGTCTTTTCCTCATTTTGATAAGAGGGAGGAAGACAAATATGGTGTTTGTCTGGATGATGCTGGAAGAAATCTTTCCAAGAATGCCCCATGAAAACACTTCTCCCTAAGGATTCATGGCAAAAATCTCGATCACTTGGTAGGTGCACTGGATGATGAAAGTAAAACTTGGCTGACCTGAACACAGAATGGGTAGTATTTTCAAATTCTGAACTGGACTCTGAAAAGGAGAAAAAAAAGATTTTGAAGGACTTTCAAACTATTTTCATTGCCTTTAGAAATAGTATTCACACTTAATTCTTTAGAAACAGAAGAAAAAGGAAAGAACAGTTTATATAAAGTTTCAGAAAATTTACTGCCTGAACAAAGGATTTATGCCTGGTGCCTAGTGGCTAGCCTAGCATGGTAAACATTTAAGAGACGCAAGGTCAGAAGACCGGGATTCTGGTAGGACTCTGTCACAAACTGGCTGGGTGACCTTGAGAAAGGAGCTTTAGTCCTCAGGACTATAACAGCAGCTGCTATGCACTGTTTGCTCTGTGTGGGGTATTAGGATCAGTGCTCTCTTTATATTTTTCCCCTTTTTATTCAACCATGTTGATAAAACTGAGAGATATGCCTTACTAACCCCTCTTTCAGCTAAGAAACCTGATAATTCATTTTCATTATCAGAAATTAAATGCGTGGGATAAAAAAGAAAAACTCTTTACATGTTCTAGAGCCTCTTAAAATTTCTTTCTGTGAGCCATCTTTACATATTTTCCTCCAATTTTGTTTACTGTGGTAAAATATACCTAATACAAAATTTACCATCCTCCAGATTCACTTTTTGACAGTCATTCTATGTCAAAATGGGTATTTTTAGATGTAATAATATCTAACAATCATAACCCCCAAATGTAAATAGTAATATAGGATCCATATATATTTTTGGTGTTCCAAGTTATAGGTAGAAACAAAGAAATATACATGCATGCAACAAAGTAACACTTGTAACCACAGGATCCTTTTCACCTACACCATAGATTACTGACAACGAAGGTTTTTATTAAATACTCATAATTCGCCAAAACCGGTTTGGCTCAGTGGATAGAGCGTCGGCCTGCGGACTGAAAGGTCCCAGGTTCGATTCCGGTCAAGGGCATGTACCTTGGTTGCGGGCACATCCCCAGTAGGGGTTGTGCAAGAGGCAGCTGATCGATGATTCTCTCTCATCGATGTTTCTAACTCTCTATCCCTCTCTCTTCCTCTCTGTAAAAAATCAATAAAATATATTTAAAAAAAATACTCATAATTCCTAAGGCAATTTCCCCAGAACACAGTAAGACACATGAAATCTGCTTTTATGTCTAAGTATAAAGAGACAATCTGCCCTGGCTAGGTAGCTAAGTTGGTTAGAGCATCATCCCAATATACCAAGGTTGTGGGTTTGATCCCTGTTCAGGGCACATATAAGAATCAACCAATGAGTGCATAAATAAGTGAGACAACAGCCCTAGCTGGTTTGGTTCAGTGGACAGTGTCAGCCTGCGAACGGAAGGGTCCTAGGTTCGATTCTGGTTAAGGGCACATGCCCGGGTTGCGGGCTCGATCCCCAGTGTGGGGCCTGCAGGAGGCAGCCGATCAATGATGTTTCTATCTCTTTCTCTCTCCCTTCCTCTCTGAAGCCAATGAAAAAATTTTTTAAAAGAACACCAAAAAAATCAGTGAGACAACAAATCGATGTTTCTCTCTCTCTCTCCCCTTTCCTCTCTCTAAAATTAATTTTTTTTAAAATAGCCGGGTAGGAGGGGAAAATGGGAGATATCTGTAATACTATTAATAATAAAAAATATATATTAAAAAAAAAGGAAATCCTGACAACACATGCTCAATGTAGATGGACCTTGAAGACATTGTGCTGAGAGAAGTAAGCCAGACACAAAAGGATAACATTGTATGATTCCACTTATATAAAGTAGATAGAAGAGGCAAATTCACTGGAACAGAGACTAGAATGGTGATGCTAGGGGCCAGGAGGAAGGGGGGGTAGGGGAAGTTAGTGTTTGATGGGGATAGAATTTCAGTTTGAGAAGATGAAGTAATTCTGGATACGGATGGAGGTGATGGTTGTACAACTATGCGAATGTACTTAATGTCACTGAACTGTACACTACAAAATGGTTAAACCCGTAAATTTTGTTATGTATATTTCACAACAATAAAAAAAAAAAGTAACAACTTAAAAAAAAAAAAAATAACCCAGCCAGTATGGCTTGGTGGTTGAATGCTGACCTATGAACCAGGAAGTTACCGTTCCATTCCCGGTCAGGGTATTTGTTAAGACACAATATCCATTTATGATCAAACCCTCAATAAAATGAGTACAGAAGAAAAAGTATCTTAACATAATAAATACCATATGTCACAAACCCTCAGCCAATATCATACTCAATGATGAAAAACGGAAAGCTTTTCTTTAAAATCAGGAACAAGAAAAGGATGCCCACTCTTTTTCAACACAGTTCTGGAAGTCCTATTCAGAGCAATCAGGCAAGAGAATAAACTTAAAAGGATAGAAATAATAACAAAATATGCTCCCCAACCGAAACAGAATGCAATTAGAAATCAATAGCAGAATAAAATTTGGAAAACTCAAATATGTAGAAATTAAGTAAAACATTCCTAAATAACCTATGAGTTAAAGAAGAAATAAAAGAGAAATCAGAAAACACTTTGTAATAAATGGCAATAAACTCATGAGATGCACCTAAAGCTACAAGGGAAATTTATAGTTGAACATGCCTGTATCAAGAAAGAAGAATGATCAAGTAAAGAAGCCTAAACTTTATCTTAAGACACTAGGAAAAGAATAAACTAAAACTAAAGCAAACAGAAGGAAGGCAATCATAAAAGTTAAGGTGGAAATTCATGAAGTAGAGAATTTTAAAAAGAGAAAAATAATAGAAAACAAAGGCTGGTTCTCTGAAAAGATTAAAAAAAAAAAATCAACAAACTTTTAGTTAGACTGACCAAAAAAAAAAAGAGAAGACTTATATCCAAAATGAAAGAGGGACCATTATTACCAATAAATAAACCTTATATATTTACTGAAATAAAAAGGATTATAAAGGAATACTATGAACTAAATTAGATAATTTAGATATAATGAACACATCCCATTCCTAGAAAGCCACAAACTACTGAAACAGACTCAAGAAGTAGACACAATCTGAAAACACCTAAAGCAAGTGAAGAATTTGAAATAGTAATAAAAAATTACCTACAAAGAAAAGTCCAGGCGCAGATGGTTTCACCCCTGAATTTTACTAAACATTTAAAAAATACTGATTTTTCAAATTCATTTTATGAGGCCAGTGCTACCCTGATGATAAAACCCAACAAAGACATCACCAGAAAACTACAAGTCAACAGCTCTTACAAATATAAACACAAAAATCCTCATCAAAATATTAGCAAATGAAATCTAGCAACATATAAAAAGAATTATACAGCATGACCAAGTGGGATTTACCCCATAAATGCAAGTTTGGCTTAACACAATACGATATACACATGATGTATTATAGAATTGTACTTCTGAAACCTATGTAATTTTATTAACCAAAGTTACCCCAAAACAAAAAAACTCCACTCATTTGATAACCTGAGACACAGAAAAAGCATTTGACAAAATCTAACCACTTTCTTGATAAGAACACTCAACAAACTAGGAATAGAGGTAACTTCCTCAATCTGATAAAGGGCTTCCATGAAAAACACACACTAGGCAGGTGGGGGGGGGGAAGGCATGTGGATTACAAAGAAAGAAGTAAAACTATATTCACAGATATCAAGATCTTGTATCTAGAAAATTCTAAGAATACATTAAAAATCTATTAGAACTGATAAATGAGTTCAGCATGATTGCAGGATAAAAATATTTTAAAAATCAACTGCGTTATCATACACTGCAGTTAAACTAAAAACAAAATAAAACACCATTTAATTCACAATAGCATAAAAAATAAAATATTTAGGAATAGATATAACAAAAGAAGTGTAAAACTTCTACTTTGAAAACTACAAAACACTGTGAAAAGAAATTAAAGGACATCTAAATGAATGGAAAACATCTCATGTTCTTGGACTGGAAGATAATATTGTTAAGAAGGCAATATCACCATACTGATCATAGATTCAACACAATCCCTATCAGAACCTAGCTGGTTTCTTTGTAGTAATTGCCAAGCTGATTCCAAAATTCATGTGCAAGTGTAAGAGATCCAGAATAGCACCATAAAAAAGACAAAGTTGAAGGATTCACACTTTCAATGTCAAAGCTTACTACTACCAAGCAACAGTCAGCAAGGATAGACATGTAGAGCAACAGAATAGAATTGAAAGCCCATAAATAAACCCATACATCTATGGTCAACTGATTTTCAATAAGTGTGCCAAGCACATTCAATGAGAAAGGAACAGTCCTTTTTAACAACTGGTGCTGGGACAACTGGATATCCACATGGAAAATAATGAAGTTGTACCTTTACCTCACACCATATATATAAAACATTAACAAAAATAGATCAAAGAGAGAACCCAAAATGGCGGCGTAGATAAACACCTAATCTGTGGCCATGCACAACAATTTCAAAGCTACAACTAAAAGACAAAACCTCTGTCACCCAGAGCCACGGGAGGGCTGGCTGAAAGGAAGTTCCACAACTAACGGAGGGAGAGAGGAGCGTTCAGGACATAAACGTTGAAAAACTGAGGTACCGGGGCGCGCGCACGATACGGGCTGGTGGTGGATCCCAGCTGGCGGCAGGCGTTGCTTTCTTCAAACCAAAGGGGAAACGCGCGGGACCCAAACTCCTATGGGGAGAAGCATCCTCGATGCCTCTCTGTCTCTGGACTGTTTGCCATCGGGTTGGAAAGTGAGGGTGGCTTGCTTGCAGAGCTGTGCGGAGGAACAATTGTTTGCGGCGCTGGGGCGCGAGACGCGGGGTTGCGGTTGGAGATGCGGAAGGCTGGCTGCCAGCCAGTGCTGTTTGCCACACCCTAGCCTAGTGACGTCCTCAGACCCCACCCCGAACAACCTACAAACTCACCCAAGCTCCAAGCAGCGGCTTTTGCATATGAATGGAGTGCCGCTTAACCTAGCAACCAGTTCAGACAGCTCCAAAATCTCCAAATCCCAAGCAGGGAGGAGAAGACTGGAATTCTCCTGTAGCTCCTACAGGGTGGCCTCAGACAGTAGCTGACCTGCACCCCATTGGAGATCCAGAAGCCAGTGAACCTAGTTGTCAGTGTGAGACACAGACCTCAACTCCTCACATCCATAAGTGACACAGTCAGGAGGCGGACTCAGAGAGCACCAAAGCCCCACTGAAACAAGTCCTGTACCAGAAGCGTGTCTCCAGCGCAGCAGTTATAAACACAGCGGGTCCCCACAGCCAATTGGCCTCCCAGTGTACCAACAGCAATCAAGGCTTAACTACACCAAGACTTTGCACTCAGCTCATAAAGGAGTGTACCAAGACTGTCCACCTCAGGTGATTGGGGAGGCTGAGCTACTGGCCCTATAAGTCACCTACAACACAAAGCCGCTCCATCAACACAGGGAAGCAGCCAAAATGCGGAGGCACAGAAACATGTCACGAATGAAAGAAATGGAGGAAAGTAAACTACGGGACGATATAGAGTTCAAAACCACATTTATAAGGTTACTCAAGAATCTTCTAAAAACTGGAGAAATTTGATGAGGACTTCAAGGACCTCAATGAGAATGTCAAAAAAATGGAAAAGGACTAGTCACAAATTAAGCATCCACTGTCTGAAATAAAGAATATACAGAAACTCAACTGTAGATCAACATACCCCAAGAAACAAACCAAAGATCTGAAATATGAGGAAACAAAAAACACCCAACCAGAGAAAACAAAAAATATGAGGAAACCAAAAACACCCAACCAAAAAGAAAAAAAGATCCAAAAATATGAAGATAATGTAAGGAGCCTCTGGGACAACTTTAAGCATACCAACATCCGAATTTTTGGGGTGCCAGAAGAAGAGAGCGAGCAGGATATTGAAAACCTATTAGAAGAAATAATGACAGAAAACTTTCCCCACCTGGTGAAAGAAATAGACTTACAGGTTCAGGAAGCGCACAGAACTCCAAACAAGAGGAATCCAAAGAGGACCACACCAAGACACATCATAATCAAAATGCCAAGAGCAAAAGACAAAGAGAGAATCTTGAAAGCAGCAAGAGAAAAACAGTTAGTTACCTACAAGGGAGTACCCACACGACTGTCAGATAATTTCTCAACAGAAACTATGCAGGCCAGAAGGGAGTGGCAAGAAATATTCAAAGTGATGAACGGCAAGAACCTACAACCAAGATTACTCTACCCAGCAAAGCTATCATTCAGAATTGAAGGGCAGATAAAGAGCTTCACAGATAAGAAAAAGCTAAAGGAGTTCATCACCACCAAACCAGGATTACATGAAATGCTGAAGGGTATTCTTTAAGAAGAGGAAGAAGAAAAAGGTAAAGATAAAAATTATGAACAACAAAAAGACATCAAATACATACCTACCAACAAGTGAATCTAAAAAGCAAGTGAATAAAAAGTCTGAAGAACAGAATGGACTGGTGAATATAATGGAATCAGGGACATAGAAAGGGAGTGGACTGACAATTCTCAGGGGCAAGGGGGTCTGAAGGGTGTGAGAAGAGATTGGACAAAGGTTTTACACCTATGGATAAAGACAGTGGTGGGGGGTGAGGGCATGGGTGGGGTGGGGAATCAGGTGGAGGGGAAGTATGGGGGAAAAAAAGAGGAACACCTGTAATAATCTGAATAATAAAGATTTATTTTAAAAAAATAGATCAAAGAGCTAAATGTAAAGCTAAAACTAGAAAATATTAGGAAAAAACATAGAAGTAAATCTACATTACCTTGAATTTGGAAAAGGACTGGAAGATAAGACACCAAGAGCACAAGCAACAAAAGAAAAAGTAAATTAGGCTTCATCAAAGTTAAAAATCTTTACTCTTTAAAGGACACCTTGTGTCTTTTTTAAGTGTACAAACATTTACACATATCTATTAAATCAACCTCATTATTTGCATTATTCCCAGATGATTTTTTTTAACTATGCTTTTTAAAAATTTCAGCCTGGACGGCATGGCTCAGTGATTGAGCGTCAATCTCTGAATCAAGAGTTCAGGTTTGATTCCCGGTTGGGGCACATGCCTGGGTTGTGGGCTTGATCCCCAGTAGGAGGCATGCAGGAAGTGGCTGATTTAATAATTCTCTCATTTCTATCTCTCTCTCCCTCTCCCTTTCTCTCTGAAATCAATAAAAAAATATTTTTTAAAAATAAAATAAAAACAATTTCATTTCAACGACCTAATATGAGGTAAGTATGTATGTTCAAACTTCTTACTACTATTCTGTCTTGTCCATTTCTTCTTGAAGGTCCTCCAGGTTTTAGGACAGTTTGTGGACAGTTTTGCATTTTCTCCCTAGCATCTTTTGCCTAACAATATATCATAAGAGTTATTTTCTTTTTTTTAAAATATATTTTTATTGATTTCAGAGAGGAAGGGAGAGAGAGATAAACATCAATGACGAGAGAGAATCATTGATTGGCTGCCTCCTGCACACCCACTACTGGGGATCGAGCCCATAACCCGGGCATGTGCCCTTGACTGGAATCGAACCTGGGACCCTTCAGTCCCCAGATTGAACCAAACCAGCTGGGGCCATAAGAGTTATTTTCATATAATTCTACAACTTCATTTTTTTTATAAGGCAATATAAACTTCCTTACTGATGATGCTCCCAGTTTTGTTTTATATATTTTATGCTATTTCCTGTTTAAAGATTTATGTTATAACCTCATTGTGAATTGCAAATCAGTATAAAAACATCACTCCTTAATTCCTGTAACACTTTTAATTTAATATCACCTATATTAATATGTCTCCATATTTTTCATGACTCTACTTTTCCTTTTATTTTTCAACCCTTCTGAATTATTTTATTTTCAGCTATATAGCATGGGCTTATTTTCTTTTCTTTTGTAACTGTCTTATTTCACTTAGCACAATGTCACTGAGGTTCATTAATGCTGTAGCTTGTGGCAGGATTTCCTTCCTTTTTAAGGCTGTATAAAATTTAACTATTTTTTTTTTTTTTAGCACACTTTCTGTTTTAAAGAAAACCTCAAGAGTTTTTTTATTATTAAATTTATTGGGCTGGCATTGGTCAACATGAACATGTTTCAGGTATGTGTTCTATGTTATAAGATCTATATATTGCACCATGTTAACACTTTATCTATTCACCTGTTGATAGACATTTGGATTGTTTTCATATCTTATTTAATGTGGATAATGCTAAGCTGAACATAGGTGTGCAGATATCTGTAAGATCTGCTTTGTTTTTTGTTTTTGTTTTTAGATATATACCCAGAAGTGAGATTGCTGGATCATATGCCAATTCTATTTTTAATTTTTTGAGGAACTTCCATACTATTTTCCACAATGGCTGCACCCTTCTATATTCCACCAACAGTGTACAACAGTTCCTATCTCTCTGCATGCTTGCCTATAATTGTTATTTTCTGTTCTGATAGTGGCCACCCTATTGGGTGTGAAGTGGTATCTCATTGTGATTTTAATTGGTATTTCTCTGATTAGTGATATTGAGCATCTCTTCATGTATTTACTAGTCATTTATATGTCGTCTTGGGAGAACTATTTAAATCCTTTGCGCCCTTTTAAAAACTGGTTTTCTCTGTTGTTGTTGAATTATAGAAGTTCTACATATAAGCTGGATATTAAGCACTTATCATGATTTACAAATATTTCCTCCCATTTCATAGGCTGCCTTTTTACTCTATTATGTGTCCTTTGATGCAGTTTTTAATTTGATGTAAGTATAATTTATTTTTTGCCTTTTTTTTTTTTTTTACACATTGCACCAAATTTTAAGACAAAGGACACTGGACATTAAGAAAGAGGTCCACTTCAGTCTTTATCATCTAGTGCAGCTACTTTTCTTCTTGTGTGTATATTTTTTTGCTTTTGTTGCCTGTGCTTTTGGGGTCATATCCAAGAAGTCACTGCCATATCAAGGCCATGGAGTTTTTCCCCTATGCTTTCTGCTAACAGTTTTGTAACTTTAGCTTTGATGTTTAGATCTTTGATTCATTTTGAATTAGTTTTTATATGTGGTAAAAGATAAGTATCCAACTTCGTTCTTTTGCATATGGATATCAGTTTTCTAACACCATTTGCTGAAGAGAATGTTTCTTCCCCACTATGTAATCTTGGCACCCTTGTGAAAATCATTTATCTTATACATTTGTGATGTGAACAGCTACACCTGAACTATTTTTGAAATGTAATATGGATAGATATAGCTCAATGACTCCTTTCTTTCCTTATCTGGGTACTGTTCTATCTTCTTCTAAGAGGTAAAGTTTGACAGCCAGGTAGTAATGGCTGTGTCCTCTATGCCTTTCTTTTGTTAGACTCAAAAGGGGGCCATGAGTCTTTATTGAAATTTTTGGCTGTATTCTCATCAAGATAAAAGGAAATAGACATAGCATCTCCCTCTCCCCACACACATACATCCCAATCCCATTACCTTCAATATCTATCTGCAAGGATTCCTTATCTTCTGACCAGGCTTCCTTAGGGAATGTCCTCTTATTAGGGATCGCCTCTTTCTGCTTAATGGCTTTAGTGTCTGGTAGGCTTTCAATCTTTGTGTCTTGTTGAGCTGCGACCTCTGCAGCAACAGCATCACTGGAATCTAAGAAAGGGTAATTAACACCCTATCCAGACAAGAAGCTGACAAAAAAATATTTTAAAATACCTCTCCAGCATTTATTATGAAAAGCATTATTGTTGGTGTTGAAGAAAAAAGAAAAAAAGATCTATCAGGAATGTGTTTAGAAACTGTTGTTCTAAATTGGAATTAAAAACACACACATAGAGATCATACAAAGTAAAAGAATTACACCATAGAGAAAGACAGATAAAGAAGTATAAGTACTCAAAGGAATAAAAACTAATTCCAGCTAGGAGGATCATGCAAGAGCTCTGGAGTAAAGTTAACTAAGCTTGATGTTAAAAGATAGGTGAGCTGGAATACACACAGAAATGGAAAGAGAGGCCATTTTAGGCGGAGGTGACTATATAAGAAAGAATGAAGTCAGGAAAACAAAAAAACATCTAAGAAATAGAGTAAGGATATTGTTTATTTGACTACAGAATTTATAAGGAAAACAGGTGAAAATTAGCATTTGAAAAGTTGTTTGGTAGCTGATTCTATTGTTCTGAAAGACTATGCTAAAAGTTAAGATTTTATTCTTAAGGGCAATGAAAACTTTTTGATTAGGAGATTAACATGATCAAAACATTCAAAAAGGATATAAATTTTTGAAATGTTGACCAGAATACAATATAAATTTGAAAAAAAAACCCAAAAAAAACCACTAATACACAATTAAAGACAGGTGGCTAATTATGCTCCAAAATATGTTTGTTTACATTGTGGCAGACTGTCAGCTGTCCTCTGAAATCCATTTTCCTTTAAAATAGAACCCCAATTTAGCTGGGCATACAGTTACCAGAATAAAGATTATTTCCCAGCCTCAGTGGTAACATAGCTTGGTGTGACCATGTGACTAAGTCTGTCCAATAGAATGGAAGGGAAATAATACATGTAACTATTGAGAAGTATTTTAAAGAAGGAATATGCTTTTTTTTGTTCCTTTCTTTCTTTCTGCTGGCTGGAATATGAGCCAGATGGTTACTACACGAGAATGAAGGCTAAAAATGTTAGAGCAATAGAGAAAAAGTTTTGTTCCCTGACACTCTGGATTTTTACAAGAAAGAAACAATTTTCTGCCTTCCTTAAACCAATGTTATTATATTTTGTTTTTTCATCTCTCAGAGCCAAAACTAATCCTAACTTAAACACACTATTATAGGTATTTTTAATCAGCATAGTACCACTAAAGTAAATTAACTGGATAGGTAGTTAAGAAAGTAAACAAGCTAAATTCCTAAAACACAAAGACTTATGTACAATGGTATTACAAAGTCAGCATTTCATGGCACTGATTTTTTTTAAAAAGTCCATTACTTGAATTTATGCCAATGAAATTAATTTGTGTACTACATTCACAAAGTTCTCCAGCAATGTCTCAAAGAGCTTTAAAAATGTTTTATTAAACATCTGGTTTTATACCTGTCAATGTATAACAAAAATTACAGCTAATATCTTATTTCACGTGTGAGCAAGACAGAGGAAGGCTGAAGAGAGCAAAGTAAAGAGCATACTGTTCTGTCTTTTCTCATTTTAGAAGGCCAGAAGAAAATAACATGCAGATAACCCAGTTCATCTACCTCCAGTGTCTTTCTGCAAGAATTCTATTTTTTCAGGTTGTGCAGGCTTAGTCACTGCCTTTTTAGTGTAGATCTTCCTTTTCTGTTTTTTGTCTGAGTGGTTCTCATTTCCAGTGATAAGTACTTGAACATCTGAAATAATGACATCATTTAACACCACAGAGAAGGAAAAGATAATAAACACAAATGTCATGTAACCCTACCCGTCCTCTCCCCCCCCCCCCCCCAAAAAAAACCCCAAACCTCTTTATATATATATCTCTCAGGAAAAAGCACCTCTTAGGCCCTAGCATGTAAAAGCTATGACAGTAATGGTGGGTTTATGACATGAATTTTCAAGAAAGCTTTCCGTATTTTTCTTTGTACAACAATGGGTTAAATAAAATCTGTTCCTTGTGGTTTGATACAACAGTAAAGAAAAAACTCTAGATCAGGTATCTTTCTCAAAGTAGAAAAGTATAGTTGAACAATCCTTTCAAGTTCTTTGGCTTACTCCAAGTTTATGTTACTTATAGAGCCAATTTTGATATTTCATATAATCCTAGAAATACACTTATATCATGTACATTTTATAGAGAGAATCATATAATTTTTCAAGTCTTAAGTTACACCCTTTTAAACTTGTCTAATATTTCTATTTCTGTTTTTCTTGGTAATATTTGATAGAAATTTAGCTACCTTATTGGTCTTTTAAAATCAGCTCTATTTTTTTTATCATATGAGAAAACGTAAGTGCAAACTAATATGTTCGTAAATACATTTAAAAAATCACCAATACAACTAAGATAACAGTCAACAGTTAATAATGGTTACATGTCTTTACAACGGGTTGACAAGAAATTCATTTGCTATTTCTAAGTATAAGTATTTTTCAACAAAGAAATCAGAAAGACCATAGATTACTAAAGCATAACATAATGAACACCAATATGTCTACCACAGAGCTTAAAAAAATAAAACATTATAAAATAATGATAATGATTCTGTGTATAAAGCCTCAATGATGCCATTCTCTTTCTTTTTAATAGCAACATTTATACTGAATTTAGAGTTTATCAATCTTAAGGATTTTTTTTTACTATATTGTATGAATTAATCAACAATGTAAGGATTGTTTTGCATAAACGTATAATACTCTATGTCCTTTAAACAACATGCCTTTTTCACTTAATATTATGACTTGGGGATTTATTCACATTAATATATATGGCTCTGATTCTTTATTATCTCTTCAGAACACCTGTTTTTTTGATGTTGAAACTTTTAAGCCAATCTTGAATTTTCTTATATTTTCTTTCTTTTCCCTTTGTTTTAAGTTCTATTTTCTAAGAGATTTTCTCACTTTTATATTCCAACACTTCCACTGAGACTTTTATTTCTGGTATAGTTTATGCGCTCACTTAGCTATTATACGTAGGTCACTATTTCTTTAGGCAGACATGTCCCCTTTTCTTTGTAAGCCCTTAAGGTAAAAGGTTCTGAGGTTGAACTTTTCCCATGGTGAAATGACTATATAGGATTAAACCAGGAGAACTTTTCCTTAGGATGCAAAGTTTAAAAGCAGACCAACAGTATTATTAGCAGACCCCTAGAATAGGTGGGATGTTTTGGAGGCCCCTTAGGTAATAGAGCCAAACTTTATTTCCAACACATCATCCTTACCAAATGCAGCCTGAGTGGATGATGGTTGGCAAGTACTTTGTGCAGATGTCTGAAAAAATTCCCTTAGTTCTATCACTTTGTTCTCTGCTAAATTTTCCATATCCTCCCCATCCTCAGCTGTTTGTCAGTAGGATCACAGAGTTATCTGTCTATCAAATTATCACTAGTTTGAATCATTTGACAGATAAACTCATCAGACAATTTAATCAAGATTTCCTATGGATTCTAGTCTCAAAAACATATTCAATTGGATATTATTTCATTTCAAAAGTTACAACATATTTTATTTTCCATAGTAAAAATGAAGTTTACAGCCCAGCTGGTGTGGCTCAGTTGTATACACAGAGCAATGGTCGGCAAACTCATTAGTCAACAGAGCCAAATATCAACAGTACAACAACTGAAATTTCTTTTGAGAGCCGAAAACTGACTTCTGCGCATGGGCCACGAAGTTTCAATCGCACTGTACGTGTGCGCCCGCACTTGGTATTTTGTGGAAGAGCCACACTCAAGGGGCTGCATGTGACTCACGAGCCTCGGTTTGCCAACCACTGATATAGAGTATCTTAAACTTTATTTTTACTATAAACCAGTAGGGGGTGTGCAGGAGACAGCCAATCAATGATTCTCATCATTGATGTTTCTCTCCCTCTCCCTTCCTCTCTGAAATCAATAAAAATATTTTTTAAAAAGTTTACAGGTTTCAAAAATCTTTGAAGCATTTTAAAATATTTTACCTTTTTCTACATACTCAATAAGATAGCTAAGGAAAAAAGTTTATATAACAAAGGAGAACAAGATCAAGACTGAACAATATTTTCCTTTAGGATGAACAGGGGGTAAAAGAAAAAAGCCATAAAACATACAAAGCCAATTCAGTTACCTGCATTATCTTTCTGAATGCCTTTTTTCCCCTTTGATGAGGATGCCTTAGTTACTGCCCTCTTACTATAGATCCCCTCTTTATGTTTAATATTAACAGGGGATTCCAGGTCATCATCTCTTGTGCCTAGCACCTGAGCCGGGAAATCTGGAGCAATGGCATCATTGGATCCTAAGAAAAATGGGACAGTAGGACAATCAAAATATAGCCATTAAGTTGAAGAAAGACAAAAATTTACCTCTTAAACCACTTTAAAAAAAAGCACTACAATGGGAGTGTCGTACATTAATCAGAAGGAGATGTCAAACAGAAGGTGTCAGACATGTAAACTAAACTGTAACAATACAAGGTGGAGAAAAAAACGACATAAGAAAAGACATATAAAGTAGACCAATAGTTAAGAAAGGAGACAATTTCCAGCTCAGGAAGGTTTTCAGAGGAAGGTGAAATTAGATTGTATCTTGGAAAATAAGTAGGCTGTTTGAAAATCACAGAGGAAGGAAATAAAGACATTTTAGGCAGAGGTTACAGCATTAGTAGAGAAGGAGGCAGGAAAGCAAAGAGTATATAAGAAGCAGACACATCTGTGCTCAGCCTGGGTTATAAAATACATTAAAGAGAGTGATGGGAAATATTAAAAAATAATTGTTTGAAGCAAAATTGAGCAGGGCATGGAATCCCAAGCTAAAAATCCCGAATCTTTTTGTATATAAAATGTAACATCAAGATTTCTTAAATAAAGGAAAATATAATTAGCTACATTTTAGGAAGATTAACCTGACAATACAAGGGACAAAACATTGAAAGGAACCTCTTATGAATTAAGAAACACAAAATTTGAAACTAATTTTATTAAAAATGTTTAATGTTCCTATATCTCTTGATAAGAGAAGCTTATCTATGCCAAATATAAGTGGTGAAAGAATTATCTCTGGACATACAGGAGTCTGTAGTAACTTTAGAATTGTCTTCTACAAAAATGTGTTTTCTTTCTAATCTGGAATTCTGTATTTCATACATTTTATGAGCACTTAGAATGTAAATGCAATAAATGCTGGGTAAGTATCAGTATCATCAGTACAATACAAATATTAATAAGCCATGAAAAATTTTTCAAAACAGATTGCAAGGATCCTACTAAGCCTTACTGGTCACAGTACTGATTATATTTGGATCTTCTCAGTTTATGTGGCATCACTTTCTCGGGTTTGCTCCCTATCTCTCTGGGAAAGTGCTAGTATCTTTTCTTCTACCAAATCTCTCATTGTCAGAGTTCCTCAAAGGGTCAGAACTGAGCTTTCTTTAAATCCTGGGTGAAATCACAGACTACCAATGTATGGAACACTATTTATATGTTGACTAGTAGCCCTGCACATGAATCCGTGCACCAGTAGCTCTGCTGCCCTCCTGTAGCTGTCTGCCAGCTGCCCCGCCCTCCTGTAGCTTCTCCAACACCCCCCCCCCATATTTTGCTGCCCTGCCCCTCCTATAGCTTTTCGCCACCCGCTTATAATTCGCTGCCCCACCCTCCTGCAGATCCGTGATATGGTCATTTTGCAGTTGGTCGTTACGCCTCAAGACGTAACGAATAATTAGCATATTCCTTTCATTATATAGGATGGCCAACAAATATATATATATATCTGAGACCTTTCTTCTGAGCTTCAGATTCTAGCATTCAGGACAAAGCTAGTCCTTATAGCATTTTTTTGAAGAAATCAGAACAATTCCTTCCTTAATTACAAAAAATATGTTATTATATATTATGGTATAATGCAAACAACTATACATGGGGGTCACTCTCCTCACAACTACTTCTAGATAAACAGAGCATACATACTGCCTGCAGCACACAATTGCACACTCAGCACTACCACCTTTCATTCTTGAACTCTTCATTTTGATCCATCTCTTCAGCTGGGTAAATCTCCAAGTGAATTTTTCAAGATGGGATGGAGGTAGAATATATTTTGTACTTCCTGTATATTTGTGAAAATGTCTTCTCATTGCCATACTGCTTAATGAATATGCATTTGGGTTCATATATTCCTGAATTATATAATTATATAAATACATATTTTGCTCCATTTATCTGTTACATTTTAGCATTGTAAATCTCATATGACTAAATTCTGTTCCCTTAACTATACAACCTTTTATTAAAAAGACAACTGTGTATGTTTATATAATTTTTTTCTTTTCCAACTCAAAATCTTTTCCTGGTATGTATGTCAGTCTCTTTCTACTCACTTTGACTGTATCTGTATAACTTTCAATCTGCATACTGTGTTCCCTTTTTCAGGAGAGTAAGTTTTCCTCTATTAAGTCTTTGATATTACTTTTGTTCACATTGTTCTGCTTACTTCTTCAGCTATAGATAGAATTCTTGGTTTGGTTTAGTTAGCTGTGATTCTTATGTCTCTAGTATTCTTTTTCATCATCTTCATTTTATTCTCTCTGTATTTTTAGAAAATTTTTCAAGTTTGTCCTCATCACCAATTCAATTTCCTTCACATTAATTTTACTCTTCATTGCCTGCAAAATGTGTTCTAAATCTACAACCAAATCTTTACATTTTCGGGTAGTCTTTTCTTCATTGTTCATTTCTTCTCCCCATTTTTTTTGAATTGAGAATTCACATAACATTTAAATCCTATATAATAAAGAGGTAACATGCAAACTGACCATCACTCCAATACACAAGATTGCCGCCCCCATGTGGACACAAGATGACCGCCACAAGATGGCCGGCAGGGGAGGGCAGTTGGGGGCGACCAGGCCTGCAGAGGAGGACAGTTAGGGTCGACCAGGCTGGCAAGGGAGGGAAGTTAGGGGTGACTGGGCCAGCAGGGGAGGGCAGTTGGGGGCAACTAGGCCAAAAGGGAGAACAGTTAGGGGCGACCAGGCCTGCAGAGGAGGGCAGTTGGGGGCAACCAGGCTGGCAAGGGAGGGCAGTTAGGGGCAATCGGGCCAGTAGGGGAGGGCCCGATTGGGGGCGATTAGGCTTGCAGCAGAGGACATTAGGGGCAACCATGCCAACAGAGGAGGGCAGGTAGGGGTGTCTAGGATGGCAGGGGAGGGCAGTTAGGGGCAATCGGGCAAGCAGGGGAGCAGTTAGGTGTTGATCAGGCTGGCAGGCGTAAGTGGTTAGGGGCAATCAGGTAGGCAAGTAGTTGGGAACCAGCAGTCCTGGATTGTGAGAGGGATGTCTGACTGTACAGGCAGTCGGACATCCCTCAAGGGGTCCCAGATTGGAGAGGGTGCAGGCTGGGCTGAGGGACAACCCGCCCCCATGCACAAATTTCATGCACCGGGCCTCTAGTAAGTATACAATTCAGTTCACAACCAATGCTAATTACAGAACATTTTTGTCATCCCAAAAAGAAACCCTGTATACATCAGCAAATAATTCTCATTTCCCCCTCTCCCACAACTCCTGGCAATCAGTAATCTACCTTCTGTTTATACAAACTTCCTCATTCTGCATATTTCATATAATGGAATTAAAAAATACATGACTTTTTGAACTGGTTTGAAATATTTCTTGTGGTTTTTTTTTTTCTTTTTCTATTTAGGACTCTGTTGCTAGGTGCATATACACTTACAACTGTTTTATCTTCTTGTTTATGGGTTGACTCTATTATGACTACAAAGTGACCTTGTCTCTAATAATAATTTTTGTTTTAAAGTCTTTTACTGTTTATGAATGGTACTAGTTCTAATAAGTAAATTTCTAACATCTACCTCTTTCTTTGGGATATTACCTTTGCCTTATCTGTATTTTTTTTAAAAAGATTTTTATAAGTTCAATTTTATGAGTTCAATTAAGGAGAAATGTATTTGGCTCAAATATTTGCTAACAATATGCATGACTCGTCCTTGTCCCCAAACTATAATCGGATCTTTCTCATATTTATAGATTCACAACACATTAATAAACAATGGCTATTAGAGCAATTCCTAGGCTTTCATCTAGAGCATTGGTCGGCAAACTCATTAGTCAACAGAGCCAAATATCAACAGTACGATTGAAATTTCTTTTGAAAGCCAAATTTTTAAAACTTAAACTTCTAATGCCACTTCTTCAAAATAGACTTGCCGAGGCCATGGTATTTTGTGGAAGAGCCACACTCAAGGGGCCAAAAAGCCACATGTGGCTTGCGAGCCGCAGTTTGCCGACCACTTATCTAGAGTAACTCTACTGGTCTAAGAAAGTATTGTTTTCTATTCTCAATTCCTTCACTCTCAGAAAGATAGAGAACAACATTTCTCAGGATATAATGCACCATCCCACCTGAGTCATTCTCCTCCCACCACTGTCCAATTTTCCTTAAAGTTAATGTCTTCAACTAGATGGAATAGTTATGGATGTGAATGAATAGCAGGACACTAGAAGCCTCAAAAAGTATTGGGAAAACTGATCAGATTTCTGTTGATACAGACATCCTGTCTTCTGAAGTAGGGGGCTTAAAGTGATAGAGAAATAAAAGATTTTCCTATTTACAATCAATTAAGTCAGCTTGTTTTATTTCTGGTAGCCATTAAATGTGTTTTTAAAATCACAGACTTGCAAGTAATGGACATTTCTTCCAGTTTCTGACTAAAGGCTTAGTAATCAAGTCTAGTATTTGATAAGTATTTATGTGGTTCTTTTTTCAGTGGCACCAGGGATTTTGACTCAATTACCATTGGATACTATTTTTGTCCTCTCAAAATTAACCAAAAAGAAATCTGCTTAAGCCCAGGAGGTCGCCAGTTGATTCCCAGCCAGGGAACGTGCTGGGGCTGTCCACTGAATCCCCAGTAGGGGGCGTGTAGGAGGCAGCCAATTGATGTTTCTATCTCTTTCCCTCTCCCTTCCTCTCTCAGAATCATTTTTTTTTTTAAATCTGCCTAAGACCAGAACAATTTATCCTTTCTGTGTAATTTCTGCACATTTAAAGATGTCTACTGACAAATCATGAAAAAAACAATTTATATTTAAACTGAACCAAGTCATCTCCTGTGTACCATTCAAAATGTTATTCCATCAATCAAAACCCCACAGCACAGCAACTAAGTATCATTACTTTAAAGTCACCAAAGGAGAATTTTCTAAATCTGCAGTGGCCCTGGGGTGATCTCAAAGGAGTGATGCAGGATATTTAAAAATTCTAGGGAAACAACAATGATATTTGCTACCTGGTATAGACCTACACAAACTACTAGCTCAAGGTAAAGTTTCAATACTAGATAGTGCTACATTCATTTCAATGCTGTTGTGTCTTTACAAACCTGAATTACAGTTTCTGTAATAAAAGCAGGAAATAGGGTGTTATGTCCAATTTCATCTCAAGGTTTGAGATGGTGTGCAGTGCCTTAGCAATTGCACATCTCATTAGTAAGTAATTATGGTTATTTATGAAAAAAGTATTTTCTTTCAAAAAGCAAAACCACAAAGAAATCCTAACATTTTTATTTATACTTAATATTTTTGTTTATTAAGTTGTTAGGTCAAAACAACAAGTATATGTGCCCTAATAACTTACTCCCTATTTGAAAAAAATACTTATTTTATATGTGTTTCACATAATGAGGAAAAAAAATCACCAAAACATTAAGGGCTCTGTGAATAGAGAAAATTTGAAAAATTCTGACCTAAACAGAGTATACTAACTCAAACAAACAATTGTTCATACAATTTTCTTCATCAAATATTTATTAAATGTTTAAGTATACATAATATATCTGACCAAATAACTCACCTATCTGAACCAAAGATGGAGGCATGAAAAACTCCATATTTCACTGAAAGATTAAATACCATTGAGCTTTCATGTCATTCCAGAATTAACTAGCCAGTCCACAAATAAAATTTCAAAAAATAAAATTTTATTTTATTTTCTTAATCCTCAACTGAGGATATTTTTCCATTAATTTTTAGAGAGAGTAGAAGGGAGAGGGAGAGACAAAGAGAAACATTGATGTGAGAGAGACACATCAATTGGTTGCCTCCTGGATGCACCCCAACCAGGGCCGGAAAACCTGCAAACAACGTATGTGCCCTTGACCAGAATTGAACCCGGGACCCTTCAGTCTGCGGGCTGCGCTCTATCCATTGAGCCAATCCAGTTAGGGAGCAAAAAATAAAATTTTAAATAATTCTGAATAATACCTGAGTGTGAGCTCTCAATGGTGGTGTCTGATTTGGAATCCACAGATGAAGGAATTCGACCTAATTGTGGAACAAAGGTCCTCTTCGATTTGGAATCCACAGATGAAGGACTTTGACTTAATTGTGGAACAAAGGTCCTCTTCGATTTGGAATCCACAGATGAAGGACTTTGACTTAATAGTGGAACAAAGGTCCTCTTCGATTTGGAATCCACAGATGAAGGACTTTGACTTAATTGTGGAACAAAGGTCCTCTTCGATTTGGAATCCACAGATGGAAGACTTTGACTTAATTGTGGAACATAGTACATATTCGTACTACCAGAAGGCTTATATGGCAACAGTGATGGCTGAGCTAAGGAGATAAAGATCAGAACAATTAATAAGAAAATATTTATTAATTCAATGAACAAATACTGAGTGCCTTCAAGTGCCAGGCAGTGTTCAAGATTCTTGGGATATATCAGTGAACTACAAAGAAAAGTACCTCGCCTTAAGAGAAAGATATATAGTAAGTAAGCAGCATACTAAATAAATAAATAAATAATCTAATATTTTAATAAATTATAAGTGACATGAAGGAAATAATTAGAAAATAATGAGGGAGATTAGGGCAGGATGCATGCCTAATAAAGTCTCAGATTGTTTAGAAATACTTATATCACTCCATCAGGCAAAAGCAAAAAACAAAACAAAGCCCTCAAAACAAAAATAAAACCTAAAAAAAAAAATCACCACACACACACTTCCCCAGAAACTGAGCTCATTTTATAGAGGGAAGAATTTAAACAACAGAAAAATAAGCTGTAGCCTCCACTTCTATATGGTCATTGTTGTAATCATTTATTGCTAGAATATTGACTTATTAATTTTCTTCTTCTTGTACATAAAGTTTGAAAGTGATGGTTAAATTTATCACTTACAAGGTTGCAGAAAATGAATAACAATGATTGGGCAGAATTACAGTGGACCCAGATCAAGAATGGTTATGATATGGAGAATTCTTAGAAAGATAAGTGGCTTTTTAAATTTTTCATCAAACTTATGTTAGGATGCAACAGTCTTAACCTTTTGCACTCGGATGTCGAGTGTGACTCGACACGGTTAGCATTGGTAGCAGCTCGATGAAAAAAGCAAGCGAGTGCAAAGGGTTAAGGTTACTTTGTACTGCCTGCCAATGGGGGAAGAAGTGACTACACAGCAAGTAATGTTTGCTTTTGGGAAAGAAAAGACGGAAAGGGGTTAAAAAAAGTACAACTAAAAATTTCTTCAAAATTTTAAAAATAGAACCAAATATAAGCATACAGTAAATTATTCTGAATTTTATTAATTAAATTTATTAATTCAGATTAGTGGGCAGATAGTCATGTGTTGAGCATAAAGTATAAATTCTATGTACTTTAAAACGTTTTCATATAAAAGAAATAAAAAATTTTACTTTTAAATTCACAATTTCAAAAATATTTAAATCAAATAATATTAATACTTTAAAGTAGTTCTTTCTCCCAGGGATCTGTATGTAAAGGTAAAACCAGAAATTGTGGCCTCTATATATAGACAGATCCACTTGATGTGAGTAGAGATTTAACCCTTTGCACTCGCTTGCTTTTTTCTTGATTCCTTTATTCTACTCGGGATTTAATTTTTTAAATACCCCAGATTTTACAAAGCGCGGCAGTAGAATAAAAAACTGGAATTTCTTTTCATACAAACTTATTTATTTGGATTTTTTAATATTTCAAATTATTGATACATTCAAAGAGTATAAAAAGAGCTGCTACCGATGCTAACCGTGTCGAGTCACACTCGACATTCAAGTGCAAAAGGTTAAAACACACTTTCACCGCTGGGTTTCCCCTCTTGTGCTTCTACTACCACCTGAGAACAACATACTGTGGGTAGCTATTGTCCCATTAGCCCGAGTTTCAGAACAAGGCAAGTAAACAGAACGAAACTATTTCTGCTGCCTGCAGCCACATCCCAACTGACACACAAAACCAGTGAGCGAGATAAGCAAATGTTTGTCATGAAGCAGAGATTTTTGAGGCTCTTGTTATATAGCATCACTGCGGCAATAGGTAACTGACACATAAAGATGATCTTTGTGATATTTATTAAACTGTACAATTTGCGAGTTTTATTTCACAGTAAAAATGTATAACTATCTTAGCATATAAATGTACTTACTTAAATTCAATGCAATCTAAATGCTGAACCAAGAAATCTTCTTTTATACATTTAGGCATAGCCACTCTGTATCTACAGATAGATAAACATTTTGTACACATAGAAAAATTTTAAATAGATTTGTGCAAACTATTAAATATTGTAAAATCAGTAATCTAAAGTTTCCATTCTCATATGGGGGAAGAATGAAAACTTAATTGTTAATTTTCTTATTATAAAAATAAAATAACTTACTCTAATTTTGAATATTATCCTATATAATAAAGAGGTAATATGCAAATTGACCCTCATGCGATTGTACAAGATGGCCGCCCCCATGTGGTCAAAGATGGCTGCCACAAGATGGCCAGCAGGTGAGAGCAGTTGGGGGCGACCAGGCCTGCAGGAGAGGGCAGTTGGGGGGGACCAGGCCTGCAGGGAGGGCAATTGGGGGCGACTGGGCTGGCAGGGGAGGGCAGTTAGGGGCAACCAGGCCAGCAGGGGAGGGCAGTTAGGGGAGACCAGGCCGGCAGGGGAGGGCAGTTAGGGGCGACCAGGCCAGCAGGAGAGGGCAGTTGGGGGGTGACAGGGATGGGAGAGCAGTTGGGGGCGGTGGGGCCAGCAGGGGAGCAGTTAGGTGTCGATCAGGCTGGCAGGAGAGTGGTTAGGGGGTGATCAGGCTGGCAGGCAGGCGAGCAGTTGGGAGCCAGCAGTCCTGGATTATGAGAGGGATGTCCAACTGCCAGTTTAGGCCCAATCCCACAGGGACATCCCCCGAGTGGTCCAAGATTGGAGAGGGTGCAGGCTGGGCTGAGGGACACCCCCCCAAATGTATGAATTTTGTGCACCAGGCCTCTAGTATAGTATAAGCACTATTAAAGTCACTGTCCCAATAATAGCATAGCACTCCAAATGAGATGACTAGTTGCTCACCAAAATTCATCTCTTCACCGTGGAAAACACAGCTCAACTATTTGTAGCCTGTACAAAATAATTTGTGCCTAGCCCATAAAATATAATTTCAGGCCTAGCCCATAAAAACTTTTGGACACTTGATCTTCTGTCCCTTCCAGTTGACTATGATAATGAATTCAAGGTAATTATGAATTCCATGTTGCAAAGGCAGCAGAGCCACAGCCAACCTGGGTCCATGGCCATTGCTTTACAATATTATATTTGTATTATTACATATATTTGTATGTATTTATTATAGTGCATAACATTTACTATAAGAAAAAATGCCAATAAATTCACCTGCCCACCTAAAATCAAACCTCTATAGTTTTCAAGTTTTTCTAAAATATTTGCATTCTTATTACAAGTAATAAGCAGCATGTCAACCATAAGCAGCATGAGTTCCATATATGTTAACTCTACTGGAAATTTAAGATAAAAACATAATAAATCATATTCTTTTTATAAAAGTTGGATATAATCATGTGGCTCTAATGTTACAAGTAAAATTAGGTTTTCTGACTAGAAAGACATAATCACAAATTTCTAAGATAATCCTATCTAATAAAAGAGTAATATGCAAATTGACCGTCACTCCAACACACAAGATGGCTGCCCCCATGTGGACACAAGATGGCCGCCACAAGATGGCCAGCAGGGGAGGGCAGTTGAGAGGGACTAGGCCTGCAAGGAAGGGCAGTTGTGGGCGATCAGGCCAGCAGGGGAGGACAGTTGGGAGGGACCAGGCCTGCAAGGAAGGGCAGTTGGAGGCGATCAAGCCTGCAGGGGAGGGCAGTTAGTGGTGACCAGGCCAGCAGAGGGAAGTTGGGAGTGACCAGGCCTGCAGGGAAGGGCAGTTGGGGGGACCCAGGCCTGCAGGAGAGAGCAGGTGGGGGGGGGGGACCAGGCCTGCAGGGAAGGGCAGTTAGGGGTGACCAGGCCTGCAGGGGAGGGCAGTTAGGGGCAATCAGGCTGGCAGGGGAGCAGTTAGGCATTAATCAGGCTGGCAGGGGAGTGGTTAGGGGGTGATCAGGTTGGCAGGCAGAAGCGGTTAGGGGCAATCAGGAAGGCAGACAGGCGAGCAGTTGGGAGCCAGCATTCCTGTATTGTGAGAGGGATGTCCGACTGCCCGTTTAGGCCCAATCCTACGATCCTACGGGCAGTTAGACATCCCTTGAGTGGTCCCAGATTGGAGAGGGTGCAGGCTGGGCTGAGGGACACCCCCCCCCCCGTGCACAAATTTTGTACACCGGGCCTCTAGTTACACATAAAAGTAGGTAATCTGACCTAAAATGCAATCACATTCTCTTACCTCCATTTGTGTCACGAGGAACAGCAATCTGTTGGACTGAAGATGATGAAGCAAACTTGTTAGAAGCTTTGCTCAGATTCTGGGAACTGTGATCTGGAATTTCATGTTCACCATCATCAGGATTAATAAAAATCTGAGATGAAAACATAGCTTTTCCTGGACTTTCAGTTGTAATCTGAGTGACTGCATCAGATGATAATTTTCCAGAGGAGGCAGAAAGTGGAGTCTTAACCTTTTCCAGTGATCTGAACAAATAAGAGAAAGGACACAGCAGTTCATATATCCTTGGCTTATAAAATGCCATAATATCTTTCCAAAAGTGGCTTCAATGAATATTTAAGTAGTTTCAGGGAATGTTTTGTGCAGACACAATAAATGGTTGTTTATGTTGTAACCTTCAGTTTCTATGATACTTTTACAATGCAAACACACGAGTTTACTTTTGTTTTAAAATCTACTTGTAACTTCAATGTAGAATGCTATCATGTAATTTAGCTGAGGAAAGAGTACTTTTCAGTTCAAGTGAACATACATTCATTTTTTTAAAAATTACCAGAGAGGTTCACTATAAGTTAGGGGACTGTACTAAATGTATAGATACAAAGATAAATAAGAAACAAAGTGTTCCCTCAAGGAGTTTAAGTCAGTGGGGGAACCAGAAGTTTTCAATCTTATAATAATGTGTTAAGATTATAGAGAATTCATATTCAAACAGAATGGAGTAAATAAACGACTGAATCCTATCCTACATAATAAAAGGCTAATATGCAAATTGACCCAATGGTGGAACGACCAGTCGCTATGACAAGCACTGACCACCAGGGGAGCACCGCTCAGCCAGAAGCCGGGTTCACGGCTGGTCAGTGCAGCAGTGGTGGCGGGAGCCTCTCCCGCCTCTGCAGCAGCACTAAGGATGTCCAACTGCCAGCTAAGTCCCACTCCCCATTAGTCAGACATCCCCCAAGGGTTCCCAGACTGCGAGAGGGTGTAGGCCGGGGTGAGGGACACCCTCCCCCTGAAGTGCATGAATTTTGTACACCGGGCCTCTAGTAAATAATAGGAGAGAAAAGACAAATACAAATCTCATTTACTGAAGAATTCCAAATAATACATATAGATATGACTACCCCCTCAACCCAGTCCAAGGGGTAAAGTTTAATCTCTCCTTCCTTGAGCATAGATTTAATTTAGTGACTGGATTCCAAATAAAATATAAAAAGGGAGAAATAGTAACTTACAATGAAGAAACCTGGCAAACACTATGTTATTTACCCAAGGATAAAGGTATACATCACCAGTGATGTAATGTGGATGTCACATACTCTCTACTGTGATGTGATGAGGAGGGTATTTCCCTTCTGTGGTGTTCTTTGCCAAAATCCTTAACTTCAGTTTAATCATGAAAAAAGCACCAGTCAAACCCAGATTGAGGGACATTCTACAAAATATCTGACCAGTATTCCTCAAGACAAGCAATGAGGAACTATCATAGACCAGAGGAGACTAAGAAGAGACATGACAACTAACTAAATTGAAAGTGATATACTGGATTGGGTTCAAGAACCAAAAAAAAGGTCATTAATGGGAAAATAGGTGAAATCCAAATAAAGTCTGGAGTTTAGTGAATAGCAATGTACAAATGCAGGCTTCTTAATTTTGACAAAGATACTATGCTAATTTAAGATATTAACAATAAAAAAAACTTAGGGAGTACAGAGACTTCTATTATCCTATATAATAAAAGCCTAATATGCTAAGTGTCCGACTGTTTGACCAGTCACTATGACACACTGACCACCAGGGAATAGATGATCTGACCGGTAGGTTATCTTGCTGCTGGGGTCTGGCTGATCAGGAATGGGCAAGAAGGGCCGGACACACCCTGGAGCCCTCCTGCGGTCCCCTCCCCGGCTCCAATTGTGCACTGGTGGGGTCCCTGGGTCTGGCCTGTGGGGATCTGGCCGAAACTGGCTTTCCAACATCCCCTGAGGGATCCTGGAAGGTGAGAGGGTGCAGGCCAGGCTGAGGGACCGGACCCCACTGGTGCACGAATCCATGCACCGGGCCTCTAGTATTTATATATTTTCTGTAAGTCTAAAATGATTCACAAATAGTCTACTTTAAAAAAAAGGACTAAGCCCTGGCCGGTTTGGCTCAGTGGATAGAGCGTCAGCCTGAGGACTGAAGGGTCCCAGGTTCGATTCTCGTCAAGGGCATATACCTTGGTTGCAGGCACATCCCCAGTAGGGGGTGTGCAGGAGACAGCTGATTGATGTTTCTCTCTCATTGATGTTTCTAACTTTCCCTCTCCCTTCCTTTCTGTAAAAAAAAAATCAATAAAATATATTAAAAAAATAAAAAATGGAGTAATATTATATTGGATTAGTATCTATAATATATCACAAGAACAAAAGAACTTGTGAATTTATACCCTCTACCTACTATTCAATAATTGAAAGAACAATCATGAGAAAAGGAAGGAATAGGCCAATAACTCTTATGAATATAGAAGCAAAAATCCTAAACAAAATGTTAGAAAACCAAATGTGTGTGTATGTGAATTCCTACCAAGAAGGTTTACTCCAGAAATGCAAGGTAAGTTAACATTAAAAAATCAATATAATTCACCACCACTAATAAGGATAAAATGCATATGATCACATCAATATGGTCAGATTAAACATTTGATAAAATTTAATAATCAGGTATAAAATTTGTTGCGAAGGGAAACTACAAAAAAAACTTTAGAGAAACTATCCTAATTATTGTGAAATGTAGTAATTGTAAGATTAGGAACAAAATAAGAATGCCAACTCTTACCATTTCTATTGAACATTTTAATAAAGGTCTTAAATGGTATCAGCAGTTAAAACAGGAAAAAGAAGGAATATCAAGATAAGAAAAAATAATACTGTTACTTTCCATATTTGATGTAATTTTGATAGAAAATCCAAAGTAATCTACAGATAAGTTATTAGAATATAAGCTTTTAAAAAAGTTGCCAGAGTCCTACCCAGCTTGGCTCAGTGGATAGAGTGCCAGCCTGCGGACTGAAGGGTCACAAGTTTGATTCTGTTCAAGGGCATATGCCTGGGTTGCGGGCTTGGTCCCCAGTGCGGGGCATGCACGAGACAGCTGATCTGAAAGGTTTGCGACGCAGGAAACAAGACAGAGTCCAGGCCATGGAAAGGGGGGGGAGGTTTTAATCTTGCACTCCCGGGCGAAACTCACTGGTCCGAGAGTGGGCCAGGGAAGTTCGCGCCAAAACGGGGGCTTAGGTACTTCCTTTATACAGCTGTTTAGTGAGGGGAGGGTGGAGGGCATGAGAGGTGTGGAATTCCTGCCTCGGGCAGGGGTCTGGGAAGGCTGGCAAGGGTCTGGGAAGGCGCCAGTTATCTTTGTCACCATCTACTTTGCGGATGCTTGCATGGCTGTGGTCTTTCCCCCCTGCCTCGACCTAACAGATCAATGGTTCTCTCTTATCATTGATGTTTCTATCTCTCTCTCCCTCCCCCTTCCTCTCTGATATCAACAAAAAGATATTTTTTAAAAAGCTGTCAGGTATGAAATCAAATTTTTTAAAATACACTACATTTTTCAGTATCAGAAGTTATAAAATTGTGGGTGGGTGGGAAGAAATCAACGAAAGAATTTGTATGCATATATGCATAATCCATGGACACAGACAATAGGGTTGTGAAAGCTGGGGTGGGCTAGAAGGGGACAATGGTGGGGGGGGGATGAAGGGACATGTAATACTTTCAACAATAAAGATTCAATTAAAAAAAAAGAAGTTATAAAATTGAAAGCTAAAAATTATACCATACATAACATTATCAAAAACATAAAATACCTAATAAGTATGATAAAAGATACAAGCACTCAAGTAAGGTACTATTAATATATCACAGAGAGAACTTAAAGGTGATCTAAATAAAATTGGATCCACTTCTAGGTAAGATGTTGTAGGTAGCCACAGGCCAACATTCCTGATATAATAAACAAAGTTGAATAAATTATAGAAATCATACTAAAAAAAATTAGAGAGCTATAGGAGCAGTCAGGGAACAATATCAACTAATTAGAGGTCCCAGTGCATGAATTCGTGCACCAGTGGGGTCCCTCGGCCTGGCCTGTGGGATTGGGCCGAAACTGGCTCCCTGACATCCCCCGAGGGGTCCCGGATTGTGAGAGGGCACAGTCCAGGCCGAGAGACCCCACCAGTGCACAACTGGGGCCAGGGAGGGATGCGGGAGGTTGGCCAGCTGGGGAGGGACTCTGGGAGCCAGGGCATGTCTGGCCCGTCTCGCACAGTCCTGATAGGCCAGACTAACCTACTAGTCGGAACTAACCTACTAGAGTAAGCTAACCTACCAGAGAGTCTGTCCCCTGGTGGTCAGTGCAAATCATAGCGAGCGGTTGAGCAGCCTTACCTTATCATTAGCATAATAAAGGCCTGGTGCACGAAATTTGAGCACTGGATGGGGGTGGTCCCTCAGCCCGGCCTGCACCCTCTCACAGTCCTGGACCCCTCGGGAGATGTCTGACAGCCTAGGGGATCGGGCCTAAGCTGGCAGTCAGACATTCCTCTAGCAGTCCGGGGCTCTCGCAGTCCAGGACTCCTCACTCCTTACTTCCTGCCTACGGCCTCTCCCGCCACTGCCTCTGCACTCGCCAGCCATGAACCTGGCTTCTGGCTGAGTGGCACTCCACCTGTGGGAGCACACTGACCATCAGGGGGCAGCTCCTGCATTAAGCGTCTGCATCATAGTGACCAGTCGTTCTGCCATTTGGTTGATTTGCATATTAGGGTTTTATCATATAGGATTACGCTTTGATTGGCTGAACGGACAACCAGACACTTAGCATATTAGGCTTTTATTATATAGGATATGGTAGAGGGGCATCTTAGAAATTATGGGCAGGAGTTTGGTATAGGTCAGGGGTAGGGAACCGCAGGCTGCAAAAGACCTGTGAAATCATTTGGTCTGGCCCTGTCAAAGCATTAGTGATGAGTTAATTAAATGTTTGACCTAATATAGCAGACTGATTTTTAAAAATATATATATTTTATTGATTTTTTTACAGAGAGAAAAGGAGAGGGATAGAGAGTTAGAAACATCGATGAGAGAGAAACATCAATTAGCTGCCTCCTGCACACCCCTCACTGGGGATGTGCCTGCAACCAAGGTACATGCCCTTGACCGGAATCGAACCCGGGACCCTTCAGTCCGCAGGCCGACACTCTATCCACTGAGCCAAACCGGTTTCGGCAGCAGGCTGACTTTTAATGATAATTTTGTATGGCCCAAGAATGATGTTATAAATATCCAAATGGCCCTTGGCAGAAAAAAGGTTCCCCACCCCTGGTATAGGTAGATATACTCCATTGGAAAGAGAAATCACCATAGGTTTTGATGAACCCATGGGCTGGCAAGAAAGAATGAAATCTAGCAGAATGCCAAGCTGATTTCCACCACAGGACATTTCCTTAGTGTCAGGGTGGTATGGGAGGATGGGGAACTGAGCCAGAAAAGTAGAGTGAAATTCTCTTGCACAGTGAAGGCACTAACAAACCAAATCCCGTTAGATAGAGGAACCTATAATAACCATCAGGCCTCCTCCTCCTCACATTTGCCAGATTTTGAACCTAGATAAGGCAGGAAGCTAAATAACACGCCTGAGAGGGGAGAACTTTCAAGGTGAGGAATTCAGAGACCTACAAAACTAGCAATAAAAAAAATCCACAGTGCCACCCTCAAGAAGGGGGCTGAGCAAGAAAACAGTGCAATCACTTGTCATCTTCTGAGTGCTTATGAGACGTTTCCAAAGAGAAAATGTAACCACAAAAATACATAGCTGTTTTCCCCTTATATTTGCCACACTGTAAAGTTGCAAGGGCTGAGAATCTAAAGAGCTGAATTCAAACATCTGAAAGTCTGAACTATGGTAGCTCACTATATTTAATTATTGAAGAATCAAAGACTTGTCAGCTTTAAATAAAAATCCAAACAAATCATTAACAATCATAGGTAGTACAACGCAGCTCTGACCTAGTAAAATTCCTGAAATGAACAGAGAAAAGGGAAAATATTCTCTGTTGCAAAGTAATAGCATTTTCAGTCTCTATAATTTTCTTTTTATTCACAATGTCCAGCGTACAAGCAAAAATTGTAAAATTTGTGAGGCAGGAAAAAGTAAAAATTGAGAGGGAAAAAACAGATTTACAGGATATTGAGATACTGAATTTAGCACAGAAGGATTTTAAAATGATTATTAATATATTAAAAGAGCAAAAGATGGTGATAATAGGTAAAAATATAAAAGAAATTGCAAGAGAAAATTGGAATCTATTTTAACCCTTTGCACTCGCTTGCTTTTTTCTCGATTCCTTTATTCTAATGCTAACCGTGTCGAGTCACACTCGACATCCGAGTGCAAAAGGTTAAAAATAAAATACAAATAAATAAAAGAGAAGGGCACTGATCTCCAGGAGACCTCAAGAAATACCAAAAGAATTTTTTTAGGCTGAAGTAAAACAATCCAACAAAAGTACAGAACTTCAGAAAATAATGAGCATTTAATAATGTGTAGCATGTATATATACATATGGAGACATACATACATACATACACACACCTTTTTATATATATATTTATGTTGTTCTATATTTCACATAATGAGATAAACCAAGCATCAATAACAATTGTTGGGAATTTATAAATATGTAGAACAGTAGAGAATATTGGTAGACACCACTTTAGCTAAGTGATCAAGATTAACATCTCACACATACACACATGAAGTTTAATATCACCAGTAATGTATGTTAATATGGGTTCCCTGATGAGATGCTTTAAAAATGCCTAACCTCAATCTAATCTTGAGACAACATGAAACAGCCAAATTGAAAAACTTTCTCAAATATAACTAATTAATTCTCTTCAAAGTGTCAAGGTGATGAAAAATAAGACTGAGAAACTGCCACAGACTGAAGGAAATGAAGAAGATATGAAATCTACAATGCAAGGTGGGATTAGATTGGATCTGAAACAGAGAAGGTTCATTTGTGGAAAAACCAGGTGAAATCCCAAACAATCTACATTTTAGTTATAATTTTATAGGAAGGATAATTTCTTAGTTTTGGTAAATGCTTTATGGTTAACATAAGGGGAAATTTTTGTAAAGGGCATATTGCCAACCTCTAAGATATCCTCTAATGATCTCTGCCTCCTGGTATTTATAATCTTGTGTAATACCTAACTCACTCTTCAGGATGGGCTGAAAACAGTGATTTATTTCTATCAAACAATGTGGCAGAGTGGTGAAATTCACTTCCAAGGTTGGTTACATAATGACTGTGGCTTTTGTCCTGAAACCCTCTCTTGCACTCTTGCTTTGCTCACTCTGAAGGAAATTTAGCTATTACATTGGAGCTGCCCATATAGAGGAACTGATGCCTCTAGCCAACAGCTATGTGAGCAAGCTTGGAAGCATATCCTCTCAGTCAAGCACAGCTGAGATTAGACCATAGCTACAGCCAATACCTTGTTTGCAACCTTGTGAGGGACCCTGAGCCAGAAGCACCCAGCTAAATCACACATGGCTAGATTTCAGACCCACAGAAACTTTGGGATAATATTCATTGTTTTAAGCTGCTATATTTCAGGGTAGTATGTTACACATCAATACAGAAACTATTTTTTGCAACTCCTCTTTAAGTTGAAAATTATCTCAGAATAAAAAAGTTTAAAAATATTTAATACTTGCACATGTTCTATGTAAACACACAGTCATGCCTTGCCTAATGACGGAGACACATTCTCAGAAATGCATCCTTAGACAATTTTGTCGTTGTACGAATATCACAGAATGCACTTACACAAACCTAGATGGTATACACACCTACGCTCTATGTACAGCCCATTGCTCCTTTACTGTATTAAATACTATAGGCAACTGTAACAAAATGCTAAGTATTTGTGTGCCTAAACATATCTAAATGTAGAAAAGGTACAGTAAAAATATGGTATAAAAGGTTTAAAATGGTACACCTGTACAGGACACTTAAGTGGTAAGTGAATGTGGAGGCCCAGAATATTACTGTTAAGTACTGTAGACTTTATACACACTGTAAACCTAAACTACACTAAATTTATTTTTAAAACCTTTTTTCTTCAATAATAAGTTAACCTTAGCTTACCGTAACATTTTTTACTGTAACATTTTTAGCACAGCTTAAAAAACACTTTGTACAGCTGCACAAAAATAGTTTTTCTTCATATTCTTATTCTATAACCTCTTCTATTTAAAACTTTTAAAGTATTTTTTACTTTTTAAAACTTTTTGTTAAAAACTAAAACATAAACACACACATTAGCCTGGGCCTCCACAGGGTCAGAATGATCAATATCATTGTCTTCCACCTTTACATCTTGTGCCACTGGAAGGTCTTTAGGGGTAATAACACTCACGGAGCTGTCATCTCTTATGATATGCCTTCTTTTGAAATACCTCATGAAGGACCTGCCTGAAATATGTCCATGGTGGTTTGCTTGGTTGATTATTTATTTGCTTGTAGGTAGATATTGCACCATGAACATTCCTCTCAATTGATGAAAACCCTTCAGTGTTGAGGCCCATGTTTTCAAAAGTTTTAAGGAGCTTGTTGAGGTCTGCAAAAGCTTCTGCTAAAACCTTTACTGTGAATTTTCTTGGGGGTTCCTCTTCTTTTTCTTCTGCAGGTTCCTTTTCTCTTGGCCTCTTCCTCAGCTATGTATTCCTGCTCTAGTTCCAACAACTCCACATTAGTCAATTCCTCAAGAACCACATCTAGGAACTCTCCAACGTCATCCTTATCCACACCCAAACATCAAGTTGTTTGTCATCTCAACTACAACCTTCTTGATTTTTGCAACCTCTTTATCTTTGGCAAATCCTTTGGAGTCATAGAAGTCATTAGGCAATAAAAATTTTTTTAACTCAAAAATTAGTAAAATGCCACCTCAACACTTAATGGTCATTATAATCTTGTAGGACCACTGTCATATATGCAACCCATCACTGACCTAAATGTTATGTGGTGGATGACTGTATATACACACAAATAAATGTTATGTATATGTACAGTTTGAATTATTTATGTACACTGGAGTCAGACACACCCAGGTTCAAATGCCACCTCCAACACTTAATGATCATGTGATTTGAGGCAAAACATTTAATTTGTTTAAGTATTAGGCTTTTAAAATCTATAAATTGAGATAATACTATCTATCTCTGATTATACTGAACAAAAAAAATAATATAGGCAACCACTAGCATTTAGTACATTCTGAACAAATGGCATTATCAATTCATATTTATAATCATCTATAATTTTCTCATTCAAGAAAATCAGCTCCAATAACTCAGCATTTTATCATTTTGATGAGTTTAAATATTATACATAAACTTTTAATTTCTAAACATTTTTCAAAAATAATTATCAATATTGATTTCTACAATACCCTACTATTTATAACATTGAAACTAGAGATTCACCTTGTTTGTTTTGCCCCAATTCAATTCTCAATCACTAACTTTTAGTCATTTCATTTGGACATATGAGTGGCAAAAATATTAAATGACTTATCCAAGAAGATATTTAGTAGAAGAGCTAGAAGTTTAGCTCAAAGTTTGGAGAAACAATATCATGTGATAAACAAACTCTTGCTTTGATTAAATAGACTGTATGTGAACGCTCCATCTGCTGCTTTCAATCAGCATTATTTGAGAAAATGCTGTTTGCGGACAAAGTAGCAATGTCCATGCCTCAGTTTCCCAGAGGGTAAATATGGATACTACCATCAACTCATAGGGTTATCATGAGTATTAAATGAGGTAACATATATAAGTTCCTCACTGCCAAGAATACCATATGTGGATGTTGAAAAAACATTTTTCCCCCTTCCTCCTTTTCAAGGCCAGTGCTTTTCACTATGACATGTTGCCTTCTCAACTATAAGATGGAAACATTAAATACAAAGGGTAGTTCTGTTTAGCCATAACAGAATATTAGGAGTCTCTTGTGAGAGACTAACGTAAAATTGAATTGAGTCTTAAATTTAGGCTGAATAATATCAATCTAATGCATTTATCCCTGAGCTGGTTTTCCTTTCCTACAATACATTGTCAAATAGGGCATCACATCAGAGAGTACAGTATGTTGATTTGCATACTGGTGAGGTTAAACCTTGATTACTTAGCTAACGTGATGTTTGCCAGAATTTTCCACTGAAAAGTTACCTTTTTACATTGTAAATACTAAATATTTGAGGGGAATCATAACATGGAAACGAAGAGAGGGGGGAAAAAAGGAGAGCGCGCACATGCAGGAAAGGGAGCATGTGCATGCATCCCTTCCCAAAGCCTGGTCTTCAGCATATCTTCAACACAATAAATAAGGAACTGGTAACTTGTGCCACTGCATGATCAAAGAGTCTTCTCAAAATAATTCAATGTTTTGAATACTTGAAGCCAAGTCTTATCAAAAGCCCTTTGAAAGTATAAACACGTTATTTTCAGATGTCCTCTCTTACTTTGATATTTATCTCTTGAAAGACTTCCAGCAGAATTGTTAGATATAATCTGCCCTAAGAGAATCATACTGCTCCCCCCGCAAAAAAACCTTACATTTGCTTAAATATTTAAAACCCTTTATGACAAATTCCACCAGCTTGCTTGTTATCACAAAGAGACTCACCGATCTGCAGATACTGGAGTCCTTTCTGGATTGGAATATTCTTCCAAATCTGAAAAGTTCACTTGTGTTTGCCTTGAGGTTACTATCTGGCTATTCTGAAAAGGTATGGTTTTCAAGTCCTGAGTAATAATATTACTATCTGGAAGAGACTGTATGACTTGAAAGTCCGGTGAAGATTTAGGTCCTAGAGAACCTAAAGATTCTTGACCATGTACTATAAGTTTACCGGTCAGTAATTTGGAGGTTGGTTCCAATGATCTTGAAGATATAGTTTGTAGGTCAGAGTTAAACTCACTATTCATCCTTGTTTTAGAAGCCGGATCCAATGAAATAAAACTTTTATCTAAGGTTCCACTATCCAACTTGGAGGAAGTCTTGGGAGAAAGAGTTATACGAACAAAAGAAAGTACTTTTTTGTTTGAAGGAGTAGATGGAGATGTTACTAACGTATATTGATTTGGCGCTGATTGGGAGAGCACATCAGTGATTTTATTAGTTTCAATTTTTATATTAGAAATGTATGATTTAGGCTCTTGTTGATCCTTGTTTTCTACTACATAATCCTGACCTTGAGGAAGGGGGGAATATTGTTTTTTCATGTGGTGATCTATATCAGGGCCTCTGCTTTGTTCAAAGAGCTGACGCTGTTCAAGAAATATAGTAGAAGGAAGGTCTGGAGCTATATAACTCTGACCTTGAGGAAGGGGAGAGTGGTTTTTTCTCATCTGATGATCTACCTGTGGGGTTTTGCTTTGTTCAAAGAGTTCTCGGTTTTCAAGAAAAATGTGACAAGGAAGATTTGGAGCTACATAATGCTGATGTGGAGGAGGAGGAGGAGGAGGAGGAGGAGGAGGAGGAGGAGGAGGAGGAGGAGGAGGAGGAGGAGGAGGAGGGGAGGAGGGAGGAGGAGGAGGAGGAGGTTTTCTTACATAGTGATCTGCATGTGGGACTTTGCAGAGCTCAGGTTGTTCAAGAAATATGGGTGGAGAATTTGGAGTTACAGTTATATTCTTCTCTTTTACTCCTGGTGTGGAATGGCTAATTTTAAATGATGAAGGGGAAGAGGTGTCGTGTTTTAGATTTCTAAGAGGACTTTGCTCTTCAGTGAAATGAGAATTAAATACCCCTACAGATGCTCCAGTACACTGGCTATCTTCAGTAACACCAACCTTAAGAACAGAGGAATCTGAAAAGCATTTAGAATGTCGGTGAGATGAAAAAGTGATGGAGGTAGTAAACTTTTTCATGGATTCTGGGGACAGCATTTGTGATGAAGAATGACAATCCATTTCTTCAGGTAGCACATAAGTAGGTTCTACTAATTCTGACATCCAAGGGTCCATATTTTCATGGAATGGCATTCGAAAACCCTTGTTAATTTTGAAGTCATCACTTGTAAAGTTTTGAATTGGGGAACGACTTTGTAACTGCAAGGAATTCCAAACTTTGAAACGGGTGTTGCTCTGGTCTAGTGATTTGGAAAGGTTGATGTGCCTGGTTCTCCATGATGATGGGCTCCGATGTCCTCTGATAATTTCTAAGGGTTCAGGTGATCTGAAGACACAGGGATGGCTGTCCAACTGTGGTTGTTTAGGAGTTAGAGTCCTGAAACATCCTTTTTCATGGCTTTCAATAATAATATGACTACAGACAGCTTCTGGCTGGCATCCTATTCCCTGTGGACTCCGTAAACCCTAGAAAAAAAAGATCTTACTTGAAGTAGTCCAAGTAGTTATACAAAAATCATGTTGCTGATGTTTTACAATAAAACAGGTAAGAACATAAGAATAAGACAATTAATTACAGAATAAAATGGCCCATGAACATGCAGTTAATTTCTTCTAAAATTTTTTCACTGAAGTAACAAAAGCAAAGACTACTGTTGTCCCCCAGTATTCTCACTTTTTTTCTTTTAGTAAGAGCATATCCCAACATTAATTAGTCATAAGGCCACCAAGCCGCAGATATTTCCAGCTTCCTTTGAAGCTAGGTGTGACCATAAGACTAAGTGTAGACCAATGGAATATGAGCAAAAGAATTAAATACAAATTTTGCTTCCTACCTTAAAAAAATCAAGTTCTCAACCTCCACATCCACCTATCACTACTATCACCATTACTATTGCCAATTGAAATAGGTGCTGTCTAGAACAACCTTGGAAGCCATATAAAAGGATGACTCAGCTGCCCACCCAGCTTGGGTCCTTGGATAACCTGAAGCAGCTTGCTCCTGTTTCTACCCTGGACTATCACATAAGAAAATAAAATTTTACCTTATTTGAGCCATTGTATTTTGGGATTTCTTTGTTACAGAAGCTTAGCCTACACTCTAATATTTTACCAATTACAATAGGAAAAAGAACTAATACCTCTTTCTGGTTAATATCAGTGCATAATGCTACCATAAATATAAAGTTTCTTTGAGATGTCTGCATTTACCTTGACATTCTACTTGATGATATAGGAACATTTGGCTCCATATAAAAATATTTTAGCCTGCCTGGCATGGCTCAGGGGTTGAACATCGACCTATGAATCATGAGGTCACGGTTTGATTCCCAGTCAAGGCACATGCCTGGGTTGCAGGTTCAAGTCCCCAGTAGGGGGTGTGTAGGGGGCAGCTGGTCGATGATTCTCTCATCATTGATGTTTCTATCTCGCTCTCCCTCTCCCTTCCTCTCTGAAATCAATAAAAATATATTTCAAAAAGCCCAACATTTTAAAATATGCTGCCACTTCCAACATAGTGGAGTGGATGTGCTTTGCCCTATTCTACCTGCTAAGTCCACAACTAAAAATCCTGGACGTTATACATAAAACAAACTTAAAAAGAATCTGATAACTATAGAAAAGAAGGCAGATTAGCTAGGGACATTGGGACCTCAGCAATGACATGGCAGTGAAATCCCTGGGTTTTCTTTTTACCTGATATATCCCAGATTTGGAGCTGAAGAAGCCAGCAAGACAGGAACAAAGGGCACATACAAAAGCTCTAACAAAAACTTACTCTCATTAGCTAAAAACAAACAAACAAACAAACCTGTAAAAGTGAAGTCTAACAAAACAGAAAACTTTGCTCTGATTGGGTGGCTCAGTTGGTTGAGTGTCATTCCATACACCAACAAGATTATGGGTTTGATTCCTGGCCAAAGCACATATGGAGGCAACCAATCGATGTTTCTCTCTCAACTAATGTGCTCCTCTCTCTCTCCTTCCCTCCCCCGTTCCATTCTGCCCTCCTTCCCATCCTCCCTCCATTTCTCTCTCTAAAATCAATAAAAACAAAACAAAACACACACATATCCTTGAGTGGCAATTAAAAAACTTTTAGACAAAAACTGATTTCAACCAAACACTACAGAAAAAAGCGGGGGGGGGGGGGGGGGGGGAGGGATGGGACACATGTGTGCAAAAGTCTAAGTGAGAAGCATAGACTTCTACCCTTCCAAATCCTATCTAATAATAGACAAATATGCAAATTGACCATACCTCCGACACACCCACAAACCACGCCCACAAGCCACGCCCACCATCCAATCAGAGCAAGTATGCAGATTAACCCAAACCAAGATGGCTACAGCCACAGAGAGCAAGGTTTCCTAGGTAACAGAGGAAGCCAAGCTTTCCGCCTGCCCTTGCCAGGCCCAAGCCTCCACTCAAGCTACAAAGTTTCAATTATAGAAGGTAAACAAATTCAAACAAATGGTGGCAGAATGGAGCTTGAGAGAGCAGGCCAGGGTTGCCGCCGGCAACAGGGGAAGCAAAGCTTTCCGCACACCCTGGCCGGGCCCACCCGCTTAAGGCAACAAAGTTTCAATTATAACCCCAACACAAATGGCTGCCGGCCTCGGCCTCGGAGGGAGCCCCAGGCTTGGCTCCGCTCCAGGCTACAAAGTTTCAATTGTAGAAGGAAAATAAATTCCAGATACCAGGGCCTCTGCTTGGGTTGCCAGGGGACGTGGCCGGCCTGCAAACTACCACAGGCCCCTCGCTCAGGCCGCCCCACACCCCAAGGGAACCCCTGCCTGATTCGGGATGCCCTTCAGGGCAAACCAGCTGGCCCCCACCCCTGTACCAGGCCTCTATCCTATTTAATAAAAGAGTAATATGCAGATTGATCATCACTGCAACACACAATATAGCTGCCCCATGTGGTCAAAGATCCTGCCCCCATGTGGACACAAGATGGCCACCACAAGATGGCCAGCAGGAGAGGGCAGTTGGGTGGCACCAGCCTGCAAGGGAGGGCAGTTGGGAGGCATCCAGCCTGCAAGGGAGGGCAGTTGAGAGGGACCAAGCCTGCAAGGGAGGGCAGTTGGAGGTGATCAACCCTGCAGGAGAGGGCAGTTAGGGGTGACCAGGCCGGCAGAGGAGGGAAGTTGGGGGCAAACAGGCTGGCAGCAGAGTGGTTAGGGGGTGATCAGGCTGGCAGGCAGAAGTGGTTAGGGTCAATCAGGAAGGCAGGCAGGCAAGCAGTTGGGAGCCAGCAGTCTTGGATTGTGAGAGGGATGTCCGACTGCCCGTTTAGGCCCGATCCCACTGGATCGGGCCTAAACGGGCAGTCGGACATCCCTCCAGGGGTCCCATATTGGAGAGGGTACAGGCTGGGCTGAGGGACAACCCCCCTCCGTGCACAAATTTCGTGCACCGGGCCTCTAGTCAATAATGAAGCACCACCAAGCCAAGAGGTATTAGAGACGGCCAAGTAGGAGTCCTGCTGACTGGTCATAAGCTACCCCTCCCTGTGGTGTTAGTGGAGACCACACAGGAAGACTGGATTTCCATTTCCAGTGAGCAGTAATGAGGTACCCCCTCTCTCCCAGCTACCAACTGTAAGAAAATATTTGCAAATCTCATATCCAAAAGAAGACTTGTATCTAACATATACAAAGAACTCTCAAAACTTAACAGTTACAAAACCCACACACAATTCAATCAATAAAATGGGCCAAATAACCATATACATCTCACTAACAAAAGGGCATGAAAGATGTTCAACATCATTAATCATTAAGAAAACACAAATTAGAAAAACCAAGATGGCGGCACAGGTAAACACCTGAACTGCTGCCTCGCACAACAATTTCAAAACTATAACTAAAAGACAAAACAGACATCATCCAGAACCACAGGAAGGCTGGCTGAGTGGAAATTCTACAACTAGAAGGAAAGAGAAAAGCACACTGAGACTCAGAGGAGCTGCAGAAGGCAGAGGTACACAGGCGCGCGCGCAGAGAGGGCTGGCAACTGAGTACTCGGCTGGCTTTCTCAAGCGGGATGGAGACAAAAGCTCCTGACAGCTCTGAATTCCAGTTCTGGGCGAGACTCTGGAGACCCAGACTCATTTGGGGAGAAACTGGACTGTCAGGAAAGAGAAAAGCACACTGAGACTCAGAGGAACGGCGGAAGGCAGAGGTACAAAGACGCGCGCGAGGAGAGGGCTGGCAACTGAGTACATGGTTGGCTTTCTCAAGCGGGACGGAGACAAAAGCTCCCAACAGCTCTGAACTCCAGTTCCGGGTGAGACTCTGGGGACCCAAACTCATTCGGGGAGAAACTGGACTATCTGGCAGCGGGCGAAACTCGAAGGCGGCTTTCTCTCAGAGGTGCTTGCAGCAATTACCGAAGGACACTGAGACCCAGGGGCCTCTTAGGGCAGGGCTGACAGGAAGCCATTGCTGTCTGCTCCGCCCTGAGACTCCGCCCCATCCAAGCTGAGCACAGACTTTTGCAAGTCTTGTCTCATAAGGGTGTCTCCAACACAGAAGTTCTCCCAGTGTGTAGACACAGCTGATCCTCACAGCCAATTGGCCTGGAGGTCAATTCCTCCCAGTGATACCAACAACAATCAAGGCTTAACTACAACAAGACTGTGCACACAGTCCACAAAGGGGTGCACCAAGAGTGTCCACCTCAGGTAACTGGAAGTAACAGGTCACAAATGAAAGAAATAGAGGAAAGCAAACGAATGGATATAGAGTTCAAAACCACGGTTATAAGGTTATTCAAGAATTTTCTAGAAAAGGCCGATAAATTTAGCGAGACCCTTGAGGATATGAAAAAAGGACCAACTAGAAATTAAGCATACACTTACTGAAATAAAAAATAATATACAGAGATCCAACAGCAGACTAGAGGACTGCAAGAATCAAGTCAAAGATTTGAAAGACAAAGAAGCAAAAAACACTCAACTGGAAAAGCAAAAAGAAAAAAGAATCCAATAATATGAAGGTAGTGTAAGGAGCCTCTGGGACAACTTCAAGCATACCAACATCCGAATTATGGGGTGGCAGAAGGAGAGAGAGAACAAGATACTGAAAACCTATTTGAAGAAATAATGACTGAAAACTTCCCCCACCTGGTGAACGAAATAGGCTTACAAGTCCAGGAAGCACACAGAACCCTAAACAAAAGAAATCCAAATAGGACCACACCAAGACACATCATAATTAAAATGCCAAGAGCAAAAGACAAAGAGAGAATATTAACCTTTTGCACTCGGATGTCGAGTGTGACTCAACACGGTTAGCATCGGTAGCAGCTCGAGAAAAAAGCAAGCGAGTGCAAAGGGTTAAAAGCAGCAAGAGAAAACCAGTTAGTTACCTACAAGGAAGCACCCATATGATTGTCAGCTGATTTCTCAACAGAAATTATGCAAGCCAGACGGGAGTGGCAAGAAATATTCAAAGTGATGAATAGCAAGAACCTACAACCAAGATTACTCTACTCAGCCAAGCTATCATTCAGAATTGAAGGGCAGATAAAGAGCTTCACAGATAAGAAAAAGAAGTTCATCATCACCAAAGGAGTTCATCATCACCAAGCCAGTATTATATGAAATGCTGAAAGGTATTCTTTAAGAAGAGGAAGAAGAAGAAAAAGATAAAGATAAAAATTATGAACAACAAATACATATCTACCACAAGTAAATCTAAAAATCAAGTGAATAAAAAATCTGATGAACAGAATAAACTGGTGAATATAATAGAATCAGGGGCATAGAAAGGGAGTGGACTGACAATTCTCGGGGGGGGGAGGGGTGTGGGGTGTGTGGGAAGAGACTGGACAAAAATTGTACACCTATGGATGGGGCCGGGGGGTAAGGGCAGAGGGTGGGGTGGGAACCAGATGGAGGGGAGCTATGGGGGGGGGGGGGGAAAGAGGAACAACTGTAATAATCTGAATAATAATTATTTATTTTAAAAAAAAAAGAAAACACAAATTAAAACCACAATGAGATAGCACTACAAATCTACAGAATGGCTAAAATAAAAAATAAAAAAAGAAATGCATGTGAGGCTGTGGAATAATAGACTCACAACATTACTGGTAGGAATGTAAAATGGTACCATCACCCTAGAAAATGGTGTGGCAGTTTCTCAAAAAAACTGAACATACAACTACCATATGACCAAGCAATAGCACTTCTGGACATTCATCCCACAGAAACAAAGACTTACATTCACCAAAAATCTGTGCATATTTATAGCAGCTTTATTTGTAATAGCCCCAAATTGAAAACAACGAACATGTCATTCAATAGGTGAATATTTAAACAAACTATTACATCCATACCATGGAACACTACACAGCAATAACAAGGAACAGACTACTGATACACCCAACAACCTAAATATTCTCCAGAGAATCATGCCCAGTGAAAAATGCTAATACATATAATTTCACATATATAACATTCTTGAAATGACAAAATTATAAAAATACAGACAAAATTAATGACTGCCAGAAGTTAAGAAACAGGTAGGGGCAAGGGAAAAGTGGATGTAGTTATTAGAGGGCAACAAAAAGGTCACTTTATGTTGATATAAATGTTAGGTATCTTGATTATATCACTGCCAATATCCTGATTGTAATATGTTATTACAGATTTGCAAGATGTTACCATTGGTAGAAACTGGGTAAAAGGTAAAAGTGATCTTTCCATATTATTTCTTACTACTGCATGTGAATCTAAAGATATTTCAAAATTTTGAATTTTTTAGAAAACCAATAAGTTAATTAAATACCAACTAGACAAAACTAACACTTCAGATAAGTTGTAAGATGGTGATAGAGTAGGTAGAAGCTACACTCACCTTCTCCCAGGACCAAATCAGAATTACAATTTAATTATAGAAAAATAAACCTGAATAACCTACTGAAGACTAGATGAACAGAAGTTTTATAACTAAGGATTTATAGAGAAGCCACATCAAGACTAGCAGGAAGGGCAGAGACATGAAAAAGACGGGCCCTGCATCCACATGTGGCGGTTGAGAATCCAGAGGGATATCTCAGCTGCAAAGATCTTTCCGCAAGGAGCAAGAGGTCTCAAAAGCACGCCAGGTTCCCCAGCCTGGAGGACCAGAGCTCAAAGAGGAGCCCACATAACACCGGGCAGTGAAAACCGGTGGGGATTACAGGGAGAGACAGAAGTCTGCTAAAATCCCAGACTTAAGGGCCAATGCACAAATCTCATCCACAGACACTCACTCTAGACACCAGTGGAGTGATACAGAGAGAAGTCATACAGAGAGACACTGGGTTGTGTGGCTTCAGGGAGAGGGCTGAAAGAACAGCCGCCAAGGTCCCTCCCTGAGTCCCTCTCCCACACTGTCCACAGATGGATGCCATCTTTCCCAAACTGAGGACTAAACCTACCATCCAACTCCTTGTGGCCCTCTTCTGCTCCACTGGCGCCCTGAGCAAGAATCAGCTGGCTGCAACCAGCCTGGGCCCGTAGTGTGGACTTTCTCAGAAGTCCAGGCAGATTCAGGCGATAGGAGAAACTGGAGTTGTGTGGCTTCAGGGCAAAGGCCTTTTTCCCCTCAAACACCTGAAGGCACCTCTGTTCTATGCAGAGCTCTCCTTCCACAAGGCTCCCCGATCCCGCGACTGCTTCACGAAACTCACTGCTGCCTGGCTGACTGCTCCACTAAGCTCATAGCCAATCCACGAAGCAGCCCGCCACCGCCGCTCAAGAGTCCCCAGTCCCACCCCGCCGCCAGCCCCCCCTCCTGGTGAGCGGCTCAGGGGATGGGGGACCGAGAGGTGCTCCATACACTTCATGGTGACCGGTTGCCCGTTCGGTCATGACGCCACCTAGCTCTTTATATATATTACTATTTTCTTTAAGCCAAAGCTACACATGTGCCCCTAATCTTTACTATTTATGGATGGAATCCTCCTATGCCTTGGAGAACAGCACTACCCAATTATTTGCAAGGTGCACCCCAAATGTACTGAGAATTTGTGCGACTAGTAGACACTCCCAATGGTGCAAGCAAACCCCAATTGGGGCATCCCAAATCTATGCAACTCTGTTAGGCCCCTTGGGCCCTCAGTTCCCCTCCTTGGTGGTTACCTGGGGGAGCAACCCCCCTGGGATGGCTCCCTCCACTTGCAACAACACTGATAATGACAATGCCCCAGCACATGACAGCGCAGGACATGACAATCTGAGAGATGACAACAACCAAGCCCATACCACCACAGGAAAAAACTTCATCCTGAATGCTACCTCCACAACCTTCCACTATAGCATAGATGATGCCCAGGAACACACAGCAGCTGGTGATGGCAAGGACTGAATAAGACTTGCTGAACTAAATGCTGTTTATCTAAATTCCCTACTCACAGTCCCCTTGAGTGGCATTTTGCAGAATTAAGTATGTTTACTTCAAAGCCCGCTTGCTTATCACTATATGCATGCTGCTCGAATGTGAGGTGGTACTATATGACTGCTAGGCTGCTCTTCAATGCATCTTGAGCTTTAGAAGATCAAGTTATGTGTTGAGTCTCAGAACCTTATTGGGGCTCCTTTAAAGCAGTTCACTTAGTTGCTCACCCTCACCATACCCATTAGATTGGTCTACATTATACATCCTACTGGGATGGGATTAGTGAATTTCTGTTGGGAGGAACCATCCCCCGCCCGCTGCAGATGCTACCATCACCACAGCACCCCCACACATATCCTCTAGGATCATATCCACAGGGTCACCTGACTACACCACCCCAAGGAAACCCTCTCCCACTGTCACCCTTCAGAGCTCTACAATCCTCCCATTCAAGCCCCCAAATAGTCCTAATTTTTTTTCCTTTTACTCTTCAAACCTTGTGTCAAGGTGTGACTTCAGTAAATCACAGTGAGCCTAATATTTTTATACAATGGGCTAAAACCAGAGCTCATTTTTTGGGGCCGCTGTAATTGTTGGGAATTTTATCCGGGTCAACAAAATCTTTTCCCCAAGTTAGTAGCCTACTTGACTGATTTTTTAACACTGTCCCCATTTGCCCAACAGAAGGCACCCCATGTAACCTTGCAGCTTGTCCAAATACTCAACTGCTTCCATGCAGTACACTTGCCATACAGTATGTGGGACATGGCAGGAACCCCCACATGCCCTTTATAATCCTCCATATCTGCCCAGGCACCAACACAAGAAAGAATAGGAGCTATACTTTGTCCCAAGGAGCACAACCCCTACAGTATTGAGCCTCGCAGCCCAGTCACCCAGGGGGAACCCCAAATTATATCAGTTTCCCCAATCACACAGTTAGTGACCACTGTGTCTAGCACCCTGGGTCCATTATACATTCGTGGTTTCTCACATGTGTACTTCTCTTCCCCTCAACCTCTTTGCCAGCCCCACAGAGTTCTATATGTTCATACCAATGTACTATACTCTCTCTGGGGCTACCCTTACATAAATCACTAAACAGGACCCTCAGTCCATCTCTTATTCTGCCCCTCACATAAAGAGCATGTGGTATTCATCCCCATTATGTTTGGAAGTAGGTCTGCTACTATCCCTCATAGGAACTGGATTACACATCACCACAACAGACACATAAGAACAAATTATTAAGGCAAATACCAACCTGTCAACTACATTGGCTGAAAATATTAAGCTGTACACCAAAGCATAATGCAACAACATGATTACATGATTCATTTTTTTCAAAAATCCTCACCCAAGGACATTTTTTCACTGATTTTTAGAGAAAGGGGCAGGAAGGGAGGGATGGAGGGAGATGGGTGGTTGGGGGGAAGTGAGAGAAATGAGAAACATCAATTGGCTGCCTCCCACACAAACTATGACCAGGGCCAGGGATTGAACTCACAACCTAGGGTATGTGCCCTGACTGGGAATCAAGCCCGTGACCTTTCATTATATGAGACAATGCTCCTACCAACAAAGCCACACCAGCCAGGGCAACATGATTTTTTATGCAGATGGATTTGGATAACCATTTAGCTTTAAATTATTTATTGGCCAAGGAAAGAGGTATATGTTCTATAAGTATATCACCGGCTGCATCTATACTAATAATTCTGGACAAAATAAATCTACAAAAGATGGCCCAACAGGTACCAATATTCCATAATCTCACCCAAGTTTTTAAATCAAATACCTACCTTATCCATGGGCCTTGATTTATTTTCTTGGCTGCACCCCAATAAATGAGGGGATGGTTATGAATAGGACTTCAAACTATCATTTATCTATTGATGTTCTTGATTGGCATTTTTGCTTTACTCAAATGTTTCATATGCTAGATGACCAAAACCCTGCCAGTGGCTGTTGATATCTGCACCATCTAGACAGTGCCCTTGATTTTCCCTAAACACTAATGCCTAGGCATCACAGGGTCAATTGTGATGAGAAAACAGCTATTTTGAGTTGCTACCTAGATATTTTACAGTATGACAACCCTGTTCACACCCAGAGCATACAGTTAGATAAGGCCCTGAATTTAGGATTCCTGCCAGAAGTTCCCTCTTTGCCTTTTCCAAGCCACCTTTAAAAATAACCACTTAGAACTGAGTCTGTGAAAAGTCACTGACTGCCACTTCAACCATCTTATAAGTAGTTAGTGCTTGCTACCCTGCTCTTTATCTCCTGCTCATGAGGCGGACTGTCCATCCCTCAGCCTGTCCACTCACCCAGGCTTCTGAGATTTGTAAGTAATGACTCTTGTGACGTTACTTTCTTTGTGTAAGTGTATTAAAACTATGCCTTTAATCAAAATGACCCTGGAGGTTTTTCAGTTCCCCAAAGTGGAAGCTCTGATGCTGAGAAAGCTACCTGCCTATCCCATGGGGGTAGTATGTGCCTATATTCAAGAGATTATAATCTGAATATTTTTTATTTAATACACCAGCTACAGGCTCCACAACACAGCATACTACAAAGAAAGAAAGAAAACTGAAGAGAGAGCAAGCATATAACTAGATATAGTAGGAATATTGTGATTACCAGACAAGGAATTTAAAATAACTATGATTAATATGCTAAGGGCTCTAGTGGATAAATAGCATGCAACAACACAAACACAATGTAAACAGAAGATGAAAATCCTAAGAAAGAATGAAAAAAGAAATGCTAGAGATAAAAAACACTGTAACAGAAATGAAGAATGCTTTGATAGGTTCTTTAGTAGACTGCACATGGCTAAGGCTAGAATCTTGAGCTTCAGGATAGTTCAATAGAAACCTCCAAAACTAAAAGGTAAAAGAAGGAAAAACCCCAGACCAAAACATCAAAGGACTCCAGGCCAAGATATTAATACATTAACAACAAAAATGCCAAAAAGAAAACCAAAAAGAATACAAAACAAAACACCCCCCACAAAACCAGAAATACTACACCTAGACATAACATTTTCAAAGTAAAGAAAAGCAAACAAAGAAAAAATCTTGAAATAAGCCAGAGGGATAAAACACTTTATTTACAGAAAAGCAAAGAATTACATCTGACTTTTCTACAGACATCATGCAAGCAAGAAGAGAATAGAGTGAAGTATTTAAAATGTTGAGAGAGAGAAAAATCCCACCAACTTAGAATTCTATACCCTTCAAACTGAAGGAGAAATAAGACTTTCTCAGACAAATTAAAATTGAGGAAATTTATGCTAGTAGATGCAACAAATATTAACAGAAAAACTTAACTAAGAAAAATATATGTCAAAAACTCAGATCTACATAAAGAAAGAAAGAACATCAAAGAAAGAATAACTGAAGGTAAAAACAACAACAAATAAAACCTTTTCTTATACCAAACTGATCCAAAAAAATAGTTTGAAACATTGCTATGTATGCATGTATGTACATGTACATGTGTACATGTACGTGTGTGTGCGTGCATGCGTGTGTGTGTGTGTATAAACTGAATGACAGGAATGACAGGAAGGAAGAATTAGGATTATTTTATTAGAAGATAGGATGCTACCTTTGAAGTGTGTGGTACAGTGTTATTTGAAATTGATGTAGTCGTAGGTATATGATACAAATTCTAGGGCAATCATTGAAAATGTAGAAAATATATATATATATATATATATATAACTGACATCCTAAAAAATGAGAGAAAATGTAATCTTAAAATGCTCAATTAAAACCACAAAGGGCCCTAAGCCAGTTTAGCTCACTTGATAGAGCATCGGCCTGCAGACTGAAAGGTCCCAGGTTTGATTCCGGTCAAGAGCACAAGCCCAGGTTGCAGGCTTGATCTCCAGTAGAGGATGTGCAGGAGGCAGCTGATCAATAATTCTCTCTCATCATTGATGTTTCTATCACTCTCTCCCTCTCTCTTCCTCTCTGAAATCAATAAAATATATATATATATTTAAAAAAATAAAACCACAAAAGGCAGAAAGAGTGGAAGACAAAACCGGAAACAAGAACAAGGGCAACAAGTAGAAAACAGTAACAAATGTGGAAGATACTAACCAGCTATATCAATAATTGCTTTAAAAGTAAATTGTCTAAGCCTTGGCTGGGTGGCTCAGTTGGTTGGAGCATTATCCCATATACCAGAAGATTGCAAGTTTAATTCCCAATCAGGACACATACCTAGATTGTGGGTTCAATCCCCCAGGGCACATACAGGAGGCAACAGATCAATGTTTCTCTTTCACATCAATGTTCCCTTCTCTCTCTAAAATCAATGAAAAAATATCCTTTGGTGAGGATTTAAAAAAAAAAAAGTCTATACATATGATAGCTATATTGACTTCTGAAGATTTAATAATAATAAGAGCTGACAATTACTGATCACTAATTAGATATCACACAGCCTACTAAGCATTTTATAGACATTATTTCCTGTAAGCCATACCCAAACTCTATAAGACAGGTATTATTACACCCTATTACTACTCATAATAGCAGACCAAATGCCCCATCAACAAGAGAATAAACTATGATAATTTCACACACTGAACTACTTACAGAAATAAAAAATAAACTATAGCTACATAGAAGAATCTCAAAAAAACCTAAGATTATATGAAAAACAATTCTCATAAGAATATATATCATGTTAATTCCATATATTATAGAATTAAAAACCATACTGAACAGCAAGAAAATAAACACATGTTAGGATAAGTAGTAAAAGAGTTATGACTGGAGAAGGGTACACCCAGGACTTCAGTGTCATTTGGTAACATTCTATTTCTCAAACTGAATGGCTGACATATAGGAATTAATTTCACTTTATTCCTTACATACACGTTTTATATCTATTTTCTAATCATGAAATAGTTTACAGTAAAAGGAAAATAAGTACTATTAAAAAGAAAGTGATTTATACATAGATTATTATAGCTCTGTGTTCCTAAGCAGAGGATATACATCTGAAAATAGCTGGACTTTATCGGCATCTCAAGATATTACCTTCAAGAGAAATAAGAGTGACAACAATCTACTAATAAAAGGGTAATATGCTAATTAGACTGGACGTCTTCCAGATGACCTTCCAGACATCCTTCCGGACAAACCCATGTGGCAGGGCCAAGGCAGAGGGCGGTTAGGGGCGATCAGGCCTAAACCAGCAGGGATCAGGCCTAAACTGGCAGTCAGACATCCCCCAAGGGGTCCCAGATTGGAGAGGGTACAGGCCGGGCTGAGGGACACTGACCCCCGACCCCCGCCCATGCACGAATTTCGTGCACCAGGCCTCTAGTATATTGATAAAAGAAATTCTCTTATTTTTCCAAAGGAGGTAAATTTTTTCAACAGATGAATTTGGAATAAATCAAAACCTACAGAATCTAATCCTTAATCTTTTGAAGAAGACTCTTAACACTTTAAGCCAAAGACTATCAGTGACTCAGCTAGAGTCATCACTGCCCAAATAAGAGATCCAAATTCTACTACTCTTTCTTTCACATTTTCTCTTTTCATTTCTAGATTTCTTTTATACCTTGGACAAGTCAGTTCTCTCATGACCAAACAACTTTGCTTTGATCTCTTCTACTTTTCTCCTGTCATCTTCATTTAATTCTGAAATGGAGTAGCCACACTCACGAGCCATATTAAACTTCAGATTCCAGGCTAAAGAGAAAGCATAAAAACACTTGAGATAATACAATGCCAAAGTGAGAATTTTTCAGTGATTATAAGAGCACAAAAGATCATCATTATACCTAATTTAATGGCTCCCACATGCTTAGCAAAAAGTGTGTGCTCTAAATTATATGACAAACTATTAGAAGTTCTAGAGAGAGATCATTTCATTGAAGAGTCTGATTTTTTTAAAAGCACATTCTACAGATTTTTCTCCAACAAGGCCACTTTAAATATGGCATTCATTTTTATTCCAATTTTCTTTTCATCAGAACAGTCCCTTTGCCTTCCCCATTAGCTCCTGCTACAGTTTCTGCCACTTCCACAAGAGCTGATATTTTAAAATAAAAAAAAACTTGGGGAGTTTTTTAGCAAATCAAAATGTGCTTAAGGGATAAAAGGAATGGCTTAGGCAGTTCATCTCAAGGAAAGATTCCCAGGTAGGTCTGGATTGCTCATAAGTTACCCTTCCAAATATACTCCCCACATTGTCCTGAATATTTTCTTTTTTAATGGAATTCTATTAGAAATTAAAAGGATTAATAAATATTCTCTTTCAACCTCTAAGCCAAGTTCTAGTGTGAAATACCTTGATTAGTTTTTTCCAATGTATACCTAAGATCTGCTCCTAGAATTTTATTATCAAAGGGGATGAGAAAGTACATGTAATTTTATTATACAGTGGTTTAGAGCAGAGCAAACTGGGTTGTTTTTTTCTGCCTCCAAAATAAGGATACTATCATAGGAGGAGATTAGGAAAAACATGAGCGCTTTGGGAGTTAAGAAACTCAAGCTCTTACTTTTTCTCCTCTTTCTAACATCAGAACAAACTTTTCCTAAGTCCCTAAACTCAGACTAACACTATTAATCCTGTGATTTAGCTGCATTATTGGTTAAGTAGGCTTATTCTGGATTGCAGTAGAAAATGCAATCATCCTAACAGTTTTACAAGAAAATAAATTTAGAATGTCAAATACTTAACTTTAAATAAATTATTAAACTACAATGTTTATAAGCTTCATCTACCTTTATAACAAATAATCAGTTCCTACCTCGTGCTCGTACCCGGGATTCCTCTTCCTCTGCATTTCTGAGAATTTGTTTAGCATGATTCAATGAGGATTCACATTTCAGAAGGTTTTTCACATGTGCAGCCAGTGAATCCACACTACTACCACGCCCTTCATCACTCTCTGACACACACTCTTCCTCTCTGCTATCTGTCATGCTTGTCTTTGGTGAAGTATATGGAAACAAGTTTAGAAGAACATCAGAAACTGATTCAAAGGAATTACTGTCCCATGAGCAGGAACTTGCATCACTACTTGAATCACTTTTTATGATAGTCATCATAGGGATAAGAATTTTATTCCCAAGGGTTTCACTACACCCTTCAGGTTCAGATCTCATTACAGATCTGGCTGCTTTATATTGCCTAAGGGTTTCATCCAATGTCATTCTGGCTTTGATTTCTGCTTCCTGTAGAGGACTTCTAACTGTAGTTGAACTAACAAACTCCCAATTTTCAATGCCTCCCTGGCATTTCAGATTTGTCTGTGTACTAATATCCTTCTGTAGGTACTTGTTTGGATTTTCTTCTGTGAATGGCTGTCTCTGAGGCAAATCAATGTTAGATTCATCAGTTGTAGGGGGTTCTTTGAAGCAAACAACCTTCTTAGATTGAATAAATGAAATGTCACTAACATCTCTGAATGGTACAAGGGGAGCAGGAAAATTGCATCGTTTCAGTGCTATATTTTCTGCCTCCATTAAAAGTGTCCGAATCTCTTTAAGAGTTTTAGAACCATTATCTGTACCCTGGAATTCCTCAGAGCCAGTATCTTCAAAACCTGAAGGTTCTGGCTTATTTATTACAACTCTACCATCAGCTTGAGAATTTAAGGGCATATTGTTTGAGATAATACTAGAGTTAGAAGAATCCAAATGATCTATTGGCCTTTGGACATGGTCTGAAACAAGTTTGTGCTTCTCACTATGTGAATAAGTACCAGGGTAAACTGCTGATAACCCAGTAATCTGATCAGCTTGCCCAAGACCACTTGAGAACTTCAAGGCATCTTTAGTTAGACGTCTATCTGGAAAATCCTGTTCATAGAATTTATTTTGTTTTTCTCTGTGTGAAAAAAAATGAGGAGCAGCTGTTGGTAACACAGCTTTTTGGTTCGCTGGTTTAGGAATTGTTGATACTGTCAGTACATCTTCAGTTAGATGTTTGTCTGACAATTCCTGAGGATAGACAATATTAGATTTTTCTCTGTGTGAATAGGAACTAGGAAGAGGTATTGGTGCTCTAGAATTCACGTCAGTTGATTCAGGAACAGATGAGATCTTCTGAGTATCTTCACTATGTTGTCTACTTGGCAAATGCTGTTTAAAGAAAATACTGGGCTTTACTTTCTGAGAATAAGAATTACGAAAAACTGTCAGTAATGGAGTCTGCTGGCCGTCTGGTCCAACCACAGCTAAATTCTTGGGTTTCTCTATCTGTGCGTAGGAAATGAGGGGAGCTGTTGGAAACTCAGTTTTCTGGTCATCCGGTAAAATCACAGTTGAAATCCTAGGTTTCTCTTTATGTGAATAAGAACTAGAAGATCCTTCTGGTATCTCAGTCTTCTGGTCAACTGGTCCAGGAAGAGCAAAAACTTTTAAAGCTTCATCAGTAATACCTGGCAACTCCTGCTGGTAAAAAATATTGCCCTTCTCTCTATATGAGGAGGAACCTGAGGGGATTATTCGTATCCCAGTCTTCTGGTCAGTTGGTCTAGGAACAGCTGAAACTTCCAAAGTTTTTTCAGTAATATCTGGCAACTCCTGGTAAGAAATGATGGGGCCCTCTCTATATGAGTAGGAAGAGGGCACAATTTGTACACCAGTCTTCTGGTCAACTGATCCAGGAATTGCTAAAAGTTTTGAAGCATCTTCATTATGATCTGGCAATTCTTGCTGATAAGAAATGATAGGCTTCTCTCCAGGAGAGTAAGAAGTAGAGGTTACTACTGGTATTCCAGTTTTCTGCTCAGCTGGTCCAGAAACCCCTAAAACTTTTAAAGCCTCTTTAGTAAGTTCTTGCTGGTAAGAAATGATGGGCTTCTCTCTATATGAATAGGAAATTGATGATACTGTAGGTATTCCAGTCTTCTGGTCAGCTAATCCAGGAACACCTGAAACTTTCAGAGCCTCTTCAGTTAGATGACTACCTAGCAATTCCTGTTGGTAAGAAATAATAGGCTTTTCTTTCTGTGAGTAAGAAGTAGAGGTTTCTGTTGGCTTTCTGGTATTCTGGTCACCTGGTTCAGGAACAGCTGAAACTTTCAGAGCCTCTAGAGTTAGCGGACTGTCCGGCAAGGCCTGTTGGTAAAAAACAATGGGCTTTTCTTTACTTGAGTAGGAAGCAGAGGTCACTGCTGGTATTCCGGTCTTCTGGTAACCTGGGAGAGGAACAGCTGAAACTTTCAGAGTTTCTTCAGTTAGCTGACCATCGGGCAAGGCCTGTGGGTAGAAAAGAAAGGGCTTCTCTCTATGAGAGTAGGAAGTAGAGGATATTATAGGTAACCCAGTCTTCTGGTCAGCTGGTCCAGAAGTAGAAACATTCAGAGCCTCTTCTGTGAGATGTCTATCTGGTAAAGCCTGTTGGTAAAAAATAATGGACTTCCCTCCAAGTGAGTAGGAACTTGGAGGTACTGTTGGTATCCCAGGCTTCTGATCACCTGTTCCAGGAATAGCTGAGACTTTCAGAGCCTCTTCAGTAAGATGACTATCTGGCAACCCTTGTTGGTAGGAAATACTGGACTCTTCTCCGGGTGAGTAGAAACTAGAAGGTTCTGATGGCAACCCAGTCTTCTGGTCAACTGGTCCAGAAACAGCTGAAATTTTCAGAGCCTCTTCAAAAAAATGACTCTCTGTCAAGCCCTGTGGGTAGGAAATAATGGGTTTTTCTCTATGTGAGTAGGAAGTAGGAGGTTCTGATGGCAACCCAGTTTTCTGGTCAGCTGGTCCACTAACAGTTGAAACCTTCAGAGCCTCTTCAAGTAGGTGACTATCTGGCAAGGCCTGTGGTGAGATAATAATATGCTTCTCACTATGTGGATAGGAAGTAGAGGGTAATGTTCGTATCCCAGTATTCTGGTCAACTGGTCCAGAAATGGTGGAAACTTTCAGGGCCTCTTCAGTGAAATGAGTGTCTGGTAAGGCCTGTGGATAAAAAAGAATGGGCTTCTCTCTATGTGAGTAGGAACTAGGAGGTTCTGATGGCAACCCAGTCTTCTGGTAAGCAAGTCTAGAAACAGCTATAACTTTAAGAGCCTCTTTGTGTAGACGACTGACTGGCAACTCCTGTTGGTAGGAAATATTGGGCTTCTCTCTGTGTGAGGTGGAACTAGAGGGTACTGTTAATATATCAGTCTTCTGGTCACCTTGTATAGGAGGAGATGAAACTTTCAGAGACTTTTCAGTCGGATGACTATCTGGTAATGCCTGTTGGTAGAAAGTATTAGACTTCTCTTCAAATGAGTAGAACCCAGAGGAACCTGGTGGAATTCCAGTGTTCTGCTCAGCTGGTGCCGGGACAGATGAAACTTTTAGAGCCTCTTCAGTTAGATGACTATCTGGAAACTCCTGCTGGTAAAAAATAGTGGGTTTCTCTCTATGTGAGTAGGCACTAGATGGTACTGTTTGTATCCCAGTGTTCTGGTCAGTTTGTCCAGGAATAGATGAAATTCTCTGAGCCTGTTCAGTTAGATGACTGTCTGGCAACTTCTGCTGATAGAAAAAACTGGTCTTGCCTTTAGGTGAGTAGGAAGTAGGAGGTGCTGTTGGTATCCCAGTCTTCTGCTGAGCTAGTCCAGGGACAGCGAGAACTTTCTGAGCCTCTTTAGTTAAATGAGCCTCTTTAGTTAAATGACTAACTGGCAACTCTTGTTGGTAGATAATATTGGGCTTATCTCTCTGTGAGGAAGAAGTAGAAGTTAATGTAGGTGTCACACCCTTCTGGTCAACAAGTCCAGGAGCAGCTGAAACTTTCAGAGCCTGTTCAGTTAGATGACTCTCGGGCAATGTCTGTTGATAAAAAATATTGGGCTTCTCTCCATGTGAGTAAGAAGTTGAGGTTCCAGTCTTCTGGTCAATGAATCCAGAAACAGCCACAACTTGCTGAGACTGTTCAGTTAGATGGCTCTCTCGCAACTCTTGCTGATAGAAAACACTGGGCTTCTCTCCATGTGAATAAGTAGAGGTTCCTATTGGTATCCCAGCCTTCTGGTCAGCAAATCTATAAACAGCTGCAGCTTGTTGAGACTGCTCAGTTAGATGACTCTCTGGCAAAGTCTGTTGATAGAAAATATGGGGCTTCTCTCCATGTGAATAAGAAGGTGAGGTTCCAGTCTTCTGGCCAGCAAATCCAGAGACAGCGATAGCTTGTTGAGACTGTTCAGTTAGATGACTCTCAGTCAATGTCTGTTGATACAAAATATGGGGCTTCTCTCCATGTGAGTAAGAAGTTGAGGTTCCAGTCTTCTGGTCAGCAAATCCAGAGACAGCTGCAGCTTGTTGATACTGTTCAGTTGGATGACTGTCTGACAACTCTTGCTGGTAAAAAATATTGGGCTTCTCTCTATGTGAATAAGTAGAGGATACTATTGGTATGCCTGTTTTCTGTTCTGTGGATCCAGGAGCAATAGAAACTTTCAGAGCCTGCTCAGTTAGATGACTTTCGGGCAATGTCTGCTGATAGAAAATATGGGGCTTCTCTCTGTGTGAGTAAGAAGTTGAGGTTCCTGTTGGTATCCCAGTCTTCTGGCCAGCAAATCCAGAGAAAGCAGCAGCTTGTTGAGACTGTTCAGTTAGATGACTCTCAGGCAATGTCTGCTGATAGAAAATATAAGGATTTGCTCCATGTGAGTAAGAAGTTGAGGTGTCTGTTGGTATCCCAGTCTTCTGGTCAGCAAATCCAGAGACAGCAGCAGCTTGTTGAGACTGTTCAATTAGATGACTCTTGGGCAATGTCTGTTGATACAAAATATGGGCCTTCTCCCTGTATGAGTAAGAAGTTGAGGTTCCTGTTGGTATCCCAGTCTTCTGGTCAGCAAATCCAGAGACAGCAGCAGCTTGTTGAGACTGTTCTGTTAGATGACTCTCGGGCAATGTCTGCTGATAGAAAATATAGGGCTTCTCTCTGTGTGAGTAAGTAGTTGAGGTTCCTGTTGGTATCCCAGTCTTCTGGTCAGCAAATCCAGAGTCAGCAGCAGCTTGTTGAGACTGTTCAGTTAGATGACTCTCGGGCAATGTCTGCTGATAGAAAATATAGGGCTTCTCTCCATCTGAGTAAGAAGTTGATGTTCCTGTTGGTATCCCAGTCTTCTGGTCCGCAAATCTAGAGACAGCAGCAGCTTGTTGAGACTGTTCAGTTAGATGACTCTCGGGCAATGTCTGTTCATAGAAAATATGGGGCTTCTCTCTGTGTGAGTAAGAAGTTGAGGTTCCTGTTGGTATCCCAGTCTTCTGGTCTGCAAATCTAGAGACAGCAGCAGCTTGTTGAGACTGTTCAGTTAGATGACTCTCGGGCAATGTCTGTTCATAGAAAATATGGGGCTTCTCTCTGTGTGAGTAAGAAGTTGAAGTTCCTGTTGGTATCCCAGTCTTCTGGTCAGCAAATCTAGAGACAGCAGCAGCTTGTTGAGACTGTTCAGTTAAATGACTCTCTGGCAACTCCTGCTGGTAAAAGATACTGGATTTCTCTCTGTGTGAGTAAGTTGAGGTTCCTGTTGGTATTCCAGTTTTCTGGCCAGCAAATCCAGAGACAGCAGCAGCTTGTTGAGACTGTTCAGTTAGATGACTTTCGGGCAATGTCTGCTGATAGAAAATATGGGGCTTCTCTCTGTGCGAGTAAGAAGTTGAGGTGTCTGTTGGTATCCCAGCCTTCTGGTCAGCAAATCTAGAGACAGCTGCAGCTTGTTGAAACTGTTCAGTTGGATTACTGTCTGGCAACTCTTGCTGGTAAAAAATAATGGGCTTCTCTCTATGAGAGTAAGTAGAGGATACTATTGGTAAGTCTGTTTTCTGTTCTGTGGATCCAGGAGCAACAGAAACTTTCAGAGCCTGCTCAGTTAGATGACTTTCTGGAAACGTCTGTTGATAGAAAATATGGGGCTTCTCTCCATGTGAGTATAAAGTAGAGGATACTGTTGGTATTGCAGTCGCTTGACCAGCTGGTCCAGGAACAAATGAACCTTTCAGAGCCTGTTCAGTTAGAAGACTGTCTGGCAGCAGTGGCTGAGAAAAAACAATGTGTTTCTCTCTATGTGTATAGGAACTAGAAGGTACTGTTGTTTTCTCACTCTTCTGGTCAACTGATCCAATAACAGCTGAATCTCTTAGAGCCTCTTCAATTTGATGACTGTCTCTCAAGGCCTGTGGGTAGAAAATATTGGGCTTCTCTCTTAGTGCGTATGAACTAAAGGGTACTGTTGAAATTCCAGCCTTCTGGTCAGCTAGTTTTGGAACAGCTAAGGCCTGCAGAGTCTCTTCAGTTACATGACCATTTGCCAATATCTGTTGGTTGAGAATATCAGTATGTATACCAATAGTATTCTCCACAGAAGACCTTACAGCCAACTGAGAAAAGTCCTCAGAAGACAAGGGTAAATGAGATCCAATGCCTGAATCTCCAGAAGTGGTAGTGATGTCAGCTTTCAAGTTGGATTGAGTAATTTCACTTACGTCTCCTTTAGAAATATCTCCTAAAAAATAAGAAATTTGTTAATGGTTTATATTGTTTTAATTGAAAAATATTTCTTGCCCTGGCTGCTTTGGTTCAGTTGGTTGGAATGATATTCCATACACTGAAAGGTCACGGGTTCGATTCCCAGTTAGGACACATAACCAGGTTGTGGGTTCAATCATTGGTTGGGGTGCATACGACAGGCAACCTATCGATGTTCCTCTCTCTCTCTCTATTCCTCTTTCCCTATCCCTTTTGCTCTAAAATAAAAAACATGTCCTGTGAGGTTTTAAAAAACAAAACAAAAAAACCCCCCTGGTTCCTGGACCCCCATCAAAAAATGAGAATCCATTGGTCTAGGGCCGTGGTCGGCAAACTGTGGCTCGCGAGCCACATGCAGCTCTTTGGCCCCTTGAGTGTGGCTCTTCCACAAAATACCATGGCCTGGGCGAGTCTATTTTGAAGAAGTGGCGTTAGAAGAAGTTTAAAAAATTTGGCTCTCAAAAGAAATTTCAATCTTTGTTGTTGATATTTGGCTCTGTTGACTAATGAGTTTGCCGACCACTGGTCTAAGGTGTAGCCTATTCATTAGTATAAAAGAAAAAAAGAAAGAAAACTTTTCTTCCTTGGGACTTTATATTCTAGAAAGGAATCCTAAAGAAATCCTACATAATAAAAGCCTAATATGCTAAGTGTCCAATTGGCTATTCAACCAATCAAAGTGTAATATGCTAATCATATGCTAAGGCCGCTCAACCGCTCACTATGATGTACACTGACCACCAGGGGGCAGACAGTCAACCAGTAGACCAGTTGCTATGACATGCACTGACCACCCGACCAGTAGGTTAGCCTGCTGCTGGGGTCTGGCCAATTGGGACTGAGTGAGACAGGCCAGACATACCCCAGAGCCCTCCCGTGGTCCCTCCCTCACTGGCCAACCTCCTGCATTCCCTCCCCGGCCCCGATCATGCACCAGTGGGGTCCCTCGGCCTGGCCTGTGCCTCTCGCAATCCAGTACCCCTTGGGATGTCAGAGAGCTGGCTTCGGCCCAATCCCACAGGCCAGGCCGAGGGACCCCACTGGTGCATGAATTCGTGCACTGGGCCTCTAGTACAGCAGCTGCCTACCTTTTGGACCTCAAGGACCACCAGTAGTCTGCGGACAACTGGTTGGCGACCCCTGCTCCAAAGGTTTCCTTAAACCAGAGGTCACCAACCTTTCAGACCTTATGGACCACGAGTGGTCTGCAGACCACCGGTTGGCGACCACTGCTCTAGCAGTCAATTAAAGACACGAATATTTACACTCAAAGATAATTATTACAAAGACATTTAAATCAGCAATCTAATGCGTAAATAATTTAAATACTCAACAAAAGAACTATAGATTAAAAATGTCAGTATAGACATTTGATGAAATATTATGCAGATCTTTAGGTGATTTTTAAAGAATTTTCAATGTGATGTGAAAATGCTGTTTACTCTGGGATTTGATTTCACACTACTTATAAGCTAACAAGTTAGCCTTTTACTGTGTCATGTATGCTAGCAGAAGATATGACACTTCTCAATTGCAACAAAATATTTTATTCCATGGCATATCAAAGGATCATCAGCTTATTTTCATGGATTTCTCAAGTCCTACAAGGGCAATGCAATATGGCCCAGACGGATGCTATGCATGCAGTGGGTTTAAGTGGCTCGGCTAATAAGTGTACCCATAGTAAGACATGTATTTTTAACTATATGAAACTGTAAACTCTAAAGGTTACACTAAGAAGTTTGAACTTAATTCTATATGGCACAGGGAATTATTGACAGACATGAGCAGACCTGTATTGTAGAAATACAAGTTCTGGATTGGAAAGGGAATACAAAAGTGTAAGTAGTGCTGTCTCATCAAACTTTCTGCAACAATGGAAATGCAATATATTTGTATTGTTAAAAGAAAGTAAATAATTCTAAATAAAAATAGTTCTAAATGGCAAAGGAAAATAAACAAATATAATAGAAATGGCAAGATTTGACAAGAAATGCATTCATTCGTTCATTCAAAAAAAATAAATAGTTTACTACGGGCCAGTCACTGTTCTAGCTGTAGAAAATAGGAGCAATAAATAAATAGACAAAGCTTACATTCTAATTAAAAACAAACAGACAGACAATAAGTAAACTGGCAAAACATATGGTAGCAAAATGACTGATAAAGTCAGCAAATATTAGCTATACTTTATAAATAGGAAAATTAAGTTTCAATGATAACGATTTAACAGTGTTGGTCAATGTAAAGATCTTAGATTCTAATTCAGTAGGTCTGGGGTGGAATCTCAAATTCTGTATTTCTGTCAAGCTCCCAGGTAATACCCAATATTATTGGTCCTTAGACGACATTTTGAATAACAAACATATTTTCCTAGAGTTGTACAGTGAGCAAATGACAAAAACAGACACTTTAGCTTTCTAATTCTAACTAAATATTCTGAACTCTTTTTCCTACAACTGACTGCCATTCTAAACCCACTGGTGTGCTTCAAATAAGGAGCTAGAAATAGAATGGGATGAGAACTGAACTGTAAAGCAATAAAGTAGAAATATCAAGTATTAACTTCAAGAAAACTGAAAGAAAATAATGTACACTGCAGAGTAACTTTAGAAGGATATGAGTTATGAAATTTTGTGAGAAAAAAAGGCTCAAGAAATTAATAAATCAAAACATATTAATGAGCTGAACAACTAATGGGTCAAAGAAAAAATAAAGAGAGAAAAAAAATACCCCCAAGACAATTGAAAATGGAAATACTACATCCCAAAACTTATGGGATGCAATAAAAGCAGTTCTAGGAGGGAAGTTTATAGGAACAAGTGCCTACATCAAGAAACAAGGAAAATCTCCAATAACCTAATTTTATATCTCAAAGAACTAGAAAAAAAGATAAAGCCCAAAGTTAGCAGAAGGAAGGAAATAAAAAAGATCAGGGCAGAAATAAATGCCAAAGACTGAAAAGGTCAACGAAATTAAGATATGATTCTTTTAACCTTTTGCACTCGGATGTCGAGTGTGACGGTTATTGAATGTATCAATAATTTGAAATATAAAAAAATCCAAATAAATAAGTTTGTATGAAAAGAAACTCCAGTTTTTTATTCTACTGCCGTGCTTTGTAAAATCTGGGGTATTTAAAAAATTAAATCCCGAGTAGAATAAAGGAATCAAGAAAAAAGCAAGCGAGTGCAAAGGGTTAAAAGATAAACAATTGACAAACCTTTAGCTAGACTTACCAAGAAAAAAAGAGACAGGACTCAATTAAAATCAGAAAAAAAGAGAAGACATTCAAAATAGTGGCAGAGTACGTAGAAGGTATACTCATCCCCTCCCAGAACCAAATTGAAATTAAAACTAAAATAAAGAACGATCAAATTGCATAATCAACTGAAGATTAGATGAAGAGAAGACTTATAATCAAGGATTTACAGAAGAAGCAACACCAAGACTGGCAGAAAGAGTGGAGACACAAAAAGGGCTGGCCCCATTCCCTTTTAGTGGTGGCTGAGATTCTAGAGGGATATCTCAGCTGCAAAGGCTCACCCTCAGGAGTGTGGGGTTCTGACCTCACACCAAGCATACCAGCCCAGAGCACCAGAACTGGAAAGAGGCACCCACATAACATCTGGCTGTGAAAATCAGAATGGAAAAAAAAACAACACATAGAAAACATTAAAAAACTGAAGAGCCTGGCATGCATGGCTCAGTGGCTGTGTATCAACCTATGAACCAGGAGGTCATAGTTTGATTCCCAGTTGGGGCACATGCCCGGGTTGCAGGCTTGATCCCCAGTATGGAACATGCAGGAGGCAGCCAATCAATGATTCTCTCTCATCATTAATGTTTCTATCTCTCTTTCCCTCTCACTTCCTCTCTGAAATCAATAAAAATATTTTTTTAATGAATACAATAACTAAAATGAAGAACATACTAGGAGGAATAAATAGTAGGTCAAATGAAGCAGAGGATGGAATCAGCCATTTGGAAGACAAGGTAAAAAAAACACCCAATCAGAAGAGAAAAAAAAAGAATTGTAAAAAATGAGGATAGTAGCCCTGGTGGGTTTGGCTCAGGGGTTAGAGCGTTAGCCTGTGGACCGAAGGGTAATGGGTTTGATTCCCGCTCAAGGGCACATACCTGGGTTACAGGTTCCAAATCTAGCCCATCAGTGCGCATGCAGGAGGCAACTAATTGATGTTTCTCTCTCTGTGTCTCTCCCCCTCCCTTCCACTCTCTCTAAAAAAAAAAAAAAAAAAAAAAAATCAATGGAAAATATATCCTCAGGTGAGGATTAACAACAACAACAAAAATGGGGATAATTTAAAGGACCTGTGGGACAACATGAAACATGATAACATCTTCATCACAGGGGTACAAGAAGGAGAGGACAGAGAGCAAATAGACGCCATATTTGAAACATTATTGGCTGAAAACTTCCCTAACCTGGTTAAAAGAAAAGATACACAAGTCTAGGAAGCACAGAGAGTCCCAAACAACATGAACCTAAAGAGATACACACCAAGACATATCACAATTAAAATGCAAAGGTTAAAGACAAAAGAGAATCTTAAAAGCAGGAAGTGAAAGACAGCTGTCTACAAGGGAGCACCTATACTGTCAAGCTGATTTCTCAACAGAAACATTTCTGGCCAGAAGGGACTGGCATGAAATATTCAAAGTGATGAAAAGCACCCTAGCCAGTTTGACTCAGTGAAAGAGTGTCAGCCTGCAGACTGAAAAGTCTGGGGTTCGATACCAGTCATGGGCATGTACCTCAGCTGCAGGCTTGATCCTTGGCCCTAGTCAGGGAGGCAACCAATTGATGTGTCTTTCTCACATCGGCATTTCTCTCTCTGTCTCTCACCCTCCCTTCCACTCTCTCTAAAAACCAATGGAACATTATTCTTGGGTGAGGATTAACAAGTGATGAAAAGCAAAGACCTACATTTTACCTAGAAAGATTATCATTTAAAATTGAGGGAGAAATAAAGAGCTTCCAGACAAGAAAAAAGTAAAGGAGTGCATCACCACCAAACCAGTATTACAAGAAATGTTAAAGGGTCTTCTGTAAGAACAAAAATAACTAGAGGAACATAGTTATCTACACTAATAAAAGAGAAATATGCAAATTAATGGTACCCCCACAACATCCACCAGCCAATCAGGAGTGAGCATGCAAATTAAGCCAACAAAGATGGCGGGTTAATTTGCATACTCAGGCTGGAGTGGCTGGGGTAGCTGCTTGCGTGTGTGCTGGCACCAAGTGGCCTGCATCCTGGGGACAGGTGTCCTCAGGACCCAGGCCGCTCTGAGCCTATAGGCTCGTGCATAGGCCCAGAGCAGCCGGAGGCAGGGCAGATGCCGGTGCCAAGCAGCCTGCGTCCTCGGGAGCCAGGCCACTATAAGCCTGTAGGCCTGTGCGTAGGCCCGGAGCAGCTGGGTGCAGGGCGGGAATATCCCTGGGACCCAGGTGCTCCACCCGGCGTGTGTGCAAGCAACCGGAGGCGGGGCGGGAACGTTCCCTGCAGCAAGCGATCAGACAGCAAGGCCCTGCTTGCCCCCGGCTGTGGCAGCGAGGGGCAAGCAGTCCCCCGCAGGACCCCCACAGAGATCAGATACCAGGACCCTGCTTGCCCATGTGGTGGCGAGCCAGAGAGCAGACAGCAGAGCCCTGCTTGCCCATGTGGTGGCGAGCCAGAGAGCAGACAGCAGGGCCCTGCTTGCCCCTGGCCCCAGCAGCTAAGGGCAAGCAGGCCCCCACAGAGAGCAGACACCAAGGCCTGCGGTGGTGTCAAGCAGGCAGGTCCACAGAGAGCAGAGAACCACAGGGAACAGGCCTAAGCCATCAGTAGGACATCCCCTGTGGGCTCCCAGATTGGAGAGGGTGCAGGTTGGGCTGAGGGACCTCCCCCACCTGCGTGCACGAATTTTGTGCACCGGGCCCCTAGTAAAGAATAAAATGACAATAAATATGAACCTACCAATAATCACTTTAATTGTAAATGGCTTAAATGCTCCAATTAAAAGACATAGATTAGCTAACTGGATAAGAAAACACAACCCATATATACTAGTATATACTGTCTGCAACAGACTCACCTCAGAATGAAAGATACACGCAGACTACAAGTAAAGAAATGGAGCCCTAGCTGGTTTGGCTCAGTGGATAGAGTGTTGGCCTGCAGACTGAAGGGTACCAGGTTCGATCCCAGTCAAGGGCACATGCCCATGTTATGGGCTCGATCCTCAGTAGGGGGCAGGCAGGAGGCAGCTAAGTAATAATTCTCATCACCGATGTTTCTATCTCATCACCGATGTTTCTATCTCTCTCCCACTCCCTTCCTCTCTGAAATAACTAAAAATATATTAGAAATAAAAAAGAAAAAGGTATTTCATGCAAATGGAAATGAAAAAAACAGCTGGGGTAGCAATACTTATATCAGACAAAAAAGACTTTAAAACAAAACAGAACACTAGGCCCTAATCGGTTTTGGCTCAGTGGATAGAGCATCAGCCCATGGACTGAAGGGTCCCAGGTTTGATTCCAGTCAAGGGCACTTACCACAGTTGCAGGTTCAATCCCCGGCCCTGGTCGGGGCAGGTGCAGGAGGCAACCAATCATGTTTCTCTCTCACATTGATGTTTCTCTAAGTCTCTCCCCCTCCCTTCCATCTCTCTCTAAAAATCAATGGAAAAATATCCTTAGGTGAGGATTAACAAAACAAACAAAAAAACATTACTAGAGCCTGATGCATGAAATTTGGAGGGGGATCCCACCTCAGCCAAGCCTATGCACTCTCGCAATCCAGAACCCCTCAGGGGATGTCCAACTGCCGCTTTAGGCCTGATCCAGCAGTCAGTCATCCCTCTCGCAAACTGGGACTGCTAGCTCCTAACCGCTTGCCTGCCTGCCTGGTCACCCCTAACCGCTGTCTGCCTGCCTGACTGATCACCCTTAAACACTTGCCTGCCTGCCTGTGTGATCGCCCTTTAACCGCACTGCTTGCCTGATTGCCGCTAACCATCTGCCTGCCTGCCTGCCTGATTGCCCCTAACTGCTCTACCTGCCTGCTTGCCTGATTACCCCTAATTACTCGCTTGTCTGCCTGCTCAGTGCACATCATAGCAACGAGTCGTTCCGCCGTTCCATCTATTTGCATATTACCCTTTTGTTATATAGGATGGTAAAGGGGACAATCCAAAAAGAGACTATAACACTTATAAACATGTATGCATTCAACATAGGAGCACCTAAATACTAGTACATAAAGCAAATCTAGTTGGATATGAAGAAAAAGATCGACAGTAATCTACATATATAAAAGCCTAAGCGACCAAATGACCGGTCGTTATGACGTGCACTGATCACCAGGGGTGCAGAAGCTCAACGCAGTAGCTGCCCCCTGGTGGTGAGTGTGCTCCCACAGTGGAAGCACCGCTTAGCTGACTGTGGGGCGCCAGATGCAGGGCTCAAGACTGGCGAGCTCCGCTGTGGCGGCGCGAGCCTCTCAATCAGGACTGACTAGGCACAATCCCAAGGCAGGAGCGGCAGACGGTGTTGGACTGCCGGTTTCAGCCCAATCCTCACAGGCCATGCCAAGGGACCCCACCAGTGCACAAATCCATGCACAAGGCCTCTAGTACAGTAATAGTAGGGAATTTTAAGACATTCAAAATCAGTGGGTAGATCTTCCAGACAGAAAATCAATAAGGAAACAATGGTATTAAATGACACACTAGATAAGATGGATTTAATTGATATCTCACCCCAAAGCAGCAGAATATACATTCTTTGCAAATGCACATGGAATACATGTTAGGAAACAAAACAAGTCTCAATAAATTGAAAAAGATGAAAATCATATCAAGCATCTTCTAGGACTATAATGGTATGAAACCAGAAACCAATCACAAGAAAACTGAAAAACACACAAAGAAGTGTAGGCTAAATAACATGTTACTGCTTGCGGACTCAAGAGTCCCAGGTTTGATTCCAGTCAAGGGCATGTACCTTGGTTGCGGGCATACCAATGGGGAGTGTGCAGGAGGCAAGTGATCGATGTTTCTCTCTCATCGATGTTTCTAACTCTCTATCTCTCTCCCTTCCTCTCGGTAAAAAAATCAATAAAATATATATAAAAATAAATAAATAACATGTTACTAAACAATGAATGAGTTGACAATGAGATCAAGGAAGAAATCAAAAGATACCTTGAAACAAATGAAAATGATAACACAACAACCCAAAATCTATGGGACATAGCAAAAGCAGTCCTAAGAAGAAAATTTATTGCATTACAGGCCAAACTCAAGAAATAAGAAAAATCTGCCGAAACCAGTTTGGCTCAGTGGATAGAGCGTCGGCCTGCGGACTGAAGGGTCCCGGGTTCGATTCCGGTCAAGGGCATGTACCTTGGTTGCGGGCACATCCCCAGTGAGGGGTGTGCAGGAGGCAGCTGATCGATGTTTCTCTCTCATCGATGTTTCTAACTCTCTATTCCTCTCCCTTCCTCTCTGTAAAAAATCAATAAAATATATTTTAAAAAAAAAGAAAAGAAATAAGAAAAATCTCAGCCCTGCTGGGTAACTCAGTTGGTTAGAACATCATGCCAATATGCCAAAATTGTGGGTTCGATCTCCAGTCAGGGCACATACAAGAAACAACAAATGAATGCATAAATAAGTGAAACTACAAATCAGTGTTTCTCTCTGTCTCTCTTTCCCTCTTCCCTGCTCTAAAAGTCAGGTGAGGATTAAGAAAAATAAATAGCACAAATAAGTAAATAAATAAATAACACTGGAATATCACTAAAGAACTTAAAATATCACATTAGAAAATATTCACTCAATTCAATAAAAAGCATTAAGGTAGGAAAAGAAGAACAAAAAAGACATGAGACATATGTAAACCAGAAAATGTAAACCCAATCTTGTCAATAATGGCATTAAATGTGAATGGATTAAACAATTACATCAAAAGGCAGAGATTATTAGTCTACATTTAAAAAAGATCCAACTATATGCTATTTGCTAAAGATGTACTTTAGATTAAAAATATAGCTACGTTGAAAGTAAAGGGATAAAAAAAGATGTCATACAAACAGCAACCATAAGAGCTAGAGCAAGTATACTGATAAAACACAAAATAAAGCAGAGAAACCAAGATGGCGGCATAGGTAAGCACCTAAACTGCTGCCTCGCACAACAATTTCAAAACTACTAAAAGACATTACGGACATCATCCAGAACCACAGGAAAGCTGGCTGAGTGGAAATTCTACAACTAGAAGGAAAGAGAAAAGCTCACGGAGAATCAGAGGAGCTGCAAAGGGCTGAGGTACGGAGACACGCGTAGAGAAAGGAAGGGCAGCTGAGTGCCTGGCTGGCTTTCTCTGACGGGAGGGAGAAGGAAGCTCCCGACTGCACTGAACCCCAGTTCCGACTGCACTGAACCCCAATTCCAGGCAATACCCTGTGGACCCAGGCTCATACGGGGAGAATCTGGACTGTCAGGTAGAGAGAAAGGCACACGGAGACTTGGGGGAGCCACGGCGGGCAGGGGTCTGGAGGCGCGCACGCGAGTGCGCACAGAGAGGACTGACTGCTGAGGTTGCCGCTGGCTTTCCCTAGCGGGAGGGAGTCGGAAGCTCCCGACTGCACTGAACCCCAGTTCCGACTGCACTGAACCCCAGTTCCGGGCGAGCCCCTGGGGACTCAGGCTCTTATGGAGGGAATCTGGACTGTCAGGCGGACACTCAGGGGAGCCGCGAAAGGCAGAGGTCTGGAGGCGCGCGCGCAAGTGTGTGCAGAGTGGACTGACTGCTGAGTGTGCCGCTGGCTTTCTCTAGCTACAGAGAACCGGAAGCTCCCGACTGCGCTGAACTCCAGTTCCAGGCAAGAATCTGGGAATCCAGATTCATTGGGGGAGAAACTGGACTGTCTGGCAGCGGGCGAAACTCAAGGGCGGCTTTCTCTCAGAGGTGCTTGCAGCGATTACCGAGGGACACTGAGACCCAGGGGCCTCATAGGGCAGGGCTGACAGGAAGCCAAGACTGTCTGCTCTGCCCTGAGACTCTGCCCCATCCAAGCTGAGCACAGAGGCTTTTGCAATTTTGCAAGTCTTGTCTCATAAGGCTGTCTCCAGCACAGAAGTTCTTCCAGCGTAGACACAGCTGATCCTCACAGCCAACTGGCCTGGAGGTCAATTCCTCCCAGTGATACCAACAACAATCAAGACTTAACTACAACAAGGCTGTACACACAATCCACAAAGGGATGCACCAAGAGTGTCCACCTCAGGTAACTGGGGAGGCCGACACAATGGGCCATATAGGACACCTAGCACACAAAGCTACCCTACCAATTCAGGGAAGCAGCGAAAATGCGGAGACAAAGTAACAGATCACAAACAAAAGAAAAGGAGGAAAACAAACGACTGGATATCGAGTTCAAAACCACGGTTATAAGGTTTTTCAAGAATTTCCTAGAAAAGGCCGATAAACTTAGCGAGACCCTTGAGGATATGAAAAAGGACGAACTAGAAATTAAACATACACTGACTGAAATAAAAAATATTATACAGAGACCCAACAGCAGACTAGAGGATCGCAAGAATCAAGTCAAAGATTTGAAATACAAAGAAGCAAAAAACACTCAATCAGAAAAGCAAAAAGAAAAAGGAATCAAAACAATTGAAGATAGTGTAAGAAGCCTCTGGGACAACTTCAAGCGTACCAACATCAGAATTATGGGGGTGCCAGAAGAAGAGAGAGAGCAAGATACTGAAAACCTATTTGAAGAAATAATGACAGAAAACTTTCCCCACCTGGTGAAAGAAATAGACTTACAAGTTCATGAAGCGCACAGAACCCCAAACAAAAGGAATCCAAAGAGGACCACACCAAGACACATCCATAATTAAAATGCCAAGAGCAAAGGACAAAGAGAGAATATTAAAAGCAGCAAGAGAAAAACAGTTAATTACCTACAAGGGAGCACCCATACAATTGTCAGCTGATTTCTCAACAGAAACTATGCAGGCCAGACGGGAGTGGTAAGAAATATTCAAAGTGATGAATAGCAAGAACCTACAACCAAGATTACTCTACCCAGCAAAGCTATCATTCAAAATTGAAGGGCAGATAAAGAGCTTCACAGATAAGAAAAAGCTAAAGGAGTTCATCACCACCAAACCAGTATTATATGAAATGCTGAAAGGTATTCTTTAAGAAGAGGAAGAAGAAGAAAAAGGTTAAAGATAAAAATTATGAACAAATACATATCTATCAACAAGTGAATAAAAAATCTGATGAACAGAATAAACTGGTGAATATAACAGAATCAGGGGCATAGAAAGGGAGTGGACTGACAATTCTTGGGGGGGGAGGGGTGTGGGGGAGTGCGGGAAGAGACTGGACAAAAATCGTACAGCTATGGATGAGGACAGTGGGGGAGAGGTAAAAGCAGAGGGTGGGGTGAGAACCGGGTGGAGGGGAACTATGGGGGCAAAAAGGAGAAACAATTGTAATAATCTGAACAATAAAGATTTATTAAATTAAAAAATAAATAAATAAAATAAAACAACATATTTATTTGTGAAAAAAGACAAAATAAAGCTTTAGGACAAAATATGTTACTAGAATTAAAGGTCAATTTATAACTACACAAAGAAAGTTAACTCATCACGGCATATGACATTATAAATTATAAAATATAAGCATAAATTCATTTAATATCATATCTCAAAATGTTTGAAGCAAATCTAACAGAAAAGAAGGGAGAAACAAACACTAATATTTGGAGACTTCAATACCTTACTTTCAGAAATGGAGAAAACAACTAGGCAAAGGATCAACAAGGATACAGAAGACTGGAACACTATAAACTGACCAGAACTAGCAGATAAGTATGTATAGAACACACCACCTAACAACAGCAGAATGCACATTCTTCTCAAGTGCAAACTGTACATTCTACAGGATAGACTATATGTTAGGACATAAAACAAGCCTCAATAAAATTTAAAAACTGAAATCATACAAAGTATATGTTCTCCAAAAAATGGAATGACATCTCAATAACAAAAGGAAACTCATAAGTATGTGAAATTAAACAACACACCTCCAGATCACCAGTGTCAACAACAAAGAAATATTACAATGGAAATTAGGAAATATTTAGATGAATTAAAACAAAAGTATGACAAACCAAAACTTAAGGCATGCAGCTAATGCAGTGTTTAGAAATTTATCTATGTAAACACCTGAATTAGAAAGATCTCAGATCGCCGAAACCGGTTTGGCTCAGTGGATAGAGCGTCGGCCTGCGGACTGAAAGGTCCCAGGTTCGATTCCGGTCAAGGGCATGTACCTTGGTTGCGGGCACATCCCCGGAAGGGGGTGTGCAGGAGGCAGCTGATTGATATTTCTCTCTCATCGATGTTTCTAACTCTCTATCCCTCTTTCTTCCTCTCTGTAAAAAATCAATAAAATATATTTAAAAAAAAAAAAAAGAAAGATCTCAGATCAATAACTTAACCTTTCACCTTAAGAAACAGTAAAAAGCTCAAATCAAAACTGAAGCAAGTGAAAGCATGAAAATAATAAAGACTAAAATGGTAGTAAATAGAGATTTAAAAGGTAGAAGGAAAAATTAGAAAAAGCAGAGAAACCAATTTCTTTGAAAAGTTCAACAAAAAATTGACAAAATTCAGCTAGACTTACAATAAAAGGTAACTCTCCAATTACTAAAATCAGTAATAGAAGGACATTACTACCAACCCCACAATGAATTCCTTCCCATTATTTTCTATCTTTCTCAAATAAACAAAAAACATACAAACAAAACCTCCTTTCTTGAGGTTTAGGCCACACATAGCTTCAATACCGTCCTCCATCTATCATGTTCTTACAACTCCCAGTTGCTCCCATTCACTTTTTCAAGGTCTGGTGCACAGGCTTTCCTAAACCCCAAACCCCACAAAAATCAGAAAATATTTAAACACAGTTAATCCAAAAAGCTAAAGTCTCAATTTACTTTATCCCAGTGGTCTTTATTCAACTTCTAACCAATCCCCTCAGGGCCAAGCAATAGATCTTATCACCCTTCAAACTGATACAAATTTAAATGTACTAACCTACTCTGACCAAAACTACCCATTCTTCTAGCTCTCTCAGTAACTCATACCCACCTCCTGTATTCAACTTCATAAATAAACCTCTGTTCCTTCATTTTCTTCCAGACTAACAATTCTCCTGACTTCTTTTCTTTTCCAATGCAGGCTGAAACAAATAGCTGATTAACTCTTCCCTCACTTATTCCCTCCCACTGCTGTCCTTCCACCACACACAAATCCCTCTACCAAGGATCAATCCTGTCCTTCCACCACACACAAATCCCTCTACCAAGGATCAATCCTGTAATTAACCTTCTCCATTCCTGAGTTTCAGTAGAGAAAAATGAGAGATGCTATACAGGCTGACATTATAAAATCATTTCTGACCTCAACTGACTTTTCAGAACTACCTGAAAATCCTTTTGCTTGTCTTTAGTCAGTTCCATCTCCTATTCACTTCAACATAAATTCTGAGCCTTCACCCAAGCCACTCTCCTCTAAGTCCCTAAAACTTCTCCTCCTGTCCCCACAACCCATAGCAGGTAAGATTACCTTGCTTTCTGTCTCAGAACTGAGCTCTCAATTTCCTCTCTACAAATTTATTGTCCTCTCGTGCTCAATTAATTTCCCCCCCTTCAAATCACAGAAAGGAATATAGAAACAAACTGACGCTAATTCAGACTTGTCCATGTAATTCGGTTCTAAACACTGTCATGAGGAAAGCAATTAAGTCAAAAGATTCATCTAATGAGAGAGACTTGTGCATTTATAAATACACTTAATCCAAAGTTAACATAACTGCAGGAGTTCAAATATAAAAAAAATAGCCATAGCAAGATATTTTTAACAAGCTAGTCATAAGGTCATTTAATATCACCTTTTCCACATACCTGGTAAATGTTTGCGAGTCTTTGGCACAATCTCGGGAGATACCCTCAACATCCTGAGATCTGAAGAGTGATACTCCAACTTTCTGGTTGGCTCATGAGGAACAAATGGAGGCAATACAGATGAAAAAGACTGACTAATGTCCTATGAAAAGAGATTTTTTTAAAAAGAAAGAAGATTAATTTTAGACATCTGTTAAAATACAGACCTCACTTTTATGAAAATAAATATTAAGCAGTTATACCAGTTTCTTAAGATTATATTCCCAATCCTCCTGAATACATATATAGGTCATATCTTGGTCAATTCCAAGAATGCTCTATAAATTATTCTGAGGTTCTGTATAGGAGACCTAGAAGTGTTTTTCTCCTTATGATAAGTATGATCATTGCAGAATCTGAACTATGGCACAAGGATTTTTTTAAAAGGGAGAAGTGTGTTGTAGAAAGGAAAAAAGAAAAGGAAGTAGGAGAAAACCTTCTTCCCATTTTTAAGAAATACACAAATGTTTAGAATAATAAAAGCATGGGAAAACTGTATCTGTGATCAGTTCCTAAAAAAATAAAAGTCCTGTCCTAGCCAGTGTGGCTCAGTGGATAGAGCAACGGCCCACAGATGAAGGGTCCCAGGCTCAATTCTGTCAAGGGCACATACTTCAGTGCAGGCTCGATCCCAGACCCTGGTAGGGGCGTGCGAAAGGCAATCAATCGATATATCTGTCTCACATCGATGTTTCTCTCTCTGTCTCTCCCTCTCCCTTCCACTCTCTAAAGATCAATGGAAAAATATCCTCAGGTGAGGATTAACCAAAAAAAGAAATAAAAAGTCCTCAAATTTCTTGAAACAAAAGTCATGGGAAATATAAACTGATAGTGAAGTAAAGGTTAAATGCTGAAAAAGAAGTTTCTAAAACACAAATCCCAACAAGTCCTTGCTAGTAAAGAAATCAGTAACCATTACTGGTGATGTTAGTACATAAACATACAACTTTTCACCAAATTAGGACAAATAAAATTTGAAATGTGATCAGAGTTAATCTCGGTGAATCACTATTAATTGAACACTAGTGGCCCGGTGCACAAATTTGTGCACATTGAACGGAAAATAATTAAAAGAAATATTTAATATTGCTATTTGCCCTTTCTCCCTCAGTGCCTGAGAGCTGGGCGGCAGCCCCGCCCCCTGCCACCACTGCTGGTCGCTGTCTGCGGGGCAATGGATGGGGCTAGGGGGGAGCCCTCAGACCCGCCTTGGCCTGGAGCCACCCGCTCACATGCTCCACCATCCTGCCGCTGTCCCGCTCTCGTCAGGGCCCGTTGGGGCCAGCAGCACCTCCACTGCCACCAGCTGCCAGCACCCGCCATGTTCCGCGCCGCCCCTGGTGGTCAGTGCACATGATAGCGAGTGGTCAAACTCCCGGTCTCCTGGTCAAATGACCGCCTGACGGGACAATTTGCAAATTAGGCTTTTATTATATAGGATATCTTCATTTTTAAAATATATTTTATCCACATGAAAAAGTTGATGCAAGTTATAAAAATTGTACAGTACTATCAAAAATAGTAGAGCTCTGGCTAGATGAATCAGTTCGTTGGAGCATCGTCCCAGACATCTAAAGGTTGCGATTTGATTCCCGGTCAGGGTACATACTTAGGTTTCAGGTTCCATACCCAGTCAGGGCCCATATGGGAGGCAACCAATCAATGTTTCTCTCTCACATCTCTCTCTCTCTCTTCCTCCACCCCTCCCTCCCTTCCTCTCTCTAAAAATCAATTTTTAAAAAACATATCCTCAGATGAGGATTAAAACAAAACACCCAGGCAGTGTGGGTCAGTGGTTGAGCATCAACCCATTCAACAAGAAGTCACAGGTGTGAGGTGTGCAGGAGGCAGTCAGTCAATATTGATGTTTCTGACTCATCCATGTTTCTCTCTCTCTCCCTTTCCCCCTTTCTCTCTCTCTAAAAATCAATAAAAACATATTAATATATATGCATATCTTAATAATCTTAATAATAAAAGGCTAATATGCACATGGTTGTCACGCCGTGATGCCGTAACAACCTATCAGCAGGGACCTGAGGCTGTGTGTTGCCAGGATGGAAAACCTGAGGCTATGCCCCCTGCCCGGCGGGGCTTGATGGGGGTGGGGCCGGCCAGGTCTTGGTGTCGCCAATGGGGGTGGGGCCAGCCGGACACGTCTATTATAGAGAAAGGGCAAATAGCAATATTAAAATATTTCCTCTAATTAATTCCCTTTTAATGTGCACAAATTTCATGCACTGGGCTACTAGTCCTATATAATAAAAGGCTAATATGCAAATCAAACGGCGAACGACCAGTCGCTATGACAAGCACTGACCACCAGGGGGCAGATGCTCAACATAGGAGCTGCCCCCTGGTGGTCAGTGCACTGCCACAGGGGGAGCACTGTTCAGCCAGAAGCCCTGAGCCAGGCTCACAGCTGGAGAGCAAAGCAGTGGTGGCAGGAACCTCTCCCGCCTCCATGGCAGCGCTAAGGATGTCCAATCTGACAGCGTAGGCCCACTCCGGCACATCTTCCAAGGGCTCCCGAACTGTGAGAGGGCACAGGCCGGGCTGAGGGGACCCCCCCGCAAGTGCATGATTTTCATGCACCAGGCCTCTAGTATATTAGAAACACTGTTTAAAATTTATCAGATTTTGTTTCTCATTCTTATTGAAACTGACTTCAAAACCATCATTCCGGCCAAAATAATGCAAAATCTTGGCATTGGTTTCACTGAAGAATAGCCAAAAAGGCAGGGAGTTAATGGCATAATGGTTAAGTACACAGATTAGTTTCAAATACTAGTTCCCCTATTTGCTAAGTGATCATGAGCAAGTTCCTTAACTTTCTGTCAATTATAGAAATGGGGATGATAATAATCCTCAACAATCCTACCTGATATATGTGAGTAAAACTTAGCATAGTATTTGAGCACAGTTATCACTTTTCATCCCCACTGTTATTACACTGAAAGTTAGAATTAAACAATGCCTACTTTAGAAGAAAATAAAACTAGCCTAATAGTTCTCTATATTAAAATATTTTTAAATTCAACAAATTATAAATAAAAGTTCATCAGTATATCTTTGTTCATTTCCTTTTATCAAATGTCTGAACCTAATAGTCTAAATATGGTTGCAACCCAAACTAATTGTTTTCCAATAACATACACTCTTATACTTGGGAAAACAGGAAAAGGAAAGTAACATTAAGTACACCACATATATTATCTAACTGTATTTAATGACTAACAGGAAATATGGATATATTATAAGGAAGTGAGATCCAGGTTAGAGTTGACCGTTTCAGACAAAAGAAGATGGGCAAAGGGACCAGAGGAATATTCCAGAGATCAAGGAAAATAAAGCCTTGTATAAAAGAAACATTGAAACAATTTTTATAACACCTCAAAGTTATAATTTTCTAGTACACACACACAATAATAATGATATAGAGAGGAATGGAACATAGTAATACATGAGGATGTTGCTTATGTGGGAAGGAGGTAGTTAGTTTCCTTTGGGAACACTGACTAGTTTGGACATTAAGCACCTCAGTATCTTTCCTGGGGAAACAACAGATTCTTATAATTTTCAAGCTACCTCTGAAGTAAAAATCTTTCAGGAACACCTAAAAAGAAATGCTTGAGCCCTGGCCAGGAGCTCAGTTGGTTAGAGGGTCGTCCTGATACACAAAGATTTTGGGTTTGATCCCCCGTACATACAAGAATCAATCAATTAATGCATAAATAAGTGGAACAACAAATTGATCTCTCTCCCCCCCTTTCTCTCTCTCTCTAAAATCAATAAATAAAAAATTTTAAATTATAAATAAGTAAATAAATAAATAAAAATACTTGAATATTTCCAAGGTCTATTCCAAGGTTTGTACATTGAAGACCAGAGAGGGGAAAAAAGCACAAATCAATGTCTCCATTTTTAACCCTGTCCCAAAGGTTCTTGCTAGCACAACTTGGAAACGTTAAGATGCTTGGGATAAAGGCCTGGAGGCACCAAAGGATGGCTTTTTCCAAGACACCACAGAATTCACTAAGTCTTACGGTCTACAAAATACCAACATTTCTTTTATGCCAATCTCTAACAAATTAACTAAGTATATTCCTACATATCAGATGAAGACCAGATTACAAGTCACAAGTTGGTATTAGAGCACAGTCGCCAACCTTTAGGACCTCACGGACCACCAGTGATCCACGGACCACTAATTGGCAAACGCTGCTCCAAAGGTTTCCTTAAAACCTTTTGCACTCAGATGTCGGGTGTGACTCGACACAGTTAGCATTAGAATAAAGGAATCGAGAAAAAAGCAAGCGAGTGCAAAGGGTTAAACCAGAGATCACCAACCTTCTGGACCTCGCGGACCACCAGTTGGCAACCGTTTTATTAGAGGACATAAATGGGCACTTTTACCCCTATTTTTCAACTGAAATATTTCTTTCCCTTCCCCATAAGAAATGTCAAATACAAAAACTTACAGGCTCTTCCTCCGATGGTAGTTGTAAATCAGATTGCCAAGGCAGGGAGACATCACAAATTTCTAGATCATCAAGCATATTTTCTAAACCTGCTAGCTCAATGCACTTCCCAGCCACGTCACCTTGGTCACATATCTGGGAAATAGTAACAAGTAAAATAAAAACAAGTAACAATGCCATTTCCTGAAACAAAACTGGAAAAGACCATGTTTTCCCCAACTATCATTTTATTGTATCTCACCTCTCTTTGTAGTTCAGTAGATCTTTCACTGCATACAACAGCATTTTCATCTAGGCTACAGCATTCAATATCATCACCCAGAGAACAGATGTCAGATTCAGCCTTCCCCTGCAGGCCCTCTACAAAACAGGAGTCATTTTGCATAATTGTATGTATTGTAAAACTGGATTTGGCACCCATAGGCCAAAGAATTTCACCTAGGCCTATATCAGCTTTCAGCAATGTCTACTGACCAACTGTAATTAATGATGCAGCATTGATCATTGGTAAAGTACCTTGTTACTTTGCATCATATGTCACCAAGTTTGCTGAAAAGCTGCTTCCTATATCTGCAGATGGACCTTCAATGACATGACTAAGAATTTACATTCTTACCCAAAATATAGTTTGAGGAATCTGCAACTTCTTCAAAGGTTTGCTGCTTTAAATCTTGCGAAAACAAAGAATCTGAAGTCGATACTTCCAGTGGGTAAATAATGTTTGAAGATCCTGCCTTCTCTGCAAGGTCAAGAGCAGAAAAATACTTTATCTTCCCAATGGGAAGAAATGGTTCATTGTCTACATCACACTGAAATAAAACTGTGTTTTGCAAAGACCAACAATCTGGCTGTGAGATTTTTCACTTAAAGGCACATGTGACTTAAGCTCTGGAATAAAAGAAAGTGGCTCAATGAACATTTCCTGAGGAGCACTGGGGAATGATTTTATATTAGGAAACCAGTACAGGGAGCTAACATCATCATCATTTTTATGCAACAATGGCTTTGAAGCTTCTGGTTCAAACACCCTGGGAGTAGATTGATAGTATGGATAACTAAGTTAAGTTTATCAACGAAATAATTTTCATCTTAGTAATTTAATAGGAAAATATCTGAATTTTTTGGTTTACCTTCTTGGCTGTCATTTGTCATAGATTTATTGATGTCAGTTTGGATTTCCTTTACTGTACTCTCCCTCCTTGGAAATCTCAATAGAGGCAATAACTGCCTCAAAGGCTACATTTGCAGTAGCATCAACATTTTTCCCTCCAAAAGCAGCACTTGCCCTTTGGTTTCTTTCCTCTTGAAAATATAGCTGTTCTGATATCACATCCAAGCTGGATGTAATAGTCTGAAGAGGACCACCAAAAGTCTCTACATTAGAGATATCATGTCCCCTGGAGAGAGTATGTGTTTCTGAAACTTTTAAGGAATTATCAGGAACTACAACATTCTCAATATATTCTATTTCTGAAGATCTGGGACACACCTCTGAAAATAATAAAGTACTGCTATTCTCCTTTAGTTCAAAACATTGAGATAATTCTTTCCCCAAACCTTCATTTCTTTCATAACACTCCAAAGAAACCATCTTTTGTTTCATCTCATTCTCAGCTGGAGCCCTTAAATAAACATTCTCAAAATGACTACCAGACATCAAGGGAACCCTTTTCCCACTCTTTTCTAACAAACAATGCAAGAAAGAATTTGACATTTTATTATTAAAATGAGGAGCAATTTCATGTGGAAAAGAAACATGATCCTTACTGACTAGACATGTTTCTGGATGGTGTGAAGCTCCCTGTTTGGTCCATGGCATAAGTGAAAAGGGGGCATTAAAATTGTCACTCCCCTCAGGACTTTTATTTTTATCAATTTTATCAGATGAATCTGAGCAGGAATCATGGTCCTTACTGGTTAAATATTTTTCGGACAGCTGTAAAGCTTCCTGTTTCCAATAGTGCACATCTGAACAAGAAGCATCAAAACTGTCACTTTCTTTAGGAGTTACATATTCATCACTTGTATCAGATGAAGTTGAAGAAAATTGATCTTTATCAGCTAAATTGGTTTCTGGCTCCTGTGTAACTTCTTTTATCTTCCATGACATATATGAACAAAGAGCACCATAACTATCAGAGTTTTTGGCAGTTTTCAGTTCATCAACTGTATAGGTTAAAACAGTCTCTTCTTTGGTTTCTTGCTCAGGATGTAAAAAAGAGCCCTGAGACTCAACATCTGTACTCCCTATAAGTGTGTGCTGAGATACATTAAAGCGACTGTTAACTAAGTCTGAAGCTACTTCTGAGGTTGCCTGGAATAAAGCTTCATTAACTTCTGCCGGTCGAGAAAACCCTTCAGTGTCTTCGGACTTACCAGGAATTCCCCTGAAAATATACAATTAAAAAAACAAAGGGTTACATATTTAAAACATTTATTTTTTTCAATACCAACATGAAAAAATACAAAATTGATATGTCACTGTTATCGAGGTTATTTCCACAATGTGTTGAAAAACAAAGTTCTAATTTCAAATTCTTTTAAAATGACTAATGACTGAACAAGGCAAATTTTTTTATAAACAGAAAAGTACACTACCATTTGTGACCCTAATATTTTCTCAGACTTCTCTAAAACAATATTGTCAAATATATGAGTAATTTCATATCGGCAAAAAAATATTCTTTAAATGAAAATTTAAAATTCATTTAACCTGCATTAGCTCTTTTACTAGTCATTTATTATGCTCTTGAAAACCACTTAAGAAGTTATCTACTCCCTCCCCCTAAAAAAAAATACAACAGTAATCTAATCATTGGTTGACTACTGTTTACAAAACACTTTCCATAAAAGTAATTTAAAAGTAATATATAGCAGAAGGGCACATCAGTAAACACCTAGTTTTTAATTTAAGGTGCCTTTTTTTTAGTTCTAAAAAAGGAAAACTTATATTTTTGGATAATTCCAAATGTTTTGGAGAATTCCAAACTTGTCTCCCATCATGACTATTCTAAAGGACATTAATTTGAAATAATTATTAATTTGGACATGTTTGTTAGAAAAAAACCTTATTACTTCATATTCACAGCTATAAGGTAAGGAAAGATAACAAGGCTCATTCAATATCAGCTGACCAAAATGAGAGTGCCAAACAAGTTAGTGACCATGAAATAAATGCTTTTTACAAAATGGGGTTGGGTGATGGAAAGCAAAAGGGGAGATTTATAATAAGAAAAATCCAGTGTGCCTTCTAAATTAAAATATGCCTGAAAAGCTAGAATATATTAGAAATTATTTTTAAATACACTACAGTAAACTGGCTCATTTTTACACATACATATGTTATTATGCCAAACTGATACGCATCATGTCTTAACTTAGGGCAGTGGTCGGCAAACCGCGGCTTGCGAGCCACATGTGCCTCTTTGGCCCCTTGAGTTTTTAGCAAAGGCCAGCTTAGGAGTACCCTAATTAAGTTAATAACAATGTACCTACCTATATAGTTTAAGTTTAAAAAATTTGGCTCTCAAAAGAAATTTCAATCATTGTACTGTTGATATTTGGCTCTGTTGGCTAATGAGTTTGCCGACCACTGACTTAGGTGCATGTTACCTTCAGAGTGAGCTGAAACTATCTAACCCCTACCCCAAAGTCTCAACTTAGGCTGAAGTCATTAATATTAGTAACAACTAAGAACAAGAAAAGCAAGAGTAGAATGGTTACATGAAAATAAAAATAAAAAATCATTCTACCTCAAAGGTGCAAAATCTAGTTCACTTTGGTGAAATATGGAATCAGGCCCAAACTCTTGGTCTTGTGTCAAACATGTCAGCAAAGGCAAATCAGGAGAAGCAAAGTTGTCTTGTAGGACTGCAAAGTTTCAAATATAAAAATGTTGGAAATACTAAAAATAACTGTTTAGCACTCACATAATACTTTAAAGAACCTAAACATGCTGCCATCTGGAAGTTTCTACAAACTTTAGTATAACAACATAGCAGCAGCAGCAACTATCTGACAAGGTCCAGGCACTAAACATACAATATTTCACTTAATCCTCATGACAACCTTGAAGGATGGGTATCATTATATCCATCTTATAGGTAAGGAAACATGATTACAAAACTTAAGAAATATTAAGGGAAAAAAAGAAATATTAGTGTAAGTAATTTGTCCATCTTCAAAAAGCCTAAGTGGCAGAGTGAGATCTGAGCCTAAGCACGAACTTTTTCACAAGTGCTATTAACCATTATGAGTGCTTCTTTCCATTGTATATCAAAGTGTTTTCCATGGGCTCCTGGGCATCCCTAAGACAATCTCAGGAGGTGCTGAGGGTCAAAATTATATTCAAAATAATAAGGCCCTGGCAGGGTAACTCAGTTGGTTGGTGCGTCATCTCATGCACCAAATAGTTGTGGGTTCGATTCCAGGGCAGGGCACATACCTAGGTCTCAGGTTCGATCCCTGGTTGGGGTGCATACGGGAGGCAACTGATTAATCCACATTAAACAAAAGGTCTTTAGAATCTTCAGTAACTTTAAAGTGTATAAAGTAGTCCTGTGACCAAAAAGTTTGAGAATTACTGATTTAAGGGGGAAAAAAACTGTTGTAAATTCCTGAATGCCAACCTAAGTAATTATTAGAATGCCCTTGAATGTATACTAAATATAAAGTCAGTATTCTCTTATAGTATTTATACAACTACAAAACAAAAAATTAAGCATTAATAGAAACAAATCTGTACAACCAACAGCATCCTATTTAATATTAATTTAACTGGATGGGTGATATTTTGCTAAAACTAAATGGTTCTATCAATATGCTGTAATTCTGTTGCCATAGTTTACGTTAATTTCAGAATGCCTATAATACTGTACACCTTCCCTATCGTAACTACCACACTCTTGTTTTAATCTTTAGCCTATCTGCTTTCCACCTAGATTGAAAACTCCATGTCTGCTGTATTCACAGTGATATCTTCAGTGCCCAGCAAAATACCTGCTACACTTAGTAAGCATTCAAAATAGAATTGTTTATTACTTATTTACTGAATGATTTAATTAAAAATGAGAAACCTTTACCACCAAGGACTAACTGGTATGATTCCTCTTTGGCCTTTGCTTAGAGACTCAGTCTTAATCCTTTATAACCTTCATAAGTCCTCCAACCCTCTAAGAATCCTAAGGTCTTTTAACAAAGACCCCGCATTTCCTCACATTTGGACACTGTGATAGCCTGGACCACTCTTTTTTGAGGTATTTGTCTCAGCACTGGTTTTCAATATGACATTTGTCATTGGTGAGACTTATATACCCCACAATGACTGTAGTATTCATGCATAACAAAATAGCAATGATAAAATTTCCTCGGCCATCAGATCCAGGGATCTGCTCTAATAATTTAAAATGTAAATGAGAAGCTAGAGCTATACAACTTTATGTTAGCAAAAATTTTGGAAGCCAGACACACAATTTCCTACCTAATGCTGGAATTATTTTATTAAAGAATTTTGCTTGACATTTTGCCGTGATATAAGCTCACTTCTTTAAAAAAAAACATTTTGTTATTAATCTTTTTTAGAGAGAAACGGAGAGGGAGGAAGAGAGGAGGGGAGAAAGAGAGGAGGGGAGAGAGAGAGAAAGGGAGAGAGGAGGAGAAAGCAGGAGAGACGGGAGAGAGGGAGACATCCATGTGAGAGTGAAACATTGATGGGCTGCCTCCCGAACATCCCTTACCAGGGATTGAGCCCACAACATAGGCACTGTGTCCACAAATGGGAATGGAACCAGCAAACTTTCAGTGCAAGGGATGACGCCCAACCAACTGAGACACATGGACTAGGGCTAAGCTCACTTTTTTATTGTTATACTAGAGGCCCAGTGCCTCTAGTGGGGTCCCTCGGCCTGGCCAGTGACCAGGGCCAATTGGGGCCGTCTTGCCCACTCCAGGGGGAGGGACCACGGGAGGTTGGCTGGCTTGGGGAGGTAGGCTGAGGGAGCACACTAACCACCAGGGGGCAGCTCCTGCATTGAGCATTGCCCCCTGGTGGTCAGTGCATGTCATAGGTACTGGCCAGTCATCCGGTCATCTAGTTGTCCCAGTGTAATAGTCACTTAGGCTTTTATATATATAGATAGCCTTTCCATTATTAAATGACTCTAGTTGAATGTTCTTTCTTATATCAAGTTTAAAAAAAACTTATGTATTCTCATTTTAACCTCCAGATTAGGATTAGCAAATACTTTTATAAAAGGCCAGGTAGTATATACCGTATTTTCTGGCGTATAAGACGACTGGGCATATAAGATTTTCCTGTGTTAAAAAGTCATCTTATATGCCAGAAAATACGGCATGTGTGTGTATACACACACACACACATATATTTATTTATACACACACACACACACACACACACACCGTATTTTCCAGTGTATAAGATGACTTTTTAAACCAGGAAAATCTTATACGCCCAGTCGTCTTATATGCCGGAAAATACGGCATTTTAGACTTTGTTAGTCATATATGGTTTCTGTTGCATATACTTTTTTTTTTTATAATCCTTTTAAAAATGCAAAATCCATTCTTAGCTCATAAAAAATAAGGCCTTGGCTTGTAGTCTGTAATTTGCAAGCTCCTGCTGTACTCCATTAAAATACTCATACATGATACTGTTAGTTTCTGTTTACTGGGTTGTCTTCCCAAAAGAGTTAGCTTTCATCTATATATTCCTAGCATCAAACATAAAACAGACACTTAGATATTTGTTAAATAAATGAATGAAAATAAGCTGCTTCCACTTTAGCATGACAGCCTTTCGAAAACCTGATTATAGCAAAGCCTTCTTTCATCTACTATCATAGCCATTTCCTCCCACAAAGAAACACTAATGTTATCAACATATTTCTTAAAATGTGAAACTAAAATTAAAGTTGACTTTGATGATCTACGTCACAGAATTCATTGGCACTAATATTTTGATTTGGATAGCATTAGCTTATGTTTGAAAAGAACTTAACTCCTATTCATGATCCTTTAAAAAACTCTTGACAACTTCAAGGTTGAACCCATTTCTCTGACAAAAGCGAATTCTAAAAATTGTGGGACTGTATTTTATTTTCAATTTTTGAAAACAAAATCTGAAGAAAGGAAAAGCAAAGAAATATTTGTCTGAATTATGATTTAGGCATGAAAAAAATTTAAATTACCATATATTTTTTAGCATTTTTATATATTTGCAATGATCCGAAGTAGTAAAAGTACAATTTATTCTATCTCCTATTTTGATTATTTGAGAGGCATTTAAAGTATACCTTTTGTAAAGAGCTAATAAATCAGTTCCATATACAGCAAAGCAATAAGATCTACCTCAAACAAGTCATTTAACCCTGTATCTAAATTTTTGGTTCTGAAAACTGAGAATAACAACATATGCCATAATCAATTCTAAGAATCTAATGAGGTAAACATGAACATTTGTTTTTTTGGTTGTATTTTAAGGAGTATGGGTCTCCATTGCCGAGTAGTCAAAGGATAACACAGGCCCTAGCCACTTTGGCTCAGTGGATACAGCGTCGGCCTGCGGACCAAAGGGTCCCAGGTTCGATTCCGGTCAAGGGCATGTACCTCAATTGCAGGCTCCTCCCCGGCCTGGGACCTGGTTGGGGCTTGTGCAGGAAGCAACCAACCGATGTGGTTCTCTCACATCGATGTTTCTGTCTTTCCCTCTCTCTTCCACTCTCTCTAAATACCAATGAAAAAATATCCTCAGGTGAGGATTAAAAATAAAAATAAAAATAATAATAATAATAATAATAAAGGATAACTTGGTTTACCCCAAGAAAAACGTCCACAAATTCAGAACTGAGAAGGCATACCTACTAAAGAGGAAGTTATCAACTTTCTGCCTTCTGTGAGCAATAGCGTATGATAAAATGAGGGGCAACTGCACATTTAACATAACTACACAAGCTGTGGAAACCAGAAATAAGCTAATATCTTTGAGTATATCTTTACAGAACTCCTTAACTCAAGAAAGGATTTAAATGAAGGACTTGCAATCCCCCAAAAGTAAATATTTTATAAATGTGAGGTATTAATACTAGTTTAAGGGGAAAAAACAGGCATTACCTAGCAATGGAGAACAAAAGAGACCTCTGTTGCGTTTCTTTACTTGATTTTCTGATTGGGTCAATACACCTTCCTCCACAGAGAGGAAGTCTGCCGCATCTGTCCCTTCCTCTCTCACATTAAACCTGGTGTGAGATGTATCCGAGGTGTGGGAAGAGTCGATTTCTTGAGGAAGAAAATGCCAAGATTCTGTTCTCTAAAACAATAATTTTGAAGGAACATATACTAAGTTATTAACTGAATTAACATACATATTAACATTTGTATTAAAATGTCCACTCACATAGCTTCCTATTTGATAACAATCTCATCAAAGTTCATAAAAAGTAAAGCTTTTCTTTCTATTTTTCCCAATATTAACTATATTTTAGACCTCTTTCCCATTACTACTTATCTCTTAATTTGAATCTGCCAGTAAACCTTGAACAGTTAGTTCTCATCATTAAAAGAGTAAATTTGGGCCTGACCCAGTGTGCCTCAGTGGTTGAGCATTGACCTATGAATCAGAAGGTCAGGGTTCAATTCCTGGTCAGGCCACCTGCCCAGATTGCAGACTCCATCCCCAGTAGGAGGTATGCAGGGGGCTATGGATCGATGATTCTCTCTCATCATTAATCTATCTCTCTCTCCCTCTCTGAAATCAATAAAAATATTTAAAAACAAAAACAAATAAGAAGGAACCAAGATGGCGGCATAGGTAAACGCCAATACTTGCTGCCTCCCACAACCACATAAAAATTACAACTAAAATACAGAACAACTATCATCCAAAACCACGGGAAAGCTGGCTGAGTGGAAGTACTACAACTAGAGAAGTAAAGAAGAAAGCACATTAAGACTGGTAGGAGGCGCGAATGGGCTTGAGGCTCAGAACAGGCTGGCCTGGCACCTGAGTGTGCCACTTTTTTAATCAGGAGGGAGATCGCGTGTGTGGAGGCTGCCCAGAGGAGGGAAGGGTCCCAGCCCCACACCAGACCTCCAACCCAGGGTTTCAGAGCTGGGGAAAGAAGTCCCTACAGGCAGTAAGAACTACAGGCTGGCAGACCTGACTGGTTTGGCTCAGTGGACAGAGCGTCAGCCTGTAGACAGAAGGGTCCCAGGTTCGATTCCGGTCAGAGGCATGTACCTTGGTTGTGGGCACATCCCCAGTAGGGGGTGTGCAGGAGGCAGCTGATCGATGTTTCTCATCAATGTTTCTAACTCTCTATCCCTCTCCAATCCTCTCTGTAAAAAATCAATAAAGTATCTTTAAAAAAAAAAAAAAAGAACTACAGGCTGTAACAATCAGTGCAGATTGGGGCTGAGTGACACACAGGCTCTGCTGGAGACCCAGCTGCTCCTCTTAAAAGGCCGGCACCACGAATGAATTTACAAGCTCCCACTTCCTCTGAGGTCCAGTGTTGGGAAAGGCTCTGGGGGACCCAGACACATACGGGGAGAAACTGGACTGACTGGCATCGGGAAGGAACTCGGGGGTGGCTTTCTTCCAGATGGAAGTGCTCGGAGCGGGTCATTGTTCCTGTGCTGGGAATTCCCAGGTGCAGGGCTGACTGGCAGCCATTTCTGTTTGCTCAGCCCTGGTGATTCCCTGAGACCACACCCCACCCAAGCTGGGGGCAGAAGCTTTTGCATATGAATGGCCTGTCCTTTCTCAGCCTAAAATCTGTCAAACAAGCTACAGCTGGGTCAGGGAGCCCCAAACCTATCAATAAAAGGCCCAAGCCCGCACCTGCACCAGCTTGACTTGCTTCACAGCTGGGCCCTGTATGGACACTTCCAAATCCGATACAAAAAAAGAAGAATCTGCAGATCTCTCTGTAGCTCCTGCTGGGTGGCACCAGGCAGTGGCTGACTTTGCACCCCCCTGGAGACCCAAGAGCCAGTGTACCCACTGCTCAGTGTGAGACCATACTAGACTACAATTCTTCACACCCATAAGTGACACACTCAAGGGGCAGACTCAGTGAGCACCAAAGCCCCACCGAAGCAAGTCCTGCTGCATAAGGGTGTCTCCTGCACAGCAGCTCTCCCACTGCAGTCGCAGCTGATCCCCACAGTCAATTGGCCTGGAGGTCAATTCCTCCCAGTGACACCAACAGCAATCAAGGTTCAACTACAACAAGACTGTGCATACAGCTCACAAAGGGGTGCACCAAGAATGTCCACCTCAGGTGACTGAGGAGGCTGAACCACTGGGCCCTATAGGACACCTACCACACAACGCCACTCTATCAACTCAAGGAGACCTAGCAGTTACCCAATACATAGAAACAAACACAGGGAAGCAGCCAAAATGCAGAGACAAAGAAACATGTCACAAATGAAAGAAATGGAAGAAAGCAAACTACTGGATATAGAGTTCAAAACCACAGTTATAAGGTTACTTGAGAATCTGCTAGAAACCTCCAAGGAACTTAGTAAAACCTTCAAAGACCTTAGTGAGAATGCCAAAAAAATGGAAAAGGACCAGTCAGAAATTAAGCATACACTGACTGAAATAAAGAATAATATACAGGGATTCAACAGTAGACTAAAGGATCCCGAGAATCAAGTCAATGATTTAAAATATGAGGAAGCAAAAAACACCCAACCAGAAGAGCAAAAAGAAAAAAGAATCCAAAAATGTGAAGATAGCATAAGGAGCCTCTGGGACAACCTCAAGAGTACCAACATCCGAATTATGGGGGTGCCAGAAGAAGAGAGAGAGCAAGATATTGAAAACCAACTTGAAGAAATAATGACAGAAAACTTCCCCCACCTGGTGAAAGAAATAGACTTACAAGTCCAGGAAGCACAGAGAACCCTAAACAAGAGGAATCCAAAGAGGACCACACCAAGACACATCATAATTAAAATGTCAAGAGCAAAAGACAAAGAGAGAATATTAAAAGCAGCAAGAAAAAAACAGTTAGTTACCTACAAGGGAGAACCCATACGACTGTCAGCTGATTTCTAACAGAAACTATGCAGGCCAGAAGAGAGTGGCAAGAAATATTCAAAGTGATAAATAGCAAAAACCTACAACCAAGATTGCTCTACCCAGCAAAGCTATCATTTAGAATTGAAGGTCAGATAAAGAGCTTCACACACAAGAAGAAGCTAAAGGAGTTCATCACCACCAAATCAGTATTATATGAAATGCTGAAGGGTATTTTTTAAGAAGAGGAAGAAGATAAAGATAAAATAATTATGAACAACCAAGTGACAACAAATACATATCCATCAACAAGTGAATCTAAAAATCAAATGAATAATAACTCCGAATAACAGAATAAACTGGTGAATGGAATAGAATCAGGGGCATGGAAATGGAACAGACTGACAATTCTCAGAGGGAAGAGGGTGTGTGTGTAGCGGGGGGGGGGGGGGGGGGGAGGGGGGCGTTGTGTGGGAAGAGATTAGACAAAGATGTTATATGCATGTAATGCAGTGCCTATGGACACAGACAATAGGGTGGCGAGGGCATGGGGTGGGGTGGGAACTGGGTGGAGGGGAGCTATGGGGGGGGAGGGGGGAAAGAGGGACATCTGTAATAATCTCAACAATAAAGATTAAAAAACAAACAAAAAATAAATTTGATTCTACATGATGAAATCTTATAATTTAATAATAAAACTGAAAAAAAATTCCAAACCTAACGCCACAATATTCTCAATATGTGACTACTTTACTGAGTTCTTATTAGCTGTACCAGTTTCTAGTGTACTCTGCTCCTCTCAATAACATCATATCATCCATGAAGAGTGATACATTTGTCTCTTTCAAATGGCATGATTCAGCAATGCTTCTAAAAGTATCTATGGGAAGGATCAGTTTTTCCTACTTCTAATTCATCATAGGAAGATATTAAAATACTAATAAACATTAATAAGTAAATACAAATAACACATAATAAAAACTACTAAAAATAACTAGAAAAATGAAATTTAAATGATATATAAGCCCAAAATACAAGCCCAAATATTTCTAGTTCTAAAAAACATAAAAATCACTCTGTCAAAATGCTGTAAAAGTTTCTGAATACTTCATCTTAATTCTTTACTCATCTCTTGAGAAACCAATAATAAGATTTTCATGGACTGGCACCAATCCATAGACCTTAGCAATAATTATTTTAAATTTTTAATAAAAATACTTAATTTATTTATTTTTGTTTGTTTTTTAATCCTCTCACGGGGTCACGGGGATTTTTTTTTTTTTTTTTTTTTATCCTCACTAGAGGATATTTTTCCACTGGTTTTAGAGAGTGGAAGTGAGAGGGAAAGACAGAGAAACATCAATGTGAGAGAAACTGATTGGTTGCCTCCTGCACACTGAGGTCCATGCCCTTGACTGGAATAGTTACACACTTTTTTTTTTAAGCCCTAAGATAAAAATATGGGTACATAATGGGGTTATAGTTTGGGTGGTAGGAAGACACTGAAGTTTCATCTTTTGCTCTTCACTTATTGCAATAGGAGATAAAATCACCAATTGAAAATGAGGAAGGAGAGTTCAGTAATTCTGAGAAGGAATAAATAGTCATTTTATCAAGTCAACTCACCAGGAAAATATAGTAGGATTTCCAGGCAATGCCAAGTGCCCTTGTGGTTTAATGTCATCAATTTAAAGGAAAACCTGTCTAGATATATGCTTTCTTCAGCAATGCCCTGCTGCTTAGATTCAGATAAGAGAAGATTCAACCAGAACTGAGCTTTTGCAAGGCAAATAGGATAGTGGGAGAAAAGGACAAGAAAGTTAAAGATGTTTGCAAGGTAGTGATTATAAGGATGACTATGAACTCTTAGAGCGGTAAAGAGGGAAATATAAGTAAGAAAGGATTTTAAAAAATTTTAAGTGTGATAGTGTAGTTGTCTTCATGAGGTTAAAGAAATTATTATAGAGGACACAGGATGGGCAGGGGAACAAATAGATACATCTCTTAGCAGTAGTGAGAAATAAACTGGGACCAGGCTCAAACCATGGTCAAGGGCTGAGAGATGTATCAGGCACTAGAGATGTTGTAATGAGAGTCACAATATGACTGGAATACCCCTGCTTTAAATCCCTTTATTGGACTATTCCTTGTAGAATTGAGTGCTTTCAAAAGAAAAAAAATTAAAATTAACCATTCTCATATTTCTTTTATTTTCAGGTATTAAAATGTAAAAAATATGTTCTGATAGCAATTTGATGCTATATATTTGACTAATTTATTCAGCATAGAAGGGAATGAGATATTTTGGAATGTCAAAGGTTTATGTTCCATAATCCCATAAGCCATAGATAAGTAATGTTAATATTTTAGAATATTTCTCTCCATTCTTTTCTCAGTATATAATTGTAACACTGATATAAGGTAGTGGATAGTTGTTTATCTTTTTTTTTTCTTTTTTCAGAGAGGATGGAAGAGGGAGAGAGAGATAGAAACATCAATGTTGAGAGAGAATCATTGATTGGCCACCTCCTGCACACCCCCTACTGGGGATCGAGCTTGCAACCCAGGCATGTGCCCTTGACCAGAATCAAACCCAGGACCCTTCAGCCCACAGGCTGACACTCTATCCACTGAGCCAAACCGGAAAGAGCATGAGGATATTTTTTTCCATTGATTTTTAGAGAGAGTTTCGGAAAGGAGGGAGAGAAAGAGAGAGAGACAAACATCGATGTGAGAGACACACATTGACTGACTGCCTCTAGCACAAGCCCTGACTCAGGCCAGGGACTGAACCTGCAACCCAGGTAAGTGCCCTTGAAATGAAATCAAACCTGAGACTCAGTGTGCAGGCCCACGCTCTAACCACTTAACCACGCTAGCCAGGACTATTTTATTTCTTTTTTAATTGTTGACACTATTACAATAAATTTATATTGTAACATTACCTTTCTTATTTGGCAGTGGTAGATCAAACTTTTAATCATATTTGCTAGCAGTCTTTAACATATTGTCATATATAGTTGTATTAAAATTAATGAGCATCTATGCCATCTAGTGCAGGACTGGTGGTGGTGGTTAAAGCATCAGCCCGTGCACCTGAGAGTCTCGGTTCAATTCCCAGTCAAGGGCAGGTACCTGGGTTGCAGATTCAATCCCAGTTGGGGGTGTACGGGGGGGGGGGGGGGTAGGACGCAACCAATTGAAGTGTCTCTCTCATATCAATGTTTCTCTGTCTCTCTCCACATTCCTCCCTCCCTTCCTTTCACTCTCTCTAAAGCAACCAATGAAAAAAATATCATTGGGTGAGGATTAACAAAACAAAACTAGATTAATCAGCCCTAGCTAGTTTGGCTCAGTGGATAGAGTGTTGACCTGCGGACTTAAGGGTCTCGGGTTCAATTCCAGTCAAGGGCAAGTGCCCCAGTTGCAGGCTCAATCCCCAGTAGGGGGTGTGCAGGAGGCAGCCAATCAATGATTCTCTCTCATCATTGATGTTTCTACCAATGTATTTACCACTGCCAAATAAGAAAGGTAATGTTACAATATAAATTTATTGTAATGGTGTCAACAATTAAAAAATCTCTCCCCTCTCCCTTGCTCTATGAAATCAAAATAATATATTAAAAAAGGCATTACCATCTCACGCCAATTTTTTTTATTTGCTTCCTATATGTGATCCTCCCACTTTCATTCTCTATGAATCATTTCTCTCCCCATGCAAAGACACTTGCATGATTTCCTATTATACAATACTACAGGCCCGAAATTCGTGCCTGGGGGCGGGGGGGGGGAGGGGACTCAGCCCAGATTGGGAGAGGGTGCAGACCAGGCAAAGGGACCCCACCAGTGGCAGATTGGGGCTGGGGAGAAACACGGGAGGTTGGCCAGCAGAGGAGGGATTGCAGGAGGGCTCCAGGGTGTGTCCAGCCCGTCTTGCTCATCTCGCTCAGTCCCAATCGGCCGGAACTTAGCAGCAAGCTAACCTACTGGTCGAGCATCTGCCCCCTGGTGGTCAATGCATATCATAGGGAGCAGTTGAGCGGCCTTAGCATATCATTAGCATATTCCGTTTTGATTGGTTGAACGGCTGACTGGACACTTAGCATATTAGGCTTTTATTATATAGGAGGATTTTTAAAAATCTCTGTTCAGCATTCCTTTTATTTCTACGTATTTTGTTGCTATGTTTCTATCACACAATGAGTCCTTGTATAATACCTTTTCAATCAGTACCAAAAGGCCTTTAAATCTCTAAATATTTTGACATTTGTGTGCAGGAAGGGCACATAAGCAGTTGAGTGTAAAACTGGACATATAAATTTGGGATATTTAAGTATAAAGCTCTGGATCTAGATGAGAACCATAACATCCCAACACTTCAAGCAGAAGGAAGAAAACTCAAATGTGTACTGGACAGGGAGGTAAACAGAATTCAGTAAATCTGCCTGGAACTAGAGAGTGATGGGATTTGTAGCCAACTATGCACTGCACACACACTTTAATAAATGTTCTATTTCAAAAATTTTAAAACATTGTGCCAAAAAATGTTTCTGCAAACTACATTTGGGTCATATTCAGTTCCACAGCTTGCAATCTTTGATTCTGGGGTTTAAAGGGGAAGATAAAGCAGCAAAGAAAACTGAAAAAGAATAAATAGGCAGAGGAGTAGAAAGAAAACCAGGAGGAGCCAAGAAATTATTTTTAGAATGTATGAATAGTTAACAGTATCAAATGCTAGCTATTGCATGCACCTAAGATGAAGACAGAAAAGTGTTCACTCTACTCAGCTACATAAACATTGTCGGTAACACTTGCTTTCACAGAGTTGAGATCAGAACCCAAAGTAGATCAAGTAGAAGAACAAGTTGATCCTACTCGGTGATATAGAGCATATGAAGTTGACCCTTAAACAATACCCGAGGATTAGAGGCACCAACCCCTATGTGCAGTCGAAAATCTGCTATGACTTCTGACTCCCCCAAAACTTAACTAACCTCAGTACCCACAGGGGATTGGTTCCAGGATCCCTGTGGATACCAAAATCTATAGATGATCAAGTCTCTATATAAAATGGCATAGGTCAATGCATACACTCAGCCCTTTGCATGGGAGAACTCTCAACCATGGGTCAAAAACAGTACAGATATTTATGAAAAAATTCTGCCCAGCTGGTGTGTGCCCAGTGGTTGAGCATCAACCCATGAACCAAAAGGTAACTGGCTCGATTCCTGGTCAGGGCACATGCCCAGGTTTCGGGCTCGATCCCCAGTGTGGGGCATGCAGGAGGCAGCTGATCAACGACTCTCCCTCATTATTGATGTTTCTATCTCTCTATCCCTCTCCCTTCTTCTCTGAAATCAATAAAAATGTAAATAAATAAATAATTTTAAAAAATAACATGTATAAGTGAACCCACACAGTTCAAACCTGTTTTTCAACAGTAATCTGTATATTAACCCTTTGCACTTGCTTGTTTTCTCGAGCTGCTACCGATGCTAACCGTGTCGAGTCACACTCAACATCTGAGTGCAAAAGGTTAAAAAAAGAAAAAATAGGAGGAGAACCAAGATGGCGGCAAAGTTAAACAAATAAACTGCGCCGCACACAACAATTTCAAAAATACAACTAAAAGACAAAGCGTCTACCACGCAGAACCACAGGAGAGCTGGCTGAATGGTAGATTTACAACTAAGAAGGAAAAAGAAAGAACAAACGTGGAAGGGCTGAGGTATGGAGGCGCGTGAATCCGGCTGGTGGCGGGTGAAGGGACGCGCGGCTTTTTTTCCAACGCTAAGGGAGATAAGCTCCCCATCACTCTGAAATCCAGTTTCTGGGGACGCGCGGGAGACCCCGACACCTATGGGGAGAAGCTGGACTCTCGGCCATCATGTCGGAAAGTGAGAGTGACTTTCTTGCAGAGGTGCGCCCAGCAATCAGTGTTTACTGCGCTGGAGCACGGGACGCGGGGACTTGGAAACGGGAAAGGCAGAGAAGGCAGAAAAAGCAGACCTGCAGCCATTGCTGTTTGCCACGCCCTAGCCTAGTGACGCCCTGAGACCCGCCCCGCACATTCTACAAACCCGCCCAGGCTCCAAACAGCAGCTTTTGCATATAAATGGCCTGCCCTGTGGCAGCTTAACCAAATAAACTGCAGTTCCAGTCAGACTGCTCCAAAACCACTCAAGCAAGAGGAGAAAACTGCAGTTTTTGCTGTAACTCCTGCTGAGTGGCCTCAGACAGTAGCTGACCTGCACCCCATTGGAGACCCAGAAACGAGGGCATCTAGTGGTCGGTGTGAGACGACACCAGATTTCAACCACTCGCATAAAGGACACATTTAAGAGGCAGACTCAGTGAGCGCCAAAGCCCTACTGGAACAAGTCCCGGCCCATAAACGTGTCTCCTGCACAGCAACTCTTCCTTTATACATACAGCGGGTCCTCACAGCCAATTGGCCGGGAGGAAAATTCCTCCTAGTGACACCAACAACAATCAAGACTTAACTACACAAAGGAGGACCAAGATGGAGGCATAGGGCGGATGCCTGATTGTTGCCTACCACAACAATTTTGAAACTACAATGGGAAAACAGAGCAGACACCATCCAGAACCACCGGAGGGCTGGCTGAGCAGATGCTCTACAACTAGAATAAAAGAGAGGGGTACGCGGGATGAAGCTGATGCCGGTGAGCCAAAGATCACACTTTTAAGAACTACGGCTCAGGCGACGCAATGGCACCCTGGAACGTGCTCGGCGCAGTTCCCCCGGCGGTCTCCGGCTGAGGGGACGGCTCCACTCGCTGCTGAGCAAGGACAGACGAGCCCCTGGGAGACATGGGGTGGGAGACCCCGTGCTTGCTGACCTCCGAGTCCTTCGAGAATCTCAGTGCCCCGGAAGCGGCCAGGTGCGCACGCCCGGCGACCAGCCACCGCTGCAGACCCGAGCGCCGACGCAGCAACCCCGGACCAGCCCGCCACCGCGCACCGGGCACACCAGAGCTTCGCCGAGCCCGCCGCCCAACGAGTTCCGCGGCAGCCGCCCCGGAGCTTTGAGAAAATGGCCGAAGGAATTGCTGAGAAGGAATTGACCGATGACAGTTGGGATCGGGAAGACGAGGCCCCGCTGGGTCCTGGATCCAGGAGCGCTCGCCCGGTGACTGGTCGCCACTGCAGACCCGAGTGTCGCCGCAACGACCTCGGACCAGCCCACCGCCGCGCACCGGGCGCACAGGAGCTTCGCCGAGCCCGCTGCCCAACGAATTCCATGGCAGCCGCCCCGGAGCTTTGAGAAAATGGCCGAAGGAATTGCTGAGAGGGAATTGACTGACAGGAATTGGGATCAAGAAGACGAAGCCCCGCTGCGTCCCAGGTCCGGGTGAGGCCGCACGCCCCTGGGTCCGGGTGAGGCTGCGCGCCCCTGGGTCCGGGGGAGGCCGCGCGCCCCTGGGTCCGGGTGAGGCTAGAGCCCGGGTCCGGGTGAGGCCGTGCGCCCCTGGGTCCGGGTGAGGCTGGGTCCCAGGCCCGGGAGAGGCCGCGCACACCTGGGTCCGGGTGAGGCCACGCGCCCCGGGGCCCGGGTGATGCTGGGTCCCAGGTCCGGGTGAGACCGCACGCCCCTGAGTCCGGGTGAAGCCATGCCCCTGGGACTGGGCGAGACCAAACCAGAGGGAGTCGGACCTGCATTACCACCATTTGTCCACCATCCAGAGCTGAAAAGTCAGTGCCGACATGTACACATAAGGAACTGGTGGACATTGAAATTGGGTCTCAAAAGAACTGTTGGTCCAGAAAGAAACTCACTACAGACTGATTCATTTGCCTGTCAGCATAACTATTATTGCTCGTCTCACATTCGGTTCTTATAAGTATATTTCTAGTAACACATGATCTCACTCATCTAGGGGAAATGATGAACAACATAGACTGATGAACAAGAACAGACCCAGAAACAAGGAGGCATCGATCGGACTGTCGGGCCTCAGAGGGAGGGTAGGGGAAGGTGGGGGTAGGGGGGGAGAGATCAACCAAAGGACTTGTGTGCATGCATACGAGCCTAACCAATGGTTAAGGACAACAGGGGGGTGGGGGCATCCGTGGGGAGGGGTGTGGGATGGGAATGGGGGGATGAGGACAAATATGTGACACCTTAATCAATAAAGAAATTTTAAAAAAATGTCCTCTCAAAAAAAAAAAATACAGTTTATATGATTGTCAACATAGAAAATCCTAAAGAATCTACAAAAAAGCTACTACTAGAACTAGTAAATGAGATTACCAAGGTCATAGGATACAAGGTCAACATAAAAAGTCAATAATAGCCCAACCAGTGGTTGAGCATTGACCTATGAACTTGGAGGTCACAGTTCGATTCCTGGTCAGGGCACGAAATAACACTCTAAAGGAGCCACCCAGCCAGGGCAGAAAATTGAAATCTTAAAAAGTACCGGTAAGTCTAACAAAATGGGGGCTAAATTTGGTACATTAAAGACAACAAAACACTAATGAAGAAATTATAAAGATCTAACCCTGGCTAGTGTGGCTCAGTTGGTTGGGTACTGTCTCTTGCACCAAAAGGTTGCCGTTGGATTCCTGGTCAGGGCATACACCTAGGTTGCGAGTTTGATCCCCAGTAGGGGGAACACAGGAGGCAGCGGATTGATGTTTTGCTCTGGCATCGATGTTTCTCTCTCTCTCTCCCTTCCACTCTCTCTAAAGATGAGCAAAAAATATTTTTTAAAAAAAAATCACAAATTCCTCTAAAAAAAAGAAGAAGAAATTAAAGACCTAAATAAAACTGTTGTGTTTGTGGATTAGTGAACTCAATATTAAGATGTCAAGTCTCTGTAAATTAATGTATAGACTCAAGGCAATTTGATCAAAATTGCAGCAGGTTATTTTAATAGAAATTGTCAAGCTTATTCTAAAATTTACATAGAAATTCAAATATCTAGCATAAACAAAACCATTTTTAAAAAGAGAAACCAAGTGGGAGCACTCACACTACCTAATTTCAAGACAGTCCAATAATTAAGAGTGTGATATTGGCATGAGGAAAGACAAATAAACCAAGAGAAACAGACCCGAACATATATGGTCAAACATGAGTATTACTGCTATCTAGTGGGAAAAGACCAAGACTGCTGCTAAACATCTTACAATACCCAGGACAGCCCACACAATAAAATATTATCTGGCCTAAAATGTCAAAAGCGGCAAGGTTGAGAAACCCTGTTCTAACAAAAAATATAGGAGAAAATCTTTGTGACCTAGGATTAGGCCAAAATTTCTCAGGTAGGACACAAGAAGTATAAACCACCAAAAAACAAAAATCAATAAGCCAACTCCATCAAAATTAAAATTTCTGCTCTTTGAGAGAGAGGAAAACACAAAGAAAAAACAAAGACGGAAAAAATATTTGCAAAACACATCTGATAAAGGACTTACATCTATCCTACATAATAAAAGGGTAATATGTAAATTACCATCACTCCGCTACGCCCACGATTGGGCCAGCAGGAGGCGCAGGGGGCGGGACTCGGGGTGGCCGATTGGGCCGGCGGGACGCTGAGCTCACGTTGCCAGTGGCGGCACGAGCTCAGCGTCTGAGCCATGGCTGTGCTGCGGGACAGAAGGGGCCTCTGGGACAGCGAGCCCACGTCCTGCTGCGGACCATCAAAAGCGGGTAGCGAAAACAGGGGAGCTGTCTGTCTGTCTGCTCCGGCACCAGGCCTTTCGAAAGCCTCCGCTGCGCTGGAGGCTTTCGAAAGGCCTGGTGCACCAGCAGACAGACAGCCAGCTCCCCTGCGATCGAAAGCGGGGAGCTGTGTGTCCGCTCCAGCACCAGCGGACCCCCTGCCATCAAAAGCGGGGAGCAGGCTGCTAGCAGTGTCCGCGGAGCGTGCTAGGCTTTGCGGGGCAGTGGATATGGCCTGGATGGCAGGTTAGGCCTAGGGGACCCTACACGTGCATGATTTAATCATGCACTGGGCCTTTAGTAATAGAAAAAGAACTCTCAAAATTCAATAAATGGAACAAATCAGCAAGAAAAAAAATGGGGAACAGACTTATATAGATACTTCACTAAAGAGGAAAGAGGGAGCCCTAGTGGTATGGCTCAGTTGGTTGGGTGTCCTTCAGTGAACTGAAAGGTTGCGAGTTCAATTCCCAGTCAGGGCACATGCCTGGGTTCTGGGCTCAATCCCCAGTAGGGGACATGCAGTAGGCAGCTGATGTTGCACTCTCACATCAATGTTTCTCTCTCTCTCCCTTCCCTTTTCTCTTTCTCTCTAAAAATCAGTTAAAAAATCTTAAAAAGAAAGAAGAAACATGGATGGCAAATAAGTACACAAAAAAGGTGCACAGTATTATTACTCATTAGGAAAATACATACTAAAACCACAATGAAACACCATAATACACCTAGAATGGATAAAATTTTAAAATCTGATAATACCAAGAGCTCAAAGAATGCAAAGCAACTAGAACTCTCATACACTATGGAGTATGTAAAATGGTACAGTCACTTAGGAAAACAGTTTTGACACTTTCTTATAATGTTAGATAATCACCCGTAAATATTTAATCACTGAGTAAGGCTTTATTTTTCCTCCAACAAATATGTACGAGTTCTTTCCCTATCCGCTCATAATTTTTCCATTTCTTTTAAGTTTATGATTATGTTCTAAATCAATGGTTCTCAAAATGGGGTCTGAGGCTCCCTGGGGATTACTGGCATCCTTTTAGTGAACCCTGTTCAGTGATCCCCTTTTCTAACTACATTTGTGAGCCTCCCTTTTCTTTTTCTTTTTTCTTTTTAATATATTTTATTGATTTTTTACAGAGAGGAAGGGAGAGGGATAGAAAGCTAGAAACATTGATGAGAAAGAAACATCGACCAGCTGCCTCCTGCACGCCCCCTACCGGGGATGTGCCCGCAACCAATGTACATGCCCTTGACCGGAATCGAACCTGGGACCTTTCAGTCCACAGACCGATGCTCTATCCACAGAGCCAAACCGGTTTCGGCAAGCCTCCCTTTTCTAACTACATTTCTATGTAAGGACAGATTTTCTTCCCCCCTTTTTTTTTAAATTTTTTAAAATATATTTTTACTGGAGAGAAACCAAGATGGCGGCATAGGCAAACACCTAAACTGCTGCCTCGCACAACAATTTCAAAACTACAACTAAAAGACAAAACGGACACCATCCAGAACCACAGGAAAGCTGAGTGGAAATTCTACAACTAGAAGGAAAGAGAAAAACACATTGAGACTCAGAGGAGCTGCAAAAGGCTGAGGTACGGAAACGCGCGGGCGCGTGGGGAGGGCTGGCGGCTGAGTACTCGGATGGCTTTCTCAAGCAGGAGGGAGACAAAAGCTCCCAACTGCGCTGAACTCCAGTTCCGGGCGAGACCCTGGGGACCCAGACTCATACAGGGGGGAATCTGGACTGTCAAGAAAAGAGAAAAGCACACTGAGACTCGGGGGAGCTGCGGAAGGCAGAGGTCCGGAGGCGCATTCGCACAGAAAGGATTGACTGCTGAATGCGTGGCTGGCTTTCTCAAGCGGGAGGGAGACGGAAACTCCTGACTGCACTGAACTCCAGTTCCGGGTTAGACTCTGGGAACCCAGACTCATTGGGGGAGAAACAACTGTCTGGCAGCGGGCGAAACTCGAGGGCGGCTTTCTCTGAGGTGCTTGCAACGATTACCGAGGGACACTGAGACCCAGGGGCCTCATAGGGCAGGGCTGACGGGAAGACAAGGCTGTCTGCTCTGCCCTGAGACTCTGCCCAAGCTGAGCACAGAGGCTTTTGCAATTTTGCAAGTCTTGTCTCATAAGGCTGTCACCAGCACAGAAGTTCTCCCAGTGTGTAGACACAGCTAATTGTCACAGCCAATTGGCCTGGAAGTCAATTCCTCCCAGCGATACCAACAACAATCAAGACTTAACTACAACAAAGCTGTACACACAGTCCACAAAGGGGTGCATCAAGAGTGTCCACCTCAGTGGGGAGGCCGACCCACTGGGCCCTATAGGACACCTAGCACACAAAGCTACTCTATCAATTCAGGGAAGCAGCCAAAATGCGGAGACAAAGAAACGGGTCACAAATGAAAGAAATGGAGAAAAGCAAATGACTGGATATAGAGTTCAAAACCACGGTTATAAGTTTTTTCAAGAATTTCCTAGAAAAGGCCGATAAATTTAGCGAGACCCTTGAGGATATGAAAAAGGACCAACTAGAAATTAAACATACACTGACTGAAATTAAAAATATTATACAGAGACCTAACAGCAGACTAGAGGACGGCAAGAATCAAGTCAAAGATCTGAAATACAAAGAAGCAAAAAACACTCAATCAGAAAAGCAAAAAGAAAAAAGAATCCAAAAATTTGAAGATAGTGTAAGAAGCCTCTGGGACAACCTCAAGAGTACCAACATCCGAATTATGGGGGTGCCAGAAGAAGAGAGAGAGCAAGATACTAAAAACCTATTTGAAGAAATAATGACAGAAAACTTCCCCCACCTGGTGAAAGAAATAAGACTTACAAGACCAGGAAGTGCAGAGAACCCCAAACAAAAGGAATCCAAAGAGGACCACACCAAGACACATCATAATTAAAATGCCAAGAGCAAAAGACAAAGAGAGAATATTAAAAGCAGCAAGAGAAAAACAGTTAGTTACCTACAAGGGAGCTCCCATACGATTGTCAGCTGATTTCTCAACAGAAACTATGCAGGCCAGACAGGAGTGGTAAGAAATATTCAAAGTGATGAATAGCAAGAACCTACAAACAAGATTACTCTACCCAGCAAAGCTATCATTCAGAATCGAAGGGCAGATAAAGAGCTTCACAGATAAGAAAAAGCTAAAGGAGTTCATCACCACCAAACCAGTATTATATGAAATGCTGAAAGGTATTCTTTAAGAAGAGGAAGAAGAAGAAAAAGGTAAAGATAAAAATTATGAACAACAAATACATATCTATCAACAAGTGAATCTAAAAATCAGGTGAATAAAAAATCTGATGAACAGAATAAACTGGTGAATATAATAGAATCAGGGGCATAGAAAGGGAGTGGGCTGACAATTCTCAGGGGGAAAGGGGTGTGGGGGGTGCGGGAAGAGACTGGACAAAAATCGTACACCTATGGATGAGGACAGTTGGGGGGAGGTAAGGGCAGAGGGTGGGGTGGAAACTGGGTGGAGGGGAGCTATGCGGGGGGGGGAAAGAGGAATAATTGTAATAATCTGAACAATAAAGATTTATTAAATTAAAAAAAAATAAAAACAAAAGGACTGTCCTAGGAAGAAATAAATAAATAAATAAACAAACAAACAAATAAATTCTGGCTCTTTTTATTTAAAATAAATAAATAAAATATAAAATATATTTTTACTGATTCAGAGAGGAAGGGAGAGGGAGAGGGATATAGAAACATTAATAATGAGAGAGAATCACTGATTAGCTGCATCCTACATGCCCCCTACTGGGAATCGAGCCCACAACCAGGTATATACCTTCGACCGGAATCGAACCTGGGCCCCTTCAGTCCGAGGCCAACGCTTTATCCACTGTGCCAAACCAACTAAGGCAAGGCTAGATTTTCTTTACATACTTCCACCAAAATAATACATCCCAAAGGAATAAATGCAGAAGCAGATATGAGAATCTAGTTGTAAAGGTTAATTGTTTGTGTCACTTGACTGGACCACAGGGTGCCCAGATATTTGACTAAACATTATAGTAGGTATGTCTGGATGAGATTACCATTTGATCCATAGACTGAGTAAAGCAGCTTGCCATTCCAAATGTGGGCAGGCCTCATCCAATCCTTTAAAGGCCTGAATAGAACAAAAAGCTGAGTAAGAGAGAATTCCTTCTCTCTGCCTAATGGTCTTTGAGCTGGGACATTGGTCTTCCCCTGTCTTTGGACTTGGACTCAGAATGGAACATAAACCATCAGCTGGCCTGGTCCTCAGGCCTTTAGACTCAGGCTGTAACTATACTATCAGCTCTCCTGAGTCACCAGATCACAGATATTGGGAATTCTCCATGATTACATGAGCATATACAGTGTGTGTGTGTATGTGTGTGTGTGTGTGTGTGTATATACACACACACATATATACATATATATATATGGTGTATATATGTCTCCCACTGGTTTTATTTTTCTAATAGACCAACTGTTTTCTATGAAGCCTGACATTAAAGAAATATGCAAAAATGTTAAGCAATGCCACTCTTCCAATTAATTTTTTTTGTTGTTTGGGAAAATAGTCACTTTTCACTTTAAAATACATTATTTATGTTAATATATAATAGCTTTGGCATTTTAAATATTTTAATAATTAGTAAGCTAAATATCGATATAGATAACCCATATAAACAATAGAGAAATGGAATATTAAAGTAATTAATCTCTTTCCATTCTTCATAGCTAAATAAGAATTTCTCATACTGTTTACCAAAAGTAACACAGTTTACCAGTTATATAAGACATACCTGATCATCCCCAGAACCCTTCTGAGCTGTTTCTTCCAAAGAGACCACATTAGAATCAGAAATCTGTGTTCTACTATTTTCTTGAGATGATGACTGTTGCCATACATGACTGGTCAATGGAACAACCTGAAAGTCAAAAGCAGATTTAAATATAGTACTAACAAAATCTAACACAAATTTATTTCTCAATTGATAAACCTTTTCATATATATGACATTTCAACATCACAACCACTTATTCAAGTTATTATCCTCACTGAACTTATGATTATCCTGTTAACTCAATATACTTTTCAATAAACTACAGCAGTTCCTTAACTTCCTATACCACCAGAGGTAGAAGAAGCAAGCAGAGACATGCAAATTATATAAAAATCTTAATGTTTGAGATGCCTCAGAAATTAGCTCTAATAGTAAGGACTAAAATAAAAGTTAGGCTCATTTTATGAAACTGGTTGAAACAGGGCTCTCCCAGTTGTAGAAGACAGCAATAAAAGCTGTGACTGCTGCCCAAGGCTGAAACAATGCAAATGAAAAAGATCAGATGCAATCAAACAAAAATGAACTAGGTCAAGTCACTCTCTGGTTCAGGGACTAATTCTCGAGATTTTACCCAATATCCCTGGAGAATAAAAACCCAAAGCTTCCAATATTAGACTTCTTCCTAAAAAAGCAGATACAAGGGACAGAGACAACCACAAAACACCAGGTAGAGAAGGGTGCACCAAAAATCAAAACAAAACAACACTCCTACTAAAAAGGTGATTACAAACTACACATTCAAAAGACATTTTAAAAATAAGAATATCTCAGAGTCTCAGAGAGATAAATTAAGAAGACACAATGGCCATAAAAAAGAAAGCTGTTATAAAACAGGCAGCTATGAGTCAAAAAAAGATGAATGCTGCCTGGCCAATGTGGCTCAGTGGTTGAGCATCAACCTATGAACCAGGAGATCACAATTCAATTCCTGGTCAGGGCACATGCCCAAGTGGCAGACTTGATCCACATCAGGGGCATGCAGGAGACAGCTGATCCATGATTCTCTCTGATCATTGATGTTTCTATCTCTCTCTCCTTTTCCCTTCCTATCTGAAACCAATAAAAAAAATATTTTTTAAAAAGATGAATGCTACTAAAAAATTAATAACAACAAATATAAAAGCCTGTGAAGGAAACCCAAGGTCATCAGATTTTCCCCCAGAATTACTGCTACTACACTAACAAAACATTTTTACAGAGCACATACAATAAGGTGTTTTTGATCATAGAAAGGCCAACTTAACTGAAAATCTATTCAATAACTAAAGAGAAAAAGGAGAGATTTCTAAGATATAAAGTGTTCCAAGAGGTTTTTCTCAAAATACAGAGCACCATGGAACACACCCACGTTGCTTCGATGGCAATTTTTAAAAGATAAAGAAAAACAAAGAAAGCTGTTATGCAAACTCATTTTGGCAATCTGAAATACCTAAATATATAACAATTCAGCCAATGTTTTGGCACAGGAAAGAAGCCCTCCAGGAAAGAATGAAAATTCAAAATGGCTATTCACTGTAGCTAAATAATGCGAGGGGTGGAGCATGAGGGGTCTTGCCTTTGAAACAGCTGATTCATAACAGCTTACAAAGAGAGGATTCAATTCATTAGAATCCTATATAATAAAAGGCTAATATGCAAATCGACTGAACAGTGGAATGACCGGTTGTTATAACGTGCACTGACCACCAGGGGGCAGATGCTCGAGGCAGGAGTTGCCCCCTGGTGGTCAGTGCATTCCCACAGGGGAAGCTCCACTCAGCCAGAAGCCCTGAGCCAGGCTCATGGCTGGCGAGCGCAGAGGCAGTGGCAGGAGCTTCTCCCACCTCTGTGGCAGCCCTAAGGATGTTCGACTGATGGCTTAGGCCCACTCCCCTGCGGGCTCCCAGACTGCGAGAGGGTGCAGGCTGGGCTGAGGGACACCCCCAACCCCTCAGCGCATGAATTTTGTGCACCGGGCCTCTAGTATTTGTAGAAAACTAATGCTACAATAGGAAGAAACTAGCAATTTGAAATTAACACAATGTGGAAGAAAAAGAACACTCCCCCTCACTTTATCAGTTGAAAGAAAACCTGAAAGTTAAAATTAAATGTTAGATGTTCTTATTTAAAAACCCATTTCCCAGCCCTAACCGGTTTGGCTTAGTGGATAGAGCGTCGGCCTGTGGACTGAAGGGTACCAGGTTCGATTCCGGTAAAGGGCATGTACCTTGGTTGCGGGCACATCCCCAGTAGGGAGTGTGCAAGAGGCAGCTGAATCGATGTTTCTCTCTAATCGATGTTTCTAACTCTCTATCCCTCTCCTGTAAAAAATCAGTAAAATATATTTTAAAAAAACAAAAATTTCCTAGAATTCCTCATTTTTATTGTCTACCTGATTGTTCTGACTTTATCAAGTAACGAGAGGCCCAGTGCATGATTGAATCATGCACGTGTAGGGTCCCCTACACGCTCCAGCGTGGCGGAGGCTTCCGAAAGGCCTGGTGCCTGAGCAGACAGGCACCCAGCTCCCCTGCTTTTGATGGTCCACGACGGGACGTGAGCTCGCTGCCCCAGAGGCCCCTTCTGTTCCGCAGCACAGCCATGGCGCAGACGCTGAGCTCGCGCCGCCACTGGCGACGCGAGCTCAGCGTCCTGCAGGCCCAATCGGCTACCCCGGCCACCCCGAGTCCCGCCCCCTGCACCTCCCTCTGGCCCAATCGTGGGCGTAGCGGAGTGATGGTAATTTACATATTACCATTTTATTAGGTAGGATTAATTTCTAATACATGTTTGATCAGCTTTCCCACAGTTGCCTCTGGATAGTAGGGTAACCCAAATACTTGACGGAGGATTCTTAAAATAAGTGCTTCAAAACTAAACAGGTGTCATCAGCAATTCTCTGATCTGAGATTAAATGCCTTTACATATAAATTAACTTTTAAAGAGTACTTCCCTAAGTCAGTTTTTAATATTAAAAGTTAAGGACTTCTGCCCTTGTCCAGTTGCTGAGTTGGTTGGAGCGTCATTTAGTACACTAAAAGGTTGTGGGTTTGATTCCTGGCCAGGACATGTGCAGGAGGCAACCGATTGATGTTTCTGTCTCTCTCTCTAAAAATCAATATAAACATATTTCGGGTGATGATTACATAAATAAAAAGTTAATGGACTCCAACTATATACCCTCTAGAAGAGAAGTAGTTTGATCTAAGGACATACATAGGCTGAAAGTAAAAGAATGGGAAAATTTTTCATGCAAATGGAAACCAAAAGAGGACAGCCGTGTCTGTGCTAGTAATAGACAAAAAGACTTTAAATCAATAACTGTTACAAGTGACAGAGGAGGACATTTTATAACAACAAAAGAATCAATTCACCAAGAACTTATAACAAGTATTTATACACCAAATCTCAGAGCTCATAAATTACAAAGTTTGATATTACAATGATATTAAGAGACTTCAATACCTCACTTTCAATAATGGATAGAACAATCAGATCGAAGAACAAGGAGATAGAGGAACTGAACTCTATAGACACTGGACCTAATAGAAATAAACAGAACACTCCACTCAACAACAGCAGAATATGCATTTCTCAAGTACACATGAAATATCCTTCAGGATAGAACACATTAAGCACAAAACAAGTCTTAACAAATTCAAGAAGATTGAACTCACACACACCTATCTTTTCCAATCACAATGGGATGAAACTAGATATCAACAGCCCAAGAAAAACTGAAATTCCACAAATATATGAAAATTAAACAATATACTCTTAGAAAAACAACAGGTCAAACAAGAAGTCACAAGGAAAATTATAAAATACTTTGACATAATGACAATTTAAAAATACCAAAATTTATGGAATGCAACAAAAGCAGAGGTAAGAGAAAGTTTATGGCTGGCTGTAAGGTTATATATGTATATTTTTATAGGCAAGATCAGCCCTGGCCAGTGTGGCTCATTTGGTTGGAGCACTGTCCATACACCAGAAGGTAGCAGGTTTGATTCCAGGTCAGGGCATATATCCAGGTTGTGGGTTTGATCCCCAGTTGGGGTGCGTGTGGGAGGCAGCCGATCAATAATTCTCTATCATTGATGTTTCTACCTCCCTCTCCATTCCTCTCTGAAATCAATAAAATACACACACACACACACACACACACACACACACACACACACACACATATATTAAAAAACAAAACTACATTATAAAGCTATGTAATTAAAACAGTATGGTAGTGACCTAAAAACAGACAAATACCTAAGAAACCTGAAACACCAATCAGAAAGAATGTGTCACTCCTATGTTTATAGCAGCACAATTTACAATAGCTAAGATCTTCAACAGTCCAAGTGCCCATCCTTAGAAAAGTGGATAAAAAACTGTGGTACAGCTCTAGCTGGTTTGGCTCAGTGGATAGAGCGTCGGCCTGCAGACTGAAGGGTCTCAGGTTCGATTCCAGTCAAAGGCATGTACCTTGGTTGCGGGCACATCCCCAGTAGGGGGTGTGCAGGAGGCAGCTGATCGATGTTTCTCTCTCATCGATGTTTCTAACTTTCTATCCCTCTCCCTTCCTGTCTGTAAAAATCAATAAAATATATTTTAAAAACAAAACACAAAAACTGTGGTACATTTACACCATGGAATACTATGCAGCAGTGAAAAAGAAGGATCTCTTACCCTTTGAGATAGCATGGAGGGACCTGAAGAATATTATGCTAAGCTAAATAAGCGAGTCAGAGAAAGACAAGTATCACATGATCTCACTCATATGTGGAATCTAATAAACAAAATAAATTGATGAACAAAATAGATCTAGAGACACAGAAGCATGGAATAGATGGTCAAATCGAAGAGGCAAGGCAAGGGGAAGGGGGAGGGGAGGGGAAGGAGGGAGGAAAAGGGAGGAGGAGGGGGAGAGATCAACCAAAGAACTCAGACGCATATATGCATAACCCATGGATACACACAACGGGTGGTGAAGGCGTGGGGTGGGGGGCGGGCTAGAAGGGGCCAATGGGGTAAAAAAGGGAATATATGTAATATTGTCAACAACAAAGATTTTTTAAAAATAGCCCAGCCGGTTGTGGCTCAGTGGTTGAGAATGGACCATGCAGAAGGCAGATGATCAATGATTCTCATCACTGATGTTTCTATCTTTCCCTTTTCCTTCTTCTCTGAAATCAATAAAAATATATATATTTTTAAAAACTACAATGAGAAATCACTTCACACTAATCAGGATGGCTACTATTAAAAATAGTAATTATTATTATTGGTCAGGATATTGAAAAACTGGAACCTTCGTTGGTAGGATATAAAATGATACAATCACCACAAAAAAACAGAACAGAGATCCCTCAGGAAATTAAAACCAAAACTACTATATGACCCATATGATCCCACAATCGCACTTCTGCGTATATATCCAAAAGAACTGAAGGCAAGTCACTTTGCAAGAAAGTTTGTCAGTTCCTCACAAAATTAAACATACTCTTATTACTCTATTACTAAAATTGGAAATTAAAGAGGGGACTTGACTACTGACACTACAGATATACACAGAGACGATCCCTAACTTATAGTTCAGCTTACAAATTTTCAACCTTACGATGGTGGATATCTTATATGTTCAGTAGAAACCATACTTCAAATTTTGAATTTTGATCTTTTCCCAGGCTAGCAATATGCAATATGATACTCTTGTGATGCTGGGCAGCAACAGCAAGCCTCAGCTCCAAATCAGCCACAAGATTATGAGGATAAATAACCAATAATCTACAATGTACTGTGTTGCCAGCATTTTTAAATATCATGTTTTATGTTTTTATATCCCATCATGCCAACAAAATGCCCATCTGTGCCTCTTGCTTCTGGTGAGAAGAGGAAGGCAATTAAAACTTATGATGGGGCTACATCCCAATAATGTAAGTGTTCTCAGCACATTTAAGGTAGGCTAGGCTAAGCTATGATGTTCTGTAAGTTAGGTGTATTAAATGCATTTTCAACTTATACACAACTTACAATGGGCTTACTGGAACTGAGCCCCATTTAAAGTCAAGGAGCATCTGTACTATGATAACATACATAACTGAATGTTAAGAAATTTGTTAAGTTAGAGCAGAGGTCCTCAAACTTTTTAAACAGGGGGCCCGTTCACTGTCCCTCAGACCGTTGGAGGGCCGGACTACAGTTTAAAAAAACTATGAACAAATTCCTATGCACACTGCACATATCTTATTTTGAAGTAAAAAAACAAAACGGCAAAAACACCCGCGGGCCATAGTTTGAGGACGCCTGAGTTAGAGGAAATGGACAAACACCTGAAAAAATCACAAATTACTGAACCTGACTCAAGAAGGAATAGGTGCCCTAACCGGTTTGGCTCAGTGGATAGAGTGTCGGCCTGCGGACTGAAGGGTCCCAGGTTCGATTCCAGTCAAGGGCATGTACCTTGGTTGCAGGCACATCCCCAGTAGGAAAGTGTGCAGGAGGCAGCTGATCGATGTTTCTCTCTCATCGATGTTTCTAACTCTCTATCCCTCTCCCTTCCTCTCTGTAAAAAATCAATAAAATGTATTTAAAAAAAAAAAAAAAGGAATAGGTGATCTGAGTAGACCTGTATAGCAAGAAAATAGTATAAATTTATAATTAAAATATTTTCCAAAAAGAAAAGCCCAAACACATATGATAAAATCTACCAAACACTCAAAAATTATTAATTCTGATCCTTCAAACTCAAAAACAGAAGGAACACTTGCAACGCATTTTATAAAGTCAGTATTACCCTGATACTAAACCAGACAAAAACATCACAAGGAAACTATAAATCAGTATCTTGGAAATACATATGCAAAAAATTAAAAAGAAAATACTAGGTAAATTAGTATATTTGTGTTCCTATATCCAGCAACATATAAAATATTTATATATCATGATGCTGTAAATTATCTTCAGAATGCACAAATGGCTTAGCAACCCAATATCAATTAATATAATACACCAATTAATAGCATAATTTGACAAAATCTAACACCCTTTTCATGGTAAAACACTCAACAAACCAGCAATAAAAGAACACTTTATCAATCTGGTAAAGCCATCTATGAAAAACCTACAACTAACATCATACTTTTGGTGAAAGACTGGGTTTTTTCCCATTACAATCAAGAATAAGTCAAGGATATCCTCTCTCACCACTTCTATTCAACATTATACTGGAGGTTCTAGTCAGGGAAATTAGGGGAAAATAAATAAATAAAAAGGTATCCAAATTGAAAAAGAAGAATAAAACTATACGTACTTGTATTTTACATGTATCCTAGGGAGTCTATTAAAAATCTCTTAGAACTAATAAATAAGTTCAGCAGTTGCAGAATAAAAGATCAATACACAAAAGTCAATTGTCTTTTTATACACATTCAATGAACGATCCAAAAATGGGAGGAAAAATTTCACTTACAATAGCACCAAAAAGAATAAAATACTCAGAGTAACCTAACTTATACTGAAAACTATGAAACATTATTCAACAAATTTACAGAAGATCTAAATAAATAAAAAGATAACCCATGATACTAGATCAGAAGACCTAATGTTAAGATGACAATACTTCCAAATTTTGTATTCCTATCAAAATACCAGCTGACTTTTTAACAAGCTGATCCTAAAGTTCATATGTAATTACAAGGAATCAAGAATAGCCACACACACAAAAAAAAATTCTTGAAAAAAAGGATGAAGTTAGAGGACTCATACATCTCCATTTCAAAACTAACTACAAAGCAATAGTAATCAAAATGTGTGGCATGGCATTCAAAATGGAACTGAATTAAGAATTTAGAAATAAACTCAGATATCTATGATCAACTGATTTTCAACAAGGATGCTAAGAGTTATCAGTTGGGAAAGAATAGCCTCTTCAACAAATGGTGTTGGGACAACTGGTAGCCACATACAAAAGAATGAAATTGAACTCTTTTCTCACACCACATATAATAATTAACTGAAAGTAGTGAACACACAATACAACATACAGATGATGTATTGTAGAATTGTACACCTGAAACCTATATAATTTTATTAACCAACTAGAGGCCCAGTGCACGAAATTCATGCACTGGAGGGGGGGGTGTCCCTCAGCCCAGCCTGCACCCTAGCAGTTCAGGAGCCCTCAGGGGATGTCCAACTGATGGCTTAGGCCTCCTCCCCAGGAGGAGTGGGCCTAAGCCGGCAGTCGGACATCCCACCACTGCTGCTGCACTTGCCAGCTGTGAGCCTGGCTCAGGGATTCTGGCTGAGCGGCACTCCCCCTGTGGGAGCACACTGACCACCAGGGGGGCAGCTCCTGCATTGAGCATCTTCCTCCTGGTGGTCAGTGCACGTCATAGCAACTGGTCGTTCTGCCGTTCGGTCAATTTGCATATTAGCCTTTTATATAGGATTTCACCTCAACAAATTCAATAAATAAATGAATAAATTGTTGACAAAAAATTAACTCAAGCCCGGCCAATGTGGCTCAGTGGTTGAGCATAGAACTATGAACCAGGATGTCACAGTTCGATTCCAACAAGGGCACTTGCCCAGGTTACAGGCTCGATCCCAGTAGGGGGCATGCAAGAGGCTGCTAATCAATGATTCTCTCTCATCTTGATGTTTCTATCTATCTCTCCCTCTCCCTTCCTCTCTGAAATCAATAAAAATATATTTTATAAAAATAAATCTGGGGAAACAGTAAAAGATAAAAACTGAAATAATGAATTAAATGATGAAAAGAAATAGAATTAAAATTAAATCCAAGATGTTTCCTTGGATAAAAATATAAGTAAACCCCTAGCTATCAGATCAGGGAAAAATAAAGCATAATTACACAAAACAGGACTGAGAAATGGAAATAACCACAGATGCAATTGAAAAAAATTTTAAAAAATACTATGTAGTACTCTATTACAATTAACTAGAAAATCTTACTGAAATTATTTTCTAGAAAAATCAGAAATTACCAAAATTAACCCGAGAAAAGTGAGTCTATATAGACTATCACCTTGAAAGGAATCCAGACTCAAAGTAGTTTCACTCATGATTATTTTTTCAAACATGCAAGAAATATTCATATATTACTTAAACTATTCCAGGGCATAGAAAAATAAAAATCTTCCCAATTTCTTGTATGAAAATGGCATAATAATAAGGTCAAATTTGACAAAGGCAGGTCAAGGAAACAATTTTTTTTTAAACTTAAAACCATTATCATTTATAAAATATCTGCAAATAAAATCCAGTAGTTCCTTAAGAGAAAAGCACACTATAACTAATAGTTTTTATCCTAGGAGCACATGAAAAGATTAAGAACAAAGTATATATTAATAGGTCAAAAAAGATTAAGAACTGTGCCATGTAAATGAATCTGGAGATAGGGAACAGGTTCCCCAAGGTGCCCTAGCATCCAGCACAATGCATGGCCAGTGGGGAATGCTCAGTAATATACGTATATGCTCAATGCATTGAAGACCCACTGGAATACTTACTAAGCAAAACAACTATTATTCTTTAATGATCAATAGTCCATAGCATCACTAGCTAACAGAACTTTCTGTGATGATGAAACTATTTTACATCTGCATTTTCCAATAGGGTAGCCACTAGTCAAGTGTGGTTACTGAGCACTTGAAAAGCGGTTAGTACGTATTTTTATTTTATTTATTTTATTTTTATTTGATGTAAAGAGACGCACGTGGCTAGTGACTACTGAATTGAACACAGACAGCACAGGTCTATCTAGAGTCTTTCCCATTGTTGTACTTTGTTTCACTCTGCAGTTCACATCTCGGCCAAGGGCAGTTCTCAACAATCAAACCCTAGGCTTCGTTTTGTTCCCATAACGGACGTTGCACAGAACAGAAACTTTAATAAACGATGGCTTGATACCAGAACCGCATAGCAAACTTGTTTTCTCCCTAAAAAGCAATCAATTAAACGCAAGTGTTTTCAAAATCGTCCAGATCTTCAGGACCCAGCCATAAAAACAGCTCTTTCTCCACTGCATATTAATCTTGTGCTTCAGTTTTCTAGACTGTTTGGAGCTGCGGGGCCAAAGTAAGACTCGTGCGTTGCTAAGTCGCTCTCCTACTTGCTGGGGACGACCCCTTTATTGCTACAAACCGGGGCCCAGAGAAGCACCATCTGCGAGGAGCCCCCAGAGACGAACTATTCACGCGGTTTACCTAATCCACACCGCTCCCTCGGGGGGTGTCCTTCACTCAGGCAAACTAATCTCCTAATTGTCTTCCCCACACGATCGTCCCTCGGCAACCACCTTCTCCCCACTCCCACACCGCCCTCTTCCCCTCCTTCGGGGCACGGTAAGCCCCACCTCCTCCCAGAAGCTTTCCTTAACTGCAAGAGCGGGGAACACCGGCTCCTCTGAACACCTGGCCTAATTCAAAAAGCCCGGGAACTACCGAGAGAAACAAGAGAGGTCTCTGCCAGGAAGCACGGGCGACCGTGCGACCGTCGTAGTCAGCCAGAACCTCACAAGCCTTCAGAAGCGCGACTCTGTGCCAGGCACGGCGACAGGCAGCGAGCAGGAGGCAGCCCCGTCAGAGAGCCGGCCGAGCGCTCGGGGACGACCCGTCACCCTGCCCGACCGCGCGCGGCGCCTCTGCCCCGCCAGGCCCACCTCCTCCGGGCCGCACCGCTCCCCCTCGGAGTAGCGGTGCTTCGGCGGCGGCGGCGGAGGCAAAGTCCCGCCGGGGTGCGCCTGCAGCCAGGCCTTGGCCTCGTCGTCTTCCTCGCAGTCGTCCGAACTCTCCTCCGGCTGGCTCTCGTAGTTGAAGTCCGTGTCCAGTTCCCGCTGCTCCTCTTCCTCCACGTCCTCCACCATCACCACCTCGTCCTCCTCTAAGCTCTCCGCCTCCTCCTCCTCCTTCGCCTCCTCGTCCTCGTCCTTTACCTCCTCCTCCTCCTCCTTGGCCTCCTCCTCCTCCTCCTTCTCCTCCTCCTCCTCCTCGAGCTCGCCGGGCCAAGGCAGGTCCTCAGGCTCCATCTTGGCGTCTCGCTCTCGGAGGCTGAGGAGGAGGGGGAGAGGGGAGAGGGGAGGGAGGGGAGGGGAAGAGAGCCGACTGGCGGTTGCGGCCTCACGCAGGCGCAGAGACCGCCGCCGCCTCCCGCCCCGCGCGGCGCCGCGCGGAAGGGGCGGGGCTGAGAGTGAGCGCGCGCGTTGCTAAGGACGCCCCGCGGGGGCCGGCGGGAAGGCCGGGGGCGGGGCGGAGGGAGCGGCAGGTGACGCCACGCCTCGGCCCCGTCACCGAGGCTCTGGATCACAGTACTGTTAAGCTCACAATAAACCCCGACTGGGCTCCTCTCACGGGAGGGGAGAGTTTAGTCCTCGGCTGGGCCGGGCCAGAGCTGAATTTTGACCCTGCACCCAGGGGAGACCAGACCCGAGGGCAAAACGATGGCAGTCAAACCTGCACATTAGTAATTTTTAAAGGTTGAGTGCCTAAGGTGTGACAGGCTGTATGATGGGCACTTGAAACTAACAAGGGCAGTAGAGGCGTTAAGTAAGGAGTGGGCGCTAGAATCAGAAAAATGGGAGTTTGAGTCCTAACATCGCCACTTAAAAGTGGTCTTACTGAGCCTCTATCAAATGAGGATAATGGGCCATTGAATAGGATGGTCGTGATAATCAAAGGAAGTAAGGACTTAGTGGTAGGTATTATTCGTTGACTACTATACAGTAAATCAAGTAACTCATTAAACGCTTGCAGTTCTATGAGACAAGTGTCATTTCATGTTATATTTGAAGAATCTAAGGCCCAAAGCCTCTTACCTAGTAAATGGCTGGTTGAGTCAATACCATCTCTATAAGTCCAGTAATTGCCCAGACCTATCAGCTAATAAAGGATAAAGGAGTAAATATTTATTCTGATAGCACATATGTTTTAGTATAGTCAATGATTTTGAAATGCTTTAGAAATAACGATTTTCTGAGCACTTCAGGAACCCCTGTAAAATGAATGGCAAATTAAAGAATCCTTAGGTGCTTTGCTATTACTAAGGATATGGCCATAATCAAAGTGGACTCCAGCCAATAGTCTTCATGGTATTACCCACAATAGCAGAGATAAATTGGCAATGATACTGAACCAACATTGGTGGAGTAATTTTTAGGGGTATTGCCAAGGATGTATGTCCTATCCGCCAATGACTAGATCCTGGCAAAATTATAAAGGTAGATTGTGGACTGGAGCCCAAAGTGTCAGGGCTCTTTTAAACACCTTTCAATGGAATATGAGTACAGTTGATCCTTGAACAACAAGGGCTTGAACTGTGCAGGTCCACTTATATGCTGATTTTTTTTTCTATAAATTGCTCTAACCGGTTTGGCTCAGTGGATAGAGCATCGGCCTGCGGACTCAAGGGTCCCAGGTTTGATTCCGATTAAGGGCATGTACCTTGGTTGCGGGCATATACCCAGTAGGGAGTGTGCAGGAGGCAGCTGATTGATGTTTCTCTCTCATCGATGTTTCTAACTCTCTATCCCTCTCCCTTCCACTCTGTAAGAAATCAATAAAATATATTAAAAAAATAAATACTATAAATTATTTTATCTTATGATTTTTAACAGTTTCTTTTATGTAGCTTACTTTAGTGTAAGTATATAGCATGTAATACATATAACATACAAAATATGTGTTAATCCTGTTTATATTATTGGTAAGGCTCTGGTCAATAGTAGGCTATTAGCAGTTAAGTTTTTGGGAAGTTAAAAGTTATGCAGGGAACCCCGCCAGTATTGCTCAGTGTTTGAGTATCAACCTATGACCCAGGAGGTCATGGTTCGATTCTGGTTAGGGCCCATGCCAGGGTTGCAGGCTCCATCCCCAGTGTGGGGCTTGCAGGAGGCAGCTGATCAATGATTCTCTCTCATCGATGTTTCTCTCCCCTCTCTCTCTCTCTCTCTCTCTCTCTCTCTCTCTCTCTCTCTCTCTTCCTTTCTGAAATCAATAAAAATATTATACACACACACACACACACACACACATATTTTAAGTTATACAGGGATTTTCAACTGTGCAGGGTGGGTAGGGAGGTCTTCTGCTCTTTGCCTTATGGTTAAACTTCAAACCCAATTAAGATTTCCTTCTTCTATAATAGACAGCTTTTTGCTCTCCTCACCATATGTCTAATGTGACACAGGCCTGAGAGACTGTTTAGACTGGACCTGCCCACTAATGGGGCAGAGAATATATTCATGTTAATCAAAGTGTGGTCCACAGACTACCTTTATCAGGATTACCTGATGTATATGTTTTATGAAGAATCCCAGCTCCCATTGCCCATCGAATAAGATTTAGGAAGTCTGGGTTGGCACCCAGGATCTGATTTTTAATACCATACCACCCCCAAGTAATGCTGATGCACAATAGTGATTGAGAACCACTCCTTTCTTTTCCCTGTCAAATATCAAGGACAATACAGTTCTTCTCCACCTACTGCAGAAAATCATCCCTCTCCCTGCCACCTTGCAGCCAGGGCATGGACATGTGACCTAGGGTCACACATTCAGATGCTCCCATCTGTGACTTTTACTCTTTTTGTTGTTGTTGTTAATCCTCACCTGAGGATATTTTTCTATTGATTTTTAGAAAGAGTGGAAGGGAAGAGGAGAGACACAGAGAAACATCAATGTGAGAGAGACACTTCCAATAGGTTGGGGCCAGGGATTGAGCCTGCAACCGAGGTACATGCCCTTGACTGGAATCAAATCCAGGACCCTTCAGTCCATGGGCTGACACTCTATCCACTGAGCCAAACTGGCCAGGGCTGTGACTTTACTCTTAAGGGTTAAAGCAGGAACAGTTCAGAACTTTGTTACTCGAAGCATATTCTGGGTAGCATCACCCCAGAGCTTAGTAGAAATGCAGAATCATAGGCCCCAATGAGACCTACTTAATCTGCATTTTTCAATTGATTTTTAGAGAAAGGCAGGAGAAAGAGAGAAACATCAATGTGAGAGAGACACATCAATTGATTGCCCAAGCAGGGGTCGAACTCAAAACTTGGGTATGTTCACTGACTGGGAATCACTCACCACCTTTTGGTGTACAGGATGGTGCTCCAACCAACGGAGCCATACCAGTCAGGGCCTGCATTTTAACAAAATCCCCAGGTGTTTCATAGGCACATTAAAGTACTAGCTTAGAACACATTCATAATATAGTGGTCTTGAGAGTTCAGCAGTAGCAATGGCCAATGGAACAAGCAGAAATATTCTCACCAACTGATGCTTTTTTGTTGTCATGTTTTTGAGAGAGAGAGAGGAGAAATAGAGAGAAATAATGGTTTGTTGTTCCACTTATTTAGGCATTCATTGGTTGATTCTAGTATGTGCCCTGACCAGGGATCAAACCCCCAACTTTGGCATATTGGGATGATGCTCTAACCAACGGAGTTACCTGGAACAGTTCAGAACTGGTTTTTATGGCATGACCTTAGTCATGGGTCCTGCTCCCCAGCCTTCCTTGGTTCTTGCCTTTCTTGGTCAGCTAATGTAATGCTGTGTAATAAGCAATCACAAAATCTCAGTGACCTATAATAAAAAGCACTACTTCTTGCCTTTGCACCAGCTGGGTGTCTGGGCATGGCTGTTTCAGGCTACAGTGTATGAGTTGGCTGTGGTGCCTTGACTCCACCCTGTCTTTCATTATTTGGGGACCAGCAGGTTACCTTGAGAATGCTTCTTCCAGCCCTGACCGGTTTGACTCAGTGGATAGAGCGTCGGCCTGCGGACTAAAGGGTCCTAGGTTCCATTCCGGTCAAAGGCATGTACCTTGGTTGTGGGCACATCCCCGGGGGGGGAGGGTGCAGGATGCAGCTGACTGATGTTTCTAACTCTCTATCTCTCCCTTCCTCTCTGTAAAAAAATCAATAAAATATATATATATATATATATATATATATATATATATATATATATATATATTTTTTTTTTTTTTTTTAAAAGAAGCTTCTTCCATGACAGAGGTAGGAAGCTCCATAACAAATTTTTAGAAACAAATGCCTCTTAAGGGCACAGGCACTTCCTCCCACAATTCATTGGCCAAAGCAAATCACATGGGCCCCTCAGCCATTAAATAAAAAAATGAAATTTTACCATTTGCGACAGCATGGATAAACCTAGAGGATATTATGCTAGATGAATAAGTTAGCCAGATAAAGATAAATACCATATGTTTCACTTACATGTGGAATCTAAAGAATAAAATAAATGAACAAATAAAATTGAAACAGACTCATAGATACAGGAAGTGTCTGATAGTTGTCAGAGGGGAGGGGGATTCAGGGACTGGGTGAAAAAAGTGAAGCAATTAAGATGTACAAATTGGTAGTTACAATTTGTTCTTGCGGATATAAAATACAGCATAGGGAATATAGCCAATAATATTGTAATTACTATGTTTGGTGCCAGGTGGGTACTGGAAATACCGGAGTGAACACTTTGTAAAGTATATAGCTGTCTAACCACTGTGTTGTACATTTGAAACTAATACAAAATAATATTGAATGTAAACTATAATTGGAAAAAAAAAGACTAAAAAGTGATATAATCCTTTTCTGATTGAGAAGGTAAAAAAGAAATCAGATGAGCCAATCCAACATATTTCCCCCATGGAGGTTGATAGAGAGAAAATAAATTTACTGAATGAGCCAAGCTGGCGTGGTTGCATGTCTACCTATGAACCAGCAGGTCACAGTTTGATTCCCTATCAGGGCACATGCTAGGTTGCGGGCTTGATCCCCAGGGTGGGGTGTGCAGGAGGCAGCCAATCAATGACTCTCTTTCATCCTTGTTGTTTCTAACTCTCTCTCTCTCTCCCTCTCCCTTCCTCTCTGAAATCAATAAAAATGTATTTTTTTAAAAATTTACTGAATGATAAGCATAACATAAGATACCACCCCTTTTCCAAGCCTGGTATCCAGCCTTCCCACTGGTTCTAGGAGCCCTACAATAGCTCTCTCTAGTACAATATTGCTGAAGCTATCAAGAGTCAGCTTCTGTTGACTGAAACCAAAAACACTCACTGATCCACAGGAGGAAGTCTAAGCCAAAAGGAAGAAGAGGTGTAGCCCTGGGGTACAGCTGTCAGACTTGGAGAGGCACTCAGAGACTAGGTGCCCAAAACGGTTAGATGGCGTAAAGGGGTGGATAAAGAAACAGGAGGTCTTAACTGGAGACCAAAATATTGATGTTTAAAAGGCCCCAGGTGTGGTTATAAGAGTGAGTTTCTGAAACAGGTTTTCCTGTGTAGTCATTAAAAATCCCTAGGATGGAGGGAGCATTTGAGATTTTGCTCCCCTATGTATGTTGTCAGTTTGACTCAAACTCATAAGTTTTTTTAAAAAAAAACAACCTAGGATGGAGACAAATGCTGAATTATAGAGAAGGTGGGTCAGATACCACTTTCTCCCAGCACACTGTTCAGATAAGTGACAAGGAGTGCCATATGGACATCAAAGGGACCGAACAATGTTTCTCTCTCACATCGATGTTTCTTTCTTTTTCTTTTTTTAAAAAATATATTTTTATTGATTTGAGAGAGGAAGGGAGAGGGAGAGAGAGATGGAAACATCAATGATGAGAGAGAACCATTGATTGGCTGCCTAATGCACGCCCCCTACTGGGCATAGAGCCCACAACCCGGGCATGTGTCCTTGCCAAAATTGAACCTGGGACCTTTTAGTCCGCAGGCTGACTCTCTAGCCACTGAGCCAAACCAGCTAGGACCAATGTTTCTCTCTCTCTCTCTCTCTCTCTCTCTCTCTCTCTCTCTCTCTCTCTCTCCCCCCTTGGTCTCGCCCTCAAAATCAATTGAAAACGCACACACACATATCATTGGTTGAGAATTAAAAAAAAAGAAGAGAAAGTGCAATACAGCTTCAAGCCAAGTCTCTCTGGTCACACAGTCTATGCTACTTCCCATGGAACCATACAGTGTAGAAGCTCCCAGGGGGACAGGAGGAGCAAGCACAGTCCAAGTCCTCACCCTGTTGTAAGTGGGACATGAGAAACTGTCAACATCTGCAGATGCTGCAAGGACAGCTATGCCCTCAGCCGCAAACAGGGTGTCAGTTAAGGACAGGGTGAGGTAAGAGACTGTGAGGGCAGGGAAGGTTGTCTACGACTGTGGGACAGCTTTGCAGGAAGGAGGCCCGCAGTGTAGAACTAGCCAAAGAAGACGGGCAAAAGTGTGCAAACGAAAGCCCTGCAATGAGAGGAAAGGGGAGGAGCTTGCATTTTTTTAACATGGCTGAAAATGAAAGAACTTAGGTATGAAACTAGTTGCCATCATAGTCCATTCTCTACAGGAGAACAAGAGTGACCCAGTTAAATCATTAATCTGAGCATTTCATATCTCTATTCAAAACCCCGCAAAGGCTTTCAACCTCACTCAGAATGAAATCCAAAGTCCTAACCATGGCTTTTAAGAGTCTACATGATCTGGCTCCAGGGCTAAATCCCTGCCCATTTCCCTTGCTCACCTCACTCCAGCCACCCTGACCTCCTGACATTTCCAAAAGTTGGAAAGCCTCTCCCACCTCAGGGTCTTGTACCTGCTGTTCCCACTGCCTGGAACACACTTCCATAGAGTCTGCTCACATGGTCAGAGAGGCCTTCTCTGATGACCAGATATACCCACACCCTTACCCATGCTTTATTTTTCTTCTTAGTACTTATCACCAGCCAATATTTGTTTACTGTCTGTCTCCCCCAACTAGGACGCAAGCTCCATGAAAGAAGTGGGGGTTTTTGATGTGTGTGTGTGTGTGTGTGTGTGTTTGGTGTGGGGTTTTTTTTTTGCATACCACTGCATGCCTAGTGCCTAAAACCACGTTGGGCATATATGGAAGTGCTTGATAAACATTACTAAATGAAATTGGCTGGGCCAAAGATTCTTAATAGAACTTCAGAATAAATTTGGTTTCACCAGGGCTGATAAAGATGTCTCCTACTGGGAAACCTTTAATTTCCTTTCCCAGCTGGCTGCTGGGGGCAGTAGGTGAGCTGAAAGTGAAGTGTACTCCAGGTGCCTGAGTGGGTGGAGGGAAAGCTGATTAGAACCTGCAGTTGAATCCTGGTGGCAAACTTTCCCTTAGAACGAGTCATTTCTATTGATGGTTAATAGCTTCATTTTAATAATGCTTTTATAATCAGAAAAAGAAAATTATTGAAGTTAATATGTGGCATACAAAGAAAGAAATTTTGTTTTATATGTGTTTGTCTCTCTCTCTCTGTGTGTGTGTGTGTGTGTGTGTGTGTGTGTGTGTGTATATATATATATATATATATATATATATATATATTATAATATAATATAATAAATTCAGTATATGATAAACCAGTAAGGACAACATGAAATATGCAATAAACTTCTATTCCTGTGAGTACAAAATTACTGTGTCAACTTGCTGATCCACTTACTGAGCCATATTGACTAGTTCACAGCTGGATGCTGTTGTCAGCAATTGGGTACTTAAAAGCGGTGGTAGCTGAGTCAAATTCAGTGAAAGGAAGTCCATACTAGTATTATTGAGTTCATACATAGTACCCTTCTCTGCCACTAGGACTGTCATTGTATAAACATAACAAAAACTATAGAAAGACGACATGCTGTTTTAGAAGTTGGGTTACCTTAGGAGATAATGTGGTAATATATGTGTGAGGGAAGGGAGGACTGTACCAAGGAGGAAAGACTACATTTGAAAATTACACGATGGATTCTAGGAAGGTGGCGGTGGCAGCATCAGCATAGTTTTTCAATCTCTACAAATCTCCACATAACAACAGCAGAACAATTAGACAGCAAAACCAAAGCACATGAAAAATATTTACAACCAGGGTTGCCCTATTGAACAAATAAAAATACAGGATTCCAAGTTACATTTGAATTTCAGATAAACAATGAATAATTTTTTTAGTATAAGTATGTCCCAAATATTGCATGAAAATAGAAAGGCTAGATTTAAATGGTAGCGGAGAACAGGGTCAGAAAACTCCAGAAAGCAAACCACCATATTTTTTAACACTACACCAAAACAACAGAAGAGGGAGCTCTATGAAATTAGAAAAGCTTTCCTAAACTCCATCTTATTTCTAAGTCCTAAAAAACCAATTTCACACAAAACTAAAAAACTGAATGATATCAAGGTCAAATCCCACACAAAAAATTATAAGAAAAAATAGAATAATAAGAATAACATCCCAAAGGACAATGAAAGCATGCCAAAAAGACGTGTCCACAAAACAGATCAAAATTATAACCTACTATTTCAAAATGAATATCATTTTAAAAAATGATAGAAAACAGAAAAAAAGAGTAAAATAGACTTGGGAAAACTCAGAAATGAGGTGATAGAACTCAATAATAACAAGTGGAAGAAATAATTTCACAAATAAAGGCTAAACTAGAAAAGGTACAAGAGCAAGTAGTAAATGCAACAGATAATACCTGAAGAAAAATAAAAAGTGAAAAAGAGAGGTATTTTTTAAATAAAAAAGAAGTGAAGAGCCTTAAAATGAAAAAGATTTGAAACTGCATATTGAAAGAGCATACCACATAGTTGAGATTATGACCCAGAGCAACCAATACCACACATTTTCCATTAAAGTCATTGAACTTTAAAGAAAGAGAAAATTTCTCTGTATATGTAGAAAAAAGAGCCTGTGATTTTTAAGGAAAAAATCAGATTATCATCAGAATTTTTTACAACAATATTTTATGCTAGGAAAAAAGAAAAAGGAGTAATATAAGACACTCAAGGAAAGAAAGCATGAAACAAAGATTTTAGACCACTCTAAATTAACTTTCAGTTATAAAGTACATGAATAAACTATTACCAGCAGAGATTGGTCATCTTCTGAAGATGACAGGGAACAAAGCCACAAAATATTATTGTCATGAACCCTTCCTGAAAAATCTATCAGAGAAAGAGCTTCAGACTACCAAATAACTATAGACATCGACATAAGGATGGGTGTTAGGCATTCAATATATAATTACCTGTAAAACTATGAATAAATGAGAGCAAAGAGGTAGAGTATTATATCTAACTAGAGGCCCCGTGCACGAAATTCGTGCATGGGTGTGTGTGTGTGTGTGTCCCTCAGCCCAGCCTGCACCTTCTCCAATCTGGGACAGCCCTCTCACAATCCAGGACTGCTGGCTCCCAACCACTCGCCTGCCTGCCTGCCTGATTGCCCCTATCTGCTTCTGCCTGCCAGCCTGATCACCCCCTAACCACTCCCCTGCCAGCCTGATCGACACCTAACTGCTCCCCTGCCGGCCCGATTGCCCCTAACTGCCCTCCCCTGCCAGCCTGGTCACCCCTAACTGCCCTCCCCTGTCGGCCTGGTTGCCCCTAACTGTCCTCCCCTGCAGGCCTGGTCGCCCCCAACTGCCCTCCCCTGATGGCCCAGTCACGCCTAACTGACCTCCCCAGCCTGGTCACCCCTAATTGCCTTCTCCTGCAGGCCTGGTCGCCCCTAACTGTCCTCCCCTGCTGGTCCAGCCATCCCTAACTGCCCTCCCCTGCAGGCCTGGTCCCCCCCAACTGCCCTCCCCTGCAGGCCTGGTCCCCCCCAACTGCCCTCCCCTGCAGGGCTTGTCCCTCCCAACTGTCCTCCCCTGCAGGCCTGGTCGCCCCCAACTGCCCTCCTCTGCCAGCCTGGTCACCCCTAACTGCCCTCCCCTGCAGGCCTGGTTCCCCCCAACTGCCCTCCCCTGCAGGCCTGGTCCCCCCCAACTGCCCTCCCTTTCAGGCCTGGTCCTTCCCAACTGCCCTCCCCTGCTGGCCTGATTGCCCACAACTGCCCTCCCCTGCCAGCCATCTTGTGGCGACCACCTTGTGTCCACATGGGGGCGGCCATCTTGTGTGTTGGAGTGATGGTCAATTTGCATATTACCTCTTTATTATATAGGATGGATACATACTCCGACAATGTTAAATTGGTTCAACTATCTTCTTTATTTTTACTTTTTTATTTAAGTATTTTATTTTTAAATATATTTTATTAATTTTTTACAGAGAGGAAGGGAGAGGGATAGAGAGTTAGAAACATCAATGAGAGAGAAACATCAATCAGCTGCCTCCTGCACACCTCCTACTGGGGATGTGCCCACACCAAGGTACATGCCCTTGACTGGAATCGAACCTGGGACCCTTCAGTCCGCAGGCCAACACTCTATCCACTGAGCCAAACCAGTTAGGGCTGGACAAGTTGGTTTTTAAGGTTCCTATGAGTTCTAGAGCCTAATAATCTGAATAAAAAGAAATAGAAATTGTATTAGAATGATTTAATTGCATAAGCCTTTTAACAGTTGTATATATGATCTGAGCACATTTATGCATGCATACTAAAAATTTATGTGTGTGTGTGTCATTCACAATCTGGCATGAAAAAGAATTCACCATATGTAGTTTAATGAAGGCATTTAATGGAAGAGCTACAGAGGTGTGGGCGGGATTACTGTACTCACAGACTCACCTTCCTTCTCCCCTCTCCCCAAGCCTGAAAAACAAGAAGCAAGAGCTGGAACTCAGGACAGGAGCTGTAGTTATAAAAGGACATAGCCACTTACACCAGATCCATTCATTTGTATGGCTGTGTAGATGACTATACCGCAATGCACTGATCCATTCTATTGTGGATGGATACTTGAGTTATTTCCAGATTTTCGTCCTTATAAAGAACGTTGCTAAAATATTCTTGGACCTGCTTCTTGGTGAACATATACACACTTTTCTGTTGGGTATATATGTAGGAGTGGAATTGCTGGGTCATAACATATATGAATCGTCAGTGTGGACTGCCCAAACTTTTTTCAAATTGCATGTACCAATCTACATCTCACTAACAGTATACAAGAATTCCTCTTGCTACATAGTCTCACCAACCCTTGCTGAAAAAGAAAGACAAAGTGGGAGGACCTACACAATCAGGTATAAACAGTTATTATAAAACTATAGTAACCGAGACAGAGTGATCTGGGGGGAAAGATAGATAAATAAGCCAATGGAGAAGAAGAGAGTCCAGAAACAGAGCCACACATATATGGATACTGAATTAATCACAAAAGGTAGCATTGCAGAGCCATAGAAAAAAAGATAGTCTTTTCAGTAGATGGTGTTGAATCAATTGAATTTACCTACCCCCAAAAAAGAAACTTGACTCCACTTCCCACCATACCCAGGAATCATTTCCAGGTGGATTGCAGATCTAAATTTGAAAGGTAAAACAATAAAGATTCAGAAGAGAGGATGGGAGAATATTTTCATGACCTGGGGGTGGAGTAAAAATTTCTTTAACAGGACACAAAAAGCATTTAACTAAGGAAGATCAATAAACTGGATTCCATTAAGATTAGGGAGCGTCACCCTAGCTGGTTGGGCTCAGTGGATAGAGCGTCGGCCCGTGGACTGAAGGGTCCCGGGTTCCATTCTGGTCAAGGGCACACACCTCGGTTGCAGGCTCAATCCCCAGCCCTGGTTGAGGTGCCTGCAGGAGGCAACCAATGGATGTATCTCTCTCACATCGATGTTTCTCTCTCTGTGTCTCTCCTCCTCCCTTACACTCTCTCTAAAAATCAATGGTAAATATCCTCAGTTGAGGATTAACAACAACAACAAAAAGGATTCAGGACTGTCATTCACTAAAGGACACCATAAAAGGAACCATAGTATATAAGCCACAGACTGGCAAGGGTATTTGTAACACATCATCTTAGTTCAGATTGCAGTAACGAAAATGCCATAGATTGGGTGGCTCACACAGTAAATATTTACACTGAGTGGCCAGATTATTATGATCTCTGAACACATAATAATCTGGCCACTCAGTGTATATACAGTATATATATATTAGAGGTCCAGTGCATGAATTCATGCATGGGTGGGGTCCTGACCAGGGGGAGGGGACATGGCCAGTTGGCCGGCCTGCCTGCTGGCCGAACTCCTGGTCGAGGGGACAATTTGCATATTAGCCTTTTATTATATAGGATATATACTGAGTGGCCAGATTATTATGTGTTCAGAGATCATACTAACCTGGCCACTCAGGGTATTTCTCACAGCTCTGGAGAGTAGGAAGGCCACAATCCAGTCACCTGAGAGTCCGCTTCCTGCTTCATACAGGGCTATCTTCTCTCTGAGTCTCACGTGGAAGAAGGGGAAAGAGAGCCCTCTGAGGTCTTTTCTTAAGAGCATTAATCCCATTCATGAAAGCTCCCCTCTCAAAACCTTATCACCTCCTGGAGTCCCTACCTCCTAATACCAGCGCATTGAGGGTTCGGATGTCAACAGATGAATCGGGGACATAAACAGTCAGGCATAGCACACATATAACTGACAAGGGGCGATTATTCAGATTACAGAAAGAACTCTTAGAATAAAAAAAATATAGCAACTCAAAGGAAAAAATGATCAATAGACTTCAATAGGCACTCCACAAAATAGGATATCCAAGTTGTTAATAAACATAATAAGGGCACAACCACATGCAAAACATGAGATATTATCTCACACCCACCAGAACGGCTAAAATTAAAATGACTGACAATATAGTGTTGGAGAGGATAGCAATGAGAACTCTCACACATATAAGTTGATACAATCCCTTTGGAAGTGAAAATAAATTTAAGTTGAAAATATGCTGTGACTCAGCAATTCTACTCCTACTCCTATACTCCAGAAATGTATACATGTGTGCTCCAAAAGACATGCAGAAAAATATTCGCTAACAATATGTTTCTTAATAGACAAGAATGGAAACAACCCAAATGTCCATTAACAAGATCAATCAACGAATTAGGGTATACTCGTGCAATGTAACAGGATGCAGCAATGAATGTGAACCAATGCCACAACAACATGAATCAATCTCAGACCTACAATGCCGAGTAGAAGAAGCCATACACAAAATAATACATATTGTAGGATTCCAAGTATATATGGTGCTAAAACAGGCAATAATAATCTATGGTGCTAGACATCAAGATGGTGGTTAAAATTGGGAAAGAGGAAAAGGGTAGTTACTGGGAGGTTCACAGAGGGACTTCTGGGATGCTAGCATTATTCTATTTCTTCAGCTGGGAGGTGCTTCCTGGATATATATTTTTTCTTTTTCTTTTTTTTTAAATCCTCACCTGAGGATATTTTTCCGTTGATTTTTAGGGAGAATGGAAGAGAGAGGGAAAGACAGAGACAAACATGGATGTGAGAGAAACACATCCATTGGTTGCCTCCTGCATGTGCCCCAACCAGGGCCCGGGCTGGGGAGGAGTCTGCAACCAAAGTTGTGCCCTAGACTGGAATCAAACCCAAGACCCTTTAGTTTGCAGTCCAATGCTCTATCCATTGAGCAAAACTGACTAGGTGGACATATTTATTTTTGATGGTTTATCAAGTTATGCACTTTCTGAATTTTTGTATGTATGTTATACCTCAACAAGACCTGATGCACAAAATTCGTACAAGAGTAGGCCTTCCTTCCCCCGGCTGCTGGCACTGGCTTCCCTCTGGCACCTGGGACCCGGGCTTCCCTCACAGCCCTGGCTTCATCCAGAAGGTCATCCAGAAGGACGTCCAGTCTAATTAGCATATTATGCTTTTATTATTATAGATTATAATTTTATTAATGAAAAATATGTATATACAACAATGTTCATAATTGCATTGTCCATAAAGTCATTGGATTCATTCGTCATTGTAATTAGCTACATAAATTGGGATATATTCATGAAATTAAATACTTTGTTGTCATTTATTTATTTATTTATTTTAAATACATATTTTATTGATTTCAGAGAGGAAGGGAGAGGGAGAGAGAGATAGAAACATCAATGGTGTGAAAGAATCATTGATTGGCTGCCTCTTGCACACCCCCTACTGGGGATGGAGCCCGCAATCCAGGCATGTGCCCTTGGCTGGAATCGAACCTGGGACCTTTCAGTCCACAGGCTGATACTCTATCCATTGAGCCAAACTAGCTAGGGCCTTTGTTGTCATTTAAAGTAACGTCTATGTACATTGCAGGTGTGGCTCAGTTTGTTGGGTGTTGTCCCATGCACTGAAAGATTGCCAGTTCAATTCCCTGTCAGGGCACATGCCGGGTTGTGGGCTCAATCCCCAGTAGGAGGCGTGCAAGAGGCAGTCAATCGATGTTCCTATCTCTCTATCGTTCTCCCTTTCTCTCTCTCTAAAATAAATAAAAACTTTTTTTTTTAAGTAATGTCTCTGGAAAATTTTGAGAACATTTTGCTAAGTGGAAAAAGCAGTTTGCAAAAGAGTATAGTCAGTACAAGTTTTTAAAAAAATGTATGTGTATGTGTTTTTTGGGGGGTTGAGTGTTCAAATAAATTAACTGGAAGGATTCACTTCAAAATATTAATAATGGTTGCCTCTGAGTGATGTTTTTACAGGTTTTGTTTTTTGCCTTTCTGAATTCTTTGATTTTGCTATAATAAATGTGTTCTACTTATGTTTAAAAAGTGTTTTTATAAAGAAAATCTATTCAGAGCTTTGTTAGCATTTCATTAAATATCCTTTTATACATTTCCTGATTCTATCAAAGTAATCCTTTTTTCTCCCCATGGTATCTGAATTAGGCAAAATTGAAAAATCAATCTGCTAAGTAAAGCATTAAACTAAACATCTGAAGTGGCTTCAGCTCGAGCTTTCCTGTTGTGTGATCTTGTTTCTCCCATCTGAACTCTCTGAACCCAATATTCCCTTCCCAGGATCCTGCTGGAATTTGGACTTAAAATCATTCTGTTTCTCTGCATATTTTCTCAGTGTTTGTTTGTTTTTTCTATCTACAAGATACACAGCCACAAAATCTCCAGACATAAACCAGAGTAGGTGGTTTATTTTTAAAAAGTAGTAATAATCCTACTAGATGCCATGTATGAAGTGCCTACTATTTGTCAAACACAGTACTAAATGCTCAACATTAAGTAACCCTTATAACCCTAAAATGTAAGTGTCTTTATATCTATTTTACAGATGAAGAAACTGAAACTCAAATAGGTTCAGCAACTTGGCCAAGGTCACCTGTTTAGAAAGAAGCAAAGCCAAGATTCAAAAGCAGGGAAGGGCCATGAAGGAAGGTGACCTGTAAAACTATCCATAGAGACTTGTGTAATAAGAAGTACCTTGAATCTTCAGTACCCAAGGTCACTTTCCTACAGAAATCTAACATTGGAACACTGAGAGTGAAAATGTCAGAAGTGAATCACTAAGAGAATGTGGCAATCTCCAGGGGTCTCCCATTGTCATTGACATTGGAGGCCCCATTCCACATCAAGGCTTCTTTTTTGATAAGTGTGCCTACCTCTTGGCTAGACAGAACAAGATCCTGAAAACTCTACCTTGAACTGCCAGGCCCCTACCTCCCTGGGTTGGTCCAGGGAAAGCACTTAGCAAACAGTGAGAACTATCTGGAATACATGACTACTGAGGTGTCAGTTTTGGTAGATGCATCAGGGAATCATTCAGAATACCATGGACACTCAAGATGTTGACTATTAAATGCCAGAAAATGTCCAAGGCTGTGCCTAAATAGCTAGGCATCATGGCACAGCCAAAATGGCGATGGTCGTCTTCCAATCATTGCTTTCCCAGCTACAAGTTGGAAGTACCCCCAGAGATGTAGCCACATAAATGAAGACATTCTAATTGGAGGTGGAGATGAAGAGCTAGGAATCAGAGGCCTTAAGTAGTGGTTCTCAAACTTAATCTTGCATCAGAAGCACATGGAGAATTTGATAAAAACAGTTTGCTAAACTCTATAGGCAGAATTTCTGATTCAGTAGATCTGGAATGGGGCCCAATCATTTGCATTTTAACAATTCCCAGGTAATGCTGAGGCAGCTAGTCCAGGGCCACACTTTGAGTATCATTGGCCTAAGAAGTTGGTACAACAGATAAATTAGGTTGTAATAGCAGCCCTTTCCTTCATAGTCAGAGTGAGGAGAGAGATTTCAGGGGTGCTAGACTTGATCAGACAAGGCAAAGAAATGCCAGGTCAGTGTGGTATCATCAAAACCAAGTAACCAGCGAATGTCAAGGAGGAATAAAGTGAGAAGCCACATAAGGAGAAAAGGCCACGTCTATTGGATTTGGCATCCTGGAGGTCATCATCAGTGACCTCGGGGAGAAGAGTTTCACTGGAGTGGTGGGACAGAAGCACGGTTTCTGAATGAAATAACTGGCAACAGTACTTGTAGATCTCTCTTTCAAATAACCTGGCTATGGAATAAGGGTAAGTTTTCAAATGGTAACCAGAGAGGATTTGACTTGAGTGAGTACAGAAGGAAACGTGGTATGAGGGAAGAAGACATTGTAGGTACAGGGAAGAAAGGAGCTGGCCAGTGAACAATTCCTAAGAAACTGAGAGGAATTCCAAGCCTTATGGAGGGAGAAACCCTTTTGACTGAGGCAAGAGGGAAGGAGACAGGACAAGTCAAAAGAGGATTTAGTTTGTAGGTGGTTGGGAAAGAAGTTGAGAGAGTTCTTGCCTGATGGCCTCAATTTTCACTGTGGAAGAGATGAAGAGACAAGTCCTTAGCTGAGAGATCCCAATAGTTCAAAGAATTGCCTCAAGTGTGTGTGTGTATTGGGGTGGGAGGTGGTAACTAGAATTAGCAGACCAAAAAGATGGGTAGTGATCAGGGGGAAAGATGCTTGAGATTGAGATTTTTAAAGGCAACCTATTGATTGATAACGATAGCTATTCAGATAGTTGTTCTTTGGCTTTATCAACCATCTGAACCCTTGAAATCAAACTCTCATGGTTCACACAGACCACAGCTTGTAATTATTTAAGCTCAGTCATTCTCTTATTCCCAAAATTGTGGAATCACATCATTCGTGTGTTTAACTAATTTAAATGTGGTTCTATAGGCCGGGGGTTGGGGGGAGATTGAGAAAAGGAAAGAATGAACCATTTCAATAGCACAGTTGTTCAATGCCTTTCCTTTCAATGTGTGCACCCAAGAGAGAAGATGAGATGGAAGCCATGACTCTGCTCTCACAGATTGACCTCAGTTCCCTTGTATTGTAAGAGCATCTCACTGCCCTCACTGTGATTCCGTATTTAGAGCATGCCCTCTTTTTGTCAATAGGGACTCTCGTAAACACATGCCAACCAGTTCACATGCTGCTCAACCAAAGAGAGTTGTAGGCAAATGTTGGCTATATAGTTCTTACTGAAAAACAATATGTAGGACATAAATGCAAACTATATATATAATTGATTTTTTTACAGAGAGGAAGGAAGGGGGATAGAGAGTTAAAAACATCGATAAGAGAGAAACATCGGTCAGCTGCCTCCTGCACACCCCCTACTGGGGATGTGCCCACAACCAAGGTACATGCCCTTGACTGGAATCGAACCTGGGACCCTTCAGTCCTCAGGCCGACACTCTATCCACTGATTAAGGATGATTAAAGGCATTTCAAAAAGGCAAATTTGACCTCATGAAATGTACACCTCAAGTGCTGGCTTTAGAATCTGATCCCTCCTGTGATACAACGCCATTATATTCCCATCTAGGCCACAATCTGACCCTGGGTCCCTGTCCACTCCATTTTCTCATCCTTCTACCATCACTTACGTCCTATTGATTTCCAATCATAGTTTTAAGTTTCATCTGGGCCCTCATCCCTGTATGTCAGAAGTTACGGCCTTTTCCCGTTTTTCCAGCAGTTAACCTAACCTCTTTGCTCAACTATCTGCCTACTCATGTACCCAAGGGCTTGAACACTGTACAACCTGTTTCTTCCTAGTGCTTCCTGTCTTGGCATTTGGACTGGTTTCACTTTAAGTCATGATTGCAGGTCTAAAATGGGATTGCAAATCCATAAACCTGGCAATCCTACATTTCTCTACTGAGATGGGGTGCCTCTCATAGAGAAGTCTGTTTTAAAGCTGCTCCTCTTTCCTTAAACTTCTGGCACCCTTACCCTCCCCTTTCTCAGCTGAAGACCTCACATCAAATGTCACTAGTCACTGCAACAGTCAGATCTAAACGTGCTCGCCTTTCCACCACCAGACCTGCTGCCTCCTGTCTATATCCATATGCTGTCTTCCTTCCTCTCACAGTGGGTGGGGCCCCAATCCCATCTACGTTCAACCCTTCCATTGACACTCTGAATTCCATTACCTTTTGCCTTAAAATACTGTTCTTGAAACTATTCCCTTGTTCTTTTTTTTTTGTCATTAATTTTTCCTTCTCTTCTGAATTAGTCCCACTGGTTTATAAATATGTCCTAGGATCTCTCATTATTAAAAAAACAAAAACAAAAACAAAAAACACAGTTGTCCCTACATCTTTCTCTAGCGATTGTCCCATTTCTCGGTCTCTTTTCACAGCAAAACTTCTCAATTTGCCTATACTCACCCTTGCCAGCTCCTCACCTGCTATTCCTTCCTCAGACCTGTAACATTTGTCTCTTATTTTATTGCTCCATCCACTAAAACTGATTTTTATCAAGGTCACCAGTAACCTCCATGCAGCAGCCATTTCTGTATCTTCATTTTATTCAACCTCTTAGCAACATTCAACACATATAATCATCCCTGCCTTCTGGGTTATCGGGATACAATTCTCTTGCTTTCCCTTCAATCTCCCTGACTGCTTTTTCTCTGTCCTTTGACTGCTCCTCCTCCTCTGTCCAATAGCCAAGTATTGGTATACATACTCTAGTGCTCAATCCAGGCTCTCTTCACACTCTCTATAGAGCATCAAGTTTCATGATCTTAAATGTCATATTCTGATGATTCCCAAATTATATTATGTTTCTGGCTCTCCTTTAAGCTCCAGGCTTACATATCTAATTACCAGCTTGACATATCACACAGATATCTAATAGGAAGCTACATTTTAAAATGGCTAAAACAGCCCTAGCCGGTTTGGCTCAGTGGATAGAGCATCAGCCTGTGAACTGAAAGGTCCCAGGTTTGCTTCCGGTCAAGGGCACATGCCCAGGTTGTGGGCTTGATCCCCAGTGGGGGACTTGCAGGAGGCAGCTGATCCATGATTCTCTCTCATCAGGGTGTTTCTATCTCTCTCTCTCCCTTCCTCTCTGAAATCAATAAAAATATATTAAAAATAAATAAAATGGCTAAAACAGAACTTTTTATTCCATGTCATGTCCCCAACCTATTCCTCCCAGTGTTTTCTGTCTCCAAAAGTGCTCCTGCCATCTAGGGTGTATTAATTTTCTATTGCTACATATTATTACAAACTTAGTGGCTTAAAACAACACATTTATTACCACACAGTTCTGTAGCTCAGACATCTGGAAACAAGTTAGCTAGATCCTCTGCCTCGGGGCCTTGTCAAACTACAATCCAGATGTCATTTGAGGCTGCAGTCTCATTAGAGGCCTGACTAGGGAAGGATCCACTGTCAAACTCCCTTAGGTTGCTGAAAGAATTTATTCCCTTGCAGCTGCAGAACTGAGGGCTTCAGTTTCTGCTGAAAGCTGCCCTCAGCTCCAAGAAGTTACCCACAGTTCCTTGCCATGTGGGCTTTTTGTAACACAGCCACTTCTTTCAGGGCAGCTTGCTTCTTCAAAGCCAGTGAGAGAAGTCTCTGTGTGAGTCAGCTAACAAGATGGAATTTTATATGATACTAGAGGCCTCCCTCAGCCTGGCCTGCACCCTCTCACAGTCCGGGACCTCTCGGGGGGATGTCTTCCTGCTGGGGATCAGGCCTAAGCCAGCAGTCAGACATCCCTCTCACAGTCGGGGGTTCTCGAAGTCCGGAACCCCTTGTTCCTTACCTCCCACGTGCAGTGGAGGCAGGAGAGGCTCCTGCCACCACTGCTGGGCTTGCCAGCCATGAGCCTGGCTTCTGAGGGAGTGTACTGACCACCAGGGGGCAGCTCCTGTGTTGAGGATCTGCCCCCTGGTGGTCAGTGCGCATCATAGCGACCGGTCATTCTACCATTCGGTCAATTTGCATATTATGCTTTTATTATATAGGATATGTAATCATGAGTGTGATATCCCATCATTTGCCACACTCTATTGGTTAGAAGCAAGTCACAGGTGCTGCCCACACTCAAGGGAGGGTATTACAAAAAGTGTGGACGCCAGGAGGCAGACGTCATGGGAGCCACCTTAGAGTCTGTCCACTACATGGAGTGAGGTGTAGCTATTTCTTTCTGTATTCCTGATGTCCAGTGAGTAATTACTGATCAAATACACACAGACTCACAATCTCATATATTTCCCAAAGACAAGTGCTAGTTTCTTATTATTTTATTTTAATTGAATTTATTGGAGTGACATTGCTTATTAAAATTATATAGGTTTCATTTCAGGTGTACAATGCTATTGTATATCATCTGTATACTGTACTGTGTGTTCACCACCCCAAGTCAAGTCTCCTTCTATCCAAATGCTAATTTCTTGGAGACAATGCCGTCCAAATTGATATTGCAGAAGAAAAACCCATTCTTAGTGCCACATAAATTTAAGGACAGTCCCTAGCCACAAGGGACAGAGTAGCTGAAATTATGCAGAATAGTGTGAGTTCCTCCTGTTCATCTTACTCCCTCAATCTTTCTCCCCTCCCTTCAAACACTAGTGCTCCGGACAAGACCAGGGCACATTATCAAACTACATGCCTCTTAATAACTACTGTTTAGTTCCACAAAGGACTGTCTTTGGAATTGTCCTTTCTCTTAATCCTCAAATTAAATTATTATCAAGGCCTGTCCTTCCTCTATTATCTGACAGAGAAAGAAAAGATGAGAAAGGGCATTTTTACCTCAAATTACACAACCAATTCTCTCTTGATTGACACTTTAAATCATTTTTATTTCCTTTTCTAAATCTGTACTTTGTTCTGTCATAAGCGTTTTGCTATTTCAATCATCTCAAACTGGTTTTAGAGGCAGGTGAATTGTAAGAAATTAACTAAAAATAAATAAATATCTAGATTCATAACTTCCTTGAGTCTTAGATGGTCAGGCTGGGTAAGAACTGAAGTGAGATCATAAAGAGGTTGAACAATATTGAAAATCAATGTATTGAGATCTCAGTGTGGTTAAGAATTGCTGAAATGGGTTACTAAGAGCAAGCACACTGGGAGGATAAGAAAAGGGATGCATGCCTTAGCCAGTTGCGCAGTGGTTAGAGCGTTGGCCTTCTGACTGAAGGATCCCGGGTTTGATTCCAGTCAAGAGCACATGCCCCAGCCAAGCACATGTGGGCTCAATCCCCAGTAGGGGGAGTGCAAGAGGCAGCCAATCAATGATTCTCATCATTGATGTTTCTATCTCTCCCTCTTCCTTCCTCTCTGAAATCAATAAAAAAATATATATATTTTTTAAAAAGGGATGTATGGGCCCTGGCCTAGTGGCTTACTTGGTTGGAGAGTCATCCTATACACCAAAAGGTTGTGGGTTCAATTCCCGATCAAGATACATACCTAGGTTTCAGGTTCAATCCCCAGTTGGGGTGTGTGCAGGAAGCAACCGATTGATGGAAGCAACCGATTGATGTAATCAATTGATGTTTCTCTCTCTCTACCTCTCTATCTCTATCTCTAACTCTATCTCTCCCCCAACCTCTTTCCTAAAAACCAAAGGGATGTATGTGCCCTAGCCAATGTTGCTCAATGGTTAGAGCGTTGGCCCACACACTAAAGGGTTTTGTGTTCAATTCCCAGTCAAGGGCATGTACTTGGGTTGCAGGTTCAATCCCCAGCCCTGGTCGGGGCCCACGCGGGAGGCAACCAATCCATGTGTCTCTTCCACATCAATGTTCCTCTTTCTCCTTCTCCCTCTTTTTCCCTTCCTCCCTCCTTTCCTTGCACTCTCTCTGAAAATCAATGGGAAAAATATCCCTGGGTGAAGATTAGCAAAGAAAGAGAGAGGGTCAGGCACCCAAGCCTGGGTTTTAGGCTCAATCCCAGGCAGGGGGTGTGAAAGAGGCAGCTGATCCATGTTTTGTTCTCACATCAAAGTTTCTCTCTCTCCCTCTCCCTTCTCTCTCTAAAAATCAATATACTGTTCTTTAAATAAAACAAAACAAAATAAAAAAAGAAAGAGATACATGAAATCCAGATATTGGAGGTGTGCAGAAACCAATAGTGGCAAATGTTTAGACACTTGACTTTTGACCTGTCATTGGTTACTAACTTTTACCATTCTTGTGGCACAGGAAATTTCCCAAACTTTTGGTTTTACTGATTATCGTCATTTTGTTGCAGATACGTTGATGAGCAAGGCAGCTTTCTCTGGGATATGTGCTTCAAAGGAAAGTGTCTTCAAAGAAAGAGTTTATGGGGGATATTGGGGTCTTCCTGGCTAACCTTTCCAAGAGGAAGGAATCTGGATGCAGGCCTAATAGTCAAGCAGTTGCTTTTCTCCTGTAGCACCATGCAACTCCCCACTTCCCACACATCAGCTCTGTAGTAGTGCTGTCACTGAAAATGTTTAGAACCGTTATCATGGTTTCATGGGCAACTCTTCCTGGCTCCCATTGGACAATTCAGGAGAAGGTGCCTAGAGGAAAATTAGAGCTCTAATTATGGATTGGCCTGCTGAGATAATGTTTGCAGACACACTTGCCATGATTAAATCCGAGGCACACCATGGAAAGGAGATATTTCTGTTTTGCTCCTTTGAAAGTGGCTTTTCTGTCAGTAAATTATCTGTCCCAACAGATCCTCTTTGAGTTCAGTGAAACTGCATCACGAGGAGTGTTTTATCTGAAAATTACACAGCTTAAGAGAACATAAAAATGAAATTATGGTATTAATTGTGATCATGCTAATGAAGTTTGCATTTCTTCAGCAAGCACAGGCACAAGCAGATAGCCCCTGGAAATAAGATTTTTCTCCCCAAAATCTACTCCCCTTACACTGAAAAATCACTCTCCTTCTTTTAGTTCTGAGCCCTATGTGGTCTGGATTGACTTGCCCAATTACTTCTTTGAAAGGTATGGCTTATTTTTTTTTAATATTTTAATGATTTTAGAGAGGAAGGGAGAGGGAGAGAGAGATAGAAACATCAATGATGAGAATCATTGATCGGCTGCCTCCTGCACACCCCCTACTGGGGATCAAGCCCACAACCCAAGCATGTGCCCTTGGCTGGAATCGAACCTGGGACCCTTCAGTCCGCAGGCAGACACTCTATCCATTGAGCCAAACCAGCTAGGGCTATTTTTATAAAAATGAATTGCTGTTCCTTATTTTTAAATCCAAGTGATATATAAAAGCAACAAATCACCTAAAATTGCACACATTTGATGAACATCACTCTAAATACATTTCTATACATATGGGCAGGTTTTAAATAATAGTTTTATGAGATATAATTCACAGGCCTTATAATTTACTCTTTAAAGTATACAAATTCAGCCCTGACAAGTTTGGCTCAGTAGATAGAGCATCGGGCCGTGGACTGAAAGGTCCCGGGTTAGATTCTGGTCAAGGGAATCCCCAGTAGGGGGCGTGCAGGAGGCAGCTGATTGATGTTTCTCTTTCATCAATGTTTCTAACTCTCTATCCCTCTCCCTTCCCTTCTGTAAAAAATCAATAAATATATATATATTTTTAAAAAGTATACAAATTCAGTCTTTTTTAGTATTTTAACAGAATTGTGCAATCATCACCACTACCAAATTTGAGGACATTTCCATCACTCCAAAAAGAATGTCAATACCAGGAGGGTTGAGGAAGGTGGAGGAGGGTATTGGGAAGATAATGGTGATGGAAGGAGACTTGACTGGGGTGGTGAACACACAAGACAATATACAGATGTTGTATTATAGAATTGTATACCTGAAACCTATATATTATTAGCCAATTTTATTAGCCAATGTCACCCCAATACATTCAATAAAAATAAATAAATAAATAAATAAAAAGAAACCCAATACCCATTAGCAGTTACTTCCCATTTCCCTACATCCCCAGCCCCTGGCAATCATTAATCTACTTTCTGTCTCTATGGATTTGCCTATTATGAACATATCATATAAGTGAAATCATACAATATACTAGAGGCCCGGTGCACAAAATTCGTGCATGGGGGAGGGGGTGTCTCTCAACCCGGCCTGCACCCTTTCCAATCTGGGACTGCTGGCTCCCAACCACTTGCCTGCCTGCATGCCTGATTGCCCCTAACCACTTCTGCCTGCCAGCCTGATCACCCCATAACTGCTCCCCTGCCGGCCTGATCACCCCCAACTGCCCTTCCCTGCCAGCCTAATTGCCCACAACTGCCCTCCCCTGCTGCGACCTGCCTCCTCCGCCAGGACCTGCCTCCTCCATGCAAGGCGGCGGAGATGCCAGAGACACCAGGACCGGCCTCCTCCACGCCACACAGAGCCGCGGGACCCCCAAGCCTCACCACATGGAGTGGCCACCAGGCCCTGCCTCCACTGTGCACACAGCCATCTTGTGGCAGCCATCTTGTGATGACATCGCCCTCGTGCAACACCACCTAGGCTTTTATTATATAGGGTATTCTTTTATGACTTTCTTTTTTTCACTGGTCTATCATGAATTGATAGGTCATATGGTAACTATGTTTAATTTTTTCTAATTGTGGTAAAATACCATTTATCATTTTAATCATTTTTAAGTGTACAATTGAAAGTTAACCTTTTACCACTTCATAGAAAATATGGAAAACTTGTAGTGATATAGGTCCATTTCGTACCCCCTCACCACTGATCTGTGTGATATAGGGAGAGTACAGTCAACCCTAAGATAACCCAGATGGTGGAATTATCAACCCCCAAATGACCTAGAAATTTCACTTGTAGGTTCTACCCAAGAAAAATGAAAACACATGTACACACAAAAACCTGTATATGAATATTTATAGCAGCAACATTCATATAGCCAAAAAGTAGAAACAGCTCAAATGTCCAAAAATTGATGAACAGGTAAACAAAATTTGGTATATCTAGACATTGGAATATTGCTTGGCAACAAAAAGAAATAAAGTAGTGATACATGGTAAACATGGACAAACCTTGAAAACATTATGCTAAGTGAAAAGAAGCAAGTCACAAAAGATCACATATTGTATGATATTAATATACTATATTCATGATGCTTAGGCACATGTAGTCTCTTGCTTCTACATGCTACATAGTTTTTCCTGGGGTTTATCCACTACGTCTTACTTATCCAGTTCCCCAGAGATCATTACTTAGATTGCCCCCAAGTCCCTGCAGAGCATTGAAATATCCAGCTATGCCCTCTGTATGGGTCTGTGAGAGAATTTCTTTGCAATACACAGTATATGCAGGGTAGGATCACTAAACCACGATTTATACTATTACTCTCTAAAATGTCCATATTAATTTATATTAGGAGTCAACAAACTACCGTCTATGCTTCAAATTCACCCAGCCCCATTATTTTTTTTTTGTAAATAAAGTTACTGGAACACATTTATTCATTTCTGTATTGTCTATGGCTGCTTTTGTGCTACAACTGTAGAGTTGAATAGTTAAGACAGGCACCATCTGGCCTGCAAAGCCAAAAATATTTAGTATCTGGTTCTTTACAAAAACAGTCTGTATGATATTGATACTATAGAATTTTTTAAGACTTCCTTTGTCTAGTGTATAATAAACTTTTGTAAATATTACATTATACTAAAAAAAGAATATATTCTATTTGGTGTAGAGTTCAATATATATTGAGCAGCTGGATATTATTTTTGTAAATATATTTTTATTGACTTCAGAGAGGAAGGAGAGGGAGAGAGAGAAAAATCAATGATGAGAGAGAATCATTGATCAGCTGCCTCCTGCATGCCCCATACTGGAGATCAAGCCTGCAACCTGGGTATGTGCCCTGACCGGGAATCGAACCATGACCTCCTGGTTCATAGGTTGACGCTCAACCACTGAGCCACACTGACTGGGCAAGCAGCTGGATATTATTAATAATATTCAGATTTTCCATATCTGGGCTTATTTTTTGCTTGCTGTTCTATCAATTTGTAGTTAACATCTCCTTCAGAAATTGACCATCTATTTCAGCATTCTGTCAATTGTCATTTTATATATCCTGAAGCTATGTTGCTGCATATATGTTCATGGTGGCTATATGTCTTTGTTCTTTGGTTCCTTTTCCCAGCATATGACTACACTCTTTGTCTCTGATTATTTTTTCAGACAGAAGGATTGCTACCCAACTTTCTTTTCATTCATTCTTTTTTTAGTCTTTAATTTTCAACCTATTATTTTACTTTGTTTTCAGAGTGTCTCATGTACACAGCATATTGTTGGATCTTATTTTGTTTTGGGAGTTTCTAGATTTTAATTGATAATTTTACACATTTGTATTTATTGAACTATCTTGGACTCATTTTATATTTTCTATGTACTTCACTTAGTTTAACTTTTCTCCTTTCCTCTTTTCTGCCGAATAGATGAAATTTAATGCTTTTTACTTTTATGTTATTTTGTTTGACACTTATGCTTGTTTAATTCTATTAATGTATTTAATTTATCAATGTATTGCCCTCAAATAACTTTAACACACTTTTATGTCCCTTATATTAAACTATGACAAATTTAATATAGTCTAGAAAATATGTTCCCAGTGCTTATAGATATACTTTTCTCTTTTTTTCCTTTGGTCATTAAGGTTTTAGACAATGATAACATTTGCTAAGTCATTTAATCGCCCTTCCACGTCCCATATATCTGGAAGCATCCTCTTGGTTTATTTCTCTTCTTATTTGAACACTTCTAAGAGCATTTTCAGAGTGTTCTTTATGTGGTAACCTTCTAAGGCCTTTTGTGCCTGAGAACATCTTTATTACAGTCTTACATTTAGATTATAACAGATGCATAAAAAATTGTGGAAATGAAGTTATTTTTCTTTAACACTCTAAAATTATTACTCTATTGACTTTTTGGGTCCACTTTTCTGTTAAAAAATGATGTCAATATTGTCCTTGTACCTTTGTAGGTCATCTGCTCTGGAGATTCTTTGTCTTTGATGTTTCTGGAAGATTATAGAATTTTCTCTTTCTCTTTGATGTTCTTAAATTGTACTCTACCAAAGTGTATAAATGCGATTTTTTCTTACCTACCTGGTTTGACATAAAATGAGACTTTTCAATTCTGGGAACATTATAATCATTATTATTTCAAACATAACTTTCCATTAATTTTATTCTCTTGTTCTGAGACTCCTGCTGTCGGGATGTTACTTCTAATCTTTATATCTCTTAGCTTGTATTTTATATGTTACATTTCCTGCTACCTTTTGAAAAAATTTCTTAATGTGATCTACTGACTCACTAATTTATTCTTTTGATGAATTCATCCTATTTATCCCATGTATTATTTCAACTGCTATTTTTACACCTAATATTTTCATCTTATTATTTTTAATAACTTCTTTTTACTCATATTATTCAATAACCTCTCTTTTTTCAGTCTTTCCTCATCTCTTCTCCTTCTTTCATTGAGAATAATAATTTTATTGTCATTAAAAACAATGACTTCACCTCAACTTTTTAAATGCTGCCAGTGAGGAAAGAATCACAAAAGCCTCAAGGGAAATATGCCCAAGCCAAACTGTCGTTCAAGTACATAGGCAACAGACAAACAGCTTTGAACATAAAAAAAATTCTGAGAATCCCTATGGGTTCAAATGGCGGATTCTTTAGAGAATAAACCTAGGCCTACCAAGAGATGTCTGGAAAAGCTGCAATAGAAGAACTGGCAGAAAACACTGGATTTCTATTACTATAGACCAAGATAAAACATATGCAGGGACTATAATGGAAGAACAAATTAGAAGTGATCCAGAAATTACATAACTTACAAAAATTCAGATGAGAAGGGAGTATAAAAGTAGGATAAGTTGTAAAGACATTGTGGTATAAATATGTTTTCCATCTCTAATAGCTTGGACTACGAAGCTACCAAATCAAGTGAGAGAAGTATATTTAAAAAAATAAAACTAAAAATTAAAATTAGGCGGGGGAAGAAAGGGAGTAGAGGAAAGGAAAAGAACTTATAAATATTCTAATTTCACTATTGCTCATAGTGAGGAATCAATATATTCTATCTTAAGAAATAGAATATTAAGATAGTTACAGAAATATCAAAAAGACAAGAAATAACAAGTATTGGTGAGGATGTGAAAAAGAGGGAATCCTTGCATGCTGTTAGTGGGAAGATAAATTGGTGCAGCCACTATGGAAAACAATATGGAAGTTCCTCAAAAATTAAAAATAGAACCACTATATGATCCAGCAATCCCGCTTAAGGGAACACATACAAATGAAATAAAATCACAATCTCAAGGAGATAGCTGCACCCTCATGTTTATTGCACCATTATTTACAATAGCCAAGACATGGAAACAACCTAAGTGTCCATCAATGGATGAATGGATAAAGAAAATGAGTGGGTAAAGGAAATGGATATATATGCAACAGAATATTATTTAGCCATAAAAAAAGGAGAAAGTCTGCCATTTGTGACAACATAGATGGAACTTGAGGGAATTGTGCTAAGCGAAGTCAAATACAGAAGAACACTTATATGTGGAATCTATAAAACTTAAACTCATAGATACAGAAAACAGATTGGTGATTGCCAGAGGCAGGAACATAGGGGGTGAGCGAAATGGATGAAGGTGGTCAAAAGGTAAAAACTTTCATTTACAAGATAAATAAGTCCTGGGGATATAATATACAGCATGGTGACTAAAGTTAACAATACTGTATTGTATATTTGAAAGTTGCTAACAGAGTAGATCTTAAAAGTTCTCATCACAAGAAAAAAGTGTAATTATGTAGTGAGGGATGTTAACTAAACTTATTGTGGTAATATATATATACACCTAAAAGTAATACAATATTATATGTCAATATATCTCAATTTTTAAAAAAAGATAGCTCCATAAAATTACAAAGCTAAAAACTAGAATAAAATATAAAATTTCCAAATTATTAAAAGAACACACACTCAAAACAAAGCAAACTGGGAACAATTTGAATAATATTGGTGATTGTATAGTGACAATATCCTGGTTGTAATCATGTACTCGAGTTTTGTAAAACGTTACAAATGAAATAAAATTACTTGCCCTAACTGGTTTGGCTCAGTGGATAGAGCATCGGCCTGCGGACTGAAAGGTCCCAGGTTCGATTCCAGTCAAGGACATGTACCTTGGTTGCGGGTACATCCCCAGTAGGAGGTGTGCAGGAGGCAGCTGATTGATGTTTCTCTCCCATCAATGTTTCTAACTCTCTATACCTCTCCCTTCCTGTCTGTAAAAAATCAATAAAATATATTTTTAAAAAGAAATAAAATTACTCATAAAGAGTACATGAGATTTCTCTGTATTTTTTCTTACAAGTGCATGTGAACCTATAGTTATCTTAATGAAATTGCAAAGAAAAAGAAAACAAAGCAAACACCTAGCAAAATATTTTTTTAAAGATTGATTGTTCTTTTTAAAAATATATATATGGTTTTTATTGATTTCAGAGAGAGGAAGGGAGAGGGAGAGAGAGAGGAACATCAATGATGAGAAAGAGACATCTATCGGCTGCTTCCCGCGTGCCCCCTCCTGGAATCAAGCCCGCAACCTAAGCAATATGCCCTGACCACTGACCTCCTGATTCATGGGTCGATGCTCAGCCACTGAACCACACTGGCCAGGCCATAACAAAATATTTTAAGGCTAAAAAAACCCAGAAAGTATAAAACAAAATATTATAGGAACAAAGCCAAACACATCATATTAATTAATGTAAGTAAGCAAATTTTAGATATTAAGACAAAAAGACTTTCAGATAGGTTCACAAAGCAAAAGTCAACTGTATGCTATATTCTAGAGACACACCTAAAACAAGCAGCATTCATACTTCTTCCCATTCTCTGACTTTTAGTACATTATTTTTGTTTTCATTGCCCAAGTTTATAACATATACATTTTGTTCTACAACATTAGTTTCTTTAGTTCCCAGTTCTATGTTTAAAATGGTATTACAAGTAACACCTCCAAACATCTTTTATAGTTTTTTATTTTGATTCTCTTCTTAATTCTGTTTCTATCATTAGTGTATTTTTTCAAGAAAGGCTTATATAACAGCAACAACAAAATGATAGCAGTGCAAAACCTTTTAACATTGGTTCAGCCCTTGCTATGTGCCCAGATACTTCAATTTATCTCGGTCAGCCCTCAACATAATCCTAAATCTTGAAGCTATTATTATTTCTATTTTATAGTTCCTTATTCCTTAAATATAGTAATTTTGCTCTCTTCTAGCTTCTGTATTCAAAATTACATACCTACAGCACCCCCCGCCCCTCATCCTAGCATTTAAATTCTTTCCTCAAAAATATAGAAGCTAGCCCAGCAGGCATGGCTCAGTGGTTGATTCACAGGTTGATTCTCAGGAGGTCATGGCTTGATTCCCAGTTGGGCCATATTCCTGGGTTGTGGCTCGATCCCCAGTGTGGGGCATGCAGGAGGCAGCCAATCAATGATTCTCTCTCATCATTGGTGTTTCTATCTCTCTCTCTCTCTCCCTTCTTCTCTGAAATCAATAAAAATATTTTTTTTTAAAAAAAATGTAGAAGCTTATTATACTAGAGACAATGATGTCATTTGAACTTAGCAAACCAAAGACCCCACAATCCTTAGAGGGCAGTGTGAGATTAAAAATAATAGTAAAATTTGTTCTATCACATTTAGGAGTTCCACAAAATAAGCCCTCAAATGGGACCCTCCATATACTGAACAGTGAAAGGAGAGGTTGGGGAGATGGCTCAGGATTGGGAGAAAGGTGTTTTACTACATGGGTAGGATGTAAATGTAACCAATGGAAGAATCATACCAGAACTCAAGGTTGTGTGAGAAATGAACAAGAGGGATTGCTTTACCTGAAGTTATAATTCTGAAGGAAAATGCTGAAAAAATATTGTTTTAAAAGGTGTTGTTTATTGGTGCCCTGGCCCATGTGGCTCAGTTGGTTGAGCAGCATCCCTTGCACTGAGAGGCTGCCCATCTGATTCTGATGGGGCACATGCCTGAGTTTGGGGCTCAGTCCCCAGTGGGGGTAATGCAGGAGGCAGCCAATGGATGTTTCTCTCTCCTTTTTCCCTTAAAAACAAAGTTGTTGGCTATTGGAATAATCTCCAAAACCTAGAGGTTATATACATCCCTAGTTGTGGTAGTAAAGAAAAAGGATAAAATTCATATGTGTAAATTACCATATTCTCAATTAATTGTATATTTCTGTACTGTTTCCAGAGTATTTGAAGACTGAATAATTACCCCCTCCTTTCCTTTTCTTTAAAATGCTAAGTATGGCAAATTTCTTCCTCTTATTCATCTCCACCTCTCACTATTAAGTGGGTGTTTAGGCAGTATTTAAATTTATTATTCACCCCGTAGGTTGAAGACTACTGGAATTATGATAGATTAGATGAAGAATGGACATCACGCCCTAGCTGGTTTGGCTCAGTGGATAAACGTCGGCCTGCAGACTGAAAGGTCTTGGATTTGACTCCGGTCAAGGGCACATGCCCAGGTTGTGGGCTCGATCCCCTATGAGGGGCGTGCAGGAGGCAGCCAATCAATGATTCTCTCTCATCACTGATGTTTCTGTCTCTTTTTCCCTCTCCCTTTCTCTCTGAAATCAATAAAAATATATTTAAATTTAAAAAAAAAGAATGGATAGTCCCTGGAAATTGCAGTCTCCAAAATTAACTAACAGCTCTAAAAAATGAAAGCAGTACAGCATGGTGATTAAGAACAATGGGCTTGGGAGCCACATGTTTAGGATCAAATGCTAGCTGTACATACAACCCATGTGCCTTTAGGAGGTTCAAATGAGTTAATTCACATCAAGTACTCAGAAACATGCCTGACATGCTGCAATACATGCCCAAGAAAAAATTCAATGATCCCATGCTTTCATCTCAAGGGGCTCATCATGACTTTGTTATTGGTTCCCAGGGAGCATTTAGTGTTATCCAATGAGGGGTGTGGAGCAGACACTTAAATATGTAACCATGCTGCCTCCAACATTCAAGGGTGTCCTTAAAGCATTGGTCTTCTTCTCAGTGCTGAGGCACAAGGGGAAGCAACTTGCCTTTCATTTTGGATGGAATATTCCAACATATGCCAGATCTCTGCGTACTCCATCCATCCAAAAATTTCTCTAAAGTGGAAGATGTATTTTCACAGGATTATCCCTTTGCTTTACTCCCTTCACACGAATCTTAACAAAACACCTAGTGTATTTGTGGCTCTTAGTTCTCCAAAGCCTTTGGTATGATGCCACCATTCTTGCAAAGCATCCCGCTGTCCTTTAGGATGAAGACGGAGTCGGGGACACTGCAGAGTTCCAGCGCCCCATTAGGTTTTTGGGGGCTTCCAGTCTCTGTTCCAGACTCACCAGCCACCTGACCTTTCCACCTCTGGTTTAATTGTTCTGTTTCTGACATTGAGCAAGGTTGGAATGCGGAAGGAGGGCGAGAGAAAGGATGGGGGAAGACCTGGAATGGGGGTAGAATCATAACCATATGGATATCAGTGGTGGCAAAGAATGACAAAAGTCTTAAGACGGCAGCTATGGCATTAACAGGGTCCATGCTGTACTTAAAAACCTGTGTTCCCAGCAGACTGAATCTGTTTTTCATTCCATTTTTAAAAGTGGCGGTGGGGGTGGGGGAGGTAAGGAACAACCAAACAGACTAAAAAAAGAAATCATCTTATTCCCTTTTGTATGCAGCTTCTAGAACTCACTCAAGGGGTAAGACATCCTATTTCAAGGAAGAGAAATGCTTTTCATTACTTGGCAATAAACTGGGTTGGCAATTTATTAGCAACTATTTTCAACATCCCAGGCACCTCATGTAATGACAGGAGAGGCTGATCAACATTTATGGAGAAACATTTAAGAACTTCCATAAACGTGTGCTTTCCGTGCAGAGCACTGACAATCCGGAGATGTAATGACGATTTTGAAATCTGGGTTTAGGAATTCCTTTGAAATCGGTCCAGGCTTGTCAGTGCCTTTGAAAAGCATATGGCTAAAGGCGGCAATGATAATAGAAACCCAAGGAAGCACAGCTCAATCACTCGGTTGCTTTTTCTCCCCCTTGCTGCCTTTGCTATCAGTCCATTATGCACTCTCCGGGCCGTTGGCAAGAAATCTGTAAATGTCCATGTGAGGCGTTTCTGGTGCATTATTATAGCAGGCACATTGTTGTTTTTTCCTCCTTTAAAAAATATGTTGGCAAGATACCTGAGACTCTCGAATGGGCCGCCAAATTTCACTAGGATTCCAGATGGTTGAGATTCCGGCTCCTGCTGCCCTGATGTCTCCCCCTCCCTCCTCTCCTAGATATTTTCATTCGTGCTCTCCTCGGAAATAAATATTTTTGTGTCAACCAGCCTCAAAGGTGGTCACTATTGAGCACTACTGAATTAACCTTGAGGTGAGGGAACTCAGTATACATACTTATGAAGTTCAGCCTTCAGGTCAGCCCTTTTCATACTACTCTTGCCCCTTTCAGCATCTTCCTCCCCTCCCTCTCCCACTGAGGTACCCTGTGCAGACCTGACCTACTAATGCTCCCTCTTTCTTCCCCCATTTAACTGGCTGGCTGTGAGAGCTTCTCTGTGATCCTCCCCTGACCTCTGCAATCCGGGGGACTGCTCTTCTCTGGGCACTTGCAGCACCTTGTGCTGTCCTCTCCGGTAGGAATGTAATGTCATGGTTACACACGAAGACTTTTGTCAGGACTCGGTGCAAGTCCTGGCTCTGACTCTTGCTATCCGTGTGACTCTGAGCAAGCTACTTCACCTCTCTAAGCTCATCTGAAAACTGGGAATGCTAAAATTACCTTTGTAGGATTGTTATGAGGACTCAACAAGATAAATATGTAATACTAGAGGCCCAGTGCACAAAATTCGTGCATGGGAGGTGTGTGTCCCTCAGCCCAGCCTGCACCCTCTCCAATCTGGGACCCCTTGAGGGATGTCCGACTGCCCGTTTAGGCCCGATCCCAACTGCTCGCCTGCCTGCCTTCCTGATTGCCCCTAACCACTTCTGCCTGCCAGCCTGATCACCCCCTAACCACTCCCCTGCCAGCCTGATTGATGCCTAACTGCTCCCCTGCCAGCCTGATTGCCCCTAACTGCCCTCCTCTGCAGGTCTGCTCTCCCCTGCAGGCCTGGGCCCCTCCAACTGCCCTTCCCTGCAGGCCCGGTCGCCCCCACTGTCCCTCCTCTGCCATCCTGGTCACCCCTAACTGCCCTTCCCTGCAGGCTTGATTGCCCCCAACTGCCCTCCCTTTCAGGCCTGGTCCCTCACAACTGCCCTCCCCTGCTGGCCATCTTGTGTCCACATGGGGGCAGCCATCTTGTGTGTTGGAGTGACAGTCAATTTGCATATTACTCTTTCATTAGATAGGATGGTTGGCAAATACCTGTGCCTGGTAATTGTTTCATGGACAATTAGCTACTGCCATTTTTATTACAACCAAACTTTATTTCCACTATTAGGTGGGCGTCTGTCTCCCATTTTGGTTTGTAAGCTCCTCAAGAGCAGGGTCTACTTCTTTGTCATCTCTGGTTTCCAATTCCTAAGACAGTAGGTATCAACATATTCTACTTAGCCTGGATGGTGTGGCTCAGTGGTTGAGCATTGACCTATGAACCAGGAGATCATGGTTTGATTCCCTGTCGGGGCACATGCCCGGGTTGCGGGCTTGACCCCAGTGTGGGACGTGCAGGAGGCAGCCGATCAATGATTCCCTCTCATCATTAACGTTTCTATCTCTCTCTCCTTCTCCCTCTCCCTTCCTCTTTGAAATCAATAACAACATATTTTAAAAAACACACATATTCGGCTTAAGGGTATTTGCTTGTTCAAGTGGGGCTGTTGGAAGGATTGTGCCCTAAATCAAAGGTGTTGCTTTAGTAGGGGAAACTTAGTTATGTGTAATGCAGAGATATTTCCATTACTTTACTACTATGTCCATTTTTTGCCCTGAAGGAAGGGAATACCATATTATTAGCCCTTTCTGAGCGAGGAGGAGTTGCTTAAAGCCAAGGCATTCCTGGGCCATGTTTTACTGGTGGAGACAGTGACTGCATTTTATAACAGGTGAGAGTTTGAGCTCCACTCTTCCTTTCACTCCCTGCCCCCATGCAGCACAGGTTTGCCTGTTCTTCTGGTCAACTCCTCTGCTCTATCTTCTCTGACGGACCTGAGGGAGGAAGAGGACTATGCAGGCTCTGCAGGCTCAATTATCCTCAGTTCAGAAGAATGGGCATAGGAAGCCCCTGCCAGACTTTCAGAAACAAGCCTTGTGCTTCAGCCCAGAGAAGCCCTGCTTCTGGCAGGTGACATCTACCTGTGCTTCATCAGTAATGCAATGGTGCGTTTCCCACTGCTGTGCATAGCTGAAGGAAGCCTAACACGGATAAGGGACACGTGCTATGATCCAGGCACCCAAATCCCACACCAAATTGACATAGGGAATATGTGGGATAGCCCCGGGCATCCTCACAAGCATTTCAAGAGAACATGACTCATGCCAGGCACCACAGAAAGGATGGCAACACTAATCCAGGCACTCATGAGACATTCCGAGAAAGTTCTTTTTTTTTTAAATATATTTTTATTGATTTCAGAGAGGAAGGAAGAGGGAGAGATAGATAGAAACATCAATGATGAGAGAGAGTCATTGATTAGCTGCCTCCTGCACGACCCCACTGGGGATCAAGCCCACAACCCAGGCATGTGCCCTTGACTAGAATCGAACCTGGGACCCTTCAGTCTGCAGGCCGATGCTCTATCCACTGAGCCAAACCGGGGAGGGCGTGAGAAAGTTCTTGAGATGGGCCAAAGCAGAGGAGTTTTTCATGTCCCCTTCTGCTCTTTTGTTCTGATTAAATCATTTACAGTGAGCCCATATGGCTTCTACAGAAAGCCAGCATGTCTTTCTTTCCATTGAAAAGACAGTGATTGAAAGAAAACAGAGGAATTCGCCTGGCTTGGCAGCAGTGAAGAGGAGCCAGGCCAGGAAACCACCTTGTTCTTCCTTCTCCTTTGAATCCTACTTCCTATCGCAAGTCTCCTTCCACATTCTGCTTCTCCACATTGAGCCACACTATCCTCTCCCCAAAACCCCCTCCATTTGTGAGTAAATAGCCCTTAGCTTCTTGCCCAGCTGTGTCCCCAACTCACCAGCCTTGGGACCTTGAATCCATAACTTCTCCAAGAGTCTATTTCTCATCAGGAAAGTGGATATAAATAATTAGCTCTTTTTTTGAGAGAGAGAAAAGAGAAACATGAATGTGAGAGAGAAACATTGATTGGTTGCCTCCTGTACGTGCCTCGACCTCAGGATTGAACCTACAACCTGGGTATGTGTCCTGACTGGGAATCAAACCGCCATCTTTCAGTGTATAGGACCGACTGAGCCACACAAGCCAGGTTTAAACACTTAGCTCTTAAGAGACTGTCAGGTTCTGGCCATATAATATATATAAAAGTGCACAGTACCCACAACTAACATCATACTCTACTAGAGACCTGGTGCACAAAATTCATGCACCCAGGGGTGTGGGGGGTCCCCAGCCAGGCCTGCACCCTCTTGCAGTCCAGGAGCCCTCAGGGGATGTCCGCCTGCTGACTTAGGCCCGGGGGAGTGGGCCTAAGCTGGCAGTGGACATCCCCCAAGGGGTCTTTAGCGCTGCCGCCCACTGCCACTGCACTCGCCAGCCATAAGCCCGGCTTCTGGCTGAGTGGTGCTCCCCCTGTGGGAGCGCACTGACCACAAGGGGGAAGCTCCTGCATTGAGCATCTGCCCCCTGGTGGTCAGTGCACAACATAGCGACCAGTTGTTCTGCCGTTTTGTTGATTTGCATATTAGCCTTTTATTATATAGGATAACTAGAGGCCCGGTGCATGAAATTCATGCATGGGGGGCGGGTCCCTCAACCCAGCCTGAACCCTCAGGGATTGGGCCTAAACCAGCAGTCAGACATCCCTCTCGCAATCCGGATGCTGCATGCATCAGTGACCATACTTTTCATACAGGTGAGAGGCATCTTGCTGTTGTATGGGCAGCTACATTTTTTTGCCCTGATTATAAAAAGTAGTACATAACATGATCCTTCTGAGGCAGTAGTACCATTTTCCCCCCATCTTATGGGTGGAAAAACTAAAGCAGAGAGAAGTTAAGTAATTGGCTTTGTCATATAGTTATAAGTGTCAGAATCAGGGCTAATCACAAAAGGTGCAAGCCAGAGTCCATGCATCATCCTGTTTTGTCAGTGTTAGAGTAGCCTTGCCAGGTTTTAATTTTTAAATCTATGACACTGTTCCCAATATATAGGGTAGGGTCCCTAGGCCTGGCTGGTAATCAGGGCCAATCTGTGGGGCGACTGGTAGGGCGATCGGGGGGGCCTGCCCCCTGATCACCGCTGCTGGTCACCTCCCTCTTGGGGGTTGGGGGGCAGACACTCCTGCATTGAGCATCTTCCCCCTGGTGGTCAGTGCACGTCAGCAATGGGTCATTCCACTGGTCATTCTGCCGTTTGGTAGATTTGCATATTAGGGTTTTATTATATAGGATGAACTATCAGAGTGGGAAACTAAGAAAACAATCACATTTACAATTGCATAAAAAAAATAGGAATAAATTTAACCAAGAAGGTAAAAGAACTGTACTTGGAAAATTGTAAGATATTAAAGAAATTAAAAAAGATGCAAGTAAATGGAAGCATATACCATCCTCATTGTTAAAAAGAATTAACATTATTAAAATGTCTATATTACTTAAAGCAATCTACAAATTCAATGCAATTCCTATCAAAATACAAATGTTGTATTTTATAGAAGCAGAACAAATAATCCAAAAATTTATATGGAACCACAAAAGACCCCAAATAGCCACAGCAATCTTGAGAAAGAAGAACAAAGTTGGAGATATCAAACTATACTACAAGGCCACAGTAATCAAAACAGCAGAGTACTGGCATAAACGCAAACACATAAATCAAGGGAACCAAATAGAGAGCCCAGATATAAACCCACATCTTTTTATTTTTTTAATTTCAGAGAAAGGAAGGGAGAGAGAGAGATAGAAACATCAATGATGAGAGAGGATCATTGATCGGCTGCCCCCTGCCCACCCCACACTGGGAATCAAGTCCACAACCTGGGCATGTGCCTTGGCCGGGAATCGAACCATGACCTCCTTATTAATAGGTAGACGCTCAACCATTGAGCCATACTGGCTGAGCTAAACCCACATCTTTATCATCAGTTAATATTTGACTGCCCTAACCGGTTTGGCACAGTGGATAGAGCGTCGGCCTGCGGACTGAAGGATCCTAGGTTCGATTCCGGTCAAGGGCATGTACCTTGGTTGCGGGCACATCCCCAGTAGGCGGTGTGCAGGAAGCAGCTGATGTTTCTCTCTCTTTGATGTTTCTAACTCTCTGTCCCTCTCTCTTCCTCTCTATAAAAAATCAATAAAATATATTCTAAAAAAATATTTGACAAAGGAGGCCATGCAATGGGGTAAAGATTGTCTTTCAATAAATGGTGTTGATAAAATTCGACAGATACATGCAAAAAATGAAACTGTACTCCCTTCTTACACCATATGCAAGAATAAACTCAAAATGAATGAAGGGCTTAAATGTAAGACTACCAGAAGCTGGAAGAGAAGCCTGACAGATCCTTACCTAGTACCTTCAGAGGGAGGATGGCGCTGCTGACACATTGATTTCACACTTCTGGCCTCCAGCACTGCGTGACAATAGATTTCTCTTATTCTGAGCCACCCAGTTTGGTTGGTATTGGTATGGCAGCCCTAGAAAAGTAATACAGTATTAGATGCCCCCAAGATTTAAGACTATGGCCAACTATTCTATTATGTGCTGCTAAAACCATTCCTCATTGATACACCTTAGATGTATATACATTCCTATATTACTTACTGCAATATAACAAATTGCCCCAAAACTTAGCAGCTTAAAACATTTGTCATCTCATACAATTTCTATGGGTCAGGACTTCAGGAGCAGCTTAGGTGAGTGATTCAGTCTCTGGTGAAAGTCTCATGAAATTAAAGTTACAATGTTGGCCAGAAAGCCTGCCTGAGGCTACAGGATCCTCTTCCCTCTAGAACAGTGGTTCTCAACCTTTCTAATGCTGCAACCCTTAATGAATCGTAATGTAAATATCTGTGTTTTCCAATGGTCTTAGGTGACCCTGCTAGCAGTTCTCAACCTGTGGGTCGCCTAAGACTTTTCTAGGGCTGCTGTAGAGCCTAAAACCATCGGAAAACACAGATATTTACATTACGATTCATTAACAGTAGCAAAATTACAGTTATGAAGTAGCAACGAAAATAATTTTATGGTTGGGGGTCACCACCACATGAGGAACTGTATTAAAGGGTCGCGGCATTAGGAAGGTTGAGAACCACTGCTCTAGAACATCATCAATGATGTGACTCCACTCTAGGAACTCCCAGGCCATGTGTCTCTTGACTCCATATTGTAGATCCTCCCATAAGATAAGATACAATGGGCCCAACCTGGCCCAGGTCTCCTTCTCTGGACCAATTACTTGCCTCGGGGAAAATGTAAAGAACACAGGTCTCGTTAGTTGTCCCCACTGCTATGATTGGGGGGCAACTTTCAGGCAGAGAGCAGTTGTGGGCTGGGGATCACCCAGAGAGCTCCCTACCACAGGGCCCGCCATACGCCGTAACATTTGTTCATGTTTATGATCTTCCTTATGTTACCCTGTTCTTATGTCCCACAACCAGAATGAAAATAATGACCCCCCAGAGCCCAGAGGATAATGCTAAACATGTCCTTACTTTTCACTTAACACAGCCCTTCAGTGCAGACCAGTCAGCCTTAGGTGGGAAGTCCCAAATTCCTTCTTCTCCCTCCCTCTTTTCTTTCTACTCCACTGTTCCCACCTACCTCACCCGACTCCCACCCTCAACCTACCCCACACCTCAGTCTCTGATTTCCATCTAAGAGAGATGGTCAATGTCTTAGAGACTGCATTCTCTTGGTGGCAGATGGGGCCTCCTCATAACACTTTACGTCTGCCTAACCTTAGGTCTCGAATATTCTCCAGAGTAAAACATCTATGAGACAAACAGGCCTTTTTCCTACTAATTCAAATCATCTCCCAGAATTCATTTCTATTCTAAGAGAACCCTCTCCCAACAAGGGCAAAGATGACCCAAGGGGGTTCCATAACATGTGTTATTCTTTTTATCTCCTCTTCAAGTCTGGGTAGGTGTCTGATGACTCCGACCTGTATCCGTAACTGAAACACAGACACAATCTCAGTGCTGTGAAGAGTGACTAATGGCAGCACGTGTCCAGGCAGCAGCCTCTAAATCATGAGCCAACAAGGAGAATGTCACTCAATGGCCATTCCAGAGAGGAGGCTGAGGGAAAAACACTAATCAGTATTGGAGAGGAGGTGGGCAGGGAGTGTGGGGTGGGAATCTCTTAGTCAGCTGCCCTGGTCCTACCCTAAAAAAAGAATTTCTAGAATGTGACAAAGGAAGTTATATCCAAATTGATGGGTGATGGCTTCAAGATGAATAATATCTCAGCTATATTTGGGATCTTCTTAAACTTAGACAATTATGCTACCCGAAGCAGAATTTAATCTGAGCTTTATTCTCTGCCAAGTGAGGCCATTTAAGGATATTTTTAAATATTAAGCCTGCAAAGCAGATTTGTCCCACTAGGGACAACAGGGACAGATGAGAAGGTGATATAAGAGGACAGGGCCCTAACTCCAAATCTGATTGGAGTTTAGCATTGAAAGTCACCTTGGGCCCTGGCTTGTGTAGCTCGGTTGGAGCATCATCCTGTACGCTGAAAGGTCATAGGTTCGATTCCTGGTCAGGGCACATACCCACGTTTTGGGTTTGATTCCCTGTCTGGGCATGTGTAGGAGGCAACTGATCGATGTTTCACTCTCACATCCATGTTGCTCTCTCTTTTCTCTACCTCTCCCCCGCTTCCTCTCTCTCTAAAATCAATTTTAAAAAGAGCCCTGGTCCTGGCCAGTTTGGCTCAGTGGCTAGAGCATCCTGCAGATTGAAGAGTCCCAGGTTCGATTCCGGTCAAGGGCACGTACCTCCGTTGCAGGCTCAATCCCTGGCCCTGGTTGGGGCACATGTGGGAGGCAACCAATTGATATGTCTCTCTCACATTGATGTTTCTCTCTCTGTGTCTCTCCCTCTCCCTTCTACTCTCTCTAAAAATCAATGGAAAAATAGGTGAGGATTAACAACAACAATAAAAAGAGCTCTGGCCTGTGTGGCTCAGTTTGTTGGACATTGTCTGGTGCACCAAAGAATTGCCAATTTGATTCCTAGGCAGGGCACAGTAGGAGCCATGCAGGAGGCAGCCAATTGATGTTACACTCTCACATAGATGTTTCTCTCTCTCTCTCTCTCTCTCTCTCTCTCTCTCTCTCTCTGTCTCTCTCTCTCTCTCTCTCTCTCCCTCCCTCCCTCCCTCCCTCCCGTCTTATATCTAAAGATCAATAAATATATATATATATTTTTTAAAAAAGGAAATCACCTTCAGTGAGGGAAGGTGAAGGGGTGGGATATGATGGGGGAACCACATAGTTAGATGTGGGTTACTGGCAAGGGCCTAGTTTTGTTTTGAGTGGTGATTTTGTGGGTTCTTACTGTAATATGAAAATTAATTAATTGAAGTAAGTTATAAATGAGGATAAAGGATGAAACAGAAGAGTCAGTAAGCCCTCAGCAACGCCATGTTCTTATTTTTTAAATGTGATTTTTAAAAATGTCTAGAAAAATACGAGATTCACAAAAGAGTAAACGTAATCCTACCATGTTTTGGATGTGGAAATTATAAATGTCTCTTCCACCACACTCCAAATCCTGGAGGTCTCCGTAGGTTTGAGGCTGGTACTTCCTAACTTACAAAATGGCAATAAAATAGGGAGATCTTCAGCTTCTTCAACTCCCTCCAACCACTTGATAAAAATTTCCCGTTAAAATCTTCAAAGTGTTTACACACATGGAGTTGCCATGGTGTGAGTCTAAGTGGTGATCAAAGTGCGGTGAACAGACCCAGGATCTGGAACTCCCAGGAGCTTGCACTACAAGAATGAGTAGGAAAGGCCGGAACAGCAGTTTTTAATTAAATACACAAATGTAAAGAAGGCCACTTTCATTCAATTCAAGCAAGAAAAAGAAGGTAAAGGGCATGTAAGGGGTAGTGAGTGAACTGTACATGGAGTGATGCCCAACCAACTGAGCCATCCTGACCAGGCCCTCACTGAGTTTTTAAAAAGTCCATTCCATTTTAATCCAGGGCCAATTCATTCAATTGGTCAAAAGATGGACTACTGAAGCCAGTGGATTTGGGGCTCTGTCTCTCTATGAACCCATTCATGCTTCTTCTACATCAAAAATGGAGCAGAACTCCAGCACAGACCCCACTCCGGAGCGGAGCAGCCATTGAAAAGCAGGTGCCCTTGCCCTAACCGGTTTGGCTCAGTGGATAGAGCATCGGCCTGCGGACTCAAGGGTCCCAGGTTCGATTCCGGTCAAGGGCATGTACGGATGTTGCGGGCACATCCCCAGTAGGAGGTGTGCAGGAGGCAGCTGATCGATGTTTCTTTCTCATTGATGTTTGTAACTCTCTATCCCTCTCCCTTCCTCTCTGTACAAAAATCAATAAAATATATTTTTAAAAAAAGAAAAGAAAAAGCAAAGCAGGTGCCGTGTAGGAAAGAGGAGGGGGCAGGGACCTCATCCTCCCACCCTGAACAATCCGTTTGGACCCCACCATTCCATCATTCTTTAATGTTCTTAAATAAGAAGAGAGACTAAATATTTTTGACCACGGGTTTTAGTCCTTCTTCTTTCCACCCACCTTTCCATCTTCTCCAGCTGCCCCCCCCCCCCAAAAAAAAAGCTAAGACCCCAGAGAAGGGAGTCTTGAACTCCTGCTGCTCTGGAGAAAGGCTCAGTCTTTGACAGCACATGAGACGTGCGGCTCTAGGAGGCAGCAGAACCACCAGGCAGCTGAGAGCTCAGAGGCAAAGGTGCTGGCAGCCTGCAGCCTGTATACGGAGATGCCAGGAAAATGACTGTTTCCAGGGTGAGCTAGCACAGCATTCAGGAAAGGAGCAACTCAGAACTTAGCAACAACATAACTGAAGACTGCCAAGCTCACCTCTTACCCTCCACCCCCAGCCCAGCTCCTGCACCATGGGAGTGGGGGGATGGGGGTTGGGGGGATGGGAAGTGGAGGGGTGAGGGGGTGATAAGGGGGTGGGGAGTGCCGCTTGGGAGGATTCACTGCTGACGCCTAACAGCTGGGTGAATTCTGCTTCCCAAATAGTCCTGGGAGACTCTGAGTCTTCCCCGGTGGTGGGGGTTTGGGGCTCAACAACAGGGCTCCAGCAGTGGAAATAATAGCAACCCAGTGAAGAGAGACACAACACAAAAGCGCTGTTGGGGCAAGTGAACCAGCCCAGACGCTCCCATTTGGAAACGGGCAGTCTGTGCTTGGAATGACAACTGCTTCTTTTCTTCACCACTGCCACTGAAACAAAACAACTGTAAGGGCAATGGCACGTTACACAAGAGAAATTAAGCGATGCATGTACTGACAGGATGCATTTATGAAGATATAGCAGGTTCCTGGGTCCTTACAGCAACTTGCCCACCAAATTCCCAGACCACTTCCTACCTTAACCTGCGTGGTGGCAAAATGATCTCCGCAGGAAGTAGCTCAATGGACGCTGTTCTCTCCTCACCAGGATGACAACCCAGTTGTGATGACCGAAAGACCAGGAAAGACAAGGATACAGTCAACTAAATCCAAGAAGTTTTGCTTTGGCAAAAGTCTGAAATTAGAATGGGGAAAAACTGAGAGAGACAGACAGACAGACAGACAGACAGACAGACAGACACTGGGATTCGCCTGAGAGATGGGACCTCCAACGTGGGATGTGCAGGGATGCCAGCAGTCCTGAAAGGTAATCCTGGTCTCACGTGGTCTTTGAAGAGGGATTCCTTCTGTCTAGGGCAGAGCCTACCTTGAACTGACCTCCATTCACTTTTCCCCCCTTATCTTAACAAAGATATATTTGATTTAATAGACATTTGTCTCAGTGCTATTTGAACATATTTTGTTGTCTTGAGGTGGACTATTTCAATTGTTATTTTTCTATCCTGATCTTTCTATTTTATTGCTTTTCTTTCTAATTTTCAGGCTTCTAGTTCTACCTTCTCTCTATTATTTTCCCTTACCTTCACATCCTCTGTATTAAGCTTTATTCTTCAATGCATTCTTATTGTTTAAATTTTAAACAAGGAGTTATGTAATTCTTCCACACACATTTCCCCAGAGTTAAGCACTCTTAACAGTTTAATGAAAGGCCTTCAAGGACTTTCTCTATGCATGTACAAACACAGACACAACAGAAATACATACACCTAAATTTAATTGTTTGTTTTTCAAAAATAGAATAATTTTATGTATATTGTTCTGTGTTGCTTTTAAACTTAAAAATATAATAAAATAAAATGTATAATAGTAAGCATGATCAGAAATAACTATATTTAGATAGACCTTATCCTTTTTGCTGAATATTACTAACCTTTTATTTTTAAAAATATTTTTATTGATATCAGAGAGGAAGGGAGAGGGAGAGAGGGATGGAAACATCAATGATGAGAGAGAATCATTGATCGGCTGCCTCCTATACATCCCACATTGGGGATCGAGTTCCCATCCTGGGCATGTGCCCTGATAGGGAATCCAACCGTGACCTCCTGGTTCATAAGTTGATGCTCACCACTGAGCCACACCGGCTGGGCTTATTAAGCTTTTAAACTTTTGCCTGTCTGAAGGGTAAAAATCTTTATTTCTTACATCATTGTTGTTTGATTTTCATTTATCATATTAGTAATGAGGTTGATCATCTTTTTGTCCTTTATCATCTGTATTGTTTCTTCTTTAAGTTGTCTGTCAAATCTTCTGGCTATTTTTCTTTTGGCTTGTTTGTCTCTTTAAATTTACTTGAAATCACTCTTTCAATATTAAGCCATATCTATTACATATGTAGAGACTTTTTTTTCTCCAGGACTGTCCTTTGTTTTAAATTTTGTTTATGATGCCTTTTGTCAAATAACACTTAAATTTTTTCACATAGAAAAACTTGCCAATCCTTTCTAATCGGGCTTCTGAGTTTTATTTCATGCTCATATCAAGATTATAAAAATATTCTCTTATACATTTTTTGCTATTTTATAGTTTTGGATTTGTTATACTTTTTATACAACTGAAATTTACTTTTGATATCTTATAAAATATGTATTCTACTTTTTTCCCTACAGGTCTATCCAGTTCTCTCAATGCCATTTATTCAGAAATCAAATCAAATTTTTGCCATTACTGTGAAATCTACTTTTACCATATTCTATATTACTTAAATATTTAGGTTGGGTTTTCTTTCTTTCTTTCTTCCTTCCTTTCTTTCTTCCTTCCTTTCTTTCTTTCTTTCTTTCTTCTTTCTCTCCTTCTTTCTTTTTTACTATTCCACTGATCTGTTTGGGTATCCTTGCTCTAGCACTACATTATTGTAATAGGTTTTGATATTTAATAGAGCATTGTCATAATTTTTAAAATTCCCTTGATTATTTATATTATTCCAAACATGCTTTAGAATTTGTCAAATTGCACTCCAATTCCTAAAAAAAAAAAAAAAATCCGCAACTTACTGCCATTTTAAAATGTATGGATACATTTCTAGTCTCCCTACCTTTCTCTACTACTTACGATAAACTACACTATTTACTCTATATTTATAACTTGTCCTAATAATAAGCAGCATGATCTCCCCTCTCCCTGCCATCCTCATTCTTTTCAAAAAGCATCTTTGCATTTTCATAAAAATCTCATAATCAACTTGTCAAAAACCACAACAAAAAAATATTAATATTAGCCTGAGCTGGTTTGGCTCAGTGGATAGAGCATCAGCCTGCGAACTGAAAGGTCCCAGGTTCGATTCCAGTCAAGGGCACATGCCCGGGTCTCGTGGGCTCGATCCCCAGTGGGACACTTGCAGGAGGCAGCCGATCCACTATGATTCTCTCTCATCATGGATGTTTCTATCTCTCCCTCTTCCTTCCTCTCTGAAATCAATAAACATTTATTTTTTTAAAAGACAAACACAAATGTATTATTTCACCTCCATGTAGTAAAAAGTATACTTGTACAATGTTTTTAAAAAATTAATATTTTGTTTATATTATCAATTAATTTTTTGGAATGTCTTAATTTTCAATATGTGAAAATGATGTGTCTCTCCATTTAAGTAAATCTTTGCATAGTATCAATAAAATAAATACTCAATAAAATGTCATCAATTTCTTTACAAAGATTTTCCTTTTTGTTATATTTATACTTCATATTTTTGTTGTTTGGGGAGAATGATAGAATTTTTTAAATTCTGCTTTGTTTTCTTTTCCTTTTACATTTCATTTTAAGGCCATGCTTTCTCCAGGAAGGTCCTCACCAATAACTGAATACAGAGGGGGTACAAGGGAACGGGCCATTTCTTCCCAGCGCAAGATTCTTCTCATGGGCAAGTTTTCCTCTAGAACTCGTCCCTGGGTTGACTGGAACTTTGTCACATGTGCCTTGCAGGCTGAGGCTCTCCTGCCCAATCTTGCTTTTATCTCTCACATGTGTTAACTCCCAAATATACCTTTTGTGCCCCTAACTTCATCTTAATGTCTGCTTCACAGAGGACCCACTGACACTGACACACTGACATATTTACAACACATATTGAGTCTTTCCATCAGAAAATAATATATTTCCCCACTTATTCTATTTTTAATGCTCTTCAGGAAAATATTATAGTTTTCTTCATATTCATCTGACATTTTTTACTTTATTACTAGACATTTTAAGTTTTGTTTTGTTTTTTGCTTAAGTAAATTTGATCTTTTGTTCGTACTTTTAAAAATATGTTTTAAAGCTTACGTCTTAAGAATTTCTGTCCTTTATTTCTAAGTTATTTTCCTTTTGACATCCTCAAAACAAAACAAACATAAAAGCAAACAACAATAACAAAAACCTACTTCCATCAGTAGAAAAGTAGATTAACGAACTGTGGTATATTCAAACAATGGAATATTAGTCAGTGATTTAAAAAAAATACTGGGGTGGGTGGGTGGGGAGAGATTAACCAGGAAATTTATATACATATATACATAGCCCATGAACACAGACAATAGTGTGCTGGAAGCCTAGGAGGGGCGGGTGTGGGGAGCAGGGAGTCAATGGGAAAATAAGGGGGACATCTGTAATACTTTCAACAATAAAGATAAATTTTAAAAAGTAAAAATACGGATGCATGCAAAACATGGAGTGACTAAATCTTATAGACACTGTGTTGACCAAAAGAAGCCAGACACAAAACAGTACATACTGAATTTTTCCATGTATATGATGTTCAAGACCAGGCAAAACTAGTCCAAAGACAAGGAGCCAAGCCACCCTGTCCTCCCACACTGTCACATGCATCACACCTTTCTGTAATAACTTGTTCAGGTGGCTGATATGTTAAATCCTGAATAAATATTTAGATGAATGAATAAATGAACCAAGGAGAGCAAGGATTAGAAGAAAAAAGCTACTCATAAAATTCAGGTCATGGTGACCAATCCCACCCTCATATGAGGAGGTGCCCAGAAAACATTGGGGGTGGGCAGGGTTATCCACTCTTTCTTTTTTTAATATATTTTATTGATTTTTCACAGAGAGGAAGGGCGAGGGATACAGAGTCAGAAACATCGATGAGAGAGAAACATCGATCAGCCGCCTCCTGCACACCTCCCACCGGGGATGTGCCCGCAACCAAGGTACATGCCCTTGACCAGAATCGAACCTGGGACCCTTCAGTCTGCAGACCGATGCTCTATCCACTGAGCCAAACTGGTTACGGCTATCCACTATTTCTCAACTGGATAGAGGGCTTCTCACATCACCTCTCATTGCTGTAGTAAGTGCTTATGCTTCAACAGCCCAATGTGTTAATTCCAGCTCTTAATCATCGGACTGGGGGTAGAGCAAAGAACATGCTTCCATTTCACAGGTGAGAAAATGCAAACACAGAAAGGACTGGTCATTTGTTCAAGGTCACAGAACAAGCTACCAGTAGAGGTCGGGTACAACCAGTTTCCCTGGCTCCCAGGTTGGAGATCAGTACTCCACGATGGATTCTCCAGGACCCTGAAGGCCACATGTCCCTGGTTTGGCCTTTAGGGGAACTGGTGTTTAGAAGTCCCCGTTGGAGTTCCTTTCATTCCCTACCGACCCTGTAACAGACACCTGCTGTACAGCGTTGACAAAGCCAGTTCTGTTCCGGGCCCCTGCTTGCTGCTGCCTGGGCAGGGGACCCCTGCAGCCCTCCCTCTCATGCCCTGACTCAGGAAAGGTCCCTGCTGGAGTCTTCACATAGCACACTGCATGAATGTGTGGGACACACTGGCTGCCAAGCCAAATATGGCTCCAGATTATTCTAGGAAACAAATACATTGTTTTGCTCTGGATTGCAGGAATTGCTAATGAGGGGTTTTATTTTGGGCTGTGTTCCTTGGAGCTAGCAGACAGATGGAACAGGCGACTTGCTCCAGGGGCATTGCTTAGCAGAGGGAACTACCCATTTCTGCCCCTGTTATGAGAACATGCCAGAGCCCAGTGCTACCTGGCTCCTGCCCTCAGGGCTCAAGATTGAGGCCTCTTAGAAGGCGTCCTGGCTCCCAGTGGTTTCCTCTTCTCTGGGAGTGGCCCTCCAGAAGTAATCAAAAGCCCCTAGGCGTCTTATCAGCTATAGATCACCCTGCCCCCCTAGCCAGATAATTGCAGAAGGGAGGATAGCAGAGGTCTTTGCTGCCTGGAATTTGAGAACAGGAATCTATTTATCACAGCAGGCTGACATAAAGAACACAGAATCTGCTAGTGGCCAGGTTTTCAGTGAGAGAAAAGAGGAAGAGCTGATTTGGAAAACTCAGTCCCCTGATGCCACCAGCTCTTGAGGGGGTCCCGACCCCTTGGATTCTGTGAGCTGGTAAACACCCCCGCCCCTTTTATTTTTGTCTGAACTAATTCAGGTTGTATTTCTGTAACTTGCAACCATAAGTCTAGCCTAATGTTTCAGGGACACACAGAGGACTCAGGCTATGGCTCAATGGTCCAACTGTGGATAACCTGCCTGGGTATTGTGGAGTTATGTTGTCAGATCCCAGTGCACCGACCAATCTACTTCAAAATACTTCAAGGAACACTACTGCAGGATGAGGACGAGAGCCCTGACTGGTTTGGCTCAGTGAATAGAGCGTCGGCCTGCGGACTGAAGGCTCCTGGGTTTGATTCTGGTCAAGGGCATGTACCTTGGTTGTGGGCTCGATCCCCAGTGGGGGGTGTGCAGGAGGCAGCTGATTGATGCTTCTCATCGATGTTTCTAACTCTCTATCCCTCTCCCTTCCTCTCTGTAAAAATCAATAAAATATGTTAAGAAGAAAGGAAGGGAGGAAAGAAGGAAGGAAGGGAGGGAGGGAGGAGGGAGGGAGGAGGGAGGGAGGAGGGAGGGAGGGAGGGAGGGAGGGAGGGAGGGAGGGAGGGAGGGAGGAAGGGAGGAAGGAAGGAAGGAAGGAAGGAAGGAAGGAAGGAAGGAGGAAAGATGAGGAGGAGAAAAGATGAAAGACAGTAAGATGAACTCAGGTGAGAGAAAGCAGGAAGAGGCCGTGGAGAAGAGAAGCATGCCAGGTAGGTTTAGCAGGCTTGTTTTTTATTCCAGTTCTGTTCTAGAGCCATAGGCCTCTCTGTCTACTCTCTCAGCCTCTTTTTCACCTTCTCAACTCATGAATTGAAAATCAATAATCTGAACACTATGAGCTAATCAAAGAAAACCACCTCTCAAGACCCAACTCCATTGCTGTCCACCACGGGAAAACCAGGCTTAGGGAACAAAGGAGGGAGGCTCATGCCAAATGCCAGGATGGGTAATGCCGTGGAGAGGTCATTGTGTCCCTGCCCCGGCCTCTGACCCTCCTAGAATCCATCCTAGTCACACCTCTTCTGAGGTCATCTACCTCTCAACTCTGTCCAACGTGTACTTTGTCCAAGGCGGGATGTAGAACGGAAGAAAAGAGAAAGAAGAACCTCCCTCTCTCCTGTCTTGGAAGAACCTAAGAAACTTTTCCTAAATAGTTTTCAGCCACCTTGTTCTCCTTCTTTCCACCTCCCCCATGACCCAAACTAGAAGGAACAGAAGGAACGAGGATACAGAAGCTTTCACACCCAATGCCTGAGTATAGAATCAGGAAAGATAATTTCTTTTGCATTATACATTTTAACATGTTTGCCTTATTCTAATAAGCCTATATTACTTTTTTAAAATAGCAATAAGGACTCAAACCATAAACCAATGTCTGGCCATGGGCAGGGGAGAGGGAAGGACAGGGAAGGACCCTGATATGGGTCTCTTTCCTCAGGGACCGATGATCAGACTCTGCCCTAGTGGTCAGTGAAGCGGAGGGGTACTGCAGGGGCCTTGAGGAGGGGAGTCGTGTACTGCAGAGGTTGCAGGTGGAGGCAAATTTCATCTCTGCTGCAGCCTTGTCCTTGCTCCTTTGATGGCTGGATCCTGCCTCTGTCCCTGCTCTTAAATAAATCCTTCAGGAAGAAAAAAAAAAGAGGGGGGGAGTGGAGGGGGAGGATGGGAGAGACGAAGAATGGAGAGGAAAGGGGGGAGAGAGGAGAGGCAGGGAGAAAGAAAGGCTGAGAGATGCTGTGTTCCTGCATCTCCATGGCCCCAGGAAGAGGGATGTGGAACTGCTCCCCTGCTCTCTGTCAGGAGTCGCCATGGAGACTGAGTGCTGGCCTCTTCATGATTAATACTCGGAGGCAGCTGTCTTCTTGGAGTCTTTTTAAAAATACATACACTATTATTTAAACACAAAGATATTTAGAGCAGAAAGATCAAGGTGGGGAGGGGCAGTAGCATTACCAGAATGATGACAGGGGCTGGGCCCTTCCCCACCTCCCTCCCTGGATCCAGACCTTCCAGTCTCATCCACTGTGGCATCCGCATCTGAAGGGCCCTCGCAGCGCCTGGCACAGGGCTGTGCTCAATGAACACTTGATGAATGAATTTGTTCATTCATTAATTCATTCACTAATTGTCTGTTCAATGCTTGTCTAGAAAGCAAACTCTCGTGCTCGCTTCGGCAACACGTATACTAAAAAATAAAATAAAATGGAACAATACAGAGAAGATTAGCATGGCCCCCGTGCAAGGATGATACTCAAATTCATGAAACGTTCCATAAAAAAAAAAAAAAAAAAAGAAAGTAAACTCTCACCCTAGTCAGTTTGGCTCAGTGGATAGAGTGTTGGCCCTCAGATTGAAGGGTCGTGGGTTCGATTCCAGTCAAGGGCACGTACTTCGGTTGCAGGCTCGATCCCGTCCAATCGATGTATCTCTCACATTGATGTTTTTCTCTCTTCTCCTCCCTTCCACTCTCTCTAAAAATCAATGGGAAAAAATGTCCTTAGGTGAGAACTAACAACAACAGCAAAAGTAAACTCTACTTCACCTTTTTCTATGGAAATTAGAAATTTCCTCTCATACCCTCCCCTAAGGTCACACACACACCACCACCACCAACAACAAAGACAACACCAACTTTCACACTGGCTTCCAGGGACCTTGTATGCATTTCTCAGCACGTGTCTGATATGACCATAGCATTGCTATCCAAGGCAGTCATCCCAGGGAATTCTTGCAGGGATGGGCACAACCAGATCATGATTCCACATCATACCATGTTTGAAAAGCTAGAGGGGGAATCCTTCATCTAAAGTCATCCTAGAGCAGGCGTCCTCAAACTACGGCCCGCGGGCCACATGCGGGTGTTTTTGCCGTTTTGTTTTTTTTACTTCAAAATAAGATATGTGTGGTGTGCATAGGAATTTGTTCATAGTTTTTTTTAAACTATAGTCCGGCCCTCCAACGGTCTGAGGGACAGTGAACTGGCCCCCTGTTTAAAAAGTTTGAGGATCCCTGTCCTAGAGTGAATCCTTTTGTAAAATGAATGATTTTTCCCTACGTTATCTTATGAAGTAGACTAGCCTGGGCTTAACTCTCAGTCCTACCATTGAATAGAAGTCTGGCCACGAGCATGTTATTTAACTTTTCCAAGTCTATTTCTTCATCTGTGAAATGGGTCTCCAATTCCTTCCTCCACAGAGCTTTTGTGATGATTAAATATGTTTGTAAAGTGCTCAATGTATGTGATCTCCCTTTTTTTCATTGTGTAAATTTGTGTTTTGTATTTGAGGTGGGAATTAATGTGGAGCTTATAGGTCTATGCTCCTATCTCTTCCACCCACTTCGAATGATCTTTATTCTATCTGTGTCCAAAATCCCTTTTTTAAGCCATTAAAATCAGGGGGGAAGGATGGAGAGGAGCTGTGCTGGGAAGGACTACAAAATGTCCATTCCCCCTTTATATTTCCTCCTCCTCCTCAAGGAACCAAATGCAGATGCAACTGCCCTTCACAGGTAACCATCCGTGTATCAGTGTGCATTTGTGTGTCCACTGAGAGTGGCTAGCCCCCACCCAGACCACAAGCTGTGTTCTTCATCTCCTCTCCTACTCACTTCTCCTTTCCCAGATCTGCATTTAGGCCTGACCTCTAACAAGATAAAATAGGGGGAGGTGGACCCTTGTCTAATGCAGGCCTAGCCCAAGGGCCTTTGGCAGAGAGCAGTAATGGCCTGGGATTTGCCAAAAGAGTGGGGAAATTATCCATGACTAAGAAGCAGGAGGAATGCTGTGGCAGAGGGAAGAACAACAGAAGGGACAGGGAACCTGGGGCTGGCCAATCTGGCCCGACGGGGAAACCTGGGGAGCCCTGGACACCTGCCTAGCCAAATCCCTCTGCTCCCCCTCCCGCCTCAGCAGCAAAGTGCCAGAATGGATTTGAGACATGTGTGCCCTGCGTGTCTGGTGTGGGCTTGCCTGGTCTTGGCAATGCATTTGGATTAGAATCAAACTCAGGTCTGAAATAGAGTTTAAAATAAATAGTGTTCTGTGTGTCTAATTCTTACAGACATGTGCTGGGTTTCTGCATTTCTTACATACAAACACATTGCTGCTAACATAGAACTGATCTGTGGCATTTGCTAAAACATACTGCATTTGCACAGCTGAGAAAACCTTTGTATGATTTCCAAACTCAAGAAGAAAATGAATGCTAGTGTGTTCTCATGTGTATTGCAGGTGATCATGTGATGACATATTCTAAGAACACACACGTAGGGTCCTTGTGGGTTGGGGAAAGGGGCAGCAAGGAATGGAGGTGGGTGTCTGGGTCCTGGTAGAATAAAAACCAAAATCTACCTTCTGGCCCATAGTAGACACTTAAGGAATTAATATTGAATGAATGAACATTGAGAAACAGAATGAATGAATGTTTGGATAATGGACATAGGGTGAAAGTCCTGAGAATTTGGTGGGTATCAGTCAGCAAGGGAGACTGGGATATACAGGGCTGGTTATGCTGTAGCCCATCACCCTTGAATGACTTTGTTCTCATTCCTAGGAAAGTGGAGAGGGAGGAGGGAACCCCAGGCCTGTCCTCCCCACCTTCCAGCCCAGAGTTCAAAGAAGTGGTGCTCTTGGTAAAGAAAATATGCTATCCCATGTACTTATTTGATCCGCTAAATTGTCCCAGGAAGGAGTTAAGTGAGCTATAACACAAAATAAATTTTTAAACTATTATTTTAAAGATGAGACTTTAAGACAGAGGAAAACCATCGCAGGATGAGATCAGGAGTGTAGGCAGGCTTCTTTGTGGGAATTGACTGATATGCAGCCAAGATCCACAGCCTCCTTAAGGTTAGGAAGGTTGTTTTGTGCGTTTTCCTGCTCTCTCTCTCTCTCTCTCTCTCTCTCTCTCTCTCTCTCTCTCTCTCTCGTTGTTGTTTGTTTTTCAGAAGGAGCCCAATTATTCTAGGAACTGATTCTAGGGAAATACATCCTGTCAATCCTCTGTGTGTTGCTGAGGACAACATCCCTAAAGTATGACATTTATATGGAGGCAGAAAAAAGTTCTACAGAATTATCTCATTACCTTGTAGGTGAAGGAAGAGTGAGCAGGAATTAATTGGCCTTACTTCTCTGGAGGACAATTTGCCAGGTGTCCATCAAAATTTTACATACCATTTGACCAAAATTTACACTCATTTGAATTTATCCCACAGATATATTCACCTGTATATAGTTAAGGATACTGACTACAACAATGTTGGTAAAAGCAAAAGGTTGGAAACTTCCTATATGATCATGGATAGCAGACAAATTGATCTCCTTTACAAAGGAGCATTATACAGCCTTAGAAGACTTTCAATAAAGACTTTTAATTTTTAATTGAAAACATATCCTTGGGTACTAATAGACCTTTTCTCTCACCATTAGCAAGTAGTGTGGTCCTTTACAATTTGTTATTTTTCCTAGAATAAACTAAAACAACTACTAAGGAAATGAAAAACACAGGTGTGAGAAAATAACGAAAAACTGGTTTACTGGGTACCCCAGTGCCTAGAACTTAATATGCTTCAACCCAACTGCTCTTTATAGCAAATTTATGAAGTAGACACGTATACGTATCTGCATTCAACAGGTGAGGAAACCGACGCTCATGGAGATTAAGAGACGGCTGGTAAGTGGCAAAGGGCGGATTCGAACCCCGCACCGTGGAACCCCAAACCCACGCGTTTTTTCCTCGCCGTCCTTCGGCCTCTGCCTCCAGGCGGGAAGCGCACTTACTGGACGTCGGCCCCCACGCGGTGCAGCGCCCCAGCCAGGCGCACCCGCGGCCCCTGCGCGCACGGGGCTCCGCGCGCAGGGAGCGCGCGCGCACGCAGCGGCGAGGGCCCCGCGGCGGTGGCGGCGACGACGTCACAGCCGAGCTTTCCTTTTCGGGAGTCCCCGGCAAACATCCTGTGTCCATGTTTGGGCATTTACGTCACGGCGGCAGGGCCGGGGCCTCCCGAAATGGCAGTGGCCCCGGGAGTCGGAAGCCCTGTGCCAGCGCCGCCGCTGCTATATAAGTGGGGGGGCCGCTGCTTGGGGGAGCCCGGCTGCGCTTTGAAGAGGCGAGGAGCGGCCGCTCGAAGCCGGTCCCAACGAGCAAGGGCGCTACGGCCTCCCGACCCCTTTTCCAGAGGTGAGCGCCGGGAGCCAGGAGCCCGGGCACCTGGGTCTGCGAGGCGCGGGGCGCCCCGACTGCCTGCCTCCCCCGCCATTCGCGCGCCCCCAAGCTCAGCGTGCGAGGCCCCGGTCCCCCGCAGCAGCCGCCGCGCCATGCTCCACCTTAGCGAGTTTTCTGGCCCCGACACGCTTCTGCTCAAGTCCGCCGACGAGGGCTGTTGCTCGGAACCCAGCGCCGAATTGCCCCGGCTGCCCGTCAGGGACACGGCCGCCGGCTACCCAGGAGGTAAGAAGCGCGGCTGGGGGTGCTCAGACGGCGGCGCAGTGCGGGGGCGCACGGTGCCTGAGACAAGCTGGGATTGGGATGCAGGAGGTGTGGGGGTAGCGGCGGTAGGAAGCTCTGGGGTCTTGGGGTGCGCTCCGCCATTGCCACCCCACCGGGCCATCAGCGCCTCCGTAGGAAATTGTGCGTGTATCAAGGTGTCCTTTTTGCCTGTGCACGTGTATTTTGGGTGTGCATGTTTTTGTGTGCGTCTTCGAGCGTATGCCTGCTCCAAATGGATTAGATTAGAATGTGCAAAAAGACGCTTTATGTGTATCCGTGGGCACCAAGGGACCCTTGGGTAGGGGACGCGACTCGAGGCGCGCCCTTTTCTGTGCCTGCAGTTGATTCCTGCTCCTTCCTCAGCAGGCGACTTCTTGAGCTGGGCTTTGAGCAGCTGCAGCGCCGGGGGGGATTTAGCCGACTCCTGCTTCCTGGAGGGGCCGGCGCCCACACCCCCTCCCAGCCTCAGCTACAGCGGTAGCTTCTTCATCCAGGCAGTGCCCGAACACCCGCACGACCCTGAGTCACTCTTCAACCTCATGTCGGGCATCCTGGGCCTGGCACCTTTCCCCGGCCCTGATGTGGCAGCATCCCGGTCTCCGCTGGACGCTTTTCCCTCGGTCCCCGACGCCTTTCTGGCGGGTCCGCCGGACCTTTACTCCCCGGACGTCGGCGCTGCCGCCTTCACAGAGGCGTTCTGGGAGGCCTCGCCCTCGGCTGGCACCCCTTCGCAGTGCCTGTATGAGCCTCAGCTCTCCCCACCCGACGTCAAGCCAGGCCGCCGGGCTCCTCCGGCCTCTCCAGCGCTGGACACTGCCTCGGCCTTCAAAGGTCCCTATGCTCCCTGGGAGCTGCTTTCAGCCGGGGCCCCAGGGAGCTGTGGGTCCCAGGGAGGCTACCAGGCGCCCTCCGAGGCCCGTTTCCCCCCGATGGGGACCAAGATTGAGGATCTGCTGTCCATCAGTTGCCCCGCGGAGCTGCCGATCGACTCGGCCAACAGACCCTACCCCACGGGGGCCTACGACGCGTTCCCGCTGGCCTTAGGGAACTTGGGGGAGGGGGCCGAGGGCCTCCCGGGGCTCCTGACCCCTCCTAGCGGGGAGGGAGGGAGTAGTGGCGACGGCGGAGAGTTTCTGGCCGGCACGCAGCCTCAGCTTTCCCCGCTGGGCCTCCGCAGCGCCGCGGCGGACTTCCCGAAACCCCTGGTGGTGGACATCCCTGGGAGCAGCGGCGTGCCTGAGCCTCCAGGGCCGCCGGCCCCTTTCTCCCCAGCTAAGGCGCGGCGCAAGGGGCGCCGGGGCGGCAAGTGCAGCGCACGCTGCTTCTGCCCGCGGCCGCACGCCAAGGCCTTCGCCTGCCCGGTGGAGAGCTGTGTGCGCAGCTTTGCGCGTTCCGACGAGCTCAACCGCCACCTGCGCATCCACACGGGCCACAAGCCCTTCCAGTGCCGCATCTGCCTCCGCAACTTCAGCCGCAGCGACCACCTTACCACACACGTGCGCACCCACACGGGCGAGAAGCCCTTCGCCTGCGACGTGTGCGGCCGCCGCTTCGCGCGCAGTGATGAGAAGAAGCGGCACAGCAAGGTGCACCTCAAGCAGAAGGCGCGTGCGGAGGAGCGGCTCAAGGGCCTTGGCTTTTACTCGTTGGGCCTCTCCTTCGCCGCCCTGTGAGGGAGAAGTAAGTTTGTAGGTTGGGGCGCCACCGCGCCGCGCGCCGAGGAAGACCTGGCCCGCCCCTTTCCCGGCACGCCCCGGGGCAGGCCTCCGACCCGGCTGGAAGCGCCCCCCGCCAGTGCCCCGTTTAGCACCGGCACCGTGGACAGCTCCCGCCGTCCAGGATCGTCTTCTCGTCTGCCGCGCTTGAGGGAAGTCATTTCCTTGGGACTCAAGGGTGTTTTGTACCTGGCGCACGCCCTACGCCGTCCCATAACCCCCCTGTCGTCCCCCAAAGACAGGCTGGGGCAGCGCCGAGCCGGTCTCGAGCGGTATTTTGTACAGTAATGTTTCCAGCAGCGATTGGATGTAACGTTTTGCTTTGGGGCTCTTTCCTGTTTGTTGTTCATTTTTGTAAAGCAGACGCTACTCTCGAGCATTTGCAAAACTGTTTATTTTTGCAATTAAAAGCATTGTGCTAAAAGCTTTATCTGCCATCCAAGCTCCTGACCCTTCCTCCCAACCCCCTCCCCACCCCTGAACCCCCCAGAAAATGTGACTCCTTACATTCATGGAGTCATTACCCACCTACTGTCAGGCACTGTGGCACATAGTAGGCATTCAATAAATATGTACTGAATTAAATGAATTTAACCACAGCTAGCCTAAGGGCTCAAGGTGTTTCTGAGAATTGTGCATATATTATCCTCCTTAATCCTGAGTGCAGCAGTCATATACATACTCCATTTCAAAGTTTCAGGAAGCAACCTATATAAACTTTCTGGGTAATCCAGCTAGGAACCATCAGGGTCAAACCCAGATCTGTCTGGCTGCAAAGCCAGTGCTTTTTTCCCCCCCAACCCCAGAATGGCAGCACCTCGGCTCAGCATCGTTTGAAAGGCTTCCTCCCAAGAGGTGAAATAGGTTCTGTAACTAGAGGGGGCCCCAGGCAGTAGTGACAGCAGCAGAAGCCTGCAGTATTTCAGTGCTGCGTGTGAACACCCAGTACGTTGTGTGTCACCGTCTCCAGCAAGTGCCTGTACGTCTGTGTGAGAATCACATGCTGTCAGTGCCAAAAGGGACGGAGCATCCCCTCTGGGTTATTGATGGGCAGAGCCAAGCCTAGAGAAGAGAGAGTGCTTGCCCGAGGCTCACAGCCACCTCCCATAGAGTTGCTCTTTCCACAAGGGTTCTTCTCCAGGAGGCAGAAGCCCCCTTACCAGCCAGTTTTGTTTTGCACTCGCCATAGCCCCTTTCCTCTAGCTCTCCTCCAGGTGAATCCCATCATGGCTTTTTTGGGGGGAGGGTGCAGCTAAGAGGATGGTGAGGGCAGCATGACCCTATGATGGGGAAGGTGGGGTTTCACTTGGTGCCCTTCACTCTCTAAACTCCCAACCCAAAAGCTTATACACTCTTTCTGGTCACCTTGGGCAGGACTTGGGGCATTAAAAGCCTGTCCTGCATCCCATCTCTCCTCCCCAGCAGCTCCTCTCTGATAAGGAAAGGATGGCCTGTCTGGGGCTTCATTCTTTTCTCTTCTGAGGTGTGCTATTCTTTTTTTTTTTTTAAGACACATTTTTAAAAAATGATTTTTAGAGATAGAGAGTAAGAGAGAGAGGGGGGAGGGAAGAGAGAAAAACATTGATTTGAAAATAGGATTCCACCTATTTATACATTCATTGGTTGATTCTTATATGTGCCATGACTGGGAATTGAACCCACAACTTTGGTATATTAGGGTTCAATATCTCAAATGAGCTATGCTCCAACCAAGAGGTGAAATAGAGAATTCCACCCATTTCTCTCCCCAGGTGTTAAGTGCTTTCATGTAGTTGAGTCTCTTGTATCTAATAAACCAATTTGGGATAGAGGATTTGGTATTACCTCCTCTAGGAGTTAACATTTTAAAAGAATGGCCTGCAGAGGGCAGTGTTGAACCCTAGAGAGAGGCTCAAATGGTGGACTGTCAAGTATTGTAATAGATTCATGGAGACATAAGATAATGATGACTCTCATTATGTACTATTTAAGTGATCACACCCTTCACACTGACCACCTGACTTCACTTTCCATACAGAGTAGGTAAGGAAGAGCACAAAGGCCCAGATCTCAAGCAACCGGTGCCAAAACACGTCATCTGCACGAAGGAAGGAGGGCAGACCGGCTGTGGTGTGTGGCATCTAACCACCCCACCCTTGCCTTCTTCATCAGCATTCCATCAAGTAGTCTGCTCTCTTGCGCCTCAGCTTGTCTTCACACCTATCTAGGCCAAATATCACTGATGAGAAAATTGACTTAGCAGTAGTGCTAGTACCAGAGTTCTAGAACTCTCAGCTGAGGAGTCCCTCCTATTACTCCCAAAGGAAACTGCTGCGTTTTCTGGACTGTCTCCTAGGGACTCAGAGGGAAAAGAATGTTAAGCAGGAGATGGAAAGAATTAAAACCAAACAATTGGAAAATCAGGACCCAACCAGAGAGCAAGTAAAGCTTCTCTTTTCATTTGGTTCTCAAAATGTGGATGTTTCCCAGATTTAGTTTTATTTCAACACTCTCCTAGGAGAGCACATTCATTCCCGGGCCTTCATCTATCACTGCTACATAGATGACTTCTAAGTCGGGCAGCCCTGGTTCCTACCCCAGCTGCAGTCCCGTGGTTCTGACTCACGCACATCTCCATATGGGTATCCTACCACCGTTTCAAATACAGTCTGTCTAAATCATCCTTCCGTATATACTGTACCCAATTTCTGCTAATGGTGACCATCATTTGGTTCCCTAAACTCACTTAAATAATCACAGTTCTCCCCTCCCCCCATCCAGGCTGTCACTTAGACCTTCAGAGTCTTACCTACTCTCATCTCATTCAGGATATATTGTTCCCTTTTATGTATTGTAAATTTTATCAAGTGAACTAATCTTCAGTGGGGATTTACCAGGGCAGTAATATTCTGCGACCTGGGTTGAGGGTATGTTTCTTCTGAGCAATTTTGTGTTTGCTTGTGCCAGGCATTCCAGGAGAATCAACTGATGGAGACCAATCTTTTTTGTTTAAATATATTCTTACTGATTTCAGAGAGGAAGGGAAAGGGAGAGAAATAGAAACATCAATGATAAGAGAGAATAATTGGTCGGCTACCTCCTGCATGCCCCACACTGGGGATCAAGCCCGCAACCCAGGCATGTGTCCCCCAACTGGGTATCAAACTGTGACCTCCTGGTTCATAGGTCAAAGCTCAACCACTGAGCCTTGCTAGCCAGCTGGGCTGATGGAAACCTAATCTTTATGTTAATTTCTTGGCCTGAGATTCCTGTACCATGTAGGTGTGGAGTTCAAACTCTAACTCATTTAGTTATAAATTCTCAGAGGCTACTCCTTCTAGGCTAAGCAGGACCACCTGGGTCAGGACAGACAAGCAATATTCCTTCCTCCCTATACCTTCTGGGGTTAATCACAGCACATCTCATGCTTACATTTCTTGGTCTCAGTCCCTTTGTTTTGGTTCATGTAAATTTTCTTTCCTTTCTTCAAGCTCAGCTCAGCACTTCAGGTGTCTCTTATATTTTGTGAATCAGTCCACATATTGTGAAGCAGGAGGACTTTGGGGATAGCTGTTCAACAATATTGCTGAAAACTGAAGCCAGAAGATGTTGATTTCTTTATTAAAATATTTCCCACATTTATCCTCTCTGTGCCTTTTGCCAGCACCTCAGCCCATGCCACCCCTTCCACATACATGAACACCTTGGCTGTGACAGTCACACAGAATCTCATAATAACATGTAGTTGGAAGGAGCTTACAAAAACATCCTGTCTGACCCTCATGAGGAGGAAACTGAGGTACAACAGGTTTGGGGATTTTCTTTTTTTTTTTTTTAATATATTCTATTGATTTTTTTACAGAGAGGAAGAGAGAGGGATAGAGAGTCAGAAATAGCAATGAGAGAGAAACATCGATCAGCTACCTCCTGCACACCCCCTACTGGGGATGTGCCCGCAACCAAGGTACATGCTCTTGACCGGAATCGAACCTGGGACCTTTCAGTCCGCAGGCCGACGCTCTATCCACTGAGCCAAACCGGTTTCGGCAGGTTTGGGGATTTTCTTAAGGGCACACAGAAGATAAGAGATTGAAGTGGGCCTTGAATCTAGGCCTAACAGTTCCAAGACCAGTGCATATCCGTATATCCAGTCATTCCATACGTATTATTGAGTGCCTACCATATGCTGGGCCAGTGGTTCCCAATTTTTTTACCTTCCAATGCATCAGAAGAACTTGACACACACACATTAGTAACAGAAGTTTCCCTTACCATGGAGAGACAGGGAAGAGTAATAATAATAAGAATCTTGCCCAGCCAGCAGCTCAATGGTTGAGTAGCCCTATGACTTCCCGGTCAAGGTACATGCCTGGGTTGTGGGCTTGATCCTCAGTGTGGGGCATGCAAGATGCAGCCAATCAATGATTCTCTCTCATCACTGATATTTCCATCTTCTCTATACCTCTCCCTTCCTCTCTGAAATCAATAAAAAAATATTTTTAAAAAAAGAATCTTGATGAGATGGGATATAGGGGAAAGTTTCACAAAGCAACCAAGAATGTCTTCTGTGTCCTCCCCCTTCACCCCAACCCCTATACCCTGTTTATGACAAGCCTGCACTCTATCAAACTTCCTGTGGTCCCTCTGCCTCCATTCTTTCTCCCTCTATTCCACTTCACTACTGTTGTAATTTCCCTAAAACATAATTGATGGTGTTTTATCCCAAACTGACCATAGCTTCCACCTTCCTATAAAAAAAATACACTGTATTTAAAGCCCTCCATATCTAACCCGAATTTATCTTCCACCCTCCTCTGTCGTCTCTCCCATCACTCTGCCCTCTCCCCTCCCCTCATGTATTAACCAAATCCTCCTACCCAAGGGCAGAGACCTTGTCTGATTCACATTGTGGCTGCCATATAACCAAGCCTACTGTCCAGTACATTTAAATGCTTAATTATTGTGTGGGCTCATTGGCAAAAAGGAAAAAAAATAGTGCCTAAATGCCTAAAAGGAGAAAGGAAAAGAGAAGAGGAAAGAGGAAGGAAGGAAGATGGTTAAGGAGCAGGATGCAGGGAAAGGATCAGGAGGGAGAGATGGGAATAAGCAGTGCTGAGGCTCTGATCTGAGCCATTGGGTCTCATGAGTGAGACCACATTTCTGACTAGTCTGTGATGAGCCCATGATTCTCTGCCTTAGCTCTGGGCTCCAGATGTGTTTGTCATTCAGTTCTCTCTCTTTTGGTTTCTCTGGTCCACATGGAGTGGGATTCAGTTGAACATTTTTAGAACTGTGGTTCCCATAACAACCAAGCAGGAACTGTTGTCTGAAATGTAGCATGGGCACACATGCACACACACACACACACATGCACATCACACGCATACCTGCACACTCACATGCATACATGTGTGCATTCACTCATACATACACACATTTATACACGCACAATGTATATCCACATGTACACACATATGGATTCAGACATGCACACACTTGCAAACACACATGCACACGTGCATATGCACAGGTATGCACCTACATGCACATGCATATATATGCACATGCACAAAAGCACATATATACATACACAAGCATGTTTTTGCATATTCACAGGAAGCACAGAGCGAGGACAGACAAACATCATTGGGATGAAGGTTAAACCAAGACATTAGTATATGGATATTTTTGGCTGTCTGCAAAAGCAGGTGGATTTAGGCAATGTGCATTTTGGCAGAGGAAGGCTCAGTGGGCCTAACACAGGAAAGGGGTGGCAGGAAGGCACTGTATTTAAGCATAACTTTGGAATTTGGTAACGAGTTCAAGTCCTGACTGTGCCATTTTTTGAGCTCTGAACTTTAACTTCCCCATCTGTAAAGTGGGAATAATAATAATAATGCCTACTTGATAGGTTTATTAGGATGATTGGATTATATGCAGAATAATAATTAGCTGGTTTGGCTCAGTGGATAGAGCGTCCGCCTGCGGACTGAAGGGTCCTGGGTTTTATTCCAGTCAAGGGCACATGCCTGGGTTGTGGGCTGGATCCCCAGCAGGGGGCGTGCAGGAGGGGGCTGATCAATGATTCTCTCATCATTGATGTTTCTATCTCTCTCTTGCTCACCCTTCTCTGAAATCAATAAAAATATATTTAAAAAAAATAATTAGCATAATGCTTAGCAGTTGGTTAATAGGAGCTGTTATCATTTAAGTCTTAGGATGAGTCATTTCAATTCTTAGATTTGTTCAATCTAAGAATTTCTGGAGGAGGCAGGAAATTCAGGAGCTAGAGAAAAGAAGAGGAGATAAGAGGAGTTTAACCTGCCTGGTTCAGTCCTTATTCAGTTTGCTTCTCCCCAAAAGCCACCAGACAAGTCTACAAATTATCCTTTCTGATACTAAATACCCAATGCTTCTGCTTTAGCAGTAGGATGGGGTCAAGGAAAGTCCAATCAGACTCATTTATTAGAGAATCCTGGGGTATGCTGACTTCTGCTCTGCTGCAGCTGGAATGCCCCTCATGGCCTAGGTGCTCAACCTGCCCACACTGATCTCCGTGCCTTTGCCCATGCACTACCCTCAGCCTGTAATGCCATCTCTCCTTTTCCTCATCCAAAGCCCAGCTCAGCCCTGGGCTTGGGAGCCTCAACACCCTGTCTGATTTCTCAGGCCCCACCCAGCCCTGTGGACGTCCTCCAAGCCTAGGACAGCCAGACTGTTCCTCCTTCGGCAAAGAGAAACAACCTTAAGCCAAGGGCCAGGTGAGAAGCAGCCTGGGCTGGAGGCCACTGCCCCCTTCCTCCTCCTTTAAGTCGGGGAACATGTGCTCCTGGATGGCACTCTCCATGGCAGGATTCCGAGCCTGGCCCCAGCCACGCCCAGCTCCCCTGGTTCCCTAGGGATGCCCGGAGAGAACTGACCCAGCGGTCTCCGCAGAGACCACGACCGAAGTGCACACCCAGGCGTGCACCCCGCGAGGCCGCTTGGGGACTGTGGCGCAAATCCCAGGAGTAGTGCAGCGCGCCTCCCCTCTTCCCCATGCCACAGAACCGCTCACCAAAGGTTTTGCCCCGAGTGGGGAGACCCAAGCCGGAGTGGGAGTGGTAGGATCAGGGCGGGGAGGTTCGGGTCAAAGGTGGACCGCAGAGGCCACAACCGGAGGTGCCCGGGGCAGGGAGAGTGCACTGGGCAGCGTTGGGAGCTGGGAAGGCAGGGACCCAGGGCGAGCGCTGCGGGAGCGGCCCCCGAACCCCCAGGGCGGCGCCGCGGACCCCTCCCCCACCGAAGACACCTTCACGGGGAAACATGGGGTCCCGGCGCAGCCGCTTCTGGCGGCATCTGCCGCTCCCCAGCTCCTAGAAGAGCCCGCCCCGGAGGAGGGGCCGGCTCCGCCCCACCTCCTCGCTGCCTCCCTCCCCCTTCCCTGCTTTTCCTCCGGCCGCGCGCCCCCTCCTTCCCCCTCCATCCATCCCCCACCCGGTTTGTGGGCCCCTCCCGCTGCGACTGGCTGGGAGGCTTGACCGCCCCCGCCCCGGTAGGGAGGCGGGGGCGCAAGCCGCGGCTGCCACCCGAGGCTGCGGAGGGGAGCGAGATCCGAGGCCCCGAGGCGGCCCAGCATCAGGACCCGGCACGCGGGGGCTGCCTCTGCACCCCTATCCGAGGGCCGCGGGGCCTGGCCTCGCGGCGGGGTGGAGGAGGTAAGGACGAGTCGCGGGCGCACTGCGGGACCGCTCCTGGAGAGAGGAGGCAGGGAGGACCCCAGCCGCCGCCTCCTCCTCCTCTTCCTTCTCCCCCTCAGCCCCCTGGAGGCCCGGAGACTGCCAGACCCGACCGGGAGGGATTCTGGGCAGGCCAAGCCAGAGGCAAAGAAGGGGTTAATTTAAGGAATTAAATCAGAACAATTTGAGACCAGGCTCCCCATCCCCCCCGCCCTCTAGCCAGTCTCGCCAGGTTGGGGGGCGGGGCGGGCTCCAGACCCCACTGGGACTCTGGACCTTGGAGAACTGGGGCCGGAGAGAAGGAAGAGGGGGAGCGCCCTCAAACCCCAGGCCTCCCCACCTGCTTCTGAAAGGGTGTGGGGGAGGGGCTTAGTGTTGAGGCCTGGCTGGGCACCTGTGCGGGGAGTCTGAGGGTGGGACGGTGTAGGTGTCTGTGCGTGCTGGTGTGCACGTGTGATGGTCTGGAGGTGTGCATGTGTGTGCCCCCATGTTCCTGTCTGCTCGTCTCCCAGTGCCTCCGCTAGTGACTGCCCATAGTGCTCCGGATGCCCGTGCCCCACTGCAATGCTCTGCATGTGAGTGTGTGCTACCGACCTGTGTGCACTGCCCACTTTCTGCCTGTGACTAGGAGTGGGGCCTGCTCTCTCCTTAGGCTGAGTGTGCAGCGAGGGGCCCAGATGGTTTTCTGGGTGTGGGATCCAGGTGCTGAGCCGTGTGTGTGTGTGTGTGTGTGTGTGTGTGTGTGACCTTGGAAGGTGTGTGCATGTTTGCAGGAGCTGGAGGATGAGGGGGAGCTTAGCACAGAAAAGGCAGTGGAAGGGCTGCCAGGAAGCAGCGGGCTGGAGGCACAGACTCCTGTAGGTCTTCACCAGGCTGCAGGGACTGCTCTGGGAGGTACACGTAGTGGGGCCACAGCCTTAGGTGTGGAGAGCTAGAGCCTCCGCCTTGGTGGGGGATTCAGAGGGATTTAGAGAGGCAGGGGGTCTTGCTTTATTCTCCATCCACAGGCACACCTCCAGCTGCCTCCCCCTCCTTAGGAACCTCTTCTACTTGCTGGCAGACGAAAAAACTGTGCTTGGGGCTTCATGGCTTTGACCCATGAAGCCATCTATTAACATCCAGATCTTCCACCCCCATTGCTATAAATTTTTACCTTCTCTGCTGCTTTCCTACATGTGGGTTTTATATGAAAAGAGGGAGGAAGAGTTGTTGGACCCAGAAGGCCATGTGGGAAGGAGAGGAGATGCCAGTGGCATGGTATGGAGTTGGGGGAATGACCAAGGTCTGCTAACGTCTGGATTTTGACGGATCTTTATTTAACAGAGAAAGGGACAGAGGGAGGGAGTTTGGTGATACCCACACACTTCTTCTAGATGTAGGGATAACTAGCTTGTTTTTGTTTTTGGAATATTTTTACCATTCCACATGGAAGTGGGGGGGGGGGGTCATGGCTGTTGAAAGGTTATTGCCCGTCTGCCTTTGAATTCTCTAGATTTTACTACCTCTCTGGTAGCATACCACACCCTTCACTTATTCATCCAACAAATATTTATTGAGTGCTATTATGGGCCAACCTGTGACTATTATAGTATTGGTGCAACATTCCATCCCCATCTAGAAGGGACGTAGTGTTGGGACACTAAGAGCATGGGTTTCGAAGTCAGTCAGGTAGTATTGGGTTCACATTCTGGCTTGTCACTGTTTCAGTTATTCACTGGTATGTAACAAACCTTCCCAGAATGTAGGGGCTTAAAACAAGTGCTTTGTTATTTGTCACAGTCTGTGGGTTGGCTGTGACTGTGGGCTCACTTGGCACCTCTCAGTTAAGAGACTGGCCGGATGCCCTTGCCAGGTTGCTCAGTGGTTAGAGCGTTGGCCCACGGACCCAAGGGCCGTGAGTTTGATTCATAGCCCTGGGGCACGAGAGTGTGAGGAAACCAATAATGTGTCTCTCAAGTCAGTGTTTCTCTCTCTGTCCCCTTCCTCTACCTCCCTTTCACTCTCTCTCTAAAAAAATAAAAGAGCCCTAACGGGTTTGGCTTGGTGGATAGAGCATTGGCCTGCAGACTGAAGGGTCCCAGGTTCGATTCCGGTCAAGGGCATGTACCTTGGTTGCAGGCACATCCCAGTGGGAGGTGTGTAGGAGACAGCTGATTGATGTTTCTCTCCCATCAATGTTTCTAACTCTCTATCCCACTCCCTTCCTCTCTGTAAAAAATCAATAAAATATATTTTTAAAAATAAAAAATAATAAATAAAAGAGACTGGCTGGAAAGGAATATTAAGGTGGCTTTTCATCCATTAGGGTCTCTCTAAACATGGCGTCTAATCATTCAGTAGTCTAGCCCATGTTTTTTACATGGCAGCTGGATCCCAAGAGAAAAATATTCTAAGAGGATAAGCCCTAAGGTAGGACTGCTTATCAAATCTCTGCCTGCTTCAGGCTTGCTATTGGCCAAAGTAAGTCATGTGGCCAAGCTCTGAGCCAATGTGGGAGGGGACCACATAAAGGCTAGACTACCAGGAGGCATGGCTTATTGCAGGCCACCAAAGCAACAGTCACTTACTGGCCTAGGGTAAGGGATTTGGCCACTCTGAATCTCAACTTCCTCATCCTGAAGTGGAGATGATACCACCTACTTGGCAGTCCTGTGTTGAGGATTAAATAAGAAGTGTGGTGTCTGACCAGAATAATTGGTAGACAAGTGTTCACTGTTTTGATTATTAGGCTGCAAGCACAGTGAAGGCATGATCTTGGTGTCCCCAGTGCTTGGCACAGGCCTGGGTTGGACATCTTTCTGTTGGGTGGATAGAATAGAATGAAGCAGACAAGCCCTGAGCCTTGGAACTCCACTAGAGCAACAATGTCGTGAGGACACAGCAAGTTCTTACCTCCCAGTGGGTGAGGAGCAGAGCCAGCGGTTGATTTGATTGTAACCAAATTCACCCAGTTCCATGACGATAAGTAGTAGAAATCACTCTGCTGCCAGGTTGGAGTGGCTCAGTGGTTGAGCATCGACCTATGAACCAGGAGCTCACAGGTTCAATTCCTGGTCAGGGCACATGCAGGGGTTGTGGGCTCGATCCCCCCAGGGGGTGTGCACGAGGCAGCTGATCAATGATTCTCTGTCATCATTGATGTTTCCATCTCTCTCTCCCTTTCCCTTCCTCTCTGAAATCAATTTTAAAAAATAAAAGAAAAAATAAAAGAAATCACTTTGGTTACATAAATAAATAAATTCATCCATTATTCAGTGTGATTCCTTTAAGAACATACTAATTTCTACTGTGTGTCAGGCAGCTGTGAGTCAGTAGCATTGTATAGGGTGGGATCTGATGTGCAAACAGGTCCATGACCATCCAGCATGTGATACCTGTTACGATATGCGAGGAGCTGTGGTAAGGAGTGATTGATGTGTGATGTGATTTGAGCTGGAGGAAAGGGCCAGGAAGGCTTCATGAAAAGACTAGCATTTGAGTTAGGCCTGCAGAATTCATCAGATGGAAAAGGGCGTCCCAAGTCTTGGCTCATGCTGGTCTCTCTCTCTCTCTCTCTCTTCAATAAAACATATTTTAAGAAATATTTATAAGATAGTACTGTTAAAAATCAGCAATTGATGAGATCTAAGGGGAACTTTGAGAATTTATTCAGAGATGCCTTGAGGTTGCATCCAGGGTGCTGAGTCGATAATGAAGATGTTGGTCAAGATGGGAAACATGAGAAAGAAGTAAGGTGTTTTTAAAAAAAAAAGCATATTTTCATTGATTTCAGAGAAGAAGGGAAAGAGAGGTAGAAACATCAATAATGAGAGAGAATCATTGATTGGCTGCCTCCTGCACACCCCACACTGGGGATCAAGCCCACAACCCAGGCATGTGCCCTGACTGGGAATCGAACTGAGCCACGCTGCCCGGGTGAGAAAGAAGTAGGTTTGATGGTGAGTATTTTGAGTTCACTGTTCGTGTATGATGCCTGAGCCACCCAAGCTCAAAGCCCAAGTCTGAGCCTGAGCCTTGACTCTTCCCTTTCGGACCAGCCACAATCATTCTGTCACCAAGCCTTCTTGACTCTCCTCCCTTAATTGCTTCTATTCCATCCTTCTCCCCTCTCTCACTCCTGCTACCGTGGCTAACCATTTCCACTCCAGTGTTCCAACAGCCGTTTTCCTGACCTTGGCCTCTGTAGTCCATTCTCTAAACTGTACCTCTGATTAAGTGCTGGCCATTCCATCATTCCACAGACATTTACTGAGCACTGATGTAAGAGCTGGGGAACCACGGGTCATTGAGACAATGTTTCTACCCTCATGGAGCTTACATTTTCCTTTCCTGAAGGAGGCATGTACTCTTTCTCACTTTCTTGCCTTTGTACATGCTGTTTCTGCTGCTCAGGATGCCTTTCTTGCCCTCCCCAAACTCATAACTGCCATTTTTCACCTGACTACTTTCCTAGATGTCTAGATGACTGACTCCTCTGGGAGTTCCTCAAGCTAAGTTAAGTGTAGATTCCTGTGCCAGCCATTTATCTCCTGGCAGTCTCATTCAATACCTTCGTCTGTCCCAGGAGATCACAAGGGCTGCTTGAAGGCGAGGACTGGATCTTATCAGTCTGTGCCCTCAGTGTACCTAGCACAACACATGGCATAGTTCATGGCACAAAGCAGGTACTCAGTAAACGTATGTTGACTGAACAAACTCATGTTTGAATAGAGCTTAGGAGAGAAGTCTAGCTTAGAAATATATATTTGCAAGAATATCAGGACTTTTGATAGCAATTGATAGAAATACAACTCAGACTGTTTTAAGCAAAAAAAAAAAAAAAAAAAAGATAGGTACCGATTCGTAGAACCAGAAAGAAGGGAGATGAGTGTGTCTTGGGCCTCGCTGTACCCAGGTTCTCAAAAATGAAGTGAGGACTCTCTCCTCAGCTCTTAGCTCAGCTTCTCTCTGAGTGTTGCCACACCTTCCCCCCACCAGGCATGAGTTTTCTCCATGTGGTGGGTAGAGGTTTCACAAGGATAGACAGCTTGATCCTAGCATGTGATCCAGAGGGACAAGAGGACTCCTTAGTCTTTTCTATAAATCACCAGTGAAGGACTCGGTTGGTTCAGCCTGAGGCACATGCCCAGGCCTCAGTCAATCATTACGGGGTGCTAGGATTGGCCAGGCCTGGGCCATGTCTTCACCCTACCCGGATTGGCAGCCCTGTCAGAGCCACATGGAGTGGGGGGCAGTAGCTCACCAAAGAAAGGACAAGATGTTGCCATTGAAGAGAACTTACGGAGCAGATAAAAAGAATAATGTTCACTGCAGGAGTCCTCCGTGACCAGTTGGTAGTGGAGCCATGAAAATGCAAGATGGTCTGTGTTTCTGGCAGAGTCAACAAGTGAGGATGTGACCGTAGACAGGAGCCAGGGAAGACAGGCATCTTGAGATGGTTGGTCGTATTTGAGATGAGGCTCACATACTTGAAAGCCTTTAAAAAAAAGAAAGAAAAAGATAATGCCTCTGATTGGTTCTTCTACCCAAAGAAAACCTTGAACTGGACTTAAATGAAAGTAGACTTGAGATAGGCATCTCAGATGGGAGAAGGAGCATAAAAGGTCCTGGGGATGCTAAGGAGGCAGATCTAGGTGGAAATAGGAGGCAGGTTCTTCGGGCTGTAGAGATTGCTGATTTGGGGAGACTAGAATACAAAGGAGAACCTCTAACTGTTCTGGCATGGTGCTCATAGTACAGGATTGCGATGGAATTTAAAAATATATATTTTTATTGATTTCAAAGAGCAAGGGAGAGAGATAGAAACATCAGTGAAGAGAGAGAGTCATTGATGGGCAGCCTCCCGCACGGCCCCCCCTCCCCCCCCCCACACACACTGGGATCAAGCCTGCAACCCAGGCATGTGCCCCAACAGGAATCAAACTGTGACCTCCTGGTTCATAGGTCAATGCTCAACCACTGAGCCACACTGGCTGGGCTGTGATGGAATTTAACTAGACAAAACTATTGTTTTTCTTTTACTTCCTCTCCCTCCGCCCCCTGCCTCCATCACCTTCTTGCAAAGCTTCATGCTCTTGCTGAGGAGGTATGTACAATGAGGCAAAAATATTCCTAAGAATCATTCATGCTCATTCCTCAGCTCCAGCAGATGGAGGGAAACTGGGGAAAGCCGGCCTCAGGTGAAGAGCCACGTGGATCCTAGAAGCCCCTTCCTTCCTCTACCTTGCACATCCATGCACAGGCCTGCACCCCCACAATTCCCCTTCCCCTGTTCTAGCAGGGTAATATGCAGACAAAGGGTACTTCGAAAGCACATGGGGAAGAGAGGAAGGTTGGCCACTTCTGAGGCCCTGAAAGATACCCCCACAGGCGGGATCAGCACTTAGCTGGATGGACAGGCACACACAGGTGTCCTGACACCATGCTGACCACACATTACAGAATGACCCTTTTCCTGAACAGTTGTGTGTGTGCGTGAACTGAATTCTATTTATAATATCCCTGATCACTTTGCCAACTTCTTCAGTTTTATTTATAGTTATTAGTCTATTCAGGTTTTCTATTTCTTCTTGAGTCAATTTTGATACATTATATTTTCCTAGAAAAGCATTCAATTCATTTAGATTTTCAAAAATTTAGGCCAAGAGGTGTACCTGGTAGAAGTTCAGTAATTTGAAAAAACCTTCTCTGTCAGCGATATCCCTTTTCTCATTATAGTGTTATGTGTTTGTTTTCTTTCTTTTTCCCCCCCTTTGAATAGATTTACCAGAGGGCTATTTATTTTGTTGGTCTTGTCAGAGAAACATCTTTTGTATTTACCTCTCAAGGGTACTTCTGAGGTTTTAAAATAGCTAAAGGAAGGTGATATTAGAGCAGTTACTAAATATTAGGTATCTTTTTAAAATTTGAAGTCCTGTTTTTTACAGACTAAGGTATTTCGGGGTGAAATAATATGGTATCTAGGATTCTCAAAATTATCGAAGGGTTGGTGAGGCATGTGTGACGCTGGGGAGCAGTGTACCCATGAAACAAAATTGACCATGAGTTAATAATAGTCAAAGCTGGAAGATAGGTACACAGGAATTCAACATCATATTCTCTCTATTTTTGAATATGTGTGAAAATGTCCATAACTAAAAGTTGGATTTTTTTAGATCCGTGTCCTACCACACATACCGAAAATTTCTAGATGGATTAAAACTCCATTGTATAAAAGGAAACCACACAGCCTGAAATATTTACATGCTACCAAGGCATTGTAAGTTTATGGTTTTAAGACTGTTTAAAGCCCTTAATTAAGAATTTTGTTTCTGTACTTTTACCAAAAGGAATCACAAAGTACTGAAAGAAAACATATGTAACTTTATACATAAACTTTGGGTAGGGCTGGACCTCCTAAGCATAACAACAAAATCGGAAATCAGAAAGATTTTACTGATGCAAATTTTAAACATTAGTATATCAATAAAGATCATAAATAAAAGTAAAAGCCAATCAACACACCTGAGAAAAATATTGGTAGTATATAAATGACAAAGGATCGATATTATAAAAAGCCTTTGCAAATCAATAAGAAAATATGAATGTTCAGTCTAAAAATGAGCAAAGTAGTGCATAGGCAAGTCACCAAGTGACACAGGTGACTGATAAATGTGTGGGAAAAAAATGTCTAGCTAGAGTAATCAAAGAAATGCAAGTGAAACAGCCAGGCCATTTCTCATATGCAGATTGGCAGGAATACAGTGATGCCAAGGTGTGAAGCTGAGGAGTTTGGCTGCAGTTAATAGACGATGGGGAGCCATTGAAGAAGCACGAGCAGGAGTCATTTGGAGACAGAGGGATCTGGTGCCTAATACGGGATGGAACAGAGCTGTGAGACTGAAGCTGGGCCAGCAGTCCTAGGTGTGAGGAGGCAGTGGCCCAGAGAAGCATGAAGCATGAAAACAATTGGGTTGAAATATCAGCAGGTCTTGATGGTTAGCAGAGAGAGCAAAATCAAGATGGCCAGTGGGTATGGTGTGACAGAGGGGAGGGCAGCAGCACCACTGAAGGAAATAGGGATGCTGGGGAGGGGGCAAGAGGTAGTCCAAGGTTTTTTTGACACTGTGGGTCTTTGTATTAGTCCAGAGTCTCATTACTAGTGACTAGCAACAATGCTTTAAGCTACAAAAAGAATTTGCTGTCTAATTACAATTGACAAGTCTTAGGTTAAAGTTTCAGGCACATCTGGATTGGATGCTCAAGGGATGTCATCCATAGTCTGTTTTTCTCCTTGCCCAAAGAGAGGACAGAAATGGTCACAAGCAGATCCAGGCTCGTGTTCTACCAGCTGAGCATAGGTCCCTGAGTGGCTGAATTAGCCCGTTACTGAATGATCACTGTGATGAACAGGCTAATGGCATCTGTGCTCCCCTGGAGCTAGGAGGTGTGGGGTCAGCTCTACAGAGACACCATTTATGGATAATAAAGAACATTAAAAACTTAAACAAAAAGATAGATACAGAGGCAGTAAAGCATCAAACAGACTGTCAAATTATAGCAGGAAGGTTAGGGAGAGGTGGGGAAGATAAGAGATCAATCAAAGGACTTGTATGCATGCATATAAGCATAACCAATGGACGCAAAACTCTGGGGGGTGAGGGCATATATGGGAGTGGGGTGGGGGGGGAATGGTAAAATATGTACACATATAATACCTTAATAAAAAAAATTGGAAAAAAAAACAAAGTGGGGGGAATGGTTCTCTAAGGGAAAATTGGGGGTCTATCCACAAAGGGCGACTGGAGCTGAGCAGCAAAAACAATGCATGTCCACTACATTCTACCTCTTGGCTGTCCAAGATCTACACAGAACCCCTCCATAAAATTTTTACCAAATTTTATTTATCATAATGCAATTATCTCTCACAAAACTTAAAAAAAAAAAACACTGTCCTATCTCTGTGGGTTTTTAAAAAATATATTTTTATTGATTTCAGAGAGGGAGAGGGAGATAGAAACATCAATGATGAGACAGAATCATTGATTGGCTGCCTCCTGCATGCCCCACACTGGGGATCAAGCCTGCAACCTGGGCATGTGCCCTGACTGTGAATCTAACCGTGACCTCCTGGTTCATAGGTCGAAGCTCAACCACTGCGCCACATCGGCCCGGCAAAACACACTGTCCTATCTCTGGAATGAAACGTTCCAACTTCTTACTGAGTTACCACATTCAGGCCCACTTCAAGATCTTGGTGAGCTGTCTGGCAAGGTACTGAGCTAGCTAGCCCCTCATGGTCTTTCAATGTATGGCCAGGTTACAATGATGGAGGAAAAATCGGGTAACTGAAAGAACAAACACTCTCCCAGCTGAAGAGGGGAGATGAGGAAAATCACCCAGTGGTCACAAGCCCATAGCATGTTCCACACGCTCGGCCAGTTGGCAAGGACCCCGTATTGGTTGCTCTGGTTGTGCTGTTTCAGACAGCGACCCTTGTCATTTGTGCTCTTGGCCCCTGAGGGGCACTGAGGAGTCCCCTCCCAGTGGTGTGGGTTTGGTGGGTGGGGAACTGTAGGAGCTCAGTATTCCCTAGCCTTTGTTTTCCAGGTTTGTGGGTTGTTTTTTTTCTGGCAATACAATTCCCTTAATCATTAGGAAGCTTTCAGTCAATTTGCATTCAGTCATCCCCAGAGCTATTAACCAAACTAGAGACCTCACTGAAGTTATAATTCTTGAATGGAGTCCCTGGTGATGGTGTTGGGAAGCAGGAGGGGTTGTCTCTTAGCAACAGGCCTTGGTGCTCTGCACATCCCAGGAGCCCATGGTTCTGTGGCCTCTACGTAGGCCTGTACCACAGGGCCGTTCACATCCCTACTGTAGGGTGGGAGGCATAGTTCATTTGCCCCTTCCCACTCAAACTGCATCCCCATGGGAGGCTGCTTATAATGAAAGCAGCGGTTGCTTCTGTGGAGCTGGGAGGGCACAGCCGAAGGGTTGCAGGAGGGTCTGGGGAGTCAAGAGCCTGACAGGCCCCAGGCTTGTCTCCCTCTGTGTTTCCAGCTTCCCTGTCTTTGCCTGAGCTGACTTTAGCTAGAAGCAGAGAACTGGCTCTTAATTATCTGACTCTCAGCCATATTGGATTACTGGCCTCAGGCAGAAAGAGCCTCTCTGGGCGCAGCAGCATTTTCTCCCTCTGCTTTCAGATGGGCCAGAGCGTGTCTTTCTTATTGGACCTTACTGAGGCCACACCCCAATGCTGTGACATTTTTCTACAAGTCCCCTACAGTTCCAGCCTAGGTGGGAACATCGTCTAAGCTCCAGAGGCAGCGGGAGAGCTTAGTCAACTGCTTTGCTGCCATGTAGCAGGGTTCACCACTTCCAAGTGGGTGGAGCAGTACTGTGTACTCCCCCCTTAGTTCAGCTAATGCCTTCTGAGGGTCTGTTGCTTTTAAAAATTCCACTCCTGATTCTAATGTCTGGAGGACTTTTTCCTGGTGCAAGTAACAGACTCATGTCCAGCTGGCTTAAACAGTGTCTTTAAGGAATCTCTCTTTATCTCTTTCTTCTTCCTTCCTCTTCCTCCTCCTCCTTCCTCTTTCTTCTTCTTCTTGGATTTCAGAGAGGAAGGGAGAGGGAGATAGAGATAGAAACATCAATGATGAGAGAGAATCAGTGATTGTCTGTCTCCTGCACATGCCTGAAACCAAGGCATGTGCCCTGACCGGGAATCGAACCATGACCTCCTGGTTTATAGGTCAATGCTCAACGAGGGAGCCATGCCAGCTGGGGTCAGTTCTGCTTCTTTATGTTGGCTTCATTCCCAGGTGGTTCCTCCCAAAGATGGCCTCATCAGCTTAGAAACCTGAGCCCAAAGGGATGCTTCCCTCCCGGAGTTCCAAAGAAGTTCTGGAGAAAAAACTCATTAACTCAATGAGAAAATACTCATTGATTCAACTTGGGTGATATGTGCTCATCCCAAGCCTCTGGTTCACCAGGCCTATATCACATTCTTACCCCTGAAGCCAGGGATGGGCCATCAACCCCCACCCAGACCACATGGACTGAGAAAACGGGAAAGGAACAATGGTTCCCCAAGGTCAAAGCAGGGTGCTCTTCTCATGAGGAGGACTGGGGGCTGGGCTGCAAAGGGAACAGACATTACACACTCATACATCCATGTGGAAATGCCAAAGCAAATGGAACTCAAGAACAAGTCAGGATGGAGAGGCAGAGCTGAGACTTAATGGATTTACCGTGTGAGTTAACTCTTGGGAGTGCCAGGGGAGAAGATAGAGGCAAAGGGGGCATGAAGACCTCCCATCAGGAGACAAGAAGATTAGGAAAGCAGCAAGAAGAGGAGGTCAGAGATCCCAAACTAGGCACCTTAATGGTAACCTATAAAGTCTGAGGGGTCAGGAGACTCAGCCAAGGGGTCAAGTGGGTAAAGATACCTGATGACAATTGAATTGTCTGACTAGCAGGTGGGCTGTGATCTGGTGGAGCATGTGACATCAGAGGGTGGTTGAAACCGGATTGCAGGCCTTTAGAAAGAAGAAGGCAGTGAGGAATGGGGGAGAGATCCCAGGAGGCAGGGGAGGGGTGACCAGAAGCCAGAGATGATGGGGGGATGCACAGTGGGAGTTGAGGGTGACCAAGGCTGGGATTCCAGGAAGGGTGGCTGCTTGTGCCAGAAGAGGTCTGGGGAGGACAAATATCATGACCCCTGGAGTAAAGGACAGGCAAGGCCGCTTATTGGAGACCAACGTAGCAATGAGATCCGAGGAAAGGACCTAGGTGCCTGGAGCGGCAGGGATTGGAGAGCAGGGTTCAGAAGAAAGGGTAGGAACAAACAGTGACACAGGGGTACTGTCAGGTGAGGTGACATCTTCGTCACTGCATCCTGGTACCAGTTGTCCAGCCTGTCTTATGGGTGTGGTTCACATGACATGGAAATAAGCATATGTTTTTTTTTCTCACTTTTTTTAATTTAGGTATTATATGTGTACATATCTTACCATTGTCCCCCCCACCCCACACCCATACATGCCCTCACCCCCCCCAGAGTTTTGTGTCCATTGGTTATGCTTATATGCATGCATACAAGTCCTTCGGTTGATCTCTTATCTCCCCCCCCCCCCTCCCTAACCTTCCCCCTGTAATTTGACAGTCTGTTTGATGCTTTACTGTCTCTGTATCTATATTTTTGTTCATCAGTTTGTAATGTTCTTTATTATCCATAAATGAGTGAGATCATGTGGTATTTTTCTTTCATTGACTGGCTTATTGGAAATAAGCATATCTTTTAAGAATTTTTTTTGAGATGTAACATACATCCAGTCAGGTACATATAGTGCACAAATCTCAAGTGTACCAGTACAGTTGATTGTTTACATATGTATACACCTGTATTACATAAGGTTCCCTCTTGCCCCTTCCCAGTCCATAGAGACCCCTAGGGGTAACCTCCATTCTGACTTTGTCATCTTCAATTTAGTCTGTTCTTAAACTCCACGTATATTGAATCCTATAGTGTGCACCCTGGTCTGGCTTCTTTCATCCATGTTGTTGCATGTACCAATGGTTCCTTTTCTTACTGCTGGGTTATTATTCCATTATGAATATATGAATATACCACAGTTTATTCATTCTATTGGTGATGGGCACTTGGGTTATATCCAGGTTGGAACTATTATAAATAAAACGAATGTCTTTTTAAAAATAATTTTTTTATTGATTTCAGAGAGGGAGAGAGAGAAATGTCAATGAGAGACACTTCTAATGACTGGCTCCTGTACACCCCACACTGAGGATCTAGCCTTCAACCCTGGCATGTGCCCTGACCAGGAATCAAACCCTGGGACCTCTTGGTCCATGGGACGCTGCTCAACCCACTGAGCCTTACCGACCTCGCAAAACGAATGCCTTTTTTTTTTTTCTTTCCTTAAAGGATTCTTTTTTTTTTTTTTTTTCCACTCTCACACATGCACAGGCCCTTGCACAGGTACCACAGCAAGCCAGCCCCCTCTGGGAGGTCAGGCCATGGGTCTCCCCTCGCCCCTCTCTGGGCACATGTTGTCCTGGGAAAGTCCATTTCCTCACGGGTACGGGTACGGGTACGGGGTGTGAGGAAGGGAAGCGGGGATACCCTTCCTAAGACCTACTCCCTCTCTTCTAGCCTCCTCACCCCTGACCGCGGGTGCCCTGAGCCTTCCTGATCCCGCAGGGGGGCTCGCCCGCGGCCCCCCATGAGTGCACCCGGTTGATCGGCGGGGCGGCCGCGGTGGAGCCCGAAGGCCGCGGGGGCGGCGGGGCCATGGCCTCGCTGGACCTGCCGTACCGCTGCCCCCGCTGCGGGGAGCACAAGCGCTTCCGGAGCCTGTCGTCTCTGCGCGCGCACCTGGAGTACAGCCACACGTACGAGACCCTCTACATCCTCTCCAAGACCAACAGCATCTGCGAGGGCGCCGCAGCTGCCGCAGCGGCCGCCGCGGCTTCGGGCTTCCCGCTGGCGCCCGAGCCCGCCGCCCTGCTGGCCGTGCCCGGCGCCCGGCGCGAGGTCTTCGAGAGCACGTCCTTCCAGGGCAAGGAGCAGGCGGCCGGGCCGGCGCCCGCCCCGCCCCACCTGCTGCACCACCACCACCACCACGCGCCCCTCGCCCACTTCCCCGGCGACCTGGTGCCCGCCGGCCTGCCCTGCGAGGAGCTGGCGGAGCCCGGCCTCGTGCCCGCCGCCGCCGCCCGCTACGCGCTGCGCGAGATTGAGATCCCGCTGGGGGAGCTGTTCGCCCGCAAGTCCGTGGCCTCCTCGGCGTGCTCCACGCCGCCCCCCGGCCCCAGCCCTTGCCCCGGGCCCACCACCGCCTCGCCCGCTTCCCCCTCGCCCGCCGATGTGGCTTACGAGGAGGGCCTGGCGCGCCTCAAGATCCGCGCGCTGGAGAAGCTGGAGGTGGACCGGCGGCTGGAGCGGCTGAGCGAGGAGGTGGAGCAGAAGATTGCCGGCCAGGTGGGCCGGCTGCAGGCCGAGCTGGAGCGCAAGGCCGCGGAGCTGGAGACGGCGCGGCAGGAGAGCGCGCGGCTGGGGCGCGAGAAGGAGGAGCTGGAGGAGCGCGCGTCCGAGCTCTCGCGCCAGGTGGACGTGAGCGTGGAGCTGCTGGCCTCACTCAAGCAGGACCTCGTGCACAAGGAACAGGAGCTGAGCCGCAAGCAGCAGTGAGTGGCCCGCCGGGCCCCGGGGGTGAATGTGCCCGCCAGTGTTCCCTCGTGGGTGACCCTGTGTGTCATTGTGCTACTGCCACCCACCGTGAGTGTGGCAATGAGTGTGTCTGTGTGTGAGGCCATGAGCATGGAACGGTGGTGCCTGTGGGGCCAACAGTGTCATGACTGTGTTTAGGACTGTGCGTCCATGGCAGTATGACCATGTGTGCCAATGAAGACTGTGTTTCTCTTCCTTCTCTATTCTCCTAGCCCAGTGGTCGGCAAACCGCGGCTCGCGAGCCACATGCGGCTCTTTGGACCCTTGAGTGTCTCTCTTCCACAAAATACCACGTGCGGGGGCACGCACGTACAGTGCGATTGAAACTTCGTGGCCCATGCGCAGAAGTCGGTTTTCGGCTCAAAAGAAATTTCAATCCTCGTACTGTTGATATTTGGCTCTGTTGACTGATGAGTTTGCCGACCACTGTCCTAGCCAAAGCCAGCTCCCGCATTATGGCACCAGGTCCTCTTCCCTTTTGCACACTCAGAGACACAGCCGAATTCCCCCCTCTCCCACTGCCCTCATGAGATTCCCCCTACCTACTGTATCATTCCTGAAAGCACACCAACAAGCTCATTCTGCCACCTGCCACAACCCTACCTCCCCCTTGAGCTGCCCCTTTTCTCGCCTTCTTGCAGAACAACTCTTTAAAGTATTGCTTATCCTCCTTGTCTCCCAATTTCTTTCCCTGTGTTCTCTTTTGAACCCAATCTGATTAGGTGTCCACCTCCACCACTCTTCTCCTTGTCACCAACGATCTTCATGTTGCCAAGGCCAAACCATCATCTTACTTGGCCTATCAGCAGCCTTTGACACAGCTGATCTTGAAACACGTTCTTTAAAATATATATATAATTGATTTCAGAGAGGAAAGGAAAGGGAGAGAGAGATAGAAACATCAATGATGAGAGAGAATCATTGATTAGCTGCCTCCTGCAATGCCCCACAGTGGGAATCGAGCCCGCAACCCGGACATGTGTCCTGACCAGGAATTGAACCGTGACCTCCTGGTTCATAGGTCAATGCTCAACCACTGAGCCAGGCTGGCCGGTGAAACACATTCTTCACTTGGCTTCCAGGACACTCTCCTGGGATCTCCTTCTATCTCTTTGCTCCTCCTCAGTCTTTGTTGCTTCTCCTTATGTCTCTCGTCTTTAAGTGTAGAATCATGAAATATGTAGGTGTTATGCATCTGTCCCCATAGTGATACAAGCTCCATGGTGGCAGGAATTTTTCTCTGCTTATTCACTGCTGTGTCCCCAATACCTAGAACCAAGAAGGTGCTCAGTCAATGTTGAGTGGATGCATGAACAACCGTGAATGCAATTGGGAGTAAATGCTCTTGTGACTCTTAAGTGTGCTGTGTGTACATGCAACTCCTGGAGGGTGGTAGTGCAATTGGAAGTATGCTTCTGCATCTGAGAAGGTTTCTGAAAAATGTGTGTGTGGTGGGGAGGGAGGTGGGGGGGGGGGGTTGAATGTGTTGGTGAGCTGTGCCTTTCTCAGACTGTGTGCCTGCGAATGAACATGAATACATATATTTGAGTGTGGGGCTATGTATTGGACTTTGCGTACTTGGCTGTGTGACTGTGTGTGTCTGGAGGCAGGAGGTGGCTGTGTGTGACTGAGTATGCCTGGGGAACAGGGATGTCCAGTTGTGTGGGGCTGGGTGAGTGGGGTGTGAGTGTGTAACTCGGAATATATGCTGGCATTCCCGTGTGTGCCGTTGTGTGGGACAGTGTGCCTGGGCCTGTTCTGTGTGTTTCCATGTGACCATGAGCAGACACGGGGGGCAGCGGTGCCCCATGTCGCTCCCCCACTGGCCAGGGCCTCCTCTAGAGGGTGGGTGGGCAGACAGGCTGAGGCACCGGGGTAAGAGACTGCTCCGGGCCCAGGGAGGTGGTGCAGATCGACCAGTTCCTGAAGGAGACTGCGGCACGGGAGGCCAGCGCCAAGCTGCGGCTGCAGCAGTTCATCGAGGAGCTCCTGGAGCGGGCGGACCGTGCCGAACGGCAGCTGCAGGTCATCAGCAGCAGCTGTGGCAGCACACCGAGTGCCAGCCTGGGCCGTGGAGCTGGGCCCGGGCCCCGGGGCCCAGGCAGAGTGGTGAGTGCCCACCTACCTTCCCTCCTCCACCTGCACACCTGACTTCCACAAACTCCCCTCACATGTGGCCTGACATCTCCCCTGTAATGCTCCCTCTTTGACTCTTCCCCATGAGCAGACTGTAGGCCTGAAGTAGGGGGTCAAGGAATAGGGGAGCCCCTCTGAGGTGGCAGAAGCGCAGGCCCCTGAGGCTGTAGTGAGGTGTGATTCAGAGGCCCATCCCTGCCAATGAGAGCCCAGGAGTCACAAGCTGGGCCTGGGGTGCGGGGTGGGTATGCGGAGGGGGCTGGCGAGCCTGCCTCTCGGCTGTCTGTCTGTCTATTTGTCCATCTTTCCCAACTTTTTTCCTTCTTCTCTCTCCTCTTCTCTCCATCTTGCACCCTGTTTTACCTGCTCCTTCTCATCCTCTTGCCTCCTCTGCCTCCTTCCCTTCCCTCCTGCTCTGGGGGCCCACAGCGAGAACACCACGTGGGGATGGCCATGCCTAGCACATATGCGGTGTCACGGCATGGCTCCTCTCCCAGCACAGGGTAAGCCTCGGGCCCACCTCCCCCCCCGCCAATGCAGCCCACCCTCACCCTGGCCCACTGGCTGGCTGACCTGTCTGGAGGCGGGTCTCCCCTCTCCCCATCCTCCTTGGGTCCCCTCTGTCCGTCCGTCTGCCTTTCCACACTCAGAAGGGGCTCTTGGAAAGGAGGGCGGGTGGGTTGCCCTTGGCCAGTGTTAGGGGCGGGATGGGGCGTTTGGGCAGGCCCGGTGCCTCTCCCTTCTCCTTACCATCGGCTCCACCCCACCGTAGGGCCTCCAGCCGTGTCCCCGCTGCATCCCAGAGCTCAGGCTGCTATGACAGTGACAGTCTGGAGTTGCCCCGGCCAGAAGAAGGGGCCCCGGAGGACAGTAACCCTGGGGGCGTGGGCACTCGGGCCCAGGCTGCCAACGGCGGCTCAGAGCGGGCTCAGGCCCCTCGAAGCTCAGGCCTGCGGCGCCAGGCCATTCAGAACTGGCAGCGCAGACCCCGCCGGCACAGCACGGAGGGCGAGGAGGGCGACATTTCGGACGTGGGCTCCCGAACCACCGAGTCAGAGGCCGAGGGCCCCTCGGACGTCCCCCGCCCTGGGCCTGCTATGGCGGGGCCACTAAGCAGCTGCCGGCTCTCAGGTGAGTCCTAGCGGGGTGGGCAGAGAGGTCAGGCTTTCCCATGGAGCAGGCCCTCTCGGAAGACACAGGGCTGAGGCAGCACATCTCCTGGGCTCCTGCACCCCCTCCCCCCTAGCCCAGACTTCCCACAATGAGAACGGCATTCCCCACAGCGCCCTGCAAGCCCCGGGGGGAACTCAGGCGGCAGGGCAGTGCTGCAGCACGGGGCACTCCAGTTGGGTGGTGCACAAGGATGCCACACCCAAAGGGCTCCGTTTATGTGGTGGGTTCACTGACATTTACAGGAGAGTAGCTAGGTGCTGACTCCGGACTCTGGCCCCTGAAGCAGTTGGAGGAGGGGTGCCTTCCCATATGCAGGCGTCCTCAAACTACGGCCCGCGGGCCACATGCGGGTGTTTTTGCCGTTTTGTTTTTTTACTTCAAAGTAAGATATGTGCAGTGTGCATAGGAATTTGTTCATAGTTTTTTTTAAAACTATAGTCCGGCCCTCCAGCGGTCTGAGGGACAGTGAACTGGCCCCCTGTTTAAAAAGTTTGAGGACCCCTCTGTAGAAACGAGGCCATGTTTTACTCTTATAAATGAAAATTTCTGATAATCTAAAACATTGACACTTCAATTTGCAGTATTTTGTTTTGTACTCAATATATTAACATTCCTCTGAATGGTATTGATAAGTGGTTCAGAAGAGTAACTCAGTAAAGTAAAAGTAATATTTATTCATGATAAGCAATTAAATTATTTGCCTAACTTAAGAAAACTACTGTGCGTAACTCAATTTGACACAAGGCGATAGAAGAGTCCGAGTTTACCTGTGGAATATGTTGGTTTATTCTCAGTGTTTGAAGATACATTTGAAGATAATTGATTTGGGAAGATGCCATATAATCTTACTTTTTTTTTAACCTGCATGCTGTAAATGTGTTTTATGTTTAAATAAAGAGGAAAAATTTTATGAAATGTAAAAAAAAAAAAAAAAGAAAGAAAGAAACAAGGCCATGCACTTAGGCGGATGGGGCAGGGCCAGGAGGCGAGAGGGCTCCGGTCAGGGTGGATGGCTGCCCTGTGACTGCTTTAGGCAGCCTCTCACCTGCCTCTGTTCCCAGAGGCCCCGTTTCCCTCCATCCGTACCCTAACCCTCCACACCCTTTCCTTCTCCAAACGTGATTCAGTTGCCTCATCTAAGGGGTGAGTTCAGACTATGCGATGACATATTATCTTGAAAATAATTTACTTGAGGAAAGACTACCTTTTCTAATTTGCAAAATTAGGGGTGGGGTGATGCAGAAGAGAGGAATGCAGAGGCCCTTGTCGTTCCCCCAAGGCACTGGTCCCCCAGCCTGGGTCCCCCATGCCTCCTGCAGCTCCTACCCTACCCGAGCTCCACACCCACATCCCCATGCTGGCCTTTGACCCTCCATACTCACCTTTGACCCTTTGGTATTGTGCAGCCCGCTCTGAGGGAGGCAGTGGGCGGGGTCGGCGAGCAGAGAGGGGCAGCCCCTCCCGTTCCAATGAGGTCATCAGCCCAGAGATCCTCAAGATGCGAGCCGCCCTGTTCTGCATCTTCACCTACTTGGACACCCGCACACTCCTGCACGCCGCCGAGGTCTGCCGCGACTGGCGCTTCGTGGCCCGCCACCCTGCTGTCTGGACACGAGTGCTGCTCGAGAATGCCCGAGTCTGTTCCAAGGTAGCTGTTTCTGCCCACTTTCCCTGCCCTCCCACTCATCCCTGCGGTGAACTCAACGCGCGCGCCTGCACACATGCACACGCACACACACATCCCCCCTTTCCAGCATCTGGTCCCTCTAGGTTTGGTCCTTGCAATCCTCACAAGACCCCACCTCTTGCCTGGTTTCCTAAAATGCTCTCATGGAGCTCCTATCCTGGAGCTGGTCCACCTCCAGCCAACCAGGTTCAGACCCCTCACCCCCAGGTCACCCCTCTCTCCCTGCAGTTCTTGGCAATGCTGGCTCAGTGGTGCACCCAGGCCCACTCGCTGACACTGCAGAACCTGAAGCCTCGGCAGCGGGGCAAGAAGGAAAGCAAGGAGGAGTATGCCCGGAGCACCCGGTGAGGCCGTGGTGGGTGGTGTGTGGGTGGGAGGGTGCTCCTGGGCCACAGACCTAGAATTATGTGGCGATGCTTCTCAGAGCAGGAGGTGGCCACAGGCCTCTCTCTGACCTCTGGGCCATCCCCAGTGGCTGTCTGGAAGCAGGGCTGGAGTCCCTGCTGAAGGCGGCGGGGGGCAACCTGCTGATCCTGCGCATCTCGCACTGTCCCAACATCCTCACTGACCGTTCGCTCTGGCTGGCCAGCTGCTACTGCCGCGCTCTGCAGGCCGTCACCTACAGGTGGGTCCATCCCACCGGAAGCATCCCCAAGAGGGGTCCCTGGGCTCTGCTCTGCACACCCTTCTCCCCGGGCTCTCAGGCAGAGACCCAAGAGCTCTGCGGCCTCGGGGAAGGGAGCAGAGGCCACCGGGGAGAGTGGGTGGCCCCAGCTTTGTCTTTTCAACAGGAGCGCCACAGATCCTGTCGGCCATGAGGTCATTTGGGCCCTGGGCGCAGGCTGCAGAGAGATAGTCTCCCTCCAGGTGGCGCCGCTTCACCCCTGGTGAGCCCTGGCTGGGTCAGGAGGGGACAGAGTTGGGTGGGGTCTGCGGCTGAGGACTGAGCAGATCTAGGCCCACTCGATCATCTGGCTGGGGAGACCAGATTCACCTTCATCAATCTGTGTGTTTAGGTGTTAGGAGCAAGGCTTAATGAACATCATGTCCTGGTTACTAGAGTATGACTTTGGGCAACCCAATTGTGCTTCAGTTTCTCAACCTGCAAAGGAGAGGTGATATTAGGGATCTGTTGACCTTATTAGGACTGTTGCTGGCTCAGATGAGATGTGTCCATGAAGCCTGCAGGGCCCACAGTGAGTGAGGCGTGAGCACTAGGGAGGCTGGTTTGGCACGTGAAAGGCAGTTCAGGGTGGTCAGTGTATAAACGTAGAAAAGAGCTGGTGGCTGGTGAGTCCAGGGTGTGGGGTCACTCATGGCTCTCCTTGGAGCTCCTTGAACATGGCAGGATTTTCTGCTCCCTGCACCTTGACCTCCAAGCCCTCTCTTCATGTGACAACTCCTCCCAACCCCTCCAGGGTCCTGTCACTAACATCCTGGGAGAGTTTGTCACTGTTCTCCTGCCTTCATTCCTACTGCACCTTGTCCCCACCCTGCTATAGTCCACTTTGCAACAGCTTCTCTATATTTCAGTCTCCACAAGACTCATGGTTCTCAGGGCAGAGGCTGAAATGTGGGTTCCACATCTGTGGTACCAAGAGTGTGACAGATGTCTGTGGCCTGGGCAAGTGCTTAGGGATGATGCAGTGTTCAGGGAAATGGCCAGTTTGGTGTGAGTGGTGGGCAGAGCCGAGCAGTGAGTGTGTAAAGTCAGGTCGGGGAAAGGTCAGGAAGGCCTTGCCGAAGGGGCTTAGATTTTTGCATTTTTTAATCTAGAAAGGGCTGGGAAGCAACTGGGGATTTTAGATCTTAAAAAATGGGATTACATCAGACAGGTAACATTCTTTGTGCCCCTCTTCACCCCACTGTCTGCTCCTTCAGGACAGGGACCATGTCTGTATTGTCACCACTGCATCCCCAGGGCCTAGCTCAGTTGTTCTTGGCTGTAGTAGATTCTTAAAACCATTTGTTGAATGACTGAGTGAGGGAATGTAGGAATGACTGGCGTACCCTCAGCAGCAGGTAGTCTAGTCATAATCCAGATGAACATTGATCGTGGTCTGAACTGTAGGTTGAAGTCTTATTCAGGAATCAGAATCCATGGGTCTTGGCAGGAGATGAGGGAGGGGGAGTCAGGGATGATCCCAGGTTTCTGACTTGAGCAGCTGGGGTGATTGGTGGGGCCCTTGCCCAAGGGTGAGCCTGAAGGTGAGCCCAAAGGAGGGTGAGGCTTGGGGTGTCATTTAACCAGAGGCTTTCCTGACGGCCCTTCCTTCCCCCCATTCTCCAGCCAGCAGCCCTTGCGCTTCAGTAATCGTTGCCTGCAGATGATCGGTCGCTGTTGGCCCCACCTCAGGGCCCTGGGGGTTGGGGGTGCCGGCTGTGGGGTGCAGGGCCTGGCATCACTCGGTAAGTTTTTCCTTGGGGCTAGGGTGGGGGTTAGTGGGATGCAGGCATGGGCGCGATACTGACATCTCAGAGGAGCTCTGGGCTGCAGCCTGGGTGATAGCTGGAGCATCAGGTGGGCAGGAGGTAACCTGGAGAGTGGGTCAGCAGCACCTTCCCGCTTCCTCTTCCTAGCAAGAAACTGCATGAGGCTGCAGGTCCTGGAGCTGGACCACGTGTCGGAGATCACCCAGGAGGTGGCGGCTGAGGTCTGCCGGGAAGGCCTGAAAGGACTGGAGATGCTGGTGCTCACGGCCACCCCCGTCACTCCCAAAGCCCTGCTGCATTTCAACAGTGAGCGATGGGGAATGCGGGGTGGGGCACACGTGTCACCTCTTACCATGCCTTGCCAGCAAGTAGCATAACCAGCTCCCTGTCACTCCCGGTCAGCAAGCACCAGTGCTGGGGTTAGACTGACCAGGGCTCTAGTCCTGGCTTGGCCACTAGTGCCTTCTGAGGCTGGTGTGGCATTCACGGCCTTACAGCATGTGGTCCAAATAGTTCAGCTCAACTACAGCTATTACCCTATGCTCTACCCGCGTTGGAGACAGGAGCTATGCAGCAGCATCGGCCCCCATGTGAGCCTCCAGCCAAGGGCAGAGGCAGGAGAGCAGGCGGGTTAAGAGCATAGGTTCTGGGGCTTGACTGACCTGGGTCTCAATTCTGACTCTACTGCTTATTAGCTGTGTGACTTCAGGCAGGTTACTATACATCTCTGAGTTCTGTACCCCATCTTCTAAGCTGATTTTTCTAGAATGAATGAGAGGATTAAATGAGATGTGTGTGAGCCTCCAAGGATAATTCAGAGGGAAGACTCCTTTCCCTGGTATAGATTCCAAGTCATGCCTCCTCTGGCCCCACTCCCTCCAGCTATCCACTCCATCCCTGGTCATTCCTCCACCTTCATAGAGGACACGGGTGCCCAGTTTGGGCTGCTCACACCCAAAAGTGAGACCATCATCCAAAACCATTTGACCCTCGGCAAGACCTCAGGTCCTGAGAGCACCAAAGGTTCTTTGACCTTATTATTTCCAGGGTCCTCTTCTTCCCTCCCCTTCAGCTTCATGGCCTTGCCTGGGACTGACCACCAGAACTAACGGCTCAGCCTTCAAAATCATGACCTTCAGGACCCCCTCAGCCTCCTGACCGTCCTGCTCCTCCTCTCCTGACTTCATGGCATCACCCAGTCCCCTTAAGCTCCCAACTTGTTTGCTCCCTGTCTCCCCTCCTCTGTGCTCCAGCCGAGACCCATCAGCCTCACTTCCGCTCCTCTGTCTTTGTAACTCACTCGCCAGTGCCCAGGCCACAGCACACCTGTCCCTTCTGCCAGGGAATTCCCAGAGCTTCTGCACAGCTGTTGCCCACTCATCCTCCCAGAGTCCACCGCAGCCTCTGCTCTGACGTCACCTTCCACCTTCCCCCATGGTCCGGTTGAGCCCCCGGGCAGCGTGGGTCTGCTCTCCTGGTTATGATCCCAGTGCCTGGCATTTGATTGTCTCTCAGCAGGTTCTGATTTCATTAGTGGTGGGAGAGGCGGCAGCCCGGCCAAACTCGGGCTCTCATCTTACCCACCTTTTCCCAGGCATCTGCCGGAACCTCAAGTCCATTGTGGTCCAGATTGGGATTGCTGATTATTTCAAAGAGCCCAGCAGTCCCGAGGCCCAGAAGCTGTTTGAAGACATGGTGACCAAACTCCAGGTGAGGAATTGGCTCTGAGGCCACCCAAGACCCCATGACCCTAGGCTGGGGCTGAGGACTCGGGGGGGGGGGGGGGGTTGTGATGTGAAGAAAGCCTCACCTGTGTGCCCCTGAGGATTTGGCCCCGAGGAGAACTAACCCAGGTTTGCTCTGCAGGCCCTGCGACGGAGGCCCGGCTTCTCTAAGATCCTGCACATCAAGGTGGAAGGCGGCTGCTAACCCGGGTGAGGGGCGGCAGGGCCCCTGCCAGCCCCACCCAGGGCACTCTCTTTGGACTTCCAGAGGGACCCTGATTTGGACTAGTCCTTCAGAGGCCTGGTGTTATCTCTGGCTTCCAGGAAGGGGTTGACAGTTTCCTGTCCTCTCCTGGGACAACAGAACAACAGGCCTGACCCTGGGAACTTCTTCAGGGCAGGGGCTCGGACAGAAGCTGCCCCTTGCCCCTACCCAATCCCCGGCTGGAGCAGCCTTCTGGGCACAGCCAGCGAGGAGCTGTCACCACCAGCACCCGGTGTCTTCCCCCTGCGGGTCTGCAATAACCACCCAGTGGCCCTTGGCTGCGTTGGCAGGCTCCACTCTGGAGGCCCAGCCTCCCGGTCAGGGTCCTCTGCTAGGCCCCAGGCAGGTCAGACTTGGTAAGGAGGGCTCTTCTCCTCGCCCTGCTCCGTCCCAGCCCTCTGTGGGGCACCCCTTCAGACAGCCCACCTGGGACTGGGTCCACATTCTCTAAGGATAACACACGGGCCGAGGAATCTGGGCAAGTGTCAGCCAAAGGTGAGGTAGTAGCAGTGGGCTTGGAAGGGCAAAACATTCACCGAGATTTTCTCCCCAGGACATTGAAACCATCTTTCCCAAAGGAGGGAATTGCCAGGAAGAGAAAAAAATTTCTATTGATATAGACAAGACCTTCCTTCCCCAATAACCACATTTCCCATACAAACAAGAGCTAAATTCTGAGCTAAAAGGTGCATGTTTCCATACCTGCCAGCAATCCCAACCCAGTCACCTGTGAGAAGCAGTTCCTTTTCTCAAGGAATGGCCTTTTTTTCTTTTCTTTTTTTAAATATATTTTTATTGATTTCAGAGAGGAAATGAGAAGGAGAGAGAGAAACATCAATGATGAGAGAATCATTGATTGGCTGCCTCCTGCACGCCCCCTACTGGGGGGTTGAGCCTGCAACCCAGGCATGTGCCCTTGACCGGAATCTAGCCCTGGACCCTTCAGTCTGCAGTCCGATGCTCTATCCACGGCGCCAAACCGGCTAGGGCAGGAATGGCCGTCTAATCCAGGTGCTTGGGCAGGTCTCTGATGGCCTTTGGATCCCCAAGGCTGTGTGGGAGGAAGTCAGTCACTGGCTGACCTCTATATGGGGGCCTGGGGGAGGCTGGGAGGAGGCTGGTTTGGTTTGCTTCCTTGTCTGGCTAGCTTGCTTAAAGATGTAGCCCTTTAAGGAAGCTAGGCCCTTCGAGCCAAGAATGAAGAACCCCCTCATTGGACTTGTCCCCCTCCTCCATCTCATCTGGTCCCATGGGCTAAGGGCTCCATTGGGAGTTTTCTGCCTGGGGGTAGTTCTGAGGCCCAAGCCAGAGCCACTTGGCTTAGAAGCCACAGAATGGATGCAAGTGGGGGTTTCACTCGCCCTTACGTGGTCCCCACAGGACCAGGTCCCAGCACTAAGACTCAGGTCTCCCCAGTTCCTCCTCAGAACTCCCACAGTGGCTGAGGTCGTGGGTCCTGCCACCCTTCATTTGGAAAGTTCTTTCATTCACCTAGATTCGTCTTAGGGTTTCCTTCTCTCCTGCACAGGACTGGCTCTCAGCCCTAACCATTAGGCAGCTGGTGTGGCCAGGGTAGGGTTCCTCCAATTTCTCAGTTCTTTCCAGGGACCCAACTTTCTCCTACAACCTAGCTTGAACATCAAGACCCAGCCCTGGGTTAGCCTCCAGAGCTGGGCCCCACAGACTTAGCAGTGCCCCCTGCTTCCCTGGCTCTACACCCAGTTCTCCCGGCTCTTCCCATTGTTGATGGCTTTTCCTGGCCCTGCCCTTTGAAGACCCCAAATACCAAGGGTGTCATGTTGGCAACTCCCTGTCCTGTCCTGCACGAAGCTTTGGCCGTGTGGTATCTCCACTCCAGAGCAGCTGGTTTTATTGACTCCTCTTCAGCTCTGTCCCCAGGAATCATGGGAAGAAGCACAACTCTGCGGGCCTAGAGGGAGGTGGAGGTCCACTTAGGCCTGGCTGCCCTGGGTGCATCAGTCCTGCCTTCCAACTGCACCCTCCAAAGCCCTGCTCCACATGACCCCAGGATCAGAGGTGCTTCCTCCCTGTGTCCTGGACAAAGCACAAAGGGATGCCCTGCTTGGCCAGAGCCTGCCCTACCGGGACCTTTTCTGCCCCAGGAAGCCTCTGTCCCTGAATACAGGCTCTGGGCAGTTTCCCCATGGGTGGGTGCCCACCGGGATGCCCAGCATCCGCCCTGGGAAAGGTAGTCAGTGCCCGGGCAGTGAGCTGAAGTGGGAGAAAGGCAGCGCTGAAGGGACTGTCAGTAATAGTTTACTCACTCATTTGTTCATTTGTGTGACAGCCCTGCACACCGCCAGCACTGCAGGCAGCAGAGTGAACAAGACCCCCTCTCCTGCTGAGGGGAAGTTTGCCTCTCACAGGTTTGGCTGTTTCCAGAAAACCCCCCAAGTCCAGCCAAGTGAAGGATGTGTGGGAGTATTTATTATATTGTACATGCCCAGGCCCCTGTCAACAGGAACATGGGTTATAGTATGTCCCATTGCACACCTGCCCCCGGGGCTGGTAGACTTGTGTGGCTGAGAACTGGCAGGTTTGCAGGCCTCCACCCACACCAGCTCAATGCTATTTTTTGCTTCTCTTCGGGAGGGGGGGGGGGGGGGGGGGCGGAGCTTTTGTTGGTGGGAATGCTCCATTTGTTCACTTTGGCAACCCTATAGCTAGGGCTGACGACGGGGAACGGGTGGAGGGCCCAGCCATCCTTCACTCGCCCCTGTCTCACACCTGACAAGATGCAAAGAGGAGGTTCAAAGAGCAAACCAAGGCAGGTCCTGCTCCAGGGGCCCAGGCATGTATAGGGGGCCCATGGGTGGGGGCCACTTGGTATCCCTACCACCTTCCTGCCATACAGCCTGACCCAGCACCTGGGGGACTCCGAGGACTTGGATTGCGTGTGTGGTCATGCTTTATTTGGGCTGCCTCCTCTGCGCTGGCAGGGAACAAAGGAGATGCTGTAGACGTCTGCATCCCAGAGGGCGAGGAGCAGGCTGCCCAGAACCAAGGCTTTTAACTGCCAGGAGGGACCATCGAAGGACCAAGGCAGCTCAGGTATTCCTAGTCCAATGGAGTTTGAGCCAGCCCCTCAGGAATTGCCTAAAAAAAAGGAAGAAAAGCTGCCTCCTTCCTAAGGTCTGTGGCTCCAAGGTTTGGCCCCATCATTTTTTGGGGTCCTGCCTCTAGTCCTTTGGGCCATAAGTGGGGAGCTGCCCAAGTCCTAGTCCTTTTAAGGCGCTAAATGGAATACCTTAACAGTGACTATCGGTGCCAAAGACCCAGTTCCTGCTGGACTTGGGGTGATAACAAGAGATATGGTGAGTGGGTGCAGGGCCCTTGAGCTCAGAGGGCTCCAACTGATGGGATCTGTCCCAGCATGTCAACCCTGGTGAGTGTTACTTCTCTCCCCAAGGGGCCTGGCACATCTCTCTAGCCCTGCTGGCCATGCTTGCTCACCCAGCCTTGTCCCAGGCCTGCATTTCTGTATATATTGCTGTGTATCGTGTGTATGTATTTATTCCTGGACAAGTGTGGTGTTCTGCAGCCCTTGCCTGAGAATAAGGTGTAGGATTGGGTGGAGATCAGAAATCAGAATACCAGGGCCAACTAAGGCAGCCAGCTCCTATTCCCTCCCCAAACCCCTGGGAACCTGGCCAGTCCCAAGACCGCCCTGACAATCAGGCAGGCTTCCCCCCATGAGGCCCAGCCTCACCTGCCACCACTGGCTTGGCCCCAAGGAGGCTTGGCCTTGGCCTTCCAGCCTCAGCTCTGCCCTGGCGGGGGTCTTGCACTCAACTCAGAGGCCTGAGGTGACCCAGGCTTGCCTCCTGGCTGGCATGAGTAGGCTTGGCTCTAGTGGGCACTGCTGGTGGGGACTTCCACAATTGACCCCCAGGCCCTGCCTTCCCTGCACAGCCAGGCTGCAATGGGCCTGAGCCATGAGAGGGTGGCTCCCCCCACCCCAAGCACATCAGGCAGAGGAGTGGAGAGCCTTTTTCGATTTCTTCAGTGGTGCCTGTACCTCCAGTCCCCAGGAGCCTTCAGTGGCCCCACTTCTCTGCCACACCAGGCGTCACCATCCCAGCACTTTGCTCCATGTCACCCACAAATGCCCTTTGCTGAATGTACCTGAGTGTATGTATTTAAGAGGACTCACACAGGCATCAGAAAATTTATGGCTTTGTATCCAATAAAAGATGGTGAAACTGGAGTATCTGCCTCAGGGCAATAAATGGCAGGTGGCCATATTTGTCGGTCTGTGTCACCAAGCCTTTCTGCAGCTGAAGTGCACTGAAGCAGGAAAGAGGTGGGTGACAGATCGGCATCAACGGGGTGAATGAAGCATCAGGAGACCTGTCTCTGGACTGCAGACATCACTGGAACAAGGCCATGCAGGTCACTGCCCCTGCCACAGCTCACTCCCTTTCGGTGTCTGTATGTGGACAGCAAGCCTTGGGGTGCCATTTCTGACTCAGCCAGGAGAGACCACCTTTAAGGACAACTCCAGCACAAGTACAGCAGGAGCATCAGGCACTGCCCAGTCTCTCACTGGCCTGGCCACATCCTCAGGAGGCTCTGATCAGCCAGCCAGGCTTCAGCCCGAGGGAGAGACCAAATTGCCCAACATGGGCTCGCTTCAACTTCCCTATTTTACCCAATGGGGTTGCCCCACCAATTTGATTACTCAGGTATGAAATATTAAAAATCAGAAAAACCAACAGGTGTTTATACTTAAACTGTGTGGCTCTAGCATCAAATAAGTAGATGAGCACTTATACCCCTGTTCCTATCTTCATTATACATTTAGAACAGCTGAGACTCAGAAAAATTAGTTTACACAAAGACTATCAAGGTAGGAGGATGCGGGATTCCAAAATCTGGATCTGCCCATACCCTATTTCACCTTTGAGTCCATCTAACTGGGAATGGTTGGACTCGGGAATTAAAAAAAAAAACAAAAAACAACAAATAAAAATCACGCCTGGTGGGTGTGTCTCTGTGGTTGAACGTCAACCCATGAACCAGGTTAGGGTTTGATTCCCAGTCAGGGCACATGCCTGGGTTGCAGGCTTGATGCCCAGTAGGGAGGTATAGGAGGCAGCCAATCAATGATTTTTTCACTCATCATTGATTTTTTCTCGCCTCCCTTCCTCTCTCTGAAATCAATAAAAATATATATATATTTAAAATCATTTCCCAATATTAAGCAGTAAAAGCTTCAGTGGTTCAATATGACTTCCACAAGGACCAATGACAGCTAGCTGCAGGCCAGACCTCAGGACTAGCACAAACAAGAGGCTGTTAGATCCTGCTTTCCAGCAGATCTGTGCTGGCCAATTCAAACTTGCCCTGTTCAGGAGAGCTTAATGAGACCAGGTGGGTCTCCTTCAGCCACCCCCTCAACGGACTGCTAAGAAGTCACTACAGTGAATATGGCCTAAGACATTCCTCCAAGAGCCCTCAACCTCAGGATCTTTACTGAGGGACAAAAGATGGAACCAAGAGAATATGAGGTAGAGGGGCAGACAAGGTCATGTAACACATTTACTCACACCTGGAGAAATCCTGGGAGCAGTGCCTGGCGCGGCCAGGGCTAGGTAAGATAAATTTGGAAGAAAAGGAAGCGACTCCACATCTCGCAGCCACTTCCGGGACTGAGAAAGATACCAAAGTGAAACTTCAGGTGGAGCTCCCTGCAGGCAGTGCTGCACACTCAGCCTTAGCAGCGACCAGAGGCTACTGAAGACAGGCCAGAGGGAAGAGAATTTCTCTACCTTTCGGGTGAGCACATACAAAGCTAAAATCCAGAGCTGCAGTGAACACATTTATGAGTAAAACTCCTGTCCCCAAATAACTTGCAAAGTGAATTGGAAGTTTATTTAAATAGCCGCCAGTTAGAACAGGGTGGCCAATCCCTCCCTACCCCGTTCTCATACCAATTAGCCAACACAAGACAGGGAGAGTAAGCTCGCCCTGCAGCCAGCCTGCCAGCCAGTTAGGTGACGGGTGGGATGCCTCTCAATGGAGACGGCCACGACCTCGGCCCCGGCCAACAGCTGGGGGTGCATCCACGGTCGAGCGAGGGTTCTTGATAGTTTCATCTACAGACACGATAAGGCACGCAGCCTCCGAGGCTGCAGTCAGGGCATTGATCCGCACCATAGCCGGCTCCCACACGAAGGCCTCAAAGTTGTCAGCAATGTCCTCGTTGTTGATGTCTACCCCGTACCACACGCCCCCCTGAAAGATCGGGAAAAGAGGGGAGGTACATGGAACTGCTATGAAATTTCTTGCGGCATCCCCTCCCTCCAAAAGTTAGGAACCCTGACTCTCTGAACTTGGTGGCACTTCCCTGAGGAAGAAGCCATCGGCCTATGACATCACAACAGGAACCTGGGAGTCCGCCTTTTTCCACCCCTGTCCCTGCCAACCACCCATGCAAACCTTGGACGTGCTGAGCACACAAGAGCTCTGGCCATCTCCTAGGTATTTCCCTGTTTTGGGGAGGCCCCACCTCAGGTCACCTGAGGATGCATGGCTCTCAAGAAGAACTCTTTCAATCCCTTGTCTCACTGTATCACTGCACTGTTTCCATCAGTCCCCACTGGATGAGGAACTGAGACACAGAGGTAAAGTGTCAAGTCAGACAGAAGGTCGCTCACTGAGTACTGCTGCTGTCCGAGTGCTGAGCACTTAAAATATGTGCTAAATAACAAACGAAGAAACGAAGTTCTCGAAGAGGTGGCAGAGCCATGGCTGGGCTGGGTGTCAGCAGGGCTCCGAGTGCTTCCCCAGGGTGTGCTTCCGGCAGGGGCCACAGGGCTCCTCTCTGCGCACCACGAGCAGTGATCACACTCTTGGTAGAAGCACTAAGAAACCTGGGACGTCCAGTCCCAGCACTGCGGCTTTGCCTCTGCCCTCAGAGGAAGCACAGTTGGTTGGTACTGAGTTTAGTTTCAGCACTGCCACCTGGGCTGAACACAGAGTTTGAATGGTTAAAGCCCACACAGAATCTAGCCCATCCATCCAAATGCCTGGACCCCAAGGAGGGGAAGCACCCACCTGCGCATGCCGAGCCCGCAGCTTGTTGAGGATGTTCGTGGCATCAAAGCCAGCATTGTCACACAGCTGGCGCGGGATGATTTCCAAGGCCTTGGCGTATGCTCCAATCAGCAGCTGCTGCTTTCCAGGAATGGTCCTGGAGTAGTCGCGCAGGTACTTGGAGAGCTCCATTTCAATGGCCCCGCCACCAGCCACCACTGAATCGTTCTGTAGAGACCAGACCCGTATTTCAATACAAGTGGTCCCCCTGGTCCAAGCTCCAGCCACAGAAAAGTTGGGCCACTCAGCCAGTAGGTCCCCAGCCCAGAGAGTGGTCCCTCATTATTTCCCTCATCCCAAGCCCCAGGAAGCCTAAACATGGCCCTTGTCTAGCACATGCCACCATCAACCAGATGGTTTCTGACCATCTCCAAGGTTGCCTGTAGCTTGAGAACACTGGTACAATCCCTAGAATGGCTGACTGCCTCAGCCCCACAGTTTGCTCACAAGAACAAGTCTTAGCCTTTGAGGCAGCATGACCTATTTTGAGAGACTGAGGCTATTTCTCTATGATTTGTGAGGCAAGTCAGGGCCTGAGTGCCACCCAGACAAGGGATCACCACACAAATCCAGGGTCTCATTGGCTTGGGAGGGAGAATGGGCTGTGCAGGCAGGAAGCCACCAGCCCAGTACCTTGATGGCCCTCCTAACAATCATGATGGCGTCGTGCAGGGACCGCTCTGTCTCCTCCATAAACTGCTCAGCGCCACCGCGGAGGATGATGGTGCAAGTCTTAGCTTTGGGGCAGCCAGTGAAGAAATTGTACCTATATCCAGGGTCAAATCGTACATACATGTGAGCTCCTGTCTGCTGCCAGCCCGCTGTGTTCTGACCTCACCAAACCCTCCCAACACTCAGCAGCTGCACTTCTGTTTCTCACTAAGGTTCCCTAATCCCACCTTTAAAAGACACCTTCTTAGCAAGGTCTGCGCTATACCAATGGGACATAAAAGATTATGGAGTCAAACTTTAGACCCAATGTAATCTTCCCTCCCCAAACACTCTACATTTGGGCTCTTTGTGCCCCAAAAGGTAAGACTCAAAAAGAGTAGCACATGCTGTTTACCACACCCAAAGGATGGCAGGAGGCCAGACTCAGGCAAGTCTCGTGGCTCTGCCAAGATGCTCACCTCTCGCCTCCAATCTGAGTTTCTTCAAAGACCTGGCAGCGGCCCAACACATCTGGGGTCAGAGCATTCACACTGGTCTGGATGGAGCCTCCGCAGGCCTGAGGAGCACAAGAAGGCAAGATCATCCAGTAGTGAAGGCTCACACCAGACCAACAAACTTCCTGCCGCCTAGTCTCCAAGCCAATTCCCATGCTGGACTCTGGCACGGTGCCCACAGCCCTCTGCACTGGATAACCCACCTCACCCTTGACCTTGATGACCCTCACCGCCTCTGAAAGAACTAAGGGCAAACAGGCCTAGTTAAAAGGAGATGGGGACCCTTTGGCTCACTTGAGAGCCCTCCCCAAACTAGGATGCTTTGGGCCTAGCAGTGAAGTGAGGACCGGTGCTTTCGACTTAAGGCGACTTTGGTGAGACACTGGAGAAGGAAGGAAACCTGGCTGGAAGCATCAATACTTGAGTGTACTCAGCTAATCACAGCATTACTGCTGGGTTCCCTCACAAATCTGATTTCCTGACTGGTTTTGGTTAGATAACTTTTATACCTGAGCACATGCACACTGGAAATGAAGTGCTCCAAGGCAAAAAGAGTTAAGAAGTCAGGCCTGGATTGACACACCAACCTAACTGCACTCCTGCCCACCAGAGGTAAATGAAAACCCCTCCAGGCCACGAAGCAGCCAGTGAACATTGGGTTACCATCATGGTCCTCTTCAGATCCTCCTCTGGCACTCGGCCAGCACAGAACATGTCCCTGTCAGCAAAGTACTGGGTGGCCACATCCCCAATAGGGAGTTTGGACAAGACGACTTTGGCTCCGGAATGATGGATCTTCTCTAACTTGTCATACAGAATGTCCCACTCAGCATCGACAATTGCCTGATAATCCTGAAGAGACCAAGAAAGGATGAGGATGCTTTGGAGTAGAGGTTAGCATATAAAGTGGGCTAAAATGCATCTCCCATGATAAAAGTATGCTATTTGGGAATTAACAGGGATAAACGGAATAGCTTCTCCACAGTTCAAGTAAGCAAGGACCCTGTAAAGTAACTGAGGGAACCTAAAACTTTCAAACACAAAAGCAGAAAGTAACCCCAGGACTAGAAGCTACTCCAGAGCTGGCACTGTCAAGGTGTGAGAAAGAGGTTAGTGCAGGTTTATTCTAGCCTCCTCTGAGGCACTCACCCATGGAGTTCCCAAGGATAAGACCCCTCCCCGCAAAGGCCAATCTGTGTTGGGGACACGTTCCCAAGAGTACCTGCTTATAGTGGGTAACAATGCTGCTCCAGAGACAGCCTTGGTTATATCAATGATGGGAGCACACCTGACCCTGCAGCGTGAGACCCAGTCTAAAGGGGAGGAGCCCACATCTGCCCAAACCAAAGGAATCAGAACACTAGGCTCACTGTATAGTCAGAGAGCCCCTGCCAGCCCCTTCTTGGGGGCCAGAGGACAATATTTCAACAGGTCTGTCCTTTCCAAACCTCCTCCAGTCCAGGTCACCCAGCATTTAGACATCCGTATTTAGGGTGACAGGAGGATAAAGGGATCCACAGGAGCTTGAAAAACAGACAACCACAGGAGCCGAGGCTTTGGCCCAGACAGCTGCCCATTTCCACTCCGCTGCCAGTTGGTGGGGCCTACCTTAACGGTGTGGACTCTGACTTCAGCGTTATCTTTCTCAGCTTTCAGTTCGAGCTCAACATTTAAAAGGGCAATCTTTGGGTTGTGGTACTTTTTGGGTTGCATTTCAAACCCAGCATAAGAGAAAGTCTTCTTGAATGCAACACCAGCTACCAGCTGGGACTCCTATTTAAAAAAAAAAAAAGTTCAAAAGTTCAGTACTGGAATGAAATGAAATCAACCTGGTGGTGTGTTGGGCTACGCCATGTCCATTCCTGTGAACCTGAGTTAACCATGGCTTTATTTCACTGTTGTAACAAAACCTTTCCATTACCATAGAAGCTGGGAAAAATACAAAACATTTTGGTTGTCCCTTCAGTATAAGGAAAATAAGAAACTAAGCATGGCAAAGGCCTGTTCAGGCTGTCTTCTAAGACTGGCCTTCAAAGCAAGTGCCAAGGGATAGTGCTTAAAGCATTTACCTACATGCCAGGAAAGGAGCCAGGCATTTATAAGGTACAGGCTGCCCAATGCCTTCTTCAATCCCAACTACCAACCTCCTGGTCCTCTCCTCCTGCACACACCTACACATACCCCTCCCTACCTATACCACACACACACACACACACACTCACTCACACTCATTCATCTGCTATAGCCTAGATGCTTCCTCTGCCCAGGAGATGAAGCCAAAAGATCATAAGGGTCAGAAATTTCCTGCACAGTTCCCAGGCCATCACTGTAGCTTCCTGCATCTCAATCCTTCAAAATGAACTTCTACCTCTTTTCAATAACAGAGCTTCCTGTGGGCTGAAGTTACTATCAGGGCATAATAAGAAGCATGTTGCACCTGGGATTGAATCAGCACTATAAGGAGACTTAGATTCACATCTCACATCTCTTTTTTTTTGACTACTAAATGACCAAGTCTGTGCTAACCTACAATCTTGACCTACAATACTGTAGCCTATCAGTGAACAGATTCCCGTGTCATTCAAATCCACAGCCTCCTAAAGGGGATGAGACCTGAGCTGAATCAAGATGACAGCAGAAATTAGTCAAACGGGAGGCAAGCAATCGATGTCTCTCTTTCATGTCAATGTTTCTCCCTCTCTCTCTCTTTCTCTCTCTCTCTCCCCTTCATCCCTTCCTTCCACTCTCTCTAAAAATCAATGGAAAAAATATCATCAGGTGAGGATTAAAAAAAAAAAAAAAAAAAAAGGAAAGCAATATTTACACACGTTTATAGAAGCACAGATTATTCTGGAAGGACACGCACTTAATAGTGGTAGAATCCGGGGCAGGAGTGGTTTAGGGAATATTTATTTTTCCCTCAGGTCCTTCAATGCAGTTTGAACTATGTATCATCTATTCAAAATGAATGAATAAAAGAAGAGCATGGCTCTATCACTTGGAGAAGAATGAACTAAAAAGTACTGCTCAGATTCATTAATTGAGAGGGTCATAGATAGCCCTACTCCCTCCCCCACATCAACACTGAGATTCGGAAACTCAGTTCAATCTACATTCTGCTGACAAGTAAACATAGGTCCATAGAAGTGACAGAATATACCTACAGTCACAGCCTGTCGTGGCAGTGTGCAGAATACAGCCCAAACCTGCCTGTAATGTGTGCTCTCCTCCTATACGAAACTGTCTGAAGGGTCAATGTGAAAGCAGGAGCCTCCTGGGGAGGCCACAGCAGGCTTACCTCTAGGGCTCCACCTTGCACCTTCTTGATTCCAATCATTTTAAGCTGCAGCATATCATCCAGCATCACTACTGCATCCACCACCATCTTCGCGAAGAAGGCTTTCTGCTGGGAGATCAACTTGGAGCTCAGAGCAGTCACGGCACACTTCTCCAGCAGCTTCCTCTGCTCCCTGGGACGTAAGGGTGGGGCCTGCATCAGGCCTTGAAAGCCTCCCTTGTCTGATTCTACTGCAATGTGGAGGTGGTTGCCACTAAAATCAGCCCTCACCAACTTCTTCTGTATCTTTAGGGCATATAATCAGTGACAGACGGTGACTGCAGTCAACGACCACCTGTGTGACAGCTTTTCAACTACAGTCTACCAGCCTCTTTTGAGCAATGTGGGCTGGGGCACAGCCAGGGTCTATCTAGCAAGAGCCAAACAGCCCCGGGGCCCACACAGGGATCACATGCTTCTGCATCCCATTTGGCCATAGAAAGTCAAGTCCCACCACAAACTTACACTTTATCTTCCTTCTTCACAGTCACGGCAATCTCTTTGATCTTGTTAACTGCCTGCCAAGAACAGAAGCTGAGTGAGCCTCTCATGCTACAAACTGGAGAAGAGGACGCCAACCTCTCTTGCTAGCCTCTAATCTAGTTTACTCCTAAATCTTAAGCATTTCTATTCTACAGTTGAAACAACATTTTTATGTCGTTGTAGCTGCCCAGAAAAATGTAAATCTCTGTAGTTTAGAAAACTCCCATAGCCTGAAATATAGACTAGCTATAGTGCTAAAGAATCCTAAGAACACGCCTAGGATTTAGTTCTGGATATGCAGGTAACACACTAAAACAAATGAATGAAAACAAGCTATGACACTAGATCAAGCCAAACCTTCTGGCTCATGAAAAACACCTACAAAATTTTTAGCACTTTATATATTAATTAGATGCTATATAATGTAATATATACATATATCTCAAGATGTGCCAAAAAGTACTCGACAAAAACAAAAATAGCTCTGACTTACTGGAGGCTACAACATATCTACATCATACTCTAGCAAATATCTAATCAAATAGTTACTGACTGGTAGGACTGAGGTTCCTAGGGAGAACACAGAAAATTCCCAAGGAACTCTTCCCAGTCTTCTCTACACCCCAGTAAAGGTATTATCCTGAGAGAAATACGAAGGTGCCCAAGCACAAGGCCAAGTTAGCCAGTACTCCCATACCAACTGGGTGGCAGTTCGGAAAGCTCGGATGATGATCTGTGGGTGCAAGCCTTCCTCCACATAGGGTTTCACCTGCTTCAGAAACTCTGCAGCCAGCAGGGTCACTGAGGTGGTGCCATCACCGACCTGGAAGAGGATGACAGGAAATTCACATTTTCTCATGTTCTGGGTTTATAAAGCCCCAACTCCATTTTCAGGCAATCTACCCACTTAAACTGGGCACTGTTTAAATGAGTGTGGAGCTTTACTATGGAAGCATAGGTGTTTGTAATAAACAGAAGGTGATGGTAGTTAGGTGTCCATCCCATAAAAGGGTCCTTAGATACAAAAACAATCCCCCAGCCAGGCCCATTCCCCACAGAAGACTAATTTGGACAATTAAATTTCCTTGGGATAGGAAATCATATATATGCAAGTTACCTGGTAATTTATTTATTACATAAAGGCACTATAATAAGACAGTCCCAGTTATGCTTGTAATAACAATGCTTACATGTCACAATAGCCATGGTAGCAATTGGCATGAGATATATATTCTTCAGGAGTACAAAGTACTAGAGGAGTTTACAAGAAAGATATTTCCAGCCAAATCCCACTAAAACGAACCTCCTAGGCCCAGCCAAAGCCCTTTCTATGTTAAACCCCATTTGGAATAAGCAGACTACTAGTCTGCTCATCTTTCCTACAGGACGTTTTCTATGATGACATCTAAACCCTATTTTTAATGAGGCAGAATAAGAGCTCACAAGAAAACTGGCTAACCTGATTTAGAAGAATTTTATGTGCAACTTATTTATGTCTATTGTGTAATGTAAATAATTCTCAAGGGGGAAGAGAGTCACTACGGCAAAGGGTTTAAGCTGCCAAATTCTTGGCCAGAAAATATTATTCATTTGCTGAAGACATTAACAGGTCAAATTCAGACTCTTCTCACTTTAATTTTAGAAAAGCCATACTGTTTATAGGCTACTGGGTCCTAATAAACCTTTTCACATAACTTCAGAACAATACAAACCTGTCTTTCAACATTTATTATCAAGATTCCGGTATTAGAAATGGTTTCTGTTAAAATGGTGAATTTTGTTATGTATATTTTATTACCATAAAAAAGGGGGGGTAGAAACCTTAAGAGTTTCCAGTGCTATCTTATAAGGTTAAATTATTTACCTAGCAACTCCTATTCTCAGCTATAAGCAGTGGAACAGTACAAATTTTAAAAGATTATTAACTCCTAAATATCTTTATAAGAATGTATTACTTTTGAAATTATAATTTTAGATATAAAATAAAAAACATTTAGAGAGAGGAGTGAAGGAGCAAGTAGGCACGTGTTTCCACCTCCATTTAAACACATCTGCTTGATTTTCTTACCTCAGCATCTTGGGATTTGGCAATGTCCACTAAAGTCTTTGCTGCAGGATGGACAACGTCAAGGAGTTTCAGAATTGTGGCCCCGTCATTAGAAATTGTGGCTTTTCCTTAAAAGGAACACACAAAGTAAAAATTCAAAGACCCTTTCATAAAATGTCTTCTAGTTGGACTTGGAGCCCATGCACCCTTTATCAGGATGGGGCAGAGGGCACCACGGTGGGATAAGCTGATCTTTTTAGAGAGAGTTCTCTGCACAAAGGGCCACCTAAAGTCACTAGTCTGCTCAACTTTCCTATGTGGCAATTTTCCAAAGACTTTGAGCCCCTACTTTTCTTTGAGCAGCATTTAGCACACCTCAAGTGGATGTAGAAAATATTTTTTAAGTGACAATGAGTAATCATTTAGATATTCTTAACAAAGTTAATACCCTGGTATCGCACATGTCAATGAATACACTAAAACATAAAAGGGAACTTGCTCTTCGTCTTGGCAGCATGATACAATGGGAGGGATCACATGTTTCTAGGTTGTCTCTCTCTACAAGGCAACAGCCTTGTGAGCCCAGCTTCTCCCATGTATCCCCACAGGGCGCAGCATTCAGGACTGCGTATGAAGTGGAGCCCCTTCACAGTGCGCAATCCCTCCGCGATCCGAAGCAGTAAGTTTTCTGATGCCAACCTCTGCTCCCCAGAAGCCTTGCCCTGCACACTGCCTTGAGGAGCCCTGCAGACTTACCCCGGCTGTCCACAAGGAGCTTGTCCATGCCACGGGGGCCCAGGGTGGTTCTTATAGCTTCAGCAATCACCTGGCAGGCACTGATGTTACTTACAAGCTGGGGGATGCCTTGGGAGCTATCAGTCCCCTCTTTCAACAGGATAACTGGTGTGGGCTAGAAAAGAAAGAGCAATTGACTGCTTTTAAAAATCACCTATTACAATGCGTCATAAGGAGAGAAGGGGGAGGGAAAATGTTCCCATCTCCCCCAGGACAAAAATATATCTTTGAAAATCATATTCCCCCACTGTCCACCACATCTACTCCTTAAACAGCCTCTATCTCCAGAGACATGGCCAAGACCACAACACACCTGGTAGGTGTGCTAGAAAATGGTTTGAGAAGAATAGATTTTGTTTAAAAGGACAAATCAAATAGAGATGTGTTCTCCAGTGCCCAGCTAAATGAGCATAGCCTTTTCAACTTCTGACCCCATTCTGTTCTGAAGAATTAGGGCATGGCACAGGAGGAAGCAGCAGGCCACGCTCTGAATTCACCCTCCAGCAACACATCCACTTATCTGCATTACAGCTTAATCCTAGAGAGGTAGATGGGGCACTGATGCAAAACCGAGGTGTCAATAGCTTCAGGCGTTGTCCTGGAGATGCCCAGGCAGGCAGCTTTACCAATGTTTAGCTGGAGTGTAGGAAAGTAGTCAGGCAGAGAAGCAAACAGCACCTTTGTTCTGTCTCACAAAATGACAACAAATCTAATTCACACAGCAACGTTTCCATTTCTCATGCTGGCTCCATAAAGCTTCCTGTGACTCATCTCCAATCAGATACCCCAAAGAAGTTTTTCTCTTTCTAATTTGCAAGGGCCTCCAAAACAGTCACTATCCCTAGAGGTTTAATTTGCAGACCTGCTTTAGAAACTCTGGAAGACAGGGATACTTATTTTAAAGGGCTTCCTTAAATGCCTCTGCGCCAATGATCATTAGCACAGACAGTAATTTCTCAGCTTAGCAAACCAGAGTTCCTTGTCCCTGCATCCAAGCTTGACATGTAACGATGAGTTCATGAACCAGGCCCAGTCTTTCCAGTGACTGTGACTAACGGTGTGTTTGTATGAAACAATATATTAAGGGTAAATACTGTTCATGATCTTTGTTATATGTGTGCTATTAGGCTATGCTTTAAAATTTATTTCTTATTATGGAGTGCAATATAAAGTTTGAAAGCTTTTGCCCACATCCACCCCTAGGGGTACTTCAGGTGTCTGAGGGGGTAGGGATAGGAAAGCATGGGGCTGTCTCACCCTAACAATGAGGAGTCAGGAATTCACACACCACAAAGTCTAGTGACCCATGAGGATGACATCATCGCATTAACAGGACAACTGCTTAAAAAGTTCAATTCCTTTGACCAGTGCAGCTGAGTAGTGAATAAGGCTGATGAGGCAGGAGGGAACAGACCACATACTCACTTGTGGACTGTGGTCTGGATCCCCCCATGAAATTTAATAACATGCTCAAAGGAGCTTAAATTTTACTCCTAAAAGGGGAGCCCTGGGAAGACTTGCAGCAGAGGACTGGCATAACCTGATTTACATTTTTTTAAAAATCACCAGAAAATAGTGAAGAAGAGGCAAGATATAAAATGTAAGTGCATAAAGGAGCTGGAAAGATGCCCAACAAACTCTAACGAGAAAGAGAGTGTTAGTAAAGAGGGTTTTGACACTTTGGGTTGTATATTTGCTGTTCTGTTTCTTTTTTTAATGAGCTTATCAGACATTACTTTTTTTTTTTTTTTAAATAATGCTTATTAGATAACCCCCTACATCTGGGACCAGACACAGGCTGGAGGGAAAATTCCTTCCTTTTCTTGGTAGTGTCCCAAGTCTCACCTCAAGAAATGGTTTCTCTATACTCAGCATTCTTTTGGACCCTTGCACCTTCTGTAAGGAAAGAAGTGTCTCCTGAAAGACCCCGCCTTTTCCCAGTCCCGGCTAATCATTCCTCATGCAGCCTTAAATCTTCTCTGGTCTACCTCTGCCTCAGATGAAGTCGTAACTTTAAATAAAAAACCAACTTGAGTCTCAACTCCCTTCCTATTCCCTTCAACAGATTCTTCTATGCCCCCAACAGGTGAACTTATCCAACACTTTTGTGGACCTTTTCTCACCTCCACCTCCAAATTGTACCCCCATCTACAAGAGCCACCTGCCACTTCTACCAATACTGCTTTCTTAACATCAGGCCAGGAATTCTTCACAGCCCAATTCTTCCAGGAAGTTTTCTCAACAACAGCTAATGGGAATCCTCAACAGGAGAGCCCATAACTCTGTCTTTGCTGCTTCTTAGTGCGCAGCTTTTATACTGCCATCCTTTCTTCAAGTATGAGCTTCCCCAAGGTAAGAGCTATAATAATCTCAATCGGTAGAGGGCCTAGGTTTGGCCACATATGGAATGATATTCAGCAGCTTTTGGTGCTGAAAATTCAACCGTTAAATATATATATACTCAAAAGTGCTTGAAATATGCAATGCAGTAAGATACACTGGCTTCTTATTTTTGGGAAAGAACTGGCAGTTTGATGACATTACATTCGCTGAGAATTCTTAAGTACAAAGCAAGAAGGGCTGGGAAGTAGCTGACCATATTGTCCCCAACTTCCCTATGTTTTGCAGGCCCTAGAGAAATGACAGGCGGGTAGAGATCCTATGGGGAGGGAAAGGTAACAGAGCTAGACTGAGCCAATCCAGGTCAAGAGGATGGGTCCTTTTCTATCATTTCCCCAGGGGCAGGCACTGCTATGGAAAGCCCTGCTCTGTCCCCAAGTTACTTTTTAAAATAAGATATTTCATCTCAAAAATACATATTATTTCTTTGGAAAGACACAAGTTTTCTTACAGCAATTTATTATTTTTTTAGTCCTTACCCGAGGACATGTTTTATTGATTTTTACTTTTTTAATATATATATATATGTGTGTGTGTGTGTGTGTATGTATGTATGTGTGTGTGTGTGTGTGTATATATATATATATATATATATATATATATATATATTTCTTGTTGATTTCAGAGAGGAAAGGAGAGGGAAAGAGAAACATCAATGATGAGAATCATTGATTGGCTGCCTCTTGCATGCCCCACACTAGGGATTGAGCCCGCAAACCTGGCATATGCCCTGACTGGGACTGAACTGTGACTTCCTGATATCATAGGCTGACACTCAACTACTGAGCCACACTGGCCAGGTGTACTGATTTTTAGAAAGAGAAACATTGATGGGTTGCCTCCTGTATGTGCCCCTACCAGGGATCCAACCCACAACCTTTTGGTGTACAGGACAACACTCCCATTAATTGAGCCACTTGGCCAGGGCTGTCGTCCCCAAGTTACTTTTTAATCTTACTCATTGTTATTCAAGTAGAAAAACAATTGCAGAATCCAGTCATCTGCCAAGGGTATCATGAAAGGCTTGGTAATTTCAGCTTAATGATCTTCCTGTTCATCCTTCTTAAAAATTATTAAGCATGATGTTCTACAAAATCACAACAGGCATTTATATATCAAAGCTTATAGTGCTCAACACCAAAGGCAAGGATAATACTTTCTATCCAAGATGTACCCAAATCACAGAGCTGAGGTTTCAGGAGACCCTTTCACCTCCCTTCCAAGCACAGAAGGCTTCTAGAATATCAAGGACTAATTCGATGACAGCAAGGAGGATTTTTGGTGACAGAATTTTCACATTCACATAAGCAGCCAATATAGCAGGGAAACAGAAAAACCCACTGTGGTGGTCTGGAGCCCCTTGGTGAAGGTTTTTAAAACTAGACAAAACTTGGTTTTGATCCAACTCATGGTTGCCTTGGCAGGAAGATGGGTTACAGTGAGAAGCAAGCAAGCAACCACCTAACAGTAGTCGGCAAACTCATTAGTCAACAGAGCCAAATATCAACAGTACAACGATTGAAATTTCTTTTGAGAGCCGAACACTGACTTCTGCGCATGGGCCACGAAGTTTCAATCGCACTGTATGTGCGCGCCTGCACGTGGTATTTTGTGGAAGAGCCACACTCAAGGGGCCAAAGAGCCGCATGGGGCTCGCGAGCCGCAGTTTGCCAACCACTGACCTAGCAGAATAGCTAACATTTGCTGAGTGCTTACTACATGCTGGACACTTTGTATTAGTTAATTTAACGCCCTCTAACAGACCGAGGGCCAGAAATTTAATAACATGCTCAAAATCAAAGTCACACACCTCGTAAGTGGCAGAGCTGAGTTACAAACCTTGGCCTTCAGCATGGCTCGAGCCCTTACCCTCCACTGCCCTCCTACGCTGCCTCTGCACAGATGAAGATGCCTTCAGGCATAGGTAATGCTGAAGAGGGACTGAAAAGGGGCAGTACCGGAGGTATGAAGGGGAGAGGGGTACAGAATAATACCAGGTTCCTTCTAGCTTGGCTACAAGCTGGATTCATAGGGCATTTGGTAGCAGAATGAACACCTCCTAGGTGTCAGCTTGACATCTAACAGGACAGGGGGACGGTGCAGGAAGCAGGGGGAAAAAAACAGAGAACTGACTCCGACGGGTAGGCCAAAATGAGTGAACTGCCAAGTGCATAGAAAGCGGCCTCTCAGTCATGGCTTTGCCTCAAACACCCTAGTGTGAGGTGGGTAATGGAACTATCAGGAACAATTTGTCTAACCCCTATGCTGTACACCTGAAACGAATACAAAATAATATTGAATGTAAACTATAATTGAAAAACAAAAGAAAAACACCCAAAGAAAATCCACACAAATAAACGAAAGAAAAACACCGCCTTAAAAGTTGGCCCTATTCAACAGCGATTCAAGAGGTACCTCCGAGGGTTAGGACCGGTGAAAAGTACCTGCAACGATGAAGGGAAAGGGGTGCCATGTGTGGAGCCCAGGATTTACCAACACCCTTCATCTAAGAAAAGAGACCCCTAGTTAGGTGGCCAACGAGAGAACTCTGGTCTGTCAAATCCGGGGGCGCAGACAGGGTCGGAGTTAGAGGCGGGATCTTTCCACCTCTGATGCAGCATCGCCATCTGCCCCGCCCATTCTCCCGGCTGAGAAGTTTGCAGCGCAACCACCAGCGGGGTACATTCACTAGGCACTAAGCATGTGCTTAATGCGTGAACGAGTGGATGTATGAGCAGAGGTCTGTGGCCATTTATGCACCAACAGGCCATAGTGGAGACCTTGAGCTCTGCCCATTCTAGGAAGCACACTTGTTCACATCCGCACTTCCTGCGGCAGCCGGGGCTTCCAGATCTGGCCACCGACTGCTTATGTATGCTCAATCCGTAATAGTTGGACCCAGGTCACGATTGTGGGGGGCTCCAAAAGCCGGGTCCCCGACGCGGGTCCGCTGCCCTGAAGCACCCTGGGACTTGTAGTCCCCACCCGGCCCGACCTCAGCCTCCCCTCAAGTCCCACATAATACTCGCCAAGGGCCCTTGCTCCGTGTGTGGGCCCAGCCAGGCCACGGCGGGCCGGGGTCGCCCCTAGACGGGAGATCGGGGGAGGACAGGATCCGTAGGCAGAGGAGAGCCCTACGGGTCAGGTGCCAGCCAGGCGGCGCCAGCTACCGGCCAGATGGCCGCTGAAGACGGCGGATGGCGAGGGATACGGGAGACACTACTCACCATCATTTTGGAAGCTTCTTCTGTGGCCCGCTACTCCTCTTCTGAGCTCTGTGTCGGGGCCGCCCAGCAATCCCACAATGCTCCGCGCCAGATAAGTCCCCAGAAGGTTCGACCAGCGTTAAACCGGTAGTGGAAGGGACGGGTCACTTCCGTTACTCTATGGTTCGCTACCAGCGAGTCGGTGTGGCTAGAAGGGCTAGAGGTGGAGCCTCGGAGGGCGCTCTGGCGAGAAACTGGTTATGGAAGATTCACCAAATTTTGGTCGTGCCTTTTTTCTTTTCTTTTCCTGAGCATGAAGGATCCTTGCTTGGCCCGCGACACCTCCTATCCTTAATTCCATTTTATCTCCTCGCCCTGGACGCCAAAGAATGAAATAAGGAATGAAATAAATGCAAACTTATTGAACGCTCACTGTGGAGCAAGCTTATGCTAAGTAAGCTCTTCACAGGAGTTTTTTCATTTAGTGCTCACAACCCTGTTGCGTGGGTATTGTTATCACGTACATTTTACAGATGAGGACACTGAGTCTGGGAGCTTAGGAAAGGGAGCCAAAGTCACAAGTGCACAGGAAGTGGTAGAGAAGCTGTCGTGGGCACCGGGTCCCAAGGTCCGCTTTCTGGCTCTGCACCGGCCAGAGCCTCCTCGAGGGTTGGCTGCATCTGCCGCGTCCGCAGCGCTTCCATTGGGGCCGCGCAAGCACTGGTGGGCCTGGGCAGGGGAGAGCTGGCGAGGGGCGCGGCGACCACCTGGGCGCTAGATGATCTTTCCGAGGAGGGGACGGGGAGGAGGAAAGCGAACTGGGAGAAGGCAAATCACGCCGTGAGGCGGCCGCAGGGAGAACCCGCCGAGACCGCAAGAGCTGAGGATTTTCGGCGGCTGAAGCGAGTGTTGCCGGGAGCCCACCTCCAGCTCCAGGTCATCCCCTGCCAGCCCACCCACCATTCCCGGAGGTCGTGGGGAGTCCAATCCAAACTGAGGAATGCCGGGGCGGGGCTGAGGTGGGGGCCGCAGTTGCTGTTGAGAGTTTAGACCAATCAGCCCTCGGCCCCACTTCTCTTGACCAGTAGGAAGTGGGCCAGGGCGCAGCGGTGGGAAGTGTGGCCAGAAGAGCAGGCGTCAGAGCCAATCAGCCGTGGGCCTCGTTCCCGTCCGCCAACCAGCGTCGGGAGCGGGCCGAGGCGGGGAGGCCGGAGCAGCTGTCAGGCTGAAGTCGGCGAGCAACGCGCGGCGGGGAGGCTGAAGGAAGCGCGGCGCCCGGCCGGGCCCCGGAGATGGTCGTCGGCGCCGCGGGCTGGTGTTGTCTCGTGCTCTGGCTCCCCGCCTGCGTCGCGGCCCACGGTGAGCGGCAACGGGCGGGGCTGCGCTGTGGGGCGGGCCGGCCGGCTTGCGCGCGGCTCGGGCTGGGGGCCACGGGTCACCTTGGGGACCGGGCGAGTTCAGGCGGCTGGAGCGGGTGGGTGCTGGTCCTTAGGAACTTGAATTGGGCGCGGCCTGAGCCTGGGCTCTGAGCCTCATCTCCCTACATCGAAGCAAGACTCCCCCTTACCCCCACTAACGCCGACCCAGGTGGCTGAGGGAGCGGCCAAGAGGAGGAGGAACCAGGGACCGCTAGAGATCCTGCATGCTGTTTATGTGAGCATATGTGGTAACACACATCCCTACACGTGGGCTCACACACAAGCACAGATGTACATAGACAACCTGTTTGCACCTACACAAGCACAGAAACATATATACCCATACACATATGTATACCACGCTTAATTTACACAGATCAGCAAATGCAAAGATGTGTGTGTGTGTGTGTGTGTGTGTGTGTGTGTGTGTGTGTAGGTGAGGAGGGATTTAGTGCTAACCCAGGGAGGACTTCTGATGGCAAGCCCTCACTCCCAAGATAAAAGGATGCATAGCCCAGTGCCAAAGCAGTGGAGCTCTACCTGGTGGCTGGTTTGGGCAGTAGACAAGGACAACTAAAGCCAGTCAGTCCCCACCCTGGCACACAGTGGTGGTTTGTTGATTGACTAATGGACCGGTTGCAGCGGCTCTCACCCTTCCACATTCATCAGTCCCAGTGGGCTGAGGAAACCAGAGACTCACGCTCAGGTGAAACATTACACTTTGGTGCTGAAGAGAAGTCCCCACACCCCGGAAAAACCTGGTTCTGGCAGTTCTCTTCCTCAGTGCTGTGGAGCTGGAAATAGCTGTTTATTCAACAACCCTTACTGCGCACTCACTATATCCTAGCCACTGTTAGGTAATGTGGATACAGCATGGAATGCAGCTATAAACTTATGGTCCTTGCTCTAGTGGAGGAGACAGACATTAAACAAAAAATTATGAAGAATCTAGAATTACAAATTATACTGCAATTGTCAATGGAGAAAAAGTGTATTTTGAATGGGCATAAAGGAGGGCAGTCATACAGATTTCTCTGAGAAAGTGACATTTAAGCTATGGCCTAACAGATGCGTAGGAGTAAGCCAGGTAAAGAGGTAGAAGTGGGGTGAGGTGCGGGTAGAAAGCCTCCCAGAGAACAGCTTGCAAGAGGACTCAGAGTGAAGAAACTGAAAGGAGTCCAGTGTCGCTTGAACAGAGGAAGGAAATAAGGTTGGAGTAGCAGCCAAGGGCCAGATAGAGCAGGGCCTTGCAGGCCATAGTTGAGAGTTTAGACTTTAAGTACAAAGGGAAGCTGTTGATGGGTTTTGAAGCCAGGGGCGTGGTGACATGACCATGTGCTTTAAGATGTTTTAAGAATATCCTTGGCTCTTGTTTGGGGAATGGACCTTAGAGAGCAAAAAGGGAAGAAGGTAGACTAGTCAGGACAAGAAATGATAGTGGTGGCCCAGGAGGATGGCAGTGGGACAAGAGTCAACTTTTCAGTTTTAGGAGAGTGTTTTGTGTCCAGACTAACACATCTTCACCTTGAAACTCTCAGGTCCACTTCAGAGCAAAGACAGATTAACCCTCAGAGATCACACGAGAGCTCAGGCTTCCTGGCTCACCTTTGTAAGCAGCAGCAGTTATAAATCTGTCTGTACTAACATTTACTAACTGTCTGTCTGTATCAACTCTATCCTCCCCAAGGCAGGGACCATCTGTCTCACCCACTGGAGGACCCAGTTGGCTGAAACTGAGTCCTTGGGCCCTGACTATAGACAGCCTTCTTGATGACACCGGGTCCATGGGGGCTTCTCATCTGTACTTTTTACTTTTCAGGCTTACGCATCCATGATTATTTGTACTTCCAAGTGCTGAGTCCTGGAGACATTCGATACATTTTCACAGCTACACCTGCAAAGGATTTTGGTGGTATCTTTGTAAGTTCGGGGAGGATCCCTCCTCTCTGATCCTGTCGCCATCTGCTCCTCACTAAGCTGAGGTGATCCCTCTCCTCCCTTCAACCAGTACTTGAGTGCTGGGACATGGAAGCGAGCAGTGCAGGGGCTGCAGTGCAGGAAGGAAGGAAGGGCTTCCAGCTACTTCCCTGGGCGCCACGGAGGGACTCGTTGTCTTTGGGAACATGACACAGGGAAAAACCAAGGGCCCTGCTAGCTGTACCTCTGAATGATAGAACGTAAGGCAAGTTACTTCCTCATTCTGGGTCCGTACCAACTCCCTTGCCTATCTCCTGGAAAGGGATAGGACAACTATTTTGTGAGAATGAAGTACCCGGCACACAGAAACCACCCCACACCTCTTCTTCACACCTTGTGAGGAACTGATGGATAGGAGGTCAGCCCGGCCCTAAAGCAGGTGCGTCTCCTCACACTTCGATCTGTCTAAATGTCTTTCAGCACACAAGGTATGAGCAGATTCACCTTGTCCCCGCGGAACCTTCAGAGGCCTGCGGAGAACTCAGCAACGGTTTCTTCATCCAGGACCAGATCGCTCTGGTGGAGAGGGGGTGAGGAGCGGGCAGGCACTGGCGCAAGGGAAGGAAGGGCAGGAATAGGGAAGCTCCTAAGATCAGTGGTGGTGGTGGTCCTTTGAAATAGTTTTTAAATAATTCATCATTTTAAGAGTCTTTAAGATTATCCATGCTTTTTGGCCATTTATTTATGAGCCTTTATGAAAAATTATCCATGGTCCTTTCACCCTCCTAGGGTGATGGCCTGGGGGAGGGGTAGCTAAGACCCTGCCTTTCCTTTAACCTCATCACCTTTTCCAGGGGCTGCTCCTTCCTCTCCAAGACCCGGGTGGTACAGGAACATGGCGGGCGGGCGGTGATCATCTCCGACAACGCAGTTGACAATGACAGCTTCTATGTGGAGATGATCCAGGACAGTACCCAGCGCACGGCTGACATCCCTGCCCTCTTCCTACTCGGCCGAGATGGGTGAGGGCTCCTTGTCACTGGAGGTCAAGGGCAATCACCAGTCCCTTCCCACATGCCTCATCTTGGGGTGAACCAGTTGGAGGGTCAAAAGTCCTTGGGCTCTGGAACTCCCAGAGTGATGGGGACAGTGGGGCATAATGGGGTGCTGAGAAAGTGACCATCACCACCTCTCTTCATGCCCTCCCAGCTACATGATCCGCCGCTCCCTGGAACAGCATGGGCTGCCATGGGCCATCATTTCCATTCCGGTCAATGTCACCAGCATCCCCACCTATGAGCTGCTGCAACCACCCTGGACCTTCTGGTAGAAGAGTTGGTCCCACCTTCCAGCCAGCTCTAGGCTGGGAAGGGGGAATCCAGAAATTCTGGTGTTTGGGACTTGGAGATAGCATTTGGGGACAGGGGAGCCAGGTAGAGGAAAAAGGCTTGGGCCTTAGCTAGGCTAAGGGAAGTCACACCAGGGCCCCCAAGGGTGTCTCATGCTATGGGAAGATGCAAGCCTCAGGGCTTCTTGGCTAGAATCTGGAATAAAAGGGGCTAAAGGCAGGTGGCCTGAGAGCCATCTGTGACCTGTCACATCTCACCTGGCTCCAGCCTCCCCCACCCAGGGTCTCCTGTGTCCTTCACAGCAGTTACTGGGGTGGTTTAAGGAGCTGGTGTTTGAGGACTTAATAAACCCTCACTGACTTTTAGCAATAAAGCCTCTCATCAGGGTTGCAACTGTGTCCTAGAATAAGAGCACATGGGTGGGAGGGCCTTCAAACTCACCCATCTGGCCCCATGCCCTTGTGTTGAGGGGAGGAAACTGAGGCCCAGAGACTATAAATGACTTGTCCGAGGGCCTTTAGGACCACCGCTCAGATTGCTCATCTTGGATCCCAACACAGCCTCCTGCTTAAGATCTTAGGAGCCATAGTCCCCTGGGGAGAAGGCTCATCTTGCTGCCTGGAGCTGGGGAACCATGCTTGCCCATGGAGGATCCTTGCTCTGGGACTTTAGAACATCAGCAAAGCAGAGCGTAGGTGGGACCAGAGATGAGCCTAAACTGGGGAGCTAGAGCTCCCACCTCTTGCCATTATCTGGTCTACCTTCCGTGCCCTTTCACCACCCACATGACTGCTGTGTGCTCCAGCAGCTTGTCAAGTTATTCTCACCAAGCATTCCCTCAGAGGCCTGTCACCACTCACATTTTATTGAGAACAGTGGGCAGGTGGGGGGAGGAGGAGATGCTGCCTGCTGTGAAGGAGCAAGAACCCAATAGGCCAGACAGGCAGGCTCCACCTGGCTCATAATCCAGGGAAGGGCCTGTGGGCAGGCGCCTGCCTTCCTAGGACCCCTTAGCAGGGGGGTGTGAAGACCCCTTAGGGAAGGTAGGCAGAAAGGAATTGCAAGTGATGGTTTATAATTCCCACAGCACCCAAAACAAGAGTGAGGGGTACTGCTAATTTGGGATTGGAGGATACAGTCAGGGCTAATCTCCGAGTATCTAACCCAGCTCTTCTAGGTTTCTGGAAGACTTCAGTGTTCCTCTGTGGAGACCCTAAAGATGGACTGAGGCCAGGAGAGCCCCTAACTGACCCATATTCAGCTGGTCCCAGGGGACCATTTGGAGCATCCCAAGGAGCACAGGCCTGTCACCCGCCAGGTCTCAGCCATGCTGCTAGAGTCTTCAATGGGAAGTGGTGTGAGGAAGGGGTAATGATCACCCACACGCCCCTCCTGAGGGAGGCCAGAAGCCTTTTCCGTAGCGTGGGGCCAGCCACTGTGCCAGGGCCTGAAAGGCAAGGCACAAAACAGAGATTCTGGGGTTTGGGGAAGGAGTTAATCTCCACTCCCCCAGATGTCCAAGGAGAGGAAGGTAATTCCCCCTGGCTGAGTGTTTCCTGGCAGAGCCTTAGGGAAAGTGCTCTGGAGGCCCAGTTCCTCCTTCCTGCCTCACTCAGCTGTGCTAGTAGTAGTCAGGCAGTTGCCTTATTAGCTACAATGATGGGAGGTGGGGCAGGTGAGGGCAACGCACCCCCTCTTCTTTCTTCTTCAATAAAGTAAGGCTGTTCTCAGACTGCCCCTTTGTTACCCCTTCAATAGCAAGTAGAGAGGGGTGAGGCCTCGGATGGATGGGAAGGTGCAGCCACGGGGCCAAGGGGGAAGAAATACTGTTAGGCCCTGACCTTGGTTCCAGCCGCTCACACTCTGGAATGGAGTACGTCAGGAGGCCAATTCTGAAAGGCTCAGCGGCAGCGCAGAACCCGAGCCACTCAGCAGCAGTGTCCAGGGCATGAGGTCTGGTGGGGAGTGGAGGGCCTAGGGTCCAGCCTCTTTCCTGCCCTCTGGCAGAAACAGCTGGAATGGGGGCCGGGGCGGGGGAGCAGGCAACGGGAGTGGGGAGTTCCTTCCAAGCCTCTTCTCTGGGGGAAGGCCCCATTTTCTGGCAGAGTCTGGGGTAGGGCCCCTTCCAGGCATGGTGACATCACACATCGGTCATCTCGTCCCCCAGCTCTGCATCTTCTGCCTCTCCTTCTTCCTCCTCTTCATCCTCCTCCTCTGAGGTCACGTTGGGTTCATCAGCTTCTGCCAGGCATTTGGGGCAGGAACAGACAAACAGATAGTTCTCCCTGCAGCGGATGGGGGGTGGTGAGGGAGAAAAGTCAGGCAGCCACTGGGATAGAGGATCTGAGCCCAGCTGCCCACCACATCCCCAGCAGGCACCTGAGGATCTTGTGGCGGCTGTGGCGACTGCGCTCCCGCTGACAGCAGTCCAAGTAGCTGATACAGATTTCCTGGAAGGCAGAGAAGTGGGGTCTGACAGTCTGTGCCATTAGATGGGATTAGGGACTCCCCAATCACTACCCTATCCCCAACTTCTGCTCCATCCCCAAGGGCCCGAGCTGCCCTTCAGTGAAGGGGTGGGCTGCCCCGATCCATTCCTCTGTGTCCTCAGCACGCAGGTCACTACAGGGCTCTAGCAATCTACGGATGAGGCAGAGAGGGGACGGCAGTTAGCCTCAGGCCAGGCTTAAAGGCATTAAGGGCAAGATCAGTGGCTGGGTTTAGAGGTTATCTTGGTGAGATCAACTTGTCCTGGAAGATTCAACCAGACTGTGTGCAGCACTGACAACCAGGACCCCAAACCCACACTAGCGCCCCATAGTCCAAGCCACAAAGAGCCATCTCCTGCTTTCTTACAAGTTGCAGATTTGTTCATCACAAGGTAGCTGGGGACAAGAACCTGGCACACAGCTATTTCTCAAACACTGCTCTGAGGCTTTCTGGAGTTATTTTTTAAGAGGTGGGGTTAGAGAATATCTAGGAGCAGACTCATGCCCTGGGGTGTGGGGGATTCAACTCAACAGCCTGAACTTGAGACCCTAGCCACTGCCGCTCCCAATCTCCGGAGAGAACTTGCAAGGCCCACCGCCACCCCCCATGCTCCCCACAGCTCCCAGCCCCCTCACCTCTCCTGGCTTAATATCCTCCAGGGCGGTGACATGCAAAAGGAAGTTGTTTTCTGGGAAGGAGGTCTCTGCATTGGGGACACAGCTGTGGTTGCCTGGGTCATGAGAGGCAGGTAATGAGGATTGCTGACTGATAAAAACAGCCTCAACTCTGTACAGCACTAGGGCCCATCCTTCCTTGTTTTCTGGAAGGATGGGATCTATCTAGGGCTGTGCAGATCCTGGAGCTCAAGTTTCCTGACTCCCTGTCCAGTGCTTTCCTGAGACCATTGAGTCACAAGTGTATCCCACATCGCTCCCTCTCCCACCGTCCGTGTCTGCCCCTGCTTTCCTCCTCACTGGCCACCTTGACTTTCAGTTGTGTTCCCAGTGTCTCACCAAAGAGGGACAGGGCTTTGAAAGGGCTGCCCGTGCCAGACCACTAACTCAGTCCTGTCTGCTACTGGCCATCTGGTAACAGGTGAGCCCGGCCCTCTGAGAGCCCAGTTTGGGAGGGTAGAGTGGCTCTGGAACCTGGGAAGAGGATTTGCAGTGAGGAAACTAGAGGGTGGGAGGCTGGGTGCTAGAACAGACAATAGTCTGAGCGGACTACCCCTCCCCAGCAGGTGAGGACTGCCTGCTAGCCTGAGTTCCCTCCTCCCCAGATCCTGAGGGCTCCCAGGCTCTCACCACACTTCCCTGCCAAGTTTCGCAGGGCAGTGGAGGTGCACAGTTCATGCTTCTCTTGAGAAAATCAGAGCTCAGTGCCCTGCAGAGCACAGGCCTGACCCACTGGAAGTTTTTATATATAAACATAGATTAAGGCACCAGCAGTCCAATGAATGAATGAATGAAAAACTGATGGACCAAAAAGGACCAGCAGAATCTCCAAGGGAAGCTCAGATATAACCCCACTCCCAGACTCAACCCCATCAGCCTAGAAGGAGCGAAACAAAAGAGATGAACTATAACTATGAGGGCACCGCTCCTCAATGGCAGGACTCACAGCAGCTCTGAAGCACAAAGAGGCCTGATCCTTCACAGTTAAGGAACTCGCCAGTTGCTGTAAGAAGTAATATGCAGGTGTTATTCTACCCATTTTATAGGAAAAAGGAAACTAGGTTTATAAGGAAAGGCACTGCCTCGCTGTCCTGCCACCCTACCACACAAATGCAGCTGATCCTTACCGTTTCACCTGAACTTACATCTCTGAGGCATGAGCCTTGCTTTTCTATAAATGATAGCGCTCTATTTGTCCAGCACTCCCCACCCCCAGCATCCAGCCTTTGCACGGATCTCAGGCCCATTTCTTCTCTGTGTGTCCCTCGGACAGATCTGAAGCTTCCCACAGGCACACAGGATTATGGCCCCCATCATTAACTCAGAGGTCCCTGGGGAAAACTGTGTCCAGATTTGACCAGGGTGTGGGGTGTGGGGTGGTGGTGCCTCCATTTCACCCACCTGCCTCGATGTCCTTGTACAGCTGGTCAATGAAGGCATCCAGCTGCTCGCGGTCCTGTGGCTTCAGCTCCAGAGCGTCACAGGCATGGACCCACTGGCTGAGGGAGCTGGGGGTCCCAGGCAGCAGTGGTTGGAGAGCAGGAGGCCCAGCTAACAGGGCTCTCCACTTCCAGGCAAGTTAAACCCATTTCTTTCTCCAGGGTGGGGGCCCCGTCTTCCCCACAGACCAAGAATCCCAGTCGGAACAGACTCCACCAGCTGTCTTTCTGACCCCCCATCAATATGTGCAATGTAGCACTCTGGCCGCAGAGTTGCACCCTGGCCCACCTAGTCTTAAAAGGTGCTGTGGCTACCTTCCTTAGTCAATTTCCCTCCCAAGCCCCGAGGGACAAGTCCAATATGTCTGGAACAGTGTCTCCTAACCTGGTCCCAATTCCTTGACCATTGGTCCCAACAAGAGCAAAGAGAGACCGGAATCCATCTGGAGTGAACCACTGTGGGGGAGAAAAGAGAGATGAGCACTCAGGGTCCAGCCACTTGCTTTTCTTCCTGATACAACTCTATGTTCAGGAAGTCTTCTGTGAGTCAGTCCCACCCCAACTCCCAAAGACCAAGTCAGCTCTCGCTTGGCTGTCCCAGGGGAAAATGCTGCCCCAGCTGCCCCTAGAGAGCTGGAGTGACTGGGGAAGACACTGGTCCCACCCTCCTCACACTCACCTGGCTGAGTGCTTCCTCATAAAGGGCCTCTGTGAAGAGTCTCCGCAGAAGTTCCAGTTGGCCCTGGTTTAGGAAAAACAGGGAGAGACGTGCATCCCTGAGGATTTCCCATCAGCACCCAGGCAGGGCAGGGCCCAGACGACCTTGTGAGGGAAGGAAAAGGGCCAGCTCTGTAGACTGAGCTCTCCCTGGGGGCAAAGGAAGGCCACAGTCCTTATCTGCAAAGAGCTACGGCAGTCCACTGGTCTACTTCAAATCAGAGTGGCAAACCCCAAATCCCTATTTTCCAGCCCTTGTTGCCAGCAGGGCCAAGGAAGCCTGGCTTAGAACACCTGTTCTCACCACCAACCCCCAGCCACCCCTAACCAGCCTCCAGACCAGCCTGACTCTCCCCCTCCACCCTTTCCTCAGGACTCAATGCAGGAAGACCCACCCAGATGCCTTTTCACACATCTGCTTCCACCTTCGGGCAGCTCCTGCGTGGAAATCCACTGTCCTCAGATTTTGAAATTCTTTGATTGGCAGTGGATACTTACTGCTCCCTGACCCTGTGGACCCCCAACCCTCCATTTTTTCATTATACCTGATATACCCACTGCTGTCCTATCATGAGGTCTTGCTTTTCCACCCCTCCTTCCTCTGTCATTATCCCACTTCCCAGTTTTGGGTCCACATTAGGTCATGAAGTTAAATAATGGCAGGAATGTCAAGTCCTCTGAACAGATTTTTCACTAGGAAGGGACCAAATGTGGAGCTCCTCAGGAAGCCACAGAATATTCCAGGCTATTGGGGTGGAGGGGGCACGGGAAAAGACCAACCTTGAATTTGTCCCCCAAGAGTTTGTGGACAATTTCTTCCTCCTCATTGGCCGTTTTATTACAGAACTGGGAGAAGAGCCTGATCCAACGATCCTTATCCTTAGCCTGCAGTGAACAAATGTTTCGGGTCACATTCACACATACCTGTGCATGCATGTGCACACATGGACTCAGACACCACATCCTTACTGCCACTGTCGCCCCTGCATCACACCTGAGCTTCTAGGTAGACCCTTCCCTTGACCTGGGACTTCCTTCCGACCCTGTATATCCCCAGCTATCTCCCCAACTGGGGCCAATCTAGCCAATTCAGCACTTGAGCAAAAACAGTAATAGGAGGGGTTAGCATGGCTTCTCTCACTTTATGTAAGAGACACAATCCTAAAAAAGTGGTGCTTACAAACCGAATGCATGAATTGCTGCTGCACAAGAATGTCCTCTCAGAGGTCAAAGCCTATAGGCAAGATGAGTGCCCACCCCCTGCCAGATTTATGGTTATCAACTCCTAGGGTTTCCGTAGGAAGCAGCTGTCCTTTAGAAAGCCCACGAGGAACTCTGCATCCGAGCAGGAGACTGAGGCCGAGGGTTGAATGAAGCCTTTTCCGCTTCCCTGCAGGGTCAGGTGGGCTCACCTGCTTCACTGTGGCCACCATCCGGGCCATCAGCATGATGCTAGCAGTCTCAGGGGGGTAGTGAACACTCCTGGGGAGAAAGAAAAAGGTTTGGCCTAGGAATTCCCTCCAAGTAGCTGTTTTCAAGGAAGTCCAGTCTGACTGCTACAGACTGGAGAGAGAAAGTCATTGGCAAGGGCTTGGACAGGACTTTACATTCCTATAGGCTTATGGGAAGGTGTAAAATGTTGAGGATGGTGGGATTGGCAGCTCAAACCAAAGGCAGAGGGCTGGGTAATGTGACCTCTGTTTAACTGTGAGAATGGGGGTGGGGGAATTCTGGGGGATGGTAACTAAAGAAAAATGGCTGCATCTGTTGAATGCAGGCAGGGGAGGGAGGAATAAAGGAAAGAAGAAATGAAATGCCACCTACCTCCATGCCTCCTGCAGCTTATTGAGAGGATGCAGGGGGTCATCCTGGGAGGGGCCTGGGCACAGGACCCGATGGTATTGCTCAGCAGCTGCCAGCCGACATTCTGCACTGCAGTACATCACCTGTTGGAGGGGGTGGAGCACAGATGTCCCATGTGGTACTCACCTCCTCTAACTGCATTCCTTCCACAAACAGCCCCTGAGCAGTAGCCCAGGGTACTGTGCCGTGAGAAAGCATACAGTGCTCTGGGGGCGCCTGAGGGGTCACCTACTGCCCCAGGCTTGTAAAACCATGGGAAAGAAAGAGAGCTTAGCAGGTAGAGGGGAGAGCCCCCCCAGGATCTTAGGAAGAGGACAAGTTCCCATCCAGCCTACTTTCCAGACAAAGGGACGGGAACAAGAGGATGAAACGGCCTTTTCAATGTCCTGTCCTACACTGTGGTTCTCAGGGGCCGGGACCGGTCCGTCTCCGCTGCTGATTCCCCAAAGGGGACTTCAGCTAAGGTCTCTCCCACCAGCCCCTTTCCGGTACACTCCCCAAGGACACTCACCTGGCAGTGGGGGCAGTTCTGGTGGAGGTCCTTGCGCACAGGGCATAGCTCAGGGTGAGGCAGCACCTGGCCGGGTTTCCCAGTCAGCCTCTGGGCATTCTCCTCCGCTTTCTCCAGTGCCCGCAGGCAGTGGTCACAGGCTGGGGGAGATAGCCAGGCATGACAGTCTGTCTCGAGAGCAGGGTCCACCTTTGTCATTTCACAGCAGTATCCCCGGGCTAGAATCGTGCCGGGCACATAGTGGGTGCTCACAATGTTTAGAAAGTGAGTAAATGAATACGTTAAAGAATGCACCCTGCTTCTCAATGGGACTTAGTCCGTGGGGCTCCCATCCCTTCCCCAAGACCGGACTTTCCCAACATTTTGGGAAAAAGTGACCTTCCTTCCAGTTTATCTCTGGCCTAAGAAAAGAGTAGGGGGGGAAGCATGTGGCTGGTTTCTGACCTTAATGCAGCCTTTTCTCACCAAGGGGCATGTGGCCTCGGGTAGAAGGCTCCACTTTGGCACAGAGCCCGTCAGCATGACATCCAGGCCCTTCTATTATCAGGGTGGACTCTGAGTTCCTCCTGAGTGACAGCCCTCCCCCGGGCAGCACTTCGGAAGAGCCTCTTTCCTACAGGCTCACAGCCCCAACAGCCTGAGATCGGACAGTGGTTCTCAGGGGCCGTTCTCCCAGGGAAGACAGCCTTCCCTCCTAACACCCAGAGACGCCCACCAGTGGGGAGTATGCAGCTCTCCATGCAGAGCAGCAGGAGGCATGGGATGGGCTCACCTCGGTAGCGATAAAGTGCATTCCAGAGAAACTGTGCAGCCACCAGGGGCCGTTCTACAAAGATGGTCTCCCCCTTCCGGATCAGCTGCGTGGCAAAAAGCCCCTTTCCCTAAGAGGGCAGAGAGGAGCAGGATGGCCGTGAGAAGAGGCAGAGGACAGTTCCAAGGCTCCTGGAGGGCCACCCCGCCTCGCCCCCACATGCTACCTCTTAGCAGAGGCAGGAGGGGTCACGGAGCATGGTCAGCGCCCCATAGCTGCCTCCTCTGAAAATGCAGCTCTGACCTACTGCCAGTCACACTTCTTCCAGCCTGTTCAGAGAGGAGGGCCCGGGATGTCAGCCATCCCAGAATACCCTAAGGAGAATTTTCAGAATGGCCAAAGGAGGGCCACAGCTCAGAGCAGGCTGGGGCCTCCTGTACCCTGGTAACAGGAGCTGGTAACAGCAGGGCAGCCTTCTCGGAGTCACCCACATGCCCCTCCAGGATCCGGGCAGTGATGCTACCATTAATGGTTGCACAGAAATCCTACACCATGGGAGAGGGAGGCCTAGTTTGGGGGAGAATGTACCCTACTTCCCTGGTTGGGCGGATACTCACAGCACCTGGCATAGTACCTGGCACCCAACAACTTCGCAGGGGTTACTCTGAAAAGAATGACTCATCATAGCACTGATCCTAATGCTTACTTGCTTGAACTTTTGAGCTAATTGCTTCACTTCTTTGTATCTGATTCCCATATGAAAAATGAGTATTTAATAATATCGAACAGGTATTTTCCAGGATATAGCACAGGTCATGCACCCCATAAGCTCTAGCTCCTTACTACTAAAGTGAGGGGATGGACTGGCAGCCTGGGCATCAGCTAGGAGACTGTCAGAAATGCAGACTCTCAGGCCCGACCCCAGACCTGCTGAAGCAGAATATGACTTTCACAAGATGCCCAGGTGATTCATACGCATGTCAAAGTTTGAGGAGTAGAAGTCTAAAGCACCATACACATCAGGAAAAAGACGAAGGATGAGAAAACCATCGCTGAATTGCATCTCTCATAGTGCAAAGGGATTCAGGAGACAGCTTTAGAACCCAGGGAAGGTACTGGCCCCACCAGGCATTTACTCCCACCGTTCACTCAAAGAAGTGCCTTGCAAACACTGAATTGTCACAAAAGGGAGAGAGAAAAATGATCAGCACAGCAGTTAAATGTCCGGTCACGTGGCCTCACGCGTAGCGCCCTGTCTTCCAGCAGTGGAGCTCTGGCTAGCCAGGGACACCTCCCAAAGTCAAAGCAGCAGGAGGTGTAGACCAGAACGGGCCCTGCGCAACCCATGAGCCACAAAGCTCAACCCTCTGGCAGCTCTGGAGCTCTCACGGTGGAGTGGGGCCGCTGGAACAAAACCCCTGGGCAAAGCCGTGGATGCACTTCGGCTGTCTTCCTGAAAGCCCCACCCATACCTTGAGGCCCCCGGGACCCAATCTCGCAAAATGAAATTTGGCCTTCTGCTACGGGACACGAAGATATGAATATTATCTCTGACAATCTCAAATCTCAGTATTAGATAAATATTGATCTCCTTCTTGAGGACCAAAATGCAGAAAATATTTAGCAATCAAAACAAAGTGAAAAGCAGAACTGTTCCTCTATAAAACCACACATCCCCAAAACATGAAAGTGTTTCAAGAAAACAGCTCTAATTCGTATTTCCAAGAAGCTTGGAGAGAACTGAACCTGAATGGAAAGGGCACAAAGTATGCACATGTATTTCTAACTTGGCAAGTAAATAAAAAATATTGTACAAAACTCTAAGACTACACTAAATTTTAAAAATCTTTATTAAATGGATGATTTTATAAAAAAAATATAAATTGCCAAAACTTAATTCAAAAGTAAGAAAGCCTCGCCCTAGCCGGTTTGGCTCAGTGGATAGAGCGTCAGCCTGTGGACTGAAGGGTCCCAGGTTTGATTTCAGTCAAGGGCACAAGCCCGGGTTGCAGGCTCAATCCCAGTAGGGGGCATGCAGGAGGCAGCAGGTCAATGATTCTCTCATCATTGATGTTTCTCTCTCTCTCTCCCCCTCTCTGAAATCAATAAAAATATATTTTAAAAAGTAAGAAAGCCTAGACAGACTAAAAAGCAGTGTTGTTTTCTGGCTGATGTGTACCAGCATGGCGTTCTGGTTGGCATCACTGTATGTGATCAGGTTTCTGTTGTGATTAGTCACGTCCCTGGCATAATAGCTGGTAAATTTTTAAGAAAGCATTCTGGCCAATGTCCATAGAAGCAATAAAGTGATCAAAGCTATCCCATGTGAGGCTCCTAGTCTATATGGTTTTATGAGCCAGCTCTGTCAGACCAAAGAATAATTCTCATGCTATTTAAACAACACAATAGTGTATAGCTTCTCCATTTCACTCAAAAACAAAACATAACTGATGTGGAAACTGGGGAAATTACACAAAATAAAATCATAAACCAATCTCATCTGATGAAAATAGATGCAAAGAGCCTACTATCTTGCCACTAAGTCTGGGTAGGCGTATGCTTTTCTCCAGCAGCAGATCAGGTGTCGTCATGGGGAGGCAGCCAGCTCATTCTCCCAGAGCTGGGGTTTTGATAGAAGGCTGAGACAGGACAATTAGGCAAGGAGAGTGGTAATGAAGTGAGAGGGAAGAAGTGAAGAAAGAAGGGGGCCGAGAGACAGGGGGCACTAAGTGATGGTAAAGGTGAAAATTTCTGCATGCCAGGAGTGATGGAATGAGACACCGTTAAGTGTAAGCCAATCAATACTAGAGGCCGTGGGGTGGAGACGGAGGTGTGAGCAGCTGAGGAAGCCAAGGATGTAGGGGAGTGGACCGCCATGCAAGGAGAGGAACGCTCCATGTCCCCTGTGCAAAAAAGGGCAATGGAAATTGGGCTGGGCTTCTGGACCGGTATGAAGGCTGACATGTTGGGCAAGGGCTAAGGGTACACACAGCCCCTACACAGGATAAATTATTCAGCCTCTAGTACACAAAGACATGTAAATGAGAACAAAGCAATACCATTTTGCACATATCAATTGGCAACCGTAACTAGGAGAGGAAATAGTGCTGGAGAGAACAAAAGGATGTGTATGTGTGCTACCAGATCTTTGACCTCAGGGGAAAATCAGATATAACAAAAGGGCCTATAAATAAGTATTTGGTTGAGGAAACTGCCGCCCTCCCGTGACATAAACTAAAACTATTCTTTAGCTCTTAAAAATGAATACACAGAAACAGGGTTAGTGAGATAAGGAGATTTACTGCTGCATCAAAAAGCAGTTTATAAAAATGGGACCTTATACACATACCTGCACAAGAACAGGATTGCAAGGGACTTTTTTTTTACCTTCTTTCTTTACATGCATTTTCAAATGTTTTATAACGAACTTTTAAAAAAAAGCAATCACAAAGTGACAACATCACCTCCCTCTCCTGCTCAAACCCTTCAAATGCTCCCACGGGCCGCAGGTTCCGTTCCAAATTCTTTAGCACTCCCAGGCCCTTCCCCACCCAAACCTCCCCCCAGAAAGTTCCCCGAGGACCCACGCTTTTTTCACCTCCGTTCCCTCGGCTCACACCTCCCCGCCCACCGCGCCTGGGGCCCAGGAGCGCCGGCCCGCATCCTGGGTCGGGAGCCCCGGGATCCCCCCCCCCCCCGGCCCCGCCTGCCGCAGCCGGATTAGGGCTACCGACGGGCCGGCCCGGTCCGCGGCAGGGGGCGCGCACGGAGCCTCGGAGGCCCCGGCACACCGCGTGACCGCCCCGGAGCCTGTGCGCGGGGACAGACCGGGAGCCCCCCCACCCCCAGCTGCGAGCCGCAAGGGGTCCCACGGGGCTGTTCCCAAGGCCGGATGGGGTAGGGGTCTTCTCCGGCCTCACCTTGGAGCTGCTCACGAAGCGAACTTCCACGGAGACCCGGGCCCGGCCCGCCACGCCCATGCAGAAGGAGAACACGTCGCACATGGAGGCCGCCATCTTGGGCGCGCCTCCTCCTCCTGACCCTTGACCCGGACCTGGGAGACCCCGCCCCTACTGGCCCCGCCCCCGGCTTGGCTGAGGGTTTACCCCACTCGCGAATCCGAATTCGGGCCCGTTTGATCTATGTTTAGATCCCTTGGTGTGTGGACTGGGTGGAGCTGCGCCTGCCTTTGTGCTTTAAAAAAATATTTTTATGGATTTCAAAGAGGAAAGGAGAGGAAGAGAGAGAGACAGGAACATCAATGATGAGAATCATTGATCGGCTGGCCTCCTGCACACCCCACATTGGGGATGGAGCCTGCAACCCCCGCATGTGCCCTGACCGGGACTGGAACCGTGACCTCCTGGTTCGTAGGTAGATGCTCAACCACTGAGCCATGCCAGCTGGGTCTGCCTTTGTGCTTTTACGTTTGTGCAGTTTTGCATCTGTCTCTGTCTTCATGGCCAGTATGAGCCTGTATCAGAGCTGATGTGCTGTATTGTTTTGATGTGTGCATCTGTGTCTGAGTTCATGTTTGTGTGTCTGTTGTCTCTGTCCATTCACTGGTGTGTCTTGACTAAAGCAGTCTTTGGACCCAGCCGAGGGGTAGGACAGCAGACCGCAGAGTTACTCCTATCCTCTCTAACCCTCAACCTGAAGGGAAGGACTAGCTTACTTCACAAAGTCTGGCACAGTATTTCCCTTCTCCGTGGGCCCTCTGGCAGCGGGGCAGACAGTCCTACCAATGATCAAGTTGGACTTATTCCTGTCTCAGACTCTTCAGCGGCTTAGGGACTTTGCAGCCGGGGAAGGGGCGGGGTGGAGTAGGATCCATAGTGGACGTCACGTCTGAGATCCCCTAAAATGATATGCAAGTGAGTGAGTGTACATGTGCACATTGTCCTGACAACAAAGAGGGGCCGTTTTCTCATTCAGGACCCCAGAAAGCTGCAACCACTGATCTATAAGTCATGTGTCCCCAGAGCCAGGCCTGACCACCATGCCTTGTTTCCTTGTCCTTCCTTGAAAAGGGACCTGTGTCTGCTTCTGCTGTGGTCTCATGGTGACATTTGGGGATTGGGTAGAGCCCAGTAACTGCTGAAAGGTAACTGTTGATTTAAAAAGAAGAAGAAGTGAGCCAGTTGTTCCTGGAAGAGGCAGAAAAGATTGAGCTGGGTTCTTTGATTTATTAATAGAGTTGCCTTTGGGTCCAGCATTATGGAGGATTTCCCTGAAGATAGGTACAGAGAAGGGTTCTTGGAGCTGGACCCTGGCCTCCCTCACGCCTACAGCCTGGTGTCCAGGAGAGGATGGTCCACTGCTTTGGGACTCTACTGCCTGCCTTTCCTCTCTCAGAAAACAAAGCAGCAGGGACCGTGCCCTCTTTCACCACTAGGTGGCAGGGCAGGCCTCCTTCCACCAGCTCACCTCTACATCCTAAATAGCCTCCACAGAGGACCACCCAGGAACCTGGAGCCTTAGGGAAACCAACTCTGAAAATGCTTGTGACTGTCTTCACTGAGGTAGGCTATCGGTTAGGCTTCTTAGAGACAAACCAAGCAGATTCCCGGGAAGGAAAGGGAACTATGAGTCCGGGTAGTGAAGAGGGGTAAACAATAACTGTTTTATGAAAAAACAGCAGAGCCCTAACTGGTTTGGCTCAGTGGATAGAGCATCAGCCTGTGGACTGAAGGGTCCCAGGTTCAATTCTGGTGAAGGGCATGTACCTTGGTTGCGGGCACATCCCCAGTGGGGGGTGTGCAGGAGGCAGCTGGTGGATGTCTCTCTCTCATCGATATTTCTAACTCTCTATCCCTCTCCCTTCCTCTATGTCAAAAATCAATAAAATATGTTAAAAAAAAAAAGAAAAGAAAAAACAGCAGAGTTTATGGTAAAATGCCAGCCTTGGCAGAGTCAAATTTCTCTATATCAAGATGGGGGGGAGGGGGGTGTCAAGGTGGGAAGCTAGAGAGAAAGATGGTGGTCAGGGAACATGTCTGCTTCAAGGAGGCACCTGGGCCTGAGCTCCTTCTGAGAGTTATAACAGTTCAGACAAAACAAGACAACTTTGGGGAACCTTGTGAGGGGAAGTGGACTAAATAGCCTACCTTTCCCTCTTTTTTCTTTTTTGCTGTCAGCTCTACCATTTCTGTCGGGGAAGAGTCTTCTATGCCCAGACATTGATTCAAGGAGGCCCTCTCTGCTCCACACCCAGGCCAGGAAGAGATAATTCCCTGGGAAAGCCAGGGCTGGTGCAGGCACCACTCCCCCAAGTGAAGGGGGCCTATACGCCTTAACAGCTGCCACACACTTAGCACTGGGCCTGGCGCACTGTAAGTGCCTTACAGACATCATCTTAGCCCTGGGAGCTCTAAGTTATCAACACACCCATGATGCAGGTGAAGAAAAAAGGCTCAGAAGTTCAGGAACGTGGCCAAAGACGTAGCTGAAGGTCCAAGTCTGTGCTCCTGACCATTACATTATTGCAGCTCCCAGGAGTCAATATGGAAAAGTTCTCAACAGTTCAGATTTCTCTGGTGCCCGTTGACCCCGATGAGACTCTTTGTTAATATGTAGAGCAGGGAGGTCCAGTGGGTGTCCCCAGGAAGAGCTAGCCCAGACAGCCTGGGTTGAGCCTCCATCCCAATCCTCAGCTGTCCCCTCCTGACTCCGTGTCTTCTCTCTGGATGATGGTGTCAGAGCTGCTGGAGGGCTCGTCTGGGGAGGCAGCCATGGCAGACACAGCTGGCGGTTTCAGCCTTTGCTGCTTCTGATACTTGACCCTGCGGTTTTGGAACCAGACCCTCACCTATAATTGGAGGCAGTGGGCAAAGATCAGAATGTGACTAGCAATTCCCATGGCTTCCCCCATTCCCACAGTACCCACTCCACTCAAAATTTGCTCTTCCATTTAAAGGAAGAATTGCCCCCAACACATCCTTTCCTTAATTCCAGTTGCCATTCATTCATCCGTTCATCCAACAAGTATTTTTTGAGCTCCTATTACGTACTAGGCACTACTCTAGGTGATGGTGATACAGTGGTGAGCAACAGAGGCATGGTCCCTGCCCTCATGAAACCCACAGTCTAGTAGAGAGACACTAATAACAAGCATGAAAACAAACACATAGATAAATGCAAATAGGGGTAAAAACAGGGGTTTGAGTCTCCCTGAGAAACCAGCATCTAGGTAAGTCAAGGCTCAGCGGATAAGAGGCCAGCCTGGTGGGGACCGAGAAAAGCAGGCCAGGGCAGGGTATGAACTGTAGGAAGGCTCTGAGGCAGAACCAAGCTTGGAGTATTTGAGGACCAGGAAGGAGGAGAGCATCCCGGGCACAACCAAAAGTGAGAAGAGAAAGTAAAGGAAGAGGAAATGGAAGAGGTCAGTGAGGGCCAGATTACCCAGGCCTGTGAAGGTCAGGGGCAAGGAATGTCAACTTGAAGGCTTTTAGGTGGAATGTGACATAGTCCTATTTACTTGTTGAGTCTTATTTACATGGCACATCTGGCTGCTGTGTGAAGAATGGATGAAAGGAGATGCAGGGAGATAGCAGGGAGGTTCTTGCAGTGATCCAGCAAGAGCTGGGGCTGATATGGACTGGGGCAACAGAGAGAGAGGAAGCGATTCCAGCTGTATTTTGGAGTAGAAGTGACACGGCTTGCTGACGGGGTGGTAGTGGGAGAGAAGGGGAAATCTAGGATGACCAGGTATTGTGAGCAGGGATGGTGGGGTCACATGTGGGGAGAGGGACAGATTTGGGGAGGGGAGAAACGTCAAGAATTGAGGTTTAGACATGTTAAATTTGAAATGCCTATCCATCAGACATCCAAGTGGAGACCTCAAGAAAGGAGTTAGATGTACAAGTCAGAAAAGGTGGGGGGGCGGGTTAAGATACAAATTTAGGAGTCATTGGCTTATAGATGGCATTTCAAACCATGAGAATAAATGAGATCAGCTGGGGGGAGAAATTTAAAGTCACAAAGAGAAGAATAGCCTACAAAGGCAACAGAGAAGTGGGCAGAGAGCTGAGAGGAAAACCAAGAGAGTGTGGTGTCTGGAAACCAAGAGTGTGTTTCAATGAGAAAAGGAGCCGTCAGCTGTACTGAGCGGTGGAATAAGAAAAGAAAGGAACCCTGACCGGTTTGGCTCAGTGGATAGAGCGTCAGCCTGCAGACTCAAGGGTCCCAGGTTCGATTCCGGTCAAGGGCCTGTACCTTGGTTGCGGGCACATCCCCAGTGGCGGGTGTGCAGGAGGCAGCTGATTGATGTTTCTCTCTCATTGATGTTTCTAACTCCCTCTCCCTTCCTCTCTGTAAAAAATCAATAAAATATATTTTAAGAAAAAAGAAAGGAAAGCATCTGTGGACTTTGGCAACACAGAGGTCATTAGAGACCCTGATGAGAAGTTTCAAAGGTATGAAAGGGAAAGAATTCATATTGGAATGAGTTAAGGAGTAGGTGGGAAGTGGGGACATGGGGACAGGGAACACAGCCAGTTCTTGAGAAGTTTGTGAGAAGAGCAGAGAAATGGTGCAGTAGCTGGAAGGAAGTATGGGGGTCCAAGGGAATGTTTATTATTTTTAATATTCAGCTATTTGAATGCCTACTTAATTTCACTGCCAGCTCCTTATTTAGTATGAAAATGTAACGTTCTAGGTTAATATCTACAAATATGATGTGATGTTTCCATAATGTAATTTCAAATGGGACTATTTTTCTCATTCATGCAGAGAGTATCCAATCATTAGGCCTGCCTCCCCCAACGGCCTGGCACAGAAGAAAGCCCATTTCTTCCTCCCACCGACCAGGGCCTTCCAGAGAGTGGTGTCTGTCCCCCGGTGCAGCGTGGGCCCCACGGGAGTCTCTGTTCCTACCTGGTTCTCTGTAAGGTGGAGCCGGGCTGCCAGCTGGGCTCTGTTCTTTCCCACTAGGTTGTGCTGTTTTGCAAACACGTTCTCCAACTCTTCCAGCTGCTCCAGGTTAAACATAGTCCGAACCCTCTTTTGGGGTCTCTCAGTGTCCCGAGGGTCCTCACTTGGGGCCCAGTCTGGGGGACTCCAGAGGCCTGGGCAGTGAGTCAGCTCCAAACCTAAAGAGTAGGAGGGGAGGTTAGCCAGCACCCACCTCCCCACCCAAGTTGGAGGGGAGAGAACAAGCTCGCAGCTCCACGCCCTGCCTCGCCTTTGGCTAGCGAACACAGCAAGAGGCATAGTGGGAAGAGACTGCACGGAAATAACAAAACAAGGGAGACAGAAGGGACAATGTTGTGAGACTCCTTCTGCCTCCGCGATTCTCCAGCTGAGTGGCTTACCCTCTGACCCGAAGAGAAGTTGCCGAACCTCCATCTCTCCTTGCCCTCCACTCCTTTCCTTGGCTCCCTCAGGAACCCCCTCAGGATGGGCAGAGAAGGGACCCTCAAGGTTTCCCCCTTTTTGTTCATCCAACAAATGCTTTTTGAATGTCTATGTGTCAGGCATGGTTCCAGGACAAAATAGAAACATCTCTGTTCAGCAATAGAAAAGGTAAAGAAAATATTGAGTATGTCGGACAGTGATTAGTGCTAGTGAGAAGAATACAGCAGGGAAGGACAGAGTGAGTGTGTGTGTGTATGTTGGGGGGAGGATAATTTGCATTTTTAGAAAGGGAAGCCACCTCACGGAGGTGATATCTGAATAGGGCCGCTATGTGCAGTTTGTGCCCTGCACATGGGTACCCAGCTGAGAGGGTACGTGGAGTCTGAAGTTCTGCTCGCTCTCCACAGGCCAATAGTTGCCCCCTGACAAGGTGCTGTGTCTGCCTGACAGAAGGGGTGACTTTTCCCAATGCACACACAGGTGCTATTCAGCTCACCGAGATGAAGATTTGTCCACCAGGGGGCACTACCTGAATTACTAGTATAACTCGAAAGGGATGAGAAAGTGGACCGTTTGGCTGTCTGGGAGGGGAGTGTTCCAGAGGAACGGAAGTGCAGCACTAAGACCCCCTCAGCTTCCATTAGCCTTGGCGAGGCTCCCAGGGCTGCACACTGTTCCAGTGAAGGGAGTGAGGTCAGGACCCTGGCTGCCCAGGACACCAACCCCTGGGCAAACCAGACTTACCATAAGTGTAAGCAAAATAGCAAGAGACGAGAAACATTAATAGGGTCTGATTAAATAAGGAATGGTGCATCCTTACAATGGACCACTCTGAGGTGTAAAGAAGCTCTGTGTGGATCGATATGGAAAAATCTCCAAGCTGTATGGTCAAGTGAAAGAAGTAAGGTACAGAGCAGTGTGTCTAGTGGGGGGGGGGGGGGGGGAAATGTGTGTGTGTGTGTGTGTGTGTGTGTGTGTGTGTGTGTGTGTTCAGGTATTAAATATGCATAAAATACTTCTGAACGAATCAAGAAACTGGCGTCATTGATTGCTTGTGGGATGGGGGTAACTAGGTCTTTGGAGGTCAGCCACCTAGTGGTAGAGGGAATTTCTCCACCTATCTTAGTAAACCTTTTTTTCCTTCCTGAAATCAGTTATTAGTAAACATTTTTGCCATTTGAACTGTGTGAATGTAATAGCTATGCAAAAACGAACTCGAAAATGTGACCACTTCAATAGAAAGTAGTTAAGTGCAATTCAGACCTCGGGTGTGTGAGGAGGTTAGAAACCACGGCGTGGTGTGATGGGTCTGGCTCCCAGCTGCAGGGGCATGGATTTGGATGGGGTTGGGAACCCAGGGTTTCTCTCCAACGTGGGTGGGAGGCACACCCCTCCAGAGCCCTGAAAGCACTCTAAGAAAGCAGGCTCAGAGGGGTCAGTGTGGAGATGAGCTCACAGAGACCTGAGCAGCGGAGGCGGCATCGGGGCCTGGGGATGGCCGGCTCCCAGCAGCTCCCCGCTGAGCTGCACCGCCTGTAGCATCTGCTTCTCCGGGCTAAGACGGGGCCATGGAGTCCCCCTAAGAGCTGCTTTGGGGAATGGTCTGCGCCACCAAGCATTATCCAAAGCGGGTGTGGGAGGCAGCAAACCCCTCGTGGAGGACGCAGAGCCCAGGAGCAGGGTTGGGTCCCCTGCAGTCCCAGCGCTGGCCATGGTAGCCTTCCGAGCCCCGCTTCGGTCCACCGGCACCTCTTGCTCGGGCACTCGCCCTCCCACTCAGCTTCTCCCACCTCCGCAGCCTGCGGGGGCCGCCTGGCGCCAGGGGCTGCTCTCAGCCAGTCCCCCGGGGCCTCAGTTTCAACCGCAAGGTCAAGGGTCATAGGGCCCTTTCCACTCCAATCGCGTGTGGTCCCCAAACTCAGGGACTTCTCCTCTAACCGGTGCCCACTGTCGCGGCCTCACTCTCCACCTACCCGCCTGCTTCCCGGGGCACCTCATACCTGTGACGCCGAGGCCCTGGAGGCCGCAGAGGTGAGCCACGCGCAGCCCCGGCGCAGGGGGCTGGGGGGCCGGCTGGTAGAGCCCCCCGCTCAGGTAGGCGGGCAGCCACGGAGCGGGGCACGCCCAGGGCAGAGCCGAGGCGGGAGGCCGGGAGGGAGCCTGCCAGGTGCGCGAGGAGGCAGGGGCGCAGGCGGACAGCACGGAGGCGGCGGGCGCGCGGGGCGCTGGCCTCGCCAGGATGGCCTCGACGGAGAAGGAGGACTCGAGGTGTCGGGGAGCGCGGGACCTGCCAGGGTCGGCGGGGGTCCCGGGGGCGGGAGAGCAGCCTGAGCGCGGGGACTGGGCCTGGTCACCCACCGGGCTGGGCATGGCCGGGACGGCGCCAGGGGGCAGCGCGAGAGGCGAGGGAGAACACCCTGCAAAAGGGAGGGAGACTTGCTGGCTTGGAAGCGCCCCGTCTTGGGCGAGGGCGCTTACATTTGGCGGGGTGGAGCGGGGCGGGGCGGGGTGGGGCGGGGTGGAGCGGGGTGGGGCGGGGTGGGGCGGGGCAGGGCGGGGCCTCCTGCGGACTGCGGAGCCCGGACCCTCCACGCTGTGCGCTTAGGACGCGCCAAGGACCATGCTCCCTCGGTTCTTCCGAATTTAAAAATGCCCACCCTTGCCCTGGCCGGCTTGGCTCAGTGGATAGAGCGTCGGCCTGCAGACTCAAGGGTCCCAGGTTCGATTCTGGCCAAGGGCACATGCCTGGGTTGCAGGCTCCATCCCCAGTAGGGGGCGTGCAGGAGGCAGCCGATCAATGATTCTCTCTCATCATTGATGTTTATATCTCTCTCTCCTTCTCCCTTCCTCTCTGAAATCAATAAAGAAATATGTATTTAAAAAAATGCCCACCCTTGTGCTGTCCTGGGGAGGGTTAGGGTTAGGAGCCGCCACTGGGCGCCCTCAGGCCTCTGCTTATCTTAGAAGCAGAAGCTCCAGCCAGATTCACCTGATATTGTGCAGCCCTTTAATTTTTAAGCAATTAAATGTAACTATCTTGCTTATAAGGACAGAGAAAAGTAAATTTTCCACTCTGTCCCTCCAGCCACTTACTTCCCCTGTCTGCGGACACCGTTGTTTACCAACCTCTTCCAGGAACTTTCTGTACCCACATGACTAGGCTCCACTGGAGAAACGGTCCTATATCCAGAAAGGGGGAGGGAAGAACTGTAACGGTTCCAGATTTAAAAATACTAACTTATTGTCAATGCATGGCAGTTGACGGCCTACAAAACTCCTGTGTTATGTAGTTGATGGGCAGGCATTCTATCCCTGTTTTCCTGATGGATAACCAGTACTTGCTAGCTGTTGTTCTTGGCTAAGTTACGAGTTACTGTTTGTCTTTCCTCACCTGTAAAATGGTGATAGTAGTAGCTACTTCATGGGGTTGCTGTGCCGATAACATAAGTAATGCAGGTAAAGCATTCAAAATTAGCCTGTGCATGGGGAGCACTCTGCTGTGATTGTGGGGCTCCGAGGGATTCCCGACTGCCAGGCTAAGGATGGCATTCTGCTTCCCCGAATCAATTCCTAATGCTGAAACTACTCCTTCAGGTGCAGGGCACTTCCCTGTCATTGTCAACCGGGACACAAACATTCCTATTCTGCTCTGCCTAGTAGGGGCCAGAGGCACCCTGCTGGGTGGGCAGCTGCCTGCCCCGCCCCCTTCAGGCTTCAACAAATACTGGCTCTGCCTTCTGAGGACCCCCTCCCCCTCCTGCTTCCCCAGCAGGCAGCCTGGAACCGGAGGGTGAAATGATGGGCGAACGGACTGGTCCAAGGTCTAGGCTTACTGTGGTCCAGCTTGAGGCTGCTGGGTCAGAGATGAGGGGACATCAACCAGGAGGGCCCTGGGGATGCAAAACCCCAAGACCCGTCCAGACATCAATGCCAAGATGCCAACAGCATGCCTCATGAAGAGGGGAAGGAGGACCCACAGTTCATGCTGTTGGGGGACAGTGGAGCACAGTAACAGAAAATGTGGATTTGGGTGTTGGACAAACCTGGCTTCATATCCCTGCTTTGTCATGGAACATTTCAGTGGCTTATTCACTCTAAGACTCAATTTCTTTTCTTTTTTAAAATTCTCACCCGAAGATATTTTTTCCATTGATTTTTTAGAGAGGGTGGAAGGCAGGGAAGAGAAGGAGAGAGAGAGAGAAACATTGATGTGAGAGAGACACATCGATTGGTTGCCTCTCACACGTGCCCTGACCTGGGCCAGGTATCAAACCCACAACTGAGGTACCTGCCCTTGACTGGGAATCAAAGCTTCCCCCTTGGTCTGTGGGAAGATGCTCTAACCACTGAGCAACCGGCTAGGCCAGTGGTCGGTAAACTCATTAGTCAACAGAGCCAAATATCAACAGTGCAATGATTGAAATTTATTTTGAGAGCCAAATTTTTTAAACTTAAACTTCTTCTAACGCCACTTCTTCAAAATAGACTCGCCCAGGCCATGGTATTTTGTGGAAGAGCCACACTCAAGGGGCCAAAGAGCCACATGGGGCTCACGAGCCACAGTTTGCCGACCATGGAGCTAGACTAAGCTTCCTAATAGGGTGCAGTGAGAGATAGGATGAGGCCAGATTCATGAAGTGTCTGGTCTGTGTCCTTTATGCATGAGACTCTCAATGGGTTAATCTTCAGGGAGCTGACAAAGAAGAAGACAAAATGGATACAATGGAAGGCTTATGAACATTTTGTTAAGTCTACTTGTGCTGATTTTTAGGTAAAATACGTGGTTAGTGTATCTCTAGCATTGGGTTTTCAGTACATAATTAACTATATTTTAGTACATAGTTATCTGAAGGTTTTTTTTTTTTAAGGACTAAAAAAGTATGGGAGTATTGTTCCCACAATTTCTGCCTGAAGAATCTACTAGTTCTCTCTCTGTACTAGAGAGAGAATGTCAGGCAACCAAAACGATAGAAAAGAAAGCAGCATCCTATATAATAAAACCCTAATATGCAAATTGACCGAACAGCAGAACGACCGGTCACTATGACGTGCACTGACCACCAGGGGACAGATGCTCAACGCAGGAGCTGCCCCCTGGTGGTCAGTGCGCGCCCACAGGGGGAGCGCTGCTCAGCCAGAAGCCAGGCTCATGGCTGGTGAGCGTAGCGGTGGAGGCGGGAGCCTCTTCCACCTCTGCAGCAGCGCTAAAGACTCCTTGGGGGATGTTCTCCTGCCCACTTAGGGGAGCGGGTCTAAGCCAGTCGGTGGACATCCCCTGAGGGGTCCCGGACTGCGACAGGGTGCAGGCCGGGCTGAGGGACACCCCCCCTGCCCCGTGCACAAATGTTGTAAGATATAAAGGCAGGGATCATCAGTGGCTCCTAACTTCACTAACAGAAAGACAATCAGAAATTATGTGCCTGCTGATGGAAGTATACATCTTTAACTATAAAGTTCATTGTAAAAAAAAAAAATTAAATCTAACTACCAATTCATAGGAAATATACTGGCCAGAGCAACATCTTAAATACCACAGGGATGTTCAGCAAAATCCAGACTATGGGACACTCTATAGGGCATACTATCCATCTTCATCATTGAAAAAAAGTATACCTTTTACCAAACTACCCCAGAGCATCAAAGACATGCAGCAAGAATCATATTTAAACACTAGAGGCCCTGTGCATAAAAATTCATGCACTGGAGGGGGGCATCCCTCAGCCCAACCTGCTCCCTCTCACAGTCTGGGAGCCCTCAGGGGCGGGAGGCGAGCCGGTGATCAGGGGAAGGCAACACCCCCATCACACCTCTGCTGCTGTCACTGCCAGCAGTGCAAGCCTCGGCCGGCCCTTGTTACTTGAGCCTTGGGCGGCCCTGGGAGGCTGGGCAGCCGCCATCCGAGGCTTGCCTGTTCCTCAGGCTGGCCCTGGGTGGCTGGGGGGCTGAGGAGACTGGGGGACTCCGGAGGCAGGTGCGTGGAGTGGCCGGACCCACCTGGGGGCAGGCCCGGCCCTGCTGCACACCTGCCGCCCCGGCAGGGCTGAGGGGATTGGGTGCCACCATCTTGCGGCTGTGGGCACCGCCATCTTTGAGGGTGTGGCAGTCAATTAGCATGCTCCCTCTTTATTGGCTGTGGGCACCACCATCTTGTGAGGGTGTGATGGTCAATTAGCATATTCCCTCTTTATTAGATAGGATGAGACTTCAGAAGAAGTTCCAATTAAAATAAGAAATAAGATATGTATATCCATTATTGTAATGTTCTTCCGTGATTAAAGGGCATAAAATAAGACCTGAATAAATGAATGGGAAGTATCAAAGTCAAAAGATGATCAACAAACAAACAAACAAAAAATGGGGGTAGATCCAGTGGAACAGAATGCAGACCTCAGAAACAGACCCAAGTGCATGTGGAAACCTGATGCCTGACTGTGGAATGCCGTGACGATAGATGAGGCATTCTATAACTTCATGGGTGCGGACAGGGAAAGCACCCCCATGTCATAGTAACTGGACATCCCAGTGAGAACAAACCACTGGCCCTTCCTCCCAGCACCCTTGTGAATCCCAGTCCCTTTTTCCCCCTTTCACTCTTTTACAGTGTCTCTCTCCATCTCGTTCTTTCTCTTTCACCTTCCCAAGGACAGGTTTGTTTTCACCCAGAAAAAAATACGCTAACTGGGGAATGTGCCGGTCTCTGGAGCTGAGATGGAGGGCCCGCACACAGGCCTCAAGTGAAGCCCAGCCTGCAGGGTAAGAGGGCCCTGGGCTACCGTGAGGGAAGGCCCACACCTCCCGCCTCCGCCCGGCTGTCTCAGCTCCAGCACACACCTGCTCCTCCCCTCCCCTGCCCCTCCCGTGTCCTCTGCACCTGACAGGCCAGGAGCAAACAAGGCTGTTTGTTTGTTCCTCCCTCCCCGGGACGCACAGTGACACTCAGGAGGCGCTGTATATGCCAACACACATTGCACTTTGCAGTTACCTACTGTTTCCCAACTTTTCCTTATGTATGCTGCTTTTCAGACTTCCTCTGAAATTCTATGCCCTTTCAATTAGACTGAAGTCAGCAAACATCTATTCGTTTGAGGTCTATTTTATGTGCTGGGTTTATGAGGGGTACAAAGGAATGAAGAATACAGTTTCTCCCCCATGGGGATCTCACAACCTCATGGTGGGGGCGGGAGGAGCACAGAGACTCATCCACAACTAAGTAACCCCACTGTCAAGCTAAAGGGGCCGATTCCCTGGGAAGATGAAGGACGGAGATTAGCTGTAACTTCAAAGTCCAGGAAGGCTCCTGGAGGAGGCTTTTCTCCGCAGACCCCTCCAAGGAGAGGAAAACTAGGCAGGCAAGGAGTGGATGAGATTGTGCAGAAAGAAAATGCTGCAAGAGAAGAGAGAAGGGCTAGCTACTATGGACCCACTGGGACTCCCGACTTTAAGGATGGGCAAAGACAGGGGAAAGAAGGAATGATCAGGGAGGAAGGACGAGGCCCGGGCAAACAACCCTTGTGCAGCGAGACTGGTCTGTTTTCTACCACTTAGACTACTTTAGAGCTGGCCAGGACCTTAGCAGCAAACTAGTCAAAACCCGCTGTTATACCGAAAAGGAAGGACATGGAGGTCCAACCAAGTGGGGAGTGATTTGCCCAGAAGGCAAAACTCAGTCCAGGCCTCTGAGCTTCCAGCTTACTCCATGCTATGCCCCTGTGATAACCCAAAGCTCAGGGTCAGCTCCTGATTTGTTGCTTTTCCCACCAGCCATGAGTTCCTCAGTGCTTAGCACCTACTAGTAGTTGGTACATGTGTATTTCCTGAATTAAATTCCCTTACTTTTCCAGTTTGAAGAAAGGGACAAGAAAGAGGAATGGTCTGCTCCCGAACCCCTATTGTCCTCCAGACTGCAGGGTATGTATTGATACAGAACAGCTGAATCTCACCATCATGCTGTTATTCCCCTTTTGGATCTTGGAGAGCTAAGTGATTTGTTTTACAGCTAGTGATCTGTCAGAATTCAAACCCAGGCCTGCCTCTAAATTCCAGAATGAGTGTCCATTTCAGTGATTGAAATTAAATGGAATTGAGCCGAAACCGGTTTGGCTCAGTGGATAGAGCGTCGGCCTGCGGACTGAAGGGTCCCGGGTTCGATTCCGGTCAAGGGCATGTACCTTGGTTGCGGGCATATCCCCAGTGTGGGGTGTGCAGGAGGCAGCTGATCGATGTTTCTCTCTCATCGATGTTTCTGACTCTCTATCCCTCTCCCTTCCTCTCTGTAAAAAAATCAATAAAATATATATAAAAATAAATAAATAAATAAATGGAATTGAATTGATTTCTCCTCTGTGCTCTTAGAAGAGGGAGGGGTATTTCTTTTTCCTTTGAGGGTAAGTGGGGGATAGAGTTGTGACAGGAGTGTGTGTGAAAGAGTAAATCCTTCTAAGAACTATCTTAACTCCTCATAACTGACTGAACTTCCAACACCAGTACAAGAGGCAAGCAAAGGTATGGGTTCTTCTTAAAAAGTCACTGCCTCTCTGGCTTCAGGCCCTCTCTGCACCATCAATATACAAACATGATCCGAGGGTCCAAAAACTCAGGGGCATTGTTGAGCTAGAAAGACAAAAAGGATTGTCATGTGTGTGACCTTTCCAAGAGTCTGGTAAGCAGATGGAGTTGGAGGGGGCGAAACTTAGAAAGAGGTTTCTATGCTCAGAAGAGAGGATAATAGAGATGAAGGTGATGATGTGATGGTGCTGGTGGTGGTGCTGGCGGTGTGTGGGTGTGTGCGGTAGATGTCGGGTGGTGTTGGTCAGGGAGAAGAGGACAGACTTGTCACAGGCCCTGCTTACCAGTCCAGACCTTCCCTCAGCTCACTGTAACCTTTTCTTTTCTTTTTAAATATATTTTATTGTTTTTTTACAGGGAGGAAGGGAGAGGGATAGAGAGTTAGAAACATCGATAGAGAGTTAGAAACATTGATCAGCTGCCTCCTGCACCCCCCCCCCCCCACTGGGTATGTGCCCGCAACCAAGGTACATGCCCTTGACCGGAATCGAACCTGGGACCCTTCAGTCTGCAGGCCGACGCTCTATCCACTGAGCCAAACTGGTCAGGGCTCACTGTAACCTTTTCAAGGCACCTCCACAAGCGGGCTTCTGGGGTTGTCACCAAGCCTTTGCACCACCTACTAAGGCCGGGGAGGTCGCGTTGAGGACCTGGGGCAGGTAGGGAGAGAACTGGAGTGGGGAGGGGCGCTGGGGGTCATGGGAAACCTCGTCACCCAGGCCAGGTGCAGAGCCTGGGCCTTGCGGCCAGCTGGGGGTCTAGGAGTAGGATGGGGGCTCAGGCTGCCTGTTTGTTCAGCACAACCTGAGGTTCCTGTTAGGAAGTGCCCTTGTTTGTGTCCAGACTGATTTGTTTGCTGTTCACACTTGTATGGAGCGCTGCCCCTGGGAGCCCTGGCTTCCAACATAGGGGTGGGCGTGGGAAGGGGGATCCTGGGTCCCACTCAGAGCTTCCAGGGTCTAGAGAGAATAGTCTGGGAAATCAAGGTCTACGAGCTCCTGATGCGGAGAGGGGCGGGTTGGACGCCACTGGAAGCTCAGCCCTGCTCTCTGCTTTCCAGAGGAAAGCTAAGCGGGGCTTGTCCAGTGAGGAGCCCTGAGTCAGAACGGACAGCCAGTCCAGACCTCTACAAACCAGGGAAGGAGCTGGGGGCTCACTTCTCCAGGACGCTGGACAGGACCTCTGTAGAGACAGAGAACTGGGTCCTGCCTCCCAGGAGCCTAGAGCTCCAGAGGCGGGGAGGGATGCTCCTGGAGCTTTCCCGGTCGGGTGCTTCGGTGCTGGCTGGGAACACGCCCGGACTTGGTGCTGAGCAGGGCCCTGTCAGGGCTCACTGCCTGGGCAGGCTGTGCTCAGCCATAGAACAGGGCTCATGAGGCCGGCCTGTGTGAGCACTGACAGGGCACAGACGCAGGCCCCACCCGCTGTCAGGATAGGGAGGCTCTGGTCTGGTTCTACATCGAATCACTTAGGCCCCCCGTGAAGTGGGGTGATAGACTCAAAGGGTGCCGAGCCAATTCATGGAGGCACCGTGTTTCAGAGAGGAAGGGAGAGGAAGAGAGAGATAGAAACATCAACGATGAGAGAGACTCACTGATTGGCTGTTTCCTGCACTTGGGATGGAGCCTGCAACCGGGCCTGTGCTCTGACCGGCTCGAATCTTGACCCTGGTTCATAGGTTAACCCTCAACCGCTGAGCCACGCTGGCCGGGCCCATTATGCTTTTGTAAGTGCCTGTCCTGCCAGGGTGCTGTCCCCGCAAGGCCCCGGGATCGCAGCGCCCTGTGAGAGGTGGGGAGCCCCTGGAACCGGGTTCTGAAGGGCGGTCCGACAGCGTCAGTTCCCGCGGAAGGCAGCAGGGGGCGCGCGCAGACCGTGTGATGGGGGCGCCGGGCTTCTAGGCTGCTGGCGGCCACCGGACCGCTGGGTCTCAGCAGCCCCCGCGAAGGCGTGGAGGGAGGGAGGGGTGGTGTGGGCCTCCCCTGGGGAGGGCGCTCAGGGCCCCCGGGGGAAGGGGCCGGGCTCCCACCATCCTCCCGCCACCCTGCACGCGGCGGAGTCACGCCGGGCCGGCGCGGCCGCGGGCGGAATCCGGGACGGGGGATTGAGGCGGCCGCCGCGTGTTTGCCCAGCGCCCGCCGCCGCCGCCGCCCTCCCTAATCTCCGATACACTTGCGAGTTGGCTTCCCGCCCGGGGGCCCCCGCTCCCCGAGCAAACAGGCGGAGCGCGGCGCTGCATGCCCAATGTGGCATTTGAGCCCCGCGGGAGGAAAGCCGAGCGCGGCCGGCCGGCGGTAATTGCCCTTCTCCGCCCTAATCCTCCGGCCAGCCCCTCCCGCCGGCTGCGGCCCATTGATTAGGGCGGGAGCCGCGGGCCCTGCCCCGAGCCCCGCCGTGGGCCTAGGAGGCCGTCAGGACCCTCCCCCACCCCAATCTCCCGGTGCCCCAGCCCATCGGGTTGTCAAAACTTCCCCGGGCACACCCCAGGCTGAGGGACGTGAGACCCCAAACCACCCTGTCCTTTGTGTGATGAGGGAGGGGGTGCAGAGCGTCCGCAGGGGCCTGGCTGGGCTTGACACCCTCAGACCCACTCTGAAGTTGGGGTCTGGGAGGTCCCTGTGTGCCCCCACCACCCTCAAGGCCCCCGGTGCCCTGCAGTGGCCAGGCCCACTCTGACTGTCGGTGGCCTGCCCAGGGGAGCCTGGACCTGCAGCGCCTCATTCAGGCGTTCACTCCCTGAACACAGGGGTGGGGACTGCGAGTGCCAAGCACTCCAAGCTGGGTAATAGACACAGCCTTTACCACAGTAGTTAACGAGAGAGGTCAGTACACGGAAGAGAGAAATAGAGTGACATGGGAGCCTTTGGGGGCAAGCCCACTGGCGCCTGTGTGATTGATGGCTTCAAAGGGACAAGACCAGGTTCCCAGCTGGAATGAGTTTTGTTTCTTCCCTCCCCCTCCCCAGCCTTCCATTCAGGCCCCCAGCATGCACTTCTCCCTCCCAGAACAGCCACCCCAAGCCAGGAAAACACCCCTCTGAGTCTATGTCTCTGTGTTCAGGCCCCAGTTCAAGGCTTGGCTTCTCTGTGCAAGGGCAAGGCCCCCGGAGGGTCCTCTGACACCCCGAGGCCCAGGGAAGAACAGCTGGGGCTGGGGTGGAGGCTGGGCCAGGGCAAGTGGAGGTCTTCAGAAATGGAACACAAAGGCAGGTGTAAAGAGAAATCAGGCTGGAGGCCTCGATAGCAAACTAGAACCCTGTGAGTCAGCGCCTCCCCTTAACACACCCCGGGACAGGGCTGGGACAAGTGCGCACATTTAAAAAGGCATTCCCTCTCAAGGTCATGTAAGTGCAAGGTCAACATCTGAGAGGGAGCGCCTTCTGGCCTCATCCTAGTGCCAGGCCTGCCCTCATGGCCCTCAGGGAGCCCTCCCCTGGCCCAGTCACCTGTGGGTTTACCTCAGAGACGAACACCACCTTGACTTCACCCCCACCCTTCACGTGGTTGGTATTGACCATCTCTCAGCTGGAACAGAACCTGCTTGAGTCAGGGACCTCATCCCTCAAAGTCACTGCCAATAGCACTACCTAAGCCAGCAGTGAGCACTAAATAAATGTAGAGCTGACGAATGAGTAAATGGCCCTGTCTCTCCCACCCGCCTCATCCCAAGTCTGAATTCTTCCCTCTAGACACGGCCAGCTGCAGTGGCCACCCCCGGGGATTGCTGGCTTTACTGCTAACCCCACTTAATCCTCAGTCCCTCTGCCTGATTGTGAATTTGCACCGTTGATGTGTTTTTTATTCTCGCGTCCTCTGATACCAAGCCCCACTTCTCTCTCCAGCCAGATGCCACCTTCCTGAGGGTCGAGGCCAAGCCTGGCCTGGAATTCCTTCTCTGCCTTGCAGCCCAAACCCCAGGGCGGCCTCAATACATGCTTATGGCGAGCACTTGTCACCTCACGCCCATCTGGGGACTTCGGACAAGTTCTCCTACTGCCTTATTTCTGGTGAAGGAAAGAGTGTGAACCAGGCCACGTGTCTTCGCAGTGACAGAGTTGGCCGAAGGCAGGGCCCTGTGTCCCGGAAGCTGTGGGATGTCGTCCTTATGTTTAGTAACTGCATCATGTATGTAGGGGTGGGCTGGTGGTGCGTCTCTGCTTTCTCATATCACACCAGGTGCGTGGCCACCAACTCCAATGAACGTGACGATGCACGTGTGAGCAGGTGGGAGTGTGTATAGTTGTTGGGGGTATGTGTGTGTGTGTGGTGTCTGCTGTGTGTGAAAGTCTATGTGCGTGCCTGGGGAGTGTGTGTGTGTGGTGTCAGCGGAGGGTGTGTGTGGATTCTGTTGGATATGAGTGCAGGGTGGTGGGGGAATGATGGCTGGGTGTGTGTGTATCTTCTGAGTATACCTAGTGTCTGTGTTTTGTAATGATGAGGGTCAGTGTAGCTGTGGGGTGTGTCTGCAGAGTATGTGCAGTGCTGGCTGGAACGTAGGGGTGTCATGTCTGCTCTGTGTGCACCTAGGTGGCTGGGGTGCCTGCCTGCAGGCTGTATTGTGATGCTGCCTTCCAGAAGCCTCTGTGTAAAATGCATGGTGATAGCCCCGACCAGTGCCCCACTGCTTGGCCAGAGCCTGCTGTCCCCAGGCCTGGCTGGCGAGGGAGGCATGAACCGAGGGCCTGGGAAGAACATTGCTTCAGGAGGTCAGGACGCTGAGAGATGGCAGTGACTGCTGTGACCAGGGCCATGGAGACCCCACCAGGGACAGGGGTGGCTGCCATGAGTGGACAGAGGCCAGTGCCTGGAGGCCTCAAATCCTGTTGAGTACAAATGGCAAGGTCCGGTGCACCACGTAGAACCAGGGCAGGGGAGTGGGAACATCCAGTCTGGGTCTCAGTCCAGGAATACATTCCAGCTCCGGGGTTTCAGGAGAGGGGCCCTGGGAGAAGGCTGAGCTCAGATGGTTGGGGCGGGTGGGAGAGAGAAGCAGGCCAGCTATGGAGGGCCAGGGCTAGCCCATGCCACCCTTCTGGGCAACAGCTCCGTGCCAGGGCACAGCACCCAGTGAAGGAAGCAGGAGCAGGACTTTAGCCCCACTGCCCACCTGGTACAACCTGCCCAGCTATACACAGTGACCCTGACCTTGGCCTTGGAACCTGTAACTTCCAGTTCCTCTAGGGCAGAGCCGAGGACGGCCTCCTCAGGCTTCGGAGGAGAGGGAAGGCCTGGCCGGCTGGGGAGGGCCTGGCTTTGGAGCAGGATAGCTGGAGGCCTGTTGGCTGGGCATGCCATCTCCTGGGTCCTGGGCTGGCCTGCACAGCGAAGAAAGGGCACAAGGAAGGCACCAGCACACCAGAACCTTCTCACCCCCACAGAGTGCCAGAATGGCCACTCATCACCCATGGGAGAGCGATGAGGGGGACGACACGACAAAAAAATAGAAGGAGGCTTGACTGGAAAGGGCATCAGAGAGGAGTTTGACAGGGGAGGGGGAGCCTCCTGAACAGTCACAGCAATCACCAAGGTGACCCACTGACTAGATTTGTAACCTCTGACGACCAACTTCTTTCTGGCCTCAGTTTTGTCATGTGATTAAGGGGGTTGGACTAAAACAACTTCAAGGTGCTTTTCCCTGTGACTCGGACCACGGACAGAATCAGCCCGGCAGAGGGCTGGCCCAGATGACAGTTAACACCGGCTCCTCCTGTCCTCATTGGCAAGGGAGTCTGGGGCAGGGGAGGGAGCGGAGTGTGGATGCCTCAGCGCAGCCCACCCCCTGAAAACCAGCTCAGGGCCCACGCCCTGCTGTCTGGAGTACCGTGCTCACCTGTGAACGAAGACTGGAAAGGACTATTGTGGACTTTTAGTTCCAAGGAAGGCGGTATCTTTCTAACTCAACTGGAGAATAAAATTTCGAGCTTAATCATCTCTAGACTTCCAGGCTGAGGTTCTGGGAAACTCCAGCAAGCCCGCTGAGCTGATGCGAGTTGCCTTCGAGTTGCATTCCTTTTTCCTTGGTCGCTGGGGCCTGGAGGACAGAGAAGGGCAAGCGGCAGAGAATTCAGGGCCTTTGGAGGTCACGGAGAAAGTGGAGGAGGAGGAGGAGGAGGAGGAGGGAGCTGGTTGCCTCAGCACCCAGGAGGGAGGGGGAAGTGATGAGCAAGATTTTTCACACCTTCAGTGAAACAGAAAAACAGATTATTTCTCCTATTTTCTTCTCTGAGATTAATGATAAACGGTCTATCCCCGAAAAGAAAACGATAAAGACTCTAATTTTTCTTGGAGGCGTAGAAATGCCATTTCTACGCAAAGCAGGGAGCCCGTAATCAGACCGGAGCGGGGCAGCACTTTGATAGGAAACGCTTTCCTCTCTCCCTCCACTGCGGCCCCTCCTGCCCCTCCCAAACCAAGATGCCCGACAGCTAAGAACAATGCTCAATAAAGTGAAATAATATTTTAGTCAAAATAGGCCGAGACTGCTCCCAGCCAACTGTAAATTAGCATTTTGAGGGCAAATATGCAGACAATTTGAGATAATGAAGCCTGATTATTCAATCCAATGAATGTTAACTAGGGAGCAGAGGCTCCTCGGCCTTATCTCACTCCCTTCGATTTATTTTTTTAATCGTTTCACATTTGAACTCTTTATTTGTTTCTGTTTTATGTGCCCCCTCCCTTCTCCCTGTGTTTCTCTCTCTCTCTCTCTGTCTTACACACACACACACACACACACACACACACACACACACACACACAGTCTCCTTCCCTTCTCCCCCTCCTCCACTCCTGCCCAGGCAGCAGCAAGGACCAGACCGGCCCTTGGGGTGGGCTCAGCAAGCCCCATGGAGCACCCACTGCATGCATGGCCCTTGTGGAGCCGGAGGGGCTGGGGCCGAAGTGCAGGCCCTGCTTTGCAGTGTTTAGCGCGGGGCTGCATAGAGGATCTGGGAAAGTCATGCACGCTTTTAAGAAATATGCCAAGTGCCTGTGAGGTGCGGGAATCAGGGATGCACGTGAAAGCTAAAACAACACAAGCCTTCAAGCCACCCTCCTCGAAAAGGCCACGAGGAGCCACCTGCATCCCCAGGGGTCATGAGAACCGTTTAGAAATGATTCCTCACTCCAGCCGGACGAACGTCATAATTTGCAGGGCCCAGTGCAAAATGAAGAGACAGAGCCCCTCGTTAAAACATGATTGAGAATTTAAAGATGGCGATGGCAGAGCGTGAAACAAGCAGGGGGGCCTGCTGATGAGCACCGGGCCTGGGCATCTGCATAGGACACACCATGCGGCCGGCCCTGACTCCAGGAGCCCCGGGTGGAGGCAATCCAAGGAGGCTTTCTGGAGGAGGAATGAGGCAGGAACCCCAGCTGCTGAAGAGCTGTCAGCAGGGCCTTGTTTCCCCTTGGCAGTACCTGTTCTGCAGCCCAGAAATGAGCCTTATTTGGTGCTGGAGACAGCTCCCACCTGGGTGAGATCTCTCATGCTCTGGTGGCCCCCGAGCCTTAGCTTCCTCCTTTGACCTTGGCCCTGCTCTTTCCCTCACTGGTTCCTGTCACTTTCCCCATGGGCCCTCGCCCCGGTGCCAGGCCCTGCTGCCGCGTCCCTCCGTGCTCATTGAGTGCCCTCATGCTGTGTACAGCAGGAATTCTCCTCCCAAGCATGGCCTCACTCCTTTTCTGCCCTCTTTCTCAGCATACCCTCTTCCCACCAAACCTCCTGCTCTGTGAGGCTCATGCTCCTCACACTGCTCAGACCCCGTGGTGCCTCTGTGCATGCTGGGCCCCTCCCCTGGAGAGTCTTCCCCTCCCATCTACCCTTATTTTTGTCCCTCTCTCAACACCCAGCCAGAGCTTTGGGGCCAAGCAGCCCTGGTTCTATTCCCAGCTCTGCTCTATATTGGCGTGTGTTCTTAGGAAGGTTATCTAACCTCTCTGAGCCTCAGTTTCCCTGTGAATAAAGGGGGATATACTAGGCCCTGTCTCATGAGGTAAGTGGGAAGACAGAATGAGCTGGTGCAGGGAGCTGGCCCTCATGAGAGTGCATACATGTTAGCTCACCACTCTGAGAGGCCATTGGGCCAGCTGCCCTCTCAGAACTTCTGTACCAATTGGAGGTCCCATCACACAGTGTGGTCCACAGTCTTGCACTATTTCCTCCACTTGCCTGAGTCTCTCATGAGTGGGTGGTAGACACTGAGGATGGGCTCCCTCAATCTCTCAAGCCATCCTCCTTTTGGTTGGAGGGATCAGAAAACTAAAAACTGCATTTACCAGACTCCCTTGCAGCTAGGGTTCTGGAAGTGAATAGGGATTGTACCCATCAGTTACACTCATAGAATTTGGAGGGTGGGCATGAGGCCAACGCTGTTTTCTGCATCTGGTTGTTTCTAATGACTGCCAAGATTGTAGAAACATGATTTTTTTTTCTTTTCCTGCAACCGCTTCCATAATTTACTCTCTAGCTTCTGGGAGTCAAGAGTCAAGGACAGTGGTGACAATGTCAGTAGTGGCTGACTCTGGTTTCTTGATCTCTGTATTGCAGCTCCAATGGTTTCAAACCTGTCGTTCAAAGAATGGCGTCAGAAGTTGGAGTGCCACTGTAGTCAACTCAGTATTAGTCAGGTTAAAACGCACTATGTTGGCCCTTCCAATAATTTTTAAAGCACCTAATTCTCTATATTCAGTCCCTCCTTGGTTAAAATGCCCAGAGGGGTTTTTCTGTGCAGAACCTTGATAGACACAGGGATATACCATGCCTGCTTCTCCTCCTACACACTCACACACAGCACCTAACATAGGCCTCCCTTTCCCAAAGAAAGCCTCACCCTTCCCATCAGCAGAACCAGTCAGTGCCAGCCTGGCCTCTGAGCTGCCCGGCTCACGTGCTGGTCATTGCCTGTTTGCACATCCATTCATTTCCTCCCGTCCCCTGCTCTGTCCCAGATCCAAGGAGCCAACTCCTGCAAATTACGTTTCCCAGCCTGTTCTGTTCATTGGTTTCCTGCTGTGTTCAACCAATTCGAGGCCCTGTTGGGAGGCTGGAGGACAGGAGAAGGGGAAAGGCCAGGGTAGTTCTCATCCTTTCTCTCTCTCTCTCTCTCTCTCTCTCTCTCTCTCTCTCTCTCTCTCTCGTTTTCAGTGGCGTCTATTCTGTGCAGCCACCTTCTGCCAGGCATTTTCCCCCAAATGACTCCAGCTCCCAGTTGTTGTCCCTTCCAAGTTGTAGCTTTGACCTTGTAGCCCCAGCTCTTGGCTCTGGTAAATATCATCTCCTCCTGCAAATGTTAATCTTGGAGTTGCCTCACCATCCCATTTTCAGCTCTTCCAACACTTTTGTAACTGGGTTCTCCTATTAAAAACCCTCTGCAGTGAGCTACCTGGTGTGAACAGGGTTTGCAGGACACACTGGGGAGTGGGGACTGGGGGAGGAGCCAGGGTGAATGGCAGCTTTCACCAACACCTCACTCTTCTCTTCTTGACATGTTTACTCACAGGCTGTCTGGAAAGTGAGAATCCTCTCTAATGGATGTTTCACCCAATTCAATAATTAAATCAGAGTGTTGCTAAGCATCCTCTGCGAATGTCTCCCAGTCCTGGAGGCTCCCTCATGCCAGGCCGTGACTGCTGCCAGCTAGGGTCTGGCCAATGCTGAGAGAACAGAGGCTGGTGGGAAGAACGAGGAGGCTAGATGTGTGGGGGTCCCCATATTTCCATGCTGGGATGAGGGAGATGAGTGCACTAGAGAGCGAAGGCGAGGTGGGTGTTTAGGAAAGGGAGGCTGGGGCTCACAGGAGGGTACAGCAGAGGTGAGGCTAAGGATGTATGATTCCTTCATACTGTTGAAAATCACTCAGCCCTTAAAAGAAATAAATAAATTTACATGTACGGGCAGGAAAAGATCTCTAAGATACTATAAGTGAAAAAAACCCCACAAAACCAAAACCCTGCAGCTAAATAGTACATACAGATTACTTTAATTCTAGAGGCCCGGTGCACGAAATTTGTGTATGGTGGAGGGGTGTGTGTGTGTGTGTGTGTCACTCAGCCCAGCCTGCATCATCTCCAATATGGGACATCCCTCTCATAATCCATGACTGCTGGCTCCCAACCGCTTGCCTGCCTGCCTGCCTGATTGCCCCTAACCGCTTCTGCCTGCCAGCCTGATCACCCCCTAACCACTCCCCTGCCAGCCTGATTGCCCCTAACTGCCCTCCCTGCCAGCCTGGTTGCCCCTAACTGTCCTCCCCTACAGGTCTGGTTGCCCCAACTGCCCTACCCTGCTGGCCCGGTCACCCCTAACTGCCCTCCCTGCTAGCCTGGTTGCCCCCAACTGCCCTCCCCTGCAGGCCTTGTCCCTCCCTACTGCCCTCCCCTGCAGGCCCGGTCACCCCCAACTGCCCTCTCCTGCAGGCCTGATCTCCCCCAACTGCCCTCCCTTGCAGGCCTGGTCCCTCCCAACTGCCCTCCCCTGCTGGCCATCTTGTGTCCACATGGGGCGGCCATCTTTGACCACATGGGGGTGGCCATCTTGTGTGTTGGAGTGATGGTCAATTTGCATATTACCTCTTTATTATATAGGATTATTGTATAGGATGAGTAAAAATGACATACACATGCACACGTATACCTGGCTGTCCATGGAAAAGGGCGAGAGGAAGCACACCAGCATGTTTCTCAGGGTGACCCCTGTGCCTGGGATAGAGTGGGGAGAAGGTGAGCGTTCTCATTTTACTCTCTGCGCTCCTGACATGCTTGACTCTTACAACCAGAATGTGTTTTTACATCGCTTCTATAATTAAGACACACAAGTGTTGTGAGAAATGCTGTTAGAAAAAAAAAGAAGTAGATATGTTTTAAAAAATGGCGTAGCCTGGCCCGTGTGGCTAAGTGGTTGAGCTTCGACCAATGAACCGAGAGGTCTGGGTTTGATTCCCGGTTTTGGGCTTGATCCCCAGTAGGGGGCATGGAGGAGCAGCCAATCAATGATTCTCTCTCATCTCTGGTGTTTCTGTCTCTATCTCCCTCTCCCTTCTTCTCTGAAGTCATAAAACATTTTAAAAAATGGCACAAAGGAGGATGTAGGAGTTATGATACATTGAATAAAATAGATTCTTAACTCCAGGGAGTCTAGATTCTTCAATCAGTATATTTCAATCATTTTGGCCCCATGTCATGGTGAGAAATACTGGGGTCAGGTCCCAGTACACACATGTGTATATATATTCGAAACAGAAGTTTCACGAAATGATGTTTGCATTTAGTACATATTGTATACTCTAGTGTCTTCTATTCTTTTCTAATTTTCTCTTAAAAAATACTGATTGTGATCCTCTAAATAGATTTCATGAGCATTAATGGGAAGATACTGCCTAAACTGATGGGGCTCTAGGGCCCTCTTAGGAGAGGCTTGCCCATCAAGCACTCAGGGACAACCCCAACCCCAGCCTGGAGAGGAACCCAAGAGTCTTTTCCTTTCCAAGTCCCAGAGGACAGGGAGAGACGTTCTTCACTGGCATGACCACAGGGTGGCAGCGCTGGCTGTATTTGCTACTAATCCAAGCATCAGCCCAGAGGTCTACCTTTAAACCATCATGAAACAGATTGAACTATTGCCTACTGCCCACTCCACCTCCAGGTTTTGAGAGAGAGAGAGAGAGAGAGAGAGAGAGAGAGAGAGAGAGAGAGAGAGAGAAAGAGAGAGAGAACCCAAAACACTCCATATGAGGGGCCCAGACCTCCTCCCTCACTGGGCTAGCCCAGTCTTAAAGATGGAACCAAATCCCACCCCAAGTTCAAAACCCAAGTTCTCACTCATTGGCTGTGTGGCCTTGGGCAAGTTTCTTAACCTCCCTGTGTCTCAGTTTCTTCTGTGAAATGGGCATAGATAATAATGCCTCCTTCCCTCAGGAGTTGTAAAGACAGAATGAGTTAATACACGCAGAGCTCTAAGAACAGTGCCGGAGGTGGGTAAGTATTAGCTATTGTTATATTGCTTTCCCTCCTGATTGCTTCTGCTCTAGAGGTGCTGCTAGGGGGAGGTGGAGGGGGAGGGGCGTGCTTTAGAGGTCAATTAACTGCAGAAATGAATGAAGCCCAGGAGAGCCCATTTCCACCCTGTCCCCTGGCTGGGCAGCGGGCTGGAGCGGTGGGGTGAGGGGAAGTGGAGTGTGGCAGCTCAGATGAGGTTGATAAGCCTTGACTCCAGCTCCCTTGTGATTATGCCCTGGGGTCTGGCCCCCCCCCAGCTCCCTGCCCCTCCTCCCGTGCCCACCCCCCTCCTGCTGCTATATACACCCTCAGAGCCAGGCCTATTTTGGTCATCACTGACCCTGAACCAGGCCCACCATCTCCCTGACCCCTTAGGTCGGGTGAGAGAGAAACAGACACACCCCATAGACCCTGAGAACTGCTCACTCGACCTTCTGTGCCAGCTAACCTCCCTCAGGAAGGCGGGGGTGGCCCCCCCTTCCTTCCTCTGCACCTGGGCACATGGCATACTCCCCTCCGCCAGGTACATGGCTCCCGTCCAAGGCCACTGCCTCCCTGGGGCTCCCGTCCTCTGGTTAGCCTCCCTCCTCTCTTCTCCGGTCCTACCTACTAAAAGCATCCTTAATGCACCCTGCTCCCCAACGCCCTTTCCCTGAGCTGGGTTCCTTCTCCAGACCCCGATCCAGGCCCATCTCAGCCACCACTGGGCGCTGAGGCCGGCGTCTTCAGTTTCATCATCATCTAAATATCAGGGCATGACATATCAAGAAACCTGCAAACAGCACCCAAAAGTGCAAGATGGCCATGGTTTTCCTTTTGGAACCGTTTCCACTGAGATGCAGAACACAAGGCAGAACAAAGAAGGGCCAGAGAAGCAGCCCCAGCATTTACACCCGAATGCAGTAAAATTCACTCTTTTTGCCCTAGTTTTACACCTGCAGAGAGCCCTGTAACCATCACTCAAATCAAGATAGAGAGCAGTCCTATGGCTCCCCACATTTCTTCCTCCTGTCTTATTTTACTTGTATTTACCCCGCCTTCACCCTTGCAACCACCCATTTGTTCTCCTTTCCTGTAGCTTTACCTTTTCCCAAAAGGTCATATCAATGAAACGCTAGACTATGTAGCCTTCTAAGACTGACTTCTTTTGCTTAGCATAATGTATTTGGGATTCATTTTTGTGGTTGCATGTATTAAGAGTTTGTTCCTTTTTTCTTGCTGAGTAGTATTCCGTCATATGGGTGTACCGTAGTTCGGTTATTCATTATGAGTTGATGGGCATTTGTGTAGTTTCCAGTTTGGGGCCAGAATAAATAAAGCTGCTACATGTATGTTGGGGTATAAGTTCTTGTAAGAACATAAGTTGTCATTTCTCTTGGGTAAATAGCTAGGAGTGGGATTGCCAGGCTATATGCAAGTTATTCAAAAGTAAAGAATGAGAGCAAATCTTTTCCCCAGTCTTCTAGCTCCTCAGGCAACCTCTGTTACTTTTTTCTTTGTATTTTTCCAAAGATGTGTGCGTGTGTGTGTGTGTATGTGTTTGAGAGAGAGAGAGAGACAAAGAGAGAGACAGAGACAGAGAAAGAGAACATATAATATTAAAAAATACATACAAATCATCAGATAATACATATGTTTTGCATTTGTTGCCTTTTCCACTTAAAGGATTTTAAAGATTTGATTGTCTCATTTTTTTCCATAGCTGCCTCCTATTCCATATATAGATGTACCATACTTTAACTCCATATTGAGGATTTCTGATTTTTTGGAATTAGTGTTTGTAACAAACATCCCTGTATATGCTTCTGTGCCATTGTTTGACCACAACTACAGGATAACTCATAGGTGGAGTTCTGAAAAGAATAAAGTACACCCCAGCCGCCACGATCTCTCCTTCCCTCTTCCTTGGCCCATAGCAATTTGGCCCAGGCCCCTACCAACCAACGAGACTGCCCTTCATCACGCACCCTCCTCGATTTCTCTGAGGTAGGCGGGGCTGCTGACCTACCCTTCTGTTTGAAACGTTTCCTTTGGGAGCAACCGGTCTCTCTTGGTCCCCCCCACCCCCATCTCTCTGATGGTCTTTCCCCCATTTCCACAACCAACCCTACCGCAAAGCATCCGGCAAGACCCACACTGCTCTCTCCAGCGCCCACAGCTTCAGCCACACTTGCCTTCAGGCAGCTCCTACTTTCTGTCCACAGCTCTGACCTCCGTTCTCAGCTCTAGTCAACTTCCTGCCTACGTTGTGAGACCGACATCCCAAACCCGACTCAGCACCTTGCTTCCCCTCAAAAGCTGTTCTCATCCGCCCGCCTGGTTTTGTTTAGGGAGCTGCCATGCCACCCGGAAACTGGAAGGGCTTGCGTCTCCTCCCATATACATGCACACACAGCCATCCCCTCACTCTCCCCTCCCATTAACTAGTTACCAAATGTTGCTCTCCCCGTGGTTCTTCCCCTTCCGTCCCACAGCCAGCCATCTGGGGCCGGGTTTCCCTGAACAGTAAGGGCTGGTACTATGCGCTAGGCTCTGTGCAAGAATTACCAATCAAGTGTAAACTTCACACAGCTTTACTAGAAAGATTCTATTTGCCATTTATTTATTTATTTTAAAATATTTTTTTATTGATTTCAGAGAGGAAGGGAGAGGAAGAGAGAGAGAGAGAAACATCAACAATGAGAATCATTGATCGGCTGCCTCCTGCACGCCCCCACACAGGGGATCAAACCTGCAACCCAGGCCTGTGCCCTTGACCGGAGTCGAACCTGGGACCCTCCAGTCCTCAGGCCGATGCTCTATCCACTGAGCCAAACCGGCTAGGGCTCTATTTGCCTGTTAAAGCTCAGACTTAGTAACACGTCTAGGAAGTGGTGGACACGGATTTGGTCCCAAGCATTGCGGAGCCTGCTTGCTGCACGTGATCACACCGTGGTACCTCCTTACCCATCGAGATTGTCTTATAACAGACCATCTGGCCTCCAGGCCTCACTACATCCAACCAGCACTCAGCTCACAGATGGATCTCCCTGCAACATCGCTCTAATTACTTGGTACATCACAATCCTGACCAAAGGCCTTCGCTGACTCCAAATAAAGCCCTGACCCAGGCTTGCTCTTCAGGATCCTCAGGCACTAGGCCCAACCTTCCCATCCCCCCAAAATACATTCCAGAGTCATTTAAACTTCTATTGATTTATTTTGGGGTAATGAATAGATTTACATTGTTAAAAACTCCAAATATAAAAAGGATACAAACTATAAAAGGCTCTTCCCTCCCATGTCTCAGCCACCCAGTTCTTCTCCTCACAGAAACAAATATTAGTAGCTCATGTATTTTTTTTCTGAGCTATTTGCTGTGGTAGTTTAAAAATCCCCCCAAATTCTTTGATACTCCTCCCTTGAGTGTGGGCTGGACTACTTGACTCCCTTGTGGTGGTGGGTAGACTTCTAAGACTAGGCCATAAAAGGCCTATGGCCTCCTCCGTGGTGTGCTCTCCCTAGTGGATCTGGCCACCATGTCACGAGGGTACTGAAGCAGCTCCCTGGAGAGGCCTGTATGACAAGAAACTGGGGCCTCCTGCCTACAGCCCTGTGAGATAACCATCTCAGAAGCAGATCCTCCAGCCTCAGATGAGCCTTCAGATGATACAGCCTCAGCCCACATCATGACTGCAACCTCATGAGATACCCTGGGCCAACCCACCCAGCTAAGCTGCTCCCAAATTTCCAGCCTACAGAAACTGTGAAATAATACAGTTGATTCTTATTACTCACCATAATTATGTCCTATGAGTCACGAAGAACACTGAATTGTCAAATACTGACCTATTGCTTCTAGGGGAAATATTGTTAGGTGTCTACAAAATTCTGCTCACATTTTCCTCAAATGATCAATATATAACTTTGTGTTATGTGTGTTTCTGTTTAAGAACACCTTATTTGCCCTAACCGGTTTGGCTCATTGGCTAGAGCGTCAGCCTGCGGACTGAAGGGTCCCAGGTTTGATTCCAGTCAAGGTCATGTACCTTGGTTGTGGGCACATCCCCAGTAGGGGGTGTGCAGGAGGCAGCTGATCCATGTTTCTAACTCTCTATCCCTCTCCCTTCCTCTCTGTAAAAAATCAATAAAATATATTTAAAAAATAGAACACCTTATTTAATATTCTGTTGATTCATAAAGATCGAACTCACGGCCAACAGCATTATTACTCATTATAAACTGAACAAAGTTTATCCAACACATGTTTTCTCTGTAAGGCGTGTCCAGCCTTCTTGTGTTTAAGGGGCCTTTTTTAAACAGTGAAATCGCCAATGAAAAGCACAAAAATGCAAAAACCCTGGCACTAACTAGACAGAGTAAAAGATACCTGTTTGCAGTGTGAGGGCTGAAATAAGAAGGCAGAGCTTGTTCAGCCTCCGCTGGGAATGTGCACACGGGACAGGTAAAATGTTTGCTGCTCTGCGTATACATACATGCAAATGACCACGAAAGCTTGTTGTGTATTGATTTTGGGGTTGTAAGTTAATTTTCCCAAGTTGGCGAGCTAAGAACAACAACAAAAGAATACATGAACAATGAGATTAACCGTAAATATCTGTTGTTTTAGTTCACTAAGAATTGGGGTAATTTGCTCTGCAGCCGATCACTAATATGCAAACCCTATGATCCCAGTTTTTGCAGAATAATGACATATGCATAGAAAAGGATCTGCAACCAGAAATGCCAGCATAAGTAACTTTAGATGAGTGGGATTATGGGGGTTTGGTAGTATTTTCTGAAATAAGTATGATTTACTTTGTGATAAAAAAAAGAAAAAGAGAAGAAAACTTCATTGTTGGATGTTGTTTGTTCCAACTAGTTATGTGATGCTAGACAATTATTTTGCAATAAGTTCCATGTTGTTAGACATTTGTTGACCTAATTAATCCATTTTTGGATATTTAAGTAAGTCCACGCCATCAGATTACTTTTGGCCAAATTGGTTTGCGCCACAAGTTATACTTCCTATTCGATCATCCCTTCTTGTTTTTTATCTGCAACCTCCCCGCCCCAGCTCCTTTCCAGACTCTGCTCAGGTCTCGCCCATGAAAACAAACGGCATCCTTCTTTCCCTACGACGCCTACACTCACTGCTTCCCCTGTCTCACTCCAAACTCTCTGTCCACTGTAGTCTGCCTTCTGGCTCCATCCATTCAGCAGCACAGTTCCCACAACCTCCTTGAGGCTAAGTCCAGTAGACACGTCTCAGGTCCTTTATTATTCCAGGACCCCCCCTGTGCCCTCCCCCCTTCCTGAAGCACTCTGTCTGGGCTCCCATGTCCACCCCTCCCTCCCTCCCTGTCCGCCCGCTCCTCTGTGGCCTCTTTTGCAGACTCTTCAGAGTGATCTTGGGGCCTCTCTCTCCTTGGCCCTCTCCTCTCCTTATTCTACACCCGCTCCACAGGGAGCTCACTCAGCGCGTGGCTTCAGTGACCTCTGTATGTTGAGGGCTGCCACCAGGTTCCAGCAGCTCCCTGCTGTCAAGCCTGAGCTCCTATTGGCATGTCAACCATCCGCTGGGCCTGTCACTTCGATGTCTCCACTCACTCGGCTTGTCCATGCGGGACCCATCACCCCCCTCCTCTGGCCTCTCTAGTCTGTTTCCCCTCTCTTCCCGTTTCAGATTCTCATACTAGGAACTTCCTCCAGTGCTGGAAACTCAGGAGCGTTCAATCAACCTTCGTTTAATGACTTTAATCAACCACCACGTCCAGGGGATCCCACCTCTGAATGACCTGTTGGCCTCCCTCCCCCGTCTTCTGTTGCCTGTGGCTCGTCTGTCTCTCCATTAGACATGCGCTGACTTCCCCACCCCTCATCAGCCATGCAGGAGGGAGGGGTGCCTTTGAAGCTGCCTTGTCCTCAGGGCTGCATCAGAACGGGCACCTCTTTCTAAATACTGCCAGGTGAGCTGAGACCCATCCACACCCAGAGCCCAGCCAGCAGGCTGCGCATCCATCTTCACATTGGTTCGGCCTGGTTTAAGTCCAAGGAAAGAGGGCCTCCGGCCCCCGGGGGGTCTCCTGTGAGCCAGGGGAGGAGGGAGGAACAGCGAGGGGAAGGGCCAAGAGGTTGTGTGCTTCGTTGGGCAATGGAGGCAGTGGGCATGATCAGGGGCTGGGAGAAGATGACCGATTTAATCACTGCTCACAGACCGCTCTGGGGCCAGCCTTGCTGTTGAGGGCAAAACAACCTTATTCCGCGGGGAGGCCCTAATCCAGGGGTCCTCAAACTTTTTAAACAGGGGGCCAGTTCACTGTCCCTCAGACCGTTGGAGGGCCGGACTATAGTTTAAAAAAAAAACTATGAAAAAATTCCTATGCACACTGTACATATCTTATTTTGAAGTAAAAAAACAAAACGGCAAAAACACCCGCCTGTGGCCCGCGGGCGGTAGTTTGAGGACGCCTGCTCCAAACCCTGTTAGACCAGCCACTCTGGTGTCTCAGCTACTTGAAGGAATTGTAGTTCTTAAATATACCAGCAGAGGGAGCTCTCAATTCACCTCTGCTCTGTGCTGGGAGGGGGGTGCGAGCTAAATCTTGATGGGAAGTTTCCCATAGTGAATGAGGGGAGCAAGTGTGAAGGAGATGTGGTGACTTACACGTTTCTCGCACGTATGGCGTCCAAAACTCGGACCTACGGGAGAGGAGCCGTGTGGAAGTAGCCAGGGAAAGGGCCGGGTTTGAACCTGTGGACTCTGAGGTCCTGAGGGACAGCCGGTAGGAGAGGTGCCCTGTTCAATTGACATACAGTTCTGGAGCCGGGAACAGATTGCCGTTAGACATGTAGATTTGGTGTCATCACTGTGTGACCATGATGCAAGGCCTGGAGTGGCTGAGACTGCCCAGGAGGCGTGAGAAAGAGGCAGGCCAACGGCAGAGTCCCCGGAAGCATCAGTAGCTAAGGGGCTGGAAAGAGAGGGTGTGGATTCTCAGAGAGGTGGCAGAATAACCAAAAGGGACTGTGGTGGATGAGAGAACTTAAAAGTGGATGAGTGTCTCCACTGACAGCCCTCTAAAGAAGGAACTTTGCCAGCTGGTCCAGAGAGACACAACAGAGAGGCTGGAGGGATGGAGTGGGGCGGGGTGGGGAGGCCTTATTTAGAGAGGTGAAGTACATCATAAAACCAGGCAGAAAACATATATTAGGAAAAGAAAACCCATGGGAGAGGGGGAGGTCACCACACGGGGGCTTATAAAAAGCTTTGGGGTAGCCCCAGCTGGTTTGGCTCAGTGGATAGAGCGTCAGCCTGTGGACCAAAGGGTCCCTGGTTCCATTCCGGTCAAGGGCACATGCTCGGGTTGTGGGATTGATCCCCAGGAGGGGGCGTGCAGGAGGCAGCCGGTCAATGATTCTCATCACTGATGTTTCTAACTCTCTCTCCCTCTGCCTTCTTCTCTGAAATCAATAAAATAAAGATAAAAAAATATATAAAAGCTTTGGGGTTTTCGAGTGTGAGGGTCTCCAGCGTAGTCCCAGGGTGAAAGAAAATTGTGGGAGGGAGAGAAAAAGGGACTCTTGGAAAGTGTGTTTTAGTAGAGTATAAATAAAACCTCTTCTTGATTTCTCTTTGGAGGCCAGATTTGAATGAAACACATCTTTGAACCACATAGGACCTCAGTTTTATTAGAACCCATTAAACTTTAGCAAGCTAGAAATAGAAAAAGAAATCTTTCTTACCCCGACAAAGGGAAATGACCAGAAATTAATAATAGCATGCTTAATGGTGAAATGTTGAAAGCATTCCCACAAAATGTAAGACCAAGACAAAAATTTCCATTATTGTTGCTCTTATCCAACACTGTACTGAAGGCCCTACTTTGACAAGAAGACAAAAAGAAAGAATAATTTTTGGAAAGGAAGAAACCAAATTATCATTATTGCCGATGTTGTTATTACGTGCCTAGAAAAGAGAGTTAACTGAAAAACTATTAAAACTAACAAGAGAAGCCCTGACTGGTTTGGCTCAGTGGATAGAGTGTCGGCCTGCGGACTGAAGGGTCCCGGGTTCGGTTCTGGTCGGGGGCATGTGCCTTGGTTGCGGGCGCATCCCCGGTGGGGGGTGTGCAGGAGGCGGCTGCTTGATGTTTCTCTCTCATCGATGTTTCTGGCTCTCTATCCCTCTCCCTTCCTCTCTGTGAAAAATCAATAAAATATATTAAAAAAAAAACTAACAAGAGAATTAAGTGGTCACCACAAGATTAACATACAATAATCAACAATTTTCCTACATACCAGTAATAAGTGATTTAACAACATACAAATCAAAAGATACCAATTCCAAATGGCAACTAAAAACTATAAAATACTGTACATATACATTTATAATGATTAAACTGGTAAATTTTATATTATTTATATTTTACACAATAAAAATACTATACCTAGAATTTAAATGAATAAAAAGGGCAACACCTACACTGAGTGGCCAGATTATTATGATCTCTGAACGCATAATAATCTGGCCACTCAGTGTGTGTGTGTATATATATATATATATATATATATATATATATATATATATTCTAGAAGCCTGGTGCACGAAATTCGTGCATGGAGGGGGGTTGTCCCTCAGCCCAGCCTGTACCCTTTCCAATCTGGGACATCCCTCTCACAATCCAGGACTGCTGGCTCCCAACTGCTTGCCTGCCTGCCTTCCTGATTGCCCCTAACCGCTTCTGCCTGCCAGCCTGATCACCCCCTAACCACTACGCTGCCAGCCTGTTTGCCCCCAACTTCCCTCCTCTGCCGGCCTGGTCACCCCTAACTGCCCTCTCCTGCAGGGTTGATCACCTCCAACTGCCCTCCCTTGCAGGCCAGGTGCCTCCCAACTGCCCTCTCCTGCTGGCCATCTTGTGTCCACATGGGGGCAGGATCTTTGACCAGATGGGGCAGCTATATTGTGTGTTGCAGTGATGATCAATCTGCATATTACTCTTTTATTAGATAGGATAGAGGCCTGGTACAGGGGTGGGGGCCAGCTGGTTTGCCCTGAAGGGTGTCCCTGATCAGGGTGGGGTTCCCTTGAGGTGTGGGGCGGCCTGAGCGAGGGGCCTGTGGTGGTTTGCAGGCCGGCCACGCCCCCTGGCAACCCAAGCGGAGGCCCTGGTATCTGGAATTTATTTTCCTTCTACAATTGAAACTTTGTAGCCTGGAGCAGAGCCAAGCCTGCTGCTCCCTCCGCGGCGGCAGCCATTTGTGTTGGGATTATAATTGAAACTTTGTTGCCTTAAGCGGGTGGTCCCGGCCAGGGTGTTCGGAAAGCTTTGCTTCCCCTGTTGCCGGTGGCAACCCTGGCTTGCTCTCTCAAGCTCCATTCTGATGCCATTTCTGTTTGAATTTGTTTACCTTCTATAATTGAAACTTTGTAGCTTGAGTGGAGGCTTAGGCCTGCAACGGCTGGCGGAAAGCTTGTTTCCCTCTGTTGCCTGGGAAACCTTGCTCTCTGTGGCTGTAGCCATCTTGGATGGGTTAATTTGCATACTCACTCTGATTGGATGGTGGGTGTGATTTGTGGGCGTGGCTTGTGGGTGTGTCAGAGGTATGGTCAATTTGCATATTTATCTATTATTAGGTAGGATTAGAGGCTCAGTGCATGAATTCATGCTTGGGTGGGGTCCGGCCAGCCTGGCCAGGGTGAGGGCACATGGGCAGTTGGCTGGCCTGCCTGCTAGTCAAACTCCTGGTCGGGGGGACAATTTGCATATTAGCCTTTTATTATATAGGATATACACTGAGTGGCCAGATTATTATGCGTTCAGAGATCATAATAATCTGGCCACTCAGTGTATATGAAGAAAACTCTATCTGCTGTTGGGATTGTAGTTCAGCCACTGTGGTACAGCCACTATGGAAAACAGTGTGGAGTTTCCTAAAAAAATTAAAAATGGAACTTCTAGGAATATAGCCTAAGAAGCCTGAATCACCAATCAGAAAGAATATATGCACCCCTTTGTTCATAGCAGCATTATTTACAGTAGCTAATATCTGGAAACAGCCCAAGAGCCCATCAGTAGAAGAGTGGATAAAAAAGCTGTGGTACATTTATGCAATGGAATACTATACAGCTGTAAAAAAGAAGGATCTCTTAACCTTTGAGACACCATGGAGGGTCCTGGAAAGTATTATGCTAAGTAAAATAAGCCAGTCAGAGAAAGACAAGTATCACGTGATCTCACTTATATATGGAATCTACTGAACAAAACAAAATAGATCCAGAGACAGTGAAGCATGCAACAGACTGAGGATTCTCAGAGGGAAGGCGGGGGAGGGAAGAGATCAACCAAAGAACTTATATGCATATATGTGTAACCCATGACACAGGCAACGGTGGAGTGAAGACCTGGGGAGGGGATGGGAGTGGAGAGGAGGGGTGTCAATGGGGGGAAAAGGGGACATCTGTAATACTTTCAACAATAAAGATAAATTTAAAAAAAACCAACATTTTATTGCTGAAACCGGTTTGGCTCAGTGGATAGAGTGTCGGCCTGCGGGCTGAAAGGTCCCAGGTTCGATTCTGGTCAAGGGCACGTACCTTGGCTGCGGGCACATCCCCAGTAGGGGGTGTGCAAGAGGCAGCTGATCGATGTTTCTAACTCTATCTCTCTCCTTTTCTCTCTGTAAAAAAATCAATAAAATATATTAAAAAATACATTTTATTGATTTTTTTACAGAGAGGAAGGGAGAGGGATAGAGAGTTAGAAACATCGATGAGAGAGAAACATCGATCAGCTGCCTCCTGCTCACCCCCTACTGGGGATGTGCCCACAACCAAGGTACATGCCCTTGACCCGAATCGAACCTGGGACTCTTCAGTCTGCAGGCTGATGCTCTATCCACTGAGCCAAATCCGTTAGGGCAAGATAAATTTTTAAAAAATAAATTAATTAAGTGAGGAAAACTCTAAAGCATTACTAAAGAGAAAGGAAGAAAAGCTAAACAAATGGCGAGACATCATATTTCTAAGATGCTATTGTTGTGCAGCATTTTAATTGTCTTAAAACCCCATGAATTGGGGCTGGGAGGAGAGGGGTAGTAGGGGGGAATAGGGGACATCTGTAATAATGTCAACAATAAAAAATAAACTTAAAAAATAAAAAACCAAAACACAATCACACTAACCACCCCCCATGAATTAGACATTATTATAATCATTTTGTACAGGCAACATTTGTCTGTCTACATGTTTACCAACTTCCTTGTTCTTTCCTGACTCTGCCTTCCTTCCAGGGTCATTTTCCTTCTTCCTGGAGGGACATGCTTTAGCAATTCTTTAGTACAGGTTTATCGGCGCTAAACTCAGTTTCTGTTTAGCCAGCTGTGTCCCTGATTCTCCTCGTTCTTCAAAACAGTTTTGCTGAATATATGATTCTCGCATGACAGCTATTTTCTCGTAATCCTCTGAGGGTACTATCTGCCAGCTTCTGTTTTCTACTCTTGCTGTTGAGACCTCTTTGTCAGCTTAATTTTGTTTCTTTGTCAGTGATGTGACTTCTCTGGGATTGCCGTGAAAAAGCTTTTTATTATGGAAAATTTCCAACGCACCCCACAGTAGAGAGAAGAGTTGAATGAACTTCCACATTCCCAACACCTGGTCTCCATAGTTCACATTTTTGCCACCAGTGGTCCCTTTATTCTGACTTCCTTTCTTTCTTTTTTTAAAAAATATATTTTATTAATTTTTTACAGAGAGGAAGGGAGAGAGGGAGAGAGTTGGAAACATCGATGAGAGAGAAACATGGATCAGCTGCCTCCTGCACGCCCCCTACTGGGGATGTGCCTGCAACCAAGGTACATGCCCTTGACCAGAATCAAACCTGGGACCTTTCGGTCCGAAGGCCGATGCTCTATCCACTGAGCCAAACTGGTGAGGGCCTGACTCCCCTTCCAGGAGGCATTTTTTCTACACGATTTAAAGCAAATTCCGTATGTATCAGATTGTGTTGTTGATAGATAAGGACTTTTTGCTTTATTTTTATGTTAATCTCATAATATCTTCGAATTCCTCATGCACGTTCAAATTCCCCTAATTGTTCTAAAGAGGCCTTTTTACAGTTGGTTTGTTTGACTCAGCATCCGAACAAATTCCACACTGTGCCTTAGTGGATAGGGCGTTTAAGTCTCCCTTCATCTATTACATCAGCCCCACCCCACTTCCTTTTTTAAGCCATTTATTTGCTGATAAAAACAGGCCATTTGTCCTGTAGAATTCCCCACAATCAGGATTTGGCTGATTACTTCCTCATGGTGTCAGCTCACTTGTTCCTGTAGCCCCTGTGTTTACCACACCTTAGTAGTTACAAAAGAGCTTGGACTAGATTTATGTTAAATTATTATTATTATTATTTTTAAAATATATATTATTGATTTTTTACAGAGAGGAAGGAAGAGGGATAGAGAGCTAGAAACATCGATGAGAGAGAAACATCGACCAGCTGCCTCCTGCACACCCCCCACCGGGGATGTGCCCGCAACCAATGTACATGCCCTTGACCGGAATCGAACCTGGGACCTTTCAGTCCGCAGACCGACGCTCTATCCACTGAGCCAAACCAGTTTCAGCTATGTTAAGTTATTTTGGCCGGTGGCACCTTGTGTCTTTTATTGCACCATGCCCGGGAAGCACACGGTGTTTGGTTGTTGCACTTTGATGCTAAAGTCATCCATAAATACATTATGGGGTGCAAAGTGGTAATTTCCTTCTAATTCTTTCATTCCCTCTTCATTTATTAACTGGAACTCATATATAAGAAACCTTTCTTCACCTCCTACTGATTGAAATGCAGCTGACATTCCACCAAGGTAACTGATGAGGGGTGTGTGTGTGTGTGTGTGTGTGTATGGGAGAGAGAGAGAGATGAAATTATGCAAGTTTCTATATTTCATCTGACTTAATAAAATGTAGTCATTATTTATTAGTAATTCTGATGCTGAACTTATTCCATCTTCAGCCAATGTCCCTTCAAGTGGCTCTTATGACCTTTTAACACTATTCTAGTGGTTATTGACAATTCCCTTACTGTTAGGTTTCATCAAATAATTGAATCGATACCCCCTCCCCTGGGAACTGACCTTTAGGCCACTTCACAAAGGACATTCCCTTCCGCTGAGACCACATTCCACCAGCTAAGACCATTATCTCTCCCCTCCGGACCTTCCCAGGACCAGGCTTGGCACAGAGAATTCCCCGCCCAGAAAAAGCCCGCCTAGCGTCCTTAAAAAATCTCTGACTCCCGACTTTGGGGGCTGGCGCCATTTTGAGGCTCAGCCCATCTGGTATCCAGATGACCTAATACATTTATAATTCCTTACCACTTTGGCCTTGTGCGTTCCTCCTTCGGCAACCCTAACACTTACTTTATGGCTCAGTGAGATTTCCCAGGTTCATCTAGTACATTGCCTGCCCTGGTTCGTGCTAGTGAGAGATGGATTTAGAGAGCAAAATTTTATCACTCAAGGTGTTTATTATTACTTGGTTGTCATTTCTTTAGAGGTTGTGGAGAAACTGGATCTCATACATCCCTGATGAGAGAGTAGAATGGTATAGCTAGCTCAGTGGTCAGCAAACTCATTAGTTAACAGAGCCAAATATCAGCAGTACAACGATTGAAATTTCTTTTGAGAGCCAAATTTTTTAAACTTAAACTTCTTCTAACGCCACTTCTTCAAAATAGACTCGCCCAGGCCTTGGTATTTTGTGGAAGAGCCACACTCAAGGGGCCAAACAGCCGCATGTGGCTCGTGAGCCGCAGTTTGCCGACCACGGGTATAGCTACTTGGGAGAATGATTTGACAGTCTCTTAAAAAGTTAGAAATAAAGTTATCATCTGACCCAGCACTTCCATTCCTAGGTATCTTTTTGAGAGAAATGAAAACATATGCCCACACAAAATTTGCACATGAATGTTCATAGCATCATTTTATTCATAATAGCCAAATCAGGAAACAGTCCAATGTCCATCAACAGGTTAGTAAATAAACAAAATGTGATATAATTCACACAAGGAAACACTACTCAGCAATAAAATAAATAACTACTGATTATTGATACATGCTATGATATAGATGAGCCTCAAAAACATTACTAGAAGTGAAAATAGACACAAAAGATTATATATTGCATAATCCCATTTATAAGAATGGTACAGAAAAGGAAAATTTATATAGATGTTAGTAGGTAAGTGGTTCCCTGGGCTAACTTTGGGGGTGAGGATTGACTGCAAAGGAGCACAAGGAAACGTTCTGGGGTGATGGGAATGTTCTAAATATGGGTTGTCGTGGTAGTAGCAACTGTAGATTTACTAAAAATAACTGAATTGTATACTAACAGTGGATGAATTTTATGGTATACACATGAAACCTCAAAAAAGCTGTTGTTTTTTTTTTTTGTTCGTTTGTTTTTGTTTTTTAAAAATCATAGGTCCAGGAACCAGAGTATTGAGATATTTTGGGGCTACTTTATTATTCCCCCTGGTTAAAAATCTGCAATAAGTTCAAATTTGAGTGCTGTATGCACGTCTCTACCTGTGGTATACCTGTGGTAGGCTGGATATTGTCCCCCAAAGACGTTCGGGTCTTGATCCCTGAAACCTGGGAATATGATCGAATATGGCAAAAGGGACTTTGCAGACATGATTAAGTTAAGGATCTGGAAATGAAAATTTATGAATTTTCCGTTGTAGTGGGCCCCACATGTAATCACAAGTGCCCTTATAAAGAAGGAGGCGGAGGAAGATGGACTACAGCGGTAAGAGATGTGAAGATGGAAGCAAGAGGCTGGGGAAGGGGCCCCCAGCCAAGCCATGCAGGCAGCCTCCAGAAGCTAAAAAATGCGAAAAAGCAGGTTCTCCCGAGAGTCTTCGGAGGCAGCCCTGCTGACGCCAGTAAAACGCACTTCAGACTTCTGGCCCCCAGAACAGTGGGGACTAAATTTGTGGGTTTAAGCCACCAAGACTGTGGTACTTTGTTAGAGTGGCAACAGAAAACTAATGTAATAACAGCCTCAAGCATATTTGATTTACACTTTCTAATTTTGAATTAGTTGCAAAAAGGAAACATTTTAAATTTCATGTGTAATCTGGATTTTTTTAACTGAGAAATTAGACAGCACAGATCTTCCTCATCAACAAGGCAGTCATAAAACTGCCTGGCGCTGACAATGCGCCCCATCACCCTTCCCTCTCCCCGCAGCCTGCTGCTTCCTCTGCCTCTGTGACTCCCACTTCAGAATGGTTGCCATAGCTTTCTGCTGCCATATTTGTGTCTGCATCCGAGGACATGACCCAGTCACTTGGAGTGGATGCAGCATCTTCCACGGATTACAACTCTCTCCCTTTCGAGAGGGCCGAGGAGGAAAGGGGGGTCACTTCTGAAGCTGGCCTGTGTGACCTTGTGCCATTCTGTGCCATGTGATGGCATCCTGTGTCACTTACACATCTGCTGGCTGAAACGGGACTCATTTCCTGTCAAACTCCCGGCCTTCCTGGAATATCGGGGGGGGGGGGGGGGGGGGGACAGGGCTCTCTCACATTCACACTGTGCTTGCTTCTCCCACTTTGCCATGTACGGATCCATTACCTCCTGGAGTTCCAGGACGACCACTCTCTCTGGAAAGATGTTGTGAGGGTCTTGGTGGCCTCCTGGGTGTAGGAGGGGCCACTGGGAAAGCTGTGCTTGAGTCGGAGACCTGAACACAGATCTGTCCAATTATTTGCTTGGCAAACTTACCTGAAGTCTTAGGGTGAATTACAATGCACCCGAAAATAAATCCCAAAAGTGTATAATTAGAGCGCCCCTGCATTTAAAGGCCAAGCGCCTCCACTTAAGCCCTCTTCTGGGCACTTCCTCTCTGCTGTCTCCTGTTCTCCCTCAAGGGAATGAGAAGGACAGCAGTTTCCGCCACCAGGAGTCCTGGGCTGCTCCAGCCCCTTATCTCAGGCCAGGATGCGGGGTTGGTCTTTCCACATTCTGACCTTCCAGACAGACTGACAGCTTTACAAAACGGACCCACTTGCTGCACCCCACCCCCAACCCCCAAGAATACCACAGCCCTGGTCCGGCGCCTCCCAGCGTCTGGGTTCTTCAGTCTGCATCCCAGCGTGTGCACAGCCTCCTGAAGGAGCCCCCCTGCAAATGTGCTTCGGCCCGGCCAGTGGAGGCCGCTCAGGGGCCCCCAATCTGAGGAGGAGATTCGGTTAGAGTCCTTTTGGCTGCCTGCCTGGCTCTCCTCCCAATTTCCGGTGGGTGACTGCTTTGACCAGGACATACCCACACCCTTGCCCAAAACATAGCTACAGAGACTGCCTTGTCTGAATCATATTTAAGAACATTTTTTTTTTCCTGGCCGGCGTGGCTCAGTGGTTGAGTGTTGACCTATGAACTAAGAAGTCACGGTCCGATTCCCGGCCAGGGCACATGCCAGGGTTTCGGGCTTGATTCCCAGTAGGGGGCATGCAGGAGGCAGCCGATCAATGATTCTCTCTCATCACTGATGTTTCTATCGCTCTCACCCTCTCCCTTCCTTTCTGAAATCAATAAAAATATATTTTAAAAATTTCCCCTCCTAACCCATAAGTGCATTGCTCTTGGTAGAAAATCCCAAATCTTTAAAGTGCCCCCCCGCCCTCAGGTCCTAGAAAGATGGCTCCTGCCTTTGCTTCCTGCCATGGTCCTCTGTGCTCAGGCCACACCAGCCTTTTCCGCTTCTCATCTTTCTCTGGTCTTGTTCAATGTGAATTTCCTCAGGGAAACCTTTCCTAACGTCCCAACAGAAATAAAGCCCCTCTGTAATGTGGGCTCCCACAATCCTGTGCTCTTCCTTCACAGTGTTCAGTTTCATATGTTTGTGTTTATCTATATATTTAATAATCTGTCTCCCCTGCGAGAGTTCCCCAATTACGGGGGGAGCTTCTTGAGAGGCTGTGTCCGTCTGTCCCACATTTTCTGAATCAATACATGAATGAAAGGAACCATTTGCAAAGGCACTTCTCCCCTTCCACCACCCACGATGTAAACGATGCCGAGATTTTAAAAAGATATGCAGAGCTTCTCACTGTTTCAAAATATCCTATCTAATAAAAGAGTAATATGCAAATTGACCATCACTCCAACACACAAGATGGCTGCCCCCATGTGGACACAAGATGGCCGCCACAAGATGGCCAGCAGGGGAGGGCAGTTGTGGGCAATCAGGTCAGCAGGGGAGGGCAGTTAGGGGTGACCAGGCCAGCAGGGGACGGCAGTTAGGGGCAATTGGGCCGGCAGGGGAGCAGTTAGGCGTCGATCAGGCTGGCAGGAGAGTGATTAGGGGGTGATCAGGCTGGCAGGCAGGCAAGCGGTTGGGAGCCAGCAGTCCTGGATTATGAGAGGGATGTTTAGGCAGTTGGACATCCCTCGAGGAGTCCCAGATTGGAGATGGTGCAGGCTGGGCTGAGGGACACCCCCCTGCCACCGTGCACGAATTTCGTGCACTGGGCCTCTAGTTTAATTTTAAAATAGGATGTTGGATGTATCTTCACAATTTCTCTAACCAAAAGACCCAAGGCTTAAGTGTTTTTCTCAGAATAAACAAAAGGTCACCAAAGAAGAAGTCTAGCAACACCAAGAAACCCTGACACGTGGAGACCTTAGATGGGATGGAGAGGAAAGTTTTCCAGGGCGAGGAGGTGGCTCTGAGGTGAGGAAGCCTCGGCTACAACTCCCCTCTCCTCAGCCGCCTGCAGTGCTCATTTTCTCGACAGACAGGCCAGGACTTCTTTATCTTTGTTCATGGATATTTAGGCTCCACCCCACGAGGTTTGCTGTTTTAAGTCATGCAGAAATAAAGCTTCTTATAGAGAATTCCTTAAACACTTGTGTGAGGATTTCCACAGAGTAAATTCCTAGAAATAGAGTTTCCAGATTAAAGGGATGACCCATTTTAAATTGTTGATAGATATTGCTGAATTGCAAGGGTGCCCCCTACACTGGCTATCACTATTGTACCAATTTGTGGCTTTAAACTTGTAATGAGATTCAGCATTTTTTTTTCATATGGCTAATTGCTCTTTGTAGTACCCTGTGAACTCTTTATTCAAATTATTTGAACACTTGAGATAGAACCCCAAGTATAAAAAATACTCCCGTATTTTATTGTTACATTAGTGGGGTTTATGATTATTTAGATCTTTAATCTGACATTTTTAATGAGCTGGGACTCTATATTTAATATTTATTACTACTATTTTTTTACAAATGAAAAGCAAACTTGCCCTTTTCCTACATGTGTGAAATACCATCTTTATCAGAGATGAAATTCTTAGGCATGTGTAGGATTATTTCCAGACTTTCTATTCTGTTTGCTGCTGACTCTTTTTGTCTCCTTCTGGCTCCACCCCACATTGTTTTAATGATTGCAGCATTACAACACCTGCCTGAGAATTTGTCACTCTCTAAATCTATCTTTGACTATACTTTAGAGTCAGTTGATCAAGTTATTTTAAAACCCACTGAGTTGCCTTTCTTTTACTTTCAAACTTCTTGAGCAATTTTATTTTAGCATACCTTTTATTGATAGCATATGTTTGCTTTAGTTTTTTTTTTTAACCATATCTAAAAGTATTTTCTCTTAATTGGCAAATTTTGTCATCTTTTATTTTTTCAAACTGTTTTTTAACACTTCGTTGTTCTTTTCCGGCATTTGCTTTCTGGTCTGTTTTCTTTCTACCTCCAACAATTTGAAAAATGTATAGTTAAAAAAATGTATCTTTTTACTTAAAAAAATATGCTTAAGTCTGTGAAACTCCAAATTCATTCCTCTTAGAAGCTAAGACAGCAAGCAGACAAAAAATAGAGATATTGAAGATCTAAACAGTACAATTAATAAATTTGACCTATGGATTGATAGATTTGATCTTTTTGAGCACAGGAATAACATTTAAATTAGCTGTAAAAGGAGCTGTAATAAACTTCATAGAATCAATACCATACAGACCATGTCATCTGAACTTAAAGGTCCTAAAATTAGAAATTTTAATTAATAACTAAAGTAAGGCTTAAAAGCACACGCCTCTTGCCGTTTGGTGGCCATACTGTCCTCTAATCTCTCCTGCTTGCCCCTCCCTCCTGGATTGCTAGATGGCTTGGGGAAACTTGAAATTCTTATCCTACACAGCAATTCAAGTTCTCTATCCTCTCCTTGAAAATTCAGCTCCCAGATCAACTTTCTTTCCTTTTTGTTTCTTTTCATCCTCACACGAAGATATTTTTTCCCATTGATTTTTTTTAGAGAGGGGGAGGGAAGGGAGAAGAAAGATGGGAGAGAGAGAGAGAGAGAGAGAGAGAGAGAGAGAGAGAGAGAGAAAGAGAAACATATCGATGTGAGAGAGACACATCAATTAGTTGTCTCCCCACTTTCCCCCGCCCCACCAGGGCCAGGGATAGAGCCTGCAACCGAGGTATGTGCCCTTGATCAGGAATCAGTCCTCCGGCAGATGCTCTAAGCACTGAGCCAAAGCGGCCAGGGCCCCAGACCAACTTTAGTCTTCCAGAACCCATCCAAGTGTCCAGCAGAAACAAGTGTCATCTTCTGGGTTACCAGGATCTGCCCTCCCCAAAATTTTAATGGCAACTTCACACAGTCAGTATTTATTGGCTTTCCAACATCCTATGTTCAAATTAAAAAGTTTAAGTTCATGCCCTAGCTGGTTTGGCTAAGTGGACAGAAGAGTCCCGGGTTCGATTCCAGTCAAGGGCATGTACCTTGGTTGCGGGCTTGATCCCCAGCAGTGGGCGTGCAAGAGGCAGCCAATCAATGATTCTCTCTCATCATTGATGTTTCTATCTCTGTCTACCTCTCCCTTCCTCTCTGACATCAATAAAAATATATTTTATAAATAAATAAATAAAAAGTTTAAGTTTAGAAGGTCTGAATATTGGAGACGAAACCACAGATGGTTATTATGATCTTGACACTTTTGAACGGTACTGCTCATATATTTCGAAGGATGGCCCTCAACTTGGATTTGTCTGATGTTTTTGTCTTGATTAGCAAGTGTCTTTGCGTTCTTAGAAAGGCACAAAAGCGAAGTGCCCTTCTTGTTGCATTGTCGGGGGTACATGCTCCTCAATATGAGTCATCACCAGGAATGTTCGTCTAGATTTCTTGATTAAGGTAATGTATGCCAAGTTTTGTCATTGTAAAAATCACTATTTTTCATATTCTATTCTTTGAAGGTGAGGCTCTGAGTCCCACCACACTCAAAGAGAGTGGAATTAAGCTCCACTTCTTGGAGGGGGCAGAAATAACTTGTACGATTTAGAATTTTTCCCTAAGGAATATTTTTCTCTTCTCCTCATTCACCTTAGTTATTCACTCAACCATTTATTGATAGCACTATAAACTCCTGGGTATCTATCTTATTTTATAGGTTACTAGAGGCCCAGTGCACGAAATTCGTGCACAGTGGCAGGGGGGTGTCCCTCAGCCCAGCCTGCACCATCTCCAATCTGGGACCCCTCGAGGGATGTCCAACTGCCTAAACATCCCTCTCATAATCCAGGACTGCTGGCTCCCAACCGCTCGCCTGCCTGCCAGCCTGATCACCCCCTAATCACTCTCCTGCCAGCCTGATCGACACCTAACTGCTCCCCTGCCGGCCCAATTGCCCCTAACTGCCGTCCCCTGCTGGCCTGGTCACCCCTAACTGCCCTCCCCTGCTGGCCTGATTGCCCCCAACTGCCCTCCCCTGCTGACCTGATTGCCCACAACTGCCCTCCCCTGCTGGCCATCTTGTGGCGGCCATCTTGTGTCCACATGGGGGCAGCCATCTTGTGTTGGAGTGATGGTCAATTTGCATATTACTCTTTTATTAGATAGGATAATCCCATACAATTGTGATTTATTTTGTGGCTCAAATGGTTCCAGCTCTGGCCTTTTGGAGTTTTGTCCTGTAATCTCTCCTACTTGCCCCTCCCTCCGGGATTGCTAGATGGCATCTGTGTACAGGTTGGCACCTGTGTTGTTTATTTTCCCGAGGACTTCCTTACTTTCTAGTGTTACAAAATGATGTTTCCCTGCCCTGCTCATAGAATCAGCCATTTCTCCAAGGAGCCTGGTTCTTTTCACTGGAGAATGATATCTAGAAAGCATGATCTGGGTCATGGGTGTGCTCATTGCTATTGGTGTATTTACTCATTGTTTAAAATGTGCCTTTCAAGTTTCTATGTACCTCTTCTAGTTCTTTTTCCTTGCAATTTATATTTTGAAAAAATTGGATTGTTTGTCGTGTGGTCTGTATTTTGCTGGTTACATCTCTGGGTTATTGTTTATCATTTTCCCCTGTCCCACATCGTTCCTAAAAACTCCTAGTTGGATCTAGAGACTTGATCAGATTCTGGTTAGATTTTTTTTTCTTTTTGAGGGGGCAAGACTACTTCACAGGTGGTGGTATGTTCTCCCATTAGCAGGCACATGATTCCTGGTTGTCTCCCTTTTGTTGTGATGTCAGCAGCCATTGGCAATCATTGCCTAGATCCATTTATTCACTAGGGGCTGTGAAATAGTGATATTCCAGTTCAATCATTCCTCCTTCATTTAGTTGCTGGAACATGTCTATAAATTCTTCTCCTCATCTACTATTTTGTTACCTAATGCTATAGTTCATATAAAAAGGGAAGAATTCTGTCCCTTTATTTAGCAGTTTTCAAAATGGTGTTGGTTCCTTAGCATCTTCTAATGATGAGAAATTCAATTTTTAAAAATATTTTTATTGATTTCAGAGAGGAAGGGAGAGGGAGAGAGAGTGTTAGAAACATCAATGATGAGAGAATCATTGATCGGCTGCCTCCTGCACGCCCCCTACTGGGGATTGAGCCTGCAACTTGGGCATGTGCCCTTGACTGGAATCGAACCCAAGACCCTTCAGTCCACAGGGCCAAACCAGCTGGGGCTCAATTTCTAAAAATGATGAAGTTTGGCCCTGACGGGTGGCCCAGTTGGTTGGAGCATTGTCCCATATACCAAAAGGTTGCAGGTATGATTCCTGGTCAGGGTACATACCTAGGTTGTGGGTTTGATCCCAGGTCGGGGTGCATACAGGAGGCAACTGTTCCATGTTTCTCTCTCACATTGATGTTTCCCTCTCTCTCACTTTCTCTCTCTTTCTCTCCTCCCTCTCTTCCACTCTATCTAAAAGCAATGGAAAAATATCCTCAGGTAAGGATTAACAAAAAACAAAAAGATATCATTTCTTCCCCCTTCACAACAATTTATCTCACAATTCCAAAAGAATTAGAGCTCATGTGGATGAATACATAGGTAAAGTAGCTATAAAATCTTTGAAGAAAATAAATGAGTGAAGATTTGCTTTTTCATCATAATAAAGCACATAAAAGGCAACATAAATAAAAACAGAATGGCATTGGCACAATGATATAAATCTCAGTGGAACAGAATGCAAAGCTCAGACTCTGTCTATAGTACATATAAGAACTTACATTAAAAAACCCAATGGCAAGGGATAGCGTTTTGCAATATGTTTTGGGAAACTTGGGTAGCTGTGTTGGAGAGAGAGGGTTAGATTTAAAGTAAAAAATCCTCACCTGAGGATACTTTTTTTGTCTTTATTCCTCACTGGAGGACATCCTTAGACGGAGGAAGGGGTGAGGTGGGGGTGGGGGTGGGGGAGAGACAGATAAACATCCATCGGCTGCCCTCCGAACATGCCCCAACTGGGGATTGAAGCCCCAACCCAGGCATGTGTCCTGAGCTGGAATCGAACCCACAACCTTGCAGTGCCCAGGACAAGGCTCAACCAACCGAGTCACTCCAGCCTGAGCTGAGGGTTAGATTTTTCATCTCAAGTCATTTACCAAAATTGTTTCTAGAAGAATTTAAAGAAACTGAAAGAACAAAGAAAAGCCAAACAACTTAAAAATTAGAAAAAATATGAGTGAATGTTATTGGACCTGTGAAAGAAGTTAAGTTTAAACAATGGAAGAAATGAAAAAATTTGATTATATAACTTCTTATGTCAAAACATATTTGCAATAAATATAAAAGACAAGGCGTTATTATTCTTTTTTTAAAATGTATTTTTATTGATTTCAGAGAGGAAGGGAGAGGGAGAGAGAGATAGAAACATCAATGATGAGAGAGAAATATTGATCGGCTGCCCCCTGCACGCCCCATACTGGGGATCGAGCCTTCAACCTGGGCATGTGCCCTGACTGGGAATCGAACCATGACCTCCTGGTTCATAGGTTGACGCTGAACATCTGAGCCACACTGGCTGGGCAAGGTTTCATTATTCTTAACATATAAAGGGTTAATATAAATTAATTAGAAATTAAGGCTTCAAAGAAAAACAGGCATAGAAACTGCACAATTCAGAAAATAGGTAACTCATTAAAGGAGGAAACACAGTAAAAGAAGAAAGACTAATAACCGAAAAATAATTCAAATTTCACGGGCAATAAAAAAATGCAAATGAAACAACAAAGAGGTACATCCTTTTGCTTTTAGCAAAGATGTCTAAGATGATACCACTCATTACTTTTAGGATGTGTTGAGATAACTCTCACACTAATGCTATGAGGTGATTTCCTATTAGTAAGCCCATTCTATAGATGTGGAAACTGAGGCTCAGTGGACTTCAGTAATTTGTCCAAGCTTATACTGCTAGTAAGTGGTGGCACCAGGATTGGAACGTGGGCTGTGTGACTCAATATGATGAGACCAGGAAGGAGAGGTGAAGGACAGGGGGGGAAATACAGCTTAAAGAGCCAGGCAAATATATTTGAAGTGCCTATGTGGCAGGGCCAATATGGTATTGCAGAAGGAAGCAACAAGTGGAAATTACCCAAAGGACCACCACTCTTTTAAAGCAAGAACAGTCCTAATGGACTAGAGCGATCCAGGAAGGCCTGAGCACACCCAGGAGGTCCTCTGTCTAACCCTCCCGGCAGGTGGTGAGGGGAGGGGGAGTGTCGGGGCGGCGGGGGGGGGGGGGAGGAGGTTGGTGGTCTCATCTTCTAGAGAGGTGGCCAAGTCAGTGTCTTGGTAGTTTCTGCTCGTTTCCCCCCTGAAGACAGCTAGCAGACCCGCCCTTTCCTCCTGGGCCCAGTGACCAGCAGGGTAGCCCCGCCTGCCTTCAGTGCCCTCCCACAGCCCCAGTCCGGCCACCAAGAAGCCTGAGCTTGCCGAACTGCGAACTGCGTGGGCCAGGCAGGAGGAGGGAGAGCTGGAGGAGCCATCTGAGTTCTCTTTGCCCTTTCCTAGAGGCTTGTTAGTCCGTGAGGGATGAGGAGGGGGCAGGCGGGAGAAGGCAGTCCAGGCATTTTGGAGAGCTAGGAAACAGAGAGTGACAAATTAAAGGAGAGTGACAAATATATTTTAGTTGTAGTTTGGCAAAGATATCTTCATTTACAAAGCCCTTGGGGAATCCACTCCCTTTTTTTTTTTTTTTAAATCCTCATTCGAGGAGTGAGGATATTTTTTCCATTGACTCTAGAGAGTGGAAGGGAAAGGGGAGGAGAAAGGAGGGGGGGGAGGGAGAGAAAGAGAGAGAAACATCCATGTGACAGAGACACATCGATTGGTTGCCTCCTACATGCTCCCCAACCAGGGGTGGGGATCAGACCTGCAACCCAGGTAAGTGCCCTTGACCTGGAATTGAAACCTTGACCCTCCAATGTGCAAGCCTATGCTCTAATCACTGAGCAACACCGGCCAGGGCGGGAAATCGGTTCTTAAAAGTGGGGGGCTTCATCCTGACGCTGTGACCTCAGGTAAATCTGTTTGACCCCTTTTTATACCTCAGTATCTTTATCTGTAAAATGGGTATGAAAATACGTCATGCTTAGCTTCACATGGATGCAGGGCTCAGATGACCAACAACCTATATGGGGGCAAATTGCCACCGGCAGTAGAATCACTCAGACCTGAGTTCAAGTCCAGTCTCTGCAATTTTCCCGTTGGAGACTTGGGGAAAATTACTCAGCCTCTCTCTGCTTTAGTTTCCTCGTCAGTAAAACTGAGGGTGGCAATCCCACCTGCCTTAAATGGTTGTCTCTTGGGGTAAATGAGATAATACATGTAAATGGTAGAACCAGGATGCCAAAGCCCACAGGTTGAGCCATTATCCTACAGTTGCCTCACAACCATAATACATATAAAACAACAGCACATAGTGTAGAGAAAAGACTGGAAGAAAATACAAGTTCTGAGCAGTTTTTATTTCTGGACAGTGCAGCTATGATTTATTTTAATTTATTTATTTTAAAATATATTTTTAATTGATTTTTTTACAGAGAGGAAGGGAGAGGGATAGAGAGTTAGAAACATCGATGAGAGAGAAACATCGATCAGTTGCCTCCTGCACATCCCCCACCGGGGATATGCCCGCAACCAAGGCATGTGCCCTTGACCGGAATTGAACCCGGGACCCTTTAGTCTACAGGCAGACGCTCTATCCACTGAACCAAACCGGCTAGGGCAACTATGATTTATTTTTATTTTCTTCTTTATATTTTCTGTATTTTCCAATTTACTTTTAGAATCAGGAAAAAAGGCTGTATATGTTGGGCAGATGCCTGCAGATCCTTTGTGATGGTCTCCACTGCATTACAATCTTAGACAACATTTTCTCCTGTTTGAAGTAAGAATCATTATCCCCATTTTCTTGATGAGGACATGAGGCCAAGAGAGGCAAGAGAGCTGGCTCAAACTTCAGGTCTCATTGCTGCTAAGTGGCAGAAAGCCAAGATCCACAGGCAGATCTCACTGTCTCCAAAGCTAGGTGCTGTGCACAGGGATTCTGGAGCGGGGCTCCGAGCCAAGGACTCCTCCCCCCAGTCATATGATCATAGGGTTAAGGTGGGAGGTTGTCAGGATGGGGCCTGTGGCAGATGTGTCCCACAGGTCTCCTGTACTGGTTTCCTACATCCAGATTCCTGGTGAGGACATGGCCTGCAAAGTGGGGATTTTGGCATCTTCCTCTCACAGCACAGGAAGTCGAGCAGTACGGTGGAGAGTCTCCCCAAGAAGAAATAAAGGTTTCCAGTAAAAAGGTATTCTGTAGAGGAACTAAAAATAATAGCTTAACTATATAAGACTGAGAGAGGGGCCGAAGCCGGTTTGGCTCAGTGGATGGAGCGTCGGCCTGCGGACTGAAAGGTTCCAGGTTTGATTCCGGTCAAGGGCATGTACCTTGGTTGTGGGCACATCCCCAGTAGCAGGTGTGCAAGAGGCAGCTGATCGATGTTTCTCTATCTTCGATGTTTCTAACTCTCTATCCCTCTCTCTTCCTCTCTGTAAAAAATCAATAAAATATATTTAAAAAAAAAGACTGAGAAAGGGAAGTGAGTGTGAGAGCATTAAATCATAGCAAGAAGACAATAGATAATGGCCAGTCCTGATAAATCCAAATATAGCTATATAAGCATTTTATATAAAGATGTGGAGGTAACCACAATGGCTATAAGTGCTATCCCTGATTCCAGGGGTGGAGAGGGAGTTTTTGCTTTTCATCATAAGCACTTCTGTCCTATTTGATTTTTAAAAAGCTGTATATGTGTGTGTTGCATTACCCTTTTTTCTTTTAAGTACAGGCTCTGAAAGTAAAAAAAGTTCAGGCTTTGGGGTCATCTGGGTGAATTCAAATCGTTCCTCAGCCAGTTAAGGATCTTGGGCAGCATAACCTCTCTAAATTGCAATTTTATCTTCTAGAAAAACAGGGATAAAAATCATTATTTATCCACCAGGTTACTCCAAAACGAGGTAATGCATATAAAGAGCACAAACTAATACTGGCTGGAATTCAGCATCTGTGATGATTAACAATTGTTATCACTATCAATAATAAGCCACGCGTGCAAGTTATACCCAGGGCTTTGCACATAGTAGGCGCTTACGGGGTGAAAGTAATAGTTTAACCCCTCCACCAGGAGCCTATAATTTCCCCCAACTCGTGACGGCTGAGCTCCAGCGCTTTGAGCGAACACTTAAACATTGATGTGGTTCCTCATTTATTCATCACCCTGTCCTCGGCGGCAGTGTCCGCCGAGGGCGAGCCCAGCTCTCCGGCCTTTCGCGCCGCATCCACGGCCCCCTCCCGCAGGGAGGTGGGAGGCAGCGGCAGCTCACCGGCTTCAGGTCACCGAAGCGGGGACCGTCACGTGGAGCAGCGGGAATTGCTTCTAGTTTCAGCCCGGGATCTTCCCGGGCAAAGGCGGGCTGGAGGAGGGGGAGCGCGGCTCCAGATGAGCAGGGCAGCCGGGTCTCGCATCGCCCGCACCAGCCTGCGCCGAGGGCATGGTCCTCCCCAGAGGGGCGGGGCGGGCCGGGGCAGTTTTATGGCGAGAACTAGGACCTCCTGAGGGAAGATGTGGGATTGGCCGGGAGACGCGAAGCGGGCATTTCAGAACCGGCCAAGGGTGTCGCGCGCTGGCCCCGAGCAGGCGGGGTGGAGCGGGTGCCCCCCGTCAGGGGCGGGGCCTGCCGGAGCCCCGCCCCCCTCTCTGCGGAGGCCGCGCGCCCCGCGGCCCCTCCAGCTCCGCGCGCACGCGAGTCTGCGGCGGCCTCCTCGCGGACGCGGGGCCGGCGCCTCCGCAGCACTGCCGCACCGCCGCGCGGGGCTGACCGAGGGCCGCGGGGCGGGGCGAGGGGCGGGGCGCTGACAGCGGGGCGCTGACGTCGCGGCGCGGCGGGCGGCCGGGGAGGTGGGGCGGCGGGAGGCGGCGGCCGTTTGGGCTCAGCCCATCCCGCAGCGGCGGCGGCCGGGAGAGCGGGCGGCGGCGGTCCTCCGAGCCGGCCCCTGACAGCCCCCGCCGCTGCCCAGTCTACCGCTTAGTCCCGGTGGTCCCGCCGGGCGGGGCCAGCCTCGCCCGCCGCCGCTTCTGCTGCCATGGCCCTGATGCAGGGCGCCGAGCCCGCGGCGGGGCCCTCTCGCTGGCTCCCCACGCACGTCCAGGTGACCGTGCTGCGGGCCCGCGGGCTGCGGGGCAAGAGCTCGGGCGTGGGCAGCACCAGCGACGCGTACACGGTGATCCAGGTGGGCCGCGAGAAGTACAGCACGTCGGTGGTGGAGAAGACGCCGGGCTGCCCCGAGTGGCGCGAGGAGTGCTCCTTCGAGCTGCCGCCCGGCGCCCTGGACGGCCTGCTGCGGGCGCAGGAGGCCGACGCCGGCCCGGCGCCCTGGGCCGCGGGCTCCGCCGCCTGCGAGCTGGTGCTCACCACCATGCACCGCTCGCTCATCGGCGTCGACAAGTTCCTGGGCCAGGCCACGGTGGCGCTGGACGAGGTCTTCGGCGCAGGCCGCGCCCAGCACACACAGTGAGCGAGGGGCGCGGGGGCGCAGACGGTTCGAGGCCTCCGGGGGGCGGGGCGGGTGGGAGAGCAGGACCCCGAACCGCGGCCGGGTTGCTGCGCCCTCTGCCTCGCGCTCAAGGGCGTAAACCGACCAGTTGGGTCTAAGCATGTCGAGGGGGGCCCCCCTACCCATTCCTAAACGTGCGCTGTGCTTGGCTGCTGGTGGGCCTTGGGAGGCCCCGGGAGGTGTGAACGGTGGCCCAGCGTTCCTTGTCAATTGTCCAGTAACCTTAGGAGTGGGATCCAGAGGCTCTTGGACTGTGGGAACCTCAAGAAGGAAAATCTCGAGGCGATTCTTAGGGCCTCCGGGCTGGTCTCCCTTTCCTGGAAGGGGAGGAGACCTGCAGGCACCTGACCCAAGCCAGGCCCTCAGGGGAACAGAGAGGTGCTGCCTCACCCTGTGGGGGAAGGAAGGGGCAGTGTTGTCTTCCAGGTGCCCTCCCCCCACCCCCCCAGACCTAGAAACTGCGAGGGTATCTGCTTCTTGTCTGGAACTGGGATGTCCTCTGCCAACTAGAGACCCCCCCCCCCCGCCCCCCCGGACTCTGTCCCTCTGTGTCCCTGGCCTAAACACAAGAGTTCCTCTACGTAAAGCGAGGAAACGCTTTAATCAGTCTTCAGGCTCCTGCGGTGGAAACAGCAGTGTGATTCAAGCACTCTGGGGATAATCTCCCAGTCACTTCCACCTAGAAGGGCCAGTGGGTTTTTTTGTCATTTATTTTGGCAGCGTTTAACCTTCCCTGTGTGAAGATCAAGGCTTCAGGCTGGGAGCCTCATTTCCTATTTTGGGTGTGGGCAGTATCTGGAGGCCAGTCCCCGGGGCTGGCAACCTGCTGTGGATCACTCATCCACTGGGGCGACACCTCCCCTGGGCCTCCTGGGTCCCGGACGGGGAGGATAAGGGGATGAGGGCAGGGGTGTGCCAGGGGTGCTGGGAAGGTTTGCCCGAGTGGAATGGCATCCAACGGAGTAACTGTAGGAAGGCTTACTGGAGGAGACTGATGAGCCTGGGGCAGACCCAAATGAAGGCAGGAGTTGGCTAGGAAAGGATCTGACCTTGAACATTTTTTCCAGGTGTGGGCAGGGAAGGGTCTTCATGGCTCCTAGTGGCCTGCGGTGGGAAGCACAGGGCGGGTTCCCTGCAGGTCTGACCTGGCTCCGGGTCCCCTCCCCTGGCCTTCTCTCCTTCCCTCATGACTTGCTGTTTGGTTGCTGGGTGTGGGATCATGTGGCATAGCCTGGCCCTTGGTTTGTTTTCTTTTTTCCTCACTTTTTCTGTCCTCTCCCTCCTTCCTGGCCTAGGGAGCCTAAGGGGGTGGGGGTGGGGCTGAAAACTCTCCCCTGGATCTCTTCGCTCTTTTTTCTGGAGAGGCTCCTGTCCCCCAATTTTTCCCGTTCCTTTATTTCTTAGTCCTTCAACCTCCACCTCACAGCTAATCTCACCAGGCTGGTAGATGACACATCGGGGGGACACACAGAAGTCTCTAGGCTCATAGGGAGGGGCTTCTGTGAGGTCAGTGACTTGGGGGAGGGGCCTTTGATACCCCCCCCCCCCACCTCCCCCAGTTCCTGCCCTTGCTTTCTTCTTGGGCTGTGGATCTGACTCAGCTGAGCTGTTTATGCCTTAGGCCCAGGTGGGCCTGTTTCAGCCAAGGACAGTTCCCCTTGATCTGAATGGGAGCCTTAATTGACTTTATAAAAGTCCTCTTTGCACCAGGATCTTTCCGAACCCAACCCGCTGCCTTTCCTCAGATGTATTGACCTGGATTATTTATAGAACCTGGAGGGGGCAGGGAGGAGACGGACTCTTGTGGTGGGCAGAGGAAAAGTCTGTGAAACTGGCATAATCTCCTAGTCCACTGGACCTCACAGCATGCCCACCAACAGAAGGTGAGGACTGCTGCCCCCACTCTGGTCCCCACCTCCCTCCTCTGGCTCTACTGGCTATTCCTGGTGGCCTTCCCTGGAGCACTCTGGTGTGGGCTGCTGAGACAGTGAGTCTGCACATTGCCTATTGGGCAGAGGGCAAGATGGAGAGGACGAGGGTTTACCCTCCTCAGTTTTGGATAATGATGGAAAAGGACAGTATCACACTTTAACTTCAGAAATTAGATGTGGTGGTCTCAAGGAGGGCCGATGGTAGCCCTGTGTCGCCAAGACAGGACCAGGCTGGGGAAGGGCAGCCTCATGGTTAAGAGGAGGGGCCTGTAGAATGGCATAGCCCAGATTCCAGTCCCAGACCTGCCAGCTTCTGGCCAGTGAGGTAAACTCTTGGTGCCTTAGTTTTCTCATCTGTCAAATGGGGCTAATTAGCACTTGCACAGGGTTGATGTAAGAAGTGAAATGAGGATGCAATTAAAAGTATCTGGTGCAGCTCCTGGACATGGTTGGTGCACAATGTCTGGCAGCTTTGATCTGAGAGACATCCCCTGCCCTAGAAGAGCCTCTCATGTGATGGGGAAGACAATATAGGACTTAGAGGCTAGGAAAGACTGGATGGCAGGGTACATGCGGAAGTATGAGAGCTCCTTATAAAATTGGCTGGCCCTTCGCAGCCCTCCACCATTCTCTACTGATAGAGGTTGGAGAACGAGGGCTGGCTTGGGGCCTGCAGTCTTGAAGCCAGGCTTGGATCAGCCTGCAGCTCTCTTCCCAGCAGCCTTCCTGGGAGCTGCCTGTACCTTTTCGGAAAGGCAGGACAGCACAGGGTTTAAGAACCTGGCGACTGGGCTTTCACTCCCAGTTCTGTGACTTCCTAGCAGGCAAGTTACTTAACCTGTTTCCTCATTTCTACAAAGGCCATGATATAAATGAGATAGCATCTAACCATAGCAAGCTTTCAAAGTATTAGTGTTGGGGTTACTCTCAGGGCCCTGCTTTGTGTGATGATGGTGAAGATGGTGGTGGATGGAGTGCTAGACACCTCATCAGCCCCCAAAGATCCTTTGTCAGTGGGATATTCTTTGAGGTGAGGGATTTCACTGGAGACTTTCCAAATAATTAAATTCTCAAAACAAAATTTAACATAATACACAAGGAGATTGGTTATAACCCTTTCCCCTTAGTAAAGCCACACGTGAGTCATGGTTCTGAAAATCCTGAGATGCTTCCCAATTATTTCCTTTCTGGCTTTTGCCTTCCGCACCCTTCCCAGTGCACTCCAGTGGGTGCTCTGTGTGGTCCTGCCTTAAAGAACCCCTGCTGTGCGGCTCGGTTGGAGTGTCATCCCATACACCAAAAGGTGGCGGGTTTAATTCCCCGTCAGGCCACATACCCTGGTTGTGGGTTCGATCCCTGGTTGGGGTGCATGTGGGAGGCAACCAGTCAATGTTTCTCTTTCTTTCTCTCTCTTCCTTTCTTTAAAATAAAATTAAAAAAAAAAAAAAAAGAGCCCCTGTCCTGGGCTTGTTGGATCAGTGGTTAGACAATATAGGACTTAGAACCTAGGAAAGACTGTGGATGGCAGGGTATGTGCACAAGTATGAGAGCTCCTGATAAAATTGGAGCCTGGTGGTTAGGGCCTGGCCCCATGGGAAAGTTGAGGCGGTGGGCCCGATTTGGGCTGGGACCAGTTTTTCTTTCTCCATTCGTAAGAGTAAAGCTGCTGTGACCATGTACAGGCTGCTAACTGTGGCCCCTAAGAGGCCCTGTCAGCTCTGGTCAGACAGAGGCATTGGTTTTCAGACTGTGGCCAAGGAGGACTTAGGTCTGAGACCAGAGCCTTCTGGCCTGAGATCTCTTGAGGGTGGGTTTAGGGGCACCGGGAGAGGCACCCTAAGGAAAATGCAGGCTGCTGGCCTAAGGTTGGGTGGTCTTTGAGGGCACCTGCCTATCCCTTAGCCTCCAGATGCCAGGCAGAATGCTGTTGTGGGCAGATGGCACATGACCCCATGCCTTCTCTCCAGATGTGACTGCTCCTCAGGAAGCAGCTGAAGCCACAAGCGTCCTTGGCTTCCTTGGCTCCTGTTCCAGCCCCAGACCTGGAGTTGGAGGCCTGTGGGACTGCCCGGGAAGTCGGCTTTGGCTGCCAGGGAAGGGTGTGGCTGTACTTAGAAGCCAGTTATTAGGACACAGGAGGCTCCATCTCCCTTAGTTATGGGGCAGTTTTTATGTGGGGTTGCTTGAGCAGCAGTGTTTGGGGGAGTGGGGAGGGCTAGGAAGTGAGTCCCCTGTCAGACTGGGCAGCTCCTGCAGGCTGGCACAGCAGCTTTCCCTTCCCTTGCATCTGGCACTGGGTGGGACCCATCTCTGCCCTGTTCTCCCCTCCTGTGGGCAGCCAGGGACAGGCACAACTTAGCAGAGGCGCCATCCCAAGTGACCTGGAGGGCTGTCCTTTTCCTGTGCTGGGGGCTGCCCAGTGCATTTATTATTGCTGCCTCCTAGTGTTATGACGCTCTTGCCTTGTCCAGATGTTTCCCCTGCCCTCCCCACCCTGCTCAGGGACAGATGATAACACAATGAGGGGGGATCTGTGTATTCTCTGGGAATCAGTACTCCTTTTCTTCTTGTCCTTTGCAAAATGATGTGATCATGAAGAAGCTTTGCCCTGTCCTGGCCAGGTGGCTCATTTGGTTGGAGTGTTGTCCCATGCACCAAAAGATTGCGGCTTCGATTCTTGATCAGGGCACACACCTAGGTTGTGGGTTCTATCCCCAGTTGGGATAGACAAGAGGCAGCTGATGGATGTTTCTCTCTCACATAGGTTTCTCTTGTTCTCTCTCTCTCCCTTTCTCTTTCTAAAACCAATTTAAAAAACATATCCTCCATGAAGATTAAAAAAAAAAAAAAGGAAGAAGAAGAAGAAGCTTTTCCATCCTCACAGCCAAGTAATAAAAGTAAGTCCACAGTGTGGACGTCGGCCCTGTCTGCGATAAGTCTGGTCACTTCTTCCTGAGCTGGCTGAGGCCCCCTTAGGCTCTTTCTTCCTCAGGAATGATGGCCGCCAGACAGGAGAGCTGGGCGTGGCAGGTCCGTCTGAGGCCCAGAGTGTGGGGCTGGCCCAGCCCTCACACCATTGAGCAGTAAACAAGCGGGGACCCCGAAAGTTCAGTTCCCAGAAGACAACATTCCAAAGGAGCTCCATAGGGAGGGGCTTTGTCTCTGGCCACTTTGACCTTCAGCTGACCTAGGTGTGGGGAAGAGAAGCACAGCCCTTAATCCTGGAATTCTAATGTCAGAGCTAGAAGGGTGGGGCTCTGTGTGGCTCCTGTTAGGCCCTGGCACCAGAAGAGAAGGCATTTGGGGCCCTGTGTGCATCCCAAGGCATTTTCTGTGGAAGTGCCTATGAGGTTTTAGAGGGGGCATTTCAGCTGGGATGGGAGTGGGAGCCTTGAGGCTTACCTATGGACCTGGTGGGCAGTCTAATCCAGAGGCCTTTCTGGAGTGCCTGGGCAGAAGCATGGGCCACAGGGATATGGACACCCCAGCCTGCATGCCTGGAGGTCTTGTTAGGAGGATGGACCCCCCACATTTGGAGGAAGGACCACAGCCAGGTATTTGGCGCCGAGGCAAGGAGCACTGGAGATGTTCAGAGCAGACAGAGCCAAGGGAAGGCTTCCTCCAGGAGGGGACACACCACAGACCGTCAGGCGGGCCACCCCACCTCCTCCGCGTTCCCACACAACAGCATGTGGCACTCTGTCTCAGGGCATTATTGTTGCCTCCTTGGCCTGGTGTATCGTCCATTAAGCCCTTTCTAGGTGCTGCCACTGTTCTAAGGACTTAAGTTAGCTCACAGCAGCCTCTAGAGATACAGGCACGGTTACCGTGTTTAACAGATGGGGAAACAGAGAGGCCAGGGGGCTTCTCTAAAGGCACTCAGTTCAGGGTAGAGCCAGGAGTTAGGCCCACTTGCCTGGCTGGCTTCACGTTCTGTGTTTTTCACCACCGTGCCATACCGCCCAGCTCAGTTTTCTTCCATGCCTCCCACGGGTCAGCTCAGCGTGGGGCCAGGTGCTCAGCAGCTGTCCTCCGAGGGTTCCTCTCTCCTCTTCGAAGCAGACCTTGGGTTGGGCTTGGGGGCTCTGTAAGCATAGCCTGCTTCTCCAGTGTGAGGCCTTGGCCGACTGGGATAAGCATGTTTAGTCTGTGTTTCTGTGTCTGTCTTGGGATGGGGTGTCGCCTGGCACTTTGGGAAGGAAGGTATCACTGCCACCAGGTGTGTCTCAGGAGATGTGGGAGGCCTGTGAAACTCGGCCTGCGCCCTGGTACTATGTACTGTCCCCCCACCTCAAGGAGGTTTGCTCCCCTTGGCTTATGTAGTAGATCAGGGCCTAGGAGCATCCGCAGAGACAAGACTTCCTGACCTTTCCCGATACATCACATGCTTGTTCCACTGGGACAGAACGCTCCCGAGCCATCTGGTTCCTCCCCCTATAGCAATGCAGATGCAGTTGCTTGCTTTTTTTTTTCTTAAATCCCCACCCAAAGATATATTTTTATTAATTTTAGAGAGAGAGGAAGGGAGAGAGAGAATCATCGATGTGAGAGAAAAACATCGATTGGTTGCCTCCTGTACATGCCCCGACCAGGGGGTTGGGCTAGAACCCGAAACGGGATGATGCTGCAACCGACTGAATCACCCAGCCAGCCAGGGCTCGTTTGCTTTTTTTAGTGTTATTTTTTCTTCTTCTTCCTTTTGTTTGACATCTAGGAAGCAGTGACAGGCAATGACTATGCCTGGGTCAGGGCTTTGGAGAAAACAAGAGAGAGAAAATGTATAGCTCTTTCCCTAAAAGGGTGAAAATACGTTTGAGACAAGACTTACACAGGAAGGATAATTAACCTACAAAGCAGCAAATAAAAAATGTGAGAGAAGGATATGATTAGAAGAAGGGCAAACTCCCCAGGGTTAGAGTGATCAGGGTGGGCTCCTGGGGGAGGTGGTACTTTGAATTACAGGTAAGGCTGTGGGGGGCTGGGCAAATTTCTGAGAGGGAGACTGCCCCTCTGGAAGGGAGGTGAATGTGGTAGGGAGTGGAAGGGAACCAAGCTTAGCTTCCTATATATGCCTTTCCCAGCAAAACGGCCTTTACTTCTTACTTATTTTAAAGTAGTTCACCTGGTTCAAATTCTAAAGGTAGAGAGGCTACATGATGAAAAATCTCCCTTGTCCCAACTTTGAGTCACCCAGCTCCTCTCTTCAGAGGCAACCAACATTACCAGTTACTTCCAAAGTTATTCCAGGCATTTAAAAGCCAATACATTATGTATTTTCTTCTCATCATCATTTTTGTTTGTACAAATGCAACATTCTCCACACACAGGCCTCTACCTGTGGTCAGCCTGTCTTCTCTGTGACGGGATGTTTACTGTTTGTTTCTGCCTGGTGTGAATCTGAACTGAGACCTTGGCAGAGGGGATGGGCACTACTTAGGTTTGACCTCCATGACCCAAGACTCCTTTTTTAGGGTGAATATGGGGTTAGGAGCAAACTGGGGAGGAGGGTGTGGTTAAATAGAACTTTTATTCTCCTTTCTGCCAAAGACCCCCTGGGAGAGGTCGTCTTGTTGGTTCTTCCATTCCTCCTGGGCAGATCTCGATGGTTGGACCTGGGCCACCTCCCTCCCATCGGGCTCATGACAGCCTGTAAAAGTCCCCAAAGACAATAAATCCCAAGTCTTCATGTGTGGTTTGCCCTAGTTTTCAGAGTGCTTTCTCAGCATCACCTCATTTTGTTCTTTCCTGAAGGCAGGCAGGGTGACCCCCATTTTACAGATGCGGAGACTGGGGTGTCAGGAGGTAGAATGACTGTTCTAGGTCACATGACTCATTAGTGGCAGCCAGGTTTCTGACCTCCAAGCCCAGTGCTTTTTCCCCTGCATCGTGCTTTTGGTCATACATATTTTCTGTTGCTATCTGTGCTGGCTAGACTGGTCTCCAGGCATTTTTATAGCTTTTTTTTTTTTCTTGCTGGGTGAGTGCGGGTCACGGCCATGTCTGAGGCGGCTGATGGTGACAGACCTTTGGAGCCTCCAGCAGTAGGAGGGATGAGGAGAGGAGTATTAGCCAAGATGTTTGTGCCCAGGAGGGAGGGAGGCGGACCTGGCTGGGTCTGCAGGGAGCTGAGTAAGACATGGCCACGGAGACAGAGGCAACTAATAAAGTGATGGTTCTGGGAGACAGGGACTGTCTCTGGGGCTCTGGGGCTGTCGGTGCCAGGCAGGATGCCAGGGTGGGCGATGAGAATCACCATCTGGCCTGATAAGAGGCGATATCCTGTCCTATGGCTGTGTCAGGCTTGCAGTTCTACTGTAGACACCAAATCAAAGGGTGGGTGAGGTAGTGGGTGTGGGGAGCCAGAGGGGATTGGCCTGCCACCCGCACTTCTCCTGTCCGATGGTGTGGAAGGACGACTGCTCATGGGGCACTTGGAGAGGAGGGAAGGTATCTGGATGGGAGACTCTGGGGAAAGGTTTTCCAACGTCTCTCCAAACTCTGAGTAATAACAGTTTTAGTTGGCACTTCGCCCTGCTCTGACCTGCTTATTTTATCACCCCTTTTACAGAGGTGAAATGGCTGGATTGAAGCCACTTAGTAAGTCAGATTCAGGACGGGACCCCAGGTCTCCTGTCTTCCAACCCACTGGGGTCTTCCCACTATGCCCTTAAAATAATCGTTTTCTTCCGTTCATTTTTGGGACTAGCTGAGCCCTATGGATTCCATCTCCTTTATCCAGCAGGTATTAGAAAGTGTTCCATGTATCAGGGCCTAGGTTGTGGGGGATAAAGGTGGGTAACAGTCCCTGCGGTCAGTAAGTGGGGAGCCTGCGGGGTGGAGTGTCTCTGCCAGAGGGGCCCCTCCCACCTTCCCTATTGCTCCTGTCCTAGTTTAGGGTTTGTTTTTTTTTTCTTCTTCTTCTTCTTTTTTTTTTTTTTTTACCTCTGCTCTGGACTGTTAATATAGATAGCCACTGCTGCCTTTTTATAAACTAGAATGCCAGTTTATTCATTTATGATGAGAAATAACTGCTAAGGCGTAAGGATTTGCTGGGGTCAGCCCAGCCATGGCCCCCACCCTACGTTGTGCCGGCTTCCAGCCAGACTCCCTTGCCTCACCTCTCCGCCGTCCCTTTCCCTGCTGCCCCTCGCTGCCCTACAGCCCAGCTTCCTCAGTCCTGTCCTTGTTTCGTACCCTGTAGTGCTCTTCAGGGCCAGAGTGAAGTCACAGCTCTTCAGCATGTTTGCGGCAGTCTCCTATCTGCCCCAAAGCGCCTTCCTGTCTGACTTTCCCCGCCAGCCTGGGCATCTGCATATTTTGTTCCTTACACCTGGAAGGTCTCCCTAGCCCTGTCCTTGCCTCCTTCCTACCCATCGTTCAAGGCCCGGTATAATGCCTCGTCATTCCCCAGCTCTCCTGAAATCATCTTACTACTCCCCTTTAACCTTCCTGTGCAGTTTGTTTGTGCATTTTTGTGGTGTCGATCACCTTCTGCCTTTATTTATGTGACTATTTTATTTCCTCAACACGATGTAAGCTTCTGGAGGGCACCCATTACTTGTTCCTTGTTCCTGGCACATTCTTGGGAAATGTTTTGAGCGGAGGCCTGGCTGAGGCCTCCTGGTTGGATGAGATTTCACTGGCGAGTTAGTTACCTGTGCCTCTAAGACAGTGGTTCTCAACCTTTCTAATGCCGCGACCCTTTAATACAGTTCCTCATGTGGTGGTGACCCCCAACCATAAAATTATTTTCGTTGCTACTTCATCACTGTAATTTTGCTACTGTTATGAATCGTAATGTAAATATCTGTGTTTTCCGATGGTCTTAGGCGACCCTGCTAGTCGCGACCCACAGGTTGAGAACCGCTAGCAGGGTCGCCTAAGACCATCGGAAAACACAGATATTTACATTACGATTCATAACAGTAGCAAAATTACAGTGATGAAGTAGCAACGAAAATAATTTTATGGTTGGGGGTCACCACCACATGAGGAACTGTATTAAAGGGTCGCGGCATTAGAAAGGTTGAGAACCACTGCTCTAAGACATTGTGAGTGCCAGGATGGGGTCAGGATCCCTGTGCTGGGGCTGCAGCCGTGAATAGGTGGTTAGCACAGCACAGGCACAAGGCTCAGGACAAGACCAGGAGCTGGGCTCAGTCACAGGACAAGGAGAACAAAGCCTGTGTCTTGGCCCAAGGCTACCCCCCTTAGCTCCTCAGGGGTCTGATATAAACCCACTCTTAGTCCCAGGTGAGCTCAGAGGAGAGTATAAATAAGTCAGTGCTCCCTAATTGCTTTAATACGTGTTTTCAACCATCTCCAAAAGATTCAGGGGCTTTAAAAATACATACCCATAATACCATTATCACACAAACAAAATCAACAACTCCTCAATAACCATCCAATATCCAGTCCATATTCAAATTTCCCCGATATCAGCACTCTCTCTTCATAGGTAGTTTGTTGAATCAGGATCCCAACGGGCTCCCAAACTGTGCCTGGTGTTAGGTCACCCAGTATAACAGCCAACACCCCCCCCCCCCCCCCCCGCCCCTCTTCGTTTCAACCCTTCCCTGGTGGAGGAGCTGGGAGAATATCCACACTGTGCCCTGGCGGAAGGGTTCCTGATGATGCTTTTCTCCCTGATTCCCCTGATTCCCCAGCCCCGAGCACGAGGTCTGGAAGGCCTGTTGCCCAGGTCCCACCTCCCGGCAGAAGTCCTTTCTGTGGGGTGGCTGACCCTGCTGCATGGCCTCCCACATGAAGCGATGGGTTCTGGGCTGTTCGTCCGACCCAGCCATCATGAAGTTCTCCATCACCCTTCCTCCCAGTGGTTTTAGTGCCGTTGATGATGATCGCACCTAGGTCTCCGCTTCTGCCTTTCTTCTGTCAGAAACGGGCATAAGGAGGAGCTTTCCCTTCCCACTATTTGGTTACTCTTCATACAAATGGCGGCCAGAATAGCACAAGTGACTTTTTTTGTCATTATTTTAGTGATGGCTTTCAAATCAAAAGCATGGCCGCCCCAAGAGAGGGGGCATGATACTGTCATTTATATGGCAGGAGTTTCCTGCCAAAGCAGAGACTGCAGGGCCTCATGAGCCCAGGGAGGGGCCAGGGTGCATGACTCTGAAGACTGCAGGTCTTTTGAGGGCAGAAGGTTTAATCTATGCAGCATCTCCTGAAATGGCCAGTGCTGGCCTGGCCTAGAAATCTGGGCAGACACTGTTATGGACAGAGAGATATTTTGGTGTTTTCTCCTATAGTTTTCCCTAACATTTACTTTTTGAGTCCCTGTGTTTCCCTCTGAACCCCAAAGCCCCCATTTGTACTAGCTCTCCAGGGAAGCTAGAGGTGGAGAGGGAGGTGGGAAGGAAACCCACCAGGATTTCTTTCTCCTCCACTTTGGCTCCTCACTTTCCCGTCTTGAAGATTTTTCCAGCCGGTGCATCAGGGCAGCACAATTGTCTTTGCTAAGGGCCTGCCGGCTTCCTTTGCCTCAGGGGTGGGTTCAGTTCTGCATTTTTCAGCTTTGCTGGCTCTCATCCCCAGCATGGTGGTAGCTTTTCGTCACCCTGAGGTAAGGCCAGTCTCCCAAGAGGCCGGGACTGCAGCCATAGCCAGAAAAGAGAAGCTGCAGGCCTGGTGGGTTGCAGCTGTAGCAGGTGGACTCAGGTGGGGACCAACCTGGGGAAGTTGGAGATTGTGGTATTGGGGTCATGATCAAAACAAGCCCCAGTTAGCAGGCACACTTGGCTGTTTTTGTTTCTTTGGAGTCACCTTCATTGGCATGCAGGGCGGTGAGGGTCAGGCTGAGCACTGTAGCGTGACGCTGGGGAGTCTCAGAGCCGCTGGCTAGCTTCTTGCCCGTTGCCAGGCCCTCCTAGCTCCCTGAGTGGAATCTGGGAGCAGTGCCTGTCCTCTGCCCTGAGGCCCAGCCCGGGTGCCGCGCACTGAGGCAGGAAGGCAGAGACCTGCCTTCTGCTGCCGTTGTGCCCTCCCTCCTAGAGCGGGTGCTCTCAGCCCTTTTGGTGCCAGGGACCTCTTCTCCGAACAAGACCTTCAAATCCATAGGATTACCGAGTACACCGGTGATATTGAAGCACATTTATCAGTAAATTAGAACATTTGCTAAAGTAACATGGGCTTTATTACTGTGTTAAACAATGTGATCCAGTGGGAGGGCTAATACCTTTTGAAGTTCAAAGTAAAGATGAGTATAGACAATATTTTGTTACATCTGTAATGTGATATGAAAATACCTGGTTTCTCCTGGTGACACACTCATAGGTACTGCTACTCGATTACTACTGTTGGAAAAATTCATAATTGAAGAGATGCTCAATTTCAGTTAGAGATGAGGGGAAATAAAGATGTAATTTTTCTCTCATCTAAAACATACCCTTTGCTTTGGAGAAATAAGATTCCGTGGTTGGGCAGGGACACGGGTTTCTGGGCCTGCAGTGTGTGTGTGTGTGTGTGTGTGTGTGTGTGTGTGTGTGTGTGTAACTTGCAGAGGGAGGCGGTCTGGTGCAGTGATCAAGATCGAGGCTCTGGAGAGAGGGAGCCTGAGTTCAACTCCTGGCTCTCCTACTTACTGAAAATAAGTGTGTGACTTACCCCAGCAGACTTCTCTGTGCCCCTGTGTCGGCATCTGCAAAAACATAAGCGCTGACCCTTGTGTGGCGTTTCCCATGTGCCAGGCCCTATTCTTTGAGTGTTTCACACATAATCCACTTACTCCTTTTAGAGTTTTGTGAGGGGAATGGACTTCCATTACCCCCATAGGTGTGGAAACTGAGGCATAGATTAGGTGATCTGCCCAAAGTCACGAAGCTGTAAGTCCTGGGGCTGGGGCTTAACCCTTTGCACTCGCTTGCTTTTTTCTCGATTCCTTTATTCTACTTGGGATTTAATTTTTTAAATACCCCAGATTTTACAAAGCGCGGCAGTAGAATAAAAAACTGGAGTTTCTTTTCATACAAACTTATTTATTTGGATTTTTTTATATTTCAAATTATTGATACATTCAATAACCGTCACACTCGACATCGAGTGCAAAAGGTTAAACTAGGCAGCCTGGCTCCAAAGTCTATGCTGGTAGCCACTCTAGGGTCAGCCTCCCACACCCACCTCAACAGGGCTGTTAAAAGGATTAGAGGGATATAATTTGTTGTGTTGAGTGCTTAGTATAGTGCCTGGCACACAATATGTGCTGAATGAGAGGAGAAGTTGTTCAAGGTGAGAAGACCAGTGACCTAGTGATGGGCTAGAGTGGGATCAACAGCCACTGTCATTCACAAGTCTGGGCACTTCCCAAATCTGGTTGGCACCTTCTCTCCTAAGGAAGTTAGTGAGAATATTAGCTCAGAGATGGGGAGGAGGGTCTTGGGTTAAAGAAGGTCCCCTTTGGGAACTGTCCCCTTGAAGCCTGGCTCTGTGGCCACTTCTTCAGGAGGCTCCTGTTTGGGGATGGTGGGTAGGGAGCCCCCTCTTTGCTCTTTGGGAACCTGGTGTCATGGGTAAGACCCATGTATTTGTAATAGAAACATTACACAGTCATTCAGTTGTGAACAAACAAGTTCCTAAGTCAATTCACGGATTCATTTGTTAGTTCATTGAACAAAAGTTTGAGTGTCCACTATTTTAAGTGCTGGGAAGCAGAGGTGAGCAGAATAAAATTGCTGCCTGTAGAGCAGGAGAAGACAGATATTAAATGGCTGTGCATAATATATCATTTTACCATGTGGGATGCGTGCATGCTCATGTTCACATGTGCACATGTGCACGAACACATAGCTGGGTACTGCTCTTCTACTACTCTTCCACATGTCAGGTAGTGTTAAGTATGCTCAAGAAATAAAACAGGGTAAGGGACAGTTGCAGTTGGGGTACTCGGGGAAGACAGAGGAGTTTCAGATGAACTGACATGAGTGAGTCAGTGAGTGAGCGAACCATGGCCTGAGATCTAGGCCCGCGTCTCAGCAAAAGGTAAAGCAGGTGCAGTGGGCTTGAGGTGGGAACATGTTCGGTTCAGTGTGGGATGAGAGACACAGAGAGTCAAGGGAGCTGGGAGACAAAAGATAGGTCCTTTCCACCTCTGAGGAGTGGGTGTGATGTGCTCGGCCTCAGCTGTTTGCTGAGTGGAGCATGGAAGGCAGGGGGCAGGGAAGCAGAGAACTGTAATGTCCAGCAGGAGACGGAGGCGGACTGCACTGTAGGGTGACCGTGGTGGGAGGGGTTGGATTCTAGATATAATTTGCAGGTAGAGCTAAAAGAGTTCAAAGTTATGATGTGGGTTGTGTGGGGAAAAAGAGACAAAGATGGTTCCTGGGTTTGGGGCCTGAAATAAATGACATGTGGGGGCTCAGGAAGGGCCACAATTATTTGGGTCATAAGCTGAATTTGGACTGATAGGAATGGAAATGAGTCAGGTGTCACAGCCCCACCGCCCCAGTCTCTGACAGGAACCCCTGGCACCTGCCTGTGTTTGACATCTGCCCAAGGTGGGCCCTCCCAGTGTTGGGCTTTTTCAGTTACGCTGTGTGGCACCTGTTAGCCCAGCTTCGTGCCTAGAGAGCTGGGTGGAGGGCTGGGTGTGTTGGGCCTGGGAGTCCACTAGCAGGAGTAAGTAGGACATGGTCTTGATAACAGGTGAGGCAACAAGACCCCCACTCCTTGCATCCCATCTTTGTCCTCTGCCCCTATGGTGTGTGGGGAGGGGTCCATCCTGGGGGAAGACTGAAGGCTGAGCCCTAAGTCCACACTGGGCCTGCTGAACTTTGTCCGGCCATTAGGAATGTGGGAGAGAGATTGTGGCTGAGCAGGGGCCCTGTAAGAGCTTTCCCACGGTGGGCCCTCAGGAATTCTGGACCCTGGTGGCTGTTGGGGAGGCTCATCTCAGACAAAGGTCTAATGGCCTGGGATCAGGGCCAAACCCGAGGTTTCCTCAGTGACCTCTCGGGGCTCTGTGCTCTCAGGATTGTGCCAATCCTTTGAATGGGTTTCTGGTCTCCATACCATCTCTGTGCCTCTTTGGGAATCTGTGATGTAGGTCCAGTGCTTTTCCAGCCTCTGCCCTCTCAAGGTGTCTAGAGACCCAAGTGCTTGCATTCAGCTTCATGAGAAATGCTTTACCTTAAAGGATAAGGTCATGGATTGGAGTTAGACATTTTCATGTTCAAGTTTGGAACATGAAAATTAGCTGAGTGACCTCAGGCAGTCACAAACCTTCTCTGGAAGTTGGTTTCCTCATCCACAGACTAGGGAGAATGGACAATGGGATGGATAGTGAAAGAGGCCCAGAGCCTGGCACGCAGTGAGCACACAGTGAGGCTGGCCCTGCCTATTCTCTAGCTCCATGGTGTGTCTCCCTCTGCCCACACATGGGCCTCTCAGACTCCTCTGCACCCACAGGCTCAGATGTGCATTTGAACAAGACTCAGGGACCCTTTAGTACTTTGCAGTTTGAGAAGCGCTGATGAACGTCACTCCTGAGGACCAGGCTTTGCGTATGTCGTCTTCTCAGCAGCCCCGACAGGGTGGTATCCCCACTGGATGGCCGGGGAAGCGGAGGCTTCGGGAAGTAACCTGGTAGGTGGAGGTTACACACCAGTAAGTGGTGGGGCCAGCTGTGTACTCAGGGTGCAGAGCCAGGCTGAGCCATCAGCGGTGCTGCCACATGCGTCCAGATGAGAGCTCTGAGCAAGCAGTGGGCAGAGCAAGGGGGCAACGACGGGGAGGTGGGCAGTGAAAAGCTGAGGGCTTATAGCATCTCCAGGCTTTACTGCCAGCATTGCTTCTTTACTTTGGAGCTGTGTGCCTGGGGGGATGCTTGATAAATATCCTCAGGACACACCGTTTAGCGAGGGAGATCCTGGCCACCTGGGGATGACAGCACCAGGTGGTCACAGCAGATGTGGCCAGGATGGTGGCAGGTGAGAAAGCTTCCTAGAGGAGGTGGGACTTGAACTGGGCCACTGGACCCTGTTGTCTCATTCCCCGAGGGAGTCTCAGTCTGCAGGGATGAGATGCTCAGAGCCTGTTTGCTCTGGGGCCTGCTGTGTGCAGGGCTCTGTGAAGAGAAAATTTCCATCACTTCACGGAGGGATCGTCAGCCCACAGCAGCAGTGTTCAGGGCTTCCTGGCCTCATCTGGACTGTGTGCTGCAGTGCCTGGCAGGCCCGGGTCTGTAGGGGACCTTGTGGACAGACAGGAGGAAGGAGGAAGCAGGAAGCAGTGGTGGGAGGGAAGGATGTGGCCTTTGTCCAGGAGCTGCTGTCTCAGCCCGTGAGGGTCACACTCCTGGGAGAATGGCTGCTGTGGTCGAGTCCTTGGGCACCTCAGGGGCCAGCAGGGGCCCGTTCAGGCCTGGCCTGGAAGGCAGAGGAAAGTCTGATAGGTTGGTAGGAAGATAGCTGGGTGATAGCGGCTGGAGGTCTAGAGGCAGGTCCTGACCATTCTCAACCTCACTCTGCTCTGGATGGGAGACCCAGAAAATGGTGAGGCAAGTCTTTTCCCTCCTGGCCTCCCTGAAAAGAGGATCCAGAGAGAACCCCAAATTCCCTGGGGAAGAGTAGGAGAAGCCAAGGTGACCTTATAGAGGAGAGGGTTGGGAAGGGCAGGGCACCTGAGCCTCACCCTGGGACGCCCTCCTTTCACTGGAGGGGGTGGGAGGGACAAAGAAGGAGCCCTCCTGTGGCTCAAGCAACTGAGGAGATAAGATAGGAAAAAACAGGCGTTTTCTTGTCTCTTTTTCCTATTACGACAATAATATACGCTCCTTATAAAAAGTTCCAACAGGACACAACTAGACAACGTTGGAAGTGATAGTTCCCTGCAACCTCGCCTCCCCAAGGTAACCACGGCTAATCCCGTGGTAGAATGACCAGTGGGGCTGAGGGCCCCGGCCTTTGTGCCCCAGCAAAGGATGGTTTTGCTTGCTGATTCCAGCTGTTGGGCTTGGGGGGTTTGGGGCTGGAGGCCCTACACGTCTCTTTTGCCCCACCTCCCAGGATCTTCCTGCCCTAAATGGGACCTAGGCTGGGTGTGGGGAGTGACTAGGGCTTGGCCTTGGAAGAGTCCATATGGTGCCCAGTGTTGCTAGTGAGGACCCGATGCTGCTCTAATTCCTGATGTATGAACCTGCCTCCCTCTTTGGGAGCCTCAGGTCCCCTTCTTATACCTGGTGTTCTGAGACCACACAGTGATACCCGTTGGCTGGGTCTTCCTTGGTTCATTGTGCTGCATGCTTGTGGGCCCTCTGTCCTGGTGGTCATATCCTTCAGTTAAGAAAAACTTTCTTGCATTTTTTTCTTTCATTGTTTCACCCACTTTGTGTTCTCTACATGTACTCTCTGTCTTTTTTTTCTTTGTTAATAACATTTGTTTTAGACCAGTTTTTTTTAATAATCTTCACCCGAGGATATTTTTCCATTGATCTTTTAGAAAGAGTGGAAGAGAGAGGGAAAGACAGAGAGAAACATTGATGTGAGAGAAACAATCAATTGGTTGCCTGCTGCATGCACCCTGACCGGGGCCAGGGAAGAGCCTGCAACCAAGGTAGGTGCCCTTGACCGGAATCGAACCATGGGCCTTTTGGTCCGCAGGCCGATGCTCTATTCACAGAGCCAAACTGGCCAGGGCTAGACCAGTTTTATGTGTACAGAAAAATGAGTGGAAAGTACAGAGAAAGTACGTGTATACTCCTTAAATTCCCTCAGTTTCCTCTGTTATTAACACCTTGCTAAATTTGTTACCACTGATGAGCCAATATTGATGCATTATTGTTAATTAGAGCCTGTAGTTCACATTAGGGTTCACTGTTAGTGTTCTATATTCTGTGGGTATGACAAGTGTATAATGACATGTACCTGTCAGTATAGTATCCTGCAGAATAGTTTCACTGCCCTAAGAGCCCCTGTGGATTGTTGGTTTTCAGCTTGCTCAGTTTGGTGTTGTTTTGTGGGTGGGAGAGAGGACTCCCAAGCCCCTCACACTCGGGAGCCGACTGCTCTCCTGCTTGACTCTCCAGTTATCTGGGGTGGACTTCCTTGGATTGACCTCTAACAGTCGCTTCATCCTTACCCTACATTCTGGAGATTTCCTCCAGTTCATCTTGGAACACATCCTTTGACTTTTTAATTTCAGCTCTTATGTGCCGGGAAGGTTACACATTCTGGGTGCTAGTGTGAGAAGGGGGCCTGTTTTCACTTAACGCCTGTTTCCAGCTGCACCCCACCTCATCATTTAGGCCTGGAGTCCCGACGTCCAGAGCCTTTCTGGTTCAGTCTCTGCGGTCTCTCCGCTCACACCGGGGCAGGAGTGTGACCTGGGTGAGTGGGGTGGGAAGGGGGCCATGGAGGTGTCCAGGAGCTCCACATCGATGCTGTATGGTGCGGCCAGCCAGCCAGCCAGCCAGCCAGAGTCAGCTGGGTCAGCCCGTCCTTCTTGGGCCTTCCCCCAGGAGTCTGAGCGGTTGGTGAGGAGGATTTGGGAAGCAGAGGAAGGAAGAGCTCTGTGCACACCCCTCCCCTGTAGCATGGGCTCCATCCCCCCTGGTCATGCGTGTTAGGGGTCTCTCTGGGAGTATGTAGTGGGAAGAACATGGGCTTTGGGGTGATAATAACCTGGCTCCGCATCTCCCCTCTCCTTTCTGGCAGCTTGTTCTCGGATGAGGGACCACCTGAGCCTCGATCTCCTGGTCTATGAAATTGGGGTCGTGTCTCCGACCTCGTGGGCTTGGATGTGAGGTGTAAATAAGTGGGAATGAGATGAGAAGCCTGCACTCTGTTGTAACACACAGTAGACTGTCCTCACATACGAGCCCTCGTTCCCAACCCTGGGCCTCTTGCTTACGGCCCCTTTGTACGTCTTGTTTGCTCCTCCATCTTGCACAGCTGCTCCTGGTGGGACTTGGGGCGAGTCAGTGAGTGGGTGAGGTGTGTGTGTACATGTGCTAGTGTTCCTGGCCCAGGGCCTGTGGTGAGCTGTTCTTTCCCGGGCTCACTGGTGGCTCAGAGCAGAGCTTTGGCTGGGGCTGGCCAGGGGAGATGATATAAACAGGGAAGAATGTGGGCAGGTCTGTCTGTTACAGGGGACTGGAGATGAGAGTCCTTCCCAGACCCAGCCTCACCCCTCCGGGCCTCAGAGTTCCAGTTGTCGGGGGATGGGGCACTCCAGGGAGGGTGCTGGGGTGAAGGAGCTATGGTGTGGTGACCCCTGCCCTGCCTAGCAGCACCACGGAGCTTCCCCTACTCAGATGTGGCTTTCTTCATCGTGGAGGCGTTTTGGATAGTTTCTCAGCTATGCCTGTGGCCTGGAAGGCAGGGCCCGTGTGTCAGAGCAGGAGTCTGGTGAGAGGCTCTCACAGCCCCAAAGCAAGGAGGGGCCCTGTGAGGTGACAGACACTGGGGGGCGGGGAGGGGGGGGGGCGGGAGGCAGGCTCCCTGTGTCTGTGACCAGAGCTCTACCCGACGTCCCCCTACCCTTCTCACAGGTGGTACAAGCTGCACTCCAAGCCAGGCAAGAAGGAGAAGGAACGTGGGGAGATCCAAGTCACCATCCAGTTCACTCGAAACAACTTGAGCGCCAGCATGTTTGACCTGTCCATGAAGGACAAGCCACGGTCCCCCTTTGGCAAGCTCAAGGACAAGATGAAGGGCAAGAAGAAGTATGACGTGGAGTCGGCGTCTGCCATCCTCCCCAGCAGTGCCCTGGAGGACCCCGAGCTGGGCAGCCTGAGCAAGATGGGCAAGGCCAAAGGCTTCTTCCTCCGCAACAAGCTGCGCAAGTCGTCCCTGACGCAGTCCAACACCTCGCTGGGCTCGGACAGCACCCTGTCCTCGGCCAGCGGGAGCCTGGTCTTCCAGGGCCCCGGGGCCGAGCTCCTCACCCGGTCCCCGAGCCGCAGCAGCTGGCTGTCCACTGACGGGGGTGAGCGAGGGGGCCACCCCTCTGTGGCGGGTAGCGGCGCTCGGGCTCCATCAGGGGAGCAGGGAGGCCCCAGGCGAGGAAACGGCTTCTCTTCCCGTGCTAACCCTGCGTGTGCTTCCTTTTCAGGCAGGGACACCGCACAGTCCCCCAAGTTGTTCACCCACAAAAGGACCCACAGCGACGAGGCCAGCCAGATGCGAGCAGCTCCTCCCCGGGCCCTTCTCGACCTTCAGGGCCACCTGGACCCCGCCGCCCGCTCCTCTCTCTGTGTCAACGGGAGCCACATTTACAACGAGGAGCCCCAGGGCCTCTTGCGGCACCGCAGCTCCATCTCGGGCCCATTTCCACCCTCCAGCTCCCTACACAGCGTTCCTCCTCGGCCCTCTGAGGAGGGGTCCCGGGCTGCAGATGACTCCTGGGGCAGAGGCAGCCGCCGCACCAGCAGCTCAGAGGCAGTGCCTGGACAGGAGCTGAGCACTCAGTCCAAAGCGCTGGCCCCTGAGGCCAGCCACTCCGGAGAGGAGGAGGGGGCCCCGCTCTCAGAGGGGAAGCCAGTGCAGGTTGCCACACCCATGGTGGCCTCCTCGGAGGCTGTGGCGGAGAAGGAGGGAGCCCGGAAGGAGGAGCGGAAGCCCCGGATGGGCCTCTTCCACCATCACCACCAGGGGCTGAGTCGGAGCGAGTTGGGGCGCCGCGGCTCTCTCGGGGAGAAAGGGGGTCCCACCCCCGGGGCCTCCCCCCATCATTCATCCACCGGGGAGGAGAAGGTCAAGAGTAGCTGGTTTGGCTTAAGGGAAGCCAAGGAACCAACTCAGAAACCCAGGTATGTCCTTGGCAAAACCAGCTTTGCCCCTTGGGGAGGATGCTGGTGTGTTGGCAGCCTTGTCCCGGGGCTGGGAGGATGGAGCTGCCGACGTGGCCTGGGCAGACTGCTGGGGCTCGCTTTGCATGGTTGAGCGGGGCTCTCCCTAAGCCAAGGCTCTTTGTCTGCACTTGGAGGCAGTGAGTGTGAGGGCCCAGTGGATTGAGGAGGAGAACTCTTCAATGGTGGCCTTGCTTCATGGCACCCCCGTCCCCCGAGGGAGGGGGAGGAACAGGAGAAAAACAGGAAAGCCATTTGTATGAATTTTTGTTTCTTAACCTCCACCTCTTGCCCTTTGGCCTCCAGGTAAGGAAGCCTTGGCAGGTAGAGAGGTGGGGACTGGGCTGCACCTCAGACTCCCCTCCACCCCCCGCTCCCTGAAGCTAGCCTACCTCCCTCAGTGGCCCAGCTGTTCTTGATCTCTTCCCCCTAAGAGAGGAGTCACGTAATTGATGCCCCCCCATATACCCACTCCAATTGCTCTCCTGCCCTGGCAAGAGGCTGTAGGCAGCTCCCCTGAAATCTGAACCTTCCCCTGTCCTGGGAGACCCGTGGCCCTGGCCCTCTGGGGATCTCTTGGTTCGGAGGCATGGCAAGTCTGAGGATGGCCACTTGGTTTTAAAGCTGCCTAGTCCCACCAAAGGAGGGATGCAAGAGTCCTTTAGCTCAGGCCCTGGACAGAGCTCCTAAGAGGGTTCTGAAACCAATTAGGATTATTCATGCAGTTCCAATGTGGAGGTGGGTGGGCTCCCCACACATCCAAGGGATTCTCTGACACCAGCTGGGTATCCTACAATTCAACTCAACTCTGATACTGTTTACTCAGAGGCAGCACCCGATTCCACAGGTGAAGGGCTCAGTCCTACAGGACACCCGCCCCTCTCCCACCACTTCAGACACCAGTCCCAAGTCAGTGCTTCAGACTGGCCAGCTATGCTAGGAGGCTCCAACAGCTCCCTCCCTGGGTTCAATTAATTTGCTAGAGCAGCTCACAGAACTCAGAGAAACACTTTACTTACTGGGTCACGGGTTTGTTTGTCCACAACAGCCGATGGAAGAGATGCGTAGGGCATGGCATGGTGAAAGGGCACCACACTTCCGTGCCCTGTCCGAGCGCAGCCACTCTCCCCGAACTCCGCGTGCTTACCTTCCAGAAGCTCTCCCAGTCCTTTCGGGTTTTGTGGAGGCTTCATTACATGGGTTTGAGGGATTACATCCTTGGCCATTGGCTCACCTCCATCCCCCTCCCCCCAAAATTAGGGGGTGGGACTGAAAGCTCCAACCCTGTGTTTGTGGTTGTTCCCATTGGCAACCAGCCCCCTCCCATTAGGTGCTTTCCAAAAGTTACCTCATTAACATAAGCCCAGATGTGGTGAAAGGGGTTTGTTAGGAAAAACAAGCACCACTTCACCTTCGTGGCTTCGAAGTGTTTTCAGGAACTGAGAACAAAAGACCAAATATTATAATAAAAGATGCTTCATTGTTATCACTCAGGAAATTTCAAGAGGTTTTGAAACTGATCCAGGAACTGGATGAAGAGCACAGATGAGAAATACGTATTTCTTGTAAATCACAATATCGCAGCCCCTGACCACCACTCTGGCCCCTTTGCCTTTCTCCAACTCTGAGCCTTTGACAGCTGCTGACTTTCTAACAGGGCCCAGGTTGGGGCTCCAGGCCTAGGCGATAGGCCATGTATCGCCATTCTCAAAGGCCTGAGGCCAGTCCTAGACAAGAGCATGCATGGCAACCCTAATGAGTGTGGCAAAGGCAACTTCCTGCTCTCTCAGCAAGTCTGCTCCTCCTCTTTATGGATATAGGGGCAGGAAGTGGGGTGGGAAGGCTGGGCACAGTGGTGAAGGGTCAAGTGATAGGGTAGAGGGAAGGTCCCTAAACCTCTTCCTGAAGTCCTGGTTCTTCTCTTTCCCTGTGAAATTCTGCTGAGAGGAACGGGGACAGAAATGCGGGGCCTTTCTCTGTGTGGGCCCTGGCCAGCTGGTAGCCTCAGAGACAGGTATGTGGGTGGGTCAGCCTCTGGGTGAGGCTGCCCTTTGCTTTCCCTGCCTAGTACATCACCCTCAGTCCCTCTGCCCAGCCCCTACCCACCAGAGCCCAGGGGAACTGCTGGCCGCCTGTAGCCTCGGGGAAGAGTAGGAAGAAAGGGGTGGGCCTTTCTCAGTTGCCCAGGCTATGCCTGATGGTCCTGTGACAACTCAGACCTTTGTAGGAGGTGGAAGAGAGGGAGGTAGTAGAAGACGCACACAGGGCATTTGCTGGGAGCAGGTGGGGGCCAGGGTCAGAAGGGGCACAGACCATGGGCTTGGTGCTCTCATCTATGGGTGTCTCCGGGCCTTTTCTGGGCAGGACAGATGCTGGGGGACACCTCTCTGTGAGGTCACTTCTAGGTACTTGCCCAGGTTTTGGGCTTAGACCCCTGCAGGCCATGTCTTTGAGTGATGTTGGGGATGTCACTGCTCCTGCTTACAGCCTCTGTTTTCCTTCTGTTTCTCCATGTCTCCTCACGGCCTTTGAGAGGCCAGATGGACATAGGAAGCTGTGAGATGTTTGTTCTCTTTGAATTCTGAGCTTGTCCACAGCTGGTTGGAGGGCACCCAGGGCACTCCTGCCCTCCCTCCTGAGGGCCCATTTGCAGGTCAGGCTCTGTGGCCTTGTCTCCAGGCAGGGCGGGAGGGGCTTTCCTTTGGGTAAGGGGGCGTGGCTGGGAGAGGCGGGAAACCTGGCCGTTGAGCTCCATCAGTGTCACCCTGGGCCCGTGTGCCTTGAGGAGATGGGGAGGCTGGTCTGGAAAAAGTTGTCCGTGCTTACCCGGAAGGCTTGCCTAGGGCTTTTGAGGAGAATAGGAGAGGTGAGCTGACTCACTGCAGGAAGCGATAGGTTAGACACCGAGAACTGATTGCCTGAATATGGCTGCAGGATCCCCAGCTGGGGACACGCAGCCTGTTCACAGCTCAGAGGTTTGGGGGGCCTCTGCCCCGGGACTGCCGTGGTGCACTGTTGGGTGTTCCTCACGAGGAAGGGCAGCGGCGCCCTCTAGTGCTCTCAGGTGGCACTGATGCCCCGTGGAGAGACCCGAAGCAGTATGTGTTAGACGCACAGTATCCAGAAAAAAGCTGCTGCCATTGGAGAAGGCAGTGGCTGGAGGAGGGGGAATAAGGGCATGAGGGCTGAGAAGATAGTCCTCCTGCTCTTCCTGACCTGCCCCCCACCCCGCCCGGTCCTGTGGCTGTTACACGAGGCCCCTACCAGTGTGTGTGTCCGGTGGAGGGGAGAATTGGTAACGGACACCAAGCCCCATGGGGCCACTGGACACGTCCCCACTCACCAGCCCTGCAGTGAGCCGTTCATTTTGAGCTGCAGTGAAGGCTACTTAGTGTGTGTTTAGGGTCACCACGACCATGGGCGCTACCCTGCCAGGTCCAGAGCAGTTTGTTTTTGTGTCTGTTCCTCCCTTTCTGATCCTTTTAGAGCGTCCGCTTCCCAAGGGCAGACCACTCTGTCCCCTGCCCCTCCTCCATCACAACGGGCAGCTACAAACGTTGTTTTAATCGGGGGAAAGTGTGAAATTACACAGATGCAAGTGTACTGTGGCCTTTCTCGATCTCCGCCTGTGCTCCAGCCCCTCAGCAGGGGTGGTGGACAAAGTCCCCGGAGTGTGCAGTGGGAGAGCTCGCATTCTCGCGGAGTAAATGAGTGACTATGCTGTGTGCCCAGTGACTTAGAGTTAGTGTGGCCATCCGCCCTGTTTGTGCCTCTTTTCCTGGCGTAGTTAATAGTGTCTCTTTACCATAGTTAAAAAGTTCCATTTTGGAAGATAAATTATGTGGTTCCCTACTTACAGCTCACAAGGCCTCACTATGTCACCTCATTGTGCCCAGATGATGGGAGAGGATATGTCCAGTCTCCCGGACACGTTCCTGACCATTGGGCACATCTCAGGCAGGTGGCAGGAGAGCATGCCTCAGGAGAGGTGGCTGCAGGGCCTGTTGGCTGGGGGTGGTTACACCTCAAAGGCTGGCTTCAGCCTTTTGGGCAGCTGCCCAGAGGTGAGCCTTTGCAGATCTACGGTCATCTCTGTGGTCAAGGTGTGGAAATAAAAAGACACAGTGCATCTCAGCCTAAGGAAGAGCTGTCCACCAGCTACAGAGGTGGCCCGTGGGAGAGCGAGTTGCCAGTTCCAGGGCTTAAGAAGAGGGGGGGCTGTTGGAGAGAACAGGCGATTCCTCTGTTAAATGGCAGGTTTAACCAGTTGTTCGAAGGTTTCTGCAGGCCCTAAAGTTTTATTTCCATAGCTTGAGAGGGCAGAGCCATCTGGATTTCTGATTTCCTTCCCTAATTTTTGATCTTAGAAGACGAATCAGCATAAGTTGAAGCCCCCACTGCTTGACGGGGGCACGGCACTGTGCTAGCCTGGCTCGGTGGGTTCTGGGACGCGGGTGTTTATGTCTGTCTTCAGAGCATAACCTGCAAAGCTCAGCACACATGGGCACGTGTCTCTGATCTGCCAGGTGGAATGGTAGGGAGGGGATGTTCTAAGGTGAGAACCTTCAGAATGGGCATCTCATGGATCAAGGGGAGGGGGGCTGGGGGAGGGGTTTGTTGCTGGGTAGGAGGGATGGATGGATGTTCTCAGAGGGAGCCTGTCCAGCTCTGGGGAGCCTGCTGGGCCTGCACCTGGAGTCCTTTACTCCAGGGAGAGCTGCTTGCCGGTTCCATACCAACGGGTTTGTGTGCACCTCTGGGGAGCCAGGGGGGTTGCCAGCCTAGGCTGGGGCTCCAGCCTACTTCCCTGCTGCTCTGCTGCCCTGTAGTTCCGACTGCCAACCCAAACTGCAAGGGTGAGCGGGGCCAGCCGGGGCTGAGCGTGGTGCTGTTTAATGTTGATGGAGCCCTCTTTCCTCAGGCCCCTATGCCACTTGTCATAGGAGACTGGGGAAAGAGGTGGCTCAGAGTACCCCGCCCTGTTCCTTGGGGCTGAGACAGGGGTGGCTATATCTGGTATGGGTGCTTCAATGGAGGGGGTATCTTGATCCACGTAGTGGTGGTACATTACTTTCCTCAATCCCCAAGGTAGGCACGTGTGCCTTGGCCCTGGGCCTCCCTGAAATGAGGGGAGAAGGGATGTTTGTAGAGGTTGGGACTCCAGGCCCAGGAGTAACCATAGAGGCAGGGTGGTACAGGGAAGCCTCTCCCTTCATCTCTAGGTGGTAGCATGAGACTGAGAACCCGTCCTGAATGGGGACTTACCGTGGTGCAAATACAGGGTCAGTGGAGTCTCTGGAAGCTGGATTCTTAAGAGAAGCCCAGGGATGGGGACCTGGGCTCCCAGACTTGCAGACTGTTGGGAAGCCCACCTTTGCTCCTGGTTGAGCCAACTCCTTCCCGTCCCCTGCCCACAGTGTTTGTGGACAGGCCCTTACCTCTGCCCACTCTGTGTGGGGCCTGCTCTTTCTGGAGTCCTGGTTCTCGGAAGAATCCTGGTAAGCTCCAGACTCCTTGGCCTCTTTTCCCTAAATGCCCCTCTAGTCTAACCTGTAGCCCTTAGGACTTCTGGCAGCTTGTGGCCCGTCCCCAGGACTTCCCCGTGGAAGGCAGCAGCTTGAGGAGAAGACGGATGTGTAGAAGTTCCCATGATTATCCACTTGGGCAGGGATTAAGGATTGGGGTCTTGGGGCTTAGAGTGGGGCCTGGGAGATGGGGCTCAGTAGGTGAGGCCACAGGAGTCTGGATCTGACTTGGGGTCAGCTGCAAGGCAGCGGCAAACCACAGTCCCACTGGGTTTGGGGTGCTGGGTCCTGCACTGTCTTTCTGGGTCTGTCTGTGTCCTGGGAGTATCCTGGGGAAACTGAGAGCTCTAGTTTCAGAGTCTGCCCCTGCCCACACCCCTAAAGTCCACTGCACACTGTAGACAAGATGCACGTACAGAGGATGCCCCCTCTCAGAGAGGAGGGGACATGTGCAGGCCAGAAAATGCTCTCCAGGATTTTGGGGCATGTAGGCTCATTTCCATGGGATAGATTTTCCAGGGGAGCCAGGGATCTGTGCAGGGGAGGACCCAGGAGGCTCCTGGCGACTCCCAGTCAGCTGCTTTCCAGGCTGGCCTGTGGGTGCTGGGGTACAGAGCACGGCTGCCCGATGCTGGTCCCTGTGGACGCCTGACAGCACATGTCCTCGGCAGTGCCTTGCTGTCCTCCTTGGACAGGTATGTGCTGATACCTTGTCATGCCTGACAGCAGCCCATCTTCACCTCCTGTTTCTGTGAGGGGCTGGCAAAGCCAGTCATGCCTCTGATAGTGCTGGCTTTGTCCAGCCAGGTACCAGGCTGGCCTTTCTCTGGCCTCTCCCCCTCCAAGCCAGTCCTGAAGGGATGTGAGGCACGTTCTGATTGGCTCTCCAGGCATAATTCTGGTGCTGAGTGGCTTCTTCAGCATGGGGTAGTGGAAAGAACACTTGGTTTAGGTTGGGGCCCTGCCTGTAAAATGGGATTATTGCTTCCCAGGGTTGGTGTGAGGCTTCAATGAACTCCACCCAGCATCTTCCTCCTTGGGTGGTGCCTAATGAATGTTACATGTTGGGTTTTCCCTCTGTCCGCTGGCCTACACACGTGCCTGAACCCAGCCTGGGCGGCATGTGGCACCTCGTCTAGAGGCAGGTGGGGGACAGGGGGCATGGTATTCAGCAGGGGTTTCCAGTCTTGGCATTAACCAGGAGGCTCACGGTTTTGTCTCCCTCCACAGCCTGGACGTGTCTCCTCAGGTAGAACCTGACCCAGCTGCTCTTCCTCACCACCTCCCCTGCTCCCCCTGTGCTCCGGCCCCCCCCACTCCTGCTCCCACCGCTGCTCCCATGCTAAGCACTAACCTTTTTGCAGCCGCCTCCCCCGCTGCAGCTGCCGCCACCGCTGCCCTTGAAGCCACCCCACCTGGATTCTTGGGTCTCACCAATCCGTTCCTCACCTCCTTGCAGAGCAACCCTTTCTTCGAGGAGCTCCTAGCCGACAAAGCACTAAACTTTCCTTCACCTGCTCCCTCTCTCCCCAGGGCCTCGAGGGCCGGTCCCACCCCCCTGGCCTCCCCTGGGAAAGCCCTGCCTGAGTGGGAAGACACCTTCAACGTCTTTGCTGCCAGCAGGCTGTGTCCAGAGGCCAGGAGTGAGATCCTGGCCCCTGCAGGAGTGGGGCTGCAAGACCCAGGCCCTGGGGCCATGACAGTGAAGGCAGCTGAGCCCCCGGGGGGCCCTGGGGGAGGAGGAAGAGGTGGGAGCAGCGAGGGGCTGGAGCCCAGGGCTCCTCTGGACTTGGGACTGGACCACCAGAGTTTGAGTGCTGCCGCCCCGGGGCCCCTGGGGTCTGTAGAGGCCGGCCAGCCCTCCATGTCAGCCTTGCACCCGCGAGCCTCAGACTCAGACGCAGACAGGGAGCCGACGGCCCCAGGAGGGGGAGCAGGGCAGAGTCCAGCAGACAGTTCATCTCTGTTTAGCTCCCCGGAAGTGATCAGTGTGTGGGAGAGGCTGCCAGGCCCAGACGACGCCCCTGAGGGCCAGCGTGAGGAGGCTTCCAGAGGCAAAAGGCAGCTTTTGCAGGAGCTCAACACGATCGACGATTCCTGGCCTTGGGATGTGGTCACCCTTTCTCCTGGGGCTGAGACGTCCTCACCACTCCTACGGGGAGAGTCCGACGAACTGCCTCCCCCCGCTGTGAAGCCAGAGTCACCAGAGCCTGTGAGCCCCAAGGGGACCCAGGGGCTCCCCCAACTGGAGCTGGAGCCAGAGCCCAAACCTGAGTGGATGCTGGACAAGGGGCTGCCGCCCAGCACGCTGCCTCCCAAGCCGCCCCGCCTCTTCATACCCGCAGCTTACCAGGAGGAGGAGGAGGCTACAGGGGGGCTGAGTGGCAGGGGGGCAGAGACAGGAGAAGGCGACGCATTCCCAAGTGAGCTGGCTGCTGGTTCCCAGGAGGCCAAGGAGGACGGCCAGAAGCCAGGGTCCGAGTCTGACAGCTGTTCTTCGGGAACCCTGCTGGGTGAGCCAAGCCTGGAGGAGCCAGCGGAGGACGCCAGCCCTCCTGTGTCTTTATCTCTGCCCACCAGCTACCCTGAGGGTTCTGCCCCCATGCCCTCTCACTCAAAGAGCCTGGCTCTTCAGAGCCAGCAGACCTGGGGGGCTCTGGAGAGAGGACAAGGCCCCGAGGCTCCTGAGGCCCAGAGCCGGGAACCAGCAGGAGAGGGGCTTGGACCCCGGCCGGGCAGCTCCCCCCAGCCTGATTTGTGGGCTTTGGAGGAGGATGCCTTAAACCCTTTCTTGTCTCAGGAGAGCCGAGATCCCCCCAGCCTCCCATCCACATCCCCTCCCGAGTCCAGGGAATCATCCATCCACTCTGGACCGGAAGAGCTGCCCACACCCCCGGAGCCCACCTTTCCACCGCCCCCTCTCCCGCCCTGGGCCAGCCACTGCCACGGGGGGCCCAGTTCTCCGTGCTCTCCTTTGCCTGGAGCCTGGCCCCTGACCTCTTCCTCCCTGTCCCCCGGGGAGCCAGCCTCCCCCCCTGGGGGCTCCCCTGCCCCACTTGGGGAGGACCACGCCGCAGTCACCCCAGCCTCCCCGCTTGCGCTTCTGCCCTTGGAGACACGACCAGCTGAGGAACCACAGCCCAGTGACAGGTGAGCGGCCACCCGACAGCAGTCTCCAGGAGGAAAGGGGTGAAGGGGGCTGTCCCTCCTGGGCGAGGGCTTGTTCACCCAGGCAGGACCAGGCGGGCTTTGAAGACATTCGTCTTCTGTGGTGCCGGCTCTGAAACTGCCTCCGTTTTGGACCTTGGACCTGCAGGTGCCCCCACAAGCCAGGACTCTGGGGATGACAACACTGATGAAATGCAGGGGGTGAGGAGTGGGTTGGGGAGGTATTGCAGATGGGCAGGGAAAGGGAGAGGAGAGCTAGGGCCCTCAGCAACTAGGGGCTGGGGGGGGGGGGCAGTGTAGCTTGTCAGATGCCCCGCCTCTCCCGTCCTCTGCCCCAGGCCCCAGGGTGAGAGGCTGTGGAAGGCAGAGAGCCAGAGGACAGGACGGGCTGGTGCTGAGGTCAGAGAGGAAAGTGGAGCACCATTGAGGAGGAAAAGAAAAAGAAATGCGTCCCACATATGTGACCCTCAGAAGAAAGGGTCTCTAGCCTCATCAGTGCTTCACTGGTTTGTGGTGGTGCCTTCAGGGTGGCCCCAGGCGCTTAGGACCGTGCTGAGTTGACAGTGGTGGCCTGTGTGACTGGCCGTTGTGGCATTGGTCTGTTTTGGAAGAATTATGAGGCTGTGACCTCACCGGGTGGCTAACGAGGAGTGCCCAGGTCACTGGGGGTGACTGGGTGTGATTTAGCAGGGGCAGCAAAGTCTAGAGGCCTTAAAAAAAAAAAAGCCAAAACCGGTTTGGCTCAGTGGATAGAGCGTCAGCCTGTGGACTGAAGGGTCCCGGGTTCGATTCCGGTCAAGGGCATGTATCTTGGTTGCGGGCACACCCCCAGTGGGGGGTGTGCAGGAGGCGGCTGATGGATGTTTCTCTCTCATCGATGTTTCTAACTCTCCCTTCCTCTCTGTAAAAAATCAAGAAAATATATTTTTAAAAAAAGTGTAGAGGCCTGCCAGCGCTCTAGGAGGCCTGAGGGGAGCAGCGAGGGGAGCAGAGGTGCTGCTGCCTCTGGTGAGCAGGGAAGGGAGGCGTTTGGGGAGCAGGGCCAGCTCCAGCACCGGCCTCTGGGAGGCCCAGCCCTGGCTCCTGCATTCAGTCCTCCCAGTTCACTGAGCATCCAGTGTGTCAGACACTTGACAGGGATGGAAGATGCTGTCCCTGCTGTGTTGCCAAGAGTTCCAACCCAGTGGGGAAGATGGGAGTGAAGCATGAAGGGAAGGCCCAGGGGCCATGCTGGTCTGTGAGAAGCGGTGGGAAGCAGACCGGCTGCCTGCCTGCGGCTGCAGTGGTAGGTGGTGAGGCCATTGCCAGAGGGGTGGGAGAGGAGGCGGTACAGTGTCCCGGTGCCCTCAGCTGGCCCAGTATCCCGGCAGCACTTCCAGGTACACTCACCACTTTTTACCAGTCTTATTCTCTTCAGAGTTGGCTTCCTGTCTGTACTTGGCATGTTCCTTACATCATGGGCCAAACAGAACTGTCCCCATTTCTCAGATGGGGACATAGAGTCCATAAGAGCTTCAGGGTCCAAGGTCCCTCAGGTGCAGGGGGGCAATCAGACGCAGAGCCCAGGACTCCTGGCCCCCATTCAGGGTGTTTGCCTGCCTCACCGGTATTCCTCCCTGCCCCTGGCACAGCCCATAGGTGGCAGTAGAGCTGCCTCTGCACCCCTTCCCTAATGCAGACGCCTAGGTGGGAAGGACAGATGGCATGTTCTGTTCCCTGCTGCCTGCCCCTGCCGGGCTTTCTGCCTCTTCCCGGGTTGTGGGCCTCCCTGCATGTGGGTGAGCCCCTCTGCAGTGGATTTCAGGCCGTGGCCCAAGCCATTTGCCTCCTGCTCTCTAACGGTTCGAATCCTCTGTGAAGTAGCGTAAAGAGGTCCTCTAGGGGTAGGTTAATTGGATTAGGGGCCCGATGCTTGCAATTTGGGTAACTCACGGGTACGGGGTGCTGGGGGCCCAGAGGAGGGCCAGCTTAGCCTGGGGGAAGCAGGAAGGTTTCCTGGAGGAAGTGGCCTTGCTCAACTTTGCAACCTGAGTAGGAGTTAGCAGGCCCACAGGCCAAGGGGCAGCATTCCAGACAGGGAACAGCTTTTGTAAGAGCCCAGAGGTGAGGGAGGGCCTGTGTCCTGGCTGGAGTGCATGGAGGGCCGGGAGGGAAGGCCAGGGGCCTGTTGTGTTAGAGACTGTTTTCTGACCCTGGGAGGGAGGGAGGCTAAAATCATGAGCCCACAGCACAGTGGAGGAGCGGTTGGAGGTGGGCAGGACTCCCCAGCAGGGGAGGTGGGGGACGGGAAGGGGGGGCTGACTTAGCAGCTGTGGCCAGAGGAGGAAGGTTTAGCGAGTCCTGGCCTGGCGAGGAGGGGGTGGTTTGAGAGAAGGTAGCAGGGCTTAATGTTTGTTACGGCTAAAGCCACAGCGGGGGATTCAGAGGAGTTCCCAGAGCCATGGGAGGCTGATGGTGCCACTCACCACTGGGGAGCCCAGGAAAGGGCAGGCGTGGCGGGGAGGGTGGCATGCCTGGGGTGGACCCCACATGGATAAGCCAGCCCGGAACTGTCTGCGTGGGTCTAGAACTCAGCCGAGGTCTAGGCTGGAGACGGCTGTGAGGAGTGGAGGGGAGAGAACCCCCGGCAGACTCGCATTTAAGACCGAGAAGTTGGAAAAGCAGAGAAGGGCATGGGGGAAGAAAACGAGGGAGGAGAGCAGCCCAAGGAAGGAGTGGTCCAAGAGTCGACGCCACAGAGAGGTCAGGAAGGAGAGAAGCGGGTTCTCAGCAGGAACGTTGGTGATGGGCCGGTGGGGCAGGCGTCCTGTTCTCTGGGTTGAGGAGTCAGTGAAGGTCAGACTTAGAGACGGAACGTAGTCTACAAGCTCTGGAGAGGCTGGGTGAGGAGGAAGAGGTGGGGTGACTGCGGGTGGTAGCCTGGCAAACACAAACCGGTGTAAATGCTGAGGGGAAGCACCAATGGAGGGACATGGGCAGCCCAGTGTCCCGGTTTGCCCAGCTCTTTCCTGGTTTTAGCACGGCCAGTCCCACCGCCTGGGGATCCCCATAGTCCTGAGAAAACGGGGAACCTGGGAGGGCTGGCCACACTCCTCTCCCCCAACCAGAGAAATGTTACAATACAGAAGAGGATGGAGGGAAGATGGGTGGAGGGGGCAGCCCTGGCAGACTGGGTACGGGCGCAGAGAAGTCTGAGAGGCCTCTGCTCTCCTGGTGAAGGGGCAGGGCCACCTGAGGCAGTGAAATGGGGAGGGGCAGGTGGTCGGGTGCTGAGGAATGTTGGACACAGCTGCCCTGAGGCCTTGCTGTGTAGGGGCAGCCACCACAGGAAGCAGTGGTGGGTCTCTGTCCAGCAGAACTGTGGCCCTGCCTTCTCCTCCCCATAATGCATCTCTGTCTGTCTCCACAGTCCTCACCCTGTGAAGCCGCTCAGTGCTGCCCCTGCGGAGGGCAGCCCCGACAGGAAGCAGCCCCGCTCCAGTCTGAGCACAGCCCTGAGCAGTGGGCTGGAGAAGCTCAAGACAGTCACGTCTGGCAGCGTTCAGCCTGTGGCTCCGGCCTCCCAGGTTGGCCAGACTGTGGACACCAAGAGGCTGAAGGTGAGGCCTGGCAGGATGCCATGGGCGATCAGATCAGACGTGCGGTGCTGGGGAGAGAGGAATTCAGAAACAGGGTGCTGGGCAGGGTGGAGCGAGGAGCAGGCCTGGCCTCCCGTGCCAGAGCCCTGAAGCCAGTTAGGCCGTTTCTGGCATTGGCGACAGAGGCAGCTCCGGGGCCTGTGGTGGTGTAACTGGGGTGTCGGTGGCCAGCCAGGCAGGTAGGCCTGAGGGTGCCCTGCTCACTCTCATTCCATCTGACCTCAGGATTCTGGTGCACTAGACCAGTCTGCCAAGTACTACCACCTGACCCACGACGAGCTCATCGGCCTGCTCCTGCAGCGCGAGCGGGAGCTGAGCCAGCGGGACGAGCATGTGCAGGAGCTGGAGAGCTACATTGACCGGCTGCTGGTGCGGATCATGGAGACCTCACCCACACTGCTGCAGATCCCCCCTGACCCCCCAAAGTAGCCCTCTTCACCCTCACCCCCCTGGAGGGCTGGCGTGGACCCATTGCCCAAGCAGGGCTCACCTCCTCCCTCCTCCTGCTGAACTCACTCCCCTGGGCAGGCGCAGTCTGTCCTCGGTTGTCACCCTTTGCTCCCCCTCCCTCCTGCCTCAACTGGGGCTGCTGGAAGGAGGGCCTTTGGACTCCGGTTAGAGGTGGGTCTCACCCACCTGCCTATTTTCATACCCCTTAGCTTTGAGGGTTCCAGAAATTAGAACAAAGAATTTAGCCCTCAAGACAGAGCAGGGGTGAGCTGCAATTTGATGCGGTATCTGGGACATACTTTATTACCCCACAGGGATGGTCAGCCATTTCTCCCACAGCTAAACCCTTTTCTTCTCATCTTCCTCCAGCCCCTGGAGGGCTCCTAGTATTACTAGGGCTTTGGCAGGGACCAAGCTGCCCATTGGTCTGTGAGTTATGGGCAACCAGGGCACCTGCTCTTTAGCCTCACGTCAGTTCCCCGAGAACAAGGAGCCTGTATGGTCTAGTGCAGCGGTCGCCAACCTTTCGGACCTCACGGACCACCAGGGGTCCGTGGTCCACCGGTTGGCGACCGCTGGTCCAGTGTCCTGTCTGCTGTGTCCTGAGTCTGTGTGTCTCCAGCTGTTTGAGGAGCGGATGTGGTGTGGATAGAAGGAGATGATGTGCATTCTCCAGGCTACTCCCTGCCCTCCTCTTCGACCTGTCCATGAGTGTCATGTGTGAATGTGTGGAGAGCCCCGGGCAGATGTGGAGAGACCACCTCCAAGGTGTGGGCTCCTCCAGGCCTTGGGGCTTTGGGCTGTTTGTTTGGGGATCAAGCCTCTATCCCTATTCTTGTTGCCTGTCCAGATGCCAAAACTGTGCTGCTACAGGATTTGAACTTTTGGAAACTGATTAAAACGTGCCTTTTGCGGGTGGGGTCAGGGGCCTCTGGATGTAGACCCCGCCCTCTGTTTGGCGCCCCTCTCCTTCACTGTTGAGCGCAAGGGACTGGATCTGGCAGGATGCTAGGAACGGAAATGGAGGGGGCAGCCCTGTTGCTGCTCTGCCCTCCCCTGGAGTTAATTTCAGTGAAGAGTCCGGCCAACCTGCTGCTGCTCCCTTTACCTATCTGCTGGCTTCTCTTACTCCCTCAACACCAATTGAGGGGGATCCTGGGGGAAAAACTACATTGTGGAAGTGGGAGGTCCACTCTGCCTATACTTAGGAAAAAGCCTTCCCATCTATCCTCTACCTGTTGACCCAGCCTGCCCCTTCCCCCTAGCCTTGACTGGCTTGGCTGCAGTGCACTTTGAATGAAGTATCTGTCCTTTGGCCCAGCCCTGGTTTTCTTGCAGAAAACAACGGGCTTCCCCATGGCATCTGCAGGGGACCTTTGGTGGCTTGGGGCACCCTGCCTTAGCCAAGTTTTGGGGTGAGGAGGTGCTGAAAGAGGCTAGTTTTGACCCAATGAGGAGGTAAGGGCTCCCCGGGGATCGCCTCATTTTCTTGAGCTGGCCTGTGGGGTCACTCTTGGGATCACCCAGAAAGCCTCGGAAGGAGATTGGCTCAATGGGGGATGTCTTCTGCCAGGACAAAGCAGAGGAGCCCCACATATGGGGGAAGCCCCTTAACATTGTCTACCTTAAAGACACTCATCAAGGCTGAGGAAGGTGTCCACAGGTACCTAGGACTTTGGTCCTGCTTTTAGGGGGGTCATTGGAGGTTGGATAGGTATCTCTTCTGGGGGAAAAGGGTCACTGCTCTACTAGGTATCCCAGCCCTGAGGCTGACCTTCCACTCATCTTTGATTGTGAACTTCCAGAATGCCCAGGCCAGGGATGTCTCTGGAAGTTTGGAGTTGAAGCCCAGGTTCTTGCCGGATGTTTCTGCTCCTGGCCATGAGTTGGAAGAGAGCTGCAGGTGGGGTGGGCAGCGAGCTGGCACAGTTCTGCTTTGCCGTTTGTCTTCCTAGTTGTAACTCCTGTTTATAAAGACCTTGCTCTTCATGTTTCGAGCACTTTATGAAGAATAAAAAGTTCACAGACTGCAAGTGGCTCTGTTGTGTTCCTGGTTTGATGAGCACGTGAAGCAGGCTTCCTAGGGAAGGCAGGTCACTGTCCTAACATCAGGGCAGCAGCACAGCATTGCCCAGCGGCCTGGACTCAGTCTTCTCATTCCCAGGATACATTTATTGAATACTTTGGGGAATCTTATATAATCCTATATAATAAAAGGCTAATATGCAAATAGACCAAATGGCGGAACAACCGAACAACTGGTCACTATGATGTGTGCTGACCACCAGGGTGTGTGTGCAGAACATGGCAGGCATCAGCCGTGGTGGGATGGTGGAACAGGTGAGTGGGGCCTCCAGACCAAGGTGGGGTGCCAGTCACTGTCATAGGGTGAGCCTTTGGTGGTTACTGAAAATTCTTTGCTCCCGCATGCCGCAGTCCCGCCTGGTGCTCGCACCTGCTGCTGGAGCCGGAGTCACCGCTCACACCCACTGTGGGTGCCCAGTGCCGGCCGCGATCACCCCTCAGGGCTTCTCCACCTCCCCCTGCTCCTGAGGGGGAGATTGGGGACAGCAGCCGCCGCTCCCACCCGCTGACTGCACTGGCCCTGCTTGCACCTGCTGCTGGTACTGGTCCCAATCGCTCTGTGCCTTCAGTGGGTGCGAGTGGGGCCAGTGCCGTCAGTGCGTGGGAGCGGCCGTCAGACGGGAAGCGGGGGGGGGGGGGGGCGCAGTGGGAGGGGCTGAGGTCTGCCCCTGTGCCTACTGCAGCCTCGCAGCCCACAGTTCCTTTCAAGGTGCACAAATTCGTGCACTGGGCCCCTAGTACAGAGGATAAAAGACTTGATTGCTATTCTCAAACCATTTAGCCTTGTAGGGAAAGGTAAGCTACAAATCCAAGATACAAATGGTTCTTCAGGGCTAGCGGGAATTTCTCTCCAGCTTTCAGGAACATCTGTTTCTTATGGTTCAGCTGTTGGAGGATGAACTGACAGTTATGGACCATACATTGCTAAGAAACACATGGGAAGGCATGAGCCAACCCTGCACCTCACCACAAGACTAAGGAGATCCAAAGTGGGGTTCCCTAGGGTCAAACTAAATATTTCTACTGTACTCTTGTGTGAAACAGGCAGCTCCCCCTCTCCCCCTTGTGTTCATTATCGTTGCTGGTGCCTTGCTTTACCATGGGCAGTACTCCCCCTCCCTAAAGTCCTTGTAACCCCACTGAACCTTACTCCCCACTCCCAGTTCTCTTCCTGCCTAGGAATTAGCCCCAGGAGGGATCTTCCTTGGCAAAAGGAAGTGGAGGCTGCTAAGGCTCCCAAGACCTCCTGTGCATTTAACTCAGCCAACAACTATAGGGCGCTCCCCAAAAATGTATACACACTTTGTATATTAATTCCAATGGGTTAAATCGTAAAAGAAACATTGAGCTGTCAGCTTTTAGTAGTGTATGCATTTTGGGGGACACCCTGTATTTGAGTCCCTACTGTGAGCTCTCCAATGTCTGGCACCGTGGACTTAGCAGTGAATTAAGAAGTCACAACTTCTGCCCTGTGGACTTCACAGTAGGAAAGACAAGACACTCAAAACAAATAAATGCAAGGGCTGCGAAAGAGAAGCGTTGGGTTATAGTGGGTTTTGTAGAAGTAGGGACATAGATTGGGAAACACACTACTTACACTGCGGCCATAAAGAGAGCCAGCATCAGGCGAAGATAAAAAGTTAATAGTTTTCTAGGTGCAGAATGTTCCAGGGTCGGGCGGGGAGCACGCAGCATGCCCCAGGAACCGACTGGCAGGGTAGCTACAAAGCACAAGGCAGGAGGCAGGGTGGGGCAGAACTGCAGGAATATTCCGCAGTGCAACTCCTGCAGAAAGCCTTCGGAGAATAACCCTAATCCGCCTCGAGTCCTGGCCCGTCAGGTCCGGGGTCCCATGCGCTCCAGGAGTGACGCCCATCCCAGCAACTCAAACTTCTAGGGGCAGGGAACAGGGAGGGGTCGCTCCGCGGTCCCCTTGGTGGGGACTTTAGCCACGCACACTCGCAGGGTCTGCAAACTGGCAGCGGGAACCCAATTCCGGTCTGCGTTGGTGCAACTCCGCAATCTAGGGTTGTTGGGCGTCTGGGCAAGAAAAACTACACTCCCCACAACACTCTGCGCCTCCGACTCGCTGCGGTTGCTCATGGCCAATCCGGGGAGGTAGCTGTGGCGGGGGCCGAGGAGGGACATTTTAAAAGGGCCGGGATTGCGGGCGTCAGTGGCCATGGCGGATACAGCGACCACAGCATCGGCGGCAGCGGCCAGTGCCGCTAGCGCCGCGACCGATGCACCTCCTTTCCAGCTGGGCAAACCCCGCTTCCAGCAGGTGAGGACCGGGCTGTGGTCTGAGGGTCAGCGGGTGGCACAGGGAGGGTGAGCGAAGTCCTCTCCCAAATCCCCTTTAGCCCTAGGGTCTCGGACCCGCGGCCACCCCGGAGCCTGCAGCTACTGGATGGGGACCTCGGCCAAAGCCACTCCTTTTCCATTGGTCAGCGGGGTGAGCGAGGACCCCCACCTCGGCTCCCCATTGGCCATCGGCGCCGTCGCTCTGCGGCTGCTCGCGCCCTCCTGCCTTTCCCCGCGGAGGCGCTCTGTGATTGGCCGCTGCGGCCGGGGATGTGGGCACCGGGTCCGAGCGGCTGCTGCAGGGTCGCCTTGGGTTAGGCAGCTGCCCACTCTGGGCGGAAAGTTCGAGTGGGGCCTGGAGGAGAAGTTGCCTTGGCCGAGATGCCTTCTGCCCCTTTCCCCGGGTGGGGACTGACCGCCTTTCCGAGCTTCTGGAGGCGCCCCCGGCAGCGTCCGTGTCCCGGTCACGCTCCCAGCCCTGCACCCCAAACGGGTCCGCCGTGCGCAACGGGCCAGGGCCACGAGCCGAAGGGTCCCCTCCGGCCGGCGATTCGCTGACGTGGCGAGCTGGCCGGCCGGTGCCCTGCGGCGGGTGGAGCGAGGGCTGGCGGGGAGAGCTGGGTGCGGGGGAAACGCTGTGTCATCTCCGGGGCAGGCGGCCGCCGGGGCCGGAGGGTCCAGTCCCGGGAACAGGCACCGGCCTCCTCCGCTGCCCCCTCGGCGAAGGGTCTGGGCACCTGAGCCCAGCGCCGCCGAGCGCTTGGCTCTGTCCGTCCTGCTCGGACCCGTCACCGGGGTCCTATCCTTACGCGACCCCCAGTGGGGCGTCGCTAACTCGTCCTCGGCCACGGAGACAGGGATCGAACCCGCAGCCTGGACGAGGCCGGGGCTAGAGGCTGGGAGGGGCCATCCCCACGCCGCGGGCCGCCGCGTACGCGGGAGCCCCAGCCTACGCTTGGGCCCCGGCTGCCTGCAACGCGGAGGAAATGAACTTTGTTAGGAAAAGGGCAAAAGACTTGGCTGAAGGGAGAGCCTAGGGTGGGGTGGGGGCAGCGGAGGCGGACAGAAAGAAGTTTGCAGGAAGAAAGGAAATGTGCAAAGGTCGGTTTTCTATTTTATTTATTTTGGTGGTGGTGGTGGTGGTGGTGGAGAAACGGGTTCTTGCAAGGTGGTGCACTGAGCCTCGCGGATAACTAGGGAGCTGTGTCCGTCAGCTTTCTGAGAAAATGTCCACACTGTTTTAAAAAACAGGACTTTAATCGCTTTAAAAAAGAAATCATCACAGCACGTAGGTGTCTGAGGTGGGACTGTGTTCCTGCCAGTGTAGGGTGCCACTCCGGGAGAGACTGTCAGGGGTGCCCCGGCCTGAATTTGAGTGATCCCTCATTGGCTCTCCCCCTTTCCCGGCCCTAGGCATTGGTCAAGGCTTAGCCAGGCCCACCTCCTGTGACATGCCCGCCCCGCCCCCCAGCAGCCGCCCCCACCCCCCACCAGGGTACGACTCCTTTCTGCCCACCTCCTTGGCCACCCCAAGTGGGATCCTTATAAGTCAGCCTGCCCTACGGCCCTCTGATACTCTGATTACTTGGTCTCCTTCACTCCTGTGTGCACTTTTTGAGGGAAAGGGCTGATCTTTGCCCTTCCGTTGTCTCCACCCTAACCCCGAGGTGGGGCTAGACACAGAGTGATGTGCGGGATAAAGATCTGGGCGATGGTTTTTCTCTGGGACTTGTTCTGGGACATTCAGTCACACAACAGACACTTATCAAGACCGTCCAAGGACTGAGCCCTTGGCTGTGATCCCTGCTGGAGCCCTCAGTGCACGTTTGAATCTCCTCTGTTCCGGCAGCCATTGCTAGTATCTCCCTGGCAAGCCTCTGGAAGGCAGTCACAGTGTTTGCTTTTGAAGGGCTCCTCCTCCAGCACAGGAACCTGCCTCAAGCGCAGCGCCTGTGAGCCCTGCATGTGAAAGAGCGCCTTCCTCCGCAGACCTGTTCCCTACCACACTGCTCCCCGCTGTGCAGGCAGCTCACCCCGCCACCCAAATGACTCCTACGAAACCTGGGAGTCGCCTGTGTACTAGTACTTCCCTTCCTCGCCCTCACTTTCTAAATACAACCCGAGGTCCAGTGTTCTCTCTTAAACAGCTCTCAAATCCACGGGTCTCCACCGCCCGAACCCTGGGCCAGGCCCCAGCATCCATCTCCGGAGCCACCGTGGGAGCCTCCTAACAGGTCTCGCTGCTTCCACTTTCAGCCCTGCTTTTCCTCATGGCAGAGTCCCAGTGCAGGTCTGATCAAGGGCTCCCCCCCCCCTCCGGCCCCCCGCCCACCCTCCCAAGCTCGAACACCCGCCAGTGGCTTCCTCTGCTTCTGAAATAAGGACCTCACTTTTGAAGGGGCCCCAAAGACCTGCATGACCCACAGCTGCTGAACTCTTCTTCCTCAAATTGAGCCCCCACCCACCCCTTCAAACACATCTTTTCACCATATTGGCTGCTTTCAGCACATGACTTTTTTTTGGGGGGGGGGGGAGGGGGACACATCAGTCCATTGCACTTCACATTTCCCTGATTGTCACATCATATTTTAAATAATCAGTTTGTTTGAATCAGGATCCCAGAAGGCCCGCACATTATATTTGACTGATATGTGCCTTCTGACCCATTATTTCTCTGCCCCTCCTTGTTTCCCGTGCTTATCTGTTGAGAAACTGAGTTGTTTGTCCTGTAGACTTTCCCACACTCTGAATGTGGCCGAAGGCATCTCTGTGGTGTTACTGAACATGTTCTGTTCCCTGTTGTTCCTTGTAATCTTGGAGGCCATGCTTTTAACCCCTGCCCCATATTGCCTAATGGGAGGGGGCCCCCCGAAAGGGAAGATGACAAGACAACACCTGGGAAGCTGTGTGGCCGACTGTGCTCCCTTCCCTCCTCCTCTCTGCTCATTTCCTCTCCCAAACCTGCTCTTTTCTGCACTTCCGGCCCATTTTGGGCAAGTTGGGGCCCCTGGACAGGAAACATGCTTTTTCCCATTTGTATTTCAGTGTATCCAGAAATAAGTGGGGTTTTTGTTTGTTTGCTTTTTAAAAAAACTTTCTTGTCCTTCAGAAGTCTCGCTTACCAGTGTCTGCTAAGATAACGGGGGTTAGGTGTGTGCTGTGGGTGTGCTGGGCTCTAAAATCAGCTGAGGCCTATGGTGGCAGAGCATGTGGGTTGCATGGGGCTCCCTCTGGGGTACGGGGAGCTTGCTGGGCAGGAAAACGCACTCTGCACTCCTGGGTGGGGAGGTTTGTGTGGGTTGAGGTCGGGGTCAAGGGGGAAGTTTCTCATGCAGTTTGCCTGAAGTAAGTTCTACAGTGAAATGGCTTGTAGGTAGTAATGTGTTGTAATAAGTTCTATCCTACAGACTTAGTGGCTGTTTCCTAGGGCTGGCCCTGGGCTGGTTGTGCTGTGGAAAGGGTCAATACCTTCTAGTCCAGTGGCTCTCAACCCCTGCTGCACATGGCTCACCTGATGCCTGGAGCACCCCCCCTCCCCCACCCCCGCCACACCACCCAGCCTCCACGTCACCTCAGCCAGTAGAATTTGAATCTCTGGGTGTTCAGCTGGGTTTTGGAATACCAGGTGATTCAGTGTGCAGCTTGGTCCAGGATTAGTGAGCTGGCCCAGTCTTTCTGCCTTTGAGCTATGGGTTCAGCAAGTATTTTATTCCTAAGCACAGTGATTTAGAGGGCTGGGTACAGGAGGGCTGGAGGTTCCTTCTCAGACCATTGCCCTCAGCTGCTGCTCCCAAGGCCCGCTCTCCCCCAGTGGCTGTGGGGGTGGGAAGGCCTTGTACTGCAGGCCCCAGGCCCTGCTGAGAATTAGCTGACTCACCTTTCTTGTGCAAGGAACTGGAAGGAATCACTTAGCTGATTCATTCTTCAGGTAAAGAAAAAGGGAAGGAAAAACATCCATCGACTCTCTGATTAAGGAAAGAGGGGGGCTGAATTCTAGAGCGGAGGGGAGCCATACATTTTAAACTATTGAGAAAATAACAATTAATTAGACTGTGAAAGTAGAAACCTTCTCTGCCATTCATCAGGCTGGGAGGACAGGCATTAAAACAGCTACAAAGAAACAGGGTTTCTCACAAGGACCCGCTGCATCTAAAAAGTGTCCCAACAACCTCCTCTTCCACACTCACTGAGAAATCACCTTCTCCAAGATCTCTGGGGTCTCTTATAAGGGCACTAATCCCACTCCTGAGGGCTGTGCCCTCAGATCTAACCGCCTCCCCAAGGCCCCACCTCTCATACCGTCATCTTGAGCATTAGGATTTAACCTATGAATATTGGGGGAGGGCTCAAATATTCAGTCTGTATTAAGAACCTCAGTATAGTTACTACATTAAGTAATTTAATATGGATAAAATACTTTCACTGATCTACGGCCTACATTTTTTGGTCAGTTGTCTCAGTAGTGTCCTTGAAAATATCATTCCCACCCCATTCCTGTCCAAGATTCAATCAAGAATCATGTGATACATTTAGTTGTCGCTTTAGTTTCCTGCAATGTGGGCTGTCCCTCAGTCCAAGCAGAGCGGTTTGTCTTTATGGCATTGTCATACTTGATGAATAAGGCCAGTCATTTTGTGGGATGTTCCTCAGTTTGGGTTTGTTTGATGCTTCTTCATGATTGGATTCAGTCCTTCCGGAATCCTGTGTGAGCGACATTGTGAACTTTCTCAAGGTATCACATCCGGAGGCTCACAGTGTCCATCTCCCCTTCCTTGGTCCTTTTAACGTGCCCCCATCATTTGGTGATGGGGTGAGGCGGGGGGTGGCGCTTCATTACTTTCCGGCGCAACAAAATGTACCAGTCTCGTCCGGTACCTTCCCTGCCCCAGCCCTGGAACCGGCTACTTCCCTGAGGAACCCTGATGCATTTTAGTGATAAACAGAATCTGTATGTCATTCTGCCTCTTTACTAGTCACTTACCATCCAACTGGCTCTACTTATTTCCCTGACTATTAATTGGAATCATCCTCTTTATACGCATTTCACACCATCATAAGCATTTTTCTTTTTATTATTTTTTAATATATTTTTATTGATTTCAGAGAGGAAGGAAGAGGGACAGAGAGATAAAAACCTCCACGAGGAGAGAGAATCATGGATCGGCTGCCTCCTGCAAGTCCCCCACTGGGGATCAAGCCCACAACCTGGGCATATGCCCTTGACAGGAATCGAACCCGGGACCTTTCAGTTTGCAGGCCGACGCTGTAGCCACTGAGCCAAATCGGCTAGGGCATAAGCATTTTTCTGTGCCATAAACGATCTCTTTTAAATGGCGGCATAGTGTTCAGTCGCCGTCCACCTTGACAGATCATGCCGCAGTGACGTCCTCAGCAGACGGTGGGCCTCTGACCGAACCTCTGGATGTCGGGCTGTTTCCTTAGACTCCGTTATCAGAGGTCATGTTGCCCGGACAACGGCGTGAGCACCGTGGTCCAGGCCCTTTGAGCTGTGGGAGTTAGAGAAGCAATGTTTCCGTGGGGAATGGCACGGAAGCTTGATCTGTGAAAGGCAGGAGGTGGGGAGGCCGCCCCAGGGCGGCGTGCGTGGTGAGCAGAGCTGGAGGCAGCGTGGGGCCTGGTTGTGCGGGGACTTCGAGGTGACCCGGGGCCTACCACAGGGTCTCGACAGGGAAGGGAAAGGAGCGGACGGACGTTGGCTGCCGGGTCTGGTTTCCTAGTGAGCAAGGGGGCGGCGTGTGGAGGCGTCTGTTCCCTCGCTACGCAGAGCGGAGGACGGTGCTTGGAGAGCTGTGGGCTCCGGGGAGCATCTGGGACAGAGCCTGGGAGTGTAGCGAGGCATGAACCCCCAGCATTTGCAGCTTCTCCCTTTGTCCCCTCGCTTGGCACCCTGTCTCCTCCCTTGCTTGGCTTTGCCCAGCTGGCTCCGTCCCTAGGCAGAGGGCCCAGCACCGGGGTTGCTGGGTTTCCTTTCATTGGGCTCTAATGCCTGTGGCCTGCTTTGCACAAAGCCCTTCTTCTCCACGGACCCTGCCCTGGGGCAAGACCGGAGGGAGTCGGGCGCTCGTCCTGGGCCTCACAGCAGCTCCAAGCCATGGGTGCAGGAGGGCCTCATGGCTGCACGCAGGGGGCTGAGGTGCTGGAGCTCTGCCTCTGGGGAACTTGACCTTGGAGAGGGACCTTCCCTCACTGGAGGGGTCCTTGCAAGGCTGGGAGGCTGTGGTGGTCAGGGAAGGCTGGGAGAGGGCGGGGACCAGGTCCGACTTCCAGCCCCTGTGCTCAGTGGTGGGGGGGATGGGAGCTGCCTAAAGGCTTGGAGTGGATCTCAGGGCCCTGAGGGAAAAGGGAGAAAAATGGGAGGCACCTTGAAGAGAAGTTGGGACAGTCACTGAGCCTTAATGGTCTTTCTGAATTGATGTTAGAAAGCCCTCAGACTGGGAAAACTGCTCTCAGGTCTCTGAGCAGTGAGGCCTCATTGGTATTCATCTCCCATGTGGGGAGTCCTGGGGACTGTGGGCCCCAACAGTGGGGGTGAGATGTGGGGGGGCGGGGGGGGGGGGCGTCCCCCAGTGGCTGGAGGATGGTCTACAGCAGCTGATCTCCTCTCCTCTCCCACCCCCTTCTCCAGACATCCTTCTATGGCCGCTTCAGGCACTTCCTGGACATTATCGACCCTCGCACGCTCTTTGTCACTGAGGTAAGTCATGGCTGTCACTCCTGTGGAGGCCCCTTGGCCTTTTCACCTTGTCCTTTAGAAGATCCGCGGCCATCTGTGCGTGTCCTCCATACGCACTGTCTCGTTTCATGTGGATCTCACCATGTCCCTTCCAGGTAGGTAGATCATCATCATCACCATCATCCTCACCATCACTTCAAACTTTAATAAACTTATTTCCAATTACATGAATTACATGCTCATTATAAAAGTTCAGACAGTACAAATGTTTAAGTAGAACAAAAAAGTATCCTTCATACACCCTTCCTACCCACTTCCCTCCTCTCACAGGTGATTAAGGTATAATTTACCTTTTACATGTGAACCATGCTATGAATTTTGACAAACATTCATGAATGAATCCAGCCCCACAGTAACAATGTAGAGCATTTCTGTGACCCGAAAATGCCCCCTCGTTCCCATTAGTAGTCCGTCTCCCCTACCCAGCCCCTGGCAACCACTTACCTGTTTTCTGTCCCTGCTGCCTGGCTGTTTCCAGAATGTCATATAAATGGACTACGACAGTATGCGCCTGGCTTCTTTTCCTTCACATCCTGCTTTTGAGTTTCATCTGCGATGTTGCGTGTATCAGTACTGCATCCCTTCTCATTGCCGAGTAGTATTCCACTGAACGGATGTTCCAGCATTTGTTTGTCCATCCACTTGTTGAGAACACAGGGGCTATTAGAAATAAAGCCGCTATGAGCCTTCTTTGTGTGGATGTATGCTTTCACTTCTGTGAGTAAGTAACTAGGACTGGGATAGCTGGCTCATATGGTAAGTGTGGTAAGTGTATGTTTCACTTCCTAGGAGACGGCCAAACTGTTCAGAGTGGCTGCACGTTTTACATCCCCATCCACAATGTTCCAGTTGCTCGCCAGCCTCACCAACACCTGCTCTTGTCAAATTTAAACAGATCCCGTTTACTTCAGCTGTCCCAAGGAGCGTGTCTTTGTGGCCTTTGTATATGTATTTACAGATGTGTGTAGGAATGCATGCACACACAAAACAGCAAAGGTTTGTCAAGCACTTCCTGTGAGCAAGGCAGGTTGCGAGCATGGTACTTGCATCAGATCATCAGATTAACTCAAAGCAACCCTTGAGGTAGACCTGTTTCAGTTCCATCGTGCGGATGAGGAAATAGACAGAGGGGAAGTCTCATGGGATGAACGCAGGTACGCTTGTCCTCGGAGCCCTTACTCTTAGTCGGTTTGCATTCCTGTTCAGGCAACAGTTTAGGGAGCTTTCCCAAGGTGACCGGGCGGGCCGCAGGCCTGAGCTCCTGCTCTGGCCACACCCCTGAGCAAGCCCCTGAGCCCCTTCGTGGGCTTCCGGCATGGACAGCGCTTCCCTGCACATCTCTGTGAGCAGGGCCTGGCTTCAGCCCCGGAGCGGATCAGCTCAGGGAGGGAAGAGCCACGGCGGAAAGGACACAAGGCCTGCCAGGCACCTGGGCCTAGAACAACCCGCACTGTGCGCGGGAGCAGCCCAGGGATGTGAAACGTGGGCGTTAACCTGGTGTGGTTCCGCTGCGCCTCAGCAGGACGGCGGGCTCAGGCATTTTATTGCTGGTCCTTCCTGCCCTCCGGGCCTACTGCCTCCTAAGGACAAGGCTGCTGTGCTTCTCGGCTCCGTCTGGACTCCTAAGGAGTTGTCTCTGCCATCACACAAAAACTGGGAAGAGCACCAAACTAAAACTCCTGACCTAGCCTAGAGTATGTGTCTTTCTAGAAAGTTCCAGAATGGTGCAAAACTAGATACAGATGCCACATAAATCCCAACATAAATGCTACCTGTTGATGGAGGAGTCAGCAGAGGCCAGTGCTTAGCTCAAAAGATGGAGGTGCTAACGGGGGAGGGACTGTGCTTTGATCCTGGAGAAGAGAAGGAGGGAGGGGGAAGGAAAGGGAGAAAGTGGGAAGGAGAGCAAGTAACCTGGTGAGCTGACAGGCCAGGGCCTGGGGGCTCTCTTTTAATGTTTTTAATAGTTTATTGATTTTTAGAGACAGAGGAAGAGAGAAGTGAAAAACATCAATGTGAGAGTATAACATCGATGGCTGCCTCCTGCACGCCCCCTACCAGGGGTGGGGGTGTGTGTGTCGGGGGGGGGGGAGCCACAATCCAGGTCTTTGAGGGGTGTTGAGAGGCGACAGGGGCACCCAGAAGGTCGGGAGGCATGTCAGTGCTCCCCGGGTCACCATGAGCCGGAGCCGGCCGGGCCTTTGGGGACGGATAGGCAGCGACAGAGTGACCTGCTGCCTGTGCCGGGGCTCACCCCCCTCCAGTCCACCTCTCCTCGGTCCCGGACCACTTCGCCTACTACTCTGCGCCCGTGCCACATCTTCCCTCTTCAGCTCTAACGTTTTGAAAGGCTGCAACCTTCTTGTGCATCACTAAACCATTTGGGCCCAAGTCCCATGACTAAACATAAAAACCTCATGCTTTATTATTAATCGAACTAACTGTCAAAGCAATTATTTACTAGCTAGAAAATAAAACCACTGCAATGTAGTTTTAGAATATTTTTCAGATTTCACATGTTCCCCTCCCCTCATCAGAGATGATTATTATTTATTTTTTATTTATTTTTATTTTTTGGCAACCACGAAGGGATCCGAAATCATCAGAGATTATGACCGACTTCCCAGAACGATCTTCACTTTCCCCCTGGCACTGCCCCCGCCCCCGCCCCCGCAGCAGTTGGGGACTGTTTCCAGCGCTGCCTGCTGGCCTTTTGGGAAGTGTGTGCCCACAGGAGATCTTCTAGGCCCTAAAAACTCCGAGGAGCCGTGAGGGGGGCCTTCAGGTCCTCACTGGTTCTAGTCTAGGCAGGTGGCTTAGCCAGGCCACAGTGAGGAATCGGAGGCCCCGAGAGGCCAAGGGCTCTTCCCTGAGCCCCTCCCCCATGAACGGTGGCGCTGCCAGGAGGGCCAGTCCCCCCCCCCCCCCCCCCCTTCTGCTGGGCTCACTGACCGTGGCTCCTGTCTCAGAACACTGCTTCTCTCCCAGGGCCCTGGCTGGTGTCCTGGGAAGGAGAGCGTGGGCGGCTGCCCAGTCGGAGGACGGAGGACGGGCCAGTTTGCCTGTGAGGGTGGGAGGGTCGTGGAGGACGGGAGGAGGTGGCCCTGGAAACCAGAGTTCCCCGAGGTGGACAGATCCTGGGCGGCGTGAGCCATCTGGTGACCCGGTTCTGCGGGCAGTGGCCGACTGAACAGACAGACTCATCCCGAGAGAGTTTGCAGCTAGTTGTTTGCCATGTTTGAACTGACCAAGCTTTCCAAAGATCCCAACCCTCTTGTGTGTAATGAGGCGGAGGACGTTGTATTCACAGTAATTTCTCTCAGGAAGAAGGCTGTCTTTGTTTTATCCAAGTGCTGAGCCAGGCTTCAGAGAAGGAGGCTGGTCTGCTTGACAGAGGGGGAGGGACTGTGCTTTGATCCTGGAGAAGAGAGGAGGGAGGGGGAAGGAAAGGGAGAAAGTGGGAAGGAGAGCAAGTAACCTGGTGAGCTGACAGGCCAGGGCCTGGGGGCTCTCTTTTAATGTTTTTAATAGTTTATTGATTTTTAGAGAGAGAGGAAGAGAGAAGTGAAAAACATCAATGTGAGAGTATAACATCGATGGCTGCCTCCTGCACGCCCCCTACCAGGGGTGGGGGTGTGGGGGTGGGGGAAGCCACAATCCAGGTATGTGCCCTAACCCGGAATCGAACCAGTGACCTCTAGGACGCCCAACCAATGAGCCACACCTGGCCAGGGCCCTGGGGGCTCTTTTGAGGTTGGTCGTGCCTACTGTGCTTTGATAGTCGTTGACCCGACCCAGTATTGTCTCTTCCACCATCATTCCTGGAAAGCTCTCAGCAAAGTCTGCCTGGTTCATGAAATGTCCGAAGAGTGGATTATTTGAGGGATATTGAGGGGGTGTGGACTCCGTCAGGGTGCAGTGTGGGGGATCAGGCCTGAGGAAGGGACGGCCAGGAGCCGGCAGAAGCCCCAGCTTTGGCCCTCCACAGAAGTCATGGAATTCCACCTCGGCCTCTGAGGGCAGCGTGCCCCCGCTGACATCTCGGCTACTTTTAATTCTGGGCCGAAGGGAAAAGGGATTTGCTATTCTGAATTCAATAACTATTTAAGGGAATGAATGGTTGATAGATTATCATCCTGAAGAGCATAGAAAACTAACTGAAATAGTGTTAATAGCACCATTTCAATACTAGCACTGGATTGGTTAGTGATCTGGAACTTGGGGCTGTAGTGTAGGCTAGAACAAGTCAGTAATTATACTGGTGTTGGGAACCATCATCACCTGGGAGAAGGGAGATACAAATACGAAGTAGGGAAAAGACAAAGAATTATGTGATGTTTGAATTAGAATTGGAGGTATTAATATGAACTCCTGATTTACACACACACACACACACACACACACACACACACACACACACACACACACTTCCCAATTTCCTGGCTCTGTTCACTGAAAGGGCCTAGAAGCAATGATACCTAGTAACAATGTACCACTCACCATCCATCAAAGGAACCAGGGCTTCCTGTAGAGATGGCCAGGTCCACATTTGGGGCAAGGAGAATTGTTACATAAAGTAAGAAAGTGCACAGAGAATGACGGAGACCCAGTAAATGGCTTGAAGGGCAACTCACTGGCCACATTTGGGACAATTCCAACATTAAGAAGTATAAGAGCAATGGATTATAATACGTTGAGTAATAATAATAATAATAATAATAATAATAATAATAAACAACCCATGAGTCCATAGTAATATTAAAAAAGTGGGAGAGGGAAGCTCTTCTTTGCAGAAGAGTGTCAGCTAATAAGTATAGAAGGAAATAACCATTGTGTAATCATTAATGGATGCTATTTCCGTAGAGCAAAAGATTATTGGGAACAGGATATTTGTGTGCTCTTTAGCAGTATCACCCTAAGGATTATTTAGCAATTACAAAGGGGAAAAGGTACCTTTACGGTGGTTGGAGGATACCCCTTTAACCAGATGACCACACTTAGCATCACTAACACTGAAAAAAACTGACATTATATGCCTCCTGATGTGATGTGATGTGATTCTGGTATTAATCCCTACATATAGGGAAATATATGAAAGTCTAAAGAAGAAGAAAAAAACTGCTTATTACCCCATTTGCCAGAAATAATAATCTAGCATTTTGATGTATGTTTATGTTCAAAATTAGGATATTTACATAAAATGTATAAATGTAGCTCTATATAGATACATAAAGAATCATATATGATATATTTGTATACATAACATAAATGTATACATAATATATATTCTTTTTCCATGTAACATATCATGAGCATTTTTCCTTGTCATTAAATGTTGTTTCAAAATGTGTTTAACAATTGCATGTAATTTCCCATGTAGTTATTCTGTTTAGTCATTTTCTCTATTGTTGACCATTTGAGTAGTTTCAAGTTTTTTTCGCCATTATATTGCAATAAATATCCTTGATCATAAATCTCCTCATTTTCCTCTTTATTTCCTTTGGATAAATTCCTAGAAGTGGAATTTCTGCATGAAAAGCATTTTAAGGCATTTGAATATGTTGCCAATTGCCCTGTAAATTGTACCAACCTGTACCAAGATTATATCAGTTTATACTCTCACTAGCAGCGAGTGAGGAAGTCCATTTAAATGCATTATTCTAATTTTTAAAATCTTCAATGGAATATATATATATATGTATATATATATATAATTGATTTTTAGAGAGAGAGGAAGGGAGAGGGAGTGAGAGAAACATTGATGTGAGAGAGGAACATTGATCGGCTGCCTTCTGCATGCCCCCTACAGAGGATTGAGCCCACATCTTGCAACCCTGGGCATGTGCCCTGACCAGGAATTGAACTGGCAACCTGTTGGTTCATGGGATGACACCCAACCAACTGAGCCACACTGGCCAGCTTTAATGGAATTATTTTTTATTTTAAAAAAACCCCAAATGTTAGTACCTTTATACACATCAAGTGCTTGCCCATCAGCATACATTTTTGGCATACTTATTACACTGAACATAGACTTTCTTGTTTGCTTTTTTCATTCATTTCCAAGTCTTCCTAATTTTTAAAAAAGTTTAGTCTTACCGTATAGATCACCATTATCATTAGACTTATAGGTATGACAGATAGGTTGTTCCTGTCTTTTGTGATCTCCCCCCCCCCCCAAAAAAAAAGTCGCAGGCATGCCACTTTCACCTGTGCTAAATTTATTTTTTCGAATAAATTCCCAAGAGAAGGATATTCAGGCTGGAGGCCACGATTGTTTTTATAGTTCGTGGGATAGCTGGACAGGTTCATTTTCTGAAGGGTTGTAGTCCCTGCCACGCTGCCGGGATTATATTGGTTTACCTCACACAGAGGTCAGCCGCCCGGAAAGCAGAACCTCTCCCCACGAGTCCCTGGTTTCCTCGCCCCTTGGGCCTGCCTCCCAGAGGGTGGCTCGTGGCTGGTGGGAGCCACACCAGACAGCCCTGCGAGTCCCTGGGCTGCTGGGAGGGAGCAAGAAGGGGCTCAGAGAAGCCCAGGGAAGACGAGAGGAGGGCTTGGCTCTCTGCATGCGCAGAAATCACTAGCTTCGGCCCACGAGTCCCACCGCCGGGGGCCACAATAGGCGTGGATCCAGCCAGGGGGGCAGGCAAGGTAAGGATGCCCGGCCCTGCACTGGCAGGTGCAAGACTGGCCCAGGTGGGAACAATCAGATAGATCAATGCTGAGCAGTTAACAGATTGACCTACCCTGCTGCCCCCACCCCCGCCAGCAATCCCTGCTCCGTTCCCTCATGCACACCCCACCACGCTGTCCGTTCATTCTCCCTGGCGCTTGACGCCGCTCCTTCTTTTCCATGTTTTCAGTTCTGCAAGCTTGGGATTCTCAAAGCTTTGCCTGAAATGCCCGTGTTTCAGCTGTACCCTTTCTCTAAACCCGCTCTCCATTTTCTCTGTCCAGCTGGGCTTAGCTTGGAATGAGAGTGAAAAAGGACCTTCCTTTTCTTGTCTGGGGTATCAGCTTCGGGTTGGGGGGCAGGATGCAGGCCTTGCTGTGGTTTCTTTTTTTTTTTTGAGACTGCCCTGCTCTCAGTTACCGCGGTGAGGGCAGGGGGCTCTTCCATGCCGACATCTCGGGGAAATGGCCCAGAACTGGGGCGCAATGGGTTTCCAGTGCCACCCACCCACTCTGTGACCCTGAGCAAGGAAATGCCCTTTCCTCTGGGGCCCCCGTTTCTCAGGAAGGGGGTGGCCACATGGTGCTATGACCTACACACACAGGGCGCATTTTTATTTGTGTCCTTTGTGGACAGGGCACAGTCTCTTGGAATCCGGCGAATGTGTAAAACCTGCATCACCGTCGATCCACATTGTTCTGATGCTGTAGAACCTGGATTCCTGACCCTGACCATGCCCTTTGCCTCTCCCTCTAGAAGCCTCAGTCATGCATTTTTGTTAAACGCGCATTGTATGTGGCCCTGGGTTGGTGATGGGCTGGGGTGGGCATGTCCCCTGCTCCCTGCTCCCTGCACCTGGCAATCTGACAGGTAATGTCAGTACACAGGCAGGAAGTGGGTGGCAGCTCAGAGAGGTGCAAGCCCCGTGCTCTCTGCCTGTTCACAGGAGGGGATGTTTCCGGAAGATTCCTGGAGAAGTGAGCCTGGGTGGGGGGGTGGATGGGATTGGTGAAGGACTTGGGGAGGAAGGGTGTCTTGGTGAAGTGAACAGTGTGGGCAGACTCAGGAGGTGGGAACATGGAGGTACCAACTGGAGAATGGAGGGTCCCTTTACCAAAAAAGGGGGGTGAAATATTTCTGGGCTTTCCTCCCATCCTGGCCAGATGCTGTCACTCCCATCATATATTTAATGTATTAGATACTATTCTACGTTAAATATGTATATCAGTTTGCCATCCTCCCTTAACCAAGCAGGGATTATACGCAGTCTGCACTTAGTTTTGGGGGGGGTTGCTAGGCTACTCTCTGCCCCCCTAAACAGATTAGTTTTCCTTCTGATGACTCCCCAGCTGTCCTTTCTGTGCCCTTCCCTTCCCGTGTCCCTCTGTCCCCATTCCTGTCTGGCCCGGTCTCCCCCCTCTGTGTCCACCACCCTAACACTCCATGCCTGCCCCTTTGCTTCCTTCTTCCCCCTGGGGATTTGGGGCCAGGATTCTCCTCTGGCCAAATTCCCTGCCCCCGGAGCAGACCTCCCAGGTGCCAGCATTTCCCGAGGGACCTTCTGGAGACCATGGCCCTGGAGACACCCTCCGGTGACACTTGTAGGCAGGTGAGCCAGAGGCAGGCAGGCTGTGGTGGAGTCTGGGAGGCAGCAACCTGGACCGTCCATACCTCTGGCCCCCGGGAGCCCCGGAGAAGAGCCCCAGTATTATCTCCGGCCGGCTGGGCTCCCAGTCTTATCTCCAGCTGGCCAGGCTCCTCACCCGTCTGCATTCAGGGCCTGGCTGCCTGTTCCTGGTTGAGCAGACTTTCTGCAAAGTTCACCCTCCCACTGGCCTCCAGCTTTCCCCGCCCCTCACATGCCCAGGGCTTTCCGCCAAGCCCCAAGCCCCGCAATGCATAGGCGTGAGAGGAGGGTTGACTCTCCTATCTCTCAAGTCTCCTGAAAATGGCCCCCTTCTCAGTGGGGAGACCGGCCCCAGAGCAGCCAGCCCTCAGGGACCTAGGATAAGTGGCCTAGGCACCTGTCTGTCCTGGAGAGCAGCCTGGAGCCTCTGACAGGGGGCCTGGCTGAGGGCTAGGAAGGCGCCGAAGCAGAAGAGCAGGTTCTAGCTTCCTTCAGTCCCGGATTCTCAGCTTTGTCTTCAGGAACTTTGGATTTGGTTCTCCCTCCACCCATGCCAAGACCAGAGCTCTTGGGAACCCGTTCTTGTGGCAGGAGGCCTCCCTTTGATGACCGTGTCAAATGAGATGGAAATTGGCCAGGTTGTTATAGGAACTCGGAAGAATCCCTGGAGTGGGAAAATAATGAGAACACGGGGCCATTCACCATTCAGCGTGGAAAGTGGAGCATTCATTGTCTGAGGGCAGAAGCTGCGGCCCAGAGAGGAAGCGGGCTGGGGTGGGGGGCTTTGAGGGTGGTGGGGGGACAGAGAAAGGGTCTGACCACACTGCTCACTTTCTATCTGCATGACTTTAAGCAAGTTAAAACAACCATCAACACGAAAAACAAATGTATGAGACTGGAAGGAACAGCGCCCTACTTTTGCAGCAGTTAGCTCAGTGGTGTGTTTACTGGTGATTTAAAATGATTTTTGTGCTTTTCTGTGTGTGTGTGCTTTTTCTTTTCTCTCCTGGCATTTTCTCTAAACAGCAGGAATTAATTGAAAGGGGAACCCTGAAAACACAAAGCTGACTCCAGTTTGGAAGCACAGATTCTGGGAAGGCTCTCTGGAGTTTGGGAATTGATCTGCATATATTTGCAAGGGCAGGGACAGTACTTTCTGCAGTCAGGCTGCCCCCAAGCAAGTTTTCCTGGCCCCGGATGCCCTGGGTTAGACCAGCACGGGCCTCGGGCACCTCGCACACAGGCCTGCTGGGCCGGGGCGTCCGGACTGGCAGCTATTCCCGTTGTTACCGTACAGGAGGTGGCTGTTCGTTTTTCATCCTGCGAGGCCACCCTTGGCAGCTGGCTCAGCAAACGCGCTGTCTGCTCCACCGGGTGCCCTTCCGGGTGCTGCCCCCTCCTTTAGGCCAATGAATGGGCTTGTGTTGAGGTCTTGGCACTCCTGTTTCCGGCCAGCCTCGTCCTCCTCTGCCAAAAGGGGAACGGTACACTGCCAGTGTGGCTCAGTGGTTGAGCGTTGACCTATGAACCAGGAGGTCACAGTTCCATTCCTAGTCAGGGCACATGCCTGGGTTGTGGGCTCCATCTCCAGTAGGGGGTGTGCAGGAGGCAGCAGATCAATGATTCTCTCTCATCATTGATGCCTCTCTCTCCCCCTCTCTCTTCCTCTCTGAAATCAACTATATATATATATATATATATGTATTTAATTTTATTTTTTTAAAGGAGGGGAATGGTGGCTTCACTTGATTTTTTTTTGCCCAAACTGGGCATCCCTGATGGCTGGGTCCCTGACCTCACTTTGACATAAGCTACCTTCTATCACTGTTGTCTGTTTATTAGTAATTTTTTGAGGTACAACACACATACAGTAAAATGCACATATCCTAAGTGTATTGCTTACTGGATTTTGACATATGTTTATACCCATGTAACCACCACTTGGATCAGACATTTCCATTTCCATTATCCTGGAGGGTTCCCTCATGTCCTTTCCAAGTCAGTACGCCCTAAAGGTAACACTCTAATGACCTCTACCACCCTAGGTGAGTTTTGACTGTTTTTTTTAAAAACTTTATATACTATATTCTTTTACATCTAACTTATTTTGCTTATCATGCATATTAACTGTCTATTGCTATGTAACACATCACCCCAAAATATAGTGGCTTAAAACAACAACAGTCAATTATTTTGCTCACTGATCCTCAGTTTGGGCAGGGCTAAGAGGGGATGGTTTGTCTCTGCTCCATGCAGCATCAGCTAGGGCAGCTTGACAGGGGGATGGAAGGTCCTTTCCAAGGTGGCCCACTTGCATGGTGAGCAAGCTGGTGCTGACCATCAGCTGGTGGTTCAGCTGGAGCTGTGGGCCAGGCCCTCAGTTGCTCTACATGTGGTTGTCTATATGGGGTGCTTGGGCTTCCTTACAATATGGCAGCTAAGTTCCAAGAGAGCAACCATCCCAAGAAAACAAGGTGGAGGTGCAAGGCATTTTTATGACCTAAACCAGTGGTTGGCAAACTGCTGCTCGCGAGCCACATGCGGCTCTTTGGCCCCTTGAGTTTTTAGCAAAGGCCAGCTTAGGAGTACCCTAATTAATTTAATAACAATGTACCTACCTATATAGTTTAAGTTTAAAAAATTTGGCTCTCAAAAGAAATTTCAATCGTTGTACTGTTGATATTTGGCTCTGTTGACTAATGAGTTTGCCAACCACTGACCTAAACTCAAACTCTATTTGTTGAGGCAGCCATGACAATCTTCCCTGGATCAAGGTTTGGGGGCATAGAGGATGTGAGAAGGTTCTAGAAGAGCATGGGAAATGGGAGATATTGGGGTGGCCATCTTTGGAAAACACATTCGGCTACATTATGTTTGTCAGATTCATCTACGTTGTAACATGTATTTGTAATTTGCTTTTTAAAATTTCATTGTGTACATAGACTACAATTTATTCAGTCTATTATTGACATTTGAATTGTTTGTAGATTTGGGCTATTTCAATAGTGCTGCTATGATTGTACTTACTAGTATACAGATGTTTTGGTGGACAGAGGTGGCCATCTATCACAGTTGCTGTCTCTTTAGCTTTAAAAAATTTAAAAATCATACAATTCTTATCCTCTTTTATTTTCTCTCTTTCCCCATCAGTTACTGTAGCCATATGCACTTTAGTATGTAAATCTCTGCTAGTGTTTTTAAAATCTTGAAAAGAAATTATAGCAGTATTACATAAATATGTTTTCTTTATAAAAACTTTCAGTATTGCAATTAAGATTAAAGTTCCTTATGACACTCCTTGCCAAGTCGGGCCCTTTCCTCCGACCCCAAGATAACCCTTCTCACCCGTTTGGGATGGTCTCCTCCTGGAGCTTTTTTTGATGCATTTACACACATAAGTATTCCCATAGAAAATACTGTTTTCTGTGTGTGTGTGTGTGTGTGTGTGTGTGTGTGTGTTTTGTTTGGTACAATGCACGGTATCATATGGCTCTGCAATTCGCTTTCTCACTCAGAAAATATCTTGGGCGTTATGGCCATAGAATCTCATGTAGATCTACTTCACTTTTTCAACTGCCGAATAATATTTCACGGCATTATTATAGCACTGCCACTTGGCCATTTCCCTACGAAAGGACGTTTAGGTTGCATCCTTCTTTGTTGTGCAGCGTGTGTCCGATGAACTGGAGGGCAGGCCTGGTACACTGTGGTATTGTCAATACTTGATCAACACAGATGCCTTCCGGAATGGGAAAGAGTTGCTGGAGCCCTGGGTCTGTGCCCCTCAATGTCCCCCTTCTCTTCCCTGCAGAGACGTCTCAGAGAGGCCGTGCAGCTGCTGGAGGACTATAAGCATGGGACCCTGCGCCCAGGGGTCACCAATGAACAGGTAACTCTGCTGGAGGTGGGGGAGGAAGGAAGCCACAAATTCCTAACCTTTTCCCTGCAGCCAGACCACTCCTTTTTCCTTCAGTACCCACTTCTACTGCGACTACATGCCCCTGTGGGTCTCTGGCTTTTGGAGGATTTACTCAGGTCTCTCCAGCACCCTAAGTCTGGTGGGAAGCATGGCGGCTGGTGAGGCCCAAAGGCAGTAGTTTGCTGGAGCTGGTGTGTGTACCTCTTCCCATTTCCACATTCAGTGACATCATAGTGATAGCTTGAAATCAGCCACTACGGGAATATTTACACCACAGAAATTGGCAAATGCTACAAATTAGGACTCTTTCCCCCAAAGAATTGATAAATAATTACCAGCATACTACTCCCTAAAAGTTCAAGTTGAGGGTGGGAAAGGGGGGTGGATGGTGGGGATTAGGCTAGGACACTGTAATTTTTTAAACTTTAATTTATCTTTATTGTTGAAAGTATTACAGATGTCCCTCCTTTTCCACCACTGACCCCCTAATTTTTTTTTAATAGTATGTAAGAACTTGAACTAGAGCTAATTGAAATATTGATGGTTGTGTTTGGTTTGGGGGAGGAGTAGAGGGATGTAGTATAAGGCAACTTTAGTGATACAGAGACTGATGGTTAATGTACCAAAGTGGTTTTTTTATCCATAAACTTTATTTCAAAAACTTAAAAAATTAATTTCACATTTTTTAAAGTAATGTGTGTGCGTAATTCAAAAAGTCAAGTAGTACTAAAACATTTGTAAGGAAAAACAGTATGCTGCCCATCCTCCCTCTTCAGTTCCCATCCCTGTTCCCCAGAAGCAAATACTTTTAGCTGTCACTTCAGATAGAAATCTGTATTTCACACTAACGTGTTTATCTATACTGCTATTTCTCAACTCATTTTTTTGTGTTATCTATTATGGTAGTTGAGAATCCAGCTCTCTTATATCTACCCCCAGAAACATGTTTCTCTCCCCAGCTCTCCTCACCGTCCCAAGATAGTTATCATGGTTTGGGGGTCTATGGATGTTCAGTATTCACATTATAATTTTATAAATAACATTTACTGTAGAGTCAAGTTGGTTGTATCATGATTATGTTTTCTGTTTTTAAACTTTATGTTTTGTCTGCAGTTAATGGTTGCCTCTTTTTTCCTTATTAGCATAGTTTTCTTTGTCCCATCTCTCATTCTCACTACACCCTCTAGGGCAGTGGTTCTCAACCTTTCTAATGCCGCGACCCTTTAATACAGTTCCTCATGTTGTGGTGACCCCCAACCATAAAATTATTTTTGTAGCTACTTCATAACTGTAATATTGCTATTGTTATGAATCGTAATGTAAATATCTGTGTTTTCCAATGGTCTTAGGCTCTACAGCAGACCCACAGGTTGAGAACCACTAGCAGGGTCGCCTAAGACCATCGGAAAACACAGATATTTACATTACGATTCATAACAATAGCAAAATTACAGTTATGAAGTAGCTACAAAAATAATTTTATGGTTGGGGGTCACCACCACATGAGGAACTGTATTAAAGGGTCGCGGCATTAGAAAGGTTGAGAACCGCTGCTCTAGGGGTATGTTCAGTGCCTCCTTTCAATCCTGAAGACTCCAGCCCTTCAGTTCTATTTTTCCCTTGAACATGTCCTTCCGGGGCCCACCTGCCTCCAGCTCCAGGCCTTCCTGTTCGTGTTTGTACACTTCCATTTTGGTGGAATACCTCTCCCAGTAGCTTCCTGGGGGGGGGGGGGGGGGGGGGGGGGGAGAGAAACATGGGAAGAAAATTTTGAGTACTTTTATTTCTGAAAAATTGTGACTCTGCACTCAGCCTTAATTGACAGTTTGGCTGAGGAGAAAATTCTAGCATGACAATCATTCTCCTTCAGAATTTTGAAGACTTCACTTAGTTGTCTTCCAGCTTCCAGGATAGCGGTTGAAAAATTTATGCTGTTTTATTCCCAATTCTTTGCAAGTGACCTCTTTTCACCCCTTGGAAGGTTTAGGGTCTTCTCTTTATCTATACAATTTATTTCTGAAGTTCCACAAATTCCACAATGCCTCTTTTTTTAAATTCATTATTCAGGATTCCTGGTAACTCCTTTCAATCTGAATACTCCTCTCTTCCAGTTCTGGCAAATTTTCTCAGCCTGTTTATTTAATAATTTCTTCTCATTCTGAAACTCCTATCAGCAAATATTTCACTTCTTAATTTTTTAAATAAATATTTATTGTTCAGATTATTATAATTGTTCCTCTTCCCCCCCCCCCCCCATAGCTCCCGTCCACCCGGTTCCCACCCCACCTTCTGCCCTTATCCCCCCACCACCACTGTCATCATCCATAGGTGTACGATTTTTGTCCAGTCTCTTCCCGCACCCCCCACACCCCTTTCCCCCCTGAATTGTCAGTCCACTCCCTTTCTATGCCCTTGATTTTATTATATTCACCAGTTTACTCTGTTCATCAGATTTTTTTATTCACTTGATTTTTAGATTCACTTGTTGATAGATATGTATTTGTTGTTCATAATTTTTGTCTTTACCTTTTTCTTCTTCTTCCTCTTCTTAAAGAATACCTTTCAGCATTTCATATAATACTGGTTTGGCGGTGATGAACTCCTTTAGCTTTTTCTTATCTGTGAAGCTCTTTATCTGCCCTTCAATTCTGAATGATAGCTTTGCTGGGTAGAGTAATCTTGGTTGTAGGTTCTTGCTATTCATCACTTTGAATATTTCTTGCCACTCCCATCTGGCCTGTATAGTTTCTGTTGAGAAATCAGTTGACAGTCGTATGGGTGCTCCCTTGTAGGTAACTAACTGTTTTTCTCTTGCTGCTTTTAATATTCTCTTTGTCTTTTGCTCTTGGCATTTTAATTATGATGTGTCTTGGTGTGGTCCTCTTTGGATTCCTTTTGTTTGGGGTTCTGGGTGCTTCCTGGACTTGTAAGTCTATTTCTTTCACCAGGTGGGGGAAGTTTTCAGTCATTATTTCTTCAAATAGGTTTTCAGTATCTTCCTCTCTCTCTTCTTCTGGCACCCCCATAATTCTGATGTTGGTACGCTTGAAGTTGTTCCAGAAGCTCCTTACACTATCTTCATATTTTTGGATTATTTTTTCTTTTTCCTTTTCCGGTTGGGTGTTTTTTGCTTCTTTGTATTTCAAGTCTTTGACTTGATTCTTGCGATCTTCTAGTCTGCCGTTGGATCTCTGTATATTATTTTTTTTATTTCAGTCAGTGTATGCTTAATTTCTAGTTGGTCCTTTTTCATATCCTCGAGGGTCTCACTAAATTTATCGGCCTTTTCTAATTTCCCTGCATTTAGTCTCACCTACTCCCACCTTCCACTGTGTTAGTGCTCCCAACTTTGGAGTCACTATAATTCAGTTTCTCCAGAAGGCTGATAAACCTTCAGCATCTGCTAGGGATGCAGGTGGGGCGGTAAGAGTCACCTTGCTATGCGGTGAAGGTCTGGGGTATTACAGCTTTGAGGACAGACTTTCGATCGATCTCTGTATCTAGCCCTATGATTAGCCCTTTTTTTCTGTGGTACCTGGTCCCTTTGAGTTCTTAGCTTTGCTGTTGTCCTTGGGATGATGGGCTGGCTCCTTAGGCATGCCCTCTTCAGGCATTAAGGGGATGTCTTCCTCCTCTCTGCTGGGTCAGTTACTAAAACTCTACTCATCTTCCATCCAAACACATGTTGCTGTCCCTCCCCTGCTGTTGTCTTCTCTTCCATTATTTTGGTAATGATGCGTGCACTGCCCCTCCCTTCCTCTAACACCTTCAGGCACAAAGCCCACACTGAGGCTCTGTGCTGCCACCCGACACACCAGTGCCTGGCAGGGCATCCCGGGGGCAGGCGGCTTGGCCATCAGTCCTCCCATTCCAGTGCATGTCGGTGCATCTTTAGGGAGCACCTACAGGCCAGGCTTGGTGCCAGGGTCTGGGGGAGAGATCAGGGAAGAGCAGAGGAAGGAGGGACCCAGACGGGTTTCTGGAAGAGGTTTCTCTCCGGAGATGTGAGGGATGAGAAGGGGCTGTGGCGGAGAAGGCGCTGATAGGAGCAGCGCAGACATCAGGACAGGCCCGCAGGTATCAGGGCACAGGCACAGGCTTCTGATCTCACGCCTGCAAGAGGCCATCAGAGCAGGCCCAGCGCCTGGGGGCCGACGAGACCACCGTCGGAAGTGGCGGGATGTGGTCCACCGGCCCAGCTATAAAGGGGACGTGCAGGCGGACGCAGCACCTTGGCCAGGTGTCCTTGTGCAGGGCTGTGAGGGTGGTGAGGACGGTGCCGTGCTTGCTGGGCAGGGCAGCCTCAGGCATCCGCGCTGCCCGCCGGGTTGGGGGCCATGGTCAGCAGGGAGGGCAGGCCTCCATCTCCTCATTCCTGGCCCAGAACTTCTTTCTGGCCATGGGTCCCGGGGAGCCTGGTGGCAGCCCCTCTCCAGGCCTGGGCCTCCTTTGTTTTCTGTCCTGAAAGAAGCCCCCATGTACCTCCAGGGTTGGGGGGGTAGGGGGGTGGGAGCGGGCGGGGGGGGGGGCTTCCCTTCCTGGCTCTTGTCGGTGAGGCCGCAGGGTCCCTCTGCTGGCTCGGCAGCCCAGCGCTCCACGGGTGAACCTGCCCCTAATAAGCAGATCCTCCCTCTCCCTCCCTTTCTGTCCTCTCGGGGCATCGGGACTGGGCTCTGTGGCAGCCCTCACACTGCTTCTCCCCTCCCTGGACCTCAGTTTGCAAAGCCACACCTGCCTCTGGCCTTTATCGACACAGGAACGGAGGGGACAGGTGATGGCATTTCAGCTCAGGATTTGGGCAAACCTCAGCAATCCGGGATGAAGGACAGTCCTGTTCCTGGTCCTGGCTGGCCCTGCTCAAGGGCCACTTCCGTGGCCTCTGAGAGGCCCAGGTGGTTCTTCATCTCAGTCTGGACAGTGGCCTCGTCGGCTCCTGAGCGCTGGGCCTGCTCTGATGTCCTTTTGCAGGCGTGAGGTCAGAGCCTGTGCCCGTGCCCTGATACCTGCGGGCCTGTCCTGATGTCACGGACAGCGCTGGGCACCTGCGGGCCAGTTTGTTAGGTATCCTGCCTCCGGTTACAGCAGCTCGCCAGTGGCTAGACACTGGCAGATGGACGGTTTGTTCCACCCGATGGGCCTTAGTTTGGTTGTCTGTTAGTGAGGGTTGGTATCTCCTCCCAAGACTGTTAACTTGGTTTTTTTAATCCTCACCTGAGGATATATGTGTGTGTGTGTGTGTGTGTGTGTGTGTGTGTGTGTGTGTGTTTAATTGATTTTAGAGAGAGAGGAAGGGAGAGAAAGAGATAGAGAAACATGGATATGAGAGAAACAGTGATCAGTTGCCTTCCGTACGTGCCCGGACCAGAGTCAAACCGGCATCCTAGGTATGTGTGCCTACTGTAAGTCAGACAAAATCTGAGGAGTAGAGGAGAGAGAGAGAGACAGAGAGAAGGAGAGAGATCAGAGAGGGAGGAATAGGGAGAAAAGATGAGATTAGAGAGATGGTTGGAGAGGAAGTTGGGAAGTTACAGGGCAGGTTGTGAAAATCTGTCCTGTAACTTCCAGGTGGAGAGATACTGAGTGTGTTGTGTGGGGCAAGAGGAAGCTGCCGGAAGCTGTTGAGCAAGGGAGCAGCAGGACAGCGCGTGGTGGCGGGAGCATTCGGGTGGGTGCCTGGTGAGTGGGGCAGGAAACCAGCGTGGAAGCTGCTGGAGTGGCCAGGAGGCGGGGGAGCAGGTCTCTGGGGCCGTGGCAGGCTTCTGTGTGGTGCTGCTGGTCTCTCACCCCATGTTCCTCAGGGGCTGGGCACCAGCCCACCTTTATTAAGTGCTTGCTCCCAGCAAAACGTATCACCGCTCAGAGGCCCCGTGCAGGATGGACCTCTGCCTGTAACCGACCCAGGCAGAGGACAGCTGGGCCTACGGGATGTTGTGAGGTTCCTCTGGCAGAGAGGAAACGGGGGCAGCTGTGCTTGGGCTTTGCTGACAATAGCAGAGAAAATACTGAGGGAAAATACTCGTGCCCCACATCTTCTCTGGGTGTCAGTAGGTTTGTCAGTAGCTGGCCGAAAGGAAGACTTGGCTGACCTCCACCCCCTGACCCCGACCCCTAGCCTCAAGCTTCTGGGATGCTGATCAGCACCCTGCCCCTGGGGGTTGGCTGGGGTTGGCCCTTCCAGTCGGCACAGAACAGGCAAGTGATCAGTACCAGTTGGAGCCTTTGTATCACGAGCCGGGTGTTGTACTGGAGGCGGTAGCCGCCTCCCTGGGCTGGGTCACTGCCGTAGCCTCCTGGGTGGTCTCCCACTCTACCTGCCCCCCTCCGCCCCGTCTGCTCCCCAAACAGCAGTCAGAGCAGTCTATGAAAACATACATCGTTTGTTCCTCTGCTCCAGGGCTTCTCAGCCTCGGCACCTCAGTGAAAACTACCCTCACCACCTTACTATTGTCAGGGCCTCAACATCATCCTATTTAAGGTTCTGTCAGGGAAAAATAATCTTTTCAAGTAGTCACTAGGGCCAGAAGCAGGACAAGAGGTGGAATCTTAGGGGGCCAGGGTGGAAGGGGGATCCAGGTACCAGAGGCGCTTCAGGGGGATGGAGCGGATGCAGCCCCGGTGTGTCCCTCTTCCCTCTTCCCCCTCAGCTCCAGCCTGGCCTTCCTGTTCATCCCTCTTCCCCAGGCAAGAAGCTGTGGCCCTGGCCATGTCATCATGTTCCCGAGTCCCCTTCACGTTCCCCATCCTTCACCTTCTCCTTTGGTGTAGACGCCATTACAATAATTTAAAAATAAAAAATCCACCCGCTCTGCCAGGGCATATCCTGTTCTACTTTCTCATGTGTCCTACAGCACCCAGTCTTCTCAGCTATCAGAGAACTCACTTATTTATTATTTTTATTACTTATTGTCTGTTGGCACTAGCATTAAGCTCTATGGAAGCAGAGACTTTTTTTAAATCTTTTTTGTTCACCCATGTGTTTTTAATTACCTAGATCAGTGCCCAGCACATAATAGGTGCTCAAGAAGTATTCGTTGAACAAATGAATTTTCCTTAATCTTTGCAATAGCCTTGAAAATAAGTATTCATAGCCCCACATTACAAAGGAGGAAATGGAGGCTCAAAAAGATTAAGTTGCCCCAAATTGCATGGCCAGCACGTGGGGAATCTGGAATTCAAATCCAGGTTTGACTCCGCGGCCCCTGCCTGTGTGGGGAACTCGCGGCTCCTCTGTGTGCTAAGCTGAGAACCAGGGGGACGTTCCTTCTCCTTTCGTGTCTCTGTAGACCTGGGGGTAGCTTCACCCCACATAGACTTGCATAGGTACATAGTACCTGGGAGTAACCATGGCAACAGCATTAATGGGAAGGAATAATGAGATTGGCCCGAACGATAAGTTATGAAGATCTTTAAAACTGTAGTTTATGGAAGCAGCCTTTGCCTTGCAGAAGGATCCCCTTCAGGCTCCGTTTAATTACCTTCTGGAGCTGTTTTAAATAGGCTCCGTCTTTGCTGCCTTCAGAGGCTGGGAGAAGCAGCTTGGAAGGAGGCAGAGGGGAAGGGGAGCAAGCAAACTGGGGGTGGGGCCTGGGCAGTCAGCTCCTCCATGTGGGGTCTGGGGGCTGGGGCTGGGGGTGTGCCCTGCTCTGCCCCTAGAAGGCAGGGCTTCTCCTTCTGAGGCTTGTTAGGGGCCCGCCCGCCCGCCCGCCCTCTGCCCCTCCCTTGGTTTCAACCTCTCAACCTGTTCCGTGGGGAGGTTCAGGTGGCAGCTCAGCTCAGACCCAGGCTGTCTCTGAAACCAGCAAACGTCTGCGTTGTTCCAGGAACCTCTCACCAAGACCTCTGTCCTCACCCTCCACGTCAAAAACCAAGCCGGCTCCAAAGTCTCAGGCGCACAGGGGCTGTGGCTGCAGCCCGTCAGTTCCAAAGGGTCAGGGCGGCGCATTTTTACCTTCAGCCACGGGCGCCGGGGGAAACGGGCTGAGCCCAGAGGAGACGGGTCATGCCCAGGAATTATGGTTTAGCGTGGAGCTGCCTCGGTGGGCTGCCCAGAAGACACTGGGGCTCCCTGTCCTAGATTCGCAGTGTGGAGGGACCATCCACGATGCCTCTTTCGGACTCGCGTTCAATGCTTTACATTCCATCTGTAACCTGTTGGCGGGACTGGCTCATGCAACTATAAGCTAGTGACCAGCTCTTGGCTTGTGGGCGATTCCTGCTGCTATTTCTGCACCCAGCATCCGACTCCTGGGTCCCGCAGGTGCCAGGGAAAAGCCCAGACCTGGGAGTCAGACCCAAGTCCTTGTCCTGCTCTCTCTATAGACTGGGTCTGGCATCATCAGACAGGAAGGGGCCCTGGGGAGACTTGCTTCCGCTTCGTGCCCCATTCTCCTGCCTGATTAGCTGAAGCACAGTGCACGTCTAAGGTGTGTGGCGACTTGCACGGGAAGACCATGTAAGTTAGTGGCTGAGCCAGGGCCCAAATCTGTGAGCCTGGCGAGTGTTGCTACCATCTGGAGATGGGGCGAGCCTGATCGTTCAGGTCACGGCTAGGAATTTTAGTTTAAAGGGGAGATGTCCCTCCCACCTCCCCGCAAAGCCTCCTGAGGCGGGAGCATTGCCAACTGTCACAAGAAGAGCCTCAAACACTATGTTAGCTTTTATTTCTTCCTCCCGCCTCTGGAAATGCTTATCTGTTATCATGGGAGGCAGTTTCCTCTAACCCCAAATTGCTTATACTAACTGCTGTAACAAAAAGATCCCCAAACACACCAGCTCAAATAACACAGAAGTTTATTTCTCGCCCATGTGACAGTTCAAGATCCAGGTGGGCAGGTGGCTCTGCTCCACAGGATCATTCAGGGCCCCAGGCTCCTTCCATCATGCTTCTCCACCACCTCCTTGGGTGGTCCTCTGCATGGTTCAGGTTGGGCTGCAGGCACATCCTGGCTCCGGCTCACAGGAGAGGGACGGACAGCATGGAATGGGAGGCCCTGGTTGGGGAAAAGCACATCCCACTTCCCACCAGATGCCACTGGGGGACTCAGTCACATGGATAAGCCTAACTGCAAAGGAAGCTGGGAGATACAGTACAGCAATTCAGCCACCTGCCCTGCAAAGGAGGCTGGGAAATGTAGTGCAGCAGGTCAGCTCCCTGCCCACCACAGTTCTATTACTATGGAAGAAGGGAACATAGATTTTTTTGTTGTTGGACAATAAACAGTTTGTGCCATAGAGGTCAATAAAGAGCTTAGGCGTTGTGTACCCTATATCTATTTTTTCATGGTTGCTCTTAACATTTCTTAGCAATTCTTTTTTTTGAATAAGTAACATATGAACAAGCTACAGAATTCTAAGGATGTAAAAAACAGAGAATAAAAAACAAGTTTCCTTTTCCCTGTCCCCCCGTAGCCCCCTGACTCTCCCTAGAGCAGTGGTCGTCAAACTCATTAGTCAACAGAGCCAAATATCAACAGTACAACGATTTAAATTTCTTTTGAGAGCCAAATTTTTTAAGCTTAAACTTCTTCTAACACCACTTTTTCAAAATAGACTCGCCCAGGCCGTGGTATTTTGTGGAAGAGCCACACTCAAGGGGCCAAAGAGCCGCATGTGGCTCGTGAGCCGCAGTTTGCCGACCACGGCCCTAGAGTAACCATTAGTTTCTCTGTATCCTGCAGAAATATCTGAACACAGGTATCCTTTCTCTTAAAATGCTGATGATGTACTAGTGACAACTCCAGGGGAATTCACCAGGGCATGGCTGGCACAGTAAAAGAGGGGACAGTCACAAAGGACAAATATTGTATGAGTCCACGGATAAGGAATATCTCGAGTGATCAAATTCACAGAGACAGAAAGATGGTGGTTGCCAGGAGTTGGGGAAGGAGGACAGGGGTTAGTACTTACTGGATACAGAGTTCAGTTGGGAAAGATGAAAAAATTCTGGAGATGGATGCTGGTAATGGTGTACAATAATGTGAATGCACTTAATGCCATAGAGCTGCCACTTTAAAGTGGTTAAAATGGTAAGTTTTACATTATGTATACTTTACCATAATAAAAAAGATGGGAAATAGCCTAGAAGCCCACTCATAGGGCACAGTAGAATATACAATGCATTCATTCTTTCAAGGTTTCTATTAGGAAAAATGAGGTGCTCTCTGTGCACTGATGTGGGAAGATCTTCACAATATTTAATTTATTTATTTTCTAAAAATATATATCTTTATTAATTTCAGAGAGGAAGGAAGAGGGAGAGAGAGAGATAGAAACACCAACGATGAGAGAGAATCATTGACCAGCTACCTCCTGCACGTCCCCCACTGGGGATCGAGCCAGCGAACCAGGCATGTGCCCTGACCGGGAACTGAACCGTGACCTCCTGGTTCATAGGTCGACGCTCAACCACGGAGCCACGCCAGCAGGGCTCCACAATATTTTAGATGCCCCGAGGGCAGAACGGTGTGCATTGGCGTGCCAGCATTAGAATCGGGGGTATGTGGGGATTAAGAGCGGGGCCTCTGGAGCCACACAGCTTGGGTTCAGCTCTCAGTGCTTCTGCGGGAAAGTGCTCAGCAAAATAGAAAAACGTGGAATTACCTGTCCTGCGAGACTTTACCGCCGCCTTTATCTGTGCCACTGGCCTGCCTGGGCCACGTGCGTGGTGGTGTCCCTTCGGGGGCGGGAGGAAGGGACGTGCCGTGAGCTCTGGGTTCCTGGCCTTGCCTGCTGAGCTTCTGCCTTTGCCGGTAAGCCAGCACCTGCCCGACTCTCCCTCGCTGCCCCTGGCGGGAGGTAAAGGAGGCAGTCCTTGAACCCGAGGGCCATGATGTCGCCATGGGTTATAAGTGCTACTGGCTGGGCTTCGGCGGGAGGAGCACCAGCTGCCGGGCTGCCAGGAGGTTCTGTGCTCTCAGGATGATGTCAGCCAGTCCTCTTCCTCCTCTCATGCCTCGGGCCTGGCAGTCACGCTGGCCAGACCAGACGTCATCTCCTCCAGGGGCCCTGCAGAGCGGGAGGACGCCAGTCTGGAGGCCAGGAGGCCTGGGTGCCCTTATCCATCCTGCCACCAGGGACCCGGGCTGAGTCACTTCGTCTCTGAGATGAGTTACCTCGTCTGAAAAGAACCTACCCACCTCACAGGCATGTTGTGGGAATAAGACAAGAGACATGAAGTTACTTTAAAACGAATTAAGTCATTAAAAATGTTGCTCATGTGAATGACTGTCCCTCTATTTTAGGCATTTATGGAGCGTGTCCTGTGGGCCAAGCAGTTTAGATATGCGTATCTCATTGAAACCTCTGTGTGAGTCAGGGTAAGCCAAGTGCTGTAACAAACAGGCCCCAGCGTTCAGGAGCTTATACAGTACGGTCCATTTCTCACTCATGTCAGAGTCAAGCGCAGCTCAGGGACTTGGCACATGACGTTGTCCAGGGACCCAGCTCCTTTCCCTTCATGGTTTTACCGTCTTCTAGGGCCTCATCTTGCTCCCCTGGATTCTCTGTGGGAGCCTTTGGGGCCAGGCCTGGAAGTGGCAAACATCACAGGCCATTTAGCCAGCACCAGGTCACAGGGGTGGCCCACCCGACTGCGGGGGAAGCTGGGAAGTGTCGGCTTAGCTGTATGCCTAACCTGAAGCTCAAACTGCCCAGGAGCATCAAGCCTCTGCTCCACCTTCACTGCAGCCCATTTCACCGATGGAGAAACTGAGGCATGAAGGCAATGTAATGAGCCCAGGGCCACCCCTCCAGTAAGTGATTCGAACACAGGCGGGCCTGGTTCGAACACCGGCTCTTTACACTGTCCTCTGATGTCTTAGGCCAGTGTTTTCTGCCCAGCTCTTCATCAGAATCATGGGGAATTGTTTTCAAAGAACTGTACGAAGAAATTTTGAGGTTTTTTTTTTTTTTTAAATAAAATTTCAATTTTAGAATAGCTTTAGATTTTCTGCGCTGAAAGGAAATGGTCCTGGGACTTGGGGGTGCACTTCAGGAAGGCACTTTCTCGGCACAGGAGGGTCAGCCTTTTATCTTTTTTTTACATCTCTGCTGTATGCTCTCACTCACCTCCTTTGGCTGACACTGATTCTGCATTTGGTTTTTCTCCCTTCAGTCCCTTCTGTTCCGCAATTATTATTTTTTAAAACTCTGCTGCCTCCAGTCTTCCTGGAATAGCAGACAATCAAATATGTTTGAAATGTATCTAAAATAAGAGTAATTAGGCTGTGAATTAAGGCTTGAGGGACTCTGCTGTGAGTATAATGCATACGCTTTAATATATCAATTTTATAACTTCTATTTTTGCTACCCAGTAGCCTTCTGCAACTTAATTTATGTCCCAGGCAACAGCACTGCCATGTAAAGGAAGCATAAGTGAACTGTTCTGTTACAAAACTAAACACCACCACCCCTGGCCACGTCTTACCTCTCACCTCCTACCCTTTTTGCTCCATTGAAAGTGCACGGGCCCTGGGTTTGCCAATGTAAATGTTTATTTACCAGGTTTGCTTGCTTCTGAAAGGCCTATTTTGTCACATTTTAACATCTCTTAAATGGGATGAGTCTTTTTACTGATGGTGGTCTTGGCATTATGTCATTGTTTTCTTACTTAGCGGCACATAATAATGTCTTCGGATTAACGATGTCTTAGATTCAATGAAAGGCAGTATTTATATCATTTGAAGGAATTGACAGATTGTTCTGTTTCTCCAGCCTGTGCCACATGCTGCTGCTGGAGAGAGACAATTTCTTCACTCATTTGAAAGCAACTTTCTTCTCCTTACAACCTTCTTATAATAACAACAATAGGAATAATAATAGCTTCAACAGTAAGCAGTTAAAAAGCACTTACTACGTGCCCAGTGCTGCTCCAAGAACTTTGCATATATTTTTTCAACAACGTTAGAGGCACAGCTATTATTCCCATTTTGCAGAAGAGGACATTGGGGCTCAGAGGTGGAAGTGGCAAAGCGGGGAATCCAGTCAGTCTGCCTAGCTCTGGAAAAAATCATGTTAGGCTGCCTCTACTGATTCTGGGAGACAGTTGAAGGATCTTCATTTAAATCAGGCTTTTTACCTGACCCTACTAGGAAGCTTTAGAAAAATGCTGGAAGAATTCTTTAAGCAACCTTACAGCGGCCGGGGTTGAGAACCCTTCATTTAAATGGTCTGTGTGAGACCCCCTCGCTCTGCTGTTCTGGGGTCCCTGACGCCACACCCTCAGAGTAGCTGCCAGACCTGGGGGCACCAGTACAGCCTGAGCCTTTTAAGCCCTTTGCAGCCAGATCTCTTGGTTAGAAATGTGACTTTGAGACCTTAAGGGGACATGTGCTTTAATTTTCCCCCCTCTCTCTCTTCCTTCCTTCCAGCTCTGGAGTGCACAGAAAATCAAGCAGGTAATCCCATTCTGGCTTCTTTTCCTTCCCTCCCCTGACCTCTCCTGGACCCAGCCCCCACCTGTCCCAGGGATCCTTTGGTTGTGGGCTTATCTTCTCTCCCCCACCCCCCTTGTTCCTTGCCTTTCCCCAAAGCAAGTACCCAGGGCCTGAGCTTTTGAAGACTGGAGCTCACCTTTCCCTAGGCACGTGGTCGGCAAACCGCGGCTCGCGAGCCACATGCGGCTCTTTGGCCCCTTGAGTGTGGCTCTTCCACAAAATACCCCGGCCTGGGCAAGTCTATTTTGAAGAAGTGGCGTTAGAAGAAGTTTAAGTTTAAAAAATTTGGCTCTCAAAAGAAATTTCGATCGTTGTCCTGTTGATATTTGGCTCTGTTGACTAATGAGTTTGCCGACCACTGCCCTAGGCCCCTAAGCTCCTTCCCTACGGTGCCTTCCCCACAGTCCTCATTCCATGCCTCCTGTGTGCCAGGCGCAGGCGTTTAGGGAGCCCGAGAGGTAGACACAGTCCCGCCCTCCCTGTGTTCAGCTTCGAGCATTAGTCAGAGGATACGTGCTGCTTGGGGCTGTGTTTTAGCTGCCTCTTGCCTCGCATGGCGGGAAAGGACTGACTGCCAAGAAGGCAGGATACAGCCACTGGCCATCTGAGTCCTGCTGGGGTGCTGTCCCTCCCCACCTCCTTCCCATCCTCTCCGTGTCCCCCTCCCGCTCCCCCTGCCACCGGTGCTCTGTTCCTTGCTCTTGCCAGGCGATTCTACACCCGGACACCAATGAGAAGATCTTCATGCCCTTTAGAATGTCAGGTGAGCCCCCGGGACCTCTGCTTCCGCCCCGCCAGGGCCACTTACCATGTCACAGCTCCAGGGCCCTCCAGCTGTGCCGGCCTGGGGAGGGGAGGGAGTCTGTGACACCCACATGTGTTACGCACATGGCCACACTGGCACCTGCATGTTAACATTGACTCAACTGTACAAGACTCTAGCCACGCCTCAGAATCACCTATGGAGCGTTTTAAAAAATGTGCCTTTTCTAAAAACAAAACAAGTGCTTTTTCTGCCTAAGCAGCTGGGGTGGAGTGGGGCCTCCACAGGTTACTCCCAGGTTGTACACTACCCACTTATTGGCAGCCTCCAGGGTAACACCTGCTACAGGCGAACCTCGCCTCCCAGGAGTCACTCCTCCTACCTGTGCACGCGCTCTCTCCCCCCAGGTCCTGCTCCCCACTCTGCCCTTTCAGGAGTTAATCCCCAGACTAACTTGCTGGTCTCCGAACCTGCTATTAACCTGCCCTTCAGAAAGTCCGCACTCTATGTGCCCTGCTGCGCACACAGCGATGGCAAGTTCCATTCTGTGCAGACCAGTGGGCAGGGGGCGTGGGAGAGTAGCTGTAGGATGCCCGCCTCCTGGGAAGTCCCCGCCCTGAGGTCACTAGAAGGACCGTTCTGTGTTATGAACCTGACAGCCCAGAAAGACTTGCACACACACAGGGCTGGCGGGTCATCCTGCCTGCAGTGCTCAGGGGCCACAGGTCTTGCCCGGAGTCAGACCCGACTCCTGGTGTACGACCCGAGGTACAGGGTGGGTGCGTGGCTGCTGGGTGCCTCCTTGGGAAGTCCTCAGCAGCTGGAGGAAGGTTCTCTACCAGTGGGTGTTCCCAGTTGGGTAGGTCAGCCAGGGCCCCCACCCCCAGAGAGCCTGACCTCAGAGGGGGGGGGGGAGAGAATAAATAGCCACAAAAAGTGACATCCCTGTGCAAACCGGGCCAATTAGTGCCAGGTGACCCCCTTGCCTTGCCGTGAGGAACTCCAAGGAAGCGAAGGCTGCGAGCACCTTATAGCCACGGCTGTGGGTGCTCCCCAGTCCCTGCACGAGGCCATAGCAGGCTCTCACCCTGGGCCTGGTTTCTCTTGCAATTCTCCGGATCAAGCTTTGGACCTCTCTCCGGAGAATGCGGGTAGGAGGGCGCTGGCTCATGTGCGTGCACAGTGACGCACCCTGAGGATGCGAACCTTTGCTTTACCCATAGCTCAGAAAGATGCGCGTGGCTGGCTGCTATCCAGCTGCCATAGGTAGAGGCTGGGGACGGGTGGCTGCCCTTCAACAGCAGTGGGGATGGTGGGGGGAGCTTTGCCGTAGCCCAGGGGCCATGAGCAGCGAGGAAGCAGCGCCCAGGGCCGCTGGGCTTCACACCAGCTCGGTGAGGGGTCTCGCAGGGCACCAGCGATGGAAAGAGCTCTGGCACTTGGAGGGACACCTCTCCGGTGGGTGGGGGATTTCCTTTCTAGAAATGGCCATGATGCCAGGGGAGGAAGGGTGCGTGCTAGAAAGAAGCTGAGGGATGCTCCAGGGCCTTTGAAGACATTGCAGTGTGTGCCGTGAGGGGCAGGGGCGTGGCGCCTCGGGAGGGACAGGATGGGAGGACCACCCAGTGTGCGCCGGGGTGCCCGCCTGCCTTCAGGAGCGGGCCCCTGGGTTTTGGAGGGGAATGAGAACTGTCTGGCTAAAGGCAAAGGGGGACAGAGAGAGGGAGGCTGGGGGACACAGGGGAGGCCCCTGCTCTGGGGAGGACTGAGCTGGGAAAAAGTCTAGGGACTAGAGGTACCTCTCCCCTAACGGACCTGCACCCCTTCACTGAGGCCACTGTCAAGACCAAGCCCGGAAGTCTCCTCCGATGTGTAAACTGAGAGATCCGTGGGGCAGAGCGGGCGGGATTATGAGGCCTGACTCTTCTCTCTCCTCTCACAGGTTACATTCCTTTTGGGACGCCAATTGTAAGTATTACCTTCACAGGATTTTCTATTTTTCCAAAAAACATTTTAATGTATACCTTTACATCATTGCTCATAACTATTTGACTGAGTTGTTGATTTAGGCTGAAATCCTGGAAGTGAAGAACTGGCTAATACAGCACACATTTCTTCTTTATTCTCTTGGTGGTATTGTCAAACTTCTTTCTGGTAGAAGGTGTGCCAGTGTAACACAGAGCCCCGTGTGGGCCTTCACCCCTGCACACTTTACATCCTGAGTATTATCATTAAGACATGTTTCATTTGCTTACAGGGAAGTCCCCCCCCAAAATCTTGGGAAGTTGGAAAGTAAGGATGATTTCTGAAAACTAAGGTTTAAAATTCACTCAGAAAGGATTCAGTCTTCATGTTGTTCAGGTTTAAAATCAGGGTTAAGTTTACTTTTAAAATTTTTTACATTAAAGTAAAACAAATATACCGAGAGGTACAGTCGTCATAAAGGTATACACAGCTTGATAAGTTTTCACCAAGTGAGCTCATCCAAGTAACATCACTTAGATAAAGATTTAGAGCGGCGGTCACCAACCTTTCGGACCTCATGGACCGGTTGGCGACCGCTGATGTAGAGCATCCGCCACACCTCAGAAACCCCTCCGTCACTACGCCCACACCACAGGAAACCGCTTTTCTGACCTTCTTCACGATATTCTCATTTGGCTGCTATTGAACTTTATGGAAATGGAATCATCAGTATGTACGTTTTTGGGGGCCTTTGTTTTCTTTTACTAAAAGTTGTTTGTGAGATGTGTCCATATTGCTATATGTGGTATTAGTTTATTTTTCGTTGCTGCATAATATTCCATTGTTATAACAATATTGAAATTTCTTTATTCATCCTACTGTTGGTGAAAATTTGACTTGTTTCCAATTTGGAGTTTACAACCAAACAGTGCTGCTTTGAATATGATTGTACAAATCATATATATATATATATATATATATATATATATATATATATTCTCATTTCTCTTTAATTATACCTAAAAGGCTAAAGAGATAAGAGCTAAATGCAGTGTGTGATCCTAGAATCAGGATTGGGGGAGGGGTGTTGTAAAATGGCATTGTAGTCTCTTATAAAGTTAAACTTACAATGTGAGCCAACAATCCTAATTTTAGGTGTTTACTTCAAGAGAAATGAATTCACACATGTTCACCCAAAGATCTAGATGTGAATGTTTGTAGTAGCTTTCTTCATATTAGCTTAAAACTAGAAACAGACAAGAATGACCAACAAATGTTAAGATCCCTGGGTGAAAACCTGATTGGAAACAGGATATTTATCTAGTCTCAAAGCTTCCTATATATTTCATAAATATTATCCCTTCTATGTTTAATAGTTGGTAACGTCCTGTAAATAAGAGATTTCCCTACTGCCTCCTTCTTAAAACTACCAATATGGTCTCGTGTATTTTTTTGTATCCAGGGGGTAATAATTTACTTCTGCCATTATTCATTTTTATACACAAACTGTGCCAAATTTGACCAAAAGGAACTCTTTAAATAAGTTTCTCTGTTCATTTGACATGTCTTTTTTATTTATTGTTGTCAATATTACAGATGTCCCCATCCACCCCCCCCCCCTTTGTCTTCTTATTCTTTGAGTACTTAAATACTTTATGGCATAAAATATGGCTATTCCAGACTCATCTTGTAGTTTCTGTGTCCCAGTCCTGGAATCACCCATTTCTCCAAGGAGCCCTGGTTCCTCTCAGAGGGTAATGGTACTTAGAAACCAAGGTCTGGATTCTGGGTGTGCTCATTGTTGCCAGAGTGCCGTTGTTGCTAGGCCATCTGAGCAGACAGGGTTAGGAAGTGCGACTTTTAAGAAATCGTGAGTTTATTATACTAATACCTCTAATTCCAATCCAACATCTCGGAGTTCGTCCCCTCCTTCATTCCATAGTTATAGCTCCCTACTCCCTGAATGAGGATCCAACAGCAACATATTCTGATTCTCTTTTCTTTTGTAGATACATGTAAATAAAAGACTTTCAGAATTGCTATGTCAATACCACTCCCCAAAAATGTATTAAGGAAAGCCCAAGATTTCTTTGAAGTTCTTTTTGTCCATTGAATATATCCTACTGAGAGTATATAATCAGAGAACCATGTTTAAAAGTTGTTTCAATTTTTTCTTCTGTTGTGTTTATGCTATTTATTTTATATACCATTAAGTTTATTCATTTCTATTATTAACTTTCAGTTGTTTCCCATTCTTACTGATTTATTTTTGGAAATATATAAAATATCAACATGGCTCAAAAGTCAAAGCTATATCAAAACTCATAATAAAAGTTTCATTCCCCTCTCTATCCCTTCTACCTCCTTCCCACCCATCCTCTGGAAGTAAATATTTTATTCTTCCCATTTCTTTTTGTAAAAGTAAATTATATAACTCTTTTCTCCAGTGTTTTTTTTTTTCTCCTTAATGACATCTTGGAAATGATGGTAAATAAATTTATAGAGATCTTCCTCATTTTTTTTTGTTTTTAATAGCTGCATAGCTTTCTACTATGTAGAAGTACCATAATATATCCAGCTAATTTTCTACATGTGGATGTTTAGGTTATTTCCAATATTTTGCCAATATAAATAATATGAAAATGGATAATCTTGTGCATATGTTTTTTTTGATATTGACAGTAAATTCCTGGCTTCTATGGAGGACTAATTCAATAGACATTTCTGGCAACAGTGAGCAAGAAAAAAAAGAGAGAAGGTGCAAATAAACACTATTAGGAGTAAAAGGTACAATAACTATAGATACAATAGAAGTTTAAAAGACCAGAATGCATTGAACAATCTGGAGCAATAAATTGGAATATTTAGAAGAAATGGACACATTTCTAGGAAAGCTTAGCTTACCAACAGCTACCTAGTAGGTATAATAAATGTCACAATTAGGCATTTCTTGTGTGTGTGTTTGTGTGTGTGTGTGTGTGTGTGTGTGTGTGTGTGTTTTCTTTGTCTGGCTAAAGTACCTCTGAGTAATATTCACTGTGTGTGGGCAATACACTTTGTGAATTCTTGCATATCTGGAAATGTCTTTTTCCCCCTCTTAAACATGAACAATAGTTGGCCTGATTATCTTTTCTTTTGTAGGTGAACATTTCCACTCCCCTGGGGATCCTTTGGTATTTTTTCTCTTTATCTTTGGAGTCCAGAAATAGCCTCAGGATTAAAAAGTTTTTTCTTTGTATATTTTATAAAATTATACAAGTAATACATGAATATGTTCTTGGAATTCAAAATTACCACCAAGAATTTTTTAAGACTATTTTAAAAGTTATGCAAGTAATACATGAATATGTTCTCTCAGCTCAGAATTCAAATAATACAAAAAGAACTAGAAGTTCCTCTGACAACCCTCAACCCCAAATCTGCTCTTAGAAGTAAACACTCTTAGAAGTTGGTCATAGACTTTTGGGCTTTTTTCCTATGTATTTGTGTATATATGAATCATCATTTAAACTATTATTTTTGTTTTGCATTTTTTCTATTAAAAATATAACAATATTCTTATTTATCTACAATTAGCTGGTTACATGTAGCTGTTTACTTACTTAAATCTCTTCTCCCAGCTCTTTCCCCTCTACTGCCTCATTCATTCATTTATTCATTCATTCATTTGTTGTTTTTCCAGCTGAGTAGTATTCTCTCCCCTAGTAATAGATTTAAGTTGTTTCTTATTTGCTAATTAGAAATAACAGTGCTGTGAAAAATCCTTGCAAAGCTCTTTTTGCATAAGTATGAGGATTTCTCAAGGGCCCATTCTAGAAAGTGAATTTTCAGTGTAAATGACTGTGTGTGCACATGTGAATTTTTGATAACTATTGCAGAGAGGTTAGATTTCATCAGACCTTTGTAACACAGGTATTCATATATTTAGTGTTTTCTTTTTGCCAGTCTGATGGGAGAAAGGTTATCATTTCATTATGGCTTTAATTTTTTTATTTCCCTGAACACCAAAAAGGATTCTGCTTCTTTTCAATATTTATTGGCCATTTATGTTTCATCTTCTGTGAATTTCCTGTTCACATCTTTTGTCCATTCTTCCACTGGCTATATTTTCCTAATTATTTGTAAAAGTTATTTTTATATTTTTGATACTAATCCTTTGAGTTATATATATTGCAAATCTCTTCTCCAAGCTCTTTCCCCTTTAGTGTCTGGTGTCTTTGCTGTAGAAAGTTTTGAATGTTGATGTTTTTAATGATTTTTTCCCTTGGCTTGATTTCAAGTCTTGTCCCTACTTCTCATCTCCATCTCCTTTATTACAATAACTGGATTGGTGAGACTTGTGCCTATGAATTAGTTCTTGGGTGCATTTATCAATTCTTCTGTTTTTATTTTATAATTTATTCATTTTTGTTTTTGTAATATTCTTTTGATCTCTTTTATTTTGTGGTAGAATTTTTTTTTTTTACTTTCCCCTTGATTGCTTAATTTATTTATTCTCATTCTTCCTTCTAATAAAAAATGCTTAGGGCTGAGAATTTTCTTCTGAGTACATCTAATACCTGACTATATCTAATATATTTTCATATGTAGTGATCTATGTTTTAATTTATAAATAAGTTTGAAATTACAGTTTTGAATTCTCTTTAATCAGAGTATTCAATCTTTTAGCTTTAATTAGAAGAATACATTTCAAATAAGTGGGTTTTTAAAAAGGTATTCTTTTGTTATTATTTTCTAGTTTATCTTGTATTCAGAAACAGTGATCTCTCCAGTTCTGCCATCTGAAATGTATTGGGGTTTTTTTTGCAGCATATTATATGATTATGTCAGTTAGGTCAGGACCATCTCCATATAAAAAGTTCAACATAACAGTGGCTTAAACAATTTAATTTATTTTTCTCTCATGTCAGAGAAGTTCGGAGGTAGGTAGATCTCCACAATGCTTCAGGAACCCAGACTCCCACTTTTCTATACCATTCTCAGTGCTGTCTTCTATCATCAGAATTACCTCCTAGTCCAGTGATCGGCAAACTCATTAGTCAACAGAGCCAAATATCAACAGTACAACGATTGAAATTTCTTTTGAGAGCCAAAATTTTTAAACTTAAACTTCTTCTAATACCACTTCTTCCAAATAGACTCGCCCAGGCTGTGGTATTTTGTGGAAGAGCCACACTCAAGGGGCCAAAGAGCCACATGTGGCTCGCGAGCCGCAGTTTGCCGACCACGGTCCTAGTCCAACGTGGCTGTTGGTGTTCCAGCCATCACATCCACAGTATAGGGAGGAGGAAGGAGGAGGAGTGAGAAGATATACCTCCCAACTGGGTCAGTTCCCTTTAAGGAATCTTCTTTGAAGACCCACACAACAGTTCTGTTTATATTTCATGTAGAATTTGGCTGGATATCTAGTCAATCCCCAATTACAGGGATTCTGTTAGTGAGAAAGAAGGAGAACATGCTTAAGAGGTGGGCAAACAAGAATCTGCGTTAATAATTGTTTATAAATATTTCATTAACACTTGAAAAAAATACGTCATTTGGCAGTATCATCTCTGCCAAACCAGATAAGTTGAATTTGGGGCTCCTTTCCTCTTAAGAGGCCAACGGGGTCCTTACAGAATTAATGGCCGTCATCTGGGATGGACCAGCTAACGCAAGGGATGCCAGCACGGTCTCTTGCTCACAAGGTGTTATGGAGGACGGCCCATACTTTTTCACTCTCTCCTCTTCCTACCCAAGACAGGTCAGTCATTTCAGGGTCACTACGGCCCTGTAGGCATCCTGGGAACTCGGGTGCTGCTGATCCCCTCCCAGGCTGCCAGGGCTTCACTGCTGAAGTAGCTGCTGTGAATGTCCCAGCCCGGAGCACACAGCCCTGGGCAGGGCACGATGCCCTGGCCTCCGAGATCCTGAATGAACACTTGGTTGAGGTGAACTAGCGGCATGACCTGGGCCTCAGTGGCAGCCAGAGCCAAATGACAATGCTCCCCTGGCCCCACTTCTTAGCCCCACATACTCATATTCAGGGCTAGAACAGCTGGCCAGAGGCCAGGTCCTGGGAGGAGCCATTGGACCTGGAGAACCCATAGGCTTCCGTCCGGCTACGTTGATGTGGACAAGCCACAAGCCGCGTGAGGACTCACTGGTCCCACTCCCTCCCCGGGCCGCTGCCCTGCCTGTGTGGGGGGAGCACGCTGGCTGTTCCAGCACTTCCCTCCCTGGCCTGGCTCCCACCAGCCGCGTCCGCTCCCCCGAGGCCCCACTGAACATCTAGCAAATGCCGGGCCTGGACAGGAGTGAAGGTTCCAGTCCACACCTTAGGGAAGCCCCTGGAATGGCAGAGTGGGTAAAAAATACAGACACGCAGAAGCCACTAAATGCTCACCAAAATAGAAATGGGGGTGCCGGCAAATATACTAGGAGCTGCGTCCCTGAGTGCTGAAGGGAAGGGGAAATAAGGTTGGCAGGTACCTTGGCTGAGAAGCTTCTGGAGGCAACACCCAAGCTGCCTCCTGCCCAGGTGAGCATTCCTGGCCAACCCTGCACCTTCCCACCCTGCCTGAGAGGAGCCCCGCCCCCACCTGCTCACCCCCCACCCCCACCCCGGAGCTCAGGAGAAACGAGCTGGTTTTCTCCCAGAGGCTGGTGCCAGTTTAGTCAGCAGATTTCACAGATCCACTGGCACCCGTGTAGTGTCTTATTTTAGGCTTAACATTTGAAGATGGGAACTTTTCCCCCTTGGGTGTGTGGCGATGAGATCCCAATTTATACATCAGCACGGCGGCTGAGCCCCTGCACTGCGGCTGGTCCCGCGGCCAGTGCAGCGCAGGGCTCCGTCCTCCAGGCCCTTGGCAGAAGAACCCACCACCAGTAGCTGCTGCTGACCGCTGGCAGCGCCCCCCAGCTTCCGCTGAGAGGCTGCAGCGCCGTCACTTCACTTCCATGCCCGCGTGGCTGGGGGAGGCAGGACCAGTGTTCCGGCCCCGCTTGCCTTCCCCACCTGCCAGCCTGTGCCCCCAGCCGTGGCTACCAGAGCATCTCAGCTGCCAGGAACTGGGTTTCTCTCAGCCCTTTGCTCCCCATACCCCTGCTGCCCTCTCTCCCCTCCCCCCTCAACCCCCCCCCCCCCCTATTATTCTGGAACTCTCAGAACTCAAGGCCCCAACCCCCATGTCCAGCTGGGGACTGAGGAGGGCAGACTGTGCACTTCTAGTCCGTGAGTCCAGTGGCCTTGGGTTACATCCAAAGCAGAGTTCTGTCCTGGGACCTTCAGAGCTTGGACTCCGTACGCGGAGCCCTCTCCTCTTCCACAGCAGAAGGTCAAGGGGACTTTGCAGTCCCATCTCTCAGGTGCGGGTACGGGTCACTTCCTCTCGGCGGGAAGGGGGGTGGGCCACAAAGGCTCACTTTACGTGAGGATTTGACTGTGTCCCGGGGCCTTTCTGACATCTCCCAACCTTCCTCACCCCAGACTCCGCCTTTTCACACACTTACATCCCAGCCCCAGTGTTTTCCCGTGGTAAACGGCACCAGCCATTCTGGCCCAGGGTATATATCCTACAAGAAGTGTCGCTCGGCTACGCTGGATTTGACCAGTCAGGGGCAAGCACTCGTTTGACAAGAGATATTGTCTTTCCCTGGTTGGGACCCTGTACATAGCAGCACCCCTAGTGCACCAGAGTGTTCCTTTTCAGGTCATTAGTCACATAAATCAGAAGATGGGGACAGAGGAGAAGGAAAGAGCAGGCACATTGTTGAGTAGCGAGCGGGGCTCCTGGCGGGTCTTTGAAAAATGCAAAGAGGGACGTTTGGAATGGAGCGTGTCCGTGTGGGGGGAAGGGGTACCTGCTTTCCCAGCGAGGACCCCCAGGTATGGGGGATGTGAGCGTCACACGGTCTCACCCCTCTGAAGCTCCTGGAAGCTCTCGAGAGTGGCATACTTTAACAGATACCACTGAGGCGAATGCTGCACAGAAAGTAGGCAGGGTGCCGGGGGGCCGGGGGGGGACGTATGACAGGGGGTCTGACCTCAGCTTGAGGGTCAGGGAAGGCTTTCTGGAGTAGGTGCAACTAAGCTGGAAGCCGGAGGGTGAGGAGTGATCAGCCAGGTGGAGTCGGGGGGAGGGGAGGACAGTTATTTTGCCATTCCCTTGCTTGGCAACAGCGTTCTGTGCCCTGCAGCCTTCCCCTGGCTTAAGTTTCACCACCCCATTGTTTTGACACACACCCTGCTTTCTCTCTGGATTTTCTACACTTTTACTTTAAAAATCTTATGTTTTCCTATGTTTGAGTTAGTTTTGTACGGATAGTGGCCAAGGGGGTGGAGGTTGGTCATGTCTCCCCCGCGGGTCCCAGTATCACGGTGTACGGGCGTCTTGGTCTGCTGTCCTTGTGTTCAGCTGGTTGTGTCCCCCTTTTGCCAGGCAGATTGGGATGTTTGGTGGCGCCTTTCTCCCAGACTGAGACCTCATCTCTCCGCAGAGGTTAGAGCACGCGGAAGGAGAAGGGCTGGAGGGAAGGTGTGACTTTCCTTGTGCGCCAGCTCCCAGGTGGGTGCCGTTGGTTGGCCCCATCCCAGCTCTGTCCTGAGACAAACCGTCTTTCGTCCCTTCCAGGGTGGCCCCAGCCTTGGGCTAATGGTCACCAGGTGGAGCGGGTGGATAAGCTAGGCTACGCAGCAGCCAGCATCACGAGTGACGACATAATTCAAGGTGCATGAATGATATAGAATATTAAAACCATGAAGGACAGCATAGTCACTCTTCCTATACGGTCATCTCTGCATTAACGAGATGTTGCTACGATAGTGCCGTGTAACACACAGCCACAAAATGTGAGTGGCAGCCGTACACATTTATTTTTAGGGATCTGGGGTTTGGCTGGTCTAGTCTGGGCTTGACTGAGGCAGTTCTGCTGCTAACCACAGGTCTGGGGTCTGCTGGGGATCAGGGACTCAGGCTGGTCTCTGCTCCTCGGGTTGCATCCTCCTTGGACCGGGGCACCGGGCAGGGCATGTCTCCTCACAGCAGCGTTAGCAGCACCAGAGGGCGACTGAAGCACATGAGGCTTCTGAGGCCTGGCTGAGAACTGGCACACTGCCACCTCCTCCCACATGCCATTGGCCAAAGCAAGTCACATGACCAAGCCACACCAAGAGCAGGGAAATACATCCCTCCCATGGCCAGGGTATAGATGCAGGGAAGCGTGAAGACTCAGGGCCAAACTCAGTCTGCATCCTCTCTCCAAAGGCTACCCGCCCCGCCCCGCCCTGCCCCCGTGCAGTTCCAACTTTAATCAAAGGGGCGAGGAAGAGATGGCTGGTGGTTGTCATTGTCACGATCCATCATAGATCTTTTTCTGGCCAATAACTGTTTAATGTTCTTAATCAGTTGGCGGCGTTTCCAGCATGTCATTCGGGCCCATCTTTGTGCTGAGTGCTTTGGGGGACGTCAGGGAGAAAAGCCCTTATTCTACCCTCAGGAGCTCCTGGTCCATTGAGGGATAAGGCTGGTGTCCAAAGACAAGATGGGGCAAGATGATGCTCAATTGTGTCAAGCAGACGGTGGCGTTCAGAGAAAAGAGAGACCGGCAAAGACGGGAAAAGAACGAGATAGGAGGAGAGGAATCACGCTAACCTAGTGGTAAGGGCTGGCTGAATGACAGACACTGAGCCGAATTCTTCCCGTGCCTGCTCCCAGGACACCCGGAGAGGAGCCGTGATCACCACGGAATCGATGAAAAAAAAGCCGAGGCACAAAGAACTCAAGTACCTTGCATGTGGTCGCCCTTCTGACAAATACTGGAACCGGGATTTGAGTCCCGCTCTTCCTGCAGCCAGAGCCTGAGAGTTCATCGCCAGGGCCCATGGCCAGCCGTCCGAGGGGCAGGGGGCGGCAGAAATAGACAGCTGTGCATAGCGGGCAGCTCCCAGGGGGTGGGCGCGGTGGAGGAGACCCCACCATGTTACGAACTATAAATGGGAGCAAAGCTAGGCTGTGCGATTTGGCCAAGGTCCTGCGGCAAGATAGGGTGGAGGCTGGGCTGGAAATTCTGGCTGTTGGCTCTCCTTCCACTTTCCCTGGTACCAGCCGCATTCTGGGCTCTCTCCACCCATCTGCGCGGCCACGCCTGAAGCGCTTCCCTCTTGGAAGAGGTGCAATCCACTGGCATTGGAGCCGGGTGGACTGGCTCCCTCTCTCCATCCATCGCTTTCCTCCTTTCCCCTGCCACGTTCTGGAAAGGGCGGCGCGAGGGAATGTGGGCAGGTTGCACCAGAGATATACATCTGAGAACTGAAGGAACATTTATTTTTAATTTAGACTTAAAAAGGAAAAAAGGAAGTTATAAAATATCTGCTCTTGCTCCTGGGATTGTGCAGATGGTGCTGCGTGTTGCCTAATAGGGAATGGGGCTGGCACCCGGTGCTCCTGGCCCCACCAGCCTGACTGCGGGGCCTGGAGGGTGCGGTCCCTACTCCCTTCGCCTCGGCTCACACGGCCCCCTTCGGCCAGCCGGCCGGCCAATGCGGCACGGTGCTCGCTGCCTTCTAACCTCACCCTTCCCGGACTCCAGTCGGCTGACTTCCCAAACCTCCTCCTTTAATGAGGCCAGTCCCCGCTGTTCCGCACGGCCGAGCTCGCACACGCACACCTCAGCACCGCCTTACCGCCTCCTCCGGACAGAGAGAGCACACCCACCTCCCCCTGCCTGAACCCGTTTGGACATTGGAATTGACCAGATTTACAGACACAATTAAGGGCCCGATTAAACCGCCTTGTCCCTTTCCTGCCCAGGTGTGGTGAAGACTTTCTCATGCGCTTGGCTGTGGGTTTTGGCTCATTGTGGTTCGGGAGCCTGTATTCCTTTCCTCAGGGGCAGCAGGGACCTTGGTGCACAGAAGAGGCTCAGAAACAGGCACGGAGTCTGCTTCTTCCTTTGTGCGCGAGGGGATGAGCTGGAGAAGGAGCCCCTCAAGTCAGAGAGGCGGGGCTCCCAGGCCAGGGATCAGGGGACCCTGCCTCTTTTTCTAGGAGCTGCGAAGCCTTGGGCAGGTCACCGGATGTCTCTCCACCTCAGTTATCCCATTTGCAAAATGTAGAAAGTAATTTCTTTTTTTTTTTTCTGAGCCCCAGAGTTATAATAAGGACCGTGGTACGTGACATAAGGGGAAATGCTTAGCAAAAATCCATCCATCTCTTTCAGAAAGCGTAAGGCGTCAGAGGTGCGTGGACGTCAGGCTCATGTGAGGGCAGGAGGTTGGCAAACACGGTGAAAACCCGACTGGTTACAAGCTGTGTGCGTGTGGGTAGTACGCAGCCTGGGTACTGGTTTAGTTTAGGGCTGTGGTTTGTTCTGGAAAAGACTTGATATCAGATTTTAAAAATACATGGCACAAGATAAACAAATGAAGATGAAAATGAGACAAAAGGAAATGTAGGGAAGGGAAGGGAAGATGAAGTCAGGAGTGAAGTTTGGACACAAAATATGTGCCGTGAGGATGTGTACACTGGGCAGAGGTGGGCCCTGGAGATCTGGCCTGACCTCGAAAGGGCAAAGAAACACAGTTAAAATGCCCAGTGTCTGCAGGGCCGGTGCAAACCACATGCTCACCATACGAGTTCTGAACCCATGGGAGAGGATTCCTAAGGGGACCTGTGATGTAACGAGCTGCAGGGTCCTGGACGACAGCTGTCTGGCACAACCCCCCATGGGGCTGCTTCGTACCCCTCTCCTGGTGGCCAAGCACAGTTCAGGGGGTGCAATGGGGATCGAGGGAAAGAAGACGATGACGTTCATAACACACCCGCGTAATATAAACCAGCGGATGAGGGGGAATGATATCCTCCCAACAGGGAAGAACTACTTACACACACACATGTGCTGGCTCATGCTACCTGTTCCCAGCTTTATGCCTCTCTAGGCTCAGCTTCCTCTCTATTGTCTGGCTCCTGACTGGGGTCCGACTAGGAGGAGGTCCTGTGTTCCCCATGATACTTCTCAATTGGGCTGGGGTGGGGTTATTCCCTTTACAATGGGGCTATCTCTACTGACTTTATGTGTATTACTTGGAAAACGAGAATTGAATTTAAACCGAGATAGGACCCCCAAGGTCAACCCCTTCACTCTATAGGTAAGAAAGCTGGAAGCCCAAAGGGGACTGTTTTATGCTGGAGATCACACAGGGACGGAGCTGAGGCTAAGAACCCAGGTCTCCTGATTCCCACGCCAGTACCCTGAGCTGTTATGGCAAAGAAAAGTGGCGTTATGATCTCATTTGGTGGAGAAAAATATCACCATAATTTCTCACTGGAGCCATGGCATGGGTTTACATTGTATAATTTTATTCAAACTGATATGGGCCAATAAATATAAATGTATGTGCATATTCACTGTTTTAAAAACATTTTAATCTTTAAAACATGATTTACTAATGCTGCTGAGGATGACTAGAATTTGATTTACTGCATAGAATTGAATGTTTATACTTGTTCCTTACAGAAATTCTTGCCAAAGAGCCATTTTATCTACAGGAATAATAAATAAGTCAATATGTGGATGGTTGTGCACATTTTTTCCCATATGCAGCAGTACTGGGTAGGTGTTATTTTGCACACAAGCACTCAAAAGGTAAACTTCAGAGACATGTGGATCCCTGAAGTCTAAGGTTTGGCAAGTGTTAAAATCAGACAATTAATCTTGACTTAAAACAAAAAACAAAGTCAGTGAGTCTAGGTCTTCAGTGATATTTGGGCTTTGGGAATAATGGATCCACACGTATATAGTCATGCTTAGCTATATGGATGCATTGGCTCATTCATTCATTCACTCATTCAACAAATATTTACTAGACATCCATGTTTTGTTCAATAGCTTAAACATGGTGTAGGTTTTGCTTCGTGAGGGCCCAGTGATAACATATAAATTCCACCAACTTATATTTGTAAAGCACTTAAGGCCTTTGAGATGAGTTTTCTTTAATCCTCACAAAAATCCTGCTGGATGGCTGGAGTGTGAAGGAGCCGGGTAAGCTGAGCAGAAGTGAAGGTGTTTCTTTAGTTTGCTTGTTTGTTTTATTGTTCCCCTGCCCACCAATTATGAAAAGAATGCCTGTCAGCTGTTAAAAAGAATACAGAAATATTCAAGAAGAATGTGAGGAAGTCATATGTAACCAGATCTACATGCTGTGCTAAAGATTTTTCTTCATGCTTAGAGATATGTATGTGTGTTTGTGTATATGGTTGTATATAAGATGTTTGGACACCAAAATATGTGCCATGAGGATGTGTACACTGCTGTAGTACAATGCTGCAGCTTGGGTTTATTCGTCACACACAATCTCACTAAAGGCAGCAGGTTGTCCATATCAGTTTGTGCAGATTCAGCTTGCTCTTATTTGTGGCTATTTTTCAGCCTTTCCTCTCTCTCTCTCTCAGGTGGTCGGTCTTCTTTTGCCCAACCAGACACTGGCATCCACTGTCTTCTGGCAGGTAACAGTCTCCTGGCAAACAGTCTCCTGAGGGAGGGCCCAGCAGGTACTGGTTAGAACTCCTTGCCTCAGCGTCTCCTCTCCCGTCCGTGCCCCGTGGGGAAATCACCCCATTTCGTACCGCTCCCCAACCCAGAAGCTACTGGGAGAAGCCCAGGTCTTCTTTCTCCTTTGAAGAAGGTGATGAGGGCTGGGCTGGTGCCCTCAGCTGGATGGCTGGTTGGTGGCCGCCCACTCTGTCCCTCGGTTGCTTGTCTCATGGCCAGTGGCCTCGAGGCCCTCAGCCTCTTTGACATCAGCCTCACCCAAATCTGTGGGGAAGGTAAATGCACCCCAATCCCAAGGTAGTGAGCTGGGTGACAAGGCATCACAGACCCTGGTCTCTGCTCTTGAAGAGAGTCTGGGTATGGCTCTCTGACAGGAGTGTGTGTGTGTGTGTGTGTGTGTGTGTGTGTGTGTGTGTGTGCAGAGAAAGAGGGGAAGGAAGAAAACCTGTCAGTCTTTAGGAGAAAATGTCAGTCTTCCCTGAGCACAACTCCCACAGTGCTGGTGTCTGGGCGCGGCAGGTGGTGCAGGACACGGGGATGGGATGTTTTGAAAGAGGTTCAGGGCTGTCAGTCATTCCAGGGGCCTAAATGTCCACCTCTGTCCAGTAAGTAATGTAACAGGACGACGAGGCAAAGGCAGGGGGCCCATTTAGGGCATAATTTTGGAAGAGGCACTGTCTCTGCAGCAAGTTGGACTGCCGGGGTGGGCAGAACCAGTGTCCTGGTTTGCCAGGAGCTGGCGGGGGGGGGGGGGTGTCCCAAGGCTGGGGACGTTCAGTGCTAAACCTGGCACAGTCCTGGGCAAACTGGACAGTTGGTCATGCTAATAGTGGGATGGATGGACCCACCATGAACTGGCGACTCAGGTCGTTCTGAAGGTGTGTGGCCTCCCAGGGCCCTGGCCTGGCTTCCAGGGCGGTGAGCACACCTCCCCTGACTTCTCCTCTCCCCCTTGCCTTTCAGTGGCTGAACCAGAGCCACAACGCTTGTGTCAACTATGCAAACCGCAACGCTACCAAGGTGAGTGCCACGAACCACCCTCCAGCGGTGGGCTTCTGGCTAAGTACTGCCCTCCTGTAGGCACCTTATTTACACAGCTGGGAGGGACTGTCCACGTGACGGGAAGAAGGCCTGTAACGTGGAAGTGGGGGGGCAGCGACAGGGATCAGCTCCCCTGGCTCCAGAATTCCCTGTGGGCGGCTCTTATACTGATGTTGGACCTGGACAGCCTCAGCCAGAGGGACCTGAATCTCCCTACAGCTTTCTCAGGCTTCCCTGGAAGCGGCCTCGCTGCCCCCAAACTATTGTCTGCAGAGGGTTGAGGGGTGCTGGGTCTGCAAGGATTGCCACCTTCTCCCTCGTGCCCTTCTCACCATGGAGGCCCACTCACCCTTCTGCTGTCAGGAAGGGGCCGGGCCCTGCTGCACTGGCAGGCGAGGCTACCGCTCCCCCTGTCAGTTCTCTTGGTCTTTGGTCCAAAGGCAGGAAGAGGGAAGGTGGGGTCTAGGTCCCCTTGGAGGGGCTGTCAGTTTGGGTAGGAGAGGGTGTGTGTTGGCCCGAGGGGTAATATTTCAGGGCCTAATACCTTGAACACACACCCTCTCCCCATCTAAACCTTGTCTCACTCATATGCTTCACACACGTACATCTCTGCTTGTTCTGCTCCCATTGGCCTTAAACCAAGCATCTCCAAAATTGCCATTGTGGTATCTAAAGGCAAGTTCTTCAGCTCTTTCCTAATTTTCTGCATTGCAATGTGAGGTGCATTTTCCCAATAGAAATATTGAGCAACGGTCCTCTATTGCATGGAAGCGCTGCTTCTACCTGGGTCGACAAAGCCTGTGAGCGCCAGCCAGGCTGGAGCGGCCCTGCCCCTGCCATGTCTAGCCAGGAAGTGCTCCAGGGGCCGGACAGCCCGCTCACACCAGGTGGTCTTCCTAAACTGGCTCTGCTTGCCCAGCCACGAGCGGCCCATTTGACTCTTGCTATTCTCCAGCTCCGGCCAGCAGTGTCTTCCAGTGACCTTTTCCGAACGGGGCAGAGTGCCGGGGGCCCTCCGGCATCGCCCCGGACGCTGCTGCATCTCCCTGGGCACCGCTGCCTCCTATTTCCATATTTAGAACTGCGCTGGGGGTGGCTGGGATCCTTCTGGCTTCCAGAGGGATCTCTTCCTTCTCACCCGACCCTCCCGTCTTGGAGGCAGGAATGCCCCTTGCTGGCTGGGACTCTTGGCAAGGGCAAAGTGTGGGCACCCAGTGGGCCTGAACTTCTGTCTCTTGCCTTCCAGCCTTCACCTGCATCCAAGTTCATCCAGGGCTACCTGGGAGCTGTCATCAGTGCCGTCTCCATCGCTGTGAGTAAGCCTCCCCCCGCCCCCCACCCCAGCATCTCGGGCCAGACGTTGTCTGAGGGTCAGACCCAGGCAAGGGGTATGGGAGACAGGCTTCTGGGGGCGGGCTAGCAGGACTGGCTTTCTAGGCAGAGAAGAGTAGATGACACTTGGTGACACTTTGATAGGGAGAGCAGAAGCTGGCGATTCGGTTTCAGAGAGCAGGCGGGAGGTACAGCGGTGCCTGTGGGTGATGGGAAGGGCTGCCCCCTGCAGCGGAGGGCACGCGTCTGTCCCTAGAGGCCGGGTTTGCCTGGCACTCTTCTCAGCGGGGCTGGTCCTCAGGCTCAGGAGCGCGGCTGGTGCGGGAGGCGAGGGGCTCTGGAGTGATGCTCTTTGCCTGAGCTCCTGGGGCTCGGTTGTCCCCGCTCCGTAGCCTTGGTCATGTGGTCACATGTCCAGTCCCTCCTGGAGGCCTGTAAGTTCCTCAAGACAGAGGCGACAGCTCGTTTTGAGTCCCACAGGACTTTGAGGATAGAGCAGCGATTACGTAGGGGAGGTTTGCCGACTGTAGGAGCCTAAGGTTGGATCCCAGGCGAGGGAAGAGGGCAGGTGACATGGCGAAGGGCCGAGGCCAGAGCCAGAACGGAAGCTCACGCTCCCAGGACCTTGGCTCCATGGCCCGCCCGGAGCCCACCCTGGAGCGCACCCTTGCTCCTGTCTGGTCCTCTCTCGACCCCGGCTGGGTGCTCTCCTGTGGCTGACTCCGGGGCAACAGTCACTTCACAACTTTGTTATTTTATTCATTATGCGATAAATACATGCACCTGTAGGAGGGAAATTAGAAAATTCAGATAAAAAATATCCACATATAATAATCTTTCTGCAAAACCCCATTTCCTCGTCTTTCCCATGTCATTAAATAAATATCCCAATTGCTCATGAAAAGGCATTGACCCATCATTTACTTCACTGTTCTCCTAAAGTCGGGATTGGGGTTGTTCTGAAATGGCCTCCTTTACTCCACTCCCACGTAGACCAGATCATCTCCAAAGAGCTGTTGGGTGTGTGTGTGTTTGTGTGTGTGGGGGGGGTGTCCCCATTTCATGACCAAGAGCGTTCTCCTTCCCTGAATCCTTATGTCTCATCCCAAGGCATTGCCAAATCTGCTCAGGTGGCTGCTAACCCACCTGTGACCTAGCATGAGACCATTTGGTTGGGGTCGTACAGATTGGGGATCCCTGATTCTGTGGGGGTTGCTGGCCAAGGTCAGGGGCTCTTGTGAGAGACAGGAAGGGGCTCTGTCACCTCTTTCTTGCCGATGTCACCTCCTCTTCCCTTATGACAAGAGGAGCTGATGATGGCTCAGCCTCGTTTAGCAGCTTGAAAACCCCACTTTCCTTCTCTGAGATTGCAGGGTGAGGTGGGAGAATACTGAGTGGCTCTGGTTGGGGAGGGCTTGAGAGGAGGGATCACTGTCCTGGTGGATGTCCTCCTCCTGCAGGCCGGGGCCCAGGCCCTGCACCCCAGTCCTGCCGTCTCACCCCAGGGGCCCTCAGTCCTTCCATCCCAACCACTTCCCAGGGCCAGAGCCAGCCCAGGCGTGGGGAGGAGATTCTCAGGCCCACGCCTCCCAGAGGTCCCAGGGACTTGGGGTCCTTCAGGGCTCTCAGAGCCAGGGTCTCACCCTAGGGACTGGGGACCTCACACTGGGCTGTCCTGCCCCCAGGGGCCGTGCCTGTGCCTCCTTCCTCCTCCCCACCCAGCTGCAGAGACCTCGAAGAAGCTTTCCCTGACCATGCCAGCCCACACCGTTCTCCCTCGCCAGTTCTAGAAACTTCTAGAAACTTCTAGAAACTTCTGTCCTTCACACGCGCTTGGTGCTACCCCATGCCCTGTCCTCTCATTGTTCCACTGGATTACCAGTTAAAAGGGACGGCCCTGTGTCTTCTCCCCAGAGGGGGGCCTGCAGCACTGCTCCATAAATACTTGTTAATTAGGCCGCTGATTGATTGCGGCCTCGGGAGGCCCCTCTCGCTCTGATCTGAGTCTCAGCAGCGGCGGCCCTCCGCCCCGCCGTCTTCGCACAGCGAGGGTCTAACTCCGGCAGATGGAGTGGAGTTTCTGACTTGGAAAATCTGCAGCTTGCTTGCTTCTCTTTTGTGTGTGTAAATCACAAAACCTCCGGAGAAAGAGGCTTTATTTTATTTTCCTTTCCCTTGTTCTCTGGAACCCCAGGCCCCGCGGCCTCATTAACTGATCTCTGCTTCAATTAGTGACAAATCCCCTCCCAGGGCGAGCCTGTTAGGAGGAGATGACCTGCAAACAAGTGTCAGGGCCCGGTGGTTGGCCCAGCTCTGGCATTAATTAAAACGAGTCCCTACAAGCAGCCGCGTGGACGGGCTGACAGGCCGAGGGCAGATCCCAGGGACCGGGGACGAGCGGGAGTGGAGGCCAGGCCCCAGGAGTCCAGTCTCCTCTCTGGACCCTGGAGAGCCCTTCCTCCTCTCACGGGAGCCTGTGACCTTGGCCAGCACCCCCCCGCCCCCAGATTCAGGGAGCCCCAGTTTGCATGCCCCGGAAGTGAAGTCTCATGCTGGTTGCAGGGCCTCCAGTGTGGGGTTCGCAGCCTTTGGGTGAACCCTCTAAATAGCTCAGTGTCTGGCTTCTTGCTCGAGAATAAGACAGAAATGTCATCTTCCGTTATTTTTGAGATCTCACAGTTCGCTGTCTGTTAACAAAGGAAGCCTCCGCCGGCCCTCGCTGTGTGTTAGTCGGGAGTTGCTGTTGAGCCCTTGGTGGTCAGCGCCCCCTGGCCCGGCTGCATGGGGGTGACCCACTCAGTCTCTGAGGGGTGCATCTATGTGAGCACTTTGCAGACACTGATGCAGACGCACAGACTGGTGTGTCCTGCAAGATGCTGCGAGGGAAAGCTGGCATGTTCTGTGAAGGCCACCCCTTGGGTGTGGTGGGTCGCAGGCATGGGACCCCTAATTTACACAGGGCTGACTGTTACAGGAGACCAGAGAGAGGCAAAGGCAGGGCTGTGAGTTCCATAGAGAGGGCACAGCGGGAGGAGGGCAGGACGGATTCCACACATCAGAAAACGAGTGGCTACGATGTGCAGAGTGATGATGACAAGGTGATGAGGTGATGAAGCAGGGGAACTAGCAGGGAGTCACAGAGTACTGTAGTGCCATGCCAGGAACCCCTGCCTGGGCACAGGACCATGGTGTTGCTGGGGGTGCAGGCAGAAGGGGGCTGGAGAAGTCGTGGGGGGCTGGCAGGCCCAGCAGATGGACTGCCTTCATGGTCGCAGGGTCTGGGACGAGAGTGGTCCTGGGGCTGAAGAGGAAGGCTCGGGGCTGACGTCCAGCCAGGAGCTGGTGGATGGAGCCAGAGTATCTATGAGAGCTACTTCATGTCTCATCCTCAAACCCTCCACCCCGGCCAGGTCTTAGCTGGCTGAGGACTTTCCCTGTTGGGGCAACACTGACCTCCGTTCCCAAAGGGCCTGGGCCTGGGGGTCATCTCTGTAGAGGATGTAGTGATGTCTGTTAACGTCTACTGCTAGACACTAGAGGATAAGGGGGATCCCTGGGCTTGAACCCCGCCCCCTCTCGGTCCCCATTGCCTACTCCACATCCCCATGATAGTCAGACAGGGAAGTAATCATAATGGCTAACACTTATGGAATGCCAGGTGCTATGTCAGTGTTCATCTCCATTTTACAAATGAGGAAACGGAGACATGGGTAAAGTCAGTGGCCGAGCTGGGATTCAAACCCAGGCCTAGTCACACACGATGCTCCTAACACAGGGCCCTTCTTCTCCCTGCTCCCCCGGAGGCATAAGGAGGCCGGAGAATCCATGCAGCCTTCTCGGCTTCCAGGTTGAAGGAACTTACTGTGACCCCAGGTAGACAAGTCCCTCCCCGGGTGCCCCAAGAACAGTGGGGCCTGGAAGAAAATGTTTGAGAGGCTCTTTAGCTGTAACAGGGTTAGACCCTCTGCTCACCTTCGTACTTGGCTCCTGGGCCTGTGTTTTCTGGCCAGAGTCAAGTCCGCTACATACCGTTGTCCCTGGTTCACAGGATGCTCTGCCCCTGCAAGACGCACCTGGCTGGCTCTGTGGTCCAGGGTGCACCTCAGGTGTTCTCTGGGGTCAGGGGTGCTTTCTGTGGTCCAGGGTGCACCTCAGGCCTTGCTGTTCTTCTCTGGGGCTGATGGAGGGGCTGGCATCCTGGGCATCCTGGGTCTTGCTGCTGTCACTAGGACTGGCTTCTGAGTCGGAGGGCCCATGGCATGGACCCTGTGGCATAATCGGAAGTGTTCCAGAAGCCCACAGATGGCGATGCTGGCAGTGGGGGGTCTGACATGACTGTCAGCTCTGTACATATTCTAGGGAGGACAATTGGGTGTCCCCTCCTACGTGGAAGGGGTCTGATGTACTTGGTTTCCCACCAGGTGGCCAGCTGGTCTCTGTGGGTTATGGTTCAGGGGTCAGGTCTGGTCAGTGTAACTAGCAAACAAGCCTCTCAGGCACAGCAGGAGCCGACGGGTGCTTTAACCTGTGCCTGACTCTGACCCAGCCGGGTGGCCCTTTGCTCTTGAGCCTGCTGCCAAGCAACAGACTGGCTGGGGTTGCAGGCACAGGAGAGGGTCATGGGCCACTTTGTTACCAAGTTTATTCTGCCATGAGCGCCATCTGGTGGGAGGTTTTGGTACCTCCAAGAGTCTTTGACCTGCCCCAGCCCTTGCCCTCCAGCACCCACCACACTCGTGACCATTTGGTTACATTACTTCCCACCACCTGAGAGTGGGTGTAGATTCTCACCTCATGCCATCCTCCTTCCAGGCATGCCCCCTTCTCTTGTTCTCCAGGGGCCCTTGGACCCCCGATGGCAAGCACCGTGAGTCCACAGAGCCGTCCCTGCAGCCTGCTGAGCCCTTCCTTCTAACCTGGCTGCATCCCTCTCACCCCTCAGGGCTCAGTCAGGCATCTCCCTTCCAGAAGCCTCATGGCTGGGGCCGCCCTCCAGCACCCTCCTCCTGGGGGAGTGGATGAGCCGTCTGCGCAGGTGGCCTTAGGAGAGCTGTTCGCTGAGGTGGACAGCCGGGCCTGCACAGGGAAGTCTCCTTGTGGCTCTTCGCTTTTCCCTCCTCGTTCAGAAGCACTCACTTGATAGATCCTAGGCCAGTGGTCGGCAAACTCATTAGTCAACAGAGCCAAATATTAACAGTACAACGATTGAAATTTCTTTTGAGAGCCAAAATTTTTAAACTTAAACGCTACTTCCTCAAAATAGACTCGCCCAGGCCGTGGTATTTTGTGGAAGAGCCACACTCAAGGGGCCAAAGAGCTGCATGTGGCTCACAAGCCACAGTTTGCCGACCACGGGCCTAGGAGCACTGATTAAGCACCTACTCATTTCACCAGGCAGGAGTTCAGTGAGGAATGAGAGAGACAGAGGCTCTGAGCCCAGTGCTTGGGGCCTATTAGGAGAGATGGATGTTTAGTGAAGAGTCCGCAAGTAAAACCATTTCTGTGAAACTCCGTTTTTAAATCCTACACACGTATTACTTTGATTTACAACATTTTAAGAAGGTAAACAAATAGGTACTTAGAGACCGCGATAGGTATAAGGAAGGAAGAGGTCCAGGGAGGGGCAGTGCTTGGAGGCCCTCGGAGAGAGAGATCGGGGTGGGGCAGGGAAGGAGGGATGGAGAGAAAGAGAGAAAACTGGCTCATCAGAGGAGCAGGGGCAATGGTGAGGTGGCTGGAGCCTTGCAAGCAGGGCCAGGCGGTCCCGTGAAGCTGTGCGTGTGTGTAATTGCAACGAGAAGCCAGGGAAAGGCTAACGCAAGTTGATATCCATATTTAGGGGGTCACTCTGGCTGCTGTGTATGCAAGCATGTCAAACTTGCCGCCCACGGGTCGCATGCCTTGTTTATTTGGCCCGTGTCAGCCTTTGTGTTTGACATGCTGGTGTAGTGGATTGGAGAGGGCGAGAGTGGAAGCAGGGAGCTGAGCTAGGGGGTGGGCAGTCCTCAGGGAGCCTGGTGCTTAGGCTAAGTGGTGGGAGCAGAGAGAGAGGAGCAGCCGCGTGCCAGGTGTCCAGGAAACGGAACAGGTAGCTCTGCTGGATGGGCTGGATGTGGGGTGCAAGAGGCTCTTCTCGGGGAAGAGGCCCAGGTCTCCGGCATGAGGAGTGAGCTGGGAATGGGAGAGGAACCCGGTGTGGGTGGGGAAGAACAAGGTGACCTTCCTCTGGGGTGTGTGAAGGTGGGATGCCTGAAGCCCCTTGGAACGGAGGCATCCGCAGGGGATCGAATGTATGGGCTGGCGGCGAGGACACAGGCGGGGTGAGAGAGGGCTGCAGGCATTGCTCAAGCCCCATCCGGTGTCTCCCTGCCGGCCTTGCGGAACTTAGGCTGATGTTGGCCTGGGCAAGGCCTCGATACTTAAGGAGCCAGCTAATGGCCACATGGCTCATGACACTGAAGGTCTGTGTCATGGGGCTCCCACCCCACCCCAGGTCTTGGTGCTGGCCAGTCCCCACAGTGGGGATTGCCAGGAAGCCAGTCTTCCCTCCTCTTGCTCTGCTCCCGCCGGTTGCCCAAGGCAAAGGCACTGGCCTGAGAGCCGGAGCTTGGCGAGAAGTGGCCAGAGAAGGCCCACTGCTTCCTCGGGCCTCTGCTGATGCCCTGCTTCCGGCTCCTCCCAGGATCCCCCGCTGCTGGCCACGTGCGAATTCTTGTGCGAAACCCACACCCTGTTTGTTTTCCCCTCCACCCAAATGGAGCCCCTGTTTGGTTAATTTCTACTTGGTGGCTTATTTGGAGGCTGTTGAAACAGACCGGAGGGGACCCTCAGCAGCGATGGTTCCATATCTCATTATCTTTCCCAAACCCGATTATTAGCTCAGATTTCTCTGATCGCTAGCTGCTGTTCGTGATGAGTTGTGTGCCATTAATGCCAGCTGGTTCCCTTAAACAGGACCCACCATGCCAGGGAAAACGAGCTGGCATTCAGAGCCACCAGCCACTTGGCTTTTTAATTTTAATGGGCTCCACCAAATGTTCCAGGCCAAAGGGGCCCCGAGAAACCAGAACAGACGGGCTCCCAGCCCCCGGGCTGCAGCCCACCCTGGCTCTCTCCTGGGCTGCGGCCATCCTCGCTGCTGGGACGGTAGGGCCTGTGTTGGGGGCTGTAGGAGCAGAGGGGGTGAGTGGCCACTTGCCTTCCCTGCGTTCATGCCTGTCTGCCACCCTCCCATCATCAGTGCCCAGGAGCCCAGGCCTTTTCCCAGCTATGCCGGTCCCCAACCCCTTCCCTGGGCATGCGCCTGTTGGCCATGCACTCAGAAACGTGTGTGTGTGTGTGTGTGTGTGTGTGTGTGTGTGTGTGTGTCTTACCCGGTCTGTGTTGGGGAGACTCCGGTGGGCTTTGGGGAAGGGGAGGCTGGAAGGGACCTGGAGCCCCAGCATGGCTTTCTCTCCTTTCCTCCTCTCTACCCTGGGCTCCCATGTGGGGTGCGGGAGACAGGCTGGGTCAGTCACTCTGGACTGTGCCATCCTAGCCAGGGAGGGGAAGGCTTGAGGGTAGGAGGCAAGTCTGAATGTTTGCTACAACTGAGGCCCCTATTCCTCCTTGCCCTGGACCACACTCCAGCCCTGCCTGCCCGCAAGCTCCCTGCTGGCCTCTTGGAGGGCTCCTGCTCCCCACTCCTCTCACACTGTGCATCGGTCCAAATGAATGTGCGCGTTTTGAACCCAGACCTTCTGATTTCTAGTTTGGGGTGGGGAGTCCAAGAGCTCTGTTTTCCCCGACTGGAGCTGCCTCCCGCCTTCCACTCCTCGGGGCCTCATCCCCAAGCTTGTCTTTTCAGGGGGGCTTTCCTGTGCAAACAGCCAGTGTTAAATGGCGTGTCAGGCATTAAAGCACTCCTCATTGAGGTGGGAGACAATTGGAAATTAAATAGCACAGTGGTTAAGAACACAGCTTTGGAAATAGCAGTCCCCGGGTTCAAGCCTAGCTTTGCCTGCCTCCCAATAGCTGTCTGTCCTTGGACAAAATTACTTAACCTCTCTGAACCGGAACCTGTCTGAACTTCTCTGAATCTGTAAGAAGGGGTAACGCCCTATCTAAAAGCCTTGTAGTGGGGCCCTAGCCGGTTTGGCTCAGTGGATAGAGCGTCAGCCCCAGTCCTGAAGGGTCCCAGGTTTGACTCAGGTCAAGGGCATATACCTCAGTTGCAGTCTCGATCCCCAGCCCTGGTCAGGGCCCATGCAGGAGGCAACCAATGGGTGTGTCTCTCCACGTTGATGTTTCTCTCTCTCTTTCTCCTCCTCCTCCTCCTCCTCTCTTCCACTCTCTCTAAAATATCAATGGGAAAATATCCTCAGGTGGGGATTAACAACGACAACAAATGAAAAAAATAAAAGCCTTGTAATGGGGTTTATTTCATGTGAGGTGAGTAGCCGGGCATCTCCCCACCCCTCTCCACACTTTCCCTCTCTGCATTCTGTAGGAACATATTCCCTGGTATTATGGGGGGAGGGTACCACTTGAGTCACAAGATTGACAGCCACTGGCTACTGGGAGCTGGGAGAACTGGGCTTGATGAGTTCCATCTGCGTGGCAGGGGCAGCCGTGAAGCAGGGCATCAGGGCCCAGTGTATGTGGCCGCTCCCCCGGCTGCCCCGCCACCCCACTAAAATGTGTCCAAGCTGCTGTGCCTCCCAGCATCCCAGCATCCCTTGAACAAGCAGAGGACAAGGATTGGACTCTGAGCATCAGCGTGAGGCTTCCAATGGAGGCCAGGCACCCAGGTGCCCAGGCTGGGTGTTTGCCTGGCCGCCCTCTGGCTCTGTGGGGCCCTGGGCTGCCCAAGGGATGGCTGCCTGGCACTTGCTGTCTTCCTGGGTCCCCGGACCGTCTCTGTTGTGCCCTGCTTTGACTACTGCCGGTACCCAGCAGCCCTGGAGGCCTCCCAAGGCTGAGCATCTTCCTCAACAATGCAGGAGGATGAAGCCAGAGCCAGGGCTGCGGGTGAGGTGGTCTGCTGAGCCAATAGGTGTGCCAGACCAGAGCAGGCAGCCCTGGGATCCGCCCAGGCCAGGAATACCCACAGGGCAGGGCTGGCTCTGGCCTCTGTTGGGGAGCAGAGCCTTGCACACCTGTCTCCTGGCCACATGCACCTTGCTTTCTCTCTCTCCTGCCTGTGCTTATGCTGTTTCCCACCCAAAGGCCCTGTTCCTCTGCCTGGACTAACCCCACCTTCCCTCCTCTTCCCTCGGCTGATCTCTCCACTCATTCATCTCTTTGTTGGTTCCTGGGTTTAATCCTCAGTCACCGTGTACTCAGCGTGTACTACGTGCCATCCACTGCCTTAAGTGCTGGGCATACAAAGATGAAAAAGACACGGTGCCTCCCTCCCTCCCTTCCTCCCTCCCAGCATGGCGGGGGACATCACACCCGTGCGCGGCATTCTGAGTGCTGGGAAGGAGGGACTCGTGATGTGAAGGGCAGGGACTTCCTGCCAGGGAGAGGCGACATCATTCTTATAGAGCTTAGTGTATTGAGGCCTCTTATGCTAAACACTTACATACATACTCCTAACAGCCCTGGAATGCTGTAGACGTTGTCCCTTTTTACAGGCAAGGAAACTGAGGCAAGGCTTAAGAGACTTGATGGCTAAGGGTTTAAAGGTCATTTACTCCACTGAAGGAAGTGACCCTGGAGGTGGGGATCAGAGGTGGGCCGTGAGAGAGCAGGTGAGGACTGAGGAGAGGAAGGAAGGCGTCCCTGGCATGGGGACCGGCATGGGCAAAGGCCCTGGGGCCAGAGTCTCACGGAGCATCTGATAAGCAGCAACCTGCACTCACAGAAGGAGAGCATGGTGGCTGGGGGACTGGGGAGTCGAGGTCATGGAGGCCAAGAATGGAGATGGTATCTTCTTGCACAGATCATGGGGAGGAAGGGGTGGCGGTGAGTGTGATTGGGCCTGTGTTCTAGAAAGACGAAGGGCAGCATGGGGATGAACTGGAGTGGGGAGAGCCCAAGGCGAAGGCCAGGGGTCTCTGGTGTCCTGGGCCGGGTGAGGGGAGCTGGGGTCTGAGTGAAGACAAGCAGGAGCCCAGGATGTCCACTGCACCCCCCTCCGCACCCCTGCCCTGCTCTGGGCTGCTCTACTTGGTTCTGCGGGCACCTGTGGGCAGGTGCACGGATCTCACGCTCCTGAGACCTCATGGGCGGCCAGGCCCGTGCCTGGGCTCACAGCGGAGCCTCAGAAATCTGATGCTTAGAGACTGGGAATAAGGGGGTCCTACACTACATTTATTTGCAACAGAAACCAAATTCTTTTGGTTTCTTTCCCCCCTTCTCCCCACCTCCCCCCACACACACGCAGCTGATGCTTTACCTCTCTCCTTCCTTAGGAGCTGGTTAACTGGGATGATGGGGCAGTGATGCTTTAAACAGCCACACTGCGGTTCTGCAATCGAGGGGCGGGGACGGGGGGGGGCAGCTGCAGGGGAAGATGGCGCCCCTCACTCTCTGCTCTTCCCCCAGTCTGCCCCCTTCCTCCCACAGGCGGCTGTAGCACCGTGCGCTTTTTCTGTTTTCTCTTTCCAAGGTGGGCCTTAATGTCTTGGTTCAGAAAGCCAACAAGTTCACCCCGGCCACCCGCCTTCTCGTCCAGAGATTTGTGCCCTTCCCCGCCGTAGGTAAGACCTGCACAGTGCTGAGCAGCTGCATGTGTGTGCGTGTGCATCACATACGTGTGCATGGGCATGTGGGGCTTTGGGGCTCTCCGGGCTCTCGGGAGCGGGTCAGCAGCTCTACACGCTCCTGACGTGGGGTGGGAGGTGTTTCTTTGCAGGGACAACTGGGACAGAACATGTGTAGATAGAGGAAAAGGTGACAGGGGCCAGGCTGACGGGCTCTGTCCAAAATTCTACACAGGGATTCTTAGCCCGGGACCCCAGGCCCCCGAAGGGTCAGTAGATAGAAGGCAGTGGATCCCATGAACTTGGCTGGGGCAGAATTGATACTAACCTCTAACTGAAATGTAACGTTTCCTTCCATTATGAATGTAGGCAGCAAACCACAGTAATAAGCAGGTCCTGTGACTGTCACCAATCGAAATCACAGATGTTCTCATGTCTCATCACAGTTACAGAGATCTTAAAATATTGTTCAAAATTAGTACCAACAGATCCGCTGGTAGATCTTGTTTTTAATTCATGAGTTAAAAAGCAAATCTATTACTATATCACAATTTTTAAAGTATTTTGGTAACATTTCAATGGAATTCCTTTGTGGCCCTATGTATTTTGTTTTCTGCATTTAGACACATTATTTGGAGGGAGGTGCATGAGCCTTACCAGACTGTCCCAGGTTCCTGACACAAAGCTCCCGCTGGTCTAGTGTTCCTTGGGAATTGTGGGCCCATCAGGTTTCGCAGCCCCCACGAACCTTCGGGTAATTGTGGGTGCATGAGTGTGTGTAGAGGGGATCTCGCCTGCCTTCAGCCGAGTCTTTGCTGGTCTCGGGGTCTCTGAGCTCACAACAGATGACCCAGGCCTGGGCCTGGAATTCCTCAAAGCCCAGCCGGCTCTTAACACATTGCGGACCAGTAGTTTTATTGCTAGCTTTACCCAGTGGCCAGATAAGTTTCTACTGAACGAGTACAAAAAAACGTTTTACATAAATGTTAAAGGCACGCTTTAAAATTAAATACCCATTGCACTTTGAAGCTATTTATTACATGTTCTTACAAGCTAATATCTTTTTAAAGTATGATGCTTTGTAAAACACTGTGTAATGTGAAGGGAGAATTCTCGTGATCCGTCCGCAATGTGTTAAGAAGCCCACACCTTGTTTGGGAAGAGGGCACCACCCTGGGAAGTTTTTTTAAAATTAAAAAGAAATAAACAACATCGAAAGAAACCTGAGGCAGTCCGTGATTAGTAATCAAAAGAGGAGCATAAGCCAGTGTTTGAACCATGACACTGAGTTCCCCATCTGAGGCCAGAGGACAAAGATGGGGGCCAGCCCCAGGGCGCGGGGGGTCCTGTGACGTCCTTGGTGCCAAGGCTCCATCTAAAGAGCTGGGAGTCAGTCCCAAGTTCGTGGCCCAGACCCTGCTCTCCTCCTCCAGAGCTCAGTTTCCCCATCTGTGCAATGGGCACCAGCACTTACCTTTCTACAGGCCAGAGCTGTGGGAGGATCAAATGAGACCACAGACCAGATTCCACTCCTAGGAGAGCGCCTTGAAGCACCTGAAAAGCTCCCGGGAGATCATTCCTGGGCAGCCCCACCTCCTCGGTGGCCCAGAGGCTAATGAACTCCCAGGACCAACCTGCTTGATGAGCCTTGGCCAACCCAGATAATTGCTATAGCAACTCCACACTTTTAATGAACCCTCAGCTATTTCTAGTGTGGGCCATTAATGGAATAACTCTTTAGATCTGACTTTGTTAAGGGGCCTAATTGAGTGAACACGGCTGCTGTTCTTGTGGTCCTTGCCATCCTGGGCTGGAGGGGTAGGTGCAGCCCGAGAAGGGGGCAGCTCTCAGCCGCCCTGGACTGGATCTGGGACTCAGCTGAGATGTAATCTGTCCTTGAGCCAAGCTCCAGACAAGGACTCCGCCCGGGCCCATTCCAGCCCTGCTCTACTGGCCATCTTGCAGGGTGACCTTGGGGGTGGTCTTAACCTCTGTGAGGCTCCTGAACGCAGGAGGAGGGTCCCTGCTTTCAGGTTTGACCCTTTCTGTCATCCCCACCTGAGACTCTCTGTCTCTGTTTGGGCTCCAGCGTGATTCCTCTCCTGCCTTCTTGTGGGGGAGAGGCCTACAGCCCCTCGCACACGTCCAGCCACCACTGAGGGGCCTCGCGTTCCGGTGTAGCCCTGGCCAGTCGCACAGGTGGCACTCTGTGTGGTGTGCAGCCCTGAGAGTCCTAGCTGGCCAGGACCCTGAGAGAAGCAGGCCCCTTCTGGCCCCTTCCTCAGGCCCACGCCCAAGTCCTGGCTGTGGACCTGCCCGCCTTCCACCTTCTCCCCCACATTCAAGCTTCCATCTCTCTGGCACCCAATGCCCATCACAGGCCCAACTGCCAATGGGCACTAGCTGACTCCCTGGTCACTGCTGACACAGTGGTAACGGGCATGCCTCTCACTCTCCGGGGGTTCAAAATTCCCTTGGTCCTCTCAGGCCACCATCTAGTCCGTGCATGTGGCCTCCCCCCACCTTATCCCCAGGGCCCTCTGGCCAGGACAGAGCATCTCTAAGCTTTCCACGGCATGCTGGTCCCACCAGCTGTTCAGCCCTCTTTTCCACGGCAGGCTGGGCCAGACTGGGACGGGCCCCAGCTAAGACCCCTGAGAAGATCGCTCAGGACTTGCTTTACCTTGTAGAGGGTTCTTTGCCCCTTTGGAGGCCTGGCCGGGTGGGGAGACCGGACTCACGGAGCTGTGAGTGCACACGGGAAGTGACGGATTGAGCTCTGGTTGTTGGGATGTGTGTGTAGGAGGATGGAACAAAAGGGGGTCTTCAGGGTGAGGGAGGGTCCTGAAGGGGCTTCGGTGCACCGTGCTCAGAGGCCACCTCCCCACTCTGTCCCTCCTGGGCAGGCTGGAAACTCAGGCTCTGGGGAACCAGGAGGCGCCCGGGGGTCAGTTGCTTCTTCCCACTGCTCTGCCCAGCTCCTCCCTGGGCTCCTGCCCCAGGCTGAGGTCTGGGAAGCAGGAGGACAGCTCTCTGCACTGAGACCCAGGTGCTGCCCAGGAGAGAGGCCTGAGACCCCTGGCCCAGGACACCTGGCTCACGCCTGACTCTGCCACTCCCACCCCTCCCTGGCCTCGGACCAGGTCCTATTTCAGCCCCTTTCTGCTGGGGCCGCAGGCCTCCCTGGGGTTTGTAAAGCCCAGTATTCCTGGGGCTCCACATTCCCCCAGCAGGCCGCTGTTCCCCTCAACTCTCCTCATTCTCTCTGGGAGGACCCTAGGCAGAGGGAGCCATCCCATTTTACAGCAGAAGAAACAAATTCAGACCCACTGAACGTTATCCTGACCTGGCCACAGCCCAGGCTACTCCAGCCCACTTGAATACCCTTCAGGGGCGTGGTCCAGAGGCCGGCTGTTCCCTGTCTCACCAGGAGCACCTCCAGTTTCGCCCCTGGTTTTTCAGCCGGGGGTGTGCGTGTGTGTGTGTGTGTGTGTGTGTGTGTGTGTGTGTGTGTGTAGTACGTGGGAGCCACAAGGACACTCCCTGCAGCCTCTCCCCCAGGGTGGTTTCAGAGCCGTGCCGGGCCCTGGTCTAGAACAGCAATCATGTGGGAAATCTCGTTTCTATTTATACATGGACATGTTAGGAAAGACGGTGTGTGCTGGCATCAGAATCGATTGGGGACTGGTAATTAATTTGTTTAGACCTTAATTAATTCTCCAGTTCTTTCTTATTTGTGGACTGTCACGCTTAATTGTGTTCAGGAGCTGGAGCTTGGAGCAGGCCCTCCATTAATTGACGTGCAGTGGCTGTGAGGTGGAAGTTAATGGTTTGGGGAGCTGGGCAAACAGTGTAATTAAAGGTCAATTGAGGAGGCATCGGAAAAATACAAACCTCCAGGTCCAGCCACCCGGCTCCACGCGCAGAGTCCATTCCCGCGGAGGCAGGCCCACAGCAGCCTTCACGGGAGGCCTTGGGTCGGGGCTGGGAGCTGTGGCCAGCAAGAGGAGGTCCAGCCAGTGCCATGATGGGCTGGCGAGAGGAGTAGATGCACCTTGTCAGGCAAGGGCGGGCAGGGGCTTTAGCCAGGAGCTGCGAGGTGGAGACCCCAGGGGTCACCTGGCAAGCATGGCTCATGTAGGTGGCAGGGCAGGGAGCTCTGAAGGTCACCCCCAGACTGCCTGGTTGAGTCCATGCCGAGCAGAGACAAGCAGTGCCCTGTGCTCATAAAGACCCCCATGTGCGCTCTGAGCTCCCCCTGGGGAGGCCTGAGCCTCAGCACCCGCCCGCCGACTCCCTGCAGAGGGAGCAACCTTCCCGCAGGGACCAGAAATGCCAGCCTCGGCATCCCCTTGCCGGGAAGTGACTTTTCCCTGTGCTGTCGACGGCAGTCTCTTACGTTAAATGTTACAACTTATCTCATCCCCATGAAGAAATCTCGGCGCTCACCAGTGGTCCGTTTCTCAGGATGTCTGGGCAGCCTTTGCGAGAAGGCCTTGTGTTCGTTCACACAGTGTGCCGTGTCGCCCACGTCTGCCCCCAACTCCATGCTCCCCTGGCCCCAGCCCACAGGGGTCTTGGTGTCACTGTCCCCACACAACACCCCCCACCCCACCCCACCCCCATGCCATTGCTCCCGCCTTGCTGCTCCTTCCACCCTCCCCCGGAAGGTGGCCACAGCAATGTGCCTGCCCCAGGCTCAGCCCCAGGCCTGCCCCTCGCCCATCCCTCCTCCTTTAACACCGGTGGGTGCCAGCTGTGTCCTGGGCCTCATGACTTACGCTCCCTCCACCCAGGTCAATGATAATGTGGTGTCCACAGCCCCCGGGCTTGGCCCCACTCAGATTCCTCAGAGCCATAGCCGTAGCCAGGAGAACTTGTGGCCTCCCTCCTGCCTCTCTCCCTGCCCCAGGCCTTTGCCTACAGCCTGCTGGCCTGGAGTCACCATACTTCACGCTACCTCAGCCCTACCCTCTGCCTTCCCTTGGCTGCCAGGCCTTTGTTTCTCAGCTCACACACTACCACCTCCAAGAAGCCCTGTCTGGTAGGATGAAGAAAGTGAAACTGCCCGGCTGGTATGGCTCAGTGGTTGAGTGTCGATCCAAGAACCAGGAGGTCACTGGTTCGACTCCCAGTCAGGACACATGCCCAGATTGTGGGTTCAATCCCCAGTTGGGGGCGTGCAGGACAGCTGATCAATGATTCTCATCATTGATGTTTCTGTCTCTCCCTCTCTCTTCCTCTCTCTGAAATTAATAAGAACATATATTAAAATAAATAAGTAAGTAAATAAGTAAAATACAAATTCATTCATTTCAGCTGCTGCAGGCATTCTACTCTATGACTATTCCACAGTTGATTAATTGGGGACATTTAGGTTGTTTCCAGTTTCTCGTTGTTATGCACAGCATTGCACTTGCACTAAACAACCTCGTGCACGTGGCCATGGGCACACCTGGAGGAGTGTCTTCTCCAGGACAGAGGTTTTCAAATGACCACCTGGGAGCTTTAACAAGATGCTGAGGCCTGGGTCTGAGGTTTGGTTTCCATTGTGCAGCTGGGTTGAGGATCGCCTGTCCAGAGTCTGCACCTGGATGTGGAATGAGTGCATCCGCGGGCTTGCACATCTCCAGCTTTTCTACATATCCCAATGAGCGTACTGGCTTTCACTCTTCCTGCAAGGTTCAAATTTTTGTTTCTGTACATCTTCTTCAAACTTGGTATTATCAATCTTTTAAAATTTTTGTCCATATGAAACGGTCCCTTTTTCATTTTAATTTTCATTTTTCCAATTTCCAGTATGGTTGAGAACCTTTTCTTAGGTGTATTGGGCATTTGGGTTTCCAAATAGGAAGGATGGGGGCGGGGGGAGGAGAGA